>NC_092707.1:66359940-67559940 GCF_047496885.1 Scyliorhinus torazame
AGAAGGGGGGGAGGGGGAGAGAAAGGGGGGGAGGGGGAGAGAAAGGGGGGGAGGGGGAGAGAAAGGGGGGGAGGGGGAGAGAAAGGGGGGGAGGGGGAGAGAAAGGGGGGGAGGGGGAGAGAAAGGGGGGGAGGGGGAGAGAAAGGGGGGAGGGGGAGAGAAAGGGGGGGAGGGGGAGAGAAAGGGGGGAGGGGGAGAGAAAGGGGGGGAGGGGGAGAGAAAGGGGGGGAGGGGGGGAGGGGGAGAGAAAGGGGGGAGGGGGGGGAGGGGGAGAGAAAGGGGGGGAGGGGGAGAGAAAGGGGGGGAGGGGGAGAGAAAGGGGGGGAGGGGGAGAGAAAGGGGGGGAGGGGGAGAGAAAGGGGGGGAGGGGGAGAGAAAGGGGGGGAGGGGAGAGAAAGGGGGGGAGGGGGAGAGAAAGGGGGGGAGGGGGAGAGAAAGGGGGGGAGGGGGAGAGAAAGGGGGGAGGGGGAGAGAAAGGGGGGAGGGGGAGAGAAAGGGGGGGAGGGGGAGAGAAGGGGGGGAGGGGGAGAGAAAGGGGGGGGAGGGGGAGAGAAAGGGGGGGAGGGGGAGAGAAAGGGGGGGGAGGGGAGAGAAAGGGGGGGAGGGGAGAGAAAGGGGGGGAGGGGGAGAGAAAGGGGGGAGGGGGAGAGAAAGGGGGGGAGGGGAGAGAAAGGGGGGGAGGGGGAGAGAAAGGGGGGGAGGGGAGAGAAAGGGGGGGAGGGGGAGAGAAAGGGGGGGAGGGGGAGAGAAAGGGGGGGAGGGGGAGAGAAAGGGGGGAGGGGGAGAGAAAGGGGGGGAGGGGGAGAGGGGAGAGAAAGGGGGGGAGGGGGAGAGAAAGGGGGGGAGGGGGGGAGGGGGAGAGAAAGGGGGGGAGGGGGAGAGAAAGGGGGGGAGGGGGAGAGAAAGGGGGGGAGGGGGAGAGAAAGGGGGGGAGGGGGAGAGAAAGGGGGGGAGGGGGAGAGAAAGGGGGGGAGGGGGAGAGAAAGGGGGGGAGGGGGAGAGAAAGGGGGGAGGGGGAGAGAAAGGGGGGGAGGGGGAGAGAAAGGGGGGGAGGGGGAGAGAAAGGGGGGGAGGGGGAGAGAAAGGGGGGGAGGGGGAGAGAAAGGGGGGAGGGGAGAGAAAGGGGGGGAGGGGGAGAGAAAGGGGGGGAGGGGGAGAGAAAGGGGGGGAGGGGGAGAGAAAGGGGGGGAGGGGAGAGAAAGGGGGGGAGGGGGAGAGAAAGGGGGGAGGGGGAGAGAAAGGGGGGAGGGGGAGAGAAAGGGGGGGAGGGGGAGAGAAAGGGGGGGAGGGGGAGAGAAAGGGGGGAGGGGGAGAGAAAGGGGGGGAGGTTGGTTGGATGTGTGAAGGGATGTCGAGGGGGGGGGGGTGTCCCAATGCAAATCTTACATAATTATCTGGGACTTAGGAACATTTTGGTTGTATATATTGTCGCATTTTGTTGTGATCACTGGAGGAGGGCAATTCATGACAATGATGCTTGTTGGCATCACAGGTATGAGTCTGAGTTAAAATGAAAGGTAAATGGTTAGTTCTTTGTGAAAATGAACCACAATGATAGTCAGGTGATTGCTTCTGAGTAAAGTGATAGCAAATGATGACAAAATGATTGCAGGTGAGAACAATTGTGGTCAAACTATGGCAAAATGATCGTAATTGGGAGCAGTTCATGTCAAATAAACGCTGCTGAATGCAAATGATATCAAATGATTAGAAAGATATTTGGGAAGAGTAAAGGGAGGATACTTTAAAATACAGTCTTGGCATTGGAAGGGGGGGCAGGACGGAGTACACATGCTGCTAATCACTGGGGCCTGTATCTCTCAGAGAGATGGGATCATTGGCCAAGTACGCTGTCAATCTGGGTGGTCAGATCCCAAGCCAATCTGGCGCATAGGGTATCCCGATTGACAGGCTAATTGGCTGCTGACTGTTGTTGTTCCGAACAACAACATGCATTAATTGAGTAGTAGGAGGTGCCCACTCCTTTATTACTTATCTCACGGACTTTCGTTTTGGGTCTTGTCATCGTGGAACGCTGCTACCTTAATTTTCACTATTCTCTCTTCAGACCTCTGTGGAGGCTCCTGGAATATAAACAGGCTGGTGACAGGTGTTTCTAAGTTATTCCCCCCCCCACCCCCCCCCCCCCCCCCCCCCCCCCCCCCCCCCCCCCACCCCCCCATCGCCATCTCCATCTCCCACCTCTTTCCCCTGTATAGTGAGGCCAGGAGGGCCCTTCCTCTGGTTCCACTTCTCTGCTCACTGGAACCAATACCTGGGCCACTTTGTGATTCAAAATGGATTCCGCCTCTGCCTCTCTGCGATGTGATGGCAAGAGGTGGCTTTCGGCAGTGCAAGGTAAGAGAGCGGTGGAGGTGCAAGGTGGCCAGTTTTGAACATAAATGGATTTTGAGTCCGCTTTCAAGGTTCTTCGGTTAGCTGGAGCAAAAGACGGTCAACTGATATCTGGGAGCGTGATCAACATCGACAGCTTAACAAACGAAATTCTACTGTAAATCTTTTTCTGCTTTGATCATCCTTGCTGTGTGCAAGATGTATCAACAAGTCCTTCTACCAGGTGTCTAATTGCCATGACAATTTAATATAATCTACAGCAGGTATGTTGTATGCAAAAGAAAGGCCTGGAAGCCCAAGGCTGCAGACGTAGCCCCTGAGAAGCTGAGCAGAATTTCAAGGAATAAAGAGTAAATATGTAAATATTCAGGCCCCGGACACGAAGAGGAATGGGGCAGTTGTTGAAACTCTTTAGGTGTTGATTTCCATCAAAGTTCAAAGAAAATGTGAAAGTGCTTAAAGTTTAAAAACAATAATTTTTAAAAATATATAAATTTAGAGTACCCAATTAGTTTTTTCCAATTATGGGGCAATTTAGTGTGGCCAATCCACCTACTCTGCACATCTTTGGGTTGTGGGGGCAAAACCCACACAAACACAGAGAGAATATGTAAACTCCACACGGACAGTGACCAGAGCCGGGATCGAACCTGGGACCTCAGTGCCGTGAGGCAGCAGTGCTAACCACTACACCACCGTGCTGCCGAAAGTGCTTGAAGGTATGTGGATGTTCTTTGAGGTGGAAATGAGAAAGAACATGTCAAGGAGCAGAGTGAGGCCTGTGACTCTGTAACAGGTAAAGCGCCTCGTGCCTCACCTCTCCAGCCCTTCTCTGCCCTCCTCCCCTCGATGGTGGTTGGGCCCAGGGCCAGGCCCTTCCTGACACCCTCCAGCCATTACTCTTGGTACCAATACACACTTTGCTCCATCACACTGCTGCATCCTGTGAAAAGTTACTTCAGCTCCGCCTTATCATGAGGCAGATTCCTGACAAATAACAGATGTTTGTCTGCGTATCGGATTGTACGTTGTGTTTCTGTATCCCCTGGTTTATTTTCACTGCGGCCTGGGCTGGGGTCCCGTGGTGCCACAATTTGCCATTCCCTAATTCGATGATCATGGGCTTTGGTATGTCTTGTTTTGGCTCCAGTAGGGATTGGAGTGCTGGGACCATAACAACACATGGTGGACAATACTGTCAAGTGGTGGGGGCAATTACTCTAGCAGGCAGATTATTTTATTGTTCGTGAATCCCAGAAGATCACCCTGGAATTCTCAGCCAGGATGGGTGCTGGGCCGACAGGTGGAGGGGCTGAAGATTTTTTTTATAGGTTCCTCAGCAAATTCCTCCTCCAATTCATGCTCCGGCTTTACTTCTTCCATGGGCGGCTCAGGTTCCGGTTATAAATATGTTCTTCTAAGGGTCCTCGGTTCCCTCCTGGCTTCAGTGATCCCTTAATAGTGACGGAGTGAGAACCCTCAGACTGGGAGTGAATCGGACACCCATACACGATGCATGGTGTGGCAACAACCCCATCCACTCTCCTCGTCCTCCCTCCTCAAAAACCTACTCACAGACCCGAAGGGAAGAAAGCCCAGGCCGAAAACCAACGTGCTTCCAGACCCCACTTTTGTATGAATTCTGCCGAGGCCAACTTGGAGTCTGCACCACCAGAGGCAAAAGCGATGCTTGTTAACCTCAATGTCTTAGCTTGGCCTGGTCCTCTTTCCTGGTAACCAGGTTTCAGACATAGTCTTTCTCTCTTTAGCTCTGCTTCTGAAGTGAAAAGGTTTTATTAGTTGGCTCTGCCGCTTGGCACTTTTTAATGGTCATTTTTACTAATCACTATTTTAAAAAAAATATCAATTTATTGCTTTGACATTGATTTTCTTTGACTCGGCAAGATATTTTCTTCACACCTTAACCTTTTAAAAAATTGATGTTTGGTGTTTTGGAAACCAGGGGCTGGGTTCTCCGAAGTTGAGTCTATGTCCCCACGTCAGCGTAACAACTGTGGAGCTTTACTCCTGATATTCTTGCAAAAAAGTTAGACAGATTCATAGCCCTGCACGGGGTCAGCAGGGACCCGGAGTGAATCTCTCAGCTTTTGCTGCAGATATGGGCCTCCGCAATTCCGGGGCAGAGACTGCGCATGCGCACGGCGGAAGCCTCCAGCGGTCGTGCCGAGCTCCATGACGGAATCGGACCGCGGAGCCAGACCAAAGAAAGAGACCCCCCCCAATCGGCCGTGCGCCCGAGCCTCAACCCCCCCGCACATGAAATCCCCGGCTGCCTATGAGGCCCACCCCCTGGTTTCTGATCCGCCCGCCCCCGACCAGTCCGCAGCCGCCACGCGAGGATCCCGATCGGCAATAAGTGGTTAGTTCCACGCCGTCAGGAACTTGGCCGGTCGGGAGTGGAGGTTTGATGAGCAGCTTCTGGCAATGGCCCCCTGGCGGTGCGGCGTACACCACGGTGACGCCGATTTTCGGTGCCCGGAGAATCAGGCTCGATTACAGCATCAAACTGGATTCTCCGCCTCGGCACCAGCCGTGATTTCGGCGTCGGGCTGCAGAGAATCCAGCGCCAGATATCAGGCAGCCCTACTAGGCTTAATGCAGAAGGCAAAAGAAAGGCTCACAGAAGTCTGATTGCTATTCGGGGGATGGGTAAAATGGGTCATCAATTTCTTCCAGTATGAACAAGTTTTGGAAATGCTCAGCACATCTGGCGACATCTGTGTGGAGAGAAACAGAGGTCAGTGACCATTTGTCAGAGCTAATACAGATCGTAGGTCTGAAGCATTGACTCTGTTCCCTGTTCACAGGTGCTGCCTGACTAGCTGAGTATTTTCAACATTTTCTGTTTCTACTTGGGGCGGGATTCTCCGCAATCGGCGCGATGTCCGCCGACCGGCGCCAAAAACGGCGCGAATCAGTCTGGCATCGCGCCGCCCCAAAGGTGCGGAATTCTCCGCACCTTGGGGAGCCGAGCCCTCACCTTGAGGGGCTAGGCCTGCACCTCGGTGGGCCCCGATCGCGGGCCAGACCACCCTGGGGGCACCCCCCAGAGCCAGATCGCCCCACGCCCCCCCCCCCACAACCCCGGAGCCGGCACCGCGCCGCCTTGTCCCGCCGTTCGAAAGGTGGTTCAATCCACGCCGGCTGTCGTGGGTTGACAGCGGCGGGACTTCGGCCCATCACGGATCAGAGAATCGGCGAGGGATTTCCGTCGACTGTCGCGCCGCGATTCCCGCCCCCGCCAAATCTCCGATGGTGGAGAATTCGGGCCACGGCGGAGGCGGGAAACACGCCGGCCACCGGCGATTCTCCGACCCGGTGGGGGGTCGGAGAATCGCGCCCCAGATTTCCAGCATCTATGTACTTTGCTCTCCTATCATATGCTCCACACTGGGCATTTATAAATGTAGTTAGTTTCAATTTAAAATGAGAAAATATTTATTGCTCAATACAAATTTTTTCTGTTAGCAATGTTCACTTGTGTGGATAGATTTAGCACATTATTGCAGGTATATCGGTTGGTGCAAATATACTGGAAGGCTTTGTCAATTTCAAACTTGCAAGTGAACCCAGGAGTTATGCATCAATCGAATATTCACTGTTAGTTCAAGATGTTCTCATTTGTGCGTAGGATTGGTGTTTACGGTGCTGCAAGTTTCAAGTCTTTTGGGTGTCGCTTTCTGGGTATTGCACAGGGTCTAGTTGAAAGAGGAGTACCTAAGGGCAGCACGGTGGCGCAGTGGTTAGCTCTGCTGCCTCACGGCACCGAGGTCCCCGGCTCGATCCTGCCTCTGGGTCACTGTCTGTGTGGAGTTTGCACATTCTCCCCGTGTTTGCGTGAGTTTCATCCCCACAACCCAAAGATGTGCAGAGTAGGTGGGATTGGCATCGCTAAATTGCCCCTTAATTGGACAAATGAATTGGGCACTCTAAATTTTTTTAAAAAGGAAGAAGCGGACTTGTTTGCATAACATGAATGACCAAGTTGTGTGTAATTGTCTGACAAAGTCATGGCTGGAAAGTCATGGCTGTGAAATGTATCATACTAAGACCTGAGCCGTTGATAGGATTTATAAATAGAGACATAGGGCGGGATTCTCCTTTCCGGGGACTAAGTCCCCACGCCGGCAGGAAAACCGGCGCAAACCACTCCGGCATCAACAGTCCCCGAAAGTGCGGAATTCTCAGCACATCCGGGGGCTATGTGGACGCCGGAGGGGTTGGCGCCGTGTCAGCCAGCACCGAAGGGACTGCGCGAGTTAGCGCATGCGCCGAAGGGCCGGCGTGATCTCACGCATATGCGGAACCGTGGCGTGGTTCTGCGCATGCGCAGACCAGCCGGTATATTCTGGCGCATGCGCAGGGGGCTGTCTTCTCCGCGGCGGACATGGTGGAGCCCTACAGGGGCCGGCGTGGAAGGAAGGAGTGCCCCCACGGCACAGGCCCGCCCGTAAATCGGTGGGCCCCGATCGCCCCCCCCCCCGGGGTCGGATCCCCCGTGCCCCCCCGAGGACCGCCCCAGCCGACTTACCTGCCAGGTCCCGCCGTGTGGGATCATGTCTAACCCATGCCAGCGGGACTGGCCAGAAATGGACGGCCGCTCGGCCCATCAGGGCCCGGAGAATTGCCGAGTGGGGCCGCTGCCAATGGCCTCTGACCGTTGTGGCATGAACCCCGCCTCCGGCCAAAAACCGGCGGCGAAGAAGACGGCAGCCGGCGTCGGGGCAGCGGGGTGGGATTCGCGCCGGCCCCGGGGATTCTCCGACCAGACGGGGGTCGGAGAATCCAGCTGATAGAGTGCAAAATTCAAGAGGTTTTGACAAACTTATATAAAACAGTTTGATCCAATTGTGACAATGGTTCCCAAATCTGTATACCTAAAGGATGTGGGAGGGGGAATTAAACGGGGGTGGGGTGGGAGGAATAAGAGACCCAGGAATAGGAGAAGCATCAGAACCCTGGCCTCTGGTGATGGCGTGGGGGTCAGGTGTTATTTTGAATGATATACATTCATGACTGTGACACTTCATAGTCACTCACCATCCTGACTTGGAAATATATCACCATTCCTTTGCTGTCCCAAAACCCTGGGTCTCCCTCCCCGACAGCACTATGGAAGTACCTACACCACAGGGATTGCAGCGGTTCAAGAAGGTAGCATAAACCAGCTGTCAAAAGAGCTGGATGTGAGGAGACAGATACAGTGTAAGAGTTAGAGTTGTCAGTGAGGAACATTGTAGATTAACTGCTGTGTTAGGGTGATCAGGGAGTCAACTCTAATACGCAGCCTCCAGATCTCCCTCTCTCTTGCAATGGCCAGTGAATCAGCTCACTGGGCTGATCTCCTCCCCACCCCACCCAACACCAACTCATCCTGCTGACATTGTGAACTGTTGGTGTTTTCTCGATTTGGTATGATTTGGAAGAGGAAAGGTTTTGCTGTGCCTTAATTACCTTTCTAAAATGCCTAAAGGTCCTTCACAAACAGTGAACTGTATTGAAAGACTTGATGGTCATGCACAGTTTTAAACTTTCATTGCAATCTCCCGTAAATTGAAGTCAGAAATATCACTTGGTGTGAATCGTTCAATGAATTGAAAGAAAGGTTTTCTTCAGGTTTTGGTCTTCGTTTTGTATCAAAGAGCTGGTGGGAGATTAAAGTGAAATAAGGATTGTGCAGCCTAAATCAGATATTACACACTTTAAATTACCGAGTGCTTGCTTTTATCCAGCTCGTATCCTGGAGAGAGAATTTGTCTGTGACTGGTTCGCTGTTGGTGCTCGAGATCGATAGATTATTGTTACCAAGGGAATTATGGGATATAGGGGTAGGAACATGGAAACAGGTGCAGACCATTTGGCTCCTGCAGCCTGTTCATAGAATCATGGAATCATAGCACTTACAGTGCAGAAGGAGGCCATTCGGCCCATCGAGTCTGCACCTTCTCTTGGCAAGAGCACCCCACTTAAGCTCACATCTCCACCCTATCCCCGTAAACCAGTAACCCCACCTAACCTAAGGGCAATTTAGCACGGCTAATCCACCTAACCTGCACATCTTTGGACTGTGGGAGGAAATCGGAGCACCCGAAGGAAACCCACAGAGACAGGGAGAGAACATGCAGACTCCGCAGACAGTGATCCAAGCCAGGAATCGAACCTGGGACCCTGGAGCTATGAAGCAACGGTGCTAACCACTGTGCTACATGTTCTGCCATTCACACAGATCATGGATGATCTGTGAGTGGTTTAGCTCAGTTAGCTGGATGGCTGTTTTATGATTGTAGAGTGAAGTCAACAGCGCAGGTTCAATTCCCATACTGGCTTACGTTATTCATGAAAATGGGCGGCACGGTAGCACAGTGGCTATCACTGAGGCTTCACAGCGCCAGGGTCCCAGGTGTGAATCCCGGCTTGGGTCACTGTCTGTGTGGAGTCTGCACATTTCCCCGTGCCTGCGAGTGTTTCCTCCGGGTGCTCCGGTTTCCTCCAACATGTGCCAAGAGAGTGCTATTAGGTAATGTGGATATTCTGAATTCTCCCTCAGTGTACCCGAAGAGGCGCCGGAATGTGATGACTAGGGGATTTTCACAGTAACTTCATTGCAGTGTTAATGCAAGATTATTATTATTATACATAAGAACATAAGAACTAGGAACAGGAGTATGCCATCTGGCCCCTCGAGCCTGCTCCGCCATTTAATGAGATCATGGCTGATCTTTGTGGACTCAGCTCCACTCTCCGGCCCGTACACCATATCCCCAAATCCCTTTATTCTTTAGAAAGGCATCTATCTTTTTCTTAAAAACGTTTAAAGAAGGAGCCTCAACTGCTTCACTGGGCAAGGAATTCCAGAGATTCACAACCCTTTGGGTGAAGAAGTTCCTCCTACACTCCGTCCTAAATCTACCTCCCCTTATTTTGAGGCTATGCCCCCGAGTTCTGCTTTCCCCGACCAGTGGAAACAACCTGCCCGCATCTATCCTATCTATTCCCTTCATAATTTTATATGTCTCAATAAGATCCCCCCGCATCCTTCTAAACTCCAATGAGTACAGTCCCAGTCTACTCAACTTCTCGTCATAATCTAATCCCCTCAACTCTGGGATCAACCTAGTGAATCTCCTCTGCACTCCCTCCAGTGCCAATATGTCCTTTCTCAGGTAAGGAGCCCAAAACTGAACACAATGCTCCAGATGTGGCCTCACCAACACCCTATACAATTGCAGCATAACCTCACTAGTCTTGAACTCCATCCCTCTAGTAATGAAAGACAAAACTCGATTAGCCTTTTTAATCACCTGTTGCACCTGCACACCAACTTTTTGCAACTCGCGCACCAGCACACCCAGGTCCCTCTGCACAGCAGCATGTTTTAACATCTTACCGTTTAAATAATAATCCATTCTGCTGTTATTCCTCCCAAAATGGATAGCCTCACACTTGGCAACATTGAATTCCATCTGCCAGACCCTAGCCCATTCACCTAACCTATCCAAATCCTTCTGCAGACTTCCGGTATCCTCTGTACTTTTTGCTTTACCACTCATCTTAGTGTCGTCTGCAAACTTTGACACATTGCACTTGGTCCCCAACTCCAAATCGTCTATGTAAATTGTGAACAACTGCGGGCCCAACACTGATCCTTGAGGGACCCCACTACTTACAGGTTGCCAACCAGCGAAACACCCATTTATCCCCACTCTCTGCTTTCTGTTAGTTAACCAATCCTCTACCCATGCTACCACTTTACCCTCAATGCCATGCATCTTTAGTTTATGCAGCAACCTTTTGTGTGGCACCTTGTCAAAAGCTTTCTGGAAATCCAGATATACCATATCCATTGGCTCCCCGTTATCTACTGCACTGGTAACGTCCTCAAAAAATTCTACCAAATTAGTCAGACACGACCTACCCATTGTGAACCCATGCTGCGTCTGCCCAATGGGACAATTTCCCTCCAGGTGCCCCGCTATTTCCTCCTTAATGATAGATTCCAGCATTTTCCCTACAACCGAAGTTAAGCTTACCGGCCTATAATTACCCGCTTTCTGCCGACCTCCTTTTTTAAACAGTGGTGTCACGTTTGCTACTTTCCAATCCTCTGGGACCACCCCAGAGTCTAGTGAATTTTGATAAATTATCACTCGTGCGTTTACAATTTCCCTAGCCATCTCTTTTAACACTCTGGGATGCATCCCATCAGGGCCAGGAGACTTGTCTACCTTTAGCCCCATTAGCTTGCCCAATACTCCCTCCTTAGTGATTACAATCATCTCAAGGTCCTCACCTATCATATCTTTATTTCCATCAGTCACTGGCATGTTATTTGTGTCCTCCACTGTGAAGACTGACCCAAAAAACCTGTTCAGCTCCTCAGCCATTTCCCCGTCTCCTATTATTAAATCTCCCTTCTCATCTTCCAAAGGACCAATATTTACCTTAGCCACTCTTTTTTGTCTTATATATTTGTAGGAGCTTTTACTATCTGCTTTTATGTTCTGAGCCAGTTTACTTTCATAGTCTACCTTACTCTTCTTTATGGCTTTTTTAGTAGCTTTCTGTTATCCCCTAAAGACTTCCCAGTCCTCTAGTCTCCCACTAATTTTTGCCACTTTGTATGTTTTTTCCTTCAATTTGATACTCTCCCTCACCTCCTTAGATATCCACGGTCGATTTTTCCCCTTTCTACCGTCTTTCTTTTTTGTCGGTATGAACCTTTTCTGAACACTGTGAAAGATCGCTCGGAAGGTTCTCCACTGTTCCTCAACTGCTTCACCATGAAGTCTTTGCTCCCAGTCTACCTTAGCTAGTTCTTCTCTCATCCCATTGTAATCGCCTTTGTTTAAGCACAAAACACTAGTGTTTGATTTTACATTGTCATCCTCCAACTGTATTTTAAATTCCACCATATTGTGTTCGCTCCTTCCAAGAGGATCCCGAACTATGAGATTATTAATCAATCCTGCCTCATTACACAGGACCAGATCTAGGACCGCTTGTTCCCTTGTAGGTTCCATTACATACTGTTCCAGGAAATGATCCCGGGCACATTCTATAAACTCCTCCTCAAGGCTGCCTTTACCAACCTGGTTAAACCAATCGATATGCAGATTAAAATCTCCCATGATATCCGCTGTACCATTTCTACATGCATCCATTATTTCTTTGCTTATTGTCTGCCCTACCATCCTGTTACTATTTGGTGGCCTATAGACTACTCCTATCAGTGACCTTTTCGCCTTACTATTCCTGATTTCCACCCAAATTGATTCAACCTTGTCCTCCATAGCACCAATATCATCCCTTACTATTGCCCGGATGCCATCCTTAAACAACAAAGCTACACCACTGCCCTTACCGTCCATTCTACCCTTTCGTATACTACCTTCTCAAGGGCAAGTAGGGATGGGCAATAAATGCTAGCCTTGCCAGTGACGCCCACATCCTGCAATGAATAACCAAAAAATAATTGGTGCCTTTGATTTGTGTGACCGTTTATAGCAAATGCCTCTTTTACATATCCTTGTTCCTTTCACGTTTGCCCGTGACCTTCAGTGGTTTGCAGCGAGGTCATGAGTCATGCAGCTTATCCAGCTCTTGTTGCAGATTGATCCCTTTGTTTTTATTGAACTGAAGATTTAGCCTTAAACACTGCCAAGGTTCACTGCACACATGACCAGATGGATATGACTTTAATTGGTTGCGAAGAATTTCAACATTCTGACAACATTAACCCATGAGAAACTGTTGAAAGAAAGAAAGAAAGAATGGGCTATGTTCATGCAGTATTGTATCTCAGCTCACAGAAACATCCCAAATCACTTCATATCGAATGAATTACTTTAAAGTGCAGTGACTATTCTGCAGGCAAATGCGGAGGACATTTTGAGTTGTGTTTTATGCCTCGGAGATATGCAGAGATCATAAACCCATCTAAACTCAGCTAAATGCTGATGCCAGTGGATCATGTGTGGTCTTTTACGAGCAAAGGACCTGCTGACACCTCACCCATTCCGGGACCAGTGAGGGGCTAGCACTGGTGAAACTCTTGGATCCCGCGCCGACAACAGACGGAGAATGGCCAGGTTCCTGGCCGGGCATGCGCGCGGCCAATGACCTGCAGCGATCGTGTTGTACAAGATGGCACTGGCCATGCGCGGACCCAACCCGCCATCCGTGACCCCACAGCCCACCCGAGGCCACCCCCCACCAATCCCCCAGTCCTCTCGGAAGCCCCCTCAGCCAGTGGCACGGATCCTGGCCGAGTGTGGCGGCACTGGACACAGTCCACAGTCGCCACGCCCTGTTCCCGCAAGGCTGAGACCACACACGTCCCATGCCATCAGGAACTCGGCTCATCGAGGGCGGAGAATCACTGGAGTGCCGGCCAATTACGCACCAATGGCATTGCACTGGCACGTGGTGCGCAACGCGATTACGCCATTTCTGAGGGGGCCGCCCCGATTTCTGCGTCGGAGTCAATTCTCAGCCCGATGGCCGATTATGATATCGGCGTCGGGCAATGGAGAATCCCGCCCATTATGTCTGCAGGAGCATTATTTAAAATGCTCTAAAATGTCTGCTTTCATACTTAAAACTGTTAACCTCAGTCCAGTCTCACTCACTAAGTGACCAGACCCAGCCTTAGTGAATAAAGCAGTGAGCAGTCAACTGATATGCATAATGAAACATCAAACAGCTAGATGAGTGCACACTAAGGGTGTCGGGGTGAGAGCCAGCGGACTTGAAACTACAGTTTGGGTGTGTTTGATGGGCTGTTTCTCGACGGCCGCAGTGCGGCGGTTAATCCTGCTATTCACCAGCACTTTGCCATTTTATTGGGCTTCAGCCTGTTCAGGTACCCTCTGAGGGAGAATTCAGAATGTCCAAATTAGATAACTGCATGGGCGTCATTCTCCGACCCCCCGCCGGGTCGGAGAATGGCCGTTGGCCGCCGTGAATCCCGCCCCCGCCGAAGTCTCCGAAGGGAGAAAAGTCGGCGGGGCGTTAATGGCGCCGCTGCCGCGGAGAATGTCACGGGTCTGCGCAAGGCAGCCGATTTTCGGCCTGCCGATATTCTCCCTTCCGGATGGGCCGAAGTCCCGTCGACGTGATGACCGTTCACGTCGACGTGAATCAAACCTCCTTTTCATCGGCGTGACCCGGTGCTCCAGGCTCACGCCGACCAGCGAGGAGGTGAGTGACGGCCTGGGGGGTTGGCTCTGGGCAGGAAATGGCGTGGCCGCAGACTGATTGCCTGAGAAGAGGTGTGTCTCGGCTTGTGTGTGTGTGCGGCGTGGGGGGGGGGGGGTGGTTAGAGTAGGCTGGGCTCCGGGGGAGTGCCGGGAGGGGGTCCGTGCCGGGGTGGAGGTTGGGGAGGGGGTCCGTGCCGGGGTGGAGGTTGGGGAGGGGGTCCGTGCCGGGGTGGAGGTTGGGGGTTGGGGAGGGGGTCCGTGCCGGGGTGGAGGTTGGGGGGGGGGTCTGTGCCGGGGTGGAAGTTGGGGAGGGGGTCCGTGCCGGGGTGGAGGTTGGGGAGGGGGTCCGTGCCGGGGTGGAGGTTGGGGGTTGGGGAGGGGGTCCGTGCCGGGGTGGAGGTTGGGGGTTGGGGTCCGTGCCGGGGTGGAGGTTGGGGGGGGGTCCGTGCCGGGGTGGAGGTTGGGGAGGGGGTCCGTGCCGGGGTGGAGGTTGGGGGGGGGGGGTCCGTGCCGGGGTGGAGGTTGGGGGTTGGGGAGGGGGTCCGTGCCGGGATGGAGGTTGGGGGGGGGGGGTCCGTGCCGGGGTGGAGGTTGGGGGTTGGGGAGGGGGTCCGTGCCGGGGTGGAGGTTGGGGGGGGGGGGTCCGTGCTGGGGTGGAGGTTGGGGGTTGGGGAGGGGTTCCGTGCCGGGGTGGAGGTTGGGGGTTGGGGAGGGGGTCCGTGCCGGGGTGGAGGTTGGGGGGGGGGGTCCGTGCTGGGGTGGAGGTTGGGGGTTGGGGAGGGCTTCCGTGCCGGGGTGGAGGTTGGGGGGGGGTCCGTGCCGGGGTGGAGGTTGGGGGTTGGGGAGGGGTTCCGTGCCGGGGTGGAGGTTGGGGGGGGGTCCGTGCTGGGGTGGAGGTTGGGGGTTGGGGAGGGGTTCCGTGCCGGGGTGGAGGTTGGGGGGGGGTCCGTGCTGGGGTGGAGGTTGGGGGTTGGGGAGGGGTTCTGTGCCGGGGTGGAGGTTGGGGGGGGGGTCCGTGCTGGGGTGGAGGTTGGGGGTTGGGGAGGGGGTCCGTGCCGGGGTGGAGGTTGGGGGGGGGGTTCCGTGCCGGGGTGGAGGTTGGGGGTTGGGGAGGGGTTCCGTGCCGGGGTGGAGGTTGGGGGGGGGGGTCCGTGCTGGGGTGGAGGTTGGGGGTTGGGGAGGGGGTCCGTGCCGGGGTGGGTGATGGGAGGGCAAATGAGTTGGTCCACCTGGCCAGGTGCCAGCCTCCAACAGTTGGACCCATGCGGTCCATGCCACCTGGCTGGGGGGAGGAGGGGATATGGGCAATGATGACATGTCGTCGTTCCCCTCCCCCCCACCAGGTCGTCATGTTTTCAGATCATCCAGCGATGTTGGCCGCCGTGGTGGCAGCCGCTCATGTCTATGTTGCCCTGGATGATGAGGAGGAGGAGGAGGAGGAGGAGGAGGAGCGTGCCAGAGAGGCGGCGCAGGCTGCCGCAGAGGGGCATGCGGCAGCCGCCCAGGCTGGAGGGACACCTGACCGACAGGACGAGGAGGGGGAGGAGGACGTCGCGGCCCCACGGCAACGGAGGCACCCGAGGGCGCCCCGTGTGTACCGGCCCCGGCAGTCATACCAGGACCTCACGGACCGGGAATGCAGGAGGAGACTCCGGATCAGCCGGGAAACCGTGGCACACATCTGCCACCTGTTGGCACACCTGTCACCGCGTGGCACTGGCGGGGGACACCCTCTCCCAGTGTCCGTCAAGGTTACGGTGGCCCTGAACCTTTATGCAACGGGGTCATTCCAGGCACCGAGTGGGGACCTGTCCGGCATATCGCAGACATCGGTGCATCGGTGCATCCGGGCAGTGACAGATGCCCTTTATGCCATGGCGCACCGCTACATCCGCTTCCTCGTGGACCGGGCCAGCCAAGATGCCCGGGCCGTGGGCTTCTCTGCCATTGCCGGGTTCCCCATGGTCCAGGGCGCGATCGATGGGATGCACGTCGCCGTGCGGCCACCTGCAGATAACAGGGCCGTGTTCACTAATAGGAAGGGGACCTATTCGATGAACGTACAGGTGGTCTGCGACCACCGCATGATGATCCTGCACGTCTGCGCCCGTTACCCAGGCAGTGTACACGACTCATTCGTGTTGTCGCGGTCATCCATC
This sequence comes from Scyliorhinus torazame, assembly GCF_047496885.1. Classification (NCBI taxonomy): domain Eukaryota; kingdom Metazoa; phylum Chordata; class Chondrichthyes; order Carcharhiniformes; family Scyliorhinidae; genus Scyliorhinus; species Scyliorhinus torazame. The sequence goes on from NC_092707.1 coordinate 66,375,674, forward strand.
CCCGGCATGTACGAGGGACGCCATCCCCGGCTGAGGGGCTGGTTGCTGGGCGACAGGGGCTACCCATTGCGATCGTGGCTGATGACGCCTATACGGAGGCCACGCAATGAGGCGGAGAACCGCTACAATGATGCCCATGTAGCGACAAGGGGAGTGATCGAGAGGTGCTTTGGCGTGCTGAAGATGCGTTTCAGGTGCCTGGACCTCTCTGGGGGCGCCCTCCAGTATCGGTCAGATAGGGTCGGCCGCATCATTGTGGTGTGCTGCGTCCTGCACAACATAGCCCAGCAGAGGGGCGATGTGCCGCAGGCAGAGGAGGGCGGAGTGGAGGAGCAGCAGGAAGAGGCCCAGTCCTCCCCAGATGAGGGGGATGGGGGCAATGGTCAGGGCAGACGGGGTAGACACAGACGGGTGGCTGTCCACCGTTACCGGCTGGCCCAGCGGGCACGGGACAGACTGATAGACGCCCGCTTCACTGACTAGATGGGCGTGGGAATCGGGTAGTATGGCCACAGACCGCACACCATGACAACAGCCGACCACCCACACCCCCCACCCATCCATCCACCCAGCACCATCACCCCCCCTCCCCAACCCCACACACCCCACCCGCATGCACACCACCCCCCCACTCCCAATTGCCGATCCACCGGCGGCACAACGGGCCGGGCTCACCCAGTTGCGGGTGGACGCGTGTCTATCGCAGGCCATGGAGAATGATGACAACCCGCCTCCGATGAGCTCCTGGCTCTACATCGTTGGACTATGTCTGACCCATGGCCACAGTACCACCATCCACCCGGACCATCCCTGCATGCGGCTGTGACACTGCAGCGCACGGTCCCGTCCTCTGCCCGGGGGATGTTGATGGCGGCCCAGGGGGAAGGGGGCAGACTCACCTGGGGCTGAGGTAAGACCACCCCTCACACACACACTTGCGCTCAACGTACATGACACCCCCGCACACTTTGGACAGAGCACAAAGGCAGCTTCGGTAGGTGTAACATTGACTTTAATAACCAAAGGAGTTCATGCACGTGCCCTAGCGCCTAAAACTCATCTGTGCCCTGCACCCGTGCCAACTTACTCAGTGTCTAATTGTTTGGCCTTACGGGCCCTTTGACTACGTCTACGTGGTTCCCCAGACGGTACAGCAGAACTGGAGGTGGACTCCTGTGATTCCTGCCCTCTGACACTGGATCCCTTTGGCGGCCGTTTCCTGGGGCGTCCTGGCCTAGATGGGCCAGGCTGCGGCCCGGGCGACTGGGATGGCGAGCTGCCAGCCTGTCCTGCCCGTTGCCCACCCGATGCACCTGGGACGGAAGGGGGGGAGTCCGAGGTGTCGCGGTGTACCGGGACCTCCCCTACAGAGGGAGCCGGGACGGACCACACCACCTCCTCCTCCCTCGGGGTGCCCGATGGCCCCCAGGCCTCTACATGGGTGGGGGATGCGAACGGACTGGCCATCCGACGCGCCCCCGACATCTGGCGCTGCCAGTCCTGGAGGCCCGTGCTGGTATCGACAGGGGTCTGCAGGTTTGCAGCCATGGAGCCCAGGGGGTTGTCGAACCCTGTCTGCGACAGTGCGACGCCAGCTCGCACATGGCCACTGGCGCCGATGCCCTCAGCGATGGCCTGCAGAGACTGGGCCATGGCCTGCAGAGACTGGGCCATGGCCTGCAGAGACTGGGCCATGGCCTGCAGAGACTGGGCTATGGCCTGCTGAGACTGGGCCATGGCCTGCTGAGACTGGGCTATGGCGTTGAGCGCCTCTGCCATCTGGCGCTGGCACTGGCTCATGGCCTCCTGTGAGAGGGCAGCCATTTCCTGGGCCACAGACGCCGCCTGCACGGAAGGCCCCAGGCCTCGCAAACCGTTCCCCATGTCTGACACCGTCGCACCCATTGCCTCCACCGCGGACGCCACCCGTGCGGTGTCAGCCTGGGTGGCACGCATGACCGGGACCACTCCCAGCTCCTGGACGCGGGTGGACTCCTCCACCTGCGACCGCAGCCGCCGCAAGCCACCCGTCACCCTATTCGCTCGTCTCCGTGTCGGTGGTTGCATCGGATCTATGTGTGGGTGTGGTAACTGCAGGAACCCGGGATCCACCTGGGCGGCAGATGTTCGCTTGGCCTGGGCTGCCCTCCGACCGCCCGGTCCCTCTGCTGCTCCTACTTCCACCTGCTGTACCGGGACGGCTGTGTTGTGCGCACCAGTGAGTGTACCAGACGCCTCATCACTAAAGTGCCCAACCGTGGTGAGTGTTTCTGCGATGGTGGAGGGTGTTGGTGACAGCAGTGGCGTTGTGTCGTGCTCTTCGTCCCACTCTGAGTCCATGGCACTTTGGGGTGGGGGTTCGTCTCCACCCATCCACTCTGAGTCACTGTCCGGTATTTCGTCTTCCCGGGTAGGGGTGTCCTGGGTAGTGCTGTCCCGGGTAGTGCTGTCCCGGGTAGTGCTGTCCCGGGTAGTGCTGTCCCGGGTAGTGCTGTCCCGGGTAGTGCTGTCCCGGGTAGTGCTGTCCCGGGTAGTGCTGTCCCGGGTAGTGCTGTCCCGGGTAGGGGTGTCCTGGGTAGTGGTGTCCCGGGTAGGGGTGTCCTGGATAGTGGTGTCCTGGGTAGTGGTGTCCTGGCTCGGATGTGACGGGGGCCTGTGGCTGCCCCCCTCATCGCTGGGTGGTCGCTCCCGCACGTGACGGGGGTGTCGTCTCCCTGTTGCTCCAGGTCTCTCCGTCTCCTGTGGTCTCCGAGGGGCATCCTGCGGGCGTCGCATGCTGGAGGGTTCGGGTCTCTCCGTCTCCCGTGGTCTCCGAGGGGCATCCTGCGGGCGTCGCATGCTGGAGGGTGCGGGTCTCTCCGTCACCCGTGGTCTCGGAGGGGCATCCTGCGGGCGTCGCATGCTGGAGGGTGCGGGTCTCTCCGTCTCCCGTGGTCTCCGAGGGGCATCCTGCGGGCGTCGCATGCTGGAGGGTGCGGGTCTCTCCGTCTCCCGTGGTCTCCGAGGGGCATCCTGCGGGCGGTCTGCATCTGCGGGGATGGGTGCCTGGACGTTTGGTCCTGCGATACACAATGAAGCATGCATGGTTAGACATCAGGCAGTGATCAGGTGATACGGGAGAGGGGGATATAGGGGAGGGGGGATATGGGGACGGGCTGTTGGTGGCTCACTTGCTCGTGGGGCCCCGACCTCTGCATCAGCAACCTCCCGGTCCTCAGGTCCGCCAGCCAGTTCCAGGGCCCTTTCCTCGTGTACGGTCAGTGGCCTCTCATCAGCGGGCCCTCCTCCAGTCCTCACATGCTCCCTATTGTTGTGTGCGCGCTTCTCCTGGGGGGGGGGGGGGGGTGGTGGCAGGAGTAAAAGGCAACAGTGTTAGGCAGGTATATGAATGCACGCCATCGGTTGCGCGTGCTTTGCAGAGGTTAAGGTTAGGGCTGGATTCACTTGGGGATATGGGGGAGGGGGGATATGGGGGATATGGGGGAGGGGGGATATGGGGGAGGGGGGATATGGGGGAGGGGGGATATGGGGGATATGGGGGAGGGGGGAATATGGGGGATATGGTGGAGGGGGGATATGGGGGAGGGGGGGATATGGGGAATATGGGGGAGGGGGGATATGGGGGAGGGGGGATATGGGGGATATGGGGGAGGGGGGATATGGGGGATATGGGGGAGGGGGGATATGGGGGAGGGGGGGATATGGGGGAGGGGGGATATGGGGGATATGGGGGAGGGGGGATATGGGGGAGGGGGGATGAGGGGGGATATGGGGGAGGGGGGATATGGGGGAGGGGGGATATGGGGGAGGGGGGATATGGGGAGGGGGGATATGGGGATATGGGGGATATGGGGGAGGGGGGGATATGGGGGAGGGGGGGATATGGGGGAGGGGGGAATATGGGGGATATGGGGGAGGGGGGAATATGGGGGATATGGGGGAGGGGGGGGATATGGGGGAGGGGGGGGATATGGGGGAGGGGGGGGATATGGGGGAGGGGGGATATGGGGGAGGGGGGATATGGGGGAGGGGGGATATGGGGGATATGGGGGAGGGGGGGATATGGGGGAGGGGGGAATATGGGGGAGGGGGGATATGGGGGATATGGGGGATATGGGGGACGCTCACCCTGCCTGCTCTGACGAGGTCGTTCACCTTCTTGTGGCACTGGGTGCCTGTCCGTGGTGTTAGGGCCACAGCGGTGACGGCCTCTGCCACCTCCCTCCACAGACGCCGGCTGTGGCGTGGGGCAACTCTGCGGCCGTGCCCGGGATACAGGGCGTCCCTCCTCTGCTCCACCGCATCCAGGAGCGCCTCCACATCGCGTGACTCGAACCTCGGGGCTGAGCGACGGCCAGCCATCAAGTCGGGTGTTGCGGTCGGCTGTTCCGGTCGGGTGGGGGGGAGCTGCGCGGCCTTATGAGCCGTCACGCCGTGCAGCGCGTATGACGCTGCACGGCGTGAACCACTGCGCAAGCGCGGATCCCGTTACGTCGCTGCTAGCCCATTTCGGGCCGCAGACTATCGGCCCATTTTTATGACGTGACGCAAGTGGGATTTGCGCCGTTTTTTGCGCCGATCGGCGGAGTTTCCGCCGATAACGGAGAATTTCGCCCCATGTCTTTCGGAACTTGTTGGAGGAAACCGGAGCACCCGGAGGAAACCCACACAGACACGAGGAGAACGTGTGGACTCCGCACATGGGACCCTGGCGCTGTGAAGCGACTGTGCTAACCATTGTGCTACCGTGCCACCCACTGAGTTATGCTAAACAAACCTGCCAAGCAGATCTTTAATCTACTTCTGCCATCATTTAAACAGAATGTTTGGGGTTGGTTTAGCACAGTGGGCTAAGACAGCTGGCTTGTAATGCAGAACAAGCCTAGCAGCTCGGGTTCAATTCCTGTTCAAGCCTCCCTGAACAGGCGCCGGACTGTGGCGACTCGGGGCTTTTCACAGTAACTTCACTGAAGCCTACTTGTGACAATAAGTGATTATTATTATTATTAGAATCAATGGGCCAAATTTAGTGCCCTCACTCAGGCCGGTTTGGTGGCGGGGAGCATATAATCTGGAAGAGGTGGAGACCCCACTGCCTTCCCACCTCTGCACTAATTAAATCTGTGGCAGGAAGGCTTGTGGGCGGCCTTTCCGCCCCCAATCGCTACAGTTATTTGGAAAATGAATGCTCCCTTAAGGGCCTCATCCCGCACAGGGAAGGGGGGTGGGGGGGATGGGTGCAGGCCCTGTTGTCAGGCATTCAACGCCTGATCGACAGACTCTACATTGGATAAGATGAGAGGCCCTCTTGAGAGCCACACCTTTTTTGCCAATGTCCCTTCTGCGTGAGCCCCGCCTCACTACACACCCATCCCACCATCACTACCTCTGGCCCGGCTCATTCAGCGAGCGTGGACCTCAGGAGATGAACCATAGAATCCTATAGCGCAGAAAGAGGTCATTTGGCCCATCGAGTTTGCATCGACCCTCTCAAAGAGCATTCTACCCAGGACCACTTCCACGCCTTATCCCCGTGACCCTGAAACTCTACATAACCGTTGAACACTAAGGGCAATTTATCATGGTCAAGCCACCTAATCTACACCTCCTTGGACTGTGGGAGGAAACCGCGCACCCGGAGGAAACCCACGTAGACACGGGGATGACATACAAACTCCACACAGTCACCCAAGATGGGAATTGAACCCGAGTTCCTGATGCTGTGAGGCAGCAGTGCTAACCACTGTGCCACCATGCTGCCATACATGAATATAGGTTACAGGGTTCTCACTGGCCAGCTGGAGAGCCAGCAAGGACCCCATATCTCCTACTTCAGGAAGGCCCACAGATTAAGGGCAAATCAGGCATTTACCTGGACAGGGGTGGGTGTGCCTTTCCAGGTCCACCCTGTGCCACTGCATTACTGGCAGCAGCCACCATCTCCCTGGTGGTGTTGCTGAGCAATGCACAGCTGCCATCCTTTCATTGGTTGGCAGCTCTCGGCAGAGACGACATTTCCATCCCTGGGGCCCTTCATCCCTGGAAAGGCACACCCACCCCTGTCCAGGTAAGTGCCTGATTGGCTCTTAATCTGTGGGCCTTCCTGAAGTCGGAGGTATGGGGCCCTTGTAGGCTCGCCAGCTCTCCAGTGAGAACCCTGTAACCTACATTCAATTCTGCTCCGTGTTTTTGATGACTTCTCTTTGTCCTATGATTGACTGTTTTTAATTCTGTATCTATCAATGGTTTAGCACATATGCAAATATAATATCTGTCTTCATTTTTTTTGCCCTGTGTTCATCTTGTGAACTTTGTTTCATTTGACATAAGGCAGCTTCTAGGTAGAGCCCTGTATTAATATTTCAGAATTAAATCTGGAATGTGTGTAAGCCCGTAGCATAACAATATTTTTGACTGGGATTTGCTCACAGAAAAACTAGGCAGGTCTCATGTATGGATCCATATTTACACAATGTGTAAAATACGTTTGTCAATGATATAGCGATGCATTTACTGAGGTATGCTAAACCATAAGAATATTCTTGACAATTATTTGCCTGAATGATGTGATCTCTCTTCCAGCTATTCTCAGAAACATGACAAAATATAGAATTTCTATTTCATAAATTACAACTCCCTAACTACTTGATTTAATTCTGTTAATTAGATTTGTTAAAATTGCACATTAGTTTAGATTTTTACAGCTCTCACCTTGAATAATTACAGCAATGAAGGATAATTTTACTCAAACTTCATCATGCATCGATAGGGAATCAAATGTGAAAACTACAATTAAGTAATATTTAAATGATTCAGGCATGATGGTGTCATAAATCATCCCTGACACAGGGGCGTTGTGGTGATTTGAATGTGAATTTGGTATTCAGATTAAAGCTGAAGGAATCTAGATGGTTATCCTAGTGACACCCACCAATATTGTTGCCAATATTTTACATGATTCCTGGGGCGTGTTTCCAAATAAAGGCATATATAAATTATTAACATAATTTTTTACGTGATACTTAGATAATGTGATACATGACACATCAAAAATATATTGGATAGGATAGCTTGAATAGATATAATTCTACAACATAGTCGTTATTATTAATCATTGGCCCAAAGTTTGAGGTCAGTGACGAAGGGAGAGTGTTTGCCTTTCATTTTGTTGCCAGCTGCCCACAAAAGCCTTTGCAGACTTTAGGGTGTAGGGTCGTTTTCATCCAGTTCTTGTCTCTTTGTGTCACCTACTGCAGCGACTGTGAGCAGGACAAGAAACAGCAAGACCCTTCAACCAATCAAATTGAAGAGTCCTCATTAAGTCATGCTGGGATGAAACTGTCAGGGATTGGCTGCATGAATGGAGGGTGGAGGGGGAGGGGAGAAGGGCATTTCTGTCAGGAATTCGGCAAGTCCAGGTTTCCCCAAATGCTGTGGAAGTTTGATTGCACAGCATGCACAGTTTTGCTTTGTAGTTGGGCAGGGAACAAGCTGAAACAGTCCACCACCTCAAATATGGAGCCCATTTCTGCGAGTGAGCTTGTCAAGTGGTGGCGAAGATGGTTGATCCCTAACCTGGTGTTGATCCCCAACCTGGAGTGGAGACATGTGGGTTGAGGAGGTGTTTGATGGGGGTTGGGTGGAACGTGGGAGGCTAGGGGAAAGCACCTAGCTTCTTCCGGAAGCAGTCCCTGTCACCCAAAGGAATTCATTGTTATTATCTCATCCCAAGCATTGTTGCAGGAGTTCCTAAGGTATTGTCCTCGGCCCAACCATCTTCAGCTGCTTCATCAGTTAACTTCCTTCCAGTATAAGATCAGAAATAGGGATGCTCACCGATGATTGTACAATGTTCACCATTCGCAATTCCTCAGATACTGAAGCATCCCCGTCCATAGGCAGGACCTTTCAGGCCTGGGCTGATAAGTGGTAAGTTACATTTATGTCACACGTGCCAGGAAATAATGATTTCCAACAAGAAAGAATCTAACCATCTCCTCTTACATTCAATGGTATTACCATTTCTCAATCCACCCCACTTTCCACATCTTAGGGGCTGACATTGACCAGAAACTGAATAAATACTGTGCCTGCAAGAGCAGGCCAGAAACTGGGAATTCTGACCGTCTGACTCCCTAAGACTAACTACAAGGCGGAAGTCAGGATTGTGATGGTGTAATCTCCACTTAAGAAGCTCTACGCAACCTAAGCGAAAGTGATCCAATTGATTGGCATATCATCCATCACCTTAAACATTCACTCAATCCACCACTGGTACTCAGTGGCAGAAGTGGCAACTTCTTTGGCAACTTCACAAAGCTCCTTCAACAGCACCTTCCGAAATTGTGATTTCTACCACCTAGGGGAACACAGATGGGATCAGCAAGCCCACTAAATATTGAACTTAAGACTTTCCCAGTCTATATACCTTAACACCAGACCGGGGAACGTGCATTCGCCAACTAAACCTCCAATAGAACTAGAAACTGGCATATTCACCTATTTTGGGCATGAAGCCAAAAGAGACAAAATGGATGTTGCATTCCTGGATCATCACATTGCCACTTCTTAAGGTGCACTGCAGATTAAAACCAATCTTATTTTCTATTTTTATAAGAGCTTGAATTAGTAGAAAATGGTAGGTTATGAACTGGATCTGTACCTATTGGATTCTATAAATTTCATTTAAATGCTATATGAATGTAGCTTTTTTTGCTAAATGCTGAAATACTTTAATTTGAAGCTATTTTATGAAATTGCTCTTTGTTGTGCATTTATGCAATCATGTTAGGCTGAGTAAGAAAATGATGAATTTGAAGTATATTTAATCCATGTAGATTCCCTCTTGCCCCATTGTATTTCCATCAGACGAATTCTGTTAATGCAGGCTCCTATAATCATATAAATTCTTATCAAGTACATTTTGTGCAGTCACCTAAGGTTCTTTCATGCTGGAAACAAATCTGTACACAGAGAGTGGCTATGATGTGGACTTTTTTTTTGCCACAAGCCATTGCTAAAGCAGAGTCCACAAGTGTTTTAAAAGGGAATTAGCTGGTTGCTTGATAAAGAGGAATATAACAAGCTATGGGAAGGAGCAGAAAGCCAGATTAGACGAGGCGGCTCACGTGGAGAAAAACACCAGCACAGACTTAATGAGTTGTGTGGTCTGCTCCTGTCGCTCCATGTTACATTATCTATAAAATCAGTGTTACTCGGGCAAATGATGAAAGCTTTGGCTTGCTATGCAGCCTTTTTACTGAAGCTTGTTTCCAAATAAAGGACAGTTCTTAAATTTGGTGTGGGTGCACACATATATTTTGTATTTTTAATATAATTTCTTTTAAAACCCTCATTGTCAATTTTTAGGAATCAAGCATTTAATTGTGGGAACATGACGGTGGCAAATCTTCTTCGATTGTGTGTAAATAATCACTTGGAGAGGGCAAATGGAAGGAGATGATGAGGTGGGGAATTTCACGCCTGCAACAGAGCCAGCTGGCTTTCCATCCATTCGATAAATAATGGGAAATTGGTACAGGGCCTGAAGGAGGTGTGCAATCCCTTTGTCTAAATTTTCCTATGTGTACATCACACAAATGTCCAACACCAATGAGGTGAAAATATCTTCAATCCTTTTTCTGACTAATTTCATTTCGAAGCAATTTTTTGCTTAAAACATTGTTCTTTTCAGACGCGCTGTTTACCACAAGGGCATTTGGTCTGTAACAATGGACATTTATAGAACTATTTTGAGAACTATTTTAGAGCAGCACAGTGGTTAGCACTGCTACCTCACATCGCCAGGCACCTAGGTTCAATTCTGGCCTCAGGTGAGTGTCTGTGTGGAGTTTGTACATTCTCCCTGTTTCTGAGTGGGTTTCCTCCGGATGCTCCGATATGTTTCCACACTCCAAAGATGTGCAGATTAGATGGATTGGCCATGATCAGTGCATGGGTTACAGGGGTAGTGTGGCCATCTAAAATGGCCTCCCGCAAAATGTGATGGGAAATTTGGCCAAGCTTGAACACAGACAAGCTGTAGCTTGCAAATATATAAACTGCAGCCCAGACTTTATGCAGAAAATCACACCCGCCATTAAAAGGCAATTAAAGGAACAATAGAACTATCCTGTCCATCACATCGTCTCCCAGACTCAGTGGCACCAGCTCCTGCTCGGAACACTCCCACTGAGTGCCCACCCCAAAATCGATGTGGCAGCCCCTGGTTGGACGTGACCAATGAGGGGGATGGAGCCCTGATCAATTGATTGACAGAGCCCACCCACAAAAGGGGCAGGGAAACCCAAGCCAGTTAAAACGCAGTGCGCAGCCATCACTCTCTTTCGACTGCAGCACAACATCTACCAACATCAGCCAAGCAGAGCCAACGCCATCCTCAGAGGACGATAACAGAACACGGACCACCTACAGAACTACAATGCTGCCAGGCTACCAGGATCCACATAAGGCCTTATCTACTCTGTATTTGCAGGTCATATGGAAGTTAAGATAAGGTCGTTTAAGTGTTTTAGTTATGTGCATGAACATGTAATTCCATGGTCGGCAGCATGGTCGGCACGGGCTTGGAGGGCCGAAGGGCCTGTTCCTGTGCTGTACATTTCTTTGTTCTTTGTAATTAAGTAAACAATCTTGGGTGTGTGTCAAATAAACTATCGTTGTACTAAACAAACTTGTGTGATTATTTGTCCATCGCATACGGGTTAAGCAGACTGTGGTTATAAAAGAGCAATAAAATGCGAGGAATGGGCCTAGGTTGAGTGCTCTCTCGGAGGGTCTGTGCAGACTCAATGAATGGCCTCCTTCTGCACTGTAAGGATTCTATGGATTTTGTTTTTGCTGGAAAACCAGGGACAATTTTACATCTTAAACAAATCCAGAAATTTACCCACTAAAATTCTTACTTTGCAATTGCTCCCATGTTTATTATAATCCAAATTGAATTCTGTAACCGTAAATAAACCGATTAAGATTTAAAACCATACACTATAACAGCAGCACTTAACAGTTCAGACTCTCACTACCTGCAGCTGTCTGCAATCAAGCTGCTCATTTCCCAATGTAATAATAGTAATCTTTATTAGTGCCACAAGTAGGTTTACATTAACACTGCAATGAAGTTACTGTGAAAATCCCCTCGTCGCCACACTCCGGCTCCTGTTCGGGTACACTGAGGGTGACTTCAGAATGTCCAAGTCACCTAACAAGCATGTCTTTTGGGACTTGTGGGAGGAAACCGGAGCACCCGGAGGAAACCCATGCAGACACAGGGAGAACGTGCAGACTCTGCACAGACAGTGACCCAAGTGAGAATTGAACCCAGGACCCCGTTGCTGTGTAGCAACAGTGCTAACCACTGTGTTACATGTGTTATAATGTTTAATTATACATTTAAACTGATAGATTTACTGAAGTAACAAACATCTCCAAATTCTCATCTGATATAGTAACACCCTTTCCTATTCTGTACATCAGTTTCTCCCTCCTTATTAACCCTCCTGGTGCTACACCGTAGTGGGGAATGGGCGAGTATTCCCTGAGGTCTCTGCGATTCCAGTCAAGAGATGCCATTAGACACACCACATTGCTTTCAGGAGCATGTCCCACACTTAGTATGTTCTGATTCAACCAGATTATTCCAGTGCAAACACTTTGCAATGAGAGTTTGCACCTGAAGTCCATGTTTGTCAGTCAGTGAATAGAGAAAAAAGAAGGAAGTGACAAGCAATTACAAATTTGCGCACAAAGCATAGATGTATAATTATTATGACAAACAATCTCTTGGGGTAAAGTACTTAGCAAAGGATGAAAGTGAGATTAGAAACACAGCTGCCAGCAAAGGAAACAATAGACTGAGGTGTTCCCACGGAACAGCAGAAAATAGACCAATTTGTGTACCGAGATTTTTTTAAAACTGCTCTTAAGGCATTAATTCAAGTTGCCATTCAGTTGCTGAGCATTGGCTGCCTTGCATTACTTTGCCCAATTTCCCACTGTTCATGTGTAAATCGAGACATGAAATAATTTGAGCCTAATTAAGAAACACATGGATTTGGGTGAGTGCTTTATGTTGACTTCAGTAGATTAAAGGCAGGTTGTAGAACTAGCGCTGTATCCAATCTTGTCATTTTACTGATCAATGGCTGAGGTGGAAATTGCCCCCAGCAGGACAATTTTAAATCTATCCATCGGGTAAACAAGCAGGTTGGCAGGGAAAGGAGGGAAAATAGATCAGGGGAGCCGTTGGCGCAGTAGTATTGTCGCTGGACTACTTTTTATAGAATTAAAAAAAAAATAGAATTTACAGTGCATAAGGAGGCCATTTGGCCATTCGAGTCTGCACTTGGAAAGAGCACCCTATCTAAGCCCATACCTCCACCCTATCCCCACACCTCCACCCTATCCCCACACCTCAACCCGATCCCCACACCTCCACCCTATCACCACACCTCCACCCTATCTAAGCCCATACCTCCACCCTATCCCCACACCTCCACCCTATCCCCACACCTCCACCCTATCTAAGCCCATACCTCCACCCTATCCCCACACCTCCACCCTATCCCCACACCTCCACCCTATCCCCACATCTCCACCCTATCCCCACACCTCCACCCTATCCCCACACCTCCACCCTATCTAAGCCCATACCTCCACCCTATCCAAGCCCATACCTCCACCCTATCCCCGTAACCCCACCTTTTTTGGACACTAAGGGCAATTTATCATAGCCAATTCGACTAACCTGCACATCTTTGGACTGTGGGAGGAAACTGGGGCACCCAGAGGAAACCCACGCAGACACGGGGAGAACGTGCAGACTGCGCACAGGCAGTGACCCAAGCCGGGAATCGAACCTGGGACCCTGGAGCTGTGAAGCAACTGTGCTAACCACTGTGCTACCATGCTATTAACCCAGAGGTAATGCTCTGGGGAATTTAAAATTAATAAAACATCTGGAATTAAAAGTCTAATGATGACCATTGTCTATTGTCATTAAAAACCCACCTGGTTCACTGGTGCCCTTTACGGCAAGGAAACCTGCTGTCCTTATCTGATCTGGCTTACATGTGACTCCAGACGCACACCAGTGCCCTACTGCAAGTCACTCAGTTATATTCAACCATTACAAAGCAAATAAAAAGGAGTGAAACCAGACCGGCCACCTGGCATCAACCTAGACACTGGAAATGACAACGGCAAACCCAGCCCTGTCGACCCAGCAAAGACCTCCTTATTAACATCTTGGGGAGAGCTGATATAGCCATACACACCGAATCATATCTTATGGACAATATCCCCAATACCACCATCACCAGTCAAGGAGGTGGCGGCACAGTGGTATTTGTCATGATACGCAGACACACACATAATGATATACAGACAAGCAGCTAATGGGCACAGAGAACAGGACATGACCAATAAGCAGGCAGGACACTCAGGGGTGGGATCTGACTATAAAAGACACGAGGCACTCACACTCCGCCCCTTTCCACTGATGAACATCTGGAGAGTCAGTCAAGGGTGTTGTTACAATCTCACACCTCCACCACGTGGCTACGAGCTAGTCTGGTTCAGTCTGACAGAGTAACCACACTTAAGTTAGCAGAGAGTTGAATTCACAGAGAACTGTGCTAACTGTGCTATTAGTTCAATAAACCTGATTGAACTAACTTCAAGGTCTGGAGTATCTTTCTGATCTAAGCTGCATCCAGTTGCAGCCAGTGTTAGACCAGTGTACCTAACACAACAGTATTCAGTCAGGAGGGAGTTGCCCAGGGAATCTTCAACACTGACACTGGAACCAATGTTGTCTCATGGCACCAAGTCAAACATGGGGAAGGAAACCTCCTACTGATTACCACGTCCTGTCCCCCATCAGCTGATGAATCAGTACTCATCCATGTTGAAAACCATCTGGAGGAAACACTGAAGATGGCAACAGCGCAGAATATACTCTGGGTGGGGAACCTCAATGTTTATCAACAAGAGTGCCTTGGTAGTACCACCATAGGCCGAGCTGGCCACTTCCTGAAGGACAGAGCTTCTAGACTGAGACTGCGGCTGGTGGTATGGGAACCAACAAGTGGGAAAAACAGACTTGATCTCATCCTCACCAACCTGCTTGCTGCAGTATTAGTAGGAGTGACAACCACATTGTCCTTGTGGAGACAAAGCCCCAACTTCACATTAAGGACACCCTCCACCGTGTGCTGTGACACTATCACCGTCCTAATTGGGGTAGGATCAGAACAGTTCTAGCAAGGGTGTGCCATCAGCAGCAGCAGAATTGTACTCAACCACAATCTGCAACCTCATGGCCCGGCACATCCCCCTCTCTACCATTACCACCAAGCCAGGGGATCAACCCTGATTCAATGAAGAGCGCAGGAGGACATGCCAGGAGCAACACCGGGCAGACTTCAAAATGACGTGTCAACCTAGTGAAGCTACAACACAGGACTACCTGTGTGCCAAACAGCATAAGCAGCAAGTAATAGACAGAGCTAAGCAATTCCACAACCATCAGATCAGATCTAAGCTCAACAGTCCTGCCACATCCAGCCATGAATGGAGGTGGATAATTAAATAACTCACTGGAGGAAGAATCTCCACAAATATCCCCATCCTCAATGATGGGAGGAGCCCAGCACATCAGTGCAAAAGATAAGGTTGAAGCATTCACAACAACCTTCAGCAAGAAATGCCAAGTGGATAATCCATCTTGGCCTCCTCCGGAGGTCCCCAGCATCACAGATCTCTGTCTTCAGCTACTTCAATTCACTCCACGTGATATCAAGTAAACGCTGAAGGCACTGGTCATTGCAAAGGCGATATAGGCTATGGGCCCTGATAATATTCCAGTAATAATTCTGAAGCCGTGTGCTCCAGAATTTGCCACACCCCTAGCCAAGTTGGCATCTACCCAGAAATGTGGAAAATTGTCTGTGTATGTATGTCCTGCACATAAGTAAAAGGACAAATCCAACCCAACCAATTACTGCCCATTCAGCCTACACTTGATCATCAGTGAAGTGATGGAAGGGGTCATTAACAGCATCCATCAAGTGGCACTTACTCAGAAATAACCTGCTCACTGACACTCAGTTTGGGTTCTGCCAGGGTCACTCAGCTTCTGATCTCATTACAGCCTTAGTTCAAATATGGACAAAAGATCTGCATGCCAGAGGTGAGTTGACAGTGACTGCCCTTGACATCAAGGTAGCATTTGACTGGGTGCGGCATCAATGAGCCCTAGCAGAACTGGACTCAATTTGGGGGGGGGGGGGGGGGGGGGGGGAGAGAGAGAGGACTCAATGGGGAGGGGGGGGTAAAGGGGGGGTGGGGAGAGGACTCAATGGGGGTGGGAGGGGGGGGAACCCTCTGCTGGTTGGAGTCATACTTGGCACAAAGGAAGATGGTTGTTGTAGTAGATGACCCCATTAAGGGGCGCACATCGGGAGGGTCATTGAGAAGAGGCCATCAAAGGCACAAATGCAGAAGCAAGAAATCCCGGTACAAACAGAGCAGGTAATCCAGCATCGGTAAATAACATGGGGGTTGTCCAGTGAGAGAATGTAATGTCACGCCCTTTAGCACATATGCAAGAACGCAAGGTTGGCCCCATCACAGTTGTGCTGATAGTAAATGGCCGGCCACTGAAAATGGGGTAGACATGGGGCTCCAGATACTGTTTCAAACAAACATACCTACCGCTATCTGAAAGAAAGGGCGGGATTTACATAGATTACATAGAACATACAGTGCAGAAGGAGGCCATTCGGCCCATCGAGTCTGCACCGACCCACATTAATCCCTCACTTCCACCTTTTCCCCGCAACCCAATAACCCCTCCCAACCCTTATGGACACTACGGGTAATTTAGCATGGCCAATCCACCTAACCTGCACGTCTTTGGACTGTGGGAGGAAACCGGAGCACCCGGAGAAAACCCACGCACACACGGGGAGAACGTGCAAACTCCGCACAGACAGTAACCCAGCGGGGATGTTCCGTGCCCGACGCCGATATCGTAATCGATAATCAGTCGGAGAATGGGTTCTGGCGCCCAAATTGGGACCGGCACCGGTCATCAGCAGGCCCTCCCGTGACGCTTTGCCTCCAATGGGCTGAGTTCCCGAACGCTTGGGGCATGTGTGGTCTCAGCGGTCTGGAACCCGGGATCTGTGCCGCTGGCTGGGGTGGTTTCCGTGAGGGCTGGGGGGACTGGTGGGGGGTGGCCAGGTGGTGGCCTGTGGGGTTGCGGATGGCGGATCGGGTCCGCGCATAGCTGGCACCATGTTGTAAGGCGCGACCACTGTAGGACGTCGCCATGCGCATGTGCAGCCAGGGACCCGACAATTCTCTGGCCGTTTTCGGCACAGGAGCCGGGAGTTTCACCTGGCGCCACTGCTAGCCCCTCACCGGCCCTGGATTCGGTGAGGGATCGGCGCTGATTTCTTTGTTGTACAACTCCCGCGATCTCTCCATTCGAGCTGGCACTTTGCTGCTGAAACGGAGAATCCAGCCCAAAGTATTCAACCCCTAAAGTTGCTGAACACTCCAGGAAAAATAACCACGTATACCAGAGAGGCGATAAAGATAGCAGGAACAACTACAACCCCAGTGTGTTACAGACAGCAGCCTGCACAACTTCCATTGATGTGGTGTCAGACCAGGGATCAAGCTTAATTGGACGTGATTTGCTTCTGGAGATAAAATTAAACTCGCTGGAGACCTTTAAGATTGAAGG
The DNA here is from genome assembly GCF_047496885.1 of Scyliorhinus torazame. Lineage (NCBI taxonomy): Eukaryota > Metazoa > Chordata > Chondrichthyes > Carcharhiniformes > Scyliorhinidae > Scyliorhinus > Scyliorhinus torazame. Next base: position 66,392,448 of record NC_092707.1, read on the forward strand.
AGGGGGCCTGAATGAGGTCTTAATAAGGTATCAAGAAGTATTCCAGGAAGCACTTGGAAAGATGACACAATTAAAAGCTAGGATCCACGTAGATCCAGGAGCTACACCAAGGTATTTTAGGAATATCGCCTTATACGATAGTGGAAAATGTTGAAACATAATTGGAGTGATTGGAAAATCTGGACATCACCAAACCCATACAATTTGCTGAGTGGGCTGTACCCACTGTACCAGTAGTTAAACCCGTCAAGACAATCAGAATTTGAGGAGATTATAAGTTAATGGTGATTCAAACATGTAAAATACTGCTCTCTTTTCTGTTGGATGCAGAATTATATAAACAGTTAAATTTGTTTGCTTCATTTGCTTGGTCGTCAGTGGGTTTTGGGTTCACCTTGTATGGCCACATTATCACTGACATTTTCTCTCCAAAACCTATTCCATCAGTTGATGTAATTTCTTATGATGTGTGCAAATGTGCATTGAATACTCAATAAATACGGATAGAAAAAGGATTGAAAGAAACTGGGCTTGAAGAAATAAACGCAACAGCTTAATAACTTAAGCCAGGTTGCGTTCTGCCAGCTGGCACAGCCGGCCATGTACCGTTCCAAAAATGGTATTTTCTGGAAAATCTCCCCCGCTCCCCCCCCTCCCCCAACCCCCACAAAAAAATAAAATGCCAGTTGCTCCTTCTTATCACATTGTTCAGCTTTATTTTACTCGGTTTTCTCTCCTACTCATTAAAGTTTAGGGTCAGTAGCTAAGATACTGAAAGGTTCTGACACATTACCCAATTGGTCAGCTGGAGCTTATGAGGGTTGACACAGTATTTTACCATGACATTAAAGTGGAACCTAAACTCACTTCATAGCAACGTACTGTCGAGGTGGGTGTTATTAAATAATGACCAAGGCAGCAGATGCTGTCATCCCGGGGAAGCTCAGTCAGTCACAGCAAACTTCATGGATTAGGCTCGGAATGTCTAGCGGATTAAATAGTGGAGAAATACTGGGTCTTTCTGATGTAAGAGGCCCAACAAGACATGGAGGTAAGATACATAATGGAGTATGTGAAATAAGTGTGTACTACTCATAGTACCCTGGTGGGGGTGGAGGGGGCACAGTCTGAAATCTGTATGTGGCTTAAAAGAATGCGAAGATGTCATTACGAATTAGTTTGAAGATAAAAGGAAATTATAGTCAAGAGAATATGTAAAACAACATTGCAGGCATGCAGAGAGAATCTGACGGGTATGTAGTATGAAAGGTGGTACATACAAACATACTCTGCGTGATTCTCTGTCGGCGGGATCCTCCCCCTCGTCGGCAGAGCTCCCACGCCCACGGGTTTACCGACGGCATGGGGTGGCCACAATGGGAAACCCCATTGGCCAGCTCTGGCAACGGAGAATCCCGCTGCCGGCAGGGGCACGCCATGCCAGAAAACGGAGCTGGCGGGATGGAGAATCTCACCCACTATCCCGGAAAACCAGCAAAAGTTGACTTATATTCAAGAAAAAAGAATGTGGCAGAGCGGGAACCAAAATGGAAATCACCTTGTGGAGGCAGAAGGCATGGCTGATTTAATAAATGAGATATTCAGAATTATGAAGGGTTTTGATTGAGTAGATACGCAGCTGGTTGAATAACCAAAGAACAAAAATGAGGGGCGAAATTCTCCCCCAACGGCGCGATGTCCGCCGACTGGCGCCAAACACGGCGCCAATCAGACGGGCATCGCGCCGGCCCAAAGGTGCGGAATGCTCCGCATCTTTGGCGGCCTAGCCCCAACATTGAGGGGCTAGGCCGACGCCGGAGGGATTTCCGCCCCGCCAGCTGGCGGAAATGGCGTTTGTTGCCCCGCCAGCTGGCGCGGAAATGCGGCGCATGCGCACGAGCGTCAGCAGCCGCTGACAGTTTCCCGGCGCATGCGTGGGAGCGTCAGCGGCCGTTGTCAGTTTCCCACGCATGCGCAGTGGGGAGAGTCTCTTCCGCCTCCGCCATGGTGGAGGCCGTGGGGGAGGCGGAAGGGAAAGAGTGCCCCCACGGCACAGGCCCGCCCGCGGATCGGTGGGCCCCGATCGCGGGCCAGGCCACCGTGGGGGTACCCCCGGGTCAGATCGCCCCGCGCCCCGCCCAGGACCCCGGAGCCCGCCCACGCCGCCTGGTCCCGCCGGTAAATACCAGGTTTGATTTACGCCGGCGGGACCGGCAATTTCTGGGCGGGACTTCGGCCCATTCGGGCCGGAGAATCCAGCGGGGGGTTCCGCCAACCGGCACGGCCCGATTCCCGCCCCTGCCCAATCTCCGGTACCGGAGACTTCGGCGGGGGCGGGATTCACGGCGGCCAACGGCCATTCTCCGACCCGGCGGGGGGTCGGAGAATGACGCCCGAGATATGATTGGTAATAGAACTCGTGGCGGCATCGAGAAGTTTGATTTTACACACTGAATTCTTGTGATTTTCAGTACATCACCTGAAAAGATAGTGGAAACAGGTTCCACAGTAACATTCAGAGGGACACTGGATAAATATGTGGAGAAAAGAAGTTACCAGGGAAGTGAGACAAAGTGGATATCTGTACCAAGGAGGCATGTGAGGCCAAATGCCCTCCTTCTATTCCTTATCATCCTATTGTTCCTTCCTCTTCCACAGCATCATCCTCATCTTGAAGTAGAAAAGTGAGAAAGTATTTTTGTAGCTGTCCATGTAGCTGCTTTTCCTTCTTCTTGACTCTCACTTCTTTTATTATGATTTTAAAAAATCTTTCCAATTAAAGGGCAATTCAACGTGGCCAACTCACCAACCTGCACGTCTTTTTTGGTTGTGGGGGTGAGACCCACGCAGACACTGGGAGAATGTGCAAACTCCACACTGACAGTGACCCGGGGCCAGGATCGAACCTTGGTCCTCGGCACCATGAGGCAGCAGTGCTAACCACTGTGCCACCCTGCCGCCCATTTGACTCGAACTTCTGACCTCCACTCTTTCCTATTCTCTGTAATTTCACCTCTTATTATGTTTATTTACCATCCTCGTAGCTCACCATTTTCTCACTTGATTCCCTTGTACCCATGCCTTGGTCATCCAATGTCACCTCCTCAGCTGCATGTTAGATGACATTAACAACCTTCCGGCATTGTCTATCCTGCCTTCAAAAGCCACCATTACAGCCACTTCCTTCATGCAATCCACAATCCTTCCAACCCTTCCCTGACCGTCTCCCCTTTCACTTTCTTCCCAAATTCTTAAAATGCATTATTTCCCAACAAATGTGCTCCAACTTCTTCCTCTACTCTCTCACTGACTGCCTGACATTGAGATAGGATTGATTCAAAATTTCCTCCAGCTTAAATGTTGGCAAAACTGTAGCCATCCTCTTCAGATCTTAGCAGCACATATGTGCTTCTGGCCTTGGCTCCATCAACCTTCATGCTGCCATCTCAGAGTGTGCCAAAAGGAACAGAACATAAACCAGCTTTGACATCCAATCCATAACCAAAAATGCCTAAGAGAAGAATCATCGGATTTTAGAGAAGAGGAGACCTTAGTTCCATGCCCTACCTTTTCCCCATTAATAATAATGATGAGTGGTCGTAGGATTCCAAAGGTATCGAACCAGTGGTTGGCACTGCCAATGTTACATTATGTGATGTATTGAAAGCAAAGGAGCATACTTTAATGTTACACAACATCCCAATGATTCCTTGAATAAATTGTAGCCATTTGTCTCTTGTCACTGAAGGCATCATATGAAGTAGGCTGTACAAACATGAGTGATTGAAGTTATTTGAACTTTTATTACGAAAATGACAAGTAAATACAGTTCTTACAAAACTTTGCATGCAAATTATTGAAAGGCTGTTGTTTACATAAGAAATAATTTAAATGGATAGTGACAAAAGTATGAAAGCTGTTAAAGGTCCATAAGTGTGCAATGGCACTGCCTTGACACAGATAAAGGCCAGTAAAATAACTGAAGGATCGGAAGTTGCTCATATGAACCTAGTGATTGATATTCCTTCCCCTTAGCGGAGTAATCTACAGTCCCCTCCCAGCCCTGCTGCACAAATTCAATCCCCTCACCACAGCTAAATGAAATTTGAGACTAGGAAATTAGTTCGTGGAACTGGTGAAAATCTTATTGCTGAAGCAGCACTGGAACCATCAGTATCAGAGTGAAAGGAGCAGCAGAGTTAAATAGGATTAGAACAAAAGGCTATGCACCTCCCTCCCCACCTGGTACCCAGGTAGGTCATGGCCTTCTGCTGCCTCTTGTCTACTCAATTCTATCCAAAGGAAGATGCCCAGAGCTGGGAACAGAATTGTAACTGCAGTCTAAGCAACAAATTGCATTGGTTTAACATTACTTATTTTCATTTATTCCATACCCTTACATATAACCTGTATTTATAAAACTTCTCCTTTGCTTTTTCTTCAAAACTTAGCAATTTCTCCTCCCCTCTTTAAAAGATTTGTATATCTTAGCCCCCTACTATATTCCCTATACACATACGACTGTGTGGCAAAATTTGACTCCGACTCCATTTACAAGTTTGCTGATGACACGACTGTAGTGTCATAATATACACCAGTATATCATGGTGCAGACACACACACTGATGGACACACAGCAAGACCAATCAACACACACAACACCGCAGCCAATCACCAGTTAGAGCACACTCACTATATAGACAGAGGGCATCAGTTATCCCGCTCATTCGGGATGCAGCCTATCAGAAGGACAGAGCTTACAGCTTTCAGCACAGATCTTCACCATGTGCTGAGTGCATAGACTGGTTAGGACAGGCATAGGCCTTTAGTTTAATCTAACATCGTGTTAACCCACAGTGAAAGTATACAGTTTCTAACTTAATAAAATAGTGTTGTACTATTTTAAGTGTTGGCGGCCTGTATGCGTTCCACTGATCCAGAGAACCCAACACAACACGTAGTGGGTCAGATCTCAAACAACGATGAGTCAGAGTACAGGATGGAGATAGAGAACCTCGTGGCTTGGCATAATGACAACAACCTCTCCCTCAACGTCAGCAAAACTAAGGAGCTGGTCATCGACTTCAGGAAGCAAAGTGTTGTACACACCCCTGTCTGCAGCAATGGTGCCCAGGCGGAGATGATTGACAGTTTCAAATTCCTAGGTGTGCACTTCACCAACAATCTGTCCTGGTCCACCCACGTCAATGCTACGACCAAGAAAGCACAACAAAGCCTATACTTCCTCAGGAAACTAAGGAAATTCGGAATGCCCACATTGACTCTTACCAATTTTTACAGATGCACCATAGAAAAATCCTATCTGGTTGCATTACAGCTTGGTATGGCAACTGCTCAGCCCAAGAGCGTACAAAACTATAGAGGATCTCGACCACAGCCCAGCCCATCTGCAAACCCGCCTCCCATCCATTGACTCTGTCTACACCTCCCACTGCCTTGGGGAAGTGGGCAGCATAATCAATGGCCCCTCCCATCTGGGGTATTCTCTCTTCCAACTTCTTCCATCTGGCAGGAGATACAAAAGTCTGAGAACACGCATGTAGGATCTCTTATTTTTTTATTCCAAAAATAAGGAACTCAGTCCGGTTGATGGAGGTGTTCAAAATGTATTTTATTACTAAAAATTCACTGAATACACTTGCATAAGAACTGAATCAATACTTAGATCAAAATGAAATGAAATGAAAATCGCTTATTGTCACAAGTAGGCTTCAAATGAAGTTACTGTGAAAAGCCCCTAGTCGCCACATTTCGGCGCCTGTTCGGGAAGGCTGGTACGGGAATTGAACCCTGCTGCTGGCCTGCCTTGGTCTGCTTTAAAAGCCAGCGATTTAGCCCTGTGCTAAATCAGCCCTTAATAACACATAAACTTGTCAGAATACAACACTCAATTTTTATAAGTTGATTATACTTTTGCAGACTAAGTATTTCTAAGAATCATTTTATTTCCCAGTATGTGTTTAGTTGATTTCTTAAAGCACCCCAAACAATTAGTAGATACAACAATGCATTAACAGTTTCAAAAACAGCTTCTACCCTGCTGGCATGGAGAAGGTGTGGAGAAGGCACTGATGAGGCAACTGAGCAGCTTGTGACATTTGAAGCCGAGATGACGGTGTTGGCCGATGAGAATAAGAGTTTGAAGGCCAAGGTCATCGACCTTGAAAATTGATCAAGGAGGCAGAACGTCAGAGTCGTGGGGCTGCTGGAGAAGGTGGAGGGCACTGAATATCTCTCACAGATGCTTTGGAAGATGACGGGCGATGGTGGTCTCTCCTTCCCCCCCGGATGTGGGGGCAGAGCTGGCAAGGAAGCGGGCAGCCTTTAACAAGGTAAAGGCTAGTCCCTACAAGAGGGGAGTTCGGTTCAGGACGGTGTACCCTGCAAGATTGTGGGTCACATATGAATCCAAGGACTATTACTTTGAGACATCGGAGGAGGTGGATGGGTTTATCAACAAGCATGGACCTGGGTCTAACTGAATGGAATGTGACATGTGGGATTTTTGTCTTTGTTTGTTGCAGGTAGGGTTGGATGTTGGGGAAATCCTGCATATAGTTGTTGATATTTTGTGGATAAAGTTTATTTTTCTGTTTATCGGTGTGATGGGGGGTTTTCTAAGATGGATGGAATGTGTTTGTTGGTGGGCTATGAGGACTAACTTATCCTCGGGCTGGCCAATGTCATTGTCTTTTTCTTTGTCCCGGTGTGGGGCTGCCTCGCTAGCGATACACAATGCTGGTGAATGGTAGTGAGATGGGGGTTGGGGAGGAGCTGCAGCCGCTAAATCAGTTTGGCCAGGCTTGACGAGCTTAGTGTATGGGGGCAGGGGGTGGAGGGTTTGTGTAGGGGGAGGGATCTGGCATTGTAGGTTTGGTTTCAGTTTGCAGATTTGGGGGAGGGGGGTTGGTTGGCTGATGGTAGAGATAGGATTTTCTTTGTGCTTTTCTGAAGGTGGGGTTGGTGGCCATCATGGGAGGGCCTTTGACCAGTGCCTCTTGAAGATTTCTTTACTTGTCCCTTGATGCACGATCAATTACACAAAGACGAGAGTAGGATGTAATTGAGGCTTTATTACACTGAGATGTGTGGCCTCCTACAGCAGCTGACGAAATGGCTGCTGTACTGGGAGCACACATATTTATACTCCGCCTACTGGGTGGAACCAGCAGGCAGGGATCTACCCCCGTACCTGTGGTACAGGGGCCTTACCGTAAAGCACCTATATCAACATCCTATATATACAATATATACATCAGTGGTGACTACCACATTCCTGATGGTGGAATTGTCTGATTCCGGGAGAAGGCCGTTGGTCAATTTGGTTGGTCACCTGGAATGTAAGGGGATTTGGATTGCCCGGTGAAGAGGTCGAGAGCTTTTGCTCACCCAAAGGATTTAAACGCTGATGTTGTGTTTTTGCAGGAGATCCACTTTGAGGTGAGATATTGGACCAGACTCCGGCGGGGTTGGGTGGGGCATGTGTTTCACTTGGGCTTCGATGGAAGGGCCCGAGGTGTGTAAATTTTGGTCAATTTGTATCGACCACCAGAATTGTGGCAGATCCTAACGGTAGGTATGTGGTGGTCAGTGGGTCTCTGGAAGGTACATTGGTAGTAATGATAAATGTATAAACCCCAGCTGGGATGATACCCATCAGTTGGTTTTGGGAAGGGACTTCAATTGTGTACTGGAACCTAAAATGGATCAGTCTAGATTGTAGTCTCTGGCTCTCTCAGGCGTGAGAATGGTACTTCAGGCCTTCATTGAGCAGATAGGGGAAGCAGACCCTTGGAGATTTCTGCACCCATGTGGAAACGGGGCGGCACAGTGGCGTGGCGGTTAGCACTGCTGCCTCACAGCGCCAGGGACCTGGGTTCAATTCTGGCCTTGGGTGACTGTCTGTGTGGAGGTTGCACTTTCTCCCCATCTCTGCGTGGGTTTCCTCCGGGTGCTTCAGTTTCCTCCCACAGTCCAAAGATAGGCAGGTTAGGTGGATTGGCTATGCTAAACTTCTTATAGTGTCTAAAGATTGAGTGGGGTTATGGGGGTTAGGGCAGGAGAGTGGACCTGGGTAGGATCCATTTTCAGAGAGTCGATACAGACTCGATAGGTTGAATAGCCACCTTCTGCCCTGTAGGAATTCAATGGTTCTATGGACCTATGTGGCAAGGTGTTTTCGTTCTTTTCACATGTGCATGAGGTCTATTCACGGATAGCCTTTTTTCTGTTGGGTAAGTCCCAGCTTCTGGGGGTTAAAAGGGTGGAATATTCGGCGATCGTAACCTCTGACCATGCTCCACATTATGTGGACCTGGTGCTGGTAATGGATCCCATCGAGTGGTCACCAGGAAGGTTAGATGTGGCACTCTTAGCGGAGAAGGGATTCTGTGAGTCCATGTCTGTGATCATGAGGAATACATTAGATTTAACAGGAATGGATAGCCTCTCCTACACACTATGGGAAGCACTTAAGCAAGTGGTAAGAGGAGAGGTAATGTCTTAGAAAGCGCACTTAGACAGGACTGTTAGGGCGGAACAGCTGCGGCTGGTGGGGGCGATCTTGAAAATAGATCAGCGTTATTCGGAGGGTCTTATTCCGGAGCGCTGGCAACTAAGAAGCAGCTGCAAATGCAGTTTGTCCTGGCATCCACGAGGACGGCGGTGGGTCATCTGCGGCGCTAGAGGGGTATGAGCACTGGGAGAAGGCAGGCCGTCTGTTGGCGAACCAGCTGAGTTGCCAGGTGGCTTCCCATGAGATTGTACAGATTAGGGACTTGGGTTGCAGCTTGGTGACTGCCGCCAGGGAAGTCAATGTGGCCTTTGAAGCTTCCTATCGGGTTTTTTATAGGTCAGAGCCCCAGGGAGGGAGTCGGACTGAAGTTCCTGAACGGGTTGCCCTTCCCGGTACTAGAGGTGAAGAGTAGGGAGGAGTTGGAGGCCCAGTTAGGCTCTCAGGGGGTACGGAGCACAATTGGACTGATGCAAACGCGTAAAGCTCTTGGCCCGGGTAGGTATCCCGTTGCGTTTTATAAGAAGTTTGCAGACCTGCTCGCACCTTTGATAGTAGATATGCTCAATGACTCTTTAGCTTGGGGTTCCCTGCCTGATACACTTTGGTAGGCCTCCATCGCCCTCATTTTGAAAAAGGTAAGGACTCCACAGAATGTGGTTCATACAGGCTCATCACATTACTGAATGTGGGTGCAGAATGTGGTTCATACAGGCTCATCACATTACTGAATGTGGGTACAGAATGTGGTTCATACAGGCTCATCACATTACTGAATGTGGGTACAGAATGTGGTTCATAGAGGCTCATCACGTTACTGAAGGTGGGTGCAGAATGTGGTTCATAGAGGCTCATCATGTTACTGAATGTGGGTGCCAAGTTATTGGCTAAGGTGCTGCTGCTGCACCTGTGTCCCAGGTGTAATTGCAGAGGACCAAACAAACGTTGTGAAGGGACGGCAACTGTCGGTTAGTGCACGGAGGGTTCTGAACGTAGTCCTCTCCCCTTCTCCAGCCCCTGAGCGAGAGGTGATTATATTTATGGATGTGGAGTGTTACAACCTGCCTACTTACCATTGGCTGGGGACTAATGACAATCCCACAATCCTGTGGGAGTATGAGCTTCCCCAATGAGGGGGGCGGAGAAACCACTAATAAACTCCCAGTATAAATAAAGCTGGCCAGTTCAGGAACCAGCAGGAAGGAGTGTGCAGCAAGGGAAGTTGCTGCTGCTGTTATATATATATGTTATTGTAAATAAATGTTATTACTTTGTATCCTTAAAACTCGTGCTGGATTCTTCGTGGCCCTCTCAAAACGGAGAAAGAGGGTGGAGTGGGAATACGTCTTTGAGGTACTGGGAGATTTGGATTTGGGCAGATGTTTATCTCATGGATGTGGCTATTCTATAGGGCTCAAACGGCACTAACATGTCGAGCCTGGGGTATTTTCCACTGAAGAGGGGTACAAGACAGTGGTGTCCATTGTCGCCATTCCTGTTCGCCCTGGTGATAGAACCTTTACTTATAACACTGAGGTCTTTGGGGGGATGGAGGGGGATAAGTCGGGGGAATGGGGTGGGGGGGGGGACCATAGGGTGTCACTATATGCTGATGACCTGCTCTTGTATATTATGGACCCAGTCTCATCTATGAGCAAGATTATGAAACTACTGAGGAACTTTGGCTCTTTTTCGGGCTAAAAGTTAAACCTGGAGTAGAGTGAATATTTTCCGGTTAATCCCCCGAGGAGGGAAGCCAATTTGGGGGTACTGCCTTTTCTCCTTGCTAGAGATAGTTTCCGGTATTTGGGTATCTAAGGGGCCCATGACTGGCCTAAGCTTCATAAATTACAAAAATTCACAATGTGTAGCTTTAAAGGGATCGGCAGTCTGGGAGCTTATTATCAGGTGGCCAATGTTGAGAAGGCGCTGGACTGGTTGGGGGAGTCAGATACCATATGGGGAGGATGGAAGCGAGTTTGTGTAGGGGGTCAAGTTTATGGACTCTAGTTACGACACACTCCCGTTTTCCCCAGTGAAGAATACCTCGAACCCGGTGGTAATTTCTACTTTGAAGATAGGGAGGCAGCTCCGGCAACACTGGAGGCAGCTCAGGCAACACTGGAGGCAGCTCAGGCAACACTGGAGGCAGCTCAGGCAACACTGGAGGCAGCTCATGAAACACTGGAGGCAGCTCAGGCAACACTGGAGGCAGCTTAGGCTGTACTATAAGCTGAGCGCTGTGTCATTGCTGGCCCCTATATGCAGCAAACATTTGTTTGCGCTGCCAGGTTTGGCTGCGATTTTCAAGGTATGGGAAGGAAAGGGTCTGAGTGCTTTAGGGACCTGTTTATGGAGGGATGGTTCACCTGTTGGGAGTGGTTTTGGGGGAAATTTCAATTATCAAGGGCACACCTGTTCCAATACTTTCCACTGCGCGACGTGGTTTGTAAGGCTTGTCCTACTTTTCCCTTGATACCGTAATCCTCCCTACTGCGAGAAATTTTATTGTTGATGAAGCCTTGAGGGGGGAGCATCTCAAATATTTGGGGGCGGATCATTTCAGTGCAATCTGTACCGCTGGATCAGGTGAGGGTGAAATGGGAGGAGAAGTTGGAACCCGTTCTGGATGAGGATGTGTGGAATGAGGCCTGTAGTAAGGTGAACTCCTTCTCCTCCTCCACACGACTCAGCCTGATTCAGCTCAAGGTGGTACACAGGGCTCACCTGACTAAAACTGGGATGAGTGGGTTTTCTGCTCAAGGGGAGGACAGGTGGGAGCGGTGCTCTTGCAGGCCCGCTAATCACACACAGATGTTATGGTTGTGTCTAAGGATGGTAAGCTATTGGGTCTCTTTCTTTAGCACCATGTCAATGGTTCTTAACATTGACCTGGAGTCTTGTCCTTTGGTGGCCATTTTCACGGTGACAGACTTGCTGAGGTGCAGACTGGAGTGAAGGCAGTTGCTCTTGCCTTTGCCTTGCTGATAGTCTGGAAGTGAGATCTGCTGGGAGACAGGACTTCCACTCCGCCTAGTGCCTCGGCCTGGGTGGGTGACCTTATGGAGTTCTTATAACTGGAGAAGGTCAAGTACACCGTTAGGGGATCGGTGGAAGGGTTTTACCTGAGGTGGTGGCCATTTATCTCATACATCAAAGAGATAGTTACCATCAGCTGTTAATGGGGAAGGAAGGGTATAGTTGTGGAGTTTAGGGGGGTTATGATAGCGGTTGAGTGTTGCTTTTGTTTTGTGTTATTAACAAGGGAAATGTATGAGCTGCTTTCTGGGCCATGTTGAAGTTGACGTCGTGTTTGTTATCTATGAAAAATCTTTCGTAAAATATTTTTGGGGCAGCAGGCTGGCGCAGTGGTTAGCACTGCAGTCTCACGGCACCGAGGTCCCAGGTTCAATCCGGCTCTGGGTCACTGTCCGTGTGGAATTTGCACATTCTCCCCGTGTTTGCGTGGGTGATGTGCAGTGTAGGTGGATTGAACACGCTAAATTGCCCCTTAATTGGAAAAGATTAATTGGGTACTCTAAATTTATTTAAAAAAAAAGAAAAAAACAGTAATATTTATTTAAAAAAAGGAATCGCCTCACCTTAAACAGTAATAGTTTGAGCTTGCTGAGGACAGAATGTAATTGTCTACCAGCAATAAATACATTCACGAGGAGAGAGAACAGTTACAAGCAACACAAGTTCAGTGTTCAATGTTGTACCCTGTAAATCTGTAATGACTGAATTCCAGTTACATTATAATTAGCTCATTTAGTAAATGTGCAAATATTGTGATTTGAAATAAAAATCTATTGATTTTCATGAGAAACCAGAGCCGCTTTTCTCAGCTTTGCTAAAACAGTTCCCCCGAATCTGCTGTTAAACAAAATAGTTGACTTCTGGAATGACACAGTTTTCAGACCACAAGTGACATTTTATAAGATGTTGTTACCACTGGTATTTAATTGTCACTGTTTTTTTGTTTCTTTACCATTTACTTAGCGCCTGGTGGTGCTAACATTTATCACAGGGCCTGTTACCAAATGGAGATTTGGCCTACAAAGTTGTTTAGCAAATACTACTGCATTTACCTGGACCTAATGGAATCTTTGGGGTTATTACATTATTTTTGTGTAAAACATGCACGACTCACTGAGTTAATGACTCCTTTCATCATTCCCAAAAGGGGCTGCTTGATGGAACTGGAGCAGAATATTTTTACTTAAGACTCACTGAGCTGTTCTCTGGAATCTTTCCAATTTATATCAGTGCTGTCACAGTTGTTATCTTCTCACCCGGGAGAGAAAGTTGGATTTAGGTTGTACGTGGCTCTGCAATATAACTCGTTAAGACACCAAAAGAAGATTTATAAGATGAATGGCAGAAGTAATCAAAGCATTTGATCTGGAATTGAATTTTTGATGGAAATCCACCCGAGGAAAATTAAATAGAGAACACAGGATTCGCAAATGGAAAGATTAAGAATTTATTTTAAAATGCATTTATGTTCTGGATGCTACATGGTATTCATTGAGGCCAAAGGCTGAAGTAGTTGCGCTCTTGAAAATCAAGCTTTACCTGACATTCAGAGATTGGACGCTGATTTGTAACACTTTTCCTCTATTCTTCATTAAGTCTAAAAAGGTGCTTGTTGCATTTTTCAATCGAAAATGTGACTGGAATAAAGAACACTTTGGATTGGAATAATGTTAACAAGTTGTACTGTTGTAGCCATCTCAGATGGCCACCTGCAAAGGACCATGGGAATTATGGCTAACCCAGGACTCAGACAGACTCAGAGCTTATGTGTGTATTTGCAACCCAGATAGCTAGATGCGATCTAAACCCCCGCTCGTTTGCATTCTAATGGCCCATTTCCCCAGAACAAAAAAACTGTACTCAGGTAACCGATACAGATACAAGCTAATCGGCGCCACGCCCTTTACTCAGGGAGCCCAAACAGCCAAGGTCAATGACCGCTAAGGACACGCCCAGCCATCAAGGCACCCGCACCTTTATTGACCAAAATCGAAGGCAGTGATCGAAGCGTGTCGAATTATTAGGTCCAAGTTAAGGACCGCCCCAAAGAGCGCAAAATTCCAGAGGGATAAGAAGAGACACAGCCATGTGCTCGGTCTCTCTTGGATCCGGCCTGTGCCAACCCAAGTGCAGCATAATGACCAGACAGACAAGTTCAAGACCAACAATCGCTACCAGACAGATGAGCCCAGCAGAAACAGAGCCATTTCTTCCATCCAGCCATGCAAGATCCGGACAAAGGCCTTGTCCATCTGCATAGAGCCGGTTGCCCTGAAGTTAAGTACAGGTTATTGTAGTTGTTAGGTGTAGTTTAACTTGTAGTGTTTTGTGTTGCATGTCGAAGTAATCCTTGTGTGTAAATAAACCATCTTTGAACTTGAACTGACTAACTGGTTGTGTGGTCCTTTGATCGATATCCGGTAAAGCCTTGTGGTGGTATCATTTGATACCTGGCGACTCTAAAGAGCATCATTATTAATTGGCAACATTATTGACGACTCTGGTGCCGATTGGCAACACTGTACACAACATTCAAACTTAAACTACCAGGGGACCAGGGGGAACACTAAAGCTTTTGAGATGTGCCTCATAAATGTGCAGAACACATATTTAGGGCACAATTTGCAGTGCTATTCGTTTTACGTCTTACAATTAAAAGAAAATGCTACTTTAATACTTCAGAATATTATAACAATGGCTACCGTTGTTTTAACATTAATAATAATGTGCGGCAGCTGTATAGGGTAAGATGTTTTCAAATCGGCCCAGAGGAAAATGGGATATTAGAAGTACATAAGCTGAGAGTTTGAACACCTCCCAATCTCTTTGTACTTCCATAAAACACGTGAGCAATAAAAAATCTATTGGATTAATTTTGTGTCAGTTGTAGCAAATTGCAGCTTATAAATAGTTTTAAACATTACATGATTCAGTCTTGAGGTTGCAACATAAACTGTTACGACTTACTTTTACGTTTAATCCAGACTTTGCATAAATTGGACTTTATTTTAAGCCCATCCAGTGAGGTTCAAGTTTTGTTGCACGGAATAGCTTTTGTAGAGCTTCTACATTACAATGCATTGTACAAGGAGGAAATTCTGCTTCCACGCAGTGAAATATTTTGGACAGAAAATTATTAAGTGATCTTCTGACAGCCAAGCTGGTCTTTTTGCATTAACAATCAGGAGATTTCTGAACTTTGGACCGCTCCATCTGCATAGCAAACACTGTCAGCAGCCTAATGCCGCTGCAAATAAACCATCAACGTTACATTTATATTGCACTCCTCAGGCAAGACAATGTTGAAGTGCTTTACAATCAGGAGAAACAGGGCAGAGTAGAAATGGAACAGATTGGGGTGGAGAATTGAAGGCACGGTTGAAGAGGAGGTGGCAGAAGAGGGGAAATTCTGTGGATATTACCGCTTCCATTAGTAGCAATGAGACAGTTGTTATGGGCCAAAGTTTAGAGAACCCCAAAGTGTAGCATGGAGTTCCCCTGACCCACAACTTTTAATAGATTGTGGTATGGGGAGCACACGGACCACTCTACAGGTGTGGTACAGCAGAAATGGAAAAGTATTTTTTAAAGCAAAACAATGTTTATTCTATGAACTCAAGTTAACCTTTTTAAAACATACAGTGAACATCTTAGCAACCATCAATTTAAATACAACCCCCAAAGAATACAACACAGGAGCTGGTTTAGCACACTGGGCTAAATCGCTGGCTTTTAAAGCAGACCAAGGCAGGCCAGCAGCACGGTTCGATTCCCGTACCAGCCTCCCCAAACAGGCGCCAGAATGTGGCGACTAGGGACTTTTCACAGTAACTTCATTGAAGCCTACTCGTGACAATAAGCGATTTTCGTTTCGTTTCGTTTCACTAAGTAATCCTTAATAACTTCCCAAACAACATCCAGAAGACAAAAGAAACACCTTTTAACAGAAGCACATTAGGTTTACATTCACTACTGAGAACATTTATAATTCTGAATTCACCAAATGATCAAGAGATAGTCTTTTCATGGCAGAGAGATCAACAGTACACCTGCTCTGCCTGGCTTCAGCTCCAACACTGAAAACAAAACTAAAACACACCCTGCAGCAAACAGCCTAAAACAAAAGTAAAAAGCTGACAGACAGCCCAGCTCCACCCACACTCGGACATCACTAATAAACACCCATTTCCTAAAGGTACATTTCTTAAACACCCATTTCTTAAAGGTGCTCTCACATGACACAGTGAATGGACCAGGAGGCCTTTCCCACTCTATAATCTGTAGAAGTGTGAAAAGGGTTGATAAGTGTGGGCTTTGCAGGTGTCTGGTTTGGTTTCCCATCTGTTGCCAAGTTCAGAACTAGATCATCACTTAAGTTCTAATGTTTGTTTTACTACTGATCATAAATGAATTGATAATTTTGACAAGTTTAGAAACAAAGCGATCCCCATGATCAGACGTAGAGGTAAATAACAGCAACTAATGGGCTTTTATAATAATATAAATAAGTAGGGATGGAGTAACAAAATACATAATATCAGATCAGCTGCCATTATGTATATTACCTGATATTTAATTCTATCGACTACGATGGAACTGAATTTCCAGCACTGTATAAAACAGACAGCTGACTAGACACTGCCTGCTGTATGTGCTGTGTCATGTGAAAGTACCTTTAAGAAATGGACGTTTAAACAATGTACCTTTAAGAAATGGAGTTGATCATATTACTGAAGTGATGTCAGAGGGCGGGGGGAGCTAAGATCACTTCTGCTTTTTGAGTTTCAGTTTGAGAATGCAGCTGGGAGTGTCTGTGTGATTTGCTGAGAGCTGCAGGAAGAAACACAGAGCTGGTCTGTTGATTTCTGCAATCCAAAGACTATAAATATATTGAATGTAACCTAATGTGCTCCTATTTTTGAAGGTTTGAAGTATTTTGGATGTTTAAAGGAACAGTTTGAAGGATTATTTAGTGTTGTAGTCTTTTGGGGTTATCTTTGAAGTAATGGGTGTTAAGATATTCAATGTTTGTTTCAAAAGGGTTAACTTGAGTTCATAGAATAAACATTGTTTTGTTTTAAAAACCACTTGTCCATTTCTGCTGTATCACACCTGGAGAGTACGCCGTGTGCTTCCCACACCACAATCTATTAAAAGTTGTGGGTCGGTTGAACTCCATGAAACACTTTGAGGTTCTGTAAACCCGGACCCATAACAGCTGCTGTCTGAGATCTATCTCCACCCTTCATATCACCTTTTAATTTTGGATGTTTGCTGACATTTCAGTCAAAAAATTATGAGATTCAGAACCATATTGAAATATTCTTGTTGGATGGCCTTATTTATTACAAGAACACTTGTAGTTAAAGTTACAAACGATTTATTAACAGTAACTGGGGGTAAACTATATACAAGACAACAGATGAACAACAGCAAAATAATGCACACGCAAGCTCTTTCTTTTACATCCTCCAGCCAGTGTGAGGGGTCACCTGACTTTACATTCATTATATGCTAATGAGATTCCTAGTGGTCAGTCGGTGAATTACAACACAGCCATGATATCACTAGATCCCATTTCCTTTGAAAGAATAAATGAATACATTATAATCAGTATATTTACATGTGATATCATGAGCCTATGAGTCTAACAGTATTAGTTTTAAAACAAAATTTAAAAACTGATTCAGCAAATATACATATCTCCATACACATATACACAAGAACAGCAAGCATATTATGTACAAATAGTCCATATCTACAAATTGAGTCGATCAGGTTTTCTTCTGACTCTGGTTGATCTCCTCAAGGTTGACCTTGCTGCTCAGAACTTGTAGATTCAATGTTCTCCATGACATTGTCATGCTCAGGAACTGCTGAATTATCTGACACTGCAGCTTGTGTTGATTCTGATGTAGATTCGTCATCCATCACATTGATGAGAAAGTCTTCTCTGGTTTTCAAGAGTGCGTGATGATTTCTTCTTAAACCCAACCCATCCTCTGTCTGTACATTGTAGGAGCGAGGTGCTACCTCTTCACGTACAATGGCTTTTTTCGACCAATGCCTGAATCTTCTACTCTCATAATGTCATCACTACTCAATTCTAAATACTCTATCATATAACTGCTTTTGTTTTGCTTTAATGTTTTGCATTTCCTGTAGTACCACTGCATTCTCCTCCTTCATTTGCAAGTATGGAAGTGTGGTACGCAACCTTCTATTCATGAGTAACTCTGCTGGCAATCTACCATCTAACAATGGTGATGCACTGTAACTCAATTGTGCGAGATATGGTTCAGATTGGCTGTCCATTGCTTTCTTCAAGAATTGCTTAACAATATGTACACCTTTTTTGGCTTTTCCTTTGGCTTGAGGGTACAACGGACTTGATGTGAAGTTATTTAAATTATACGTGACTGCGAAGTTTTGCCACTCTTTACAGCTAAAACAATGACCTTGGAGGGCTGGTTTAGCTCAGTGGGCTAGACAGCTGGTTTCGGATGCAGAGCAAGGCCAGCAGCGATGGTTCAATTCCCGTACCAGCTGAGAATTCTGAATTTTCCCTCTGTGTACCCAAACAGGCGCCAGAATGTTGCGACTAGGGGCTTTTCACAGTAACTTCATTGCAGTGTCATTGTAAGCCTACTTGTGGCAATAAAGGTTATTTATTTATTAAGGACCATTATCACTTACGACGACTTGAGGAATTCCGTGTCGAGCAAATATTGACTTGGTATGCAGTATTAAACTCCTTGTCGTTATGCTTGACAGTAGAGCCACTTCGAGTTAGTTTGAAAAACAGTCTATGATCATTAAATAATCTTTCCCTCGTAGGTGAAAGAGATCAATAGCCACTTTCTGCAATGGTGCTGTAGATAAATCAGATATTTGCATAGGTTCTCTTGTTTGCTTGCAACGATGTGTCTGGCATGTGTCACAACAACTGACCACCCTTTCAATATCCTGGTTTATACCTGGCCAGTAAACAGGGTCACGGGCTCTCTGTTTACATTTTTCAATCCCAAGATGTCCTTCGTGCATCCTCTTTAGTACATCCTTGCAAAGAGATTGCGGTATGACTATTGTGTTCAAACGAAATACAACTCCATTAAGGATACTGAATTCAGATCTTATATTGTAGAACTCCATACATTGACCTCTGGGCCAGTGTCAGTTGATGTTCCTCATCACCTCTTGAAGAGTTCGATCCTTCCTGGTCTCACGTAGCTTTGC
This sequence comes from Scyliorhinus torazame, assembly GCF_047496885.1. Lineage (NCBI taxonomy): Eukaryota > Metazoa > Chordata > Chondrichthyes > Carcharhiniformes > Scyliorhinidae > Scyliorhinus > Scyliorhinus torazame. The sequence goes on from NC_092707.1 coordinate 66,411,256, forward strand.
ATCTGATACTGGTAGTAGTGTAGAAATAAGATTGACATGCATATCTACATCATCAGCAATCTCACCACCAATACTTTGCATCAGTGCTCTCGATAATGCATGCTCTTTGAGTTGTATCTTGTAGGTGAATGGTAGTGCACCAAAACCTGCGAACACATCGCTGAATTTGCTGCTATTGTTCTCTGAACCATTGGAGTGCTGATCCAATCCATTGTGGATGCTATGTATCAACTGCACTAGACCTAATTCTTCACAGGACTGATCACCTAATATTGAATCCAAGCCCTCGAATACCATCTAGAATAGGACAGAATAAACTGTTCTTCACCACCACACTCAGGCCTTGTGCAAGCACCATAACATTTAATGCTTGAACCATTATAATCTCTCAGAGATATTTTGTAATTTCTTCTAATCGGCTTAATTTTTAGATTTTTTAAATGAGTCATGCTGAAAATTTGGCTTTGTCACCAGTGTCTGACTTCAATCGGACCACTGTACCGTTCACTTCAAGTGGTAGCAGCCATTTGTCCTCATCAACCTTATGTATTTTAAATGGAGCATCAGTTAGCACTTTTTTAAGTGCTGGAGCATTTTTTGATGTCTCACAAAATTTATTCTTCTGTGTTATATAACTCCAACAAACAATAATATTTCATCAGTGGAGACTGTGGGCGGGATTCTCCGTCCCCCCGCCAGGTCGGAGAATCGCCGGGGGGCGGCGTGAATCCCGCGCCCGCCGGCTGCTGAATTCTCCGGCGCCGGGGAATTGGCGGGGGCAGGAATCGCGCCGCGCCGGTCGGCGGCCACTGGCAGCGGCCCCCCTGGCGATTCTTCGGCCCGCGATGGGCCGAGTGGCCGCCTGTTTTCGGCCGGTCCCGCCAGCGTAAATTAGAGTAGGTCCTTAACGGCGGGACCTGGCGGCGCGGGCGGCCTCCGGGGTCCTCGGGGGGGGGGCGGGTGCGGGGGGATCTGGCCCCGGGAGGTGCCCCCACGGTGGCCTGGCCCGCGATCGAGGCCCACCGATCCGCGGGCGGGCCCGTGTTGTGGGGGCACTCTTGTTCCGCGGTGGCCTGGCCCGCGATCGAGGCCCACCGATCCGCGGGCGGGCCTGTGTTGTGGGGGCACTCTATTGTTCCGCGTCGGCTGCTGTAACAGTCCGCGATGGCCGACGGGGAGAAGAACCCCCCTGCGCATGTGCTGGGATGACGCCAGCACGCGCTGGTGCTCCCGTGCATGCACCAACTCGCGCCGGCCGGCGGAGGCCCTTCGGTGGCGGTTGGCGCGGCGCCAAGCCCCTTCCCCGCCGGCCGGCGAGGCGCAAATGACTCCGGGGCCGGCCTAGCCCCTGAAAGTGCGGAGGATTCAGCACCTTTGGGGCGGCCCGACGCCGGAGTGGTTCATGTCACTCCTCGCCGCCGGGAGCCCCTGCCCCGCTGGGTAGGGGAGAATCCCGCCCTGTGTCTTCCACTGTGCTGACTGGTCTGGGGTTGAGCTTAGAGTAACAATTCTCAGCAAAGTGATTTTTTCCTTTGCATCTGGAGCACAATTTGCCAAATGCTGGACACTGCCTTAATTTGTGCCTTTGACTACATCTTTTACACACAAATACTTTGTCCTGATCTTTAACCTGATTTCTGGTGGGTTAAAAGCTGCAGGATGTTTCCCACCATTTTTTTCTGTGTAAAAAACATTATTCCTACTATCCTCCTGCATCTCTTCCAAACATGTTACATTTCTGTCCCCTAGTCCTTGCACCATTGGTTAATGAAAACTTCTCCTCATTCTTAGGCAGTCCCTCAGAGTCGATTATAACCTGCATGCTGGATATTGAGTTGGCTGATAATTCCAAAGTGCAATTTGTAGGTTTTGCCACTTGAGGGGTATGTGGTCCTTGAAGGGTTGGGTAGGTAAGGTATTTGGAGGTTTGTAAGATCTCACCGATGTCTTGACTTCGCCTCTAGGTGTTCCTGACAAAATCCCTCAATGTATTTGGTGCCTCCCAGAATAAACCTTCTTCATTTATGAAGGCCAAAGGTCAGGGGCTCCCATACGTCGGTGGTGATGTTTGAATCTCTTCAGCTGATAACAGTGTTTCCACTGTCCTTCTGGGTGCTTTTCCTTATCTACCTCATCCAAACCTGCCATAATCTTGAACACCCCCATCAAACGTTCATGGACAACAACCCCACATTCTACATCGTAATCTTGTAGCTAAATGTCCCCCAACCCTGGAACCTATCCGGTAAATCTTGCCTGGATTCTCTCAGGGATTCTCACGTCCTTCCTAAAATGTGACAACCAGAATTGGACGCTGAGCATAACCTCCTAGATTTTGTTCTCAGTACCTCCATTTATGAAGCCCCAAATCCCATTGTCTCTGCTTCCACCACTTTTATGTAGGAAGCAAGCCATGAATAACATGAATAGGTTATTCATGAAGGCTCCGCCTTCTCAACCTTGCCCCTTGCCTGAGGTGTGGTGCTCCTCAGGTTAAATCACCACCAGTCAGCTCTCCCCCTCAAAGGGGAAAGCAGCCTATGGTCATCGGGGACTATTATGATTGTAACTTACCTTTAGGAAGCAAATTCCAAGTCATTACTCCTTGCTGTGTCAAATACGTCTTCTTCACATGCCCCCTGCAACTCTTGCCTGAAACATTATTAAATCTGCGTCCCTGACTCCTTGTACCATCAGCCATCGGAAACAACTATTTTTTTCTGTCAGTTGGCAGGACAGCTGGTTTGTGATGCAGAGCAAGGCCAACAGCGCAAGTTAAGGCCAGTAACCTGGGTTCAATTCCCGTACCAGCTGTTGGTTTAGAAGGCTGGAGAGGGAACATCTTTCTCAGCCTTGTTAGAAGAAAAGCCATACTATAGAGTAACGGGTAAGAAAACAGATGCCGGAAATCTAAAGTACTGCTGGTTAAGAAAACTAGAGAAATGACGAGAAGTGTCCAAGTAGTCTGGAGTTAAGTGAACAGAGATCAAGGTATTGTTCAGAAGAATTCCAGGAAGAGTAAACAAAGCATTGTGAGTTAAAGAAACAATTGCAGTAACCAGATTTAAGGTGGCACAGCAGCCATCAGTGAGAAAACAAAAGTCTGATGCCATTTTAATACAGTCCGGAAAACGAGAGTTAAAGCAATTGTGAGCAGCTTACACAGCCATCAAGACAAAGAAAAGCAAAGGGGTTGGTGTAAAATCCTGGACTGCATTCACTATTAAAAGTGGAGCAGAAACTTTGTTTAAAATTATCATTTGGAGAAGCTGGGTCTCGATGTTGGAATACAAACTGCTAAGGGAAAGCATTATTGTGAGAGAAGATTTCAAAGCGTGTTTTTGGAAGTGGAGTTTGGAAACTCTCATGTGATCATCATCTGGGGGATTCTGAGGAGAAATCTACAGACACTAACTTGAGCTCAGTGTGGTTAATAAGAGGGTCACCTTTGTGATGGTGAGCAGGAGGTTGGAGGGGTCCTGTGGTCCTGGTGAACATTTATACCCCAAATTGGGATGATGTGGAGTTTATGAGATGGTCCTGGCAAAGGTCCCGGGCCTGGACCCGTACCAGCTGATCATGGGGGTGTGGTGATTTTAATACGGTGCTGGATCCGAGGCTGGATCGGTCATGCCCCAGATCTATGAGGGTGTCGGCAATGGTGAAGGAATTGTTGGGATTTATGCAGTGAATGGGGGCGGCGGACCCTCGGTGGTTCGAAAGGCCGAAGGCGAAAGAATTTTCATTCTTTTCGCAAGTCCACAGTGGATACTCCAAGGTTGATTTTTTTGTCCTAGACAAGGCTCTGTTGGTGGGGGTGGTTGGGACCAGGTATTCGGCGATCGTGGTATCTCACCACGCGCCACACTTGGTGGACTTGTGGGTGTAGGAGGTGAGCTCCCAGAGGCCGCAGTGGAGGTTGGATGTGGGGTTATTGGCCGATAAGGTGGTCTGTGAGAAGATTGGGGTGGCTATCCAGAACTATGCGGAGCATAATAAGATGGGGAGGGTCTCTGCAACTATGTTGTGGGAGGCGTTGAAGGCAGTGGTCAGAGGGGAGTTTATTTTGATTAGGGCGCATAAGGTGAGGGCGGAGTGGGCAGACAGGCTGAGGCTGGTGGAGGCCATTCTGGCGGTGGACTGGAGATACTCGGTGGCGCATAAGAAGGCGCTGCTGAAGGAGAGGCAGAAGGTCCAAATTGAATTTGGGCTAGTGTCGATGGGGGACAATTGCACAAGGCCAGAGGGGTAGTGTACGAGTACGGGGAGAAGGCAAGCAGGATGCTCGCACACCAGCTGAGGAGGCATGGGGTGGTGAGGGAGATTGGGCGGATGAGGGACGGTGGGAGGCAAGCTTGTTACAGAGCCAGCGGAGGTAAATGGGGAAATTATACAGTTCTGAGTCCCTGGCAGGGGATGAGGGCATGAGACAGTTTCTGGATGGGCTGGAGTTCCCAAGAGTGGATAAGGAGAAGATTCAGGGACTGGGGGCCCTGATTGGACTGGCAAGGATGATGAATTGTGTGGGGTTGATGCAGTCAGGGAAGGCCCTGGGCCTAAACGGATTCCCTGCGGAGTTTTATAGGAGCTTTGGGTCGGAGATGGAGCCCCAGTTAGTGGAGATGTACACCGAGTCGGTGGGAACGGGCGAGCTTCTTCCCATGCTGTCTCAGGCGTTTATCCCGCTCATGTTAAAGAAAGACAAGGACCCAGAGCAGTATGGATCGTACCGCCCGATACCATTGTTGAATGTGGATGCGAAGCTACTGGCGAAGATGCTGGTAGTTCGGATAGCGAATTGTGAGCTGGGGATGATAGGGGAAAACCAAACAGAGTTCATCAGGGGGTGGCAGCTGTAGGCCAATGTTTGGAGGCTATTGAATGTGACAGTGACGTCCTTGACGGGATGGGAGGTGGAGGTGGTTGTGTCTGTGGGCACGGAGAAGACGTTTAGCGTGTGGAGTGGCCATACTTATTCGAGGTGCTTGGTGGTTTGGGTTTGGTCAGGGGTTTGTCGACTGGGTGAGATTGTTGTATAGGGCTCCTAAGGCGAGTGTATGGAACAATAGTGTCAATCTGGAGTATTTTGGGTTGTACCGGGGGATGAGGCAGGGGTGCCCGCTCTCCCCTTTGCTCTTTGCCTTAGCGATTGAACCGTTGGCAATGGCACTTAGGGCTTCGAGGGCTGGCAGGGCATTGGGGGCAGTGGGGGTGCGGGGTGCAGCTGTTGAGCACCGGGTCTCTGAATGCGCCGATGACCTCTTGTTATATATTGTGAACCCGGTTGAAAAATTCGACAGGATTATGGGAATTTTAGGGGAGTTCAGTCTTTTTTCAGGTATAAGATTGACATGGGGAAATGTGGCACTGCTGAATCTGCAGAATTATTATTGGACAGTGAACATAACTATGATGAATGATTGATGGATGGATTTGTTTATTGTCACGTGTACCGAGGTACAGTGAAAAGTATTTTTCTGCGAGCAGCTCAAACAGATTGTTTAGTACATGAAAAAGAAAATATCCGGAAGAGATCGGTGTGGGGACGGATGGGGGGAGGCTCTGCAAAAAGGGACAGTCTCTGGGCAGTTTTGCGGTGTCTCTTCCGTTCCCACTGGCCAGTTAATCCACGAGCCTGGTGGTGGTATCAGCGTTGAGGGTGTGGAATCAATGTCGGCGGCACTGCAGGATGGAGGGCAGGTCCCTGTGGACGCCGATTTGTGGCAATCACAGGTTTGTTCTGGCGGGGCTGGATGCGACGTTTTGGAGCTGGGGGCGGTTTGGGATAAAGTATTTCCGGGACGTGTTCGTGGGGAGTAAGTTTGTGGAATTGGAGGAGCTTGAGGAGGTGTACTTTCTGCTGGAAGGGAATGGGTTCAGGTACTTGCAGGTGAGGGACTTCTTGAGGAAGGAGTTGAGTTTGTTCCCACAGTTGCCACCTCCATCATGACAGGTTAATCTGCCGTCTGAGGATGAGATAGGCGAGGGCAAGGTGTTAGATAAGTATAGGGAGCTGATAATGAGGGAGGGTGCCTCGGTGGAGGAGGTCCGGTGCAAGAGGGAGGAGGAGTTGGGAGGGGCGATGCAAGCTAGGGTGTGGAGTGAGGCTCTGCAGAGGATAAACGCATCCTCATGTGAAAACTGAATCTCATACAGTTTAAGCTGTGCAAAGGGCTCATATGACAGGATCAGGGATGAGCTGTTTTTTTCCAGGGAAGAATGATTGGTGTGGCCGGTGTCAGGCGACCCATGTCCATATGTATTGGGTATGGCCAAGGAGTGGTTCTGGAAAGAATTTGCCAACGTAACGTTGAAGATTTTGGGAGTGGAGGTGGCGCTGAGCGCATGGGTGGCGCTATTTGGGTTGTCGGAGGATCCGGAAGTGCAGGTGGGGAGAGAGGTTGACGTGGTAGCCTTTGCCTCCCTGATAACTCGGAGGTGGATATTGGTGAGCGGGCAGGACTCAGAGCTGCAGAAATTGGGGGCATGGGTGAGCGGCTTGGCAGAGTGCCTTCACCGAGAGAAAATTAAGTCCACCAGCAGAGGGGTGGAGGAAGGGTTCTCCACAAGGTGGAGGCTGTTCATTGTCTTCTTTAAGGGTCATTAACACATTAGCAGGGGGTAGGGGGGGGGGGGAGAGATGGTTGTTTGTGTTTTATTTGGGTTTTGGGGTGGCTGGGTGTAAAACAAATGAGTGGAGGGGCAGTACGAGGGACTAGTGTTCATTGTGGTGTCACCTCAGGGGTTCAGTGGGACTCTGTGATGGAATGGCCAGCTCGCATACAGGGATCACCCAGGTAGACGGTGGAAAGCGCTACCTCAGGCAGCAATCCGACGTTGGGAAACGGTGCAGAGCACCAGAGCTCATCACCCTTCATCCCATGGACCAGACCCGCTGTTACTGCCATCCCAGGGCCCGCAACCTGTAGTGAGGCAGGGAGGAATCGCGGAGGGGGTTGCAAAGGGAGGGGGAGGGTTGGCACCAGGTGGTCGGCTGGGGGGCAGTGGAGGTGGGTCGGGATGTCTGTGCCGCTGTCCAGGTCCCCTACTTGGTGAACCTAGAAGCAATTAGAGCGACCCCTGTGCATCGGCCCAGGCGCATACGTTGTGCGGCCTCCCTCCTCATTGTCGGATGAGGACTGACGTTCATCCTCCTCCAATACGTCGCCCCTCAGCTGCGCGATGTTGTGGAGGATGCAGCGGATGGAAGGCCCCTCCAGGCCGGTCCAGGCACCTGAACTGCATCTTCAGGATGCCGAAGCACCACTTGATCACACCCATGGTCGCTGCATGGGCGTTGTTTTAACGGGTCTCTGCGTCGGTTTGTGGCCTCCGGATGGGCGTCATCATCCACAACTGTAGCCGGTAACCTCTGCCATTCAGGAGCTAACCCCCGGCAGCCCCCCCCCCCCCCCTCCACCCCCCACTGGGGTATGCACCTCAAAGAGGCCAGGAACTGTTGAGTGTGCCAGGACGATGGCGTTGCGCTCACTGCCTATGTCAGTCGCATATGTGCATGATGTGCATGCCATGGTCACACACCAGCTACACGTTCATCGAGTGGAACCCCTTTCGGTTTGTGAAGCCCGGCCTGGTATCTGCAGGTGTTCGTAGTGGGACATGTACCCATCAATCACCCCCTGAGCCCGGTGATAGTGGCGAACCCCGCCGCCCGGGCAGCCTGGTGGACTCGGTCCACATTGTGGTGACCGGGCCTCCGTGAGGGTGCGGATGCACCTGTGCATTGAGATATGTGAAATTCCTAACAGGTCCCCAATCAGTGCTGGAAGGACCCCGAGGCGTAAATGTTAATGGCGACCATCACTTTGACGGGCACCGGAAGCGGGTTTCCTCCCCCATTCCCCCACTTTGCCAGGTGCTCCATGATCTGGCAAATATGTCGCACTATCCCCCTGCTCAACCGGAGTCTTTGATGGCATGCCCGGTCTGGCAGGTCCTCGAATGTCAGGCGCTGCAGTGCCTCCTTCCCACCTCCTGCCCGTCCTGTTGGGCGGCCTGCTCTCCATCCTCATCGGCTGCCTGCAGTTCCTTGGGGGCAGGATCCACTACTGCATGGTGCTCCTCCTCGAGCAGCTCCAGCCTGTACAGCCGCAGGGCACCTCCCAGGGCTGTGGCGTCGAGAAGGAGGCCACCATTCCTGGTTGAATTCCAATATCCATTGTCTGCAGGGGGTGAAAGGCCGACATGTTAACATGGTGCGTACCCCTGTGCCCAACCAGGTCCAACAGTCCACATGGTGGCTCCGGTTTGCACTGTGGCCCCTGCTCCCACTGTGCCCCTCCCCCATCTCCTCACCCCTGGCCCCGTCGGTGCCCGGTTCCGTGGGGGCCTATGGCCCCTGGTACCAAGGGTACCTCTGCTGCCAGGGGTACCGTCAGCTGGTGCGGCCCTTGCCAGCGGTACACTGCATGGCCCCTGTCCCATGCTCCCCTGTAAGGGCTGATGTGGGCATTGCCCTTGGATGGACTGCGTGATGCCCCGCCATAGGGTAGCGGCCAGTTGGGGGGGGGTAATATGACGAATGGTGGTGTGCGGGAGTGCTGGGGTGGAGGGTGGGGGCTGGGGTGCGGGAGTGATGGGGTGGAGGGTGGGGGCTGGGGTGCGGGAGTGATGGGGTGGAGGGTGGGGGCTGGGATGCGGGAGTGATGGGGTGGAGGGTGGGGGCTGGGGTGCGGGAGTGATGGGGTGGAGGGTGGGGGCTGGGATGCGGGAGTGATGGGGTGGAGGGTGGGGGCTGGGGTGCGGGAGTGATGGGGTGGAGGGTGGGGGCTGGGATGCGGGAGTGATGGGGTGGAGGGTGGGGGCTGGGGTGCGGGAGTGATGGGGTGGAGGGTGGGGGCTGGGATGCGGGAGTGCTGGGGTGGAGGGTGGGGGCTGGGGTGCGGGAGTGATGGGGTGGAGGGTGGGGGCTGGGGTGCGGGAGTGATGGGGTGGAGGGTGGGGGCTGGGATGCGGGAGTGATGGGGTGGAGGGTGGGGGCTGGGGTGCGGGAGTGATGGGGTGGAGGGTGGCGGCTGGGATGCGGGAGTGATGGGGTGGAGGGTGGGGGCTGGGGTGCGGGAGTGATGGGGTGGAGGGTGGGGGCTGGGATGCGGGAGTGTTGGGGTGGAGGGTGGGGGCTGGGATGCGGGAGTGATGGGGTGGAGGGTGGGGGCTGGGGTGCGGGAGTGATGGGGTGGAGGGTGGGGGCTGGGATGCGGGAGTGATGGGGTGGAGGGTGGGGGCTGGGGTGCGGGGGTGATGGGGTGGAGGGTGGGGGCTGGGGTGCGGGAGTGCTGGGGTGGAGGGTGGGGGCTGGGGTGCGGGAGTGATGGGGTGGAGGGTGGGGGCTGGGGTGCGGGGGTGATGGGGTGGAGGGTGGGGGCTGGGGTGTGGGGTGGGTTGGGGCGGGGGCACCCATACGGCCGGTGTCACTCTGCAGAACACAGGCCACGGTGGGTTGTCAGTGGGGTGAGCAGCAAGATGGCCGCGACAATGGCAGTCCTTGCCTGCAGATCCCGGTCCCATGGGGGGGTCACCCCGACCCCATGGCCTGTCCCCTGGTCACCCCCCACTGCCCCCCAACCCTGGCCCTAGCAGGGCACTCCCACCCCCTCCCCCACCCACTCCAAGCCTGCCCATCCAGTGTCAGGACCGGCAGCCCATGGTCGCCCCTCTGCGTGTCCTACCTCCTCTCTCTCCCTCATCAACCACGGCGCCTGTTTCCTGATTTTTAAAAGCAGAAGTGAATCTTGCCGTCAGGAACTCCCCCTAGCAGAGACGGAGAATCGTGGAGGCCACAGAGAATACGGGAACAGGCTCGCTAATGTTATGCAAATGGTGTTTATCGTACATGCGGAGTGGAGCACATTGACCTCACTGACGAGGTCCTGCCAATTGTGATTTGGCATGGACCCGGCTCTGGCCACGATTTTGGCATCAGGACAGATTCTCCGCCCAATCGCCTTTCCCGATTTCGGCCTCAGCCGACGGAGAATCCCGCCCAAGGTCTTTTAAGTCAGGGTTCCATTCTGGGATCTTCCTGTCCAGTTATAACATCAACTGGGATTGTAACATAACCTTTTATGTGATACTTTGTCAAGTGCTTTCTTGAAATCCAGATACATAACATGCATTGTATTTACTTCATCAACCTTTTCTCTTCTTTCACCAAAATATTCTATTCATCAAGTACATTCTGTTTGTTTTTTTAGAAATCTATGCTGTCCACCCTCAATTAATTCAAACTGCTCCGAGTGTATGTTGACTTTTCCCCAGATTATTATTTTTGAAACATGTTCCACCATTGATATTAAACAAACTGGCCTGTAGTTACTAGGACTGTCCTTACACCATTTCTTGATTAAGTATGCCACATTTGCAATCTCCAAACCTCTGGCACCTCCCAGAAGATTGGAAGGTTATGGCAAACCCAACCACTGTCTCCATTTCCTGATGGGGCAGAGGTCCAATCAGTGAGAGGACCATTCACCTACGCCCTTTAATGAATTATTGCGCACTGGCTCTGGGCTACTGGTTCTTGGCAGGACCATTATATTCATCTCCTATTCAGGCAAAATCCTTATTCATGTTGCTGTATCTCATTGATTTACAACCACAATTGTTCTTGTATAATTTTAAAAACACAAAATAAAACAAAAGCTGCAATTAATTTTCATAAGGCTGCGCTCCAGATACATCTTTGTAGACTGCTGAGAGTCTTTATTAGTGGGCAAACCTCATTTGTTTTCATTCATTAAAATAATTATTACTTGATGTCTGCTCTAATCATTGGAGCTCCAGAGCATAAGCATTCACTCATTAGCGCACCGAGAAAATTAAAGCCTCTATTTTAATGCACTGGTTAACATACATGTTTTCATGGAGTTAGTGATGTATTTATGGTGGAGTCAATAATCTATCTTTTGTAAGTATGTCAATAAAATAACATAAACAGGAAGCTGATGACAATAGAGTGCAAAGGAAGTCAAACGCACAATGGGGCTTAATTATTAAGTGTTGGAAGTGGTTCTCCGGTTTCAGCCGTGTTGGGACTGGTTCGAGCGAGAATGGAAAGTTTGCCGTTCCAGTCAAAACTCCATTAACTTTCAGCGGCAGCGGAAAATCCCCATTGTGAAAGAGGATGTAGGATTTTGGCCATTGCGTGCATATTTCATTTCATTTTTCATTTTCATTTCATTTCATTCATTTTCATTAATTTCATATTTCAATATTTTTAGTAATATATATTTTATGTCCCTCTCACAGGATGAATTGACCATCAGTTTAACATCTCATTTGAAAGACAGCGGGCTGGATTTTCCGCTGTCGGGATTCTCCATTGCGCCAGCAGCGCACCCGTGCCCGGGCATTTCCCAATGGCCTGGGGCTGCCCACAATGGGAAACCCCATTGGACACTATCTGTAGCTAGGCGGAATGAAAATTTGGCACGGTAAAATGTTCACTATTAAAACATGTAACACCTGATACTCAGAAAGCCTCTGTCACGTTAATTTTCACAGTGGGTCTGCCAGCAACCCCACCCCCAGTTGCCCTCTTCTCCCTCCCTTCCTGTGCCCCCTGGCACAGTTCTCCAAGATCAAAGGCCCCCAATGCAGACCCTGTTCAGGGGATGGGTGTGAGTGCACTGTCAGCAGAAAGACAGGAATCAGATTTTTGCTTAAACTGAGGAGCACCAGAGCTAACCTCACAGCGAGTTATCATCACTCTCCTGCCTTATACAGTGACCTGCTGACAGTGCCAACACAGGCCCATCGCCCTGCAGTGATGTTACACAGGCCCTGGTAGGGTGGTACAGGGTCGTCGGGGAGGGAGCGGTGTGATGGGGCGGGGGGGTGGGGGGTGGGGGGGGGGGGGTGGATGGAGGGGAGAGATGGGAAATTGGGGAGATGGAGGGAGAGAAATGGTGGAGCGGAGATTTGGGGGGGGGGGGTGGAGGGAAGGAAATGGGGTGTGAGGGGGGAGGGAGGGAAATGGGTTTGAGGGGGGATGGGGGAGGGAGGGAAATGGGGTGTGAGGGGGGATTGGGGGAGGGAGGGAAATGGGGGGGAATGGTTGGAGGGAGGGAAATGGGGTGTGAGGGGGGATTGGGGGAGGGAGGAAAATGAGGTGTGAAGGGGGATTGGGGGGGAGGGAGGGAAATGGGGTGAGAGGGGGGATTGGGGGGGGAGGGAGGGAAATGGGGTGTGAGGGGGGATTGGGGGGAGGGAGGGAAATGGGGGGATTGGGATCGGAGGGAGGGAAATGGGGTGTATGGGGGGATTGGGGGAGGGAGGAAAATGGGGTGTGAGTGGGGATTGGGGGGGGAGGAAAATGAGGTGTGAGGGGGGATTGGGGGGAGGAAGGGAAATGGGGTTTGGGGGGAGGGAGGTAAATGGGGTGTGAGGGGGGATTGGGGGAGGGAGGGAAATGGGGGGGAATGGTCGGAGGGAGGGAAATGGGGTGTGAGGGGGGATTGGGGGAGGGAGGAAAATGGGGTGTGAGTGGGGATTGGGGGGAGGGAGGAAAATGAGGTGTGAGGGGGTTTGGGGGGAGGAAGGGAAATGGGGAGTGAGGTGGGATTGGGGGGAGGGAGGGAAATGGGGTGTGGGGGGGGATTGGGGGGAGGGAAATGGGGTGTGAGGGGGGATTGGGGGGAGGGAGGGAAATGGGGTGTGAGGGGGGATTGGGGGGAGGGAGGGAAATGGGGTGTGAGGGGGGATTGGGGGGAGGGAGGGAAATGGGGTGTGAGGGTGGATTGGGGAGGGAGGAAAATGAGGTGTGAGGGGGGATTGGGGGGAGGGAGGGAAATGGGGGGGATTGGGATCCTAGGGAGGGAAATGGGGTGTGAGGGTGGATTGGGGTGAGGGAGGGAAATGGGGTGTGAGTGTGGATTGGGGGGAGGGAGGAAAATGAGGTGTGAGGGGGGATTGGGGGGTGGGAGGGAAATGGGGTGTGAGGAGGGATTGGGGAAGGGAGGGAAATAGGGTGTGAGGGGGGATTTGGGGGAGGGAGGGAAATGGGGTGTGAGGGGGGATTGGGGGGAGGGAGGGAAATGGGGGGGATTGGGATCGGAGGGAGGGAAATGGGGTGTGAGGGGGGATTGGGGGGAGGGAGGGAAATGGGTGTGTGAGGGGGATTGGGGGAGGGAGGGAAATGGGGTGTGAGTGGGGATTGGGGGGAGGGAGGGACATGGGGGGGATTGGGATCGGAGGGAGGGAAATGGGGTGTGAGGAGGGATTGGGGGGAAGGAGGGAAATGGGGTGTGAGAGGGGATTGGGGGGGAGGGAGGGAAATAGGGTGTGAGGAGGGATTGGGGGGTGGGAGGGAAATGGGGGAGATTTGAGAATTCGTCCTACGAGAATCTGGCGATGATAAGGGCTTTTCTGGTCCTCATCACATGTTGGAATCTTGCCGCCACCTGTCCTCAGTCCTCCGGCTGCTCCTTGGACACGGCCTCCTCCTTAGACAAGGCCGCATGTCCCTCCTCCTCCTGCTCTTCCTCCACCTGTAAGTTGCTCCGTTGCTGTGTTAGTTTCTGGAGGGCGCAGCAGACCACAAAGTGGGAGACCCTCGGGGGGGTGGTGGTCTGCAATGCAATGATAGCTGCAGCCCCCTGGGCACAGGGGCAGCAGTTCCAGTGCCACTGAGCTGCAGATTAGAAAATTGAACTGACGACTCACCACCTCACTTGCCCCAGTGACTATTGCACCAGTTTTTGAAAAAGCGTACTGAATGACGCCCGCGTGACAATCCACTGGCGAGTCGGATAATTCCTGGGTGGCCGCTGCATTCAACTTCAATTCCGTTAATGAGATTCAAATGAATGCAAATGAGGGTTATTCATATTCTCGCCATTTTTAGGCGAGGTCCAGAATTCACCTTTGGGAGCAGGTTGGGTTAATTGCAAAATAGTTTGCGCTTGGCAAAGAATCTTGATTTTGGCCTTTCCCTCTACTCACCCAGCATGCCCTGATCTACGCCGGGCACAACGCGGTGGCTAATCGAAGTCCAGTAATGCCTCAGTTTGGTAATGGTGTATCAACCTCGGCTTTTGTGGCTGGATTGTTCATTCCCCCAGCCGTATGTTTCTCGTCGGTGCACCATTCATTGGTGGTGAGATTCTCTGTTTCCGCCGCTGATAGGATTTTGCATTGAAGACACCCCATGCTGCTGGGGAACCAACGCGCACAGGCGCACTGCCGGCGGAAACAAAGAATCTCAACGGCTGTAGAATTCGGCCTTGGACCCAAGTTCTCGGTTTGAACACACTGGCGGGGGCAGGGGAGGAATTGGGCGGAAATGCAAAAATTGGTTTCATGCTGGCATGAATTTCCTGCAGTATCTTCGGCTGATGCCCAACATGGAGGATCAGGAAACCCATTGTAGGCCGGAGTTAAACTGATTCACATCCCGCTACTATGATGCAGATGGAAGCCTGGATGGAATCTTCCACCCACACTCGATTCTCTGCAATGCCAGTGGGAAAGCACGCTGGTCCAAAACACGCCTGAGCAACGTGGAGTGCAGTTGTTGGGTCACACCTGAACTATGCTTCGGCCTGCCTCCAGAGTTTGGAATAGAGGCTGCCAGTAACACTGGACCACAGAACACCACAGCAGTAGGTGAGGGGAGCATCGACAGGTGGATCTTCCATATTCAGTGTCATCGAGGATGTCCACCTTCTGGTCCCGAGTGCTCCCAGAGAACCATCTTCATTTTCCGGAGATCCATTTTCTTTCTTCAATAGTGGGTCAGTGATGTTTGGCGTCTTTTCAATGTGGTGTCTGGGTATGATAGTGGACTATGTGCCATCAGGCCTGTCCCGCCATGGAATATGGTGCAAAACTCCCAATTGCACAATTAATTAGATAGGGGCCAGGAGATGTGGCATTATTTCCCACCAATCACTGCAGCAGGAAACACTCCCTGTCCAGTTGTAGACCATTGACATCTGCAGCTAAGCTGCAACATTGTGACAGCACTGCCAGTGATTGATTAGGTCGCAGATAATTTATTCCCCCTGTTCCTCTTTCCTGGCTAGCATTGCACTGTCGACTACTGTGCTGCTTACACGTAGCTGATTAGGTCAGTATTTATTGCCCATCCCTAGTTGCCCTTCAGAAGGTAGTGGTGGTCTCCTTGAACCGCTGCAGTCCCTGAGTTGTAGATACACCAATCGCGTTCATAGAATCCCTACAGCTCAGAAGGAGGCCACTCGGCCCATCGAGTCTGCATAGGCTTACTTCCCAGCCCTATCCCCATAATCACACCTAACCTTTGGACACTAGTGCAATTTAGCATGGCCAATTCACTTAACCTGCACATCTTTGGACTGTGGGAGGAACCCGGAGCAGCCAGAAGAAACCCACGCAGACATGGGGAGAACATGCAAACTCCACACATGTCTCTCGAGGTTGGAATTGAACAGGTGTCCCTGGCGCTGTGAGGCAGCAGTGTTAACTACTGTGCCACCGTGCCATGCCCTGCTGTTAGGGAGGGAGTTCATAATAATAATAATAATCTTTATTGTCACAGGTAGGCTTACATTAACACCGCAATGAAGTTACTGTGAAAAGCTCCTAGTCGCCACATTCCGACACCTGTTCGGGCACACAGAGGGAGAATTCAGAATGTCCAAATTACCTAACAGCATGTCTTTTGGGACTTGTGGGAGGAAACCAGAGCACCCGGAGGAAATCCACGCAGACACGGGGAAAACGCGCAGGCGCCACACAGACAGTGACCCAAGTCGGGAATCGAACCTGGGACCCTGCAGCTGTGAAGCAACAGTGCTAACCACTGTGCTACCGATTTTGACCCAGCAACAGTGAAGGAACGGCAAAATATTTCCAGGTCAGGTGGTGAGTGTCAGTCGGTATATCACTTCATGGTTGCCCACTGCATTTCTGGGGTGGGGCGGAGGGGGAAACTGATGATTGGCATGAGCTAAACCTGGGCGTTCGTATCGGATCATGTTTCTACTGTAATGGAAGAATGAAACACATTGCATTTATATAGCAGCTTTACTGTCCTCTGGAGGCCCCAAAGTGCTTCTCAGCCAAATAATTACTTCTGAAGTGAAGATACTGTCATTTTGTGGGTAGACACAATAGCTAAACCGCTAACATAACGAAAGTCCCATTAACAGCATTAAACAAAAAAGCTGATAGCTAATCTATTTTTTGGTGGTGCTGATTGAGGGATAAAGTAGCTGGGAGACTAGGAAAACTTCCTTGCTTTTCTTTGAATAGTACCTTCTTTTATATCTTAAGCAGACAAAAGTAGACTTTGGATTGGTTTACAAAATGGCATATCTGGTAATACAGCATTCTGCACAGCAACTGCACAGAAATATAATCTCGATCTTCAATGCAGCGAAATGTGAGGTAATCTGTTTTGGTAGAAGAAACATGGGAAGACAATATATGCTCAATTGAACAACTTTGAGGGGGAGTACAGGAACAGAGGGACCTCAGCGTTCAAGTGCATAGTTCTCTGAAAGTGGCCAGGCAGGTTGAAACAGTTGTTAAGAAGGCTTATAACACCCCTTGGTTTAAAAATAGAGGCAGAGTCTAAAAGCAAGGAAGTGATGCTACACATCTCCTCCATTGTGTTCAGTTCTGGCACCTTAGGCTGGATTCTCCGTTTGGGAGGCTAAGTACCCACGCCGGGGTGGAGGCTAGCAGACAGGCAACGTAGAGCTCCCAGCTCCAGCTGCCATTCGGCCTGGTGCATTGCCGGGTCTGTGGACGCGCATGTGAACTGCGGCGGCCTGCAGTGGACGCGCTGTGCTTCATGGCGAACGCAGCCCGTGGACACGGCCCGCAAAAATAGTCCCCCCTTTGGCTGTCTCGCGTGCCCCGGACTGCCTCACTACAGTGCCCCCAGCCCCGAATAATGCCACCCTCACCCACGGATAGGCCCTCCCCCAACTGTGGCGGCTCTGGACTGAGCCCGCAGCTGCCACACTGAGCTCCCGACTGGTGACACCACATGTGTCCCACGCCGTCGGGAACCCGGCCAGTCGGGGATGGAGCATCGGGGGGCGGTCCTCAGGCAATGGCCTGAGGTCGTGGATACCGCGTGCGGTGTACTCCCAGAGGATGCCGCTTTTCAGGGGGTGGATCATTGCGAAAGTGGCGCCGCCCTCGATTTCGGCGTTATCGGGCATTCTCCGCCCTGTCGCCAAACACGATTTTGGCGTCGGGGATTGGAGAAACCAGCCCCTTATTTGAGGAAGGATGTCGAAGCCCTGGAGAGAGTGCAGAGGAGATTTACCTGGATGAGGAATTATAGATACAAGGAAAGGCTGGAGAAATTGGGTTGTTTTCCTTGGAGCAGAGAAGACTAAGAGGTGACCTCGTTGAGGTGTTCAAAATTCTAAACAGTTTTTTCAGGGTAAAGAAAGATATTCTGTTTCCACTGGTTGGTATGTCAGTGACTAGGGGTCACAATTTCAAGATGGGCAGCAACAGAGTTGGGAGTGAGATGAGGAGAAGCCTCTTTAGTCAGAGAGTTGTTGGGATTTGGAATGTGCTGCCTGGGAGAGTGGTGGAGGCAGATTCCACAGGAGGTTTCAAAAGAGAGCTGGATACATATTTAAAAGTGATGAATTTAGAGGACTCCGGAGATGGGGCTGCGAATGGGACTAGTTAGGTTGCTCTTTATGGAGCCGGTGCAGGCATGATGGGCTGAATGGCCTCGTTCTATGCTGTAAATAACAAACAAACCAACACACAAGATCATAGCCGGGATTCTCTTGCCTCCCCGTGGCGTGATTCTCAGCAGGCCACCCGCCATTGGCTGGCGGTGACATCTTCTGGTCCTGTCGCTATCAATGGGATTTCCCATTGAATCAACCCCATGACGTCGAGAAACCAGGAGTAGGGGTTCGCTGTCAGTGGGACCGGAAGATCGGACCAGCATGAAGAGCCGGAAGTTCTCACCCCATATGCTCAACTCCCAGGAGTAGTGCTTGGATCCATAACCTTCTGACTCTGAGACTGCACTATAATGGTCTGGAACATAAGGGTTAACATGGGACTCAGTACAGTACCGCCCACATTGATGTAAGAGAACACATGACCCACACACCTAGGGGTCAATATAGTGTTGGACAGAGCTGTGTGGAGAAGCAAACCTGGAGACAGCACCAAGTTTGGACCTAAGTATATAACATCTAGCAGCCAACAAATGCTTCCTGGTGAACTACCTGAGATAAGGGATATCTCAATAAGGTCTACAAAACTACACCCTACACTTCACAACAGATGCAAGTGCTTTACAATTGGACCAGGCTTATCATTTGGTGGCTTGAAGTATCTTTCCCTTGGAAGATGTAAGTGTGCCAAAGTCTTCTATTCTAATTTGTAGCCTAAATACATCTCGGGTTGAAATATGCGCATGTGTAGTAATAAAAGAGCTGGAGGTTTATGGCATTGGCAAATAATAAATGGGTGTCATTATTTTGCGACTGCGATCAAAGTTTGTTTATATAGTACAAGCTATGGTTGGGTAGTATTAACTTACCAGGCCTTTTAAAATATGCTGTCCTGTCTGGCATTGTCCTCAGGTCCTGTACGTACCGTTCAACAACAATACACCTGGCAGCCATCTCTTGCCAATAATCGTGCAAAGCAATCTGCGGGTGTCGATGGAAATAAAAATTGGGAGGGATGTAAAATGGGCTAGAATTCATGATGACCTGCTTTATCCTGTTGCAGAACGTCAAGAACCACGCTATAGAATTGGCTATGAGTGCATTACAAGGTGCTGATGGCATCCCTAATTCTTCAGAACCCTGCTATTGTGTATCTGTCTAACACTCATTCTGTTTCTTCATATAAAATCCGCAATCTTTCATTTTCTTCTAACTTCATAAACTTCAGGTTCAGAGCTGTTTTTCCACATTGTTAACTGTTCCGATTGGGGGATTTTCACTCTTGTCCTATTTAGGTTTCCTCTTCCATTTTTGCATGAATTTTGTGTTCATGTTGCTGAAAGTGCACTTCTTGGCAGCCCCCCCCCTCCCCCAACCCTCACCCAAATTCTAACTACTGGCAAGGTTCGGGATTCCTGTCGGAAGTTTTGTACTGATTAGGTAAAAGATAAAGTTCTCTGGGCATTCCCTCAACAATGCGCCTTGATTACAAGCATTCCAACTTGAACAGGCTAGTTCCTTTTTTAACTATTGTAATATTTTATATTTTTATTTTATGGCCTCTCTGACATCATATTGTCATGGTAAAACGACGTCAGATCTAACAGCGAAAACTAATCTATGCTATTGTTCCCCACTGTTCCTTCCCATTATAGCCATACTGGTAATCAAAACAAACGGTAGAGTCTACATGGAAGGCAATGAGTCATATATACAACAAAATGTATGTAAATGAGCAATTAAATAAAAATCAGGTCACCTCATCAGTAGTAATGAGCTTTCTCCCTGAATGCATGTTTGTACCTTTGAACACTGATCCTAGATTGCAAGGAATATATTGCTGAAGGTGGTCACTTAATCTTTTCTCAGCGATGCAGGAAGGTAGCACAGTGGTTAGCACCGTTGCTTCACAGCACCAGGGTCCCAGGTTTGATTCCTGCTTGGGTCACTGTCTGTGCAGTCTGCACGTTTTCCCCGTGTCTGCCTGGGTTTCCTCTGGACTCTCTCGTTTCCTCCCGCAAGTTCCGAAAGACGTGCTTGTTCGGTAAATTGGACATTCTGAATTCTCCCTCAGTGTACCCGAACAGGCGCCAGAATGTGGTGACTAAGGGATTTTCACAGTAACTTCATTGCAGTGTTAATGTAAGCTTACTTGTGACACTAATAAATATTATTATTATCATTACCTATATTGTAGGACCTCTGGGGCGAAATTCTCCGTTATCGGCGGAAAGTCAGCCGATCGGCGCAAAAAGCGGCGCAAATCCGACTTGCGTCACGTCGGAAAAATGGGTCGATAGTCTCCGGCCCGAAATGGGCTAGCAGCAACGTAACGGGATCCGCGCTTGCGCACTGGTTCACGCCGTGCAGCGTCATACGCGCTGCACGGTGTGACGGCTCATAAGGCCGTGCTGCTCCCCCCCACCCGACCGGAACACCCGACCGCAACACCCGACTGGATGGCTGGCAGTCGCTCAGCCCCGAGGTTCGAGTCACGCGATGTGGAGGCGCTCCTGGACGCGGTGGAGCAGAGGAGGGACGCCCTGTATCCCGGGCACGGCCGCAGAGTTGCCCCACGCCACAGCCGGCGTCTGTGGAGGGAAGTGGCAGAGGCCGTCACCGCTGTGGCCCTGACACCACGGACAGGCACCCATAGAACATAGAAAATACAGCACAGAACAGGCCCTTCGGCCCACGATGTTGTGCCGAACCTTTGTCCTAGATTAATCATAGATTATCATTGAATTTACAGTGCAGAAGGAGGCCATTCGGCCCTTTGAGTCTGCACCGGCTCTTGGAAAGAGCACCATACCCAAACTCAACACCTCCACCCAACACCAAGGGCAATTTGGACATTAAGGGCAATTTATCATTGGCCAATTCACCTAACCCGCACATCTTTGGACTGTGGGAGGAAACCGGAGCACCCGGAGGAAACCCACGCAGACACGGGGAGGACGTGCAGACTCCGCACAGACAATGACCCAAGCCGGAATCGAACCTGGGACCATGGAGCTGTGAAGCAATTGTGCTATCCACAATGCTGCCGTGCTGCCCTTAAGAACAAATAAATCTACACTATATCATTTTACCGTCATCCATGTACCTATCCAATAACTGCTTGAAGGTCCCTAATGTTTCCGACTCAACTACTTCCACAGGCAGTGCATTCCATGCCCCCACTACTCTCTGGGTAAAGAACCTACCTCTGATATCCCTCCTATATCTTCCACCTTTCACCTTAAATTTATGTCCCCTTGTAATGGTGTGTTCCACCCGGGGAAAAAGTCTCTGACTGTCTACTCTATCTATTCCCCTGATCATCTTATAAACCTCTATCAAGTCGCCCCTAATCACCCAGTGCCACAAGAAGGTGAACGACCTCGTCAGAGCAGGCAGGGTGAGCCTCCCCCCCTGCCCAATATCCATATCCACCCTCCCCCATATCCCCCATATCCCCCCTCCCCCATATCCCCCCTCCCCCATATCCCCGCTCCCCCATATCCCCCATATCCCCCCCCTCCCCCATATCCCCCATATCCCCAAGTGAATCCAGCCCTAACCTTAACCTCTGCAATGCACGCGCAACCGATGGCGTGCATTCATATACCTGCCTAACACTGTTGCTTTTTACCCCTGCCCCCCCCCCCCCACAGGAGAAGCGCTCACACAACAATAGGGAGCATGTGAGGACTGGAGGAGGGCCCGCTGATGAGAGGCCACTGACCGAACACCAGGAAAGGGCCCTGGAACTGGCTGGCGGACCTGAGGACCGGGAGGTTGCTGATGCAGAGGTCGGGGGCGTACTAGCAATTGAGCCACCGACAGCCCATCCCCATATCCCCCCTCCCCTATATCCCCCTCCCCCGTATAACCTGATCACTGCCTGATGTCTAACCATGCATGCTTCATTGCGTATCGCAGGACCAAACGTCCAGGCACCCATCCCCGCAGATGCAGACCGCCCGCAGGATGCCCCTCGCACACCACGGGAGACGGAGAGACCTGGAGCAACAGGGAGACGACACCCCCATCACATGCGGGAGCGACCACCCAGCGACAAGGGGGGCAGCCACAGGCCCCCGTCACATCCGAGCCAGGACACCACTACCCAGGACACCACTACCCAGGACACCACTACCCAGGACACCACTACCCAGGACACCCCTACCCGGGACAGCACTACCCAGGAAGATGAAATACCGGACAGTGACTCAGAGTGGATGGGTGGAGACGAACCCCCACCCCAAAGTGCCATGGACTCAGAGTGGGACGAAGAGCACGACACAACGCCACTGCTGTCACCAACACCCTCCACCATCGCAGAAACACTCACCACGGTTGGGCACTTTAGTGATGAGGCGTCTGGTTCACTCACTGGTGCGCACAACACAGCCGTCCCGGGACAGCAGGTGGAGGTAGGAGCAGCAGACGGACCGGGCGGTCGGAGGGCAGCCCAGCCCAAGCGAACATCTGCCGCCCAGATGGATCCCGGGTTCCTGCAGTTACCACACCCACACATAGATCCGATGCAACCACCGACCCGGAGACGAGCGAAGAGGGTGACGGGCGGCTTGCGGCGGCTGCGGTCGCAGGTGGAGGAGTCCACCCGCGTCCAGGAGCTGGGAGTGGTGCTGGTCATGCGTGCCACCCAGGCCGACACCGCACGGGTGGCGTCCGCGGTGGAGGCAATGGGTGCGACGGTGTCAGACATGGGGAACGGTTTGCGAGGCCTGGGGCCTTCCGTGCAGGCGGCGTCTGTGGCCCAGGAAATGGCTGCCCTCTCACAGGAGGCCATGAGCCAGTGCCAGCGCCAGATGGCAGAGGCGCTCAACGCCATAGCCCAGTCTCAGCAGGCCATGGCCCAGTCTCTGCAGGCCATGGCCCAGTCTCAGCAGGCCATGGCCCAGTCTCTGCAGGCCATCGCTGAGGGCATCGGCGCCAGTGGCCATGTGCGAGCCGGCGTCGCACTGTCACAGACAGGGTTTGCCAACCCCCTGGGCTCCATGGCTGCAAACCTGCAGACCCCTGTCGATACCAGCACGGGCCTCCAGGACTGGCAGCGCCAGATGTCGGGGGGGCGTCGGATGGCCAGTCCGTTCGCATCCCCCACCCATGTAGAGGCCTGGGGGCCATCGGGCACCCCGAGGGAGGAGGAGGTGGTGTGGTCCGTCCCGGCTCCCTCTGTAGGGAAGGTCCCGGTACACCGCGACACCTCGGACTCCCCCCCTTCCGTCCCAGGTGCATCGGGTGGGCAACGGGCAGGACAGGCTGGCAGCTCGCCATCCCAGTCGCCCGGGCCGCAGCCTGGCCCATCTAGGCCAGGACGCCCCAGGAAACGGCCGCCAAAGGGATCCAGTGTCAGAGGGCAGGAATCACAGGAGTCCACCTCCAGTTCTGCTGTACCGTCTGGGGAACCACGTAGACGTAGTCAAAGGGCCCGTAAGGCCAAACAATTAGACACTGAGTAAGTTGGCACGGGTGCAGGGCACAGATGAGTTTTAGGGGCTAGGGCACGTGCATGAACTCCTTTGGTTATTAAAGTCAATGTTACACCTACCGAAGCTGCCTTTGTGCTCCGTCCAAAGTGTGCGGGGGTGTCATGTACGTTGAGCGCAAGTGTGTGTGTGAGGGGTGGTCTTACCTCAGCCCCAGGTGAGTCTGCCCCCTTCTCCCTGGGCCGCCATCAACATCCCCCGGGCAGAGGACGGGACCGTGCGCTGCAGTGTCACAGCCGCATGCAGGGATGGTCCGGGTGGATGGTGGTACTGTGGCCATGGGTCAGACATAGTCCAACGATGTAGAGCCAGGAGCTCATCGCAGGGCGGGTTGTCATCATCCTCCATGGCCTGCGATAGACACGCGTCCACCCGCAACTGTGTGAGCCCGGCCCGTTGTGCCGCAGGTGGATCTGCAATGGGGGAGGGGGTGGTGTGCATGCGGGTGGGGTGGGTGGGGTTGGGGAGGGGGGTGAGGGTGCTGAGTGGGTGGATGGGTGGGGGGTGTGGGTGGTCGGCTGTTGCCATGGTGTGCGGTCTGTGGCCATACTACCCGATTCCCACGCCCATCTAGTCAGTGAAGCGGGCGTCTATCAGTCTGTCCCGTGCCCGCTGGGCCAGCCGGTAACGGTGGACAGCCACCCGCCTGTGTCTACCCCGTCTTCCCTGACCATTGCCCCCATCCCCCTCATCTGGGGAGGACTGGGCCTCTTCCTGCTGCTCCTCCACTCCGCCCTCCTCTGCCTGCGGCACATCGCCCCTCTGCTGGGCTATGTTGTGCAGGACGCAGCACACCACAATGATGCGGCCGACCCTATCTGACCGATACTGGAGGACGCCCCCAGAGAGGTCCAGGCACCTGAAACGCATCTTCAGCACGCCAAATCACCTCTCGATCACTCCCCTTGTCGCTACATGGGCATCATTGTAGCGGTTCTCCGCCTCATTGCGTGGCCTCCGTTTAGGCGTCATCAGCCACGATCGCAATGGGTAGCCCCTGTCGCCCAGCAACCAGCCCCTCAGCCGGGGATGGCGTCCCTCGTACATGCCGGGGATGGATGACCGCGACAACACGAATGAGTCGTGTACACTGCCTGGGTGACGGGCGCAGACGTGCAGGATCATCATGCGGTGGTCGCAGACCACCTGTACGTTCATCGAATAGGTCCCCTTCCTATTAGTGAACACGGCCCTGTTATCTGCAGGTGGCCGCACGGCGACGTGCATCCCATCGATCGCGCCCTGGACCATGGGGAACCCGGCCACGGCAGAGAAGCCCACGGCCCGGGCATCTTGGCTGGCCCGGTCCATGGGGAAGCGGATGTAGCGGTGCGCCATGGCATATAGGGCATCTGTCACTGCCCGGATGCACCGGTGCACCGATGTCTGCGATATGCCGGACAGGTCCCCACTCGGTGCCTGGAATGACCCCGTTGCATAAAAGTTCAGGGCCACCGTAACCTTGACGGACACGGGGAGAGGGTGTCCCCCGCCAGTGCCACGCGGTGACAGGTGTGCCAGCAGGTGGCAGATGTGTGCCACGGTTTCCCGGCTCATCCGGAGTCTCCTCCTGCATTCCCGGTCCGTGAGGTCCTGGTATGACTGCCGGGGCCGGTACACACGGGGCGCCCTCGGGTGCCTCCGTTGCTGTGGGGCCGCGACGTCCTCCTCCCCCTCCTCGTCCTGTCGGTCAGGTGTCCCTCCAGCCTGGGCGGCTGCCGCCTGCCCCTCTGCGGCAGCCTGCGCCGCCTCTCTGGCACGCTTCTCCTCCTCCTCCTCATCCAGGGCAACATAGACATGAGCGGCTGCCACCACGGCGGCCAACATCGCTGGATGATCTGAAAACATGACGGCCTGGTGGGGGGGAGGGGAACGACGACATGTCATCATTGCCCATATCCCCTCCTCCCCCCAGCCAGGTGGCATGGACCGCATTGGTCCAACTGTTGGAGGCTGGCACCTGGCCAGGTGGACCAACTCACTTGCCCTCCCATCCCCCTCCTCGGCACGGACCCCCCCCCAACCTCACCCCGGCATGGACCCCCCCCCAACCTCCACCCCAGCACGGACCCCCCCCCCCAACCTCCACGCCGGCACGGCACGGACCCCCCCCCCCAACCTCCACGCCGGCACGGAACCCCCCCCAACCTCCACCCCAGCACGGCCCCCCCCAACCTCCACCCCGCACGGCACGGACCCCCCCCCAACCTCCACCCCGGCACGGACCCCCCCCAACCTCCACCCCAGCACGTACCCCCCCCCAACCTCCACCCCGGCACGGCACGGACCCCCCCCCCAACCTCCACCCCGGCACAGACCCCCCCCCCCCAACCTCCACCCCAGCACGGACCCCCCCCCCCAACCTCCACCCCGGCACGGCACGGACCCCCCCCCAACCTCCACCCGGCACGGACCCCCCATCCACCTCCCCGGCACGGACCCCCTCCCGGCACTCCCCCGGAGCCCAGCCTACTCTAACCACCCACCCCCCCCCCCGCTGCACACACACACACACAACCCGAGACACACCTCTCCTCACGCAATCAGACTGCGGCCACGCCATCGCCTGCCCAGAGCCGACCCCCCACGCCGTCACTCACCTCCACGATGGTCGGCGTGAGCCTGGAGCACCGGGTCACGCCGATGAAAAGGAGGTTTGATTCACGTCGACGGGACTTCGGCCCATCCGGAAGGGAGAATATCGGCAGGCCGAAAATCGGCTGCCTTGCGCAGACCCGTGACATTCTCCGCAGCAGCGGCGACATTAACGCCCCGCCGACTTTTCTCCCTTCGGAGACTTCGGCAACCGGCGGGGGCGGGATTCAATGCGGCCAACGGCCATTCTCCGACCCTCTGGGGGGTCGGAGAATGACGCCCATTGCCTCTACTACCCTACCTGGAAGTCCATTCCATATGCTGATCACTTTTTATCCAAAGTACTCTCTCGATTTATTCGTAAGTTTGCTCTTTGCTTCGTGTCAAATTAATGAAACTCCCAATATTGCACGATTAGATTTGCATTACGAATCCAGCCATTCAAGCCCAGTGGAATCTGGTTTCGGGCGATTCAAATGTGTTTCACTTACATGCCTTGTGGCATTCTATGTCTTTATAAATGCTTCTGAGGAGCAGGAAAGACATTTTTATATCCTCTGCCCAGCCTCGATTAATCCTCAGGGTAAAAGGCCTTTGTTTCACACAGCCCTTGGTAATTATAATTTATATCATGATTGATAATGCTGTCTCAACAATGCATTTTGGTTCTTTCCTGAAGTCAGGCTGAGTTTTGTTGTCAGGGAGAAAGATTGAGCCTCAGCCCGTGGATTAAAACATTTAGATGGGGAAGTATCACATGCCAGGAAGTTGAATTGTCATTGGGTGTTAATAAGATTTTGAATATCCAATCTTTTGTGAGAAAGCGTCGACACACAAAATGATGACATATAAAATGTTTCACATGGAAACCAGTCCACAAAATTGGGCACTCCAAATACTAAAAAAAACAAGTCAAAGAAATAAGGTATGATGCGAATATTTATGTATCAAACTCATATACTCAGGAATAAAATTAGATTAAATGCTTTTTTTAAGATAAATTTAGAGTACCCAATTCTTTTTCTCCCCCAATTAAGGGGCAATTTAGTGTGGCCAATTCACCTATCCTGCACATCTATTTGGGTTGAGGGGGTGAGACCCATGCACACAGGGAGGATGTGCAAACTCCAAATGGACAGTGATCGAACCCGGATCTCGGCGCCGTGAGGCAGTAGTGCTAACCACTGTGCCACCGTGCAACCCTAAATTAGATTAAATGCTTGAAGGAAGTAATTCAACAAAGGAATTAGTCCTTGGATTGTTAAGATTTCCACAATTCATTTCCCCCTTTATTGTGGGACGCTGGTCCCATATCTGCTGTTGATACCATTCCATACTGACATAAAAAAACAATTTTTATAAGATGACCTGTGTAATAGTTTTAAGATATGATGCGTACCCTGAACAAACTAAACAAGGCGTAAGATAGCTAGGGTAGATAGGAAGAAACGTTTCCTCTTATTAGACGGTCCAATAACCAGAGTCATAGATTAAAGGTAAGGGGCAGGAGATTCAGAGGGGATTTGAGGGAAAGCTTTTCACCTGGAGGCTGGTGGAAATCTGGAACTCACTATCTGAAAGGGTGGTAGAGGCAGAAACATTCACAGCATTTAGATGAGCACTTAAACACCGTAGCATACAAAGATATTGACCAAGTGCTGAAAATGGGATTAAATAGTTAGGTGCTTGATGGCTGGCACAGACATAATGGGCCGAAGGACATCTTTGTGTGCTGTAACATTGTATGACTCCATGGGCGCAATTCTCACATGAAGCAGATGCATGGGTGCCCTGAAAGATGGGGAGGCTGAAGGTGGGAGGGAGGTCCACAGTGACTCCATAGCAGTGTATCTATGCTCCCTTGGGGAGGGGGGTGCGATGTCCCAATGCCGACGAGGATACATGGGATTGGGACCGGGTCACCCTCGTGCCTGCGTGGTGTGTGTGTGGGGCGGGGGGAGGTGACAAAGACATTTAGTGATGGGGGAGGTTGCCCCTCCGGTGTTGAGGATGTTGCCCATGTCTGCGGGGGGGGGGGGGGGGGGGGAGGGGGGGGGGGCATCGCGATGCCCATCGTTGGGAGGCGTGGGGGATCTTCAACTTACCTTTGAGACCTGGGAACCCTTCAATAAGTCTGCCTCGATCTCGGAGGAGCCAGTCTTGCCAGCATTTTTAGTTCCACACTTCAGAATAAATTCTAAGTGTGGGATAATTTAGTGAGAATCTAGCTAAGTTCCAAAAAAATGACTAATTGTGGGTGAAGTGCAGTGGAAATCATATCGGAACAGCCGATATGATTCTTACCAGTTTTCCCGCCTAAAATGACATTTGGGGCTGGATACTCCGTTGCGGGTACGCCCCCCCCCCACCGCTGCTAGCGAGGTCGGAGAATTTTGCCGTGCTGTTTGCTGGCGGTGGGATTCACCCTTGCTGTCGCTTGTCAATGGGATTTCCCATTGAAACCACCCCATGCCACCAGGTGGGTTTGCACTGCTGAAGGGACCAGAGAATCTCTCCGCCAGCGAACGTCCAGAGAATTCGGGCCTTAATCGTTTTTGAGAGAAATTTGCCACATGTTTGTCAAATCTACATGGGTATTTTGAGGACAAAACTAGTAGAATAGATAAGGGTGAACCAGTGTTGTGGTGTATTTGGATTTTCAGAAAGCCTTTGGAAAAATTCCACAAAAGAGGATAGAGTGCAAAATTAAAGCGCACAGGATTGGAGGTAATATATTGGTGTGGATTGAGAATTGGTTAGCAGACAAGAAACAGAGAGTAGGAATAATTGGGTCTTTTTCAAAGTGGCCAGCAGTTACCAGTGGGGTCCCACAGGAATAGTTATTCACAATATACATCAATGATTTGAATGAATATTTGCAAGTTTACCGATGACATGAAACTTGGTGGAATTGTGACTGGTGAGGAGGATGTTAAGAGGCTTCAAAGTGATTTAGACAACTTGAGTGAGTGGGCAAGCATGGTCGATGCAATATAACGTGGATCAATGTGAAGTTATCCACTTCAAATGGAGCAACAGAATGGCAGAGTATTATTTAAATGATGGATGATTGGGAAATGTTGACAAAGAAAGGGACCTGGGTGTCCTGAAAACAAGCATGCACATACAGCAAGCAGTTAGGGAGGCAAATGGTATGTTGGCCTTTATTGCAATAGGACTTGAGCACAGGAGCAAGGCGACCTTCCTGCAGCTGTACAGGGCCTTGGTGACACCACACCTCGGGCCGGATGCTCCATTCCTGCGACTAATGGCGGCACGGGAGCACATGGGTGCGGCAATGGGCAGCACGGTAGCATGGTGGTTAGCACAATTGCTTCACAGCTCCAGGGTCCCAGGTTCAATTCCGGCTTGGGTCACTATCTGTGTGGAGTCTGCACATCCTCCCTGTGTGTGCGTGGGTTTCCTCCGGGTGCTCCGGTTTCCTCCCACAGCCCAAAGATGTGCAGGTTAGGTGGATTGGCCATGATAAATTGCCCTTAGTGTCCAAAATTGCCCTTAGTGTTGGGTGGGGTTACTGGATTATGGGGATAGGGTGGAGGTGTTGATCTTGGGTAGGGTGCTCTTTCCACGAGCCGGTGCAGACTCGATGGGCCGAATGGCCTCCTTCTGCACTGTAAATTCTATGATAATCACAGTAGTTAGCATTGTTGCTTCACAGAGCCAGGGACTCGGGTTCGATTCCCGGCTTGGGTCACTGTCTGTGCGGAGTCTGCACGTTCTCCCCGTGTCTATGTGCATTTCCTCCGGGTGCTCTGGTTTCCTCCCACAAATCACTGACATGCCCGACTGAGGTGAGTGTCTCTGGGATGGTGGATGGTGTTGGAGACAGCTGTGACGGGAAGGTGGTGTATTCCCCGGACTCTGGTTGTCACAGAATATGGGTTGAGAGCTACCGTTGCTGTCTGTGTCCTCGTCATTGCTGCTCTCCACTTGTGGTTGTGGTTGGGTCGGGGGCGGACAACATCAGAAGGGCCTGCGCTATCACCAGGGGCGCCTGCAAGACACAACGCAAGATGCATAACTGCTCTGCGGGCTGGAGGGGTGTGGGGCTGGTGGTGGTCGAGCAGGGGTGTTGGTGGAAGTGTGGGGGTACTGCTGGGTGTGGGGGTGGATGGAGAATTGGTGGTGGGGGTGGTGGAGTGGGTGACGCATGTGCCATGGGGAACCGCAACACAGCGGGGTCTCACTTCCTCATGCGATGTCGACATCCTCCTCAGCGACTACACTTTCTCCGGGCCCACAAACCACGTCCAGTACCCTCTGTTCTGCTGTGGTGAGGGCCACAGGTCCAGCGGTCCCCCTCCAGTCTTCTCCGGGTTATGGGTTTGTGGGACGGGAGCTGGTGCTGCCTACTCACCCTGACCGCCCTGAGAAGGCCGTGCAGTTTTTTTCACCACTGCTGGCCTGTCTTCGCGGTGTTGCCCACGACGCTCACAACCTCTGCCACCTGTGTCCAGGCACGGCGAACGGTGGCGGCTGGCAGCCTCCTTCCCGCCCTGGGGTACAGGGTCGCCCGACTCTCCTCCACAGCATGCAGAGGAGTCTCCAGTTCAGTGTCTGTGAAACATGGGGCCGCTCTCCTTGCTGCCATCATGTTGGCTGGGATGCTGTGTGTGGGGAGTGAGGTGTGTATATGCGGCTGCAGCTTGTCAGCCTCCTGTGTGTCAATCCTGAACCTGGCGAACCCGTCACCATTTCGCATTGGAATCGACCATGTTCCATGTGGCGGCGGTACTCGCCCATTAACTGTCGGTGAATTGATCCGGGTGCGGCGCCAGTTTTGCTGTCGTGGAAGTCCACAAATTCTGCCCTGGCATCAACACTTAATAATAATCTTTATTAATGTCACAAGTAGGCTCACATTAATACTGTAATGAAGTGAATGTGAAAATCTCCTCGTCGCCACATTCCGGCACCTGTTCGGGTACACTGAGGGAGAATTCAGAATGTCCAATTCACCTAACAAGTACGACTTTCAGGACTTGTGGGAGGAAACCGGAGCACCCGGAGGAAACCCACGCAGACACAGGGAGAACATGCAGACTCCACACAGACAGTGACCCAAAAGCGGGAATCGAATCCGGGACCGTGGCGCTTTGAAGCAACAGTGTTAATCATTGTGCTACCATGCCACCCTAATCTGTATATTAATGTTCACAATAAACAAATGTTCACTACGTTACAACCAGCCTTGGCATCAGAAGGGTGTGGGGGATGGGCTGGGCTGGCTGCAGACGGGGCACTGGAGGTGGGAGGGGTGCTAGGTGGAGGTTCGGGATTGGGGCTTGGGCCATGGACCCCAGTACAGTCAGTCCTCACTGCTCCTGTGCCCTCACCCCCCCACATCCGCCACTCCAGGAGTTTGGTGGGACTGTATGAAGGAATGGCCAGCTCGTATGCAGGAGTACACAGATGGACCGTGGAAAGAGCTACTGTGGGCAGGAGTGAGACGTTGTCAAATGGTGCAGAGCACCAGAGCTTATTGCAGAGCGAGTTGTCATCATCCTCCATCCCATGGACCAGACCCGCTGTTACTGCCAACCCATTGCTGCAGCCCATAGTGACGTAGGTAGGAATCATGGAGGGGGTTGCAGGCGGGGGGGGGGGTTGTGCAGGGAGGGTGTTCATGGGAGGGGCCGGCTGGCCGAGGGTGTGTCCCTTGCCAGTGGACCTGAAGGCAAGTAGAGCATCCCGTGAGTGTTGGCTAAGGCGCACACATTGTGCAGCCTCCCATGCCTGCCTGGGCCCCATGTCCCGCCCGTCCCCCACATCCTCCTCATCGGACATTCACCCCCCTCCTCCAGCACGTCACCCCTCTTCTGCACGATGCTGCAGGGGATGCAGCAGGCCATCACGATGTGGAAGACCCTCCTAGCGCTAAACTGGAGGGCCCCTCCAGAGCGGTCCAGGCAACTGAATCGCATCTTGAGGATGCCAATGCACCGCTCAATCTCGCTCCTGGTCGTGGCATGGGCGTCGTTGTAGCGGGTCTCTGCATCGGTCTGTGGCTTCTGAACAGGTGTCATCAGCCACAAATGCAGTGGATAACCCCTGTCGCCCAGGAGGCAATCCCCCAGCCGGGGGACGCCTCAAAGAGGTTAGGAACTGTTGTGTGTACCAGAATGAAGGTGTCATACACACTGCCTGGGTAACAGCTTGTGTGAGGACCGGCAGCCCACGATCACGCCTCTGCATGTCCTACCTCCTCTCTCTCCCTAATCAGGCCTGTTTCCCGATTTTTAAAAACACAAGTGAACCTCGCTGTCAGGAATTCGCCCTGGTGGAGGCGGAGGATCACAGAGGCCCTGGAGAATACCGGGTCAGGTCTGCTATTGATATTACTATACGTGCGGAGTGGAGCGTATTGACGCTGCTGTCGAGGCACTGGAGAAAGCGATTTGGCGTGAAGCTAACGCTGGCCACGATTTCAGCATCAAGACCGATTCCCACGCCCAATTGCCTTTACCGATTTCGTCGTCGGCTGACGGAGAATCCCGGCCCTGGAATATTGTGTGTAGTTTTGGTCTCCTTAGTTAAGAAAGGACACACTTGGCATTGAGGGAGTGCTCACCCAACTAATTCCTGGGATGGCAGGATTGCTTATGAGGAACGTTTGGCTTGATTGGACCTGTATTCACTGGAATTTAGAAGAATGCGAACGGATCTCAATGAAAAGTATAACATTCTGTCAGGGCTGGACAGACTGGATGCAGGGATGTTGTTTCCTCTGTCAGGGCTGGACAGACTGGATGCAGGGGTGTTGTTTCCTCTGGGAGAGGGAGTCTAGAACAAGGGGTCACAGTATTAGGATACGGGGTAAGCTATTTAGGACTGAGATGAGGAGAAATTTCTTCATTCAGAGGGTGGTGAGCCTGTGGAATTCTTTACCACAGAAGGCTATGGAGGTCAAATCACTGAATATATTTAAGAAGGAAATAGATAGATTTTCAAACTCTCAAGGTTTCAAGGGAGATCATGGGAGTATGGTATTCAGATAGAGGTTCTGCCATGATTATGCTGAATGGCGGAGCAGGCTCAAAGGGCCAAATGGCCTACATCCCCTCCCCCCTCATATTTTCCATGTTTATTTTAACTTTTAAAAAATAATGTTTTTCCTAAGCAAAGGAAACTGGCTTATTATAGCTTACAGAGTTGCATTTGCATCTCAAAATAAAGAGTCTATGGAGCTCTCAAAGAGAGGCCATGTGATATAGTCCTTGGGTGTAAAAAAGATACTGGAGTTTTGGATAGTCAGAAAGAAACTGCCACAGGGGCAAAAACCTTACCTACATCTCTTTCTTCTGGAACCTCTTTCACAAAGCTGAACTATTTAGAATTTGGGGAAAAATCCACCAGAAGACCTCATTGCTGCAAACCAAAAGTTCTTGAAGGAGAATTCCAACTCAACACTACTGTTGTATCTTTAGACTTAACAGTACAAAAGAAATAGAATTGCAGATGAACGGGGGTTTGATTCAAGATTAACAGAGGTTTATTGAATAGGTTTCCACTACAAGATTTGGCACTAGTATCGCTAAAAGCCTGCAAAGTAGCTGATGATGTCACATAAATCACGTGACTTGTATCTTAAAGAGACATTGCACACAACAATGACCCACATATATATTTCTATGGTTCGATAAAACTAATAACTATATGTTAACAAAGTCATTTACATCTATATACAAGTGCAGACATCATATTATTACATTGCAATAACACAATTAATAATATAGATGATCAAGTGGGCATCTATTTCTTGCTGGTTGCCAGCACACCTCCGGGACTTTGTCATCCTTGACCTTAGATATATTTTCAAGTTCTCCAGTAAAAGTCCCTACCTTGAAAGGCACCACAGGCCTTTTTTCCGAGGGAAGACTCATGGTAGCAGGTACCTCTGATGCAATCTTTTCTTCTGTAGGTGAACGAGAAGTTACACAGTCAGATGGAACATAAGAATCTAAGAACATAGCTAGGAGCAGGAGTCGGGAATTCAGCCCGTCAAGCCCCATCTGCCATTTAATACGATCATGCTTGATCTTAGACCATAAGACATAGGAGAGAAAGTAAGGCCATTCGGCCCATCGAGTCCACTCCACCATTCAATCATGGCTGATTTCAACTCCATTTACCCGCCCTCTCTCCATAGCCCTTTATTCCTCGAGAAATCAAGAATTTATCAACTTCAACTCAGCCTCAACTCCACTTTCCTGTCCGTTCTCAATAATCCTTCAACACATTACTAATTAAAAATCTGTCTCACTTCTCCTTAAATTTACTCAATGACCCGGCATCCACCACACTCTGGGATAGTGAATTCCATAGATCCATGACCCATTGAGAGAAGTTATTTCTTCACATCTGTTTTAAGTTTGTTATCCGTTATCCTAAAACTATGAGCTCTCGTTCTAGATTGTCCCACAAGAGGAAGCATCCTTTCTACTTCTACTTTGTCAGTGCCTTTTATCATCTATATACCTCAATTAGATTTTCTATCATTCTTCTAAATTCAAGAGAGTATCAGCCTGAACTTCTCAATCTCTCTTCATTAGACAAACCCCTCATCTCTGCAATCAATCCAGTGAATCTTCTCTGAATTGCCTCTAATGCAACTACATCCCTCCTTAAATAAGGGGATCAAAACTGTACACAGTACTCCAGGTGCGATTCACCAATGTCTTGAACAATTGCAGCGACACTTCTCTACTTTTATACTCCATTTCTTTAGCTATAAAGGCCAAAATTCCATTTGCCTTCGTTATTACCCGCTGCAAATGCGATTCATGCACAAGGACTCCCAGATCCCTCTGCGTCAAAGCACTCTGAAGGTTCTCTTCATTTTGATAATAAAGCGTTGGTTGGGGTTACCGGGTTATGGGGATAGGGTGGAGGTGTTGACCTTGGGTAGGGTGCTCTTTCCAAGAGTCGGTGCAGATTCGATGGGCCGAATGGCCTCCTTCTGCACTGTAAATTCTATGATAATCTATGATAATCTATGAATAAATTGCCTTTCCATTTTTCCAACCAAAATGGATAACCTCATACATATCCACGTTAAACTACATCTGCCACATTTTGGCCCACTCACCTAACCTATCCATATCCATTTGTAAATTTCTTATTTCCTCATTGCAATTTACTATCGCAACTATTTTAGTGTCATCTTCAAATTTGGCTACAGAACCTTCCAACCCTCCATCTAAGTCATTAATATACATTGTAAATAGTTGGGGCCCAAGGACTGAACTGTAGCACCCCACTAGTTACATTTTGCCAACCAGAAAAGGACACATTTATCCCGACTCTCTGCTTTCTGTCGGTTAGGCAGTCTTCTTTCTAAGCTAATAAATTACTCCAAATCCTATGTGATCTTACCTTTTGATACCACGTTCAACTTTAATTCTTCATCAGAATGAGTTATTTTCATTTCATTGTGGTTGTTATTCTTTTTTTCCACAATGTCACGTTGGCCGTCCTTCCTCCAAGCAATCAGCCTGTCAATGGCCTGTTTTTTGCACAGCGATGGCGCTGCTGTTGCTGGGTAGATTTCTTCTGCCTAGCAGCCAGTTTATGGACCCTCATGCTTGCTCCAAGCTGAGAAGCCTCCTTAGCTGTGAGCTCCACTGAAACAGCAATATCTAATGTAGTCTTTAGACTGAGGCGATGTTCGGTTAATAATCTTCTTCGAATGGCTTAATTTTTCAAACCACACACTAACGATCTCTAATAGTGTCATCTAACGAGTTGTCAAATTCACAAAACTCTGCAAGTCACTTGAGGATTGCAACAAACTGAACAATATTGTCACCTTCTAACTGATTCCTTCAATGAAACTAAAACCTCTCTGCAATAATCAAGGGTTTTGCTGAATAATGATCTTTCAATGTTTTCACCAGTTCTTGATATTTCTTATCTCCTGGGATCTCTGGCTGAACTAACCTTCTTAGCAAATTAAAAGTTTTACTTCCGATTGTATTTAAGAATACAGGGACCTTAATTTCTTCCAAACTTATATTGGCTTGAATATAATAACGGAACCTCTCAGAATATAACTTCCAGTTTTCTCTGAGTGCTCATCAAAAGAGCCCATTGCACCAAAATCTTCCGCCATTCTTCACAGTATCGGACTTCTCTCCCCCTTTGCCTAGTTCAGCGGGCTAGTTCATTACAAATGTATTATCAATTTGTAACAGCTTTAACTTTCAGCAGCTTTCATTTGCAACAACTTTAACTTTCATCCACGTTATGATAATCTTTTGTACTTTGCCTGTGAAAATCCCCTAGTCGCCACATTCCGGCGCCTGTTCGGGTACACTGAGGGAGAATTCGGAATGTCCAAATTACCTAACAGCACGTCTTTCTGGAATTGTGGGAGTTAAACCAGAGTACCCGGAGGAAACCCACGCAGACACAGGGAGAACGTGCAGACTCCACACAGACAGTGACGTCACGTAAGTCATGTGACTCAGATCGTAAAGAGACATTGCACACGTCTACAATAAATACAACAACTATAACAGTGAGAAACTCCAAGAACCAGCAGCTACTATGGACCAAGACCCTTCACCCGTGAACAAGGAATAATTTTTCCTGACTTTGACGTTACTTAATATCTGATACTATGCAGAGATTTTACATATTTGCATGCTTGCAGGGGATTGTATGTGTGCTGTTTTTGCATTCGTGGGCTGTTGGGGCATATTTGTGCATTTTAAGCCTTCTGTTAATAATATCTGCATCTTTACCTGAGTAGTTTTAGCAATAAAACTTTTTAACTTGTTAACTTAAGGAACCTGCACTGCTGCTTCACGGCGCCGAGGTCCCTGGTTCGATCCTGGCTCTGGGTCACTGTTCGTGTGGAGTTTGCACATTAGAACAAAGAACATAGAACATACAGTGCAGAAGGAGGCCATTCGGCCCATCGAGTCTGCACTGACCCACTTAAGTCCTCACTTCCACTCTATCCCTGTAACCCAATAACCCCTCCTAACCTTTTTAGTCACTAAGGGCAATTTCTCATGGCCAATCCACCTAACCTGCACGTATTTGGACTTTGGACATTCTCCCCGTGTTTGCGTGGGTTTCACCCCCACAACCCAAATATGTGCAGAGTAGGTGGATTGGCCACGCTAAATTGGATTGGGTTGGATTGGATTGGATTTGTTTATTGTCACGTGTACCGAGGTACAGTGAAAAGTATTTTTCTGAGAGCAGCTCAACAGATCATTAAGTACATGAGAAGAAAAGGGAATAAAATAAAATACATAATAGGGCAACACAACATATACAATGTAACTATATAAGCACTGGCATCGGATGAAGCATACAGGGTGTAGTGTTAATGAGGTCAGTCCATAAGAGGGTCATTTAGGAGTCTGGCGACAGAGTGGAAGAAGCTGTTTTTGAGTCTGTTTGTGCGTCTTCTCAGACTTCTGTATCTCCTGCCCGATGGAAGAAGTTGGGAGAGTGAGTAAGCCGGGTGGGAGGGATCTTTGATTATGCTGCCTGCTTTCCCCAGGCAGCGGGAGGTGTAGATGGAGTCAATGGATGGGAGGCAGGTTCGTGTGATGGACTGGGCGGTGTTCACGACTCTCTGAAGTTTCTTGCGGTCCTGGGCCGAGCAGTTGCCATACCAGGCTGTGATGCAGCCCGATAAGATACTTTCTCTGGTGCATCTGTAAAAGTTGGTAAGGGTTAATGTGGACATGCCGAATTTCCTTAGTTTCCTTAGGAAGTATAGGCGCTGTTGTGCTTTCTTGGTGGTAGCGTCGACGTGGGTGGACCAGGACAGATTTTTGGAGATGTGCACCCCTAGGAATTTGAAACTACTAACCATCTCCACCTCGGCCCCGTTGATGCTGACAGGGGTGTGTACAATACTTTGCTTCCTGAAGTCAATTACCAGTTCTTTAGTTTTGCTGGCATTGAGGGAGAGATTGTTGTCGCTACACCACTCCACTAGATTCTCTATCTCCCTCCTGTATTCGGACTCATCGTTATTCGAGATCCGGCCCACTAATGGTCGTATCGTCAGCAAACTTGTAGATGGAGTTGGAACCAAGTTTTGCCACGCAGTCGTGTGTGTACAGGGAGTAGAGTAGGGGGCTAAGTACGCTGCCTTGTGGGGCCCCGGTGTTGCGGACTATTGTGGAGGAGGTGTTGTTATTCATTCTTACTGACTGTGGTCTGTTGGTCAGAAAATCGAGGATCCAGTTGCAGAGTGGGGAGCCAAGTCCTAGGTTTTGGAGCTTTGATATGAGCTTGGCTGGGATTATGGTGTTGAAGGCGGAGCTGTAGCCAATAAATAGGAGTCTAATGTAGGAGTCCTTCTTTTCCAGATGCTGTCGGGATGAGTGTAGGGCCAAGGAAATGGTGTCTGCTGTGGACCGGTTGCAGCGGTATGCGAATTGCAGTGGATCAAGGCGTTCTGGGAGTATGGAGGTGATGCGCTTCATGATCAACCTCTCGAAGCACTTCATTACGGCTGAAGTCAGGGCCACTGGTCGGTAGTCATTGAGGCACGTTGCCTCGTTCTTCTTTGGTACAGTATGATGGTGGTCTTCTTGAAGCAGGTGGGGACCTCGGAATGGAGTAGGGACAGGTTAAAGATGTCCGCGAATACCTCTGCCAGCTGGTCCGTGCAGGCTCCGAGTGCACAACCAGGGATCCCGTCCTTCCGATGGTTCACTTTCAGGAAGGCCAATTTGACTTCGGAAGCTGTGATGGTGGGTATGGGTGAATTATGGGCTGCTGGGGCACTCGACAGTGGATTGTTGGTTACCTGCTCGAACCGAGCATAGAATGCATTGAGTTCATCGGGGAGGGGTGCGCTGCTGCCAGTGATACTGTTCGGCTTCGCTTTGTAGCCCGTTATGTTGTTTAGTCCTTGCCACAACCGCCGAGAGTCTATCTGTGACTCGAGCTTGGTTTGATATTCTCTCTTGGCAACTCGGATGGCTTTGCGGAGGTCGTACCTGGATTTCTTGTATTGATCAGGGTCGTCTGCCTTGAATGCCTCAGATCTGTCCTTCAGTAGGGAGTCAATCTCGCGATTGAGCCATGGTTTCCGGTTGGGGAACGCACGTACTACTTTCTTTGGCACGCAGTCGTCCACACAATTGCTGATGAAGTCTGTGACGGTGGTGGCATACTCATTTAAGTTTGTCGCTGAGTTCTTAAATATGGACCAGTCCACTGTCTCTAAGCAGTCACGTAAGAGCTCTTCTGTCTCCTCGGACCAGCACTGCACAACCTTCTTAGCTGGATTCTCCCGCTTGAGTTTCTGCTTGTATGCCGGGAGAAGGAGCACCGTCTTATGGTCTGATTTCCCAAAGTGCGGTCGGGAGATGGAATTGTAGGCGCCCTTGATTTTTGAGTAGCAGTGGTCAAGAGTGTTGTCACCCCTGGTGGGACAGGAGATGCGTTGGTGGAATTTTGGCAGTACACTCTTGAGGTTGGCCTTGTTGAAGTCTCCGGCCACGATGAACAAGACCTCCGGGTGTTCTGTTTCTTGGGCGGAGAGATGGCAGATGGAGTTTAATCCGAACAAATGTGAGGTAATGGATTTTGGAAGGTCTAATGCAGGTAGGGAATATACAGTGAATGGTAGAACCCTCAAGAGTATTGAAAGTCAAAGAGATCTAGGAGTACAGGTCCACAGGTCATTGAAAGGGGCAACACAGGTGGAGAAGGTAGTCAAGAAGGCATACGGCATGCTTGCCTTCATTGGCCGGGGCATTGAGTATAAGAATTGGCAAGTCATGTTGCAGCTGTATAGAACGTTAGTTAGGCCACACTTGGAGTATAGTGTTCAATTCTGGTCGCCACACTACCAGAAGGATGTGGAGGCTTGAGAGAGGGTGCAGAAGAGATTTACCAGAATGTTGCCTGGTATGGAGGGCATTAGCTATGAGGAGCGGTTGAATAAACTCGGTTTGTTCTCACTGGAACGAAGGAGGTTGAGGGGAGACCTGATAGAGGTATACAAAATTATGAGGGGCATAGACAGAGTGGATAGTCAGAGGCTTTTCCCCAGGGTAGAGGGGTCAATTACTAGGGGGCACAGGTTTAAGGTGAGAGGGGCAAGGTTTAGAGTGATGTACGAGGCAAGTTTTTTACGCAGAGGGTAGTGGGTGCCTGGAACTCGCTACCGGAGGAGATAGTGGAAGCAGGGACGATAGGGACATTTAAGGGGCATCTTGACAAATATATGAATAGGATGGGAATAGAAGGATATGGACCCAGGAAGTGTAGAAGATTGTAGTTTAGTTGGGCAGCATGGTCGGCACGGGCTTGGAGGGCCGAAGGGCCTGTTCCTGTGCTGTACATTTCTTTGTTCTTTGTTGTTTGATTCGTGCTTATGGAATTGTACTTTTTAATTGCTGGGGAATTTATGGAAGTGACGAGTTCAACAGATTCAATCAAACAAATTTAATCCTTTCACAAGTGAGGAAAGAACCTGACTGGGTGGACAGTACCTCACCACTTCCACGAATGTTCCCAGAATTATAGAATTTACAGTGCAGAAGGAGGCCATTCCAGTGCAGAAGGGACAATTTAACATAGCCAATTCACATAATCTGCACACCTTCGGACTGTGGGAGGAAACCGGAGCACCCGGAGGAAACCCACTCAAACACGGGAAGAAACTTCACACAGACAGTCACACGAGGCTGGAATTGGACCTGGAGCTGGAGACAGCAGTGCTTACCACTGTGCCACCCTGCTGCCCAGAATGTTCCCAGAAACTGCCAAGAAAACCACAAAGGAAACAATCTGCTATTATACTTGTTTATTTTCATTTCAAATTATTTATTAAGGAACACATTTAATGATTGAGATAGATACATGAGCAGCACTTAAATAGGTGTTCATCTCTATCCAAATAGCTGAAGTATTTGCACATCCAGCAGAGGGCAGCAGAGCGGAGACGCTGATTGGCTGTTGCGGGGAAAACTTGCATCAGTGCATTGCGGTCACTGTATCCAGAAGGTGTACCTGAGCAAGACACCCTCCGTGTTCAAGTGAAGACAAGCATCCAGCAGAGGGCAGCAGAGCGGAGCCGCTGATTGGCTGTTGTGGGGAAAATGTACATCAGTGCATTGCGATCACTGTATCCAGAAGGTGGTTTGTGGAGAAGCTGTTGTCAAGTGACAGTTAAACCCCAAACACTTCTTCAGTGTTTCCCTCTCTACCTCCCCCTCTAACCAAAAAAAAACACGATTACTGTAAGGATCCCAGCCGACTAAAGATCAAGAGGGAGACTCGAGGGTAGGTAGAAGTAGAAAGAAGTTGAACCGTGATGTCACACCCTGCAGGTAAGTGATTGGCTGGTGACTGGTAAGTAGTTTTTCTTTTCCTTGAGGTGTTCTCGTGCGGGGCACAGTGGTTGCTGAATGAGTGCTTGCTGAGAAGGGGATTACATTTTTAAAAAACTTACTGTTGGAAGTTTCCAGCTGAGTCCGGTCGGAGTGAGGACAGAGTGACTGCTGGGTAAGTAGTAAAGATTTAAATTGTTTGCACGGGCCCATAACAGCTGATTGCTGTTCTCGTGCGGGGCGCAGTGGTTGCTGATTAAGTGTTTTATTTTTACCTGTATTTAAGTTGAGCGGTTCCTAAACCCTAGACACTACACTTGTAGTGTCCCCCACCCTTCCACCTCCTGTAACCTTAGGGGTTGAGTGAATAACAGGTAAGCTCTTTCTTTCTTTTTCTTGTTTTATCTAGAGGGGATGGCAGGGAAGGCAGTGCAATGTTCCTCCTGCAAAATGTTTGAGGTGAGGGATGCCGTCAGTGTCCCTGCTGATTTCATCTGTGGGAAGTGCACCCATCTCCAGATCCTCAGAAACTGCGTTAGGGAACTGGAGCTGGAGCTGGATGGACTTCGGAACATTCGGGAGGCAGAGGTGGTCATAGATAGTAGCTTCAGGGATGTAATTACTCCGAAGAATCAAGATAGATGGGTGACAATGAGAGGGGCTAGGAGGAAGCAGTCCGTGCAGGGATCCTCTGTGGTTGTTCCCCTCAGTAACAAGTATACCGCTTTGGATACTGTTGAGGGGGACGACCTACCAGGGGTAAGCCACGGTGAATGGATCTCCAGCACTGAGTCTGTCTCTGTGGCTCAGAAGGGAAGGGGGAAGAGCAGGAGAGCAATAGTTATTGGGGACTCGATAGTTAGAGGGACAGATAGACGGTTCTGTGGCAACAAAAGAAACTCACGGATGGTATGTTGCCTCCCGGGTGCCAGGGTCCGTGACGTCTCAGACCATATTTTCAGAATCCTTAAGGGGGAGGGGGAACAGTCACAAGTCGTGGTACACATCGGTACCAACGACGTAGGTAAGAGAAGGGACGGGGATTTAAAACAGGAATTTAGGGAGCCAGGGTGGAAGCTGAGAGCCAGGACAAACCATGTTGTCATCTCTGGTTTGTTGCCGGTGCCACGTGCTAGCGAGGTAAGGAACAGGGAGAGAATGCAGATAAACATGTGGCTGCAGGGATGGTGTGGGAAGGAAGGTTTCAGTTAAGTGGATAATTGGAGCACATTCTGGGGAAGGTGGGGCCTGTACAGACAGGACAGAACCAGAGGGGCACCAATATCCTGGGAGGGAAATTTGCTACGGCTCTTCGGAGGGGTTTAAACTAATTTGTCAGGGGGATGGGAAAACGAGCTGTCGTCCAGTAGCCAGTGTTGAGAGTAGTGAGGTACTGAGGAATGTAT
Organism: Scyliorhinus torazame; assembly: GCF_047496885.1. Taxonomy (NCBI): domain Eukaryota; kingdom Metazoa; phylum Chordata; class Chondrichthyes; order Carcharhiniformes; family Scyliorhinidae; genus Scyliorhinus; species Scyliorhinus torazame. The sequence continues at coordinate 66,453,756 of NC_092707.1, forward strand.
CAAGGTCGCAGGAGTGTACTGGCAGACAGAAAGGTGGGTTGAAGTGTGTCTACTCCAATGCAAGGAGCATCCGGAATAAGGTAGGTGAACTTGGAGCGTGGATTGGTACTTGGGACTACAATGTTGTGGCCATTACGGAGACTTGGTTAGAACAGGGACAGGAATGGTTGTTGGAAGTTCAGGGGTATAGATGTTTCAGTAAGAGTAGGGAAGGTGGTAAAAGAGGTGGAGGAGTAGCATTGCTAATCAAGGATAGTTTAACAGCTGCAGAAAGGCAGTTCGAAGGGGATCTGCCTACTGAGGTAATATGGGCTGAAAGTAGAAATAGGAAAGGAGCGGTCACGTTGTTAGGAGTTTTCTATAGGCCCCCAAATAGTAATAGAGATGTGGAGGAAGAAATTGCAAAACAGATTATGGATAGGTGTGGAGGTCTCAGGGTAGTTGTCATGGGTGACTTTAACTTTCCAAATATTGATTGGAACCTCTATAGGTCGAACAGTTCGGATGGGGCAGTTTTTGTACAGTGTGTGCAGGAGGGTTTCCTGACACAATATGGGATAGTGACAAGAGGTGGAGCCACATTGGATTTGGTACTGGGTAATGAACCTGGCCAAGTGTTAGATTTGTTTGTGGGAGAGCACTTTGGAGATAGTGACCACAATTCGGTGTCTTTCACTATTGCAATGGAGAGGGATAGGGCCATACGGCAGGGCAAGATTTATAATTGGGAGAGGGGTAGTTATGATGCAATTAGGCAAGAATTAGGGAGCACAAGATGGGAACAGAAACTGCCAGGGAAAGGCACGAATAAAAAGTGGAGCTTGTTCAAGGAACAAATACTGCGTGTCCTTGATAGGTATGTCCCTGTCAGGCAGGGAGGAAATGGCCGTGTGAGGGAACCATGGTTCACAAAAGAGGTTGAATGTCTTGTCAAGAGGAAAAAGGAAGCGTATGTAAGAGAAAACAAGGTTTGGTTGGGTCGCTTGAGGGTTACAAGGTAGCAAGGAATGAGCTAAAAAAAAGGGCTTAGGAGAGATTGGAGGGGGCATGAGAAGTCCTTGGCGGGTCGGATCAAGGAAAACCCCAAGGCTTTTTACTCGTATGTGAGAAACAAAAGAATGACCAGGGTGAGGTTAGGGCCGGTCAAGGACAGTAGTGGGAACTTGTGCATGGAGTCAGAAGACATAGGAGAGGCGGTGAATGAATACTTTTCTTCAGTGTTCACCAAGGAGAGGGGCCATGTTTTTGAGGATGCGAGTACGATACAGGCGGGTAGGCTGGAGGAGGTAGATGTTCTGAGGAAGGATGTATTAGCAATTTTGAAAAACCTTAGGGTCGACAAGTCCCCTGGGCCAGATGGGATATGTCCTAGGATTCTTTGGGAGGCAAGGAATGAGATTGCATAGCCTTTGGCTTTGATCTTTGGGTCCTCACTGTCCACGGGAATAGTGCCAGAGGACTGGAGAGTGGCGAATGTTGTTCCTCTGTTCAAGAAAGGGAATAGGAATGACCTGGGTAATTATAGGCCGGTTAGTCTTACTTAGGTGGTCGGTAAGTTAATGGAAAAGGTCCTGAAGGATAGGATTTATGACCATTTGGAAAGATGCAGCTTAATCCGGGATAGTCAACACGGACTCGTGAAGGGTAAGTCTTGCTTCACAAATTTGATTGAATTCTTTGAGGAGGTAACTAAGTGTGCAGATGAAGGTAGAGCAGTTGATGTCGTATACATGGATTTTAGTAAGGCGTTTGATAAGATCCCCCATGGTCGGCTCATGAAGAAAGTAAGGAGGTATAGGATAGAGGGAAATTTGGCCAATTGGATAAGTAACTGGCTATCACATAGAAGACAGAGGATGGTGGTGGATGGAAAATTTTCAGACTGGACACCAGTTACTAGCGGTGTACCACAGGGATCAGTGCTGGGTCCTCTGCTATTTGTGATTTTTATCAATGACTTGGAGGAGGGGCCTGAAGGGTGGGTCAGTAAATTTGCTGATGACACCAAGATTGGTGGAGTAGTGGATGAAGTGGAAGGCTGTTGTAGGCTGCAAAGAAACATATATAGGATGCAGAGCTGGGCCGAAAAATGGCAGATGGAGTTTAACCCTGATAAGTGCGAGGTGATTCATTTTGGTAGAAAAAATTTGAATGCGGATTACAGGGTCAACGGCAGGGTTCTGAGGAATGTGGAGGAACAGAGAGATCTTGGGGTTCATGTCCACAGATCTCTGAAGGTTGCCACTCAAGTGGATAGAGCCGTGAAGAAGGCCTATAGTGTGTTAGCGTTTATTAACAGGGGGCTTGAGTTTAAGAGCCGCGGGGTTATGCTGCAACTGTACATGACCCTGTTGAGACCACATTTGGAGTACTGTGTGCAGTTCTGGTCACCTCACTATAGGAAGGATGTGGAAACATTGGAAAGGGTGCAAAGGCGATTTACCAGGATGCTGCCTTGTTTGCAGGATAGGTCTTATGAGGAAAGGTTGAGGGAGCTAGGGCTTTTCTCTTTGGAGCGGAGGAGGATGCGAGGCGACTTAATAGAGGTTTATAAGATGATGAGGGGGATACATAGAGTGGACGTTCAGAGACTATTTCCTCAGGTGGATGTATCTGCTACAAGGGGGCATAACTATAAGGTTCAGGGTGGGAGGTATAGGAGGGATGTCCGTGGTAGGTTCTTTACTCAGAGAGTGGTTAGGGTACCTTTGAGGCGGTGACTAAATGTGTAGATGAAGGTAGAGCAGTTGATGTCGTATACATGGAATGGACTGCCTGCTGTGATAGTGGAGTCGGACACTTTAGGAACTTTCAAGCGACTATTGGATAGGCACATGGAGCATACCAGAATGACAGGGAGTGGAATAGCTTGATCTTGGTTTCGGACAATGCTCGGCACAGCATCGAGGGCCGAAGGGCCTGTTCTGTGCTGTATTGTTCTATGTTGTATATTCAGAATATTAAATTCAATAAGTAAGCATCTTTTATCTTAATTCAGTTTTTAAAATATATTTCTTGAGTTGGAATCTCAGTGGAAATAAAATAAATGGTACAGAAAGTAGCACTGGTTCTGTGGCTGAAGATGTTGTGTGCATTTCCTTTTCACATAGCAACCCAAGGGATCTATCAGTGTTGACTTTGTCATTTAGCAGTAAAAGAACATTTAGGTAGAAACAGAAACAAAATTATCTGATTATTGACATCTGAAACCACTTCAACAAAATCAATTACAATGTAAGAGCAACATTTGTGACTTAACAGGCTGGGAAGATCAATCAATACATTACAATTCTTCCCAAACACATTCACCTTGTGTCAGATTTTCTCTTTCAATCAAAGCACAAAGAGCAGCCCAGGATAAAATCGGGCATAAGAACTAACCTTTGGGAGAGCGAGAAATGTAATGGGGAATAATATAGACTTAATGGCACAGTTCTAAAGAGTGTGCAGGACAGGGCCAGGGAGAGAAATCATGTGTGCCGGTGGTTCTTATTTCATAGAATTTACAATGCAGAAGGAGGCCATTCGGCCCATCGAGTCTGCACCGGCTCTTGGAAAGAGCACCCTACCCAAGCCCACACCACCCTATCCCCATAACCCAGTAACCCTACTCAACCAACACTAAGGGCAATTTTGGACACTAAGGGCAATTTAGCATGGCCAATCCACCTAACCTGCACATCTTTGGACTGTGGGAGGAAACCAGAGCACCCGGAGGAAACCCACACACACACGGGGAGAACGTGCAGACTCCGCACAGACAGTGACCCAGCCGGGAATCGAACCTGGGACCCTGGAGCTGTGAAGCAATTGCGCTAACCGCTATGCTACCGTGCTGCCCCTGTTTCAAGGCCCCTTATCTCCCCTTGTTAACCCTATCCTCAAATTCTATGTTTTCCCAGAATTGGGAAACAGTCATATTGAGGTCAGTTTCATATCGGTTTAGGTATGGCTTTTGTACTCAATGCCTCTATTTATAAAGCACATCAAAAGTTCAGTCTCAGTATGATACACTTTACAACCAAGGCTTTGTCAGACAATGACACACAACTTGGTAATTCATATCATACTGGCCCTGTGCAATATCTGGACGGTAATATCCAAAAGAGCTGAATCTCACAAGCACTGCAAACAACAATCCCATGTAAAGAATAAAAATATATTTCACCAACAGTGACAATCTATTGGTTCATGACTCCTAGTTTCACTTACAAGTTTAAAAATGGAAAAACCTTCCGTTAAATTAATGCCAACCAACTCACAATAACGTGCTATTTCTATTCCCACAATGTGATTTGCCAACAGAAAAGTTACACTTTGCATTGAGTAATAAATATTTTATCATTTTAACTTGAAAATAACCGCACTTGCAAATGTCCAGCATGGGGCACATAACAGGAGAACAAAGTGCTGCTGATGCTGGAAATCTGAAATATCAACAGAAATGCTGGAACTACTCAATAGGTTAAGCAGCATCTCTGGAGAGAGAAACAGAGTCAATGATTCAGGTCCACGATCTGCACTAGCTGTGATAAAGAGTAACTGAGGTTCATTTATTATTGCATAGATGCCGCCGTACGTGCTGAGCATTTCCAACACTTTCCATTCCTACTGGAACAAAAGATAACTGCTTTTCCATTCCTCTAAAAGCGACCAGGCTGCTTGCAAATCTTTCATTCCCCTTCAGCAAGATACCCAGCAGCGTCTGCCTGAGACCTGGTTTGACAAGACATGAATTTCTAAACAATGCTTAGGTATGAAGAAAAAATGAAGAACTTACTGAGCAAAAAAATAAATCAATGTACAGCAATAAATTGCTAATTAAAAAAAATAGTAATGAATAAAAGTAATAATTAAAAATAGCAAAATGACAAAACAGCAAACCTAACCAATAAAACCTTTTTTTGCCTAAGAAGCAAAGCGAGAGAGAGACAGACCTCTGGAAGTCCTTAGCATGACAGATGCCCATCCTCAGCAATTTGATTCATACCATGTGATATCGAGAATCAGCTGAAGGCACCTGATACTGGAAAGGCTGTGGGCCCTGACAACATTCCAGCAATTGAATACTTGTGTTCCAGAAATTGCCATGCCCCTAGTCAAACTGTTCCAAGGGAGATGGCTGGCGAAGATCCCAGGAGTCAGCTGTGCCTCTGGGCAAGGTTCTCCGAGCTGCTAAAGATGATGGGCGAGATTCTCTGTCGGCCAATGCTGAAATTGCGAAATGCGATTGGGCGGAGAATCATTTGGGTTTTAAAAAATATATATATTTATTAAAGTTTTTTAACACAATTCTTCTCCCTTACAAACAATAACCTACCCCCGTCGTAACAAAAAAATGAGAAATCGCGCAGAGCAAGATATATACATGGCAAAATGATATATTTACACAGCTTTGTACACTGGCCCTCTCCCGTACGTGCCAGTTTCCCCAACCCTTCATGTTATCTCTTGCTCATCCACCCTCCCAGGCAGTCCCCCTTCACCCCCTCCCAGGTTGTCCCCCCCCCCCCCGCAAGGTTGCTGCTGCTGCTGACCGACCTTTCTCTAATGCTCCGCGAGATAGTCTAGGAACGGTTGCCACCGCCTGTAGAACCCCTGCGCAGACCCTCTCAAGGCAAACTTAATCCTCTCCAACTTTATGAACCCAGCCATATCATTTATCCAGGCCTCCAGGCTGGGGGGCTTCACCTCCTTCCACATTAGCAAGATCCTTCGCCGGGCTACTAGGGACGCAAAGGCCAGAATGCCAGCCTCTTTCGCCTCCTGCACTCCCGGTTCATCCACTACTCCAAATATTGCTAGCCCCCAGCTTGGCTTTCACCACCTGAGATATTGCTCCCGCCACTCCTCTCCAGAACCCCTCCAGTTCCGGGCATGACCAAAACATATGGACATGATTCGCCGGGCTCTCTGAGCACCTTCCACTTCTGTCCTCCACCCCAAAGAACCTACTCAGCCTCGCCCCCGTCAAGTGCGCACTGTGGACCACCTTAAATTGTATCAGGCTGAGCCTGGCACACGAGGAGGAGGAATTAACCCTACCTAGGGCATCAGCCCACAGACCTTCCTCGATCTCCTCCCCCAGCTCCTCCTCACATTTACCCTTCAACTCTTCTACCAGCGCTTCCCCCTCTTCTTTCAACTCCTGGTGTATTTCTGACACCTTTCCCTCCCCGACCCATACACCCGAGATCGCCCAATCTTGAACTTCTTGTGCCGGGAGCAACGGGAATTCCCTCACCTGTTGCCTCACAAAAGCCCTCACCTGAATATATCTAAAGGCATTTCCCGGGGGTAACTCGAACTTCTCCTCCAGTGCCCCTAGGCTCGCAAACGTCCCATCGATGAACAGGTCCCCCATTCTTCCACTCCCCGCCCGATGCCAGCTCTGGAATCCCCCGTCCATCTTCCCCGGGACAAACCGGTGGTTACCCCTGTTCGGGGACCACACTGATACTCCCATTGCACCCCGGTGCCGTCTCCACTGGCCCCAGATCCTTAGCGTTGCCGCCACCACCGGGCTCGTGGTATACTTTATCGGCGAGAGCGGCAGCGGTGCCGTCACCAACGCCTCCAGGCTCGTTCCTTTACAGGACGCCATCTCCATCCTCTTCCATGCCACCCCCTCTCCCTCCATAACCCACTTGCGGATCATCGCCACATTTGCTGCCCAGTAGTAGCTCCCCAGGTTTGGCAGCGCCAACCCTCCTCAGTCCCTACTGCGTTCCAGGAACCCTCTCCTTACTCTCGGGGTCTTATTCGCCCACACAAACCCCATAATACTCCTGCCTACTCTCTTAAAAAAGGCCTTAGTGATCACGATGGGAAGGCACTGAAACACAAACAGAAACCTCGGAAGGACCACCATTTTGACCGACTGCACTCTACCCGCTCGCGAGAGCGGTAACATGTCCCATCTTTTGAAATCCTCCTCCATTTGCTCCACCAACCTCGTCAGATTCAGTTTATGTAGGGTCCCCCAACTCCTGGCTATCTGGATACCCAGATACCGAAAGCTCCCCTCCGCCCTCCTCAGTGGTAGGTTCCCTATCCATCTTTCTTGGTCCCCCGCCTGTAATACAAAGAGCTCACTCTTCCCTACATTGAGCTTATAGCCCGAAAACTCCCCAAACTCCCTTTGAGTCTGCATGACCTCCACCATCCCCTCCATTGGATCCGCCACGTACAGCAACAGGTCATCCGCAGATAGCGACACCCGATGCTCTTCTCCCCCTCGGACCACCCCCCTCCATTTATTAGACTCCCTCAATGACATGGCTAATGGTTCGATCGCCAATGCGAACAACAGGGGGGACAGGGGGCACCCCGCCTCGTCCCTCGGTACAGTCGAAAGTACTCCGACCTCCGCCGGTTCGTCACTACACTCGCCATCGGGGCTCTGTAAAGGAGCTTAACCCAACTGATAAACCCTCCCCCGAACCCAAACCTACGCAGCACCTCCCAGAAGTATTCCCACTCTACTCGGTCAAAGGCCTTCTCCGCGTCCATAGCTGCCACTATCTCCGCCTCTCCCTCCTCCGATGGCATCATTATCACGTTTAAGAGCCGCCGCACATTGGTGTTTAGTTGCCTGCCCTTTACAAATCCCGTCTGGTCCTCGTGGATTACCCCCGGGACACAGTCCTCGATCCTCGTGGCCAGCACTTTTGCCAGCAACTTTGCATCCACATTGAGGAGCGAGATCGGCCTGTACGATCCACATTGCAGTGGGTCCTTGTCCTGCTTTAGGATCAAAGAAATTGTCGCTTCCGACATTGTCGGGGGCAGGGTCCCCTCCTCTCTTGCCTCATTAAAGGTCCTCACCAGTAGCGGGGCCAACAGGTCTACGTACGTCCTGTAGAACTCCACAAGGAATCCGTCCGGTCCCAGGGCCTTCCCCGCCTGCATGCTCCCCAAACCCTTGCTCAGCTCCTCCAACCCAATTGGTGCCCCCAAACCAGCCACTTCTTGCTCCTCCACCCTCGGGAATCTCAGTTGACCTAGGAATCGTCTCATCCCCTCTTCCCCCGCTGGGGGCTGGGATCTGTACAGCTCTTCATAAAAGGCCTTAAATACCTCGTTTATTTTCGTCGCACTCCGAACCGTGGCTCCTCTTCCATCTTTGACTCCCCCTATTTCCCTCGCTGCCATCCTCTTACGGAGCTGGTGTGCCAGCATCTGACTAGCCTTTTCCCCATACTCGTAGGTCGCCCCCTGCGCTTTCCTCCACTGTGCCTCCGCCTTCCCTGTGGTCAACAGGTCAAACTCCGTCTGGAGCCGTCGTCTTTCCCCAAGTAATCTTTCCTCCGGGGCCTCTGCGTATCTCCTGTCCACTCTCAAAATCTCTCCCACTAACCTCTCCCTTTCCATACCCTCTGTCTTCTCCCTATGAGTCCAAATGGAGATTAGCTCTCCCCTGATCACCGCCTTCAACGCCTCCCATACCACCCCCACCCGCACCTCCCCGTTGTCGTTGGCCTCCAAGTACCTTTCGATACACCCCCTCACCTTCCCACACACCACCTCATCCGCCAGTAGTCCCACATCCAGCCGCCACAACGGGCGTTGGTCCCTCTCCTCTCCCAGCTCCAGTTCCACCCAGTGCGGGGCACGGTCCGAAACGGCTATAGCCAAATACTCCGTCCCCTCCACCCTCGGGATGAGCGCCCTACCCAGAACAAAGAAATCTATCCGGGAGTAGGCTTTGTGTACATGGGAGAAGAAAGAAAATTCCCTGGCCTGCCGTCTTGCAAGCCGCCATGGGTCCACTCCCCCCATCTGATCCATAAACCCCCTAAGTACCTTGGCCGCCGCCGGCCTCTTTCCAGTCCTTGATTTGGAGCGGTCCAGTGCTGGATCCAACACTGTATTGAAGTCCCCTCCCATTACCAGGCCTCCTATCTCCAGGTCCAGAATGCGCCACAACATGCGCTTCATGAATCCTGCATCATCCCAGTTCGGGGCGTATACGTTTACCAACACCACCCACGTCCCTTGCAGCCTACCGCTCACCATTACATATCGCCCTCCATTGTCCACCTCAATAGTCTTGGCCTCAAATGACACCCGCTTTCCCACTAATATTGCTACCCCTCTATTCTTCGCGTCCAGTCCCGAGTGGAATACCTGTCCTACCCATCCCTTTCTTAACCTGACCTGGTCCGCCACCTTCAGGTGTGTCTCTTGGAGCATGACCACATCCGCCTTCTGTCCCTTTAAGTGCGCGAACACTCGAGCCCTCTTCGCCGGCCCATTCAGGCCCCTCACATTCCACGTTATCAGCCGGATTGGAGGGGCTCTCACCCGCCCCCCCCACACCCCCGCCGACTAGCCATCTCCTTTTCTGGACCAGTCCCGTGTCCATGCCTCCCTCGCCCTCCAGTCCCCCAGACCACCTCTTCTGTGTCCCATTCCCTTTCGGCCAGTGCAGCAGCAACCCTTTTCCCCCCCCTCCCCTCCCCCGCTAGACCCCTGTCTAGCTTTTTTGCTCCCCCCATGTCACACCCGTAAGTCAGCTGACGCCTGCTGACCCTGGCTTCCCCCGCCGTCCCATTGACCTCCCCGCGTGGGAGTCTCCCAATCCATATGCATTCCTTCGTTCCCCTTCCTGCCTTTCTTCCCGCACGTTGGAAAAAAACCCGCGCTTTCCAAAGCCAGCTCCGCCCCCTCTGGCGCAGCTCCTGTCGCGGCCTTGTCTCTCTCCCCCAGCCCATGTAACATTTCCTGCGCGTGATTGACCCCCTATATACAACAACCATCACACATCAAACCCCAAAACATCCCCCCCACCCTCACAAACCCTCAGTTAGAGTCCAACTTTTCGGCTTGTACAAAGGTCCACGCCTCTTCAGGCGTTTCGAAGTAATAGTGTTGGCCCTTGTATGTGACCCACAGTCGCGCTGGCTGCAGCATTCCGAATTTCACTTCTTTCCAGTACAACGCCGCTTTGGCCCGGTTGAAACCCGCTCTCCGCTTTGCAACCTCCGTGCTCCAGTCCGGGTATATTCAGATCTCTGCATTGTTCCACTTACTGCTCCTCTCCTTCTTGGCCCATCTCAGGACCCACTCTCTGTCCGTGAACCGGTGGAACCTCACCACCATCGCCCTTGGCGGTTCGTTTGCCTGGGGCTTCTTCGCCAGCACCCGGTGCGCCCCGTCCAACTCCAGCGGCCTCGAAGGGGCCTTTGTGCCCATCATCGCCTCGAGCATCGTACTCGCGTATGCCCCGGCATCGGCCCCCTCCACTCCCTCAGGGAGACCCAGGATTTGCAGATTCTTTCTCCTCGACCTGTTCTCCAGGTCTTCGAGTCTTCCCGCCCACCTCTTGTGTAGCGCCTCGTTCTGCTCCACTCTCACCGCCAGGCCCACGAGCTCGTCCTCGTTCTGACTGATTCTTTTCTGTACCTCCTGGATCTTAACTTCGTGGGCCTTCTGGGTGATCCCGAGTACTTCAATTGCCGAAAGCATAGGTGCCAACATCTCCTTGCGCATCTCCTCACGCTGCTCCTCGAAGCAGCGCTTGATGAACTCCTGCAGCTCCACTTTTGTGCCTGGCCGCCGCCATTTTGTTTTCTTTCCCTCGCTTCTCCCGTTGCTCCAGTGCCGCTCCTTTGGCCGTTACACTTCTGGTCCGTTTCATAGAAGTTGGAGGGGAAGACCTCTCTCTCCCCTTCCCCACGGGTTGCGTCAAAAAAAAGTTCCGTTGGGGCTCCTCTAACGAGCCCGAAAGTCCGTGGTAGAGGGAGCTGCCGAATCGTGCGGCTTAGCTCCGCATAGCCGCAACCGGAAGAGTCCGGAGAATCATTTGTGATGCCTAAATCGTGGTGGGCAGTGGGCGCACGCCAAAATCCCAGGCTCCAGTGCCTCGACAGTGGCATAATGCATTCTACTCCGCACATACAGTAAATGGCATTCGCATATTATTAGCGGGCCTGACCTGGTATTCTCCGGGGCCTCTGTGATGCTCCGCCTCCGCTGGGGGGAATTACCGACAGTGAGTTTCACTTGTGCTTTAGTCTCTCAAATGTTGAATAGGCCACATTGGGGGCAGCAATAGACCAGATTGAAGGAGGTGCACGTGAAGTGATGCCTCACTTGGAAAGGGCAAGAGCCTCAGGGGTGAGCTCCACTCACACCCTTGTCCCATGGAGAAGCCCGGGTGTCATCAGACACCCAAGGGTGACTCCCGCAGTGGAGGTACCAGAACACCACAGCACCTCGGACTCCCCCTCCTGTCGCATGGGCAGCGGGCAGAACAGGGCAGCACCATGCCACCTGGGACACCCGAGTAGCAGCCGGGCCCATCCAGGCGTGGTCGCCCCAGAAGACACCCACCTTAGGGGACCCAGGTCACAGGGTGGGAATCACAGCAGGCCACCTCCACTCTTGAGGTACCATCTGGGGATCCACCTAGGCGTAGCATTAGGGCCAGCAAGGCCAGAAAGTTAGACACCAGTTGAGATGGCATGTGTGCAGGCCACAGTTTAGTGATAGGGGCAAGGGCACAAATCTGTATATATGTTGTCACATTAAACACCTGTTTACACCGTTACAACCTGCCTCGGTGCTCTGTCAGATGGCTGTGAGGGGTGGGCTGGTTTGGTCTGGGCTGGCCAGAGAGGGGGTGCGGGGAGGGGGTGGGAGTGGAATGGGCTGATGTTTTGGTGGCCTGTGCTCCCCCTCCACCCCCCACCCCTGCACCGGCTGTACCCACTACCGCCACTCCCGGATTCGATGGCACCATGTGACAGAATGGCCAGCTCGTATGCAGGGATCATCCAGGTGGACGGTGGAAAGTGCTACTGTGGGCATGAACCAGATGTTGTCAAACGATGCTCATCACAGAGCGGGTTGTCATCATCCTCCATCCCATGGACCAAACACGTTGTTACTGCCAACCCAGGGCTGCCACTCCCGTGGTGCGGCAGGTATGTATCACGGAGGAGGTTGCAGGTTGGAGGAGGGGGTGCCGTGCCCCTGCCAGTTTCCGCAACCCCCCCCCAAGTCGGTGAATCTGGAGGCGATCAGAGTATCTCACACACGTTGGCCCAGGCGCACAAGTCGTGCGGCTTCCTGTGTCTGCCTGGGCCCCAAGTCCTGCTCATCCTCCCCCTCCCCCACATCCGCCTCAGCAAAGGAGGCCTGCCTTTCATCCTCCTCCTCCAGCACATCACCCCTCTGCTGTGCGATGTTGGGGAGGACGCAGAAGGCCACCACGATGCGTGCGGCCCTCATACTGGAGGGCCCCGCCAGAGCGGTCCAGCATCTGAACTGCATCTTAAAGGAGGCTGAAGCACCTCTTGATTACACTCCTGGTTGTGGTATGGACGTTGTCGTAGTGGGTCTCCGCATTGATCTGTGGCCTCCAGATATGCTTCATCAGCCATGACCGTAGTGGATAATCCCTGTCACTCAAGAGCCAACCCCCCAGCTAAGGGGGGTACGGTCTTGAACATGTCAGGAATAGTCAAGTGTGCCAGGATGACGGCGCCGTGCACATTGCCCGGGTATCGGGCACAGACGTGTATGATGAGCAGCTGATGGTTGCAGCATCGAGTGCAACTCCTTTCGTTTGCTGTAGAGCGGCCTATCATCTGCAGGTGCTCATAGGGGGTCATGCATCCTGTCGATCACCCCCTGGACCCGGGGCATGTTGGTGATACTGGCGAACCCTGCTGCCCGGGCATCCTGGTGGGCTTGGTCCACATTGAAATAGATGTATTGAGCCAACTGGGCATAAAGGGCCTCCCTGACGGCACGGATGCACCTGTGTGCCGAGGCCTGTGGGATCCTGAACAGGTCCGCACTCGGTGCCTGGAAGGACACTGTTGCGTAAACGTTCAGGACGACCGTCACCTTGACGGCCACCGGGAGAGAGTATCCTCCCCCATACCCCCGCGGTGCCAGGCGTGCCATCATCTGGCAGATAGGTTGCACTGTCTCCCTGCTCAGCCGGAGTCTTTGACGGCATTCCCACTCCGGAACATCCCTGAATGACAGGCCTTGCCGGTACATGCGAGGCCTCATGCGGCGCCACCTTGGTACCTGCTCTTCCTTGGCCTGTTGGGCGGCCGGCTCTCCATCCTGGGTGGCTGCCTCCTGTCCCTCTGCTGCACGTTCCGCTGCTGCAGCTTCCTCCTCCCCCTCGAGCAGCTCCAGCTCGTACAGCTGCAGTGCATCCCCCAGGACTGCGGCGACCAACAAGAAGGCCACCATTGCTGGTCGAATTCCAATATCCATTGCCTGCAGGGGTGAAAGGCGACATGTTAGCATGGTGCGTACCCCCCCCCCCCTCCCCCCCCACCCGCCCAGGCAGATCCAGCAGGCTACATGATGGCCCCGGTTGGCACTGCGGACGCTGCCTCTGCGCCCCCCTTCCCATCTCCACATACCTGGCCCTGTCATTGCCCAGACCATGGGGACTCTAACCCTGGCGCCTGTCCCTGATGCCAGAGGTACTATCGACTGGCACTGTTCGTGCCAGTTTGTGCTCCTTTTCCCCCCGTCCAGTGCCCTTGTAGGGGCTATAGGGCTATAGTGGGCACTGCCCTGGATAGGCCACCTGATGCCCCGCCGGCGGGTGGCAGCTGGGTGGGGGGAGGGGGTTATGGCGGAGGGTGGGGTGCAATGGTGGTGGGGGGGGGGTGGGGGGAGCCATACGGACGGTGTCACTCTGCAGAACCAAGATGGGTGGTTAGTGGGGTGTGCAACAAGATGGCTGCTTTGCAGGCACCATCCCATGTCAGTGCCATCCTGACATCCTGACACTGCCATCCAAGCACTGGCTGTGCCTTCCAGGCCCCTCAGCGACCCCATTGCTGCCTGCCTGGCACTGTCAGGTTGCCTGGGTGCCAGAGGGAGAGCCAGTATGCTACCCTGACCTGTTGTCCATGACCACGCAGGGGTCCCCAATGATATGTGAGGCCCCCCAATGTGCGTTTATGCCAGGTCCATATTTGTCTAAGCCAGTACTAAATGGTACCATGGCAATGTCTGCCAGGCACAGGCATTCATTCCCAGGCCTCGGGAGAATTGGGCATCAACATATTTAAATAATGCTAATGGATCATTTAAATATGTATGTCTGGATGTCGTCCAATGAGGGCAAGATTCAGATTGCGAGATCTCGTGAGATCTCGTTAGCTCTCGCGTGGCATTCCAATGGTCGAAAATCTCACGGGAGCGTGACAAGTCCGTTCAATAGTGCCCATAGTGACTCTTCACATTGACTGATCTTTCTTGATTTCAATGAATATGAATTTTCAGAAAGAGCAGTCTTCTTTGCCCTCCTCAGCCCTGGCCTGGGGGTCGAGTTGCCCTGCACCTGCTCCAATCTATGACCTGAGCTCGCAGGTGTGTTAATGGTGGCTCACTGATTGCCTGGCTGCTCCTGCTGGCTCTCTGTCCTGACCTCTGCTCTCACTCTTGCCCGTCCGGTTGCCGCACTGCCCTCTCATTCTCAGCCATGGCCTCTGGTCAAGTCGCCTCGCTACTCCCCGAAGACCACATCACCGGCGCCTGTCTGGCCCTCACACCTCCTGGCTGCTCACACCTCTTGCTTGGGTGACCGAGCCGCAATCCTCGACGATCGCGTACGCCCCTGGCTGCCTGCCTGGCTGCTGGTTTTATTTGGCCATCCCTAGCCTGTTCTTTCTTTGGCTGGTTGCCCATCCATCCATCCATCAATCTTACCTCCCTCCCTCCCTCCTCCCTCCCTATCCCTGGTCTGAAAGTCAAGATTCATCCACCTGCTCCCCTTGACAACATTGGCCAAAGCCATCTTCTCGCCTCACTGATGGCTTTGCAGGCTCCCAACCCGATGTAAGGTTGGCGACTTCACTTTTGCCTTAAGCTGCCGGGTCGAATGTCAGGAACCTGGGGCGGGATTCTCCACCCCCCCCCCCCCCCAACCGGGTCGGAGAATCGCCGGGGGGCGGCGTGAATCCCGCCCCCGCCATTCTCTGAATTCTCCGCCGCCCCAAAAATCGCCCCGCCGTGAATCGCGCCGCCAACCTCGGAGAATGGCGGGGACCTGTGCGACTCAATGGGCCCCGGGGCCACCCGAATTTTCCGGGCCGCGATGGGCCGAAGTCTCGCCCATTTAACGAGGGTCCCGCCGGCGTAAATCAAGGTTGGTCCCTACTGGCGGGACCCAGCTCTGTGGGCGGCCTCCGGGGTTCTCGGGGGGGGCGCCGGGGGATCTGGCCCTGGGAGGTGCCCCCACGGTGGCCTGGCCCATGATCAGGCCCCACCGATCCGCGGGCGGGCCTGTGCCGTGGGGGCACTCTAACCCTCCGCATCGGCCACTGTGGTCTTCTGCCATTGCTGATGCGGAGGCGAACCCACCCGCGCATGCGCCGGGATGGCGCCAGCACACGCTGGCGCTCCTGCACACACGCAACTCGCGCCGGCCGATGGAGGCCCTTCCCCGCCGTCCGGCGGGGCGCAAGTCACTCCCGGGCGGGCCTAGCCCCTGAATGTGTGTAGGATTCCGCACCTTTTGGGGCAGCCCGACGCCGGAGTGGCTCACGCCACTCCTCGGCACCGGGACCCCCGCCCTGCCGGGTAGGGGAGAATCCCGCCCCTGGCTGCTGCTTCACTCAATGACTTCCAGAAAATCAGGAGATCAGTTTCTAAACTGCTCCAAATCCCACCCCAGGGATTCGACGGGACAGTGCGATGGACTGTTCAGCTCGCACGCAGGGATCACCCAGGTGGAAGATGCTACTGTGGGCATGAGTCAGACATTGTCAAATGATATAGAGCACCAGAGCTCATCACAGAGCGGGCTGTCATCATCCTCCATCCCATGGACCAGACCCATTTGTTACATTCCATGTCTTTTTCTCCTAAATAGCCAGATAGTTTGGGCGGGATTCTCTGAAATGGAGTCAGAGTGTTCGCGCCGTCGTGAACGCCGTCGAGGTTCATGACGGCGCGAAACGGCCCCTATCCCGACCGATTCAGGGCCCGATAATGGGCTAGGAGCGGCGCCGTGTCATTTACGCGCGCCATGCCTTGGCGCCGCGTAAAGGCGGTGCCGCATACATGACGCGGCCGGCGCCGCATAAATGCCGTCATCCGCGCATGCGCGGGATGGCCGGCGCCAACCCGCGCATGCGTGGTTGCCGTCCTTTCCGAGTCCGCCCCGCAAGAAGATGTCTGACGGATCTTGCGGGGCTGCTGTGCAGGATCCCCCCCCCGCAGGCCACGCTCCCAGCGTTTCCACGCTGTTCCCGCCGGCAGCGACCAGGTGTGGACGGCGCCGGGGAGAACCCGCCGTTTTGGGCAGGCCGCTCGGCCCATCCAGCACTGAGAATCGCGGGGGTACCGGTGAATCGCCGGTTTGGCTGTCTTGGGTGATTCACTGGACCGTGCCGCGCAAAACGCGATTGTGCCGATCTGGCCGCTTCCATGAATCACGGGAGGGCCGGTGTGGCGGGAAGATTTGGCGACCCAGGCGATTCTCCAAACCGGCGCGGGAACGGAGAATCGCGCCCAGAGTGTTAACAAAAAATATAAACTAAGAAGTTTAAATCAAAACAAATTTATTTTACACTACTAAACTTGATTAAGGTTGCACACTTTACTAAGTAACAGGTAATAAAATAATAATACTGAATCTGTCGTACAGTAATCAGTATTCTCTCTAACTAATAAACAACACTATAACCCAACCTCATGCTATACTTCCAAAGGGCAGCACGGTAGCACAATGGTTAGCACAGTTGCTTCATAGCTCCAGAATCCCAGGCTCGATACCTGTGGTAGTCACCACTACCTGTATTATATGTATTTTGGTAAGATAAATATACTAGAAGTACATGGGTAAATCCCTGCTTGCTGGCTCCGCCCAGTAGGCGGTGTATAAATGTGTGTGCTCGCCGGTGCTGCACCCATTCTGGTTCCAGCTACAGGAGGCACAACATCTTTGCTCAATAAAGCCTCGATTATTCCACTACTCCCGTCTTTGTAGAATTGATAGTGCATCAATTTATTGAGCAAGATTTTGAAAACGATGGAACTTCGCATCAAGCCTGATCGCCTGCAGCTGAGCCCTCAAGCAGCCAACGCTACGTCCTCTTTTGACCACTGGCCAGCCTGCTTCGAAAGCTACCTCCGAACATGCGCTGCGGAACCCTCGGATGCACAGAAGCTCCAGGTCCATTAGTCACGGGTGAACCCTGACATTTTTCCTCTCATCCGGGATGCGCCCACTTACTCCGAAGCAATGGAGCTTCTGAAGGGACATTACGTTCGGCCAGTCAACCAACTATATGCCAGGCACCTCCTGTCCATGAGACAGCGACTCCCCGGTGAGTCCCTAGGCGATCTTTGGCGTGCCCTGCACATCCTGGCGAGGAACTGTGACTGCCAGGCAGTTTCGGCAGTCCAGCGCACAGAACTTTTAATCTGAGACGCCTTTGTTACAGGCATGAGGTCTGCGTACGTCCGCCAGCGCCTATTGGAAGATGGTACGCTTGACCTTGCGAGAACCAGGCAGTTCGCGAACTCGTTAACAGTGGCGTCCCGTAACGTCCAGTCGTACGCCCCCGACCGCACAGCACCCTCATGGGCATCGTGGGCCCCACCAGCTACCGTCTCCAGCTCACCGCAAGCCTGCGCCGCGCAGCAGCCAGCCAACCCCGGGGGGCCCAAATGCTATTTTTGCAGGCAGACCAAACACCCCCGGCAGCACTGCCTGGCACGGAGCGCAACCAGCAACGGATGCGGATAGAAGGGACACTTTGTTTCTGTGTGCCAGGCCCGGTCGGTCGTCGCTGTTTCTCGGCCCAGCGTTCCTACGCCCCCCACGTACGACCCAGGGGCGCTGCCATTTTCCTCCTCGCAAGCCACGTGCTGCCCATGGGCGCTGCCATCTTCTTCTCCGCAGGCCACGCAAGGCACTGCTCCCTCGCGGTACACCCCTTTACCCAGAAAATCTCCCTGGCCTCCGGATCCCATTCCGTGGAAATCCGGGGGTACTGCATCGTGGCCCTCACCGTCCAAGGCGTAGAGTTTAGCAACTTCCGGCTCTATGTCCTCCCCCACCTTTGCGCTGCCCTGTTACTCGGCCTGGACTTCCAGTGCCACCTCCAAAGCTTAACCTTAAAATTCGGCGGACCCCTACCCCTCCTCACCGTATGCGGCCTCATGACCCTTAAGGTCGATCCACCTTCCTTGTTTGCAAACCTCACCCCGGATTGCAAAGCCGTCGCCACACGGAGCAGACGGTACAGTGCCCAGGACAGGACCTTCATCAGGTCGGAGGTCCAATGTCTTCTGCGGGAAGGGGTCATTGAGGTCAGCAACAGACCCTGGAGAGCCCAAGTGGTAGTAGTAAAGACTGGGGAGCAGCACAGGATGGTCATTGACTACAGTCAGACCATCAATCGGTACACGCAGCCCGACGCGTACCCCCTCCCACGCATATCTGACATGGTTAATCAGATTGCACAGTATCGGGTCTTTTCCACAGTGGACCTGATGTCCGCCTACCACCAGCTGCCCATCCGCCTGGAGGACCGCCAATACACTGCGTTCGAAGCAGATGGCCGTCTCTATCACTTCCTTAGGCTTCCCTTCGGCATCACTAATGGGGTCTCGGTCTTCCAACGTGAGAAGGACCGAATGGTTGACCGGTACGGACTGCGGGCCACCTTCCCGTACCTAGACAACGTCACCATCTGCGGCCACGATCAGCAGAACCACGACGCTAACCTCCTAAAATTTCTCCACCGCCAAACTCCTTAATCTCATATACAATAAGGAGAAATGCATGTTCCGCACCAACCGCTTAGCCATCCTTGGCTTTATCATGGAAAATGGAGTTCTAGGACCCGACCCCGACCGCATGCGCCCCCTCATGGAACTCCCCCTCCCTCACTGCCCCAAGGCCCTGAAACGATGCTTGGGGTTTTTCTCCTACTATGCCCAGTGGGTCCCTAATTATGCGAACAAGGCCCGTCCACTCATTCAGTCCACAGTTTTCTCCCTGACGGCTGAGGCCGCCAGGCCTTCAACCGCATCAAGGCAGACATCGCCAAGGCCACGATGCACGCGGTTGACGAGTCCCTCCCCTTTCTGGTCGAGAGCGATGCATCGGACGTAGCTCTGGCCGCCACCCTCAACCAGGCGGGCAGGCTCGTGGCCTTCTTTTCCTGCACCCTCCATGCCTCCGAAATTCGGCACTCCTCTGTCGAATAGGAGACCCAAGCCATTGTGGAAGCTGTGCGGCATTGGAGGCATTACCTGGCCGGCAGGAGATTCACTCTCCTCACTGACCAACGTCGGTTGCCTTCATGTTCAATAATACACAGCGGGGCAAGATCAAAAACGATAAGATCTTGAGGTGGAGGATCGAGCTCTCCACCTATAATTACAAGATTTTGTATCACCCCGGGAAGCTCAACGAGCCCCCTGCGCCCTATCCTGCGGTACATGTGCCAGCGCACAAGTGGACCGACTCCGCGCTCTCCACGATGGCCTCTCCCACCAGGGGATCACCCGGTTCTTCCATTTCATCAAGGCCCGCAACCTGCCCTACTCTATTGAGGAGGTCAGGACTGTCACCAGAGACTGCCAAATCTGCGCGGAGTGCAAGCCGCACTTCTACCGGCCAGATCGACCACACCTGGCGAAGGCCTCCCGCCCTTTTGAGCGCCTAAGCATGGACTTCAAAGGCCCCCTCCCCTCCACCGACCGCAACACGTACTTTCTGAACGTGGTCGATGAGTACTCCAGGTTCCCTTTCGCTATCCCATGCCCCGATATGACTTCTGCCATTAAAGCCCTCCACAGGATCTTACCTCTGTTCGGTTTCCCCACCTACGTCCACAGCGATTGGGGATCCTCCTTTATGAGTTATGAGCTGTGTCAGTTCCTGCTCAGCAAGTGCATTGCCTCGAGCAGGACGACCAGCTACAACCCCCGGGGAAACGGGCAGGTGGAGAGGGAGAACAGGACGTTCCGGAAGGCCGTTCTGCTGGCCGTGCGGTCTAAAGATCTCCTGGTCTCCCGCTGGAAGGAGGTCCTCCCCGACGCGCTCCACTCCATACGATCGCTCCTCTGCACTGTGACTATCGAAACCCCCCATGAACGTCTCTTTCCCCAGGAAGTCCACCTCCGGGGTCTCGCTTCCGACATGGCTGACAGTTCCTGGACCCGTCCTCCTCCGGTAGCATGTGCGGACCCATAAGTCGGACCCTTTGGTTGAAAGGGTCCACCTCCTACATGCGAACCCGCAGTACGCCTCCGTGGCGCACCCCGACGGGCGCCAGGACACAGTCTCCCTCCGGGACCTGGCACCCGCTGGCGATCACAGAGGAGTGTCAAGGCCCCCGACAGACTGAACTTGTACATTTTTTTCCACCACCTCCGCCGGACTCTTTTTTTTAACAGGGGGTGAATGTGGTAGTCACCACTAGCTGTATTATATGTATTCCGGTAAGACACATATACTAGAGGTACATGGGTAAATCCCTGCCTGCTGGCTCCGCCCAGTAGGCGGTGTATAAATGTGTGTGCTCGCCGGTGCTGCAGCCATTCTGGTTCCAGCTACAGGAGGCACAACATCTTTGCTCAATAAAGCCTCGATTATTCCACTACTCTTGTCTTTGTAGTAATTGACAATGCATCAATACCCTGCTTGGGTCACTGTCTGTGCGGAGTCTGCACGTTCTCTCCGTGTCTGTGTGGGTTTCCTCCGGATGCTCCGGTTTCCTCCCACAGTCCAACGATGTCATGTTAGGTGGATTGGCCATGATAAACAAAAAGGTTGGGTGACGTTACTGGGTTATGGGAATAGGGTGGAGGTGTGGGCTTAGGTGCTCTTTCCAAGAGCCGGTGCAGAGTCGATGGGTCGAATGGCCTCCTTCTGCACTGTAAATTCTATGATTCTATGATTCTATGATTCTACTATGAAATTTAATTGAATTAAATTAAAAATTAAGTTAAAATCGCTTATTGTCACAAGTAGGCTTCAAATGAAGTTACTGTGAAAAGCCCCTAGTCGCCACATTCCGGCGCCTGTTCGGGGATGCTGGTACGGGAATTGAACCGTGCTGCTGGCCTGCCTTGGTCTGCTTTCAAAGCCAGCGATTTAGCCCTGTGCTAAACCAGCCCCTAATCTCCCTCCGCTTTCTCTCCCTTTCTCATCAACTTCTCATCATCTTCTCCCAGAATTCTGAGAGATGCAGCTTTATGTACAATCACTTAGTAACGCCATCTAGTGTTGAGTTACATGTAGTCTCTGTTGTTAACCCTTTACTACACTTGTACTATACATATCATTATACCGCTGTCACTACCAACCAACCCAGGGACCCAGCTCGCATCGCCGCAGGTATGTGTCATGGAGGGGGTGTGCATGCAAGCGGTATGGTGGTGTGGGAGGTGAGGGGGTGTGGGTCTGGGATGATGGTGCCTGTGCGCCTGGCCAGCAACACCCCTCACCCCTCCTAGTCGGTGAACCGTGTCACGATGAGGGCGCCCGTGCGCGCTGGCCCTGGCGATGGCGTCATGCGGCCTCCCATCCCTGCCTGGGCCCCGTGTCCTGCTCATCGTCCCCCTCCCCCGCATCCTCCGTGTCGGACGAGGCATGCCCTTCCTCCTCATTCTCCTCCAGCACATCGCCCCTCTGCTGTGCTATATTGTGGAGGATGCAGCAGGCCACCATGATGCGCGCGACCCTCTCAGCCTCGTACTGGAGGGCCTCGCCAGAGAGGTCTAGGCACCTGAAGCGCGTCCTGAGGATGCCGAAGCACCGCTCAAACACACCCCTGGTCACTGTAAGGGCGTCATTGTACCGGGTCTCCACGTCGCTCTGTGGCCACCGGATAGACGCCATCAGCCACGACCGCAACGGGTAACCCCGGTCGTCCAGCAGCCAACCCCGCAGCTAAGGGCGGTGCCCCTCAAACATGTCGTGGATCACTGAGTGTGCCAAGACAAATGAGTTGTGCACGCTGCCCAGATATTGCAGACCAGCTGTACGTTCAGGGAGTAGAACCCCATTCTGTTGGAGTACAGTGGCCTGTTATCCGCCGGTGCTCGTTGGGCGACATGCATCCCGTCAATCAGCCCCTGGACCTGGGGCATCCTGGCGACGGCAGCGAACCCCGCTGTCCGGGCATCCTGGTGGGCACAGTCCATATGGAACTGTATGTACAAGTCCGCTGGTGCATAAGTGGCGTCCATGATGGCATGGATGCACCTGTGTGCCGAGACCTGCGAGACCCCGGACAGGTCTCCACTCGGCGACTGGAAGGACCCTGTTGCATAAAAGTTCAGGGCAGCCGTCACTTTGACAGACACCGGGAACGGGTGTCCCCCCTCATACTCTTGCGATGCCAGGTGTGCCATCATTTGGCAGATGTGTCTCACTGTCTCTCTGCTCATCCATAATCTCCGTCGGCATGCCCCGTCCGGCAGGTCCTCGAATGACATGCGGTGCCAGTGCCCACGGGGCCTCATTCGGCGCTTCCATGACATCTCCTCCTCCTCGGCCTGTTGGGTGGCCCGCCTTCCAGCCTGTGTGGCTGCCACCTGCCCCTCTGCAGCCTGCTCCTCTGCTACAGCTTCCCCCTCCTCTCTGAGCGCCCCCCGCTCATGCAGCTGCAAGGTATCTCGCAGGGCTGCGGCCATCACTACAGTGGCCAGCATCGCAGGTTGGTGTCCGAATGCCACTCTCTGCAGGAGGTGAAAGGCCCACATGTTAGCATGGTGCATACTCCCATGCCCAGTAAGGTACCATGAGCTACATGGTGGCCCATGGTGGCACAGGGGGCCCCACCCATGTATGCCCCCCCACCGATCCCCGCACCCCTTCCCCATCGGAGCCGGCCCGTCGGTGCCCCCGGTCCTGCCGCTCGTCCCTGCTGTCAGGGGCACCACTGGGGGCTGCCTTGGGTGTGGCCCGCGTGATCCCCCGGTTGGTGGCTGTCAGTTGGGAGAGATGCTCGGGGTCGGGGTGGGGATGCGGTTTGGAGGGGGGGGAGGGGGGCACATCCATACGGACAGTGTCACTGTGTAGAACCTGGGGCCGGGGTGGGTGTTTAGCAAGAAAGCGGTCGATGCCTGGGCGCCAGTATCATGGGGGCACCCCCCCCGGCTGCTCGGCCCGCCCTCCCCCTCCCCTTCCTCTCCCTCCCCACCCCTCCCCTCCCCCAGCCCTGGCAGGGGCCCTCGTACTGTTGCAGCTTTGGGTTGAGCTGGTTGAAACCTCTGACAGGTAGGGCAGTTGTGGACTGTGTCGGCAATGTCCTGGCTGATGCCCGGCCAATAGACCGCCTCCCGAGCTCTGCGTCAGCATTTTTCGACCCCAAGGTGACCCTCATGGAGTTGGCCCAGCACCACAGCCCGCATGCTCTGAGGAATTACAATCCTGTCGAGTTTCAGAAGGATTCCCCCCACCACCGTCAGGTCGTCTTTTACGTTATAGAACTGGGGACATTGTCCCTTCTGCCAGCCATTGGTAAGGTGCTGAATCACACCTGCAGCAGAGGATCCTTGGCCGTCTCCTCATGAATTTGGACCAGGCGTTCGTCACAGGCTGGAAGGTTGGTGCACACAACTGCACTTGGGCTTCTATGTGGCAGATGAAGTCACTTTGTTCACACGGTGTGGTAATGGACCTGGATAGGACATCTGCAACGATCAATTCTTTGCCTGGCGTGTAGACAAATTCGAAGTCGTAGCAGCGTAACTTAAGAAGAATTTGCTGTAACCGAGGTGTCATGTCATTTAAATCCTTCTGGATTATATGGACTAGAGGCCTGTGGTCCGTTTCTACCGTGAATTTTGGCAGGCCTAAACGTAGTCGCGAAACTTGATTATCCATGTCAGGAGGCCCAGACACACCTTCTCAATCTGAGCGTACCGTTGCTCAGTGGGCGTCATGGCCCTGGAGGCATACGGCACTGGAGCCCAGGACGAGGAGTCATCTCGCTGAAGGAGCACCGCCCCAATGCCGTCCTGGCTTGCGTCAGTCGATATCTTGGTTTCCTTGGTTGGGTCGAAGAACGCTAGAACCGGAGCTGTGGTGAGTTTCTCTTTCATGCGTGGGCAGCCACTGGAATTCCATCGACCTCTTGACGAGATGGCGGAGGGCCGTGGTGTGGGATGCCATATTGGGAATGAATTTCCCGAGCAAGTTGACCATCCCGAGGAAGCGGAGGACCGCCTTCTTGTCCTCCGGAGTCTTCATGGCGTTGATCGGCGAGACCTTGTCGGCACCTGGCCGCATGCCCTGTTGCGAGGTGTATCCGATTGACCAAATGAGCACTTGGCCCTGTTGAGCTGGAGACCATGTTCATGAATTCTCTGGAATACCTTCTTGAGGCGAGCGATGTGTTCCTGGGGTGTTGTGGACCAGATAATAACGTCGTCAACGTATACTCGCACCCCCTCGATGCCCTCTATTATCTGCTCCATGATGCGGTGAAATACTTCGGAGGCAGATACGATCCCAAAAGGCATCCAGTTGTAGTAGTAGCGACCAAACGGGGTGTTGAACGTGCACAGCTTGCGATTGGATGCGTCCAGCTGTATTTGCCAAAAACCCTTGGAGGCGTCCAGCTTAGTAAAGAATCTGGCATGAGCCATCTCACTGGTCAACTCTTCACATTTCTGTATCGGGTAATGCTCCCGCATGATGTTGTGGTTTAGATCCTTCGGCTCAAGGCAAATGCGAAGCTCCTCTGACGGTTTCTTTACGCAGACCATGGAGCTGACCCAGTCTGTTGGCTCTGTGACCTTCGATATGATGCCCTGGTCTTGGAGGTCCTGTAATTGCTTCTTCAGACGATCCTTGAGGGATGCCGGCACCCGGCGTGGTGCATGAATTACAGGGGTGGCGTTCGGCTTGAGCACGATTTTATATCGGTATGGGAGCGTGCCCATTCCAGCGAATGCGCTGTAGTACTGCGTGATAATGTCATCTATGTTGGCTTGCAAGTTTCCATCAGGCGAGGCCGTCACCGGTGATGATGACATGGTGTGGACTCGCTGAACCAGGTTCAGGAGCTTGCAGGCACGAGCACCGAGCAGGGACGCTCTGTCAGGCCCGACGATTTCAAACCGCAGTGTTGCCTTGATCGCCTTGTTGGATACCCCTAGTTGACAGGAGCCACTGGCAGCTATGGCATTGCCATTGTAGTCAAGGAGCTGGCAGGCCGGTGAGAGAATGCTTGGTCTGGCGCAAATGGTGTTGAGGTCGGATTTTGAGATGAGGTTCTCTGATGCACCGGTGTCCAGGTTAAATCGGATGCGAGCCTTGTTAACGGTGAGGACAGCACGCCACTCGTCGTCGAGATCCACACTGAGGATCGAGAGACGTTTTGCCGTTGTGGTGGAAGGCAGCGCATGTGTAGTTATGATGCCCACCCGGTATGGGGACTTGAGGCGCTCAGCATCCGGGTCTGTTGGGCTGTTGGGATCGGAATCTGGCATGCGTTGTTGTATTGAGCGGACACATCTGCGCCGCAGCTGGGATCGCTAGCTGCTGAGCAGTGGAGCAGATCTGCAAAGGTCTGCGTAGTGGCCAAGCTTGCCACACTGAAGACACCGGCGGACTTTTGCAGGACATTGCCGCTTTAAATGGGCGGAGCCACAATTTGGACACGTCATGCACCGACGTCAGCGTGTTCCGTGCGCAATTGCGCATATGCAGTGCGGTCGGTCGACGTACGCACCTGCGCAGTTGGGTTGTCGGGCTCGTCGTCCACTCGGTCGTGGCGCGCATGCGCAGGGACCCTGGAAAAGCGCGCAAAACAGCCACTCTCCTCGATGCTCAGGCCCTGCATTTGTGCAATGGCCTGCACCTGTTCCACCTCGTGGGAGGCCAGTTTTGCAGTTTCTGCCGCCCTGATGTGGGAGTAACGATTCTTAGCACGCTCATGGACAACGCACGTCTCGATAGCGACAGAGAGGGTCAACTGTTTGACTTTCAGGAGCTGCTGCCGAAGGGAGTTGGAGCGGACCCCGAAAACGATCTGATCCCGGATCATGGAATCAGCCGTCGAGTCATAGTTACATGACTGCGCTAGGATGTGGAGATGGGTCAAGAAAGACTGAAAAGGTTCATCCTTACCCTGAAGCGTCTGCTGGAAAACGTACCGTTCAAAGTTCTCATTCACCTCACTGTCGCAGTGGTTGTCAAACTTCAGCAGGACTGTTTTGAATTTCGTTTTGTCTTCGCCTTCAGCGAATGTAAGGGAGTTGTAGATGTGGATGGTGTGGTCCCCCGTGGTGGAGAGAAATAGCGCGATCTTCCTGGATCCGATGCTGCTTCGAGGTCGGAGGCCTCGATGTACAAGAGGAACTTTTGCTTGAAGATTTTCCAATTGGCGCCGAGGTTGCTGGAGATGCGGAGCTGCGGAGGAGGCTGGATGTTTTCCATTTCACCGGATGGCTGCTTGCTGGTCAATGCTGATTCACTCGAGGTAGGTCCGTCAAGATCAGTATCACTCTGGTACCATGATGTGTTAGGCAGGTAGGTTCGATGTGGACTGCACTCGATGCAGGGAATCTAGAAACAAACGTCTAACACTGGAGAAGATCCAACACTGTTTTATTCAACGATAGAACTGATATACATATTCAGCTGTGGGTTGACACTATACTGAACTGACTGGAGACCTTGTAGTAGCCTGACCAGACTTACTAGCTACCGCATGGTGTTTGCACTTGCTAGCTCGTGGACTCTGACTGTCTCACTGGCTGTGTCCCGAGAGCGCGGGAAACCTAGTGCTCTCTGGCTTTATAGTGGTAGTGTCCTGTCTGGTGATTGGCTGCACTGTGTTGTGTGCTTACTGGTCATCCTGTGTGTCAATCACTGCCTGTCTGCATCTCATTGTATACATGAGTGGATATTATGACACATAGCACAAAGGAAATGTACCTGAGAGAGGGAGTTTCTCTGAAAACGCACCACCCCATGTTTGCTCAATTCCGTGAGCACGAATCTGAGTCAGACCAGAGTACATGCAAATCAGGGTCCTGTGCTGCCGAAGCCCGCTGTTTATTAATGCCCCAGGTTTTGGCAGGTTGTTCTGAGGGACTAGCTGTTGATGACATCGTTAGGACCCTGACCTGATTTTAACTTGGGATCGTATGATTCATGATGAGAGCCAGCAACACCAGTGAACCATGACAGCATTCAGAAGCAGAACCATTTTGCTGGCTTCAGTCATTTAAATTAAATGCTGCCTATTACACCACCTTGCTGTCTCTTCTGCTTTGAATGCAGAGCTGAATGCCCGCAATTATTTAAACAGAAAGTGGCAGCAATATTACTCTATTAAAAAATTGTGGTGTCTGCATGAGTGCAGTCCAATAAACGAAGGTCTGATCAAACTGTAACTGAATTTCAGGACTCACTCGATACAGTGTAATGGAGTGGCAGCAACGTGTTTCAAATCATGGAGTTTGGAAGTTAGCAGAATAAGAAAAGCTGCATGAAGAACATATAGGGCTGTATTCTCTGATTGCCGATGCCGAAATCGCATTTGGCGATTGGCTGGAGAATCTGTTTTTACACCGAAATCAGGTGCGGCGCCATTTTTAAGATACTCCGTCCCCTCGAAACGGCATAATCTCTGAGTATGGTGCACACCGTTGTCGGTCGCGTGTCCTCTCAGTTTTCCGGGACCTCGCGTGGCGGCTGTGTGGCGGCTGTGGACTGTGTCCAGCGTCGTCACAGTCGGGGGGGGGGGGGGGTGCCGTTCCGCTGGCAGGGGGGCTTTGGCGGGGGCGGGGGGTGATCTGGGGGTGGCGAGGGGGGTTGCAGGGGGGCACTATCTGGTAGATCGGGTTCACGCGCGGCTGGCGCCATGTTGTATGCCGCGGCCGCCGAGGTCGCCCCCGTGGGCGATTGGGCGGAGAATCGGTTCTGACGCCAATTTGACGACGAATTATAATGCTCCAGCACCTCGACAGCGGCATCGATACGTTCCGGGACGCACGTACAGTAGGCACCGTTTCCATGCCATTAACGGGCCCGACTTGGTATTCTTTTTTAAAATGTTTTAATATCTCACAAGTCGGCTTACATTAACACTGCAATGATGTTACTGTGAAAAGCCCCTAGTCACCTGTTGGGGTCCACAGGGGGAAGATTCCGAATGGCCAATTCACCTACCAGCACGTCTTTCGGGACTTGTGGGTGGAAACCGGAAACCCATGCAGACACATGGAGAACGTGCAAATTCCACACAGACAGTGACCCAAGGCGGGAATTGAACCTGGGACCCTGGCGCTGTGAAGCTATTCTCTGGGGCCTTCGCAATTCTCCGCCTCCGTTGGGCCAAGTTCCCGACAGCGTGGTTCACGTCGGCTGCTGAGGGAGAGAGAGGGCCTAGGGAAGGTGTCCAACATCGTCATAGTTTGCTAAATTTGTGCCGCTGGCTGGGGAGCTTCTGCCGGGGCCGGGGGGAGTAGTGGGAGTTGGCCAGCAGGTGGACTGTGGGGTTGGGGTGGATGGGCACGGAACACCATTGCCGTAGCCGGCACGGCAGCCATGCAGCTGCGCACACCGCTAACAGCGCACTTTGAACTTAGTGCCACAGGTAGTAAAGGGGTTCCCCCAGGGCACCACGCTGGGTGCCCTCTGGCCCCAGCTGACCCATCAACTGTATGGGCGTGCTCCAGGACAACCAGTGGCATCTTGTTGGCTGGGATGGTGTGTGTGGGGAGTGTAATATGTATATGCGGCTGCAGCTTGTCAGCCTCCCGAGTGTCAATTTCGGACCCGGTGAATCCCGCACCATTTTTCATTGGAGTCGATTTTGTTCCACGTGGCACCGGTGCCAGATCCTCAACTGGAGCGGACTCAGTCCAGGTGCGGTGCCAGTTTCTCTATCGCAAAAGTCTATGGATTCTGCGTTGGAGTCAACGCTTCGGGCTGGATTCTCCGGTTTTGGGGCTGCATCTGGAGCATCCATGGCGTTTTACGTTGGAAAAATCGGCGAGGCCCCAGCACCGATCCTTCTGACAGACAGTGCCCCCCTGGACACCCCCTCGCCACCCCCGGCCACCCTCCACCAGTCCCCCCAGCCCTTGCCAAAGACCCCCAGCCAGCAGCACGGCTCCCACCCGACTGTGGCGGTGCTGGACACAGCCCGCAGCCGCCGCGCCGGGGGCCCGACCACTGAGACCATGAGTCAACCGAACAGTCGGGAACCCGGCCCATCAGGGGGAGGGCCTTCAGGTAACATCCTGAGGCCGTCCCAATGGCATGCGCCACACTCCACGATGATCCTGTTTTGGAGGGAGCGATCCATCCAAAAACAGACTCCGTTCCCGATTTCATTGGGAAAAAGGATTCTCCGCTCAATTGCTGCTTATGAAATCGGCGTCCGTAAACGGAGAATCCCGCCCCTAGCCTCAGAAACAAAGAATCCCGCCCGCCGTCTTTCAGATGAAAAGTTAACTGATGCCCTGCCTGCACTCTTAGGTGTTTATAAGAGATCATACCAGAGAGCGCAAATGGGGGTGTCCTCACCTGAGCAACACATGTCGAATTAAAGCCAGCAGACACCAGGATGATTTGTGAGGGCAACTGTAGTATTGGGACAGGTTCCCGGACAGGTCTGGAGGCTTTCATTCAGATGATCAGATGAAAATATCCTATTACATCCTGCATTTGGAGGAGACAGCAGAAGCTCTCACCTGATGAGGGAGAGCAGGACCAAGGCAGCAGAAGGAGAAGGAAGCCAATGCAATGAATGCAGCAATGACAGAGAATGAGGAGTTAATTGCTAATGATTCTAGTCAGCCCCCTGATTCTCTGCTCTGCAACTTTACACAACCGCTCTGCATGAACAATCCACATTATATTCTTCACCATGTTTTTCATCCTGCATTAAATTCAAACCATTCCAGTTACTTCTACATCAGTTACACACTGACATTCCAGATTTAGAGGCTGCTATTAAATGAACTGGGAGAAACTTAACTCTTCGTGGGTTGGTAAGTATTGTGATTGGTAAGTAAAATCCTTATTGTTTTCACTTATTCATTATTTGATATTATATTTGTAATCAGTTAAGGTAAAGTGTAAAAATGGCAGGAGATCCCAGACCAGTGTTATGCTCCTCGTGCTCAATGTGGGAGTTCAGGGACGCGGCCGATGCCCCTGACTCCTTCATGTGCAGGAAGTGTGTCCAGCTGCAGCTCCTGTTCGACCGCAAGACGGCTCCGGAGCTGCGGATGGACTCACTTTGGAGCATCCGCGATGCTGAGGAGGTCGGGATAGCAGGTTCAGTGAGTTGGTCACACCGCAGATTAGGATTGGTGAGGGAGACCGGGAATGGGTGACCAAAAGGCAGAGAAAGAGCAGGAAGGCAGTGCAGGTGTCCCCTGCGGTCATCTCCCTCCAAAACAGGTATACCGTTTTGGATAGTGTTGGGGGAGATGACTCACCAGGGGAAGGCAGTAGTAGCCAGTCTCATGGAACCGTGGCTGGCTCTGCTGCACAGAAGGGTGGGGAAAAGACTGGCAGGGCTATAGTCAAAGGGCATTCAATCGCAAGGGGAGTAGGCAGGCGTTTCTGTGGTCGAAAACAAGACTCCCGAATAGTATGTTGCCTCCCGGGTGCACGGGTCAGGGATGTCTCAGATCGGCTGCAGGACATACTGAAGGGGGAGAGTGAACAGCCAGTTGTTGTGGTGCATATAGGCACCAACGATATAGGTAAAATATGGGATGAGGTCATACAATCAGAATTTAGGGAGTTAGGAGATAAGTTAGAAAGTAGGACCTCAAAGGTAGTCATCTCGGGATTGCTACCAGTGCCACGAGACAGTCAGAGTAGAAATTCAAGAATAGTCAGAATGAATAAGTGGCTTGAGAGATGGTGCAGGAGGGAGGGGTTCAGATTTTTGGGACATGGGAACCGGTTCTCGGGGCGGTGGGACCATTACAAATCGGATGGTGTACACCTGGGCAGGACTGGAACCAATGTCCTAGGGGGTGCTTTTGTTAACACTATTGGGGAGGTTTTAAACTAATGTGGCAGGGGGATGGAAACCAGATTAGGAAGTCAGAGGTCAGTAAAGAGGCAGCAACTAAAGCCAGTAAGGTACTAGATAATAAACTCAATATGATTAAGGGGAAGAGTAGACAGGGAAGAGATGATGAACACAAAGGGACAGGTGGTCTGAGGTGCATTTGTTTCAATGCGAGAAGGGTAGCAGGTAAGGCAGATGAACTTAGGGCTTGGATTAGTACCTGGAAATATGATGTTATTGGTATTACGGAGACTTGATTGAGGGAAGGGCAAGACTGGCAACTAAATATCCCAGGCTAGAGATGCTTCAGGAGGGATAGAGAGGGAGGTAAAAGGGATGGAGGAGTTGCATTACTGGTCAGAGATGATATCACAGCTACGATTAAGGAGGGCACGATGGAGGATTCGAGCACTGAGGCAATATGTGTAGAGCTAAGAAATAGGATGGGTGCAGTAACATTGTTGGGATTTTACTACAGGCCTCCCAAAAGCGAGCGTGAAGTAGAGGTACAAATATGTAGACAGATTATAGAAAAATGTAGGAGCAATAGGGTGGTCGTGATGGGAGATTTTAACTTCCCCAACATTGAATGGGACTCATGTAGTGTTGGAGGCGTAGATGGAGCAGAATTTGTAAGGAGCATCCAGGAGAGTTTTTTAGAGCAGTATGTAATAGTCCAACTCGGGAAGGGGCCATACTGGACCTGGTATTGGGGAATGATCGCAGCCAGGTGGTTAAAGTTTCAGTCGGTGATTACTTTGGGAATAGCAATCACAATTCCGTAAGTTTTAGAATACTCATGGACAAAGTCGAGAGTGGTCCTAAAGAAAGAGTGCTAAATTGGGGAAAGGCCAAGTATAACAAAATTCGGCAGGACCTAGGGAATGTGGATTGGGAGCAGCTGTTTAAAGGTAAATCCACATTTGAAATGTGGGAGTCTTTTAAGGAAAGGTTGATTAGAGTGCAGGACAAACATGTCCCTGTGAAAATGAGGGATAGAAATGGCAAGATTAGGGAATCATGGATGACGGGTGGATTGTGAGACTAGCTAAGATGAAAAAGGAAGCATACATAAGATCTAGGCGACTTACATCTGATGAAGCTTTGGAGGAATATCGGGAAAGTAGGACAAATCTCAAACGCGCAATAAAGAGGGCTAAAAGGGGTCATGAAATATCTTTGGCTAACAGGGTTAAGGAAAATCCCAAAGCCTTTTATTCGTATATAAGGAGCAAGAGGGTAACTAGAGAAAGGATTGGCCCACTCAAAGACAAAAGAGGGAATTTATGCGTGGAGTCAGAGGAAATGGGTGAGATTCTTAATGAGTACTTTGCATTGGTCTTCACCAAGGAGAGGGACATGCCGGATGTTGAGGCTAATGATGGATGTTTAAATACTCTAGATCAAGTCAGCATAAGGAAGGGGGAAGTTTTGGGTATTCTAAAAGGCATTAAGGTGGACAAGTCCCCAGGTCCGGATGGGATCTATCCCAGGTTACTGAGGGAAGCGAGGGACAAAATAGCTGGGGCCTTGACAGATATCTTTGCAGCATCCCTGAGCACAAGTGAGGTCCCAGAGGACTGGAGAATTGCTAATGTTGTCCCTTTGTTTAAGAAGGGTAGCAGGGATAATCCAGGGAATTATAGACCTGTGAGCTTGACGTCAGTGGTAGGCAAACTGTTGGAGATGCTACTGAGGGATAGGATCTATTCACATTTGGAAGTAAATAGACTTATCAGTGATAGGCAGCATGGTTTTGTGCAGGGAAGGTCATGTCTTACAAACCTAATAGAATTCTTTGAGGAAGTGACAAAGTTAATTGATGAGTGAAGGGCTGTAGATGTCATATACATGGACTTCAGTAAGGCGTTTGATAAAGTTTCCCATGGCAGGTTGATGGAAAAAGTGAAGTCGTATAGGGTTTAGGGTGTACTAGCTAGATGGATAAAGAACTGGCTGGGCAACAGGAGACAGAGAGTAGTGGTGGAAGGGAGTGTCTCAAAATGGAGAGAGGTGACTAGTGGTGTTCCACAGGGATCCGTGCTCGGACCACTGTTGTTTGTGATATACATAAATGATCTGGATGAAGGTATAGGTGGTCTGATTAGCAAGTTTGCAGATGATACTAAGGTTGGTGGAGTTGCAGATAGTGAGGAGGACTGTCAGAGAATACAGCAAAATATAGATAGATTGGAGAGTTGGGCAGAGAAATGGCAGATGGAGTTCAATCCAGGCAAATGTGAGGTGATGCATTTTGGAAGATCTAATTCAAGAGCGGACTATACGGTCAATGGAAGAGTCCTGGGGAAAATTGATGTACAGAGAGATCTGGGACTTCAGGTCCATTGTAGCCTGAAGGTGGCAACGCAGGTCAATAGAGTGGTCAAGAAGGCATACAGCATGCTTTCTTTCATCGGATGGGATATAGAGTACAAGAGTCGGCAGGTCATGTTACAGTTGTATAGGACATTGGTTAGGCCACATTTGGAATACTGCGTGCAGTTCTGGTCGCCACATTACCAGAAGGATGTGGATGCTTTAGAGAGGGTGCAGAGAAGGTTCACCAGGGTGTTGCCTGGTATGGAGGGTGCTAGCTATGAAGAAAGGTTGAGTAGATTAGGATTGTTTTCGTTGGAAAGACGGAGGTTGAGGGGGCACCTGATTGAGCTCTACAAAATTATGAGAGGTATGGACAGGGTGGATAGCAACAAGCTTTTTCCAAGAGTGGGGGTGTCAATCACAAGTGGTCACGATTTCAAGGTGAGAGGGAGAAAGTTTAAGGGAGATGTGCGTGGAAAGTTTTTTACGCAGAGGGTGGTGGGTGCCTGAAACGCTTTGCCAGCGGAGGTGGTAGAGGCGGGCACGATAGCATCATTCAAGATGCATGTAGACAGATATATGAACGGGCGGGGAACAGAGGGAAGTAGATCCTTGGAAAATAGGCGACAGGTTTAGATAAAGGATCTGGATCGGCGCAGGCTGGGAGGGCCGAAGGGCCTGTTCCTGTGCTGTCATTTTCTTTGTTCTTTGTTCTTTGTTCAAATGTAATAAAGGCGATTAATTTATTTGCATACATAACGATTGCCTTCCATTCTTTTTACGCTGGGTGATCAACCCACACTGCTGTTTTACACAACTCAGCTACGTGGTGTCATGAGAATGTCACTTTAATAAATGGTTGGCTGCTCATGTTACTGCAGTGATGTCAGAGTGTGGGTGGAGCTGAGCTCTGGCTCTGCTTTTTAGTTTCACTTTGAGAAAAGCTTGGGTGTGTCTGTGTCTTTTGGTTTTCGTGTTTCAGAGTGTGTTGCAGCTGAAGTCAGCCAAAGCAGCTGTATTGTTGATCTCTCTGCCATGTAGGACTATCTTTTAATCATTTGGTGAATTCAGAATTATAAATGTTTTCAGTATTGAATGTAAACTCTGATGTGCTTCTGTTTAAAGGTTTGTTAAGTCTTGTGGGTGAAAAGGACAGCATACAGATTACTTAGTGTTGTATTCTTTATGGGGTATCTTTGATTTACTGTTTGCTAAGATGTTCACTGTTTGTTTTGAAAAGGTTAACTTGAGTTCATAGAAAAACATGGTTTTGCTTTAAAAAAGAACTTTTCTATTTCTGAAGTACCATACCTGTAGAGTGAGCCGTGTGCTCCCCATACCACAATCTATTAAAAGTTGTGGGTCAGGTGAACTCCATGAGTCACTTTGGGGTTCTCTAAACCCTGACCCATAACAATGGCATCATGTTGGAAGGCCTCGGTTCCTCAGGTGAGGAATCTGAGGTGATTTTGGCTGTTGACTTCTGGGTGCTGAAGTTTTCAAGGGTTTGTCCCGCCATCAGCTGCGTCTCAGTGGACATGCTGGCATCATGGTGGGTGTTGGTGATGGACAGCCTGGGAGAGGCCAGCATGTGCTGCTCCCATTGAACCACAGCTACTACCACTGCCATCAGGTGGGGGGCGGGCGGTCTCAACACTTCCATTCAGTTGCAGGATGGAGAGCAGACTGCGGAAGGTGAGTGACTGTCCAAGGTGGTTATCTGTTTCTCCAAAGCTCCTTGTCTCTTCTGTCCTTCAAAGTCCCCAACGTAGAATCTGTGCATGAGGGCCATTCAGATCTGGGGACAGTGACCCTCTTTCTGTGGGGCTGGCTGCATGTTGCGGGAGATGACCATCTCAGTTCAGTACAGCACCTGGGGTGGGGAGTACGGGGTCTCCTTCCCCACCTGGTATCACACAACAGTGTCTATTTGGACAACACTGTGCTGAGGCTCTCATGCAACAAAGGTCCAAATTACAACCGGAGGAGGAGTGTGAGGTGAAGCCGGTGGGGTGGGGGTGGGGGTGGGGGTGGGGGGGGGGGGGCGTTGGGGTGGCCTGACGAGTACACAGGGGGCAATATGGAAAGAGGACTGTGCATGCATGAGTGGTGAGTGACGGCTCACGATAACAGGCAGAGGGGCAAGGAGGTGGATGAATAAGATAAACAATGCCTGGTATGGAGGGCAATAGCTATGAGGAGCGATTGAATAAACTCGGTTTGTTCTCACTGGAACGAAGGAGGTTGAGGGGAGACCTGATAGAGGTATATAAAATTATGAGGGGCATAGACAGAGTGGATAGTCAGAGGCTTTTCCCCAGGGTAGAGGGGTCAATTACTAGGGGGCATAGGTTTAAGGTGAGAGGGGCAAGGTTTAGAGTAGATGTACGAGGCAAGTTTTTTACGCAGAGGGTAGTGGGTGCCTGGAGCTCGCTGCCGGAGGAGGTGGTGGAAGCGGGGACGATGGGGACATTTGAGGGGCATCTTGACAGGTGTATGAGTGGGATGGGAATGGAGGGATACGGACCCAGGAAGTGTAGAGGATTGTGGTTTGGTCAGGCAGCATGGTCGGCACGGGCTTGGAGGGCCGAAGGGCCTGTTCCTGTGCTGTACATTTCTTTGTTCTTTTTGTTAATGGAAGGCAGATGGAAGACCAAGGGAAGGGAAGCTGGAATCTGACAAGGGTGTATTAAAATCTCGCAAAGGGATTCTGTGGTAAACCACTGTATTGTATTGTTACATGCCTGGGCTTGTCCCTGCTGGCTCCGCCTGTGGCTCCTCCCCTCGGGCTCATATATAAAGGTGGCTAGTCTCCGCCTCCAATCCAGTTCGGGATCAGAGGCCAGGAGGCTTTCTGCTTAGTGTATTAAAGCCTCAGTTACGTTCACCACTCGTGTGCTCATCGATGGCATATCAATTTCATACACAAAACATCTAATATGTATTCATCACTCAAGCCTGATCGCCTGGAACTGGACCCACAGGCAGCCAACGCCACTGCAACTTTCGAGCACTGGCTAAGCTGCTTCGAAGCATACCTCGGATCCTCCACCGAAGACTTCACCGACCTCCAAAAGAAGCAGATCCTCCACGCACGGGTGAGCCCACAAGTCTTTCTTCTCATCAGGGACGCCCCCTCATATACAGAGGCGATAATGCTGCTGAAGGGACATTATGTTAAGTCTGTGAATGAGGTGTACGCTAGGAACCTTCTTGCCATGAGACGACAATGCCCTGGGGAGTCACCACCAGAGTTCCTGCGTGCCTTGCGGGTACTCTGCCGGAGCTGTGACTGCCAGGCGGTATCGGCTACCCAACACATGGAGCTGTTGATCAGGGACGCTTATGTCGCGGGCATTAAATCGAGCTACATCCACCAGCGATTACTAGAAAGGGGTACACTCTCCAACTCGCTGGAGGTGGCCTACCAGAATATGGAGGCCTACAGCTCTGACCGTGTGGCACCCTCATGGACCTCGCGGGCGCCGCCATCTTCCGACCCGGGTGCGGCGCAAGCCTGTGCCGCGCAGCAGCCCACCAACGACGGAAGCCCTAAGTGCTACTTTTGCGGCCAGGGTAATAACCCCTGACAACGCTGCCCTGCACGGAACACGACTTGCAAAGGGTGTGGGAGGAAGGGCCACTTTGCGAGAGCCTGCCAGGCCCGATCTCTCCCTAAAGCTTCTCGGCCCAGCAGCACTGCCTGCTGCATGTCGGGGCTGCCCCCCAGCTGCCGCGCCACCCGCCATGTGCGACCCGTGGGCGCCGCCATCTTCGCCGCCATCTTCGATTTCGGCCGCCACGTGCGACCCATGGGGGCCGCCATCTTGGGACCACTCCGCAGCCTCCCGGGAACCCCAGCTCACCCGATTGTACGCTGGCCGCCGCTACCTCCGATCGGCCTACCCATCACCTTCTGAAGCTCACCTCCATCACGCTCGACCAGTCCTGGCCTCATCACCTCACAAAATCGACGATGACCGTCCGGCTGAAGCTCACCTCCATCACGCTCGACCAGTCCTGGCCTCATCACCTCACAAAATCGACGATGACCGACCGGCTGAAGCTCACCTCCATCACGCTCGACCAGTCCTGGCCTCATCACCTCATAAAATCGACGATGACCGCCCGGATCAACGGGCACGCGACAGCCTTCCTTTTCGACTCCGGGAGCACAGATAGCTTCATACACCCAGATACGGTAAGGCGCTGCTCCCTCCCAATCTTACCCGCCACCCAGAAAATCTCCCTGGCTTCCGGATCACATGCAGTAGAAATCCGGGGGTACTGTGTCGTGACCCTTGCTGTACAAGGCGTAGAGTACAGTAACTTCAAACTCTACGTCCTTCCCCATCTCGGCGCTGCCCTGTTACTGGGGCTCGACTTCCAATGCCACCTCCAAAGCCTTACTTTAAAGTTCGGCGGACCCCTGCCCCCCTTCACCGTCTGTAGCCTTGCGACCCTTAAGATCGCCCCACCCTCGCTCTTCGCTAAGCCTCACTGTAAGCCCGTCGCTACTAGCAGCAAGCGATACAGTGCCCGGGATAGGACCTTTATCAGGCCGGAGGTCCAGCGACTCCTACGAGAGGGGATCATGGAGCCTAGTAACAGCCCCTGGAGTGCCCAAGTGGTGGTCGTCAAGACCGGGGAGAAGTACCGGATGGTCATCGACTACAGTCAGACCATCAATCGGTACACGCAGTCCGATGCGTACCCCCTCCCCCGCATATCTGACATGGTCAATCAGATTGCGCAGTATCGAGTCTTCTACACAGTTGACTTGAAGTCCGCGTACCACCAGCTCCCTATCCGCCCGGAGGACCACCAATACACTGCCTTCGAGGCAGATCACCACCTCTACCACTTCCTCAGTTTTCCCTTTGGCGTCACAAATGGGGTCTCGGTCTTCCAACGAGAAATGGACTGAATGGTTGACCAGTACGGGCTGCGGGCCACATTCCCGCATGTCACCATCTGCGGCCATGACCAGCAGGACCATGACGAAAACCTCCGGCACTTCCTCCACACCGCCAAACCCCTGAACCTCACTTCCAATAAGGAAAAATGCGTTTTCCGCACAATCCGCCTTGCCATCCTTGGCTACGTTGTGGAAAACGGAGTCCTAGGGACCGACCCTGACCGCATGCGCCCCCTTCTGGAACTCCCCCTCCCCCACTGCCCCAAGGCCCTGAAGAGAAGCTTGCCGTTCTTCTCCTCCTATGCCCAGTGGGTCCCCAATTATGCGGACAAGACCCGTCCGCTTATTAAATCCACCGTTTTTACCCTGACGGCTGAGGCCCGACTGGCCTTCAATCGCATCAAGGCAGATATTGCCGAAGCCGCGATGCACGCTGTGGACGTGTCCATTCCGTTCCAAGTGGAGAGCGATGCGTCGGACTTTGTGCTGCCCGCTACCCTCAACCAGGCGGGCAGGCCAGTGGCTTTCTTCTCCCGTACCCTCCATGCCTCCGAAATTCGACACTCCTCCGTCGAAAAGGAAGCCCAAGCCATCGTAGAAGCTGTGCGACATTGGAGGCATTACCTGGCTGGCAGGCGATTCACTCTCCTCACTGACCAACGGCCGGTTGCCTTCGTGTTCAATAACACACAGCGGGGCAAGATCAAGAATGACAAGATTCTGAGGTGGAGGATCGAGCTCTCCACCTACAACTACGATATCTTGTATCGACCTGGGAAGCTCAATGAGCCCCCAGATGCCCTATCCCGCGGTACATGTGCCAGCGCACAAGTTGACTGACTCCGGGCCGTCCACAATGACCTCTGTCACCCGGGGGTCACCAGTTTTTTCTCTTTATCAAGGCTCGCAACCTGCCTTAGTCCATCGAGGAGGTCAGGTCCGTGACCAGGGACTGCCAGGTCTGCACGGAGTGCAAACCGCACTTCTATCGGCCAGACAGAGCGCACCTGGTAAAGGCCTCTCGCAACTTTGAGCGCCTCAGCGTCGATTTCAAAGAGCCCCTCCCCTCCACTGATCGGAATGTGTACTTCCTCAACATTGTTGACGAGTACTCAAGATTCCTTTTGCCATCCCATGCCCAGACATGACCTCTGCCACCGTCATCAAGGCCCTGCACAGTCTTTTCACCTTGTTCGGGTTCCCCACCGACATCCATAGCGATCGGGGTTCCTCCTTCATGAGCGATGAGTTGCATCAGTTCCTGCTCAGCAAGGGCATCACCTCCAGCCGGACGACCAGCTACAACCTCCGGGGCAACGGACAGGTGGAGAGGGAGAACGCGACGGTCTGGATGGCCGTCCTCCTGGCCCTACGGTCTAGAAGTCTCCCAGTCTCCCGCTGGCAGGAGGTCCTCTCCGATGCGCTCCACTCTATCCAGTCACTCCTGTGTACTGCCACCAACGAGCCACCTCACGAGCGTATGTTTGCCTTCCCCAGGAAGTCTCTCTCCCATCCTTGCTGACAGTCCCAGGGACCGTCCTCCTCTGGAAGCATGCGAGGTGCCATAAATCCGACTCCCTCGTCGAGAAGTTCCTGCTCCTCCATGCCAATCCGCAATATGCCTACGTGGCACATCAGGACGGGCGACAGGACACATTCTCCCTTCGGCATTTGGCACCTGCAGGTTCCCCAGCGACCATCACCACCACCCCCGACCCTACACCATCTTCCCCCACCTCTACCCACCTACCTCAAGAACTGGCACCCGCAGGCCCACCGTCGACCATCTCCACTGTCATGTTGGGTGCTCTGCTACACAGACGAACCAACACGGTGGCGGATGGTACAACTCAGTTCTATTACTAGCAATAACAACATCTGTAAACTGGTTACTGTGGTTCGTTCATTACCCTCTAACCTGTGGACCTAGCCCTAACACTATCTTGGAGAAGCACTCAGCACATGGTGAATGTCTGAGTGGCTTGCTGTGAGCTCTGTGCCCTTAGCTGTCTCCTGCTGGAATGAGCGGGAAGTGTCGTGTTCTCCGTTTTATAGTGTGTATGCTCTTGCCTGTGATTGGCTGTGATGTTGTGTGTGTATTGATTGGTCCGTTGATCTGTCCATCAGTGTGTATGTATGTTTGCACCATGATGTTTATCTGAATATCATGACAACCACCACCCCCGCCCATTCTCCGCCCCCCCTCCACCGACTCAACAATGGGTGAAGAAGAGCACAACACGCTCCCGGACGCGCAGGTCTCGACACCAGTGCCCACACCACAGCCGGGACTGAGGTGATCACGGCGGAAGGTCAAGGCCCCCGACAGACTTGATCTTTAAGCCCACTTCACCCCCGCTGGACTCTTTTTTTTAACAGGGGTGAATGTGGTAAATCACTGTATTGTATTGTTACATGCCTGGGCTTGTCCCTGCTGTTTCCTCCCCTCAGGCGCAAGTATAAAGGGGGCTGGTCTCCGTCTCTGATCCAGTTCGGGATCAGAGGCCAGGAGGTTTAGTCTATTAAAGCCTCAGTTATGTTCACCACTCGTTGTGTGTTCATTGATGGCATATCAGATTCCACATTGTTTACTGGAAGGGGATGGATGAAGACCCCAGAGGCAGGGGGTAGAGGTCCAAGTGTGGCATGGGTGCCACGGAGATGATGGGTTAGGGGGAGAGCGGGGAAAGTGGTTGAATCGAGGAACAGACTTTCCTTTGAGGCTGTAAGCCTTTCCCTCTGGGTTTCTGACATCCAGCACGGTCGACAGGTGGGCTGGATTACAGATTACATTACCAGCCTTGCTAATACATCTATTATTCTTTAATTGTTTTACAATTAAGGCTGTCCATTTAACTAATTAGCTGGTTTGCAATAATGCAGGTTTAGTTTTTTAAATGGTTTGTGTCAATTTAGCACAATACGCTAAATAACGTATCAATTCAGACTACAAAATGATAGTCACACTAAACCTATTGATATTGAAACTACCAACAAAAGTGCAACAGTGAAATTCAGCCCGGAGATTGTATGAGGTTAACAATTGATGTCCCATGGTACGTGATCAACATTTGTTTCCTGTCATGTGTACTGGTCTGTTAGCATCCATCGAAACCATACAGCAAACCGACGGTGAATTTTAAATGGATTTTATTCATGATGGACTGTCTCTGTATTTATGTGAATGAGAAATAAAATTCAGAACATCATAAGACACCAGCTCACTGAGGGAGCTATTCTGAAACCCTGCAGCCGGCAGGGGAATTGTATTGCTTTCTGCTTTGTGGAAGAATAGTCACAAGCACAAGGCAGTAATGGATCAGGAAAGCACAGAAAAATATTTGCTTGAAGGGGTTTGTAAGATGAAAAGAAAGAAAAAGAAACAACTAGGTCATATATGAATTTATGTTGAGTGAAGCAGTGGATGGAAATATAATAGAAAATTAATAGAATTCTAGAGGTTTGATGTAATAGTTAGGTGCAACCAGCAGATTAGAACAGTGCAATACAGTAGCTGCTCATGATAGCACTCTCTAATGTATCATGGGTTTTGATACAACATGTGGGTCTTGAGTTTAAGTCGGCTCGTCCAGAATAGATAGTGGCCTGATAATGGTGCCAGCTCACGTCCCATCCGGTTTCGATGGTACAATGACTGGACAGGGCTTTTCCTGATGGTCGTTGGTTTGTAGTGGGAACCTTTTTTCAATATGAAAAACTGAGTGCTGTGACATACATGGAAGCCCTGTTATATTGTTGAATACAAAATGGGCATGCTGGTCCATTTGTCCAGCAAAAAGACCACACATTCTTTCTAGTTTTATTCTTGTGGAGGCAGCAGGAGTAGGAAGGCTAAACTAGCTTCTCAAACATACAGTAGGGGTACTATTACATAGGGACATACACACAAACATATGAATTGGGAGTGGAATTAGACCACTCGGCCCTTCAAACCTGCTCTGCATTCAAAGAGATCATGGGTGGGATTCTCCGAGCCCAGGTGCACGGCGCGGGGGCGGAGAATGGGGTCTCAGACCCGCGGCGCCGGGACGTGATTCTCCGTGGACCGGAGAATCACCACCAGCCGCGCGGCCAATGTGGCGCCGGTCAGGGGCCATTGAAAGAGGTCCCCGCGGCGATTCTCCGCGATCGACCGGCCGAGTTAACGCCGAGTTCCGCCAGCGTGGTTTCAACCTGGTTCAACCCGGCAGGAGCTCGGACCTGCGGCCGTGCTGGTGGTCCTAGTGGGGGGGGGGATCAGAATCAGACTCCAGGGGGGCCTATCTTCTTCCACGCTGGCCCGCTGTGTGGCTCCACCATGTTGCGGGGCATGCCCGGACCTGCGGCAGGAAGTGCAGGGCCGAGTATTGGCAGCAGGAGCTGTGCGGCGCACGCCGGGGCCCTGCTACCCTTCTTAAAACCGGAAAATCATTCCGGACTTTTTGAAAAAAGTCTGGAGTGGCTCGCGCCCGTTTTCTGGCGGGCGTGGGGACATAGCCCCATTTTCGGAGAATCCCGGCCCATGGCAGACCTGATCGTAATCTCATTCCACATTCCTGCCCAACCCCTGCTCACCTTTCAGCCCCCCGTTAATCAAGAATCTATGCACCTCTGCCTTAAAAATATTTAAAGGCTCTGTTTCCACCGCCTTCTCAGGAAGAAAGTTTCAAGGGCGACATGGGAGCACAGTGGTTAGCACTGTTGCTTCACAGCGCCAGGGACCCGGGTTCGATTCCCAGTCACTGTCTAATAATCGCTTATTGTCACAAGTACATAGAACATAGAACATAGAACATTACAGCGCAGTACAGGACCTTCAGCCCTCGATGTTCCGCCGACCTGTGAAACCACTCTAAAGTCCATTTACACTATTCCCTTATCGTCCATATGTCTATCCAATGGCCATTTGAATACCCTTAGTGTTGGCGAGTCCACTACTGTTGCAGGCAGGGCATTCCACCCCCTTCCTACTCTCTGAGTAAAGAACCTACCTTTGACATCTGTCTTATATCTATCTCCCCTCATTTAAAGCTATGTCCCCTCGTGCTAGACATCACCATCCGAGGAAAAAGGCTCTCATTGTCCACCCTATCCAATCCTCTGATCATCTTGTGTGCCTCAATTAAGTCACCTCTTAACCTTCTTCTCTCTAACGAAAACAGCCTCAAGTCCCTCAGCCTTTCCTCATACGATCTTCCCTCCATAATAGGCAACATTCTGGTAAATCTCCTCTGCACCCTTTCCAATGCTTCCACATCCTTCCTATAAAGCGGTGACCAGAATTGCACGCAATACTCCAAATGCGGCCGCACCAGAGATTTTTACAGCTGCAACATGACCTCATGGCTCCGAAACTCAATCACTCTACCAATAAAAGCTAACACACCGTACGCCTTCTTAACAACCCTCTCAACCTGAGTGGCAACTTTCAGGGATCTATGTACATGGACACCGAGATCTCTCTGCTCATCCACACTGCCAAGAATCTTACCATTAACCCAGTACTCTGTCTTCCTGTTATTCCTTCCACCTCACACTTTTCTGCATTGTCTTCCAGCTAGCCAATTTCTGATCCAAACTGCTAAATCTCCCTGAATCCCATGCTTCCGTATTTTCTGCAGTAGCCTACCATGGGAACCTTATCAAACGCTGTACTGAAATCCATATACACCACATCAACTGCTTTACCCTCATCCACCTGTTTGGTCACCTTCTCAAAGAACTTAATAAGGTTTGTGAGGCACGACCTACCCTTCACGAAACTGTGTTGACTATGTCTAATCAAATTATTCCCTTCCAGATGATTATACACCCTATCTCTTATAAACCTTTCCAAGATTTTGCCCACAACAGAAGTAAGGCTCACTGGTCTATAGTTACTGGGGTTGTCTCTACTCCCCTTCTTGAACAAGGGGACAACATTTGCTATCCTCCAGTCTTCTGGCACTATTCCTGTTGACAAAGATGACTTAAAGATTAAAGCCAAAGGCTCAGCAATCTCCTCCCTAGCTTCCCAAAGAATCCTAGGACAAATCCCATCCGGCCCAGGGGACTTATCTAATTTCACCCTTTCCAGAATTGTTAACACCTCCTCCTTATGAACCTCAAGCCCTTCTAGTCTAGTAGCCTGAATCTCAGTATTCTCCTCGACAACATTGTCTTTTTCCTGTGTGAATACTGATCATTTAGCACCTCTCCTATCTCCTCGGACTCCAAGCACAACTTCCCACTACTGTCCTTGACTGGCCCTACTCTTACCCTAGTCATTCTTTTATTCCTGACATATCTATCGAAAGCTTTAGGGTTATCCTTGATTCTACCTGCCAAAGACTTCTCATGTTCCCTCCTGGCTCTTCTTAGCTCTCTCTTTCGATCCTTCCTAGCTAACTTGTAACTCTCGAGCGCCCTTACTAAACCTTCATGTCTCATCTTTA
The DNA here is from genome assembly GCF_047496885.1 of Scyliorhinus torazame. NCBI lineage: Eukaryota > Metazoa > Chordata > Chondrichthyes > Carcharhiniformes > Scyliorhinidae > Scyliorhinus > Scyliorhinus torazame. The sequence continues at coordinate 66,498,437 of NC_092707.1, forward strand.
CATAAGCCTCCTTCTTCCTCTTGACAAGTGTTTCGACTGCTTTAGTAAACCACGGTTCCCTTGCTCGACCACTTCCTCCCTGCTTCTGACAGATACATACTTATGCAAGAGGGTAGCCAGGGAAAGGGTTGGCCCACTGAAGGACAGGCAAGGGAATCTATGTGTGGAGCCAGAGGAAATGGGCGAGGTACTAAATGAATACTTTGCCTCAGTATTCACCAAAGAGAAGGAATTGGTAGATGTTGAGTCTGGAGAAGGGGGTGTAGATAGCCTGGGTCACATTGTGATCCAAAAAGACGAGGTGTTGGGTGTCTTAAAAAATATTAAGGTAGATAAGTCCCCAAGGCCTGATGGGATCTACCCCAGAATACTGAAGGAGGCTGGAGAGGAAATTGCTGAGGCCTTGACAGAAATCTTTGGATCCTCGCTGTCTTCAGGGGATGTCCCGGAGGACTGGAGAATAGCCAATGTTGTTCCTCTGTTTAAGAAGGGTAGCAAGGATAATCCCGGGAACTACAGGCCGGTGAGCCTTACTTCAGTGGTAGGGAAATTACTGGAGAGAATTCTTCGAGACAGGATCTACTCCCATTTGGAAGCAAATGGACGTATGAGTGAGAGGCAGCACGGTTTTGTGAAGGGGAGGTCGTGTCTCACTAACTTGATAGAGTTTTTCGAGGAGGTCACTAAGATGATTGATGCAGGTAGGGCAGTAGATGTTGTCTATATGGACTTCAGTAAGGCCTTTGACAAGGTCCCTCCTGGTAGACTATTACAAAAGGTGAAGTCACACGGGATCAGGGGTGAGCTGGCAAGGTGGATACAGAACTGGCTAGGCCATAGAAGGCAGAGAGTAGCAATGAAGGGATGCTTTTCTAATTGGAGGGCTGTGACCAGTGGTGTTCCACAGGGATCAGTGCTGGGACCTTTGCTCTTTGTAGTATATATAAATGATTTGGAGGAAAATGTAACTGGTCTGATTAGTAAGTTTGCAGACGACACAAAGGTTGGTGGAATTGCGGATAGCGATGAGGACTGTCGGAGGATACAGCAGGATTTAGATTGTCTGGAGACTTGGGCGGAGAGATGGCAGATGGAGTTTAATCCGGACAAATGTGAGGTAATGCATTTTGGAAGGTCTAATGCAGGTAGGGAATATACAGTGAATGGTAGAACCCTCAAGAGTATTGAAAGTCAAAGAGATCTAGGAGTACAGGTCCACAGGTCATTGAAAGGGGCAACACAGGTGGAGAAAGTAGTCAAGAAGGCATACGGCATGCTTGCCTTCATTGGCCGGGGCATTGAGTATAAGAATTGGCAAGTCATGTTGCAGCTGTATAGAACGTTAGTTAGGCCACACTTGGAGTATAGTGTTCAATTCTGGTCGCCACACTACCAGAAGGATGTGGAGGCTTTAGAGAGGGTGCAGAAGAGATTTACCAGAATGTTGCCTGGTATGGAGGGCATTAGCTATGAGTAGCGGTTGAATAAACTCGGTTTGTTCTCACTGGAACGAAGGAGGTTGAGGGGAGACCTGATAGAGGTATACAAAATTATGATGGGCATAGACAGAGTGGATAGTCAGAGGCTTTTCCCCAGGGTAGAGGGGTCAATTACTAGGGGGCACAGGTTTAAGGTGAGAGGGGCAAGGTTTAGAGTAGATGTACGAGGCAAGTTTTTTACGCAGAGGGTAGTGGGTGCCTGGAACTCGCTACCGGAGGAGGTAGTGGAAGCAGGGACGATAGGGACATTTAAGGGGCATCTTGACAAATATATGAATAGGATGGGAATAGAAGGATACGGACCCAGGAAGTGTAGAAGATTGTAGTTTAGTCGGGCAGCATGGTCGGCACGGGCTTGGAGGGCCGAAGGGCCTGTTCCTGTGCTGTACATTTCTTTGTTATTTGTTCTTTGTTCTTTGTTCTTTATCAAGGACACGCAGTAGCTGTTCCTTGAACAAGCTCCACATTTCCATTGTGCCCATCCCCTGCAGTTTTCCTCTCCATCCGATGCATCCTAAGTCTTGCCTCATTGCATCATAATTGCCTTTCCCCCAGATATAACTCTTGCCCTGCGGTATATACCTATCCCTTTCCATCACTAAAGTAAACGTAATCGAATTGTGGTCACTATCACCAAAGTGCTCTCCTACCTCCAAATCTAACACCTGTCCTGGTTCATTACCCAGTACCAAATCCAATACGGCCTCGCCTCTCGTTGGCCTATCTACATACTGTGTCAGGAAACCCTCCTGCACACATTGGACAAAAACGGACCCATCTAAAGCACTTGAACTACAGCTTTTCCAGTCAATATTTGGAAAGTTAAAGTCCCCCATAACAACTACCCTGTTGCTTTCGTTCCTATCCAGAATCATCTTTGCAATCCTTTCCTCTACATCTCTGGAACTTTTCGGAGGCCTATAGAAAACCCCTAACAGGGTGGCCCCTCCTTTCCTGTTTCTAACCTCAGCCCACACTACCTCAATTGAGGGCTCCTCATCAAACATCCATTCTGCCACCGTAATACTGTCCTTGACTAACAATGCTACCCCTCCCCCTCTTTTACCACCTTCCCTTAGCTTACTGAAATACCTAAACCCCGGCACCTGCAACAACCATTCCTGTCCCTGCTCTATCCCTGTCTCCGAAATGGCCACAACATCGAAGTCCCAGATACCAACCCATGCCGCAAGTTCACCCACATTATTCCGGATGCTCCTGGCATTGAAGAGACACACTTTAAACCACCTTCCTGCCTGCCGGTACACTCCTGCAACTTTAAAACCTTACTCATGACCTCACTACTCTCAACCTCCTGTAAACTGCTACAATTCAGGCTCCCAAGCCCCTGCTGAACTAGTTTAAACCCTCCTGAAGAGCATTAGCAAATTTCCCCCCCAGGATATTGGTACCCCTCTGGTCCAGGTGTAAACCATCCTGTTTGTAGAGGTCCCACCGACCCCAGAATGAGCCCCAGTTATCCAGAAATCTGAAACCCTCCCTCCTGCACCATCCCTGTAGCCACGTGTTCAACTCCTCTCTTTCCCTATTCCTCTTCTCGCTATCACGTGGCACGGGAAACAACCCAGAGATAATAACTCTGTTTGTCCTAGATCTAAGTTTCCACCCTAGCTCCCTGAATTCCTGCCTTACATCCCTATCCCTACCTATGTCGTTGGTACCTTTGTGGACCACGACTTGGGGCTGCTCCCCCTCCCCCTTAAGGATCCCGAAAACACGATCTGAGACGTCATGCACCCTGGCACCTGGGAGGCAACACACCAACTGCGAGTCTCTCACGTTCCCACAGAATCTCCTATCTATCCCCCTAACTATGGAGTCTCCAATGACTAATGCTCTACTCCTCTTCCCCCTTCCCTTCTGAGCAACAGGGACAGACTCTGTGCCAGAGACCTGCACCCCATGGCTTACCCCTGGTAAGCCCCCCCCCCAACAGTATCCAAAGCGGTATACTTGTTACTAAGGGGAATGACCACAGGGAATCCCTGTACTGACTGCTTCCTCCCAGCCCCTCTCACCGTCACCCATCTATCTTTATTCTTCGGAGTAACTACATCCCTGAAGCTTCTATCTATGACCACCTCTGCCTCCCGAATGACCCGAAGTTCATCCAGCTCCAGCTCCAGTTCCCTAACGCGGTTTCTGAGGAGCTGGAGATGGGTGCGCTTCCCACAGATGAAATCAGCAGGGACACTGTTGGCGTCCCTCACCTCAAACATTCTGCAGGAGGAACATTGCACTACCTTCCCTGCCATCCCCCTAGATAAAAAAAGAAAAAGAAAGAAAGAGCTTACCTGTTATTCACTCCCCTTCTCAGCAAGCACTCACTCAGCAACCTCTGCGCCCTGCACGATAACACCTGAGGGGAAATAAAAGAAAAACTACTTACCAGTCACCAGCCAATCCCTTACCTGCAGGCTGTGGCGTCACGGTTCAACTTCTTCCTGACCTCGAGCCTTCCTCTTGATCTTTACAGCAGTTGTTTTTTTTGGTTAGAGGAGGAGGTAGGGAGGGAAACACTGAAGACATTTTTCGGGTTTAAGTGTCACTTGACAACAGCTCCTCCACAAACTACCTTCAAATTAGGGTGACCACAACGGAGGTATGCAAATTTCCCTTGCAACACCAATCAGCACCTCCGCTCTACTGCCCTCTGCTGGATGCTTGTCTTCACTCGAACAGCTAAGGTCTCTAGCTCAGGTACACCTTCAAGTTAGGGTGACCACAACAGAGGTATGCAAATTTCCCTTGCAACACCAATCAGCAGCTCCGCTCTACTGCCCTCTGCGTTACTGTGAAAAGCCCCTAGTCACCACATTTCTGGCACCTGTTCGGGGAGGACGGTACGGGAATTGAACCCGCGATGCTGGCATCATTCTGCACTACAAGCCAGCTGTTTAGCCCACTGTGCTAAACCAGTCTGTGTGGAGTCTGCACATTCTTCCCCTGTCTGCGTCAGTTTTCTATGGGTGCTCCGATTTCCTCCCACATGTCCCAAAAGGGCAGCACGGTAGCATTGTGGATAGCACAATTGCTTCACAGCTCCAAGGTCCCAGGTTCGATTCCGGCTTGGGTCACTGTCTGTGCGGAGTCTGCACATCCTCCCCTTGTGTGCGTGGGTTTCCTCCTGGGGCTCTGGTTTCCTCCCACAGTCCAAAGATGTGCAGGTTAGGTGGATTGGCCATGATAAATTGCCCATAGTGTCCAAAATTGCCCTTAGTGTTGGGTGGGGTTACTGGTTATGGGGATAGGGTGGAGGTGTGAACCTTGGGTCGGGTGCTCTTTCCAAGAGCCAATGTTGCTGCTAACTTTTGTCTTAGTTTAATTGCTCTGTTTTATCACCTTTGCTCTTGAGTCGCCAGGAAACCTTCTGATACCACCACGTGGTTCAAGTCCGAGTAATGATCAATAATCCAACACACCGCTTAGTAAGAGTTAAATCAACGCACATTTATTATATACAGTAATCAATACTCATGCATAAATTCTACGTCTAAGCTACTTCCTACAACTAACATGCCAATACTTAACTTGGAAATTGTGTTCTGAGCCTGCGGGATTCGAAGCTGGTACAGATCGATAGCTAGGAGCGCCTATATCGTAGCAAGCGTTGAAGTAAGACTTACGATTTGAGCGGCTGTTGCAGAAGGCTAGCAGAAGGCTCGCAGGAGGGTGCAGAAGGGGTAGCAGAAGGGTGGTGGAAGGGCCGATTTGAACTTGGACTCTATTCTTATAGTCCCCAGGGGCTTCCCGCCTTTCGGTGTGGACCCTGTACCTGGTTCCAAGTGATTGGACTTCGTCCCAATCACTTGGTTCGATATTCTCCAATGCTGGAGCGATTCCTTGATCGATGGGCGGTCTTGGGGTGATCGTTCACCTTCCTTTGTGTAGGCTCCTGTTGGCGCCGAAAAGTCTGGGCTGGCTTTGTGTCTAAAATGTTGCACATTGTTCCCGGGGATTGCTCATTAGTATTCAGATGGCTGGTGTTTTGTTGTGCTGATGGCTGCAGGTATCGATCTTGTCTGGCCTTCCCAGAGGTGAATACACAGTTTACCTGCAGCTGCTTGTTTTAGTCCTGTTGGCTGATTTTCCCATCAGCCTTTTCCGTTTGCCATTTTAAATCGGGGTTAGCCATTCTAAATCGCGAGTTAGCCATTTTAACTGACTACACCAGTGCAGACGCGATGGGCCGAATGGCCTTCTTCTGCACTGTAAATTCTATGAAAGACGTGCTTGTTAGGTGAAGTGGACATTCTGAATTCTCTTGGTGTACCCGAACAGGCGCCGGTGTGTGGCGACGTGGGGACTTTCACAGTAACATCATTGCAGTGTTAATGTAAGCCTACTTGTGACAATAATAATTATTATTATTATTTAAAAACTCACAATCCTCTGAGGGATTTTTTTTTCTTCATCTCTGACCTAAATGGGCGATCCTCTAATTTCCAGCACAGTAAGAAGTCTTACAACACCAGCTTAAAGTCCAACAGGTTTCTTTCAATGTCACTAGCTTTCGGAGCACTGCTCCTTTCCCAGGTGAATGAAGAGGTAGGCTCCAGAAACATATAAATAGACAAAGTCAAAGATGCGAGACAATGCTTTGAATGCGAGCATTTGCAGGTAATTAAGTCCTTACAGATCCAGAGACAGGGGTAATCCCAGGTTAAAGAGGTGTGAATTGTCTCAAGCCAGGACAGTTGGTAGGATTTTGCACGCCCAGGCCAGATGATGGGGGGGGTGAATGTAATGCGACATGAATCCAAGGTCCCGGTTGAGGCCATACTCATGTGTGTGGAACTTGGCTATAAGTTTCTGTTCGGCGATTCTGCGATGTCGCGCGTCCTGAAGGCTGCCTTGGAGAACACTTACCCGAAGATCAGAGGCTGAATGCCCTTGACTGCTGAAGTGTTCCCCGACTGGAACATTGCTCCGAAAGCTAGTGATTTGAAAGAAACCTGTTGGACTTTAACCTGGTGTTGTAAGATTTCTTTGCTCATCCCAGTCCAACGCCGGCATCTCCACATCATGGCTCTAATTTCTAAACTGTGGCCCCCAGTACTAGATTCTCCCACAAGAGAAAACATCCTCCCCACACCCACCATGCCAAGACCCCTCAGGGTCTTAAATGTTTCAATCAAATTGCCTCTCACTCTTTTAAACTCCAGCAGATACAAACCGAGCCTGTCCAACCTTCCCTCATAAGACACCCCACCAAATCCAGGTATTAGTTCAGTAAACCTTCCCAGAATTGCTTCCAGTACATTTACATCCTTCCTTAAATACGGAAACCAATATTGTTGACAGTACTCCAGATGTGGTCTCACCAATGCCCTGTATAACTCAAACATCGCTTTCCTACTTTTGTATTAAATTCCCCTCGCAATAAATGAGAACATTCTATTAGCTTTCCTAATTACTTGCTGTCCCTGCACTAAAACCCCTAGACCCCTCTGCTTCTCAAAGATCTGCAATCTCTCACATTTAGATAATATGCTTCTTTTTGATTTGTCCTCCCAAAATGGACAATTTCACATTTTCCCACTTGCCCAACCTATTTATATCCTTTTGTATTCTTCTTCGGTCCTCTTCGGAATTTACTTTCCTACCTATCTTTGAGTCATCAGCAAATTTAGCAACCATGCCTTCGATCCTATCATCCATGTCATTTATATAAATTGGAAAACGCTGAGGCCCCAGCAATGATCCCTGTGGCACACCATTCTTTACATCATCTTCTACCCATTACAATACTCGTTACACCATGGGCTTTTATTTTTACAATAACCTCCTTATTAAATGCCTTCTGAAAATCTAAATACAGTACTTCCACTGGCCCCCTTTAACCACAGCACATGTTACTTCTTCAAAGAACTCCAATAAATTGGTTAAACATGATTTTCCTTTCACAAAACCGCGTTGACTCTGCCTGATTATCCTGAATTTTTTCAAGTGCCCTGCTATAACGTCTTTCTGAATAAAGCTTCTAACATTTTCCTTATGACAAGACAGCTAACTGACCTGTAGTTTCCTGCCTTCTGTCTCCACCCCTGCCCTGGCCTGCATACCTCCTTTCCTGGCCATGGCCAGGTTTCCCCTCTGGCCTTATATGCTCATTGGCCAGTTAGCTGGGCATCCATACTGGCCGGAATTCCAGCGCTATCCAATTGGCAAGTGGCAGTGAGACATCCATTCAGGGCATGGAGCTCGCTTTGGCCATAATAATGAGGCCGGATGCCTCAAAGTGGCTATAGGCTAACAGTTGGCCCGATGAACAGCCATCTCATTGGCTTTCCACCAACACTCTATTTTTCTTCCCATTTCCACATTTTCCACATCTTTGTATTTCTTTTTAGTTTTTTTCATTGCATTGTTGATTTTGCATTTTCTTTTAGCTTGCAGGTGCTGCCAACACATCATGATACTGACTGGAGATTTCTGAATGAATGATATCTTTGTATCAGTGCCATTTTATAAAATGTAAAATGGCTTCTTTGCTGTAATGTTGCTCCGCATTGATAAGTACAGTGCCTTTTCTTTTTATAAATGGACATTAAATGGACAGTTTACAGATGCACCATAGAAAGCATCCTGTCTGGCTGCATCACAGCCTGATATGGCAACTGCTCGGCCCAAGACCGCAAGAAATTTCAGAGAGTCGTGAACACAGCCCCGTCCATCACACAAACCCACCTCCCATCCATTGACTCTATCTACACCTCCCGCTGCCTGGGGAAAGCGGGCAGCATAATCAAAGACCCCTCCCACCCGACTTACTCACTCTTCCACCTTCTTCCATTGGGCAGGAGATACAAAAGTCTGAGAACATGCACAAACAGATTCAAAGACAGCTTCTTCCCCGCTGTTACCAGACTCCTAAACGACCCTCTTATGTATTGACCTGATTAATTCTACACTCTTGTATGCTTCACCCGATGCTGGAGTCTATGTATATACATTGTGTATCTTGTGTTGCCCTATTATGTATTTTTTTAAATTTTATTTTATTTTCATGTACTAAATGATCTGTTTGAGCTGCTCGCAGAAAAATACTTTTCACTGTACCTCAGTAGACATGAGAATGAACAAATCCAATCCAATCCTAAAAGTCTATTAAGGTGGCTGCCAAGGGCCAGGTAACTTTTGAAATTTCTGCATAGACTCAGAAATATCTCAAGTCCCTAGAAGTTTCTTAATTGTTTTGATCATGGGTGGAGTGCCTTCCTTGTACCGTGAAAGAGAAAACCATTTGCGGAATTCATACCTTCTGTTGTTTGTGGACTACCCAAAAATCAAAATCTATGGAGTCCTGGGCTTTCTATCTTTGAGCTTGAAACTTAATGAGAGATGTAGAGAAGCCAGTCAAATCATAAGTGAGTATTAATGGCCACCATCCATTTTCCATTGTATAGCAATGGCTTCTAACTTTAAATAATTCTGTCTAGTCAGTAGAATTATGGACCACATGGTCACATGACCAAAATTGTCTTCAGATAACAAATCTTGCTTACTCCAAGCACCAGAAAGAAACCAATCAGACTGCAAACACAGCAAAAGGCAGTGACAACAAAGGCCGCAAAATCTATGTCTTAAAACTGGAGATTGCAAAATCGTAAGGTCTCCCAGCCTGTTCTTTTTCAAGGCCACCTGTACAGAAATGTGACCTCCTGGCAAGAAGATCACAACTTTGTGACCTGCTGAAAATCCATCTCTTTGAGGGAATCCTGCAATAATCCTGATATATAAGACCCAGACTGCACTTCAAGAGTGAAAATGTCTTCTTAGCAGCTAGCAATGCATGTTTTTTCCTATTTTGAGCAAACACATGAATTATGAACCATTCTTTTGTTTCTGACTAGGAAAGGTGCACTATTCTCATTATCTGTATTTCTTTGTATGTATGTGTGCATGTGAGTGTTGAATCTGCTGGTTGTGCAAACTGGCTGTAATGTTCTTGTCAGATGGCCTGATTCTTTGCAAGAACATAATTAGCTAAAGCTATAAACGATTTATTAACACTAACTGTGGGTAAACGATATACAAAACAACAGATGAATAACAATAAAATCATGCACAAGCAATCTCTCTCTTCAACTCCCTCCAGCCAGTCTGAGGTCAGCTGACTCTAACATTCACTTATACATTAGTGACACTCTTAGTGGTCAGTTGGTGAATTACAACACAACCATGCTATCACTACACTGACCATACACCCGAGAGTTAAGAAACACACACACTTCCATACACACTTCCATTTTCAAAATAATACACTGGCGGGATTCTCCATCAGCCGACACCAGAATCGGGTAACGAGATTAGGCAGAGAATCGGTTTTGACACTAAAATCGTGACGGGCGCCTCTTTCACGCCGAATCGCAATTCTGCGGTGCATCGATAGCGGTGCCAATGTGTTCCACTTCGCACGTACAGTAAACGCTATTTGCATAACATTAGCGGGCCTGACCCGTATTCTCCAGATCCTCCGCAATTCTCTGCTTCCACTGGGGGAATTCCTGATGGAAAGGTTAACTTGTGCTTTTAAAAATGGAGAAACAGGCTCCATGACTGATGAGGCAGAGAGAGGAGGTTGGACACAGAGAGGTGCGACCATGGGCTGTTGGTTCTGACACTGGCCTGGCTGGCCGGGGGGGTGATGGGGGCCCTGCTACGGTCAGGACGGGGTGACTGGGGGACACGCCGTGGGGCCGGATTGACCCCCCATGTTACTGGGGTGCTGTCCAGACATGGACCACTATTGCTGTGGCCTGCAAAGCAGCCATTTTGCTGCGCACCTCTCTGACCATCCACCTTTGCCCCTGATTCTGCATAGTGACACCGGCCATATGGATGTCCCCACCCCCGCACTCCAGTCCCCACCCCCCACCCCATCACCCCCACACACCACCCTCTGCCATGCCACCCCCCCCCCCTAAACCGGCCACATGGTGTGCACAAGGGCAACGCCCACAGTAGCCCCTACAGGCAAGCGCCAGATAGGGGCTGTGGAGGGTACCGCTGGTATGGGCTGCACCAGCCAATGGTACCCCTGGCAGCTGGGACGGGCCCCAGGGCCAGAAGCTCCCATGGTGACGGGCACCAATGGGGCCGGGATGCGAGGATTGGGGGGCTGGGAGTCGTGCGGGTGCAGGGTCCGCGGTACCAACCGGGGCCACAGTTTAGACCATTGGATCTGGTTGGGCACTGGGCTATGTACCATGCTAACATGTCTGCGTTTCACCCCCTGCAGACAATGGAGATTGGAATACAACCAGAAATGGTGGCCTTCCTCCTAGTCGCCGCAGCCCTGGGAGATGCCTTTTGGGTGTACGAGTTGGAACTACATAAAGGGGAGGAAACTGCAGCAGCGGAGCGTGCCCTAGAGAAACAGGAGGCAGCCACTGACGATGGAGAGCTGGCTGTTCAACAAGCAAAGGAGGAGGAGTAGGAGGAGGAGGTGCAAAGCAGGCAGTGAGGACTTGCCGGACTGAGCTTGCTGTTGAAGACTCCGGCTGAGCAGGGGAACGGATTACGGTGCTCATGGCACCGCGGGGGTATGGGGGAGGTCACACGCGGCCATCTAGGTAACAGTTTCCCTGAACTTCTACATAATGGGATCGATCCAGGAGCTGAGTGGGCACCTATGCAGGATATCACAGAGCTTGGTGCACAGGTACATCTATGCCATCATGGAGGTCCTACATGCCCAGTCGGCACAGTACATCCATTGCAATATGGAGCGAACCCACCAGGATGTCCAGGCAGCGGGGTTTGCTACTATTGCCAAGATGCGCCAGGTCCAGGGAGTGATCGGCAGGATGCGTGTCACCCTATGAGCATCTGCAGATGAGAGGCCGATCGTCACAAAACAAAATGAACGTGCAGCTAGTGTGTGACCATGAGATGCTTATCATGTTTGTCTGTGCCCGATACCCGGGCAGTGTGCACGATGCCTTCATCCTGACACACTCAACGGTTCCCGGCCTCTCCTAGGTGCACCCCTGGATGGGGGGTTGGCTCCTGGGCGATAGGGGTTATCCGCTGCGGCCATGGCTGATGACGCCTACCCGGAGGCCACAGACTGAGGTGGAGATCTGCTACAACGACACACATGCAGCGACCAGGGGCATGATCAAGCGGTGCTTGAGCCTCCTGAAGATGCGGTTCAGGTGCCTTCCAGTATGGTGGGGAATGTCGCCCGCATCGTGGATGCCCACTGAGTCCTCCACAACATCGTGCAGCAGAGGGGTGACGTGCTGGATAAGGAGGATAAACATCAGTCCTCGTCTGATGATGCGGATGTGGAGGATGGTTAGGACATGGGGCCGGGCAGGCAGTGGAGGGCGCACAACGTGTGCGCCAGGGCCAATGCGCACGTGACGCTCTGATCGCCTCCAGGTTAACTCACTAAATGGGGGTTGGCCAGGGGGCATGCTTGGAGATTGAGCTTGGGGGGAATAGCTAGTTTATCATTGATGATGGACAGTTGATAGGTGTATAACCCGCACGAGACCAACGTGTATGGACCAATTAACCTCCCCGTGAGCCTCGTACAATACGAGCTTCCCCACTGAGGGTGGGGGGGGGGGGTGTCTATCAGAGGAGTAAGTGGACACTAGCATAAACGCCGGCCCAGGTGGGGGTATGAGTAGTGTCCGCTGGGAACTGAAGTATACTGTGTATATAATTTACTTTGTGATAAGATACGTTTCTTTACGCCTCTTGTTTTGAATTCTTTGTGGCCACTAAAATAGGAGTCTCAAGGCCAGCAGGAATGTGAGAGGGAGCAGGGGCTCTCAGAGGTGAAGAAGGATGCCCGGTGGATGATCAGGATTAAACAGCACACCACCTTCTTCCTGGCAAGTAGCTACACTCCAAACAGTGGAGCAACCACTGTCGGACATGGACCTCCCCAAAGTCAACCCCTTCCCACCAGCATCAGGACCACTCTCCCCCCCCCACCTATTCCCAGGTCACTTGAAATTACACCCCAGAATACAGTTCAGAGGGCACTCACCTTGCTCCCCCTCGGAGTCCATGGTGCCTGGTTCCCACTTTTCAGGACATGCACCATTTCGCACCCGCATGACTTCCAGCTGTGAGGAGGCAAGGGCATCCCAGGAGGCCGTGAATCAGGCTTCCTGCACGATAATGAATTAATTCAAATGAATGTAAATGAGTAGTGCTGTGGGCGAGAACTGGATCGGGGCCACTGTGGCGGGCCGGGAGACTCACTGACGCCTGCTGAGAATGCCCTTTTGGCCCTCACGCCCAGTTCAATAGGCCATTGCGAATCCTACCTGGGGCTAGCGGCCCTGGAAAATCGTCCCGCCCCAGATCTTTCTTTAATGACAATCCGATAGCCACATTTTCACACTTACTGAGACTAGCTTTTCGATGCCAAATTTATCTAATTAAATGACTGAAGTTACATTCCCCACCCACCATGGTGAGATTTGAACTTAGTCTCCAGATCATTAGTCCTGGCGTTTGGATTGCTAGAACGAAATGTAACCACGATGATTGTACCCTGAGATCCGATGAATGAAACTGCCCAAACTGGTTGAAGAATTCTTTTTTTTTTAATAAACATTTTATTGAGGTATTTTTTGGTATTATAACAACAACACAAAAAACAATGTACATGAAACCATAAACATCGTGCAGAAGCCGTCTCCCTCTCTTACAGGTCCCACCTTTATTAACTCCCTACTCTAAGCTAAACTAACCCCCCCCCCATCTGCTGACGATTAACTTTCCCCGAAGAAGTCGACGAACAGTTGCCACCTCTGGGCGAACCCTAACAGTGACCCTCTCAAGGCGAACTTGATTTTCTCCAAACAGAGAAAGCTAGCCATGTCCGATAGCCAGGTCTCCGACTTCGGGGGCTTTGAGTCCCTCCAAGCTAATAGTATCCGTCACCAGGCTACCAGGGAAGCAAAGGCCAGAACGTCTGCCTCTTTCTCCTCCTGGATTCCCGGGCCTTCCGACACCCCGAAAATCGTCACGTCTGGACTCAGCACCACCCTTGTTTTTCACACCGTGGACATGACTTCTGCAAACCCCAGCCAAAATCCCCTAAGCTCCGGACATGCCCAGGACATGTGGACATGGTTCGCTGATCCTCCCGCACATTTTGCATACCTGCCTTCCACCCCAAAGAATCTGCTCATCCGGGCCACTGTCATGTGAGCCCGATGAACGACCTTAAATTGTAACAGGCTGAGACTGGCACATGTTGAGGGCGCTTTGACTCTACTCAACGTGTCCGCCCTTGGACCATCCTCTATCCCTCCTCTCAACTCCTCCTCCCACTTGCGCTTCGGCTCCTCGGTCTGCGTCTCCTCTGACCCCATAAGTTCCTTGTAAATGTCCGAGACGTCCCTTCTCCTACCCACCCTCTGGAAACTACCCTGTCCTGAATCCCCCTTAGCGGTAGGAGCGGGAAGGTTGACACCTGTTTACGTTGGAAGTCCCGCACCTGCAGATACCTGAATTAGTTACCCCTCGCCAACCCAAACTTCTCCTCCAGCGCCCTCATACTCGGAAAGCTCCCCTCTACAAACATATCCACCATCCTCTCAATCCCTCCTCTCCGCCATATCCGGAACACCCCATCCATACTTCCCGGGGCAAACCGGTGATTATTACAGATTGAGGACCAGACCAATGCTCCCTCTGCTCCCACATGTCTCCTCCATTGCCCCAGACTCACAGGGCTGCCACCACCACGGGGCTGGTGGAGTACCGTGCCGGCGGGAACGGCAGAGGCGCAGATACCAATGCCCCCAAACTGGTGTCCTTGCGTGAAGCTGCTTCCATACGCTCCCATGCCGACCCTCCCGCCACTACCCACTTCCTGATCATGGCTATACTCGCCGCACAGTAATAGTTCCTAACATTTGGCAGCGCCAGCCCGCCTTCTCCCCGACTCCGCTCAAGCATTACCTTCCTTACCCGCAGGGTCTTGCCCACCCAAACAAAGCCAGTGATCACTTTGTTGACCCGTTTAAAAAAGGACCGCGGAATAAAGATGGGGAGACATTGAAACACGAACAGGAATCTCCGGAGGACCGTCATCTTCCCCGTCTGCACCCTCCCAGCTAATGACAATGGGAGCGTCCTGTCGTGTTGGGTGTTCTGGTCTACAAACAGGTGAACATGGCTGCAGCTGGTGTAACTCTATTTTATTAACAACTCAACTGTAATAACATACTGTAAGCTTGGGTACGTGCATTACCAGCTTATCTGTGGACCCTGTCCTATCACCATCTAGGTGAGGCACTCAGCACATGGTGAATGTCTGAGAGGCTCTGTGCTCTGAGCTGGCTGCTGCCAGAATGAGCGGGAACTCTGGTGTCCCCTGTCTTTATAGTGCATGTGCTCTCACTGGTGATTGGCTGCGATGTTGTGTCTGCTGGTTGGTCCTACTGTATGTCCATCAGTGTGTCAGTGTGTGTGTGATTGCACCATGATATGCTGATGTATATCATGTCATCCCCCTTTTTGCAAAGAATATGTGCCTACATGAGAATAAATAAAGTGTAGGGAGTGTGTCTGATGATGTGTGTGCATCATTGACATCAATATGTACATGTGGCAATGCTATATACACGGGAAGGTGCCAGCTGCAGAGGAAAACTATGTTACACCAAGAACGAAACAAATGCTATTAACAAACGATGAAAGACTCTTAAGCAGTACGGCAGAACAAGTCAGTGAGTCCAATAGTGCAAGGTTTATAAATCAAGTCTTTGGGGTGGGCGACGAATTCGGGTTGACCGCCTCAAGGGTGGTTCAGGATCCACCGGCTGAGGAATGGGCCAGGCCACGGTTGAGTGAGGAGGAGGCAGGGTATCCGGAAGCTCAACAAAGTCCATGTCAGGGACAACAGGAGGGCGTGGCACCGGTGCAGAATTTCGTAGCGAGTGTGGAACCAGATGAAGGGTCCGCCGATTGCGGCGGCGAATGGAGCCATCAGGCAAACGAACCAGAAACGAGCGGGGAGCCACCTGTCTAAGAACCTCAGTGGTTGCCAACCAGCCACCCTCCGGAAGATGTATGCGGACATGATCTCCAAGCACCAGGGCAGGAAGATCAGTCGCCCGAGCATCATGAGCCGCCTTGTGTTGCTCACGCTCTTGTTGCATCCTTCGAAGTACCGGAGCATGGTCGAGGTCTGGGACGTGAATGGACGGCACAGTGGTCCTGAGGGTGTGACCCATAAGCAGTTGGGCCGGCGATAGGCCCGTGGACAGTGGGGCTGAGCGATAGGCCAGCAAGGCGAGGCAGAAGTCAGATCCTGCATCAGCAGCCTTGCAGAGGAGCCTTTTTACAATGTGGATGCCCTTCTCTGCTTTGCCATTTGACTGAGGGTGCAGGGGATTGGACGTCATGTGTGCAAAGTTGTATGCACTAGCAAAGGAAGACCATTCCTGACTCGAGAAGCAGGGGCCATTGTCTGACATCACGGTGAGCGGAATGGCGTGGCAAGCAAATGTCTCCTTACAGGCCCGGATAACAGCCGATTACGTGGTGTTGTGCAGGCGTATGACCTCAGGATAGCTGGAAAAGTAGTCGATGATGATGATGTAGTCCCTGCTGAGCGCATGGAACAGGTCCACGCCCACCTTCGACCAGGGGGACGTGACCAACACATGGGGCTGAAGGGTCTCACGTGGTTGTGCCGGCTGGAACCGCTGACAGGTGGGGCAATTGAGCACAGTGTTGGCAATGTCCTCATTTATTCCCGGCCAGTATACAGCCTCTCGGGCCCTCCGTCGGCACTTCTCAACGCCGAGATGGCCTTCGTGCAGCTGTTCTAAGACAAGCCGGTGCATGCTGTGTGGGATCATAATGCGATCCAGCTTCAGGAGGACACCATCCACGACTGCCAAGTCGTCCCGAATGTTGTAAAACTGTGGGCATTGTCCCTTGAGCCACCCGTCCGTCATGTGATGCATCACACGTTGCAGAAGGGGGTCAGCGGCAGTCTCTCGGCGAATGTGGGCAAGGCGTTCATCAGTGGCCGGTAGATTGGCAGAAGTGAAGGCTGCATGTGCGTCGACTTGGCCAACGAACCCCTCTGGGTCGGACGGAATGTCGACTGCCCTGGACAGAGCGTCTACTATGATCAGGTCCTTACCCGGGGTGTATACAAGTTGGAAGTCGTACCTCTGGAGTTTGAGCAGAATGCGCTGGAGGCGAGGTTCATGTCATTAAGGTCCTTTTGGATGATGCCAACCAGCGGGCGATGGTCGGTCTCCACAGTGAACTGGGGAAGGCCATACACATAGTCGTGGAACTTGTCAACGCCAGTCAACAGGCCTAGGCACTCCTTCTCAGTTTGCGCATAGCGCTGCTCTGTGGGGGTCATGGCACGTGACGCATAGGCGACAGGGGCCCATGATGAAACGTCATCTCATTGACGGAGGACCGCCCCAATGCCGGATTGGCTGGAGTCTGTCGAGATCTTCGTCTCCCTTGCAGGATCGAAGAACGTCAGTACCGGGGCGGTGGTAAGCTTGACCTTGAGCTCCTCCCATTCACGCTGGTGGGTGGGAAGCCACTGGAATTCAGTTGTTTTCCTGACAAGGTGCCGGAGAGCTGTGGTGTGGGAAGCGAGGTTAGGGATGAATTTTCCCAGGAAGTTGACCATTCCTAGGAAGCGTAGCACCGCCTTCTTGTCTGTCGGCTTCTGCATAGCCGTGATGGCTGCCACCTTGTCGGCATCCGGCCGCACACCCAACCGGGAGATGTGGTCCCACAAGAACTTGAGCTCGGTTTGGCCAAAAGAACATTTGGCTCTGTTAAGGCGCAGGCCTGGTCCCATATCTGTTGAAAGACGTGTTGGAGGCGACTGATATGCTCCTGCGATGTGGTAGACCAAATAATGATATCGTCCAGATAGACGCGCACGCCTTCGATCCCCTCCATCATCTGTTCCATGATGCGATGGAAAACTTCAGAGGCCGATATGATTCGAAATGGGATCCTATTGTCGCAGAATCTGCCAAATGGAGTGTTGAAGGTACACAGCTTCCTGCTGGACTGATCCAATTGAATCTGCCAGAAGCCCTTTGAGGCATCAAGCTTGGTGAATATTTTTGCCCGAGCCATCTCACACGTGATCTCCTCACGTTTGGGTATAGGGTAATGTTCCCTCATTATATTGCGATTTAAGTCTTTCGGGTCAATACAGATCCGGAGCTCGCTGGAAGGCTTCTTGATGCACACCATGGAGCTGACCCATGCAGTTGGCTCCGTCACTCGGGAAAGCACTCCTTGGTCCTGAAGGTCCTGCAGCTGCTACTTGAGGCGGTCCTTCAGGGGGGCTGGGACTCTGCGAGGTGCATGAACTACCGGGGTGGCATCCAGTTTGAGCAGGATTTAGTTTGTGTAGGGCAGTGTACCCATGCCCTCGAAAGCATCCTGGTTGTGAGAGAGGATTGAGTTTAGTTGCTCCCTGAATTCTGCATCTTGGAAGTCAGATGTGCCTTCTGGAGCGAGAGAGTGTACTCGCTGAATGAGGTGGAGGAGTTTGCATGCATGTGCGCCTAGCAGCGAGTCCTTTGAAGAGCCCACGATCTCAAAGGGTAGGATGGCTTTACGCGAGTTGTGCGTCACTTTGAGTTGGCACGACCCCTTGGCGGGGATGACATTGCCATTATAGTTGACCAGTTGACAGATGGATGGAAGAATTGCTGGCTTGACCTTCAGGGTTTGAAGTGCTGACCATGCGAGGAGATTTGCAGAAGCACCAATGTCCAGGTGGAATGTGATCTGGGATCGGTTGACTGTCAGGGTGGCACACCACTCGTCGTCCGGAACAATGCTGTGCACCGACAGCGGCTGGTGCGTTCGACTCGGGGACAGCTTGTTCTTGTTGATGACAGCAATGCGGAAAGGCTCCCTGTCCTCAGTGTCACTGGTCTGTATGATGTCAGGATCGGACTCAGTAAACATGGGTTGAATTGCCCGAACATTTCTGCGAGGCTGGTTAAACTGTTGCGAGTTAGCAGGCTGAGGTGCTCGACAGCAGGCAGCACAGTGGCCAAGCCTGCCACAGCGTAGGCATTGTCGCGCTTTGGCCGACCATTGCCACTTTAAATGGGCGCAGCCACAGTTGCCGCACGTCATGACATCAGTGCATTAGTTGCGCCACCGTGCATGCGCGGTGCGGTCTTGCGAACGCGTTCCTCCGCGGCAACGTCCCCTCTTTTGGCGCGTACAAGCGCAGGAGGCCTCGGAAAGCGTGCAAAGCGGCCGCCCTCCTCTGGGCCGTGGGCCGGGAGGTACTCGATCGTCTGGACCCGCTCCGCCTCGTGGGGCCCCTGCTGCGCCGTTTCAGCCGCCTGGATGTGTGAGTACCGGCTGGTGGCATTCTCATGCAGGACGCAGGTCTCGATGGCCGTCGCTAGGGTGATTTGCTTGATTTTAAGGGGCTGCTGGCCGACATGTCCTCGAGGTGTCCGACATGACCCCGAAAACTATCTGGTCGGGTATCATGGAGGCAGAGGTGGGCCCATAGCCGCAGGACTGCGCGAGGATGCGGAGGTGCGTTAAATAAGACTGGAAAGGCTCGTCCTTACCCTGCAGGCGCTGCTGGAACAGGTACCTTTCAAAGCTTTCGTTAACTTCAACGCTGAAGTGTTCATCAAATTTTAGGAGCACCGTCTTGTATTTGGTTTTGTCCTCGCCGTCTGCGAATGTAAGTGAGTTAAAGATGTGGATGGCGTGTTGCCCTGCCGTGGAGAGAAGAAGGGCAATCTTCCTTGTGGCCGATGCATTCTCCCTGTCTGTGGCCTCTAGGAAGAGCTGGAAGTGCTGTTTAAAAAGCTTACAATTCACCCCGAGATTGCCAGCGATGCGTAGCGGCGGCGGCGGGTTAATGTTCTCCATGCTGCAGGATGGCGGATTGCTGATTAGTTGCAGGTAGGTCTCACAGGGGCTAGTATGCATCCACACCTGGTACCATGTCGTGTTGGGTGTTCTGGTCTACAAACAGGTGAACACGGCTGGAGATGGTGTAACTCTATTTTGTTAACAACTCAACTGTAATAACATACTGTAAGCTTGGGTACATGCATTACCAGCTTATCTGTGGACCCTGTCCTATCACCATCTAGGTGAGGCACTCAGCACATGGTGAATGTCTGAGAGGCTCTGTGCTCTGAGCTGGCTGCTGCTAGTGTGAGCGGGAACTCTGGTGTCCCCTGTCTTTATAGTGCGTGTGCTCTCACTGATTGGCTGCGAGGTTGTGTCTGCTGGTTGGTCCTACTGTATGTCCATCAGTGTGTCAGTGTGTGTGTGATTGCACCTTGATATACAGATGTATATCATGACACGTCCTTCATTTGGTCGACCAGCCGGGCCAGATTTAATTTATGCAACCGGTCCCATTCCCACGCCACTTGAATGCCTAGGTACCTGAAGCTTCTCCCTACTAATCTAAACGGCAGCTCCCCCAATCGCCTCTCCTGTTCCCTCGTCTGGATCGCAAATATCTCACTTTTCCCCATATTTAGCTTTTCCCCCCAAAACCGGCCAAATTCCCCTAGAATTCTCAAGATTTCTTCCATCCCCTCGAATGGGGCCGATACATACAGAAGCAGGTTGTCTGCACAGAGCGAGACTCTGTGCTCCAACCCCGCCCCCCCACCGCCCCCCCCCCCCCCCCCCCCGCCCCCCCCCCCCCCCCACTGGACCAGCACCTTCCAGCCCCTGGAGTCTCGCAGAGCAATTCCCAATGGCTCTATAGCTAGCGCAAACAACAGTGGGGAGAGGGGGCATCCCTGTCTCGTCCTCCGGTGCAGTCTAAAGTTGCCCTATTCGTCCGTACACTTGCCCCAGGAGTCTGATACAGAAACCTGACCCAATCAATAAAGCCCCGCCCAAACCCGAACCGTCCCAGCACCTCCCACAGGTAATCCCATTCTACCCGATCAAAAGCCTTTTCTGCATCCATTGCGATCACCACCTCCACCTCCCTACCTTCCGGGGGCATCATGATCACATTTAACAACCTTCTTACATTGGCCACCAACTGCCTACCCTTAACAAACTCTGTCTGGTCCTCCCAATAACGTCCGGAACACAATCCTCAAACCTGGAGGGCAAAATTTTGGCCGGCAGTTTGGCGTCCACATTCAACAGGGATATCGGCCTGTAGGACTCACACAGCTCTGGGTTCTTGTCCCGCTTCAGAATCAGCAAAATCGTGGCCTGTGACATCGTCAGGGACAGCATCCCTCTTTCCCTTGCCTCATTGAACATCCTCATCAACACCGGCCCCAATTTCCCAGAGAATATTTTATAAAACTCCACTGGGTACCCGTCCGGCCCCGGGGCTTTACCCGCCTGCATGGCCTTCAGACCCTCCACTATCTCTTCCAATCCGACCAGGGCCACCAGCCCTTCTACCAGCTCTTGGGAAATTCAGCCCCCCCAAGAAGTGCCTCATCCCCTCCGGCCCAGTAGGGGGTTCCGACCTATACAGCCTACTGTAGAAATCTCTAAACTCCTTATTCACCCCTGCAGAATCTCCAACCAGGTTCCCATCTCCGTCATTTACTTTCCCTATCTCCCAGGCTGCCGCGCTCTTTCTAAGCTGCTGTGCAAGCATTCTGCTGGCCTTCTCTTCATACTCATAGATCGCCCCCTCGCCTTTCTCAGCTGCTCCACCGCCCTGTGGGTAACAAGCCGAACTCCGCATGTAGCCTCCGCCGTTCCCTTAAAAGCCCTGTCTCTGGGGTCTCCACATACCTCCTATCGATCTGTAGTATCTCATTAACCAGTCGGTCCGTCTCTGCTCTGTCTACCTTCTCCCTGTGGGCCCATATTGAGATCAGCTCTCCTCTAACCACCACCTTCAATGCTTCCCAGACCACCGCTGCTGAAATTTCCCCCGTGTCATTGACCTGCAGGTAGTTCTGAATACATTTCCTCAGCCGCTCGCACACCCCTTCATCCGCCAAGAGTCCCACATCTAACCTCCAGTGCGGGCGCTGGTTACTGTCTTTACTAACCTGCAGGCCAACCCACTGCGGAGCATGGTCTGAGATTGTAATCGGCGTGTACCCCATGTCCACCACCCCTGCCAGTAAGGCCCTGCTCAAAATGAAGAAATCGATCCGGGAGTACACTTTATGCACTTGTGAGTAGAAGGAGAACTCCTTCACCCTCAGCTGCCCAAATCTCCATGGGTCCACCCCCACCCCCCAGCATCCTCTTTATAAACTCCACGTCATCACAATTTGGCGCGTACACATTTACTAATACCACCAGCACCCCCTCCAGTTTCCCACTGACCATAATGTACCGACCTCCCACATCCGAGACTATTCTACCCGCCTCAAACACCACCCGCTTATTGATCAGGATCACGACCCCTCTAGTCTTTGAATTCAGTCCCGAGTGAAAGACCTGACTGACCCAGCCTTTCCTCAATCTAATCTGGTCAGTTACTCTAAGGTGCGTCTCCTGCAACATTACCACGTCCGCCTTCAGTCCCCTAAGATGCACGAACACACATGCCCTCTTGACCAGCCCATTTAACCCTCGAACATTCCAGGTAATCAACCTAGATGGGGGGCACATTGCCCCCCACTTCGCCGATCAGCCATCCCCTTTTTTGTGTCCGCCTCCAGCCCATGCTCCGCGCCTCCACTGGCAGCCTCTGCCCCCAACATCCACTCTGTCCCTTGGCCCAAGTACCTCCCTCGTCAGCAGAACATTTTCCCCCTTCCCCCCCTAGTAACAACACCCTGTAACCCAACCCCTTTGATAAACCGAACATATGCACCCCCCCCACTGCGCTTCCATGAGCTAGCCCGCCCAGCTAGCTTGGTGGCCCCCATCCCTGGCGCTGGATAGCTTCCCACCTGTTCATAGATCGTAGAATTTACAGTGCAGAAGGAGGCCATTCGGCTCATCGAGTCTGCACCGGCTCTTGGAAAGAGCACCCTACCCAAGGTCAACACCTCTACCCTATCCCCATAACCCAGTAACCCCACCCAACACTAAGGGCAATTTTGGACACGAAGGGCAATTTATCATGGCCAATCCACCTAACCTGCACATCTTTGGACTGTGGGAGGAAACCGGAGCACCCGGAGGAAACCCACGCACACACTGGGAGGATGTGCAGACTCCGCACAGGCAGTTTCCCAAGCCGGAATCGAACCTGGGACCCCGGAGCTGTGAAGCTATTGTGCTATCCACAATGCTACAGTGCTGCCCCCTCCCCCCTGCTCATACAAACATACTCCATCATCAAACAATCCCCACACAATTGCCCAACAGAAAAACACCAAAATCTAAACAAGCACACCTCCGTCGTCCAACAGTGCAAATGAAAACCTTAACTCACTCAGTTCTGCCACTGGTCCCAAATCAATGCAGAAGGCATTACAAACAGCTTCCACAAAACGAAAAATGAGAAACTTTTTTTTTAAAGACAGAGAAACCAAAAGAAAAAAAATGAACGTTGCAGCAAAGTTCAAAAGTTCTCAGTCCAACACCAGTCCTTTCCTTTTCACAAAGTCCTCAGGCGACTCAAAATAAGAGTTCTGTTCCTCGTACGTGACCCAGAGACAGGCCGGATACAACAGTCCGAACTTCACCTTTTTCTTAAAAAGGACCGACCTAATCTGGTTCAAGCCTGCTCTTCTCCTGGCCACCTTCACACTCAGGTCTTGGTAGACCCGCAGGATACTATTGTCCCACTTACAGCTCCGTGTCTGCTTGGCCCACTGTAGAATGCGCTCCTTATCCAAGAACCTGTGGAATCTCACCACCGTTACACCCGGGGGGTCTCCCGTTCGCAATTTCCTCGCGAGTGCTCCACCTCCAAGGGTCGGGAGAATGCCCCATCTCCCAGCAGCTTCTCAAACATATCTGCGATGTATGCCCCAGCAGCCGCTCCTTCGGAGTCCTCCGGGAGTCCAACGATTCTCAAGTTCTGCCGGCGGGACCTATTCTCTAGGTCCTCCACCTTCTCCAGGAGCTTCTTCTGCTGGTCTCTCAGCATCCCCACCTCCAACTCCACCACAGTTTGATGTTCCTCCTGCTCAGTCAGCACCTTCTCCACCTTCTCGATCGCCCGATCTTGGGGGTCCAATCAAAGCTCCAGCCGCTCAATCGACTCTTTTATCGGGTCCAAGCAGTCCCGTTTCTGCTTAGCAAAGCCTTCCTGAATAACTTGCATCAGCTGCTCCGTTGACCGCTGGGTCGACAAACCAGAGGTCCGGTCCTCCGCTATGCTGTCTCCTGCTGCAGCTTCAGCCCAAGCCTTCTCTGTCTTTCTGTTTCTGTCTTTATGAGCACTTCTAGTCCTCTCCATGCACCGATGTGGGAATTCAGTACACAATTGCCTCTGTCTTCAGTTTTACAGTTCAAGTCCGGTAGAAAATCGGGGGAAAAGGTCCAAAAGTCCGACCCGAGCGGGAGCCACCAAATGTGCAACTTACTCCTTCATAGCTGCCACCGGAAGTCTGGTTGAAGAATTCTTAACACCTGACGAGGAGAGATTGTCCAAAATTGTGTCCTCATTTTATTGAAAAGCATCAGGTAAATGTGTTCAAAATCTTCACTGAAGGATTTTTAGGAGTAAGGAAAGGTCATTAAATTTAATTGCCCCAACCGATTTTCAAACAATGCTTCCTGCTACTCTCCTTTCCATCATAACCCTCAAACTCTACTCTCGATAGAAAGGCATTTCAATATCACTTAAACCCATTTGTATTGCCTATTCCTCTAGACTTTCCGAGCAATTTATTCCAGAGCTCCATCACATTTTGGTTGAATTCATTTTGTTTCCCTTCCCTTCTTATTCCCAGTTCCCTAATTATTAAATAGCACCCCCTAAAACTAAATGAACAATATTGATTCATTGTCCATATGTTCCTCCTGCTCAGGAGGAATCTTCTCAGTTGAACATATTGTCCATATGTTCAACTGAGAAGATACACATTGCATTTTCATCAGTTATAAATCAGTACTCTCTTGTAACCTGCACACAATTTCCACTTTATAAAATGTGAGGAACGTGAAGGAGTGTTTGATGGCTCTTCCAAACGAACCTTCCAAATTTTATATATTCCAATATGCCTCATGGTATAATGTTCAGGAACTACGGCATCGATCCAGCAATCAATATTTCTACTACCTTGAAACACAGCAGTGGTAGTTTCGTGATGCTGCACCACAGAATCTCAAACGCAAAACTGATAGATAAGCCCATGTATGATTGTCATACATTAGTGCTTTCTGACAGATCGTTCCCTCCTGATAGCCCAAGGATGCAATGCTGATTTAACTGTCAGATGGACAAATCCACCACTTATGAATTTTAAAAGCTGTTTGAAATGTTTCACTGTCAGTTTATATCAATGTCAATTACATTCTATTGCTCATAAATCACAATACCCATTCAGTTAGTTTCGAATTTATCTTGATTGCAAGACCTGTTGCTTACAATTCTTGGAATATTTGTCTGGAATGTGTTGCATTGACAAGAACTAATAAATAGATCGAAAGTGATAAAAGTGATTAGGTTTCATAAAAGTGGCAACAGCAATTGACTAAAGTCAATTTCTAATTCAATCCTCCAGAGGGGGTAGGGCAATGAAAATCTAAAATGACATAATTGGGAAATGGTTGTGGATGATAGGAAGTTCAGGCAAGTCCTGAGAATAAGTAGTGTTCCTCCCTTGTCTCAGGCAGAGCTAATTCTTCTCTGGGCAAATGTCTTGTTAGTAATGTTTATCAAAACTGACTGCAGCAGAGTGGTTAGTGTACAGCAATAAATCAAATGATAGGTGAAGAGTGGACTTCACTGTATCAAAACTGTGAGATCTCCGATCTCTGATGTCCTTTCACTTTGACTGGCACACACTTCTAATGTTTGCAATCAATCAGCAAGGGAAATTTTGGTAATGCCATTGTAGGGAACGTGGATCTATTAGACAAGCGGGTGGCACAGTGGTTAGCACTGCTGCCTCACAGCACCAGGAACCCGGGTTCAAATCCAGCCTCAGGTGACTGTCTAAGTGAAGTTTGCATGCTTTCACCGTATCTGCGTGGGTTTCTCTGGGTGCTCCTGTTGCTCTCTTTATTTGGTTCTAAATATGGTGGTCAATATAGTCGCCTTCCTTAATTCTAATTACGTCTGCTTTAGAGTCGCCAGGTATCTTTCAATACCGCCACAAGGTTCAAACTCGAATACTGATCAAAGAGCCGGTACACCAGTTAGTTAGTTCAAAGTCAATACTATTTATTTACACACACAGCAATATCTACTCATGCACGAAATACTACAGACTAAACTATCACTACTGCTAAAGCTTATACTTAGCTTTGGGCGCCCACTCAGTCAGAGGAACAATGGCCGTTGTTTGGATCTGAGGCTGCTGGGGTCGAAGTGGTGAAGGGGAACAGCTAAGGTCGTCCGTCAGGTAGTGAGCGTTGACCTTGGACTTACTTGTTTCTGGTGTAGCTGGTGGAAGGGTCTCTCAAAGAATTCTATGAGGTTTGTAAGACATGACCTTCCCTGCACAACACCATGCTGCCTGTCACTGATAAGTCTATTTACTTCCAAATGTGAATAGATCCTATCCCTCAGTAGCATCTCCAACAGTTTGCCTACCACTGACGTCAAGCTCACAGGTCTATAATTCCCTGGATTATCCCAGCTACCCTCCTTGAACAAAGGGACAACATTAGCAATTCTCCAGTCCTCCAGGACCTCACCCGTGCTAAAGAATGCTGCAAACATACCTGTCAAGGCCCCAGCTATTTTGTCCCTCGCTTCCCTCAGTAACCTGGGATAGATCCCATCTGGACCTGGGGACCTGTCCACCGTAATGGCTTTTAGAATACCCAAAACTTCCCCCTTCCTTATGCCGACTTGACTTAGAGTATTTAAACATCCATCCCGAGCCTCAACATCCGTCATGTCCCTCTCCTTGGTGAATACCGATGCAAAGTACTCATTAAGAATCTCACCCATTTCCTCTAACTCCACGCATAAATTCCCTCTTTTGTCTTTGAGTGGGCCAATCCTTTCTCTAGTTACCCTCTTGCTCCTTATATACGAATAAAAGGCTTTGGGATTTTCCTTAACCCTGTTAGCCAAAGATATTTCATGACCCCTTTTAGCCCTCTTTATTGCGCGTTTGAGATTTGTCCTACTTTCCCGATATTCTTCCAAAGCTTCATCAGTTTTAAGTCGCCTAGATCTTATGTATGCTTCCTTTTTCATCTTAGCTAGTCTCACAATTCCACCCGTCATCCATGGTTCCCTAATCTTGCCATTTCTATCACTCATTTTCACAGAGACATGTCTGTCCTGCACTCTAATCAACCTTTCCTTAAAAGATTCCCACATTTCAAATGTAGATTTACCCTTAAACAGCTGCTCCCAATCCACATTCCCTAGCTCCTGCAGAATTTTATTATACTTGGCCTCTCCCCAATTTAGCACTCTTCCTTTAGGACCACTCTCGTCTTTGTCCATGAATATTCTAAAACTTACGGAATTGTGATCGCTATTCCCAAAGTAATCACCGACTGAAACTTCAACCACCTGGCCGGGATCATTCCCCATACCAGGTTCAGTATGGCCCCTTCCCGAGTTGGACTATTTACATACTGCTCTAAAAAACTCTCCTGGATGCTCCTTACAAATTCTGCTCCATCTATGCCTCCAACACTACATGAGTCCCATTCAATGTTGGGGAAGTTAAAATCTCCCATCACGACAACCCTATTGCTCCTACATCTTTCTATAATCTGTCTACATATTTGTACCTTTACTTCATGCTCGCTTTTGGGAGGCCTGTAGTAAAGTCCCAACAATGTTACTGCACCCTTCCTATTTCTTAGCTCTACACATATTGCCTCAGTGCTCGAATCCTCCATCATGCTCTCCTTAATCACAGCTGTGATATCATCTCTGACCAGTAATCCAACTCCTCCACCCCTTTTACCTCCCTCTCTATCCCTCCTGAAGCATCTATACCCTGGGATATTTAGTTGCCAGTCTTGCCCTTCCCTCAACCAAGTCTCAGTAATACCAATAACATCATATTCCCAGGTACTAATCCAAGCCCTAAATTCATCTGCCTTACCTGCTACACTTCTCGCATTAAAACAAATGCACCTCAGACCACCTGTCCCTTTGCGTTCATCATCTCTTCCCTGTCTACTCTTCCCCTTAGTCACATTGAGTTTATTATCTAGTACCTTACTGGCTTTAGTTGCTGCCTCTTTACTGACCTCTGACTTCCTAATCTGGTTTCCATCCCCCTGCCACATTAGTTTAAAACCTCCCCAATAGTGTTAACAAAAGCACCCCCTAGGACATTGGTTCCAGTCCTGCCCAGGTGTACACCATCCGATTTGTAATGGTCCCACCGCCCCCAGAATCGGTTCCAATGTCCCAAAAATCTGAACCCCTCCCTCCTGCACCATCTCTCAAGCCACTTATTCATTCTGACTATCCTTGAATTTCTACTCTGACTGTCTCGTGGCACTGGTAGCAATCCTGAGATGACTACCTTTGAGGTCCTACTTTCTAACTTATCTCCTAACTCCCTAAATTCTGATTGTAGGACCTCATCCCGTTTTGTACCTATATCGTTGGTGCCTATATGCACCACGACAACTGGCTCTTCCCCCTCCCCCTTCAGTATGTCCTGCAGTTGATCTGAGACATCCCTGACCCGTGCACCTGGGAGGCAACATACCATTCGGGAGTCTCGTTTTCGACCACAGAAACGCCTGCCTACTCCCCTTACGATTGAATCCCCTATGACTATAGCCCTGCCAGTCTTTTTCCCGCCCTTCTGTGCAGCAGAGCCAGCCACGGTGCCATGAGCCTGGCTACTACTGCCTTCCACTGGTGAGTCATCTCCCCCAACAGTATGCAAAATGGTATACCTGTTTTGGAGGGAGATGACAGCAGGGGACACCTGCACTGCCTTCCTGTTCTTTCTCTGCCTTTTGGTCACCAATGGACCAACTTTAAACAACTCAGGAAGCCACCAGGTACTTCTACAAAATCAGACAGAGCCAGTTGAAAAGGACCAGCACCTAACCTGAGAGTGGTTGATGAGTTCTTTGAATAGCATTGATGCTATTCAAAGAACTCATCAACCACTCTCAGGTTAGGTGCTGGTCCTTTTCAACTGGCTCTGTCTGATTTTGTAGAAGTACCTGGTGGCTTCCTGAGTTGTTTAAAGTTGGTCCATTGGTGAAGTTGACATGGAGTGGGACTGCACATGGAGTGGGACTGCACATGGAGTGAGACTGCACATGGAGTGGGACTGCACATGGAGTGAGACTGCACATGGAGTGGGACTGGGGTTTGACTGCAAGGGCTTTGGTTAGTTTACTCCCAGACATTAAAAAAAAAAATTTTGAGTACCTCATTATTTTTTCTCCAACGAAGGGGCAATTTAGTGTGGCCAATCCACCTATCCTGCACATCTTTGGGTTGTGGGGGTGAAACCCACGCAGACACGGGGAGAATGTGCAAACTCCACATGGACAGTGACCCAGGGCCGGGATCGAACCCGGGTCCTCAGTGCCATAGGCAGCAGTGCTAACCACTGTGCCACCGTGCTGCCCTAGTTTACTCCCAGTCATAGTTGGTCTTTACCCCTTGGGCTGCAGCGTGAGAGGGAGATGGGGCAGAGGCAGCACAAAGAGGACAAACTCCCTCCAAGGGAGAAGGCGAGGGAGAATGGCACTCAGCAGCAGCCTCTGCTGGGTGCATTTCTCTAACCTCAACCTAAGCCAGGAGCGGTGAGTGCAGGTGTCGGCTACATCCTATGAAGAGGGAAACCTGGAACATTTTGTCAGCAGTCCTGTAACCCTAGAGCAGGGGGAAGATGGCACTGCCAGTGACTGTTAAAGTTGACATGAATTATTTTGTGTAGCATCCTTCCCGGGTAAAACAGGTGAAGAGTACACCATCCACTGCTTCATCAGAGAGGTGACAGCTGTCCGTTATTGTGGTCTTTTACTCGAGAAGTGATCTTGCAGAAGGAAACAGTCCTGCTTTCAAATTGTTTTATTTCCATTACAAACCACTTCCAATAGAACATCAGGACATAGCTACAGCTCCTCTTTGAGGTGACTCATCAATTATGACAGTGACATCAATATGTTACGCACACGCTCAGTGGCTATTATTAGAATTAATCCTTGACTTAACATGCTACAAGGGAGGAGAGGGGAGTTCATTGTGTTCTCTTTGAACAGTGTATTCCTGTGTCTTTGCCAGGAGAGTGGGCTTCACAATAGTACAGGGTGCCACCACCTGCATAAATGTCTTTGTGGGCACCGCAACTCAATGCTGGAGATGTACCACAACTACAAAGATTGCCATGTGCTGGATATGCAGCTGGTGTTCACCCATCCTCAGCACATCTTGACGGTGAATGCCTGCTGTCCAGGCAGCAGTCATCATGCATTTATTATGCTGCAGTTCACTTCTCCCTCAGTGCTTGAGCCATCACATCAAACCAGATGATAGCTGCAGAAGGACAAGGGCTATCTGCTTAACACCACGTTCCAGTGCATAACCCACACAGATATGGCCAGCTTGCTTTTAATTAGAGTCATTCTACAACAACATAGAGCAGATTATTGGGGGCTGCTCAAGCAATGGTCTGCTGCCTGGATCATTTTGAAGAAAGTTTTGTTACTGCCAAAGTGTGTTCCCAAATTCATTGTGGTTTCCTGTGTCCTGCATAAATTCATCAAACATGAGGATACAGCTCTCGCTGCCAGAGATGAGCAGTCGAGAAGCAGGAGGAGGCAGCCAATTCAGCTGGTTGGGCTATCTGTGACCACCTCATTTGACGATGTTTCAGTGAGCACCACCCCAAATCCCCATTCTCCAGAATTCACACACCTAACCTTCTCTCAGTCACTGACCTACAGAGTATTACCCCAGTGGCTGTTGGAAGGCGGTGGACCTTTAGTGGAGAAACTTCAGATGGTATTGAAAGATGCTGTTGAGCAGATCTGGACCTAGGAAACATTGCTTCAGGCTATGTCATCTAGTCATGGGTCACATCAGCCTGGGCTGGTTGATTGAAAAGCACCAGCAAGGGCACTGGTTGGAGCGGCAATGATGGGAGGATGATTATCCTGGAAGAGAACAGCAACTTGATACACCACTGCCAATTCTCCAGGTGCCACTTCCAATTCCCCAGGACAATGACTCCGCAATCCTAGGAATGTATTGGATGATGGATTTCTGGACTGCTGTGGGATTCCCCATGCCCCTTTAGGCATTGTTATCTGCAGCTATGATGGTAGAAGTGAGAGCCTGCAAGAACTCTATGGTCTCCAAACTCTGCACAATGCCCTGTGTCAGGTTGGTGATGGATTCCTCCAGTGACCACAGGTTTCTGGCAGACTGGCAATTGATTGTAAATCCCCATCGCTCCATCAAAGTCCTCATCTGAGTGTCCTGCAGCAGAGTTCATATTTGACCTCAACCACCAGGAAGCTGGCACCTGCTCTACCCTATTATCCTGCCCTAGTTGCAGGTGATTTGTGTGGTCCTGCCTCTATGCTACTCTCTTACATTTACACAGTATCTGAACTGGTGGTTGCAAGCGTGAGATCGAATGAATGTCATCATCACTCCTGATCCTCTTGTACTTAACAATCCTGCCCTGGCTTTTGATCAGGTGGGAGTTCTTGAGTATCTAAAAGGAGAAAGGCACAAGGATAGGGTTGCAGTGAGAGAAGGGGGAGAAAGGAGACACCAGCGGAGCTGCTTATATATCAGAAGTGATTACTGGACATGGGCAGGGGGTGGGGGGAGGGGGATAGTGGGATGTGAGAAGGTGGATTGGGTGGAAAAATAAAGTCACCTTCTGTGGTTTTAGCTCTGTCATTGGTCAAATCCTCAGTCATGCCTGCTTCCATGACGACACCATCTCCTCACTGGGGGTGGGTTAAGAAGATGCAGCCATGCTTTTCCCACGCTAGTTAGGTGTTACTACCTGCAGTTGTGTACCATCAGTAAGGGGAGTGTACTGATGTGTCTGTCACAATTGAATAGCTGAAAGTGTGCTCAAGCCGTGAGTCAGATTCCTGCGGCTGTGTTATGTGGGTGATGTTAAAGTGAGGTATGAGTTGTTCTCGATGGCGATTGTTGGTAGCTGAATGTAGATTGCTTTCTGCCCCAGTGTGCCATTCTCTCTCACCTCTTTGCTCAGAAACTCCTCCACAAGCAGTTCCAGTACCCGCTGCACCTTACCTTTAAGGGATGCAGTCTGGCTTTAATGAGTTTAGCACTGGGCGATATGTCACTGTCATTTAAATTAGCAGGCAGCGTGAAGTTTGCCTACCGCCGACTTTGTAATGAATGGGCACAGGGTAACTGCACATTGCAATCCCCATGCCTTTGATTGGGCCTTATCACCTTTTCCTCTCTTCTCTTTCTTACCTTCACCAAATAAGAAAACCTCTTTGCCTGGCAGAACCTTGGCATTCACTGTCAATAACTTGCTCCACAATTTCAGACAATTTTATCTTATCTTAATTGGTGGGAAACGAATATAGGCCTGACTTCCCATTTCACATCTGCCTGATTTTGCTGTTCACTTATCCCCGATATTCTTATAAAGTTTTATTTCTTTGAGAACTGGGTCAGCCATTTATGAACCTGCTTGCCGATGATGTCAACATAAGAAGAAATTTTCCAGTTTTTCTCTCTCTGGTAGGGTAACCTGACCATCTATGCTTCCCAAGACAAATCCTCTTCATTAATCCCTCCACACAATTCATCTGAGAGAGGGAATGATGCAATTTTAAATCTCTCAGGCAAAATTTCACATCCATGAAATAACATCATGTCAAACCATTTTGGATGTTGATTGAACTCTCCACTGGAAAAAGACGAGTAAGTCATGGAAGCAATCATCTTTGACCTGGCAGAGATTTTAATGGAGAGATTTGGAATGTTGTTTGTCGTGCATGTTTATGCTCGGCACCTCAGGTTTCTTTAAATATTCGAGTTCCATTGGTTTCCACAAAAGATTGCACCTGAGCACAGAAAAAATAAAATTGCACAACTGACACACGGAGCAATAGTTTTCAAACCGTTCTGCCTGAGTGGTCCCACGGAAGTTGACAGACTCCTTTGACCATTATCCTAATTTCCCAAAGACAATTTTCAGCTGCCCAATATTTTCTGCCGCCATTGCAAAGAATATAGTTTGTTTATTAGTAAGCAACTTCCAAAATGACATGTCAGTAGGCACACAGGCACAAAAAAAATGATAGGGCAAACAGAAGCATCATATCCTCCAGGGCCTTCTTAGAATCATAGAATAAACCCTTTAGGGTCCCGTTTAAAAACCTGAAGAAGTTCATGTCTTAGCAATTGCATCCTTTGGCAAATACATTGTTAAACCACCTGAATTGCTCAAGACAGGTAATAAATATTGGATTAAGAATATAAATAGAGATTGCCTTATCAACCCTTTTAATCACGTTTTCATGGGATGTTTCAAGTTTCATTTTTGATTTGCTTTTTTTGTGGCAGTATCCCTTCAAGGATACTTTCATTTGTATTTGTATCAAAAAAAGCCTTTCATTTATCCCTCAGTTCATTTGATTTAGTTTAATTGGTTATCTGTTACAACCTGAAATAGGAGTATAATTAGAGACTTTGTGGGCAATTCTCCGGCCGCGTTGCACCAGGTGTAAATCTCGCTACATCGGGAGAAATGCACAAGAGCCCCGAAATCGGATGTGTGCCAAGCACCAAACAGTTTAAGATTCTCTCGGCCTGCTCCAGCTGGTGTGATTAGGACCTTGCCCAGAATGGGCAGCAAACTGATTACAGCTAATTTACATTCATTTTAAATTCATTAGTGAGATTAAAGTTGAATGCAGTGGCCTCGTGCTATTCTCCCGCTCCCCCACCATGAAGTCACCTTAGCGCAAATCACTACTGGTCCTTAGAAATGGGGACCAGGCACTACGGACCCCAAGGGGGAGCAAAGAAGTGAGTATCCCTCTTCACTTACCTCCAGGGAACACAAGGGCACAGCAGCCGCTGGCCAAATGCCGTGGGTGGGGGGGGCGCGTTGCTTTGGGCCTGTGAAGACATGAAGCCTGTTTTATTTCATGTTTAACATCCCATAACAAGATTAACTTGCTTACCTTGCAGGTCAACTGTTGAGTTCGGGAGTGAGAGCTGGGACCTTAGAATCAGCGCGGGAATTTTGAAAAAGCGCGGGGGCTGCGAGGCAGAGGGGACCATTTAAAAGGTCGCTGTCTGTGGTGAGGTGAGTACAGATTAACTTGCTTACCTTGCAGGTCAGCTGTTGAGTTCGGGAGTGAGAGCTGGGACCTTAGAATCAGCGCGGGAATTTTGAAAAAGCGCGGGGGCTGCGAGGCAGAGGGGACCATTTAAAAGGTCGCTGTCTGTGGTGAGGTGAGTACAGATTAACAGCTTACTTACCTTGCAGGCCAAGTCGATTTCAGCAGGAGCGGAGCAGGCTCGTCCATTTCAGCGGGGGCAGTGCGGAAGTGATTTCTGGGAGGTAAGTTTCTCCTTTAAATTTTTTTTTAAATTCTAGTGTTTAAGGTGGGAACAGGAAGTCGACCCGCGGACGTCTGGGAAGACCCTCACCAATAAATTCTGGTGGAGAGGAAACCCGAGACACTACACGTGTAGTGTCTCCCACCCGCCCTCCTCCTCTAACCTAATAATAAAACCCTTTGGTGTGAGGTAAGTACCATATTTTATTATTGTTATTAATAATTTTTTTTTATATATAAAAAAATTTAATTTAGTTGTTAGCCAGATCTTGGTAGAAAGTTAGAGGAATGGCAGGGAAGGGAGTGCCATGTTCCTCCTGCAGGATGTTTGAGGTGAGGGATGCCGTTAGTGTCCCTGCTGATTTTACCTGCAGGCAGTGCTGCCATCTCCAGCTCCTCCAAGACCGAGTTAGGGAACTGGAGCTGGAGTTGGAAGAACTTCAGATCATTCGGGAGGCAGAGGGGGTCATAGATAGCAGCTTCAGGGAATTAGTTACACCAAAGATTGGAGATAGATGGGTAACTGTAAGAGGGACGGGGAAAAAACAGTCAGTGCAGGGATCCCCTGCGGTCGTTCCCCTGAGAAACAAGTATACCGCTTTGGATACTTGTGGGGGGGACGACTTACCAGGGGTAAGCCATGGGGTACGGGCCTCTGGCACAGAGTCTGTCCCTGTTGCTCAGAAGGGAAGGGGGGAGAGGAGCAGAGCATTAGTAATTGGGGACTCTATAGTCAGGGGCACAGATAGGAGATTTTGTGGTAGCGTGAGAGACTCACGTTTGGTATGTTGCCTCCCAGGTGCAAGGGTACGTGATGTCTCGGATCGTGTTTTCCGGGTCCTTAGGGGGGAGGGGGAGCAGCCCCAAGTCGTGGTCCACATTGGCACTAACGACATCGGTAGGAAAGGGGATAAGGATGTCAGGCAGGCTTTCAGGGAGCTAGGATGGAAGCTCAGAACTACAACAAACAGAGTTGTTATCTCTGGGTTGTTGCCCCTGCCACGTGATAGTGAGATGAGGAATAGGGAGAGAGAGCAATTAAACACGTGGCTACAGGGATGGTGCAGGCGGGAGGGATTCAGATTTCTGGATAACTGGGGCTCTTTCTGGGGAAGGTGGGACCTCTACAGACAGGATGGTCTACATCTGAACCTGCGGGGCACAAATATCCTGGGGGGGAGATTTGTTAGTGCTCTTTTGGGGGGTTTAAACTAATGCAGCAGGGGCATGGGAACCTGGATTGTAGTTTTAGGGTAAGGGAGAATGAGAGTATAGAGGTCAGGAGCTCAGATTTGACGTCGCAGGAGGGGGCCAGTGTTCAGGTAGGTGGTTTGAAGTGTGTCTACTTCAATGCCAGGAGTATACGAAATAAGGTAGGGGAACTGGCAGCATGGGTTGGTACCTGGGACTTCGATGTTGTGGCCATTTCGGAGACATGGATAGAGCAGGGACAGGAATGGATGTTGCAGGTTCCGGGGTTTAGGTGTTTTAGTAAGCTCAGAGAAGGAGGCAAAAGAGGGGGAGGTGTGGCGCTGCTAGTCAAGAGCAGTATTACGGTGGCGGAGAGGATGCTAGATGGGGACTCATCTTCCGAGGTAGTATGGGCTGAGGTTAGAAACAGGAAAGGAGAGGTCACCCTGTTGGGAGTTTTCTATATTCCTCCAAATAGTTCTAGGGATGTAGAGGAAAGGATGGCGAGGATGATCCTGGATAAGAGCGAAAGTAATAGGGTAGTTATTATGGGAGACTTTAACTTTCCAAATATTGACTGGAAAAGATATAGTCCGAGTACATTAGATGGGTCGTTTTTTGTACAGTGTGTGCAGGAGGGTTTCCTGACACAGTTTGTTGACAGGCCAACAAGAGGCGAGGCCACATTGGATTTGGTTTTGGGTAATGAACCAGGCCAGGTGTTGGATTTGGAGGTAGGTGAGCACTTTGGGGACAGTGACCACAATTCGGTGACGTTTACGTTAAGGGTGGAAAGGGATAAGTATACACCGCAGGGCAAGAGTTATAGCTGGGGGAAGGGAAATTATTATGCCATTAGACGTGACTTGGGGGGGATAAGGTGGAGAAGTAGGCTGCAAGTGTTGGACACACTGGATAAGTGGAGCTTGTTCAAGGATCAGCTACTGCGTGTTCTTGATAAGTATGTACCGGTCAGGCGGGGAGGAAGGTGCCGAGCGAGGGAACCGTGGTTTACCAAAGAAGTGGAATCTCTTGTTAAGAGGAAGAAGGAGGCCTATGTGAAGATGAGGTGTGAAGTTTCAGTTGGGGCGATGGATAGTTACAAGGTAGCGAGGAAGGATCTAAAGAGAGAGCTAAGACGAGCAAGGAGGGGACATGAGAAGTATTTGGCAGGAAGGATCAAGGAAAACCCAAAAGCTTTCTATAGGTATGTCAGGAATAAGCGAATGACTAGGGACAGAGTAGGACCAGTCAAGGACAGGGATGGGAAGTTGTGTGTAGAGTCTGAAGAGATGGCGAGATACTAAATGAATATTTTTCGTCAGTATTCACTCAGGAAAAAGATAATGTTGTGGAGGAGAATGCTGAGCTCCAGGTAAATAGATTAGATGGCATTGAGGTACGTAGGGAAGAGGTGTTGGCAATTCTGGACAGGCTGAAAATAGATAAGTCCCCGGGACCTGATGGGATTTATCCTAGGATTCTCTGGGAGGCCAGGGAAGAGATTGCTGGACCATTGGCTTTGATTTTTATGGCATCATTGGATACAGGAATAGTGCCAGAGGACTGGAGGATAGCAAATGTGGTCCCTTTGTTCAAAAAGGGGAGCAGAGACAACCCCGGCAACTATAGACCGGTGAGCCTCACGTCTGTAGTGGGTAAAGTCTTGGAGGGGATTATAAGAGACAAGATTTATAATCATCTAGATAGGAATAATATGATCAGGGATAGTCAGCATGGCTTTGTGAAGGGTAGGTCATGCCTCACAAACCTTCTCGAGTTCTTTGAGAAGGTGACTGAACAGGTAGACGAGGGTAGAGCAGTTGATGTGGTGTATATGGATTTCAGCAAAGCGTTTGATAAGGTTCCCCACGGTAGGCTATTGCAGAAAATACGGAGGCTGGGGATTGAGGGTGATTTAGAGATGTGGATCAGAAATTGGCTAGCTGAAAGAAGACAGAGGGTGGTGGTTGATGGGAAATGTTCAGAATGGAGTTCTGTCACAAGTGGAGTACCACAAGGATCTGTTCTGGGGCCGTTGCTGTTTGTCATTTTTATCAATGACCTAGAGGAGGGCGCAGAAGGGTGGGTGAGTAAATTTGCAGACGATACTAAAGTCGGTGGTGTTGTCGATAGTGTGGAAGGAAGTAGCAGGTTACAGAGGGATATAGATAAGCTGCAGTGCTGGGCTGAGAGGTGGCAAATGGAGTTTAATGTAGAGAAGTGTGAGGTGATTCACTTTGGAAGGAAAAACAGGAATGTGGAATATTTGGCTAATGGAAAAGTTCTTGAAAGTGTGGATGAGCAGAGGGATCTAGGTGTCCATGTACATAGATCCCTGAAAGTTGCCACCCAGGTTGATAGGGTGGTGAAGAAGGCCTATGGAGTGTTGGCCTTTATCGGTAGAGGGATTGAGTTCCGGAGTCAGGAGGTCATGTTGCAGCTGTACAGAACTCTGGTACGGCCACATTTGGAGTATTGCGTACAGTTCTGGTCACCGCATTATAGGAAGGACGTGGAGGCTTTGGAACGGGTGCAGAGGAGATTTACCAGGATGTTGCCTGGTATAGAGGGAAAATCTTATGAGGAAAGGCTGATGGACTTGAGGTTGTTTTCGTTAGAGAGAAGAAGGTTAAGAGGAGACTTAATAGAGGCATACAAAATGATCAGAGGGTTAGATAGGGTGGACAGTGAGAGCCTTCTCCCGCGGATGGAAATGGCTAGCACGAGGGGACATAGCTTTAAACTGAGGGGTAATAGATATAGGACAGAGGTCAGGGGTAGGTTCTTTACGCAAAGAGTAGTGAGGCCGTGGAATGCCCTACCTGCTACAGTAGTGAACTCGCCAACATTGAGGGCATTTAAAAGTTTATTGGATAAACATATGGATGATAATGGTATAGTGTAGGTTAGATGGCTTTTGTTTCGGTGCAACATCGTGGGCCGAAGGGCCTGTACTGCGCTGTATTGTTCTATGTTCTATAACAGGGAAAAGCACATCTGCAACCTGTCTCATAAAATCTTCTCACAGAGCCATTCTGCAGCTTGTTTGTTGGAGAAGCATCTCACTCTCATTAAAGTTTCAATATGTTTTGTGGTTTCAATGTTGCAGTATGCCTGCTTTTATCCCTTTGTTCTTGGTTGTTTACATTGAATTTCACACCCCATGGACTTTTATGAGCCTCCTGATTGACAGATGAATGTTATCTCAAAGGAGGAGTTAGCTTTGTTTGTTTTTATAGCACTTCATGGTCCA
Organism: Scyliorhinus torazame; assembly: GCF_047496885.1. Classification (NCBI taxonomy): domain Eukaryota; kingdom Metazoa; phylum Chordata; class Chondrichthyes; order Carcharhiniformes; family Scyliorhinidae; genus Scyliorhinus; species Scyliorhinus torazame. The sequence continues at coordinate 66,536,975 of NC_092707.1, forward strand.
TTAATTCTGAAGTGCTTCCTTTTTTGAGCAGGTGCTCCATCTGAGTTCTTTTTTCATAGTGGATATTTTATATTCTGAAGTGCTTCTTAGAATGACCAGGTGCTCTGTCTGACAGCAATTTTTTTTAGACTGGGTGTTTTTCAACCTCTGATGCCTGACCAGCATGCCTATACTGAAGGTACTTTTCCTCCACAGAAGCAGCTGGCATCACTCAGGCATCAAAGTGCAAGGGCTGGTTCAGCTCAGTGGGCCAGACATCTGGTTTGTGATGCAGAACAAGGCCAGCAGCGTGGGTTCAATTCCCGTACCAGCTTTCCCGAACAGGTGCTGGAATATGGTGAATAGGGGCTTTTCACAGTAACTTCATACTTGTGACAGTAATAGAGTATTATATTATTATTATTAAGGGTTCCTTAATGAGGACCTTCTCGCAGCCACTGTTGAATTCTCTGGATAGACATAATGATCGCGCTGGGTAAGGGGGGGGGGGGTGCTCGGATCCTTTGTAGCCTCCAGGTGGTTAGGAATGTGGCTGGTCCATGCCCTGGTACTGACCCTGAAGCTGCCAACCTGGCAGTGCCAACCTAGGGGGGCAGTGTCAGGCATTATTCAGCCATGCCCTGACCACCTGGGGGCTACAATGGCCTCTGAGCCCCCCTGATTGGTCATCATGTCTATACAGAGAATTCAACAGTGGCTGCGTGAAGGTTCTCATTAAGGATCCCTTGCACTTTGATGTCTGAGTGGCGCTAGCTGCCTCAATGGTGGAAAACAAACTCCTGTACAGGCAGGCTGTTCAGGCATACGAGGTTAAAAAAAAATACTGTGAAAAGAATGCGGCCAGACAGAGCATCTGCTCTTTCAAGGAAGCACTTCAGAGTTGAATGGTGTCTTTCAAACTTTTTTCCCCGGGACCCACTTTTGCCAACCGGCTGACCTTCATGGCCCACTGCCAAGGGGTGGGCCAAAAGGGGGGACTGAGGGGTGGAGGGGTCCTGCACGGGGAAGGCCTGATGGGGGGGGTCCTTTGGTTAACACATAGAGGGGTGTCACTCATTAGCGGGGGGTGGTCTGATGACTGCCAATGCGGGGGGGAGAGGGTTTTTTGCTGGAAAGAAATGGGGCGTCTTTGCTGGTGCTGTAGGGTTATTCTGAGATTGGGGTGCCCTATTCCGATCTCTAAGGATCCCGCCTTGCCAGTGTCTTCGGATCCCACACATCGTATTTTCAACATGAGTCACTCCTGGCTCCAAAACAGTTTCTAAGTGGGTGGATTGCAAACTCGCATCTCATTTCCTGCAGGAGACCACACTTATTTGGAAGGATTCTGCCCATTGTCCTCAGTTCATTTAATTTAGTTTAATTGGTTATTTGTTTATTTAAAATGTAGGAATTTAAATACAGACAGGTGCAACAGTTGGGTGGAAGAAGAGTAAGGTTGTTGCTGTAAATGAACTTGCTTCAGGTAAAAGAATAACTTCAGACTGATTGCTTCGCCATATGCAATTGTTGGAGTTAACAGTTCAGACCATTGTATCTCTGCTTTATTGGAGCAATCCAAAACGAGTCACAGTACTGTTCCTAATCTTCAATTGTTAATGCACTTTTCCTTTATAAAAAATGCAGTGGTCACTGCCTTAACCACTTCCAGTAACAAAAGCATTCATTGCTTCAACAACTCTCCCAATGATGGAATTTTAATGAACCACTATCCTCACACTCAGTGATAATTTCAAATTGATGACTCTTCATCTCCCCCAACTAGAGGAGATAATCTTTCTCTATCCATACTATCAAAGCCCTTCATCATTTTAAAGCTCTCTATTAAATATCCTCTGTGATTACTCTGCTGTAAAGGAAATTGTTCACTATTTCAAATCTGCCCTGGTCACTATCCTTCCCTGACTTTAATAATTGGTATAGGTTATGCAGTCAGATGAAGGTGCATTGCTTGCTGTACATTGCATTTAGACCTGCCCACAGACTTTCTGTGGGCCTTTCCACTGCGATTTGTGGTAATTAAAGAATAAAACAGCATGGTGTACTCTGTGTGACAAGTAATGTTGTCTCCTTAACCAAATGGATTGAAGAATGCTTACTGAGACTCATGGGGCTAGATTTTCCTGGCCCTGTGGTAGAGGAGGTAAAATAGAGGAGAGTTGCATTGGGACGGTTCCTAGATGCTTTTCCGCCACCAGGAAGTTTCTTTAGGAAACAGATCACCTGCCTCCATCAGACTCCAAACAATTTAACTAGTTAGGGCCCAGATTAGGGGTGATTTTGTAACACGTTTCTCCTGGGGGGCTGTCAAGGCAGTGGAGCTGTGATTGGATTAGCAGCATCAGGAGCCTGCCCACCATCCTAAAGACGTCAGCAACACAGAGGAGGCCATCTCCCGGATAATGGCCCCGTCGGTCTGCCCCCCCAAGCGCAGGCTCAAGATTCCCATTTGATCCCAAATTTGGGTTCCCAAAGCCCATGGGAAAATGCTGGCACCAGAATCCAGGATGCTCTGGCTGCAATATTCAATTCAATGTAAAAAAAAAATGAAAGGAGGATAAATTAATAGAGTGAGATAGGAGAGACAGAAAAACGCAATGAAGGTTCCAAGTTTCTTGACAAGGTAAGGTGTCGTGAAGCATGTGGATAAACAGAGAAAATTGGACGAAATAAGAATCTTTATTAGTGTCACAAGTAGGCTTACATTAACACTGCAATGACATTACTGTGAAAAGCCACTAGTTGCCACACTCTGGCCCTTTGTCAGGTAAACAGAGGAAGAATTCAGAATGTCCAATTCACCTAACAAGCACGTCTTTCAGGACTTCTGGGAGGAAAACAGAGCACCCGGAGGAAACCCACGCAGACACGGAGAGAACGTGCAGACTCCGCACAGACAGTGACACAAGCCGGAATCCAACCTGGGCCCCTGGCACTGTGAAGCAAAGGTGCTAACCACTGTGTTACCGTGCTGCTTCTCAACTACCTCTTTCCTACATCTGACTTTTCATTAGCAAACAACAAAGTTGCTGGTCAATTTGCTCAGTGATAACTGTGAGCGCCAATATGTATTTGTTTTTCTTAATACAAAATCTTTTCTTTTCATTCATTGGATGTGGGCACCAGCGGCCAGGACAATATTTATTTCCCATCCCTAATTACGCTAATGATGGTGGTGTTGAGCCGCTTTTTAGGATCACTGCAGTCAATATGGTCCAGGTACATCCACAGTGCTGCTAGAGAGGGAGTTTCAGAACCTTGGCCCCATGACTGTAAAGGAACAGAGATATACTTCCACGTCAGGATGGGGTGTTTCTTGGAGGTAAACGTTCACATTGTGGTGTTTTGTGCTTCTGCTGCCCTTGTTCTTTTAGGCGGTAGAGGATGAGTGTTTGGAAGGTAAAGCAGAAGGAAACCGGACACATTCCTGCAGGCTATTCTGCGGATTTTTCCAACTGCTGTCACTTTGTGCCGATGGTATAGAGGGTGAATGATAAAGAAGATGGATGAATTTCCAATCAAGCGAGCTGGTTTGTCCAGGATGGTGTTGAGATTCTTGTGTCGTTGAATCTGCCAAATGGAGGATGTTCCACCACCACTCTTGATGGGTGCCCTGTAGAGGTGAGCAAACTTTGGGGTGTCTGCAAGTGAGTTACTCACTGCAGAATTCCCAACATCTGAGACTGTTTCACTATCTGAGGAGTTGCAAATGGAATTGAACACCACAGCCATCACTGCTCCTGAAGTGTTCCTTCACCTTAAGATCCCTAATCAAGTCTGCCTCATTACACATCACCAAAATCAGAATTGCCTGTTCCCTAGTGGGCTCTACCACAAGCTGCTAAAAAAAACATCTCTTAAACATTCCACAAATTCCTTTTCTTGGGATCCACTACCAACTTGATTTTCCAAGTCCACATGCATATTGAAGTCCCCCATGATTATTGTGATACTGCCTTTTTCACATGCTTTCTCTATCTCCTGATTTATTTTCTGCCCCACATCCTGACTACTGCTAGGGGGCCTGTACATAACTCCCATCTGGGATTCCTCAACTCTACCCACAGAGATTCTATGCCTTCTGACAGACTTGTGGGAGGAAACCGGACCACCCGGAGGAAACCCACGCAGACACAGGAAGAACACGCAGACTCCACACAGACAGTGACCCAAGCCGGGAATCGAACCTGGGGCCCTGGCACTGTGAAGCCACAGTGCTAACCACTGTGCTACCGTGCTGCCCGTTGACTGGTTCTAGTGGTTCAATACCCCTCGGATATCTAGAATTATCTCCTCCATTATCGGCAAGAGCCAAGAAAGAAAAAAAAACATTTATATAGCACCATTCAGAACTTCGTGTTTCTCCCAGCCAATGAAATGTTGTAACGTAGGAACATCCTCAGGTAACAGCTGGGTGCTATTTTCTTCAATTTTATTAAAACTTGGTAAAACTTTACATAGACTTGTCACGGCGACATAAAAGTATGTATTTTTAAAATGTTTCCTATCGCTGAAGGACAAGGAACAATGAATCAATGTGACATTTTTGTTAAAACATGGAAACAGTAGGTTTATACATTTAAAATGGCTGTTTAACCCAACAATCTTTTACATGACCCTTTTCTTATCTCAGTGTAAAAGACTAAATATAACTGAATTTAGCTGAAATGTCAGCAATATAGTCTAATCTATTGAATGACTGGAGTCCCTAGTAAAATGTGCTTGGAGCCATGACAAAGGTTCAATATTAATGTGAAGGGAGCGATGGAGCCAGCTAGGAAATGGGGCAAGTTTGTGTGCATGATGACTGTAAGTAAATTCAGTATGCAGCATCCTCCATTTTCAGCTTTTAAAAAAATAATTAATTTACAGGTTGTGGGCGTCGCTGGTTAGGCCAGCATCTATTGCCCATCCCAGTTGCCCTTCAGGGGTATACGTTTTGACATCTGGGCTCTGTATCTCGAAGCTGCGCGGTGGACAAGTTCCGGACCTGCATGACTCAGTCTGAACTCTATTTAAAGGAACGATGTAGGAATGGAAACAGCTGGAGATTCTGTGGAGAGAAAAACAGAGTTAGCGTTTCAGGTCGATGACATTTCAGCAGAACTGGAGGAAGTTAGAAAGGTCACAGGTTTTAATGAAATGTGGGAAAAAACAAAGGGGAAGCTCTGCATCAGGGGCGGAAGGCAGGGGAGAATAACAGAAGAGTTGATGCTGTGAAGCCAAAGGGAGCAGTAATGGGACAAGTAAAGAAACAAAACACATGTCCGGAGGAGGTGTGAATGGCAGAATCACAACCAATTATGGAATCATAGAATCATGGAATCATAGAATTTACAGTGCAGAAGGAGGCCATTCAGCCCATCAAGTCTGCACCAGCCCTTGGAAAGACCACCCTATCTACGCCCACACCCCTACCCTATCACCGTAACCCAGTAGCCCCATCCAACCCAACCTTTTTGGACACTAAGGGCAATTAGCATGGCCAATCCACCTAACCTGCACATTTTTGGACTGTGGGAGGAAACCGGAGCACCCGGAGGAAATCCACGCAGGCACGGGGAGAACGTGCAGACTCCGCACAGACAGTGACCCAAGCCAGGAATCAAACCCAGGTCCCTGGAGCTGTGAAGTAACTGTGCTAACCACTGTGCTACAATGCCACCCACTTTTTTTCTTGAAGTCCAAAAACAGGAAAAAAAGGAAGAAAAGAAGAATTAAGAACAAAACCTGCAAAAAGAAAGAAACAAAACGACATTAGGGTTAATGAGCTGATGATCATTACTAGGATAGATTAGCCAGTCCCACTCCACCAACCCTTCCTTGGTAGCCCTGCAAATGTTTCCTATTCAGGAGCTTATCCAATTGCCCAGAGAAACCCACGATGGAATCTGCCTCCACCGCCCAATCAGGTTTTCACAGTATCTTCATTGCAGTGTTAATGTCAGCCTACTTGTGACACTAATAAAGATTAGGTAGTACAATCCAGATCACAACCACTCATCACGTAGAGAAGTTATTTCACTTTTGGCTCCTTTGCCAATCATTTAAAATCTATGTCCAGTGGGAACAGTTTTTAACTAATTACACTGTCCAGATGTACTGTCTCCAAACCTGCTGGTGTCTATTTAAAAGCCTCCAAAGTTCTCCAATGTTGGAATGACAAAAACGGCTACAAAATGTGGCTCTATACTATTCCAGTCCAGTGGCCTTTGGAAGTCTGGGAAACTGAAAATGGCACGTGCACCACTTTTGACCAGTTCAGATGCAGCTGGTGCAGTGTATCAATTACAGGCCACAATTGGCAGCAGGTGCGAAGGCTGTCCATGGGCCATCCCAAAGTGCTTAAGGAGGTGGCTCTGGAAATAGTGGATGCATTGGTGGTCATCTTACGGGATTCTATAGACTCTGGAACAGTCCCTGCAGATTGGAGGGTAGCTCACGTCACTCCAATATTCAAAAAGGGAGGTAGAGAGAAAACAGGGAATTATAGACCAGTAAGCCTAACATCGGTAGTGGGGAAAATTCTTGAATCCATTACTTGAAACCAGTAGATGCTGGTTTAGCACACTGGGCTAAATCGCTGGCTTTTAAACCAGACCAAGGCAGGCCAGCAGCAAGGTTCAATTCCCGTACCAGCGTCCCCGAACAGGTGCCGGAATGTGGCGACTAGGGGCTTTTCACAGTAACTTCATTGAAGCCTACTCGTGACAATAAGCGATTTTCATTTTTTTTTTCATTCAAGGACTTTATAGCGGAACATTTAGAAAGCAGTGGCAGGATCATTCAGAGTCAGCATGGATTTATGAAGGGGAAATCATGCTTGACAAATCTATTGGAATTCTTTGAAGATGTAACCAGTACAGTTGACAAGGGGGGCCAGTCGATATATTTGGACCTTCAGAAGGCGCTTGACAATGTCCCGCATAAGAGATTATTGTGCAAAATTAAAGTGCATGGGATTGGGGGAAGTGTATTAAAGTGGATAGAAAACTGGTTGGCAGAGAGGAAACAAATAGTAGGAATTAATGGGTCCTTTTCAAATTGGCAGGCAGTATCTAGTGGGGTGCCACAGGGATCAGTGCTGGGACCCCAGCTATTCACAATATATATTAATGATTTGGATGAGAGAACAAAATGTAACATCTCAAAGTTTGCAGATGATACCAAGTTGGGCGGGAGGGTGAACTGTGACGAGGATGCAGAGATCCTACAGCATGATCTGGGCAGGTTGGGCGAGTGGGCAAATCAATGGCAGATGCAGGATAATTTTGATACATGTGAGGTTATTCACTTTGGAAGCAAAAACAGGAAGACAGATTACTACCTGAATGGTTGTAAATTGGGAGAGGGGAGTGTGCAGCGGGACCTGGGTGTCCTTGTGCACAATTCGCTGAAGGTAAGCATGCAGGTACAGTAGACGGTAAAGAAGGCTAATGGTATGTTGGCCTTCATTACGGGAGATTTTGAATACAGAAGAGGGATGTGGTGCTGCAATTATACAGAGCCTCGGTGAGGCCACACTTAGAATATTGTGTGCCGTTTTGGTCTCCTTTTCTGAGGAAGGATGTTCTTGCTCTCGAGGGAGTGCAACAAAGGTTTACCAGGGAAGGCGGGACTTTCATATGAGGAAACATTGACGAGGTTCGGATTGTTCTCGCTGGAGATCAGAAAAATGAGGGGGGATCTCATAGAGGCTTATAAAATTTTAACAGGACTTGACAGGGTAGATGCAGGGAAGATGTTACCAATGGTTGGTGAGTCCAGAACCAGGGGTCACAGTCTGAGGATTCGGGGTAAACCATTTCAGACAGAGGTGAGAAGACATTTCTTCAAACAAAGAACAGAGAACATCACAGCGCAGTACAGGCCCTTCAGCCCTCGATGTTCCGCCGACCTGTGAACCACTCTAAAGCCCATTTACACTACTCCCTTATCGTCCATATGTCTATCCAATGACCATTTGAATACCCTTAGTGTTGGCGAGTCCAGTAATGTTGCAGGCAGGGCATTCCACACCCTTACTACTCTCTGAGTAAAGAACCTACCTCTGACGTCTGTCTTATATCTATCTCCCCTCAATTTAAAGCTATGTCCCCTCGTGCTAGACATCACTGTCCGAGGAAAAAGGCTCTCACTGTCCACCCTATCCAATCCTCTGATCATCTTGTATGCCTCAATTAAGTCACCTCTTAACTGTCTTCTCTCTAACGGAAACAGCCTCAAGTCCCTCAGCCTTTCCTCATAAGATCTTCCCTCCATACCAGGCAACATTCAGGTAAATCTCCTCTGCACCCTTTCCAATGCTTCCACATCCTTCCTATAATGCGGTGACCAGAATTGCACGCAATACTCTAAATGCGGCCGCACCAGAGTTTTATACAGCTGCAACGTGACCTCATGGCTCTGAAACTCAATCCCTCTACCTATAAAAGCTAACACACCGTACGCCTTCTTAACAACCCTCTCAACCTGAGTGGCAACTTTCAGGGATCTATGTATATGGACACCGAGATCTCTCTGCTCATCCACACTGCCAAGAATCTTACCATTAGCCCAGTACTCTGTCTTCCTGTTATTCCTTCCAAAATGAATCACCTCACACTTTTCTGCATTGAACTCCATTTGCCACCTCTCAGCCCAGCGCTGCAGCTTATCTATGTCCCTCTGTAACTTGTAACATCCTTCCGCACTATCCACAACTCCACCGACTTTGGTGTCATCTGCAAATTTACTCACCCATCTTTCTACGCCCTCCTCCAGGTCATTTATAAAAATGACAAACAGCAGTGGCCCCAAAACAGATCCTTGTGGTACGCCACTAGTAACTGGACTCCAGTCTGAACACTTCCCATCAACCACCACCCTTTGTCTTCTTCCAGCTAGCCAATTTCAGATCCAAACTGCTAAATCTCCCTGAATCCCATGCTTCCATATTTTCTGCAGTAGCCTACCGTGGGGAACCTCATCAAACGCTTTACTGAAATCCATATACACCACATCAACTGCTTTACCCTCATCCACCTGTTTGGTCACCTTCTCAAAGAACTCAATAATGTTTGTGAGGCACGACCTACCCTTCACGAAACCGTGTTGACTATGTCTAATCAAATTATTCCTTTTCAGATGATTATACACCCTATCTCTTATAAACCTTTCCAAGATTTTGCCCACAACAGAAGTAAGGCTCACTGGTCTATAGTTACCGGGGTTGTCTCTACTCCCCTTCTTGAACAAGGGGACAACATTTGCTATCCTCCAGTCTTCTGGCACTATTCCTGTTGACAAAGATGACTTAAAGATCAAAGCCAAAGGCTCAGCAATCTCCTCCGTAGCTTCCCAAAGAATCCTAGGATAAATCCCATCCGGCCCAGGGGACTTATCTATTTTCACCCTTTCCAGAATTATTAACACCTCCTCCTTATGAACCTCAAGCCCTTCTAGTCTAGTAGCCTGAATCTCAGTATTCTCCTCGACAACATTGTCTTTTTCCTGTGTGAATACTGATGAAAAATATTCATTTAGCACCTCTCCTATCTCCTCGGACTCCAAGCACAACTTCCCACTACTGTCCTTGACTGGCCCTACTCTTACCCTAGTCATTCTTTTATTCCTGACATATCTATAGAAAGCTTTAGGGTTATCCTTGATCCTACCTGCCAAAGACTACTCATGTCCCCTCCTGGCTTCCCCACATGAAGTAGTTGATGCTAAAATATTGAATAGATTCAAGAGGCGGCTAGATAAGCAGTTGGGGAGAATGGGATCAAAGGTTATGGGGAGAAAGCAGGATTAGGCTATTGAGCCATGATCGTGATAAATGGCAGAGGAGGCTCAAAGGGCCAAAAGGCCTCCTCCTGCTCCTATCTTCTATATAGGGGCAAGGGTACAACGGCAGGACTGGGCAGAGCCAATAAAGTGGCTGCCGCCAGGGCTGTCATTATATTAAGGACAGCAGCCCGTTCCATAAACCATGATCCTTATCTCCATCTGGTTCTAACAGTCAGGAAATTGCCCCTTAACTGGCCACTAAAGTGGCTCCATTGAGCTCCAGGTGGGTGTTCTGTGTCTGACACTGTTCCTGACACTGAAAAAATTGCAAGGTGTTGGGAAGGTTTTGGAGATACCATACAGTGCCTTCCTATGCCATTTTGTCAGCCTTTCCACCTCTATGCCCATCCCCAAGTGCCCTGTAAAATTTTGGCTATTATGTCATTATGGCACAGATGAAGGCCATTCAGCATGTTGAGTCATTACCAGCTCTCTGTACTGCAATCCATTCCATCCCTATTGTCCCTCTCTCACCTCATAGACCTGCAAGTTTATTTCCCTCCAGTTCCCATCCAAATACATTCGGAAATCATTCATTGTCTCACTTCCACCGACCCTGTAGGCAGCGTTGGGGGCAGAGAGTTGAACGTGCGTGGGTCCTCCGTGCAAGCACCTAGACCGTGTGTCCCCATTTTGGGGGCAACCCTTGTCTCTCCTTGTTTGCCAAATGATCACCCATAATTCCCACTGACTGCGGAGCCTCTGGCTGTGCATCTGAAGGCTATTGCTAATAGGGAATTGGCATTCGTCGTTAAGTGAGCACTTCACACATCCCAAGTGGATCCATGTGGGTGGGCAGGCCATGTAGCATGTGGGGCTCATTGCGTAACATCCCAATCACACCTTGATGCATGGACACTGTGTTTGAACACTGCGTGAGGTAGCACCACAGATACAGCGGCCAACCTTCGATCACCCAGGGAATGGGCTCCAGCCCAGGTACATCGCTGCTTACAAGTGCGGCCGGGTGACTGTGTGCAGGGCATGTCGGGTGGGGGGCACGGCGGGAGGGAGGGGGGGGGGGGAGGGGGGAATGAGGCGTGAGATTGGTGGTCGGCCCGCATCGCAGAGCAAAGAGCCAAAGGCATCATACTGGTTGTGGTGAGGGTATTTTAATATTCCTCGTACAAGTGTACACCGCTGTCCCACTCTCCTGATGGTACTGCCCCACAATCCCCACCCTCCCTTCTCTCCCCACCCCCAAACACCCCCCAGGTGATCTCATGGGTGGCAGGGGAGGGGCCACCCCAGGATGGGCCGATGCCGTCAGTAGGAGGACCGGCAGGAGAATGAACGCGTGGTCAGTGGAAGGGATGGATCAGTCTGTATGGCATTAACAACTCATATTTGACAGGTACTCTGGATGGGGCCTGGTGGATCCTCACCGCTGCGGCGTCCGCCGATCTCCGCATTTGTCCCACTATTGTCCCACTTACAGCTCCGTGTCTGCTTGGCCCACTGTAGAATGCGCTCCTTATCCAAGTACCTGTGGAATCTCACCACCATTACACTCGGGGGGGGTCTCCCGTTCGCAATTTCCTCGCGAGTGCTCCACCTCCAAGGGTCGGGAGAATGCCCTATCCCCCAGCAGCTTCTCAAACATATCTGCGATGAATGCCCCAGCAACCACTCCTTCGGAGTCCTCCGGGAGTCCAACGATTCTCAAGTTCTGCCGGCGGGACATATTCTCTAGGTCCTCCACCTTCTCCAGGAGCTTCTTCTGCTGGTCTCTCAGCATCCCCACCTCCAACTCCACCCAGTTTGATGTTCCTCCTGTTCAGCCAGCGCCGTCTCCACCTTCTGGATCGCCCGATCTTGGGCGTCCAACCTAAGCTCCAGCCACTCAATTGACTCTTTTATCGGGTCCAAGCAGTCCCGTTTCTGCTTAGCGAAGCCTTCCTGAATAACTTGCATCAGTTGCTCCATTGACCGCTGGGTTGCTGAGCCAGAGGTCCGGTCCTCCGCCATGCTGTCTCCTGCTGCAGCTTCAGCCCAAACCTTCTCTGTCTTTCTGTTTCTGCCTTTACGAGCACTTCTAGTCCTTCTCTCCATGCACCGATGTGGGAATTCAGTACACAATTGCCTCTGTCTTCAGTCTTCAGTCGAAACAAACCTGTTGGACTTTAACCTGGTGTTGTAAGACTTCTTATTGTATTCAGTTTTACAGTTCAAGTTCAGTAGAAAATCGGGGGAAAAGGTCCAAAAGTCAGACACGAGTGGGAGCCACCAAATGTGCGACTTATTCCTTCACAGCCGCCACCGGAAGTCATTGGTAATAATTCTAGATGTTAAACGGTCGCCATCTCCAGTAAAACCCTTCAATTGACCCCCTCATGGTGTATTTAACCTGCTCCAGGTGTGGAAACTCCATTAAGTCATCTAGCCATGCCGAGGCACTGGACGGGGTTGCCAACCTCCACCCCAACAGGACTCGCCTCCGAGTCATCAGTGAGGCAAAGGCAAGAACATCGGCCCTCGCACCAATCTGCAGCTCCGGCAAGTCCAATACCCTGAAATTGGCTACTAAGGGACAGGGTTCAAGCTCAGAATCGGCGACAAGGTGTTGAAAAGGGAGACCCAAAAGCTCAGCAGTTTGGGATAGGCCCAAAGCATGTGCGTATAGTCAGCTGGCCCCCTCGAACAGCGCTCACACCTGTCCTCAACCCCTGCATGTGCGTATAGTCAGCTGGCCCCCTCGAACAGCGCTCACACCTGTCCTCAACCTCTGCATGTGCGTATAGTCAGCTGGCCCCCTCGAACAGCGCTCACACCTGTCCTCAACCCCTGCATGTGCGTATAGTCAGCTGGCCCCCTCGAACAGCGCTCACACCTGTCCTCAACCCCTGCATGTGCGTATAGTCAGCTGGCCCCCTCGAACAGCGCTCACACCTGTCCTCAACCCCTGCATGTGCGTATAGTCAGCTGGCCCCCTCGAACAGCGCTCACACCTGTCCTCAACCCCTGCATGTGCGTATAGTCAGCTGGCCCCCTCGAACAGTGCTCACACCTGTCCTCAACCCCTGCAAAAAAGCAACTCGTTCTAGCTCTGGTCAGGCGTGACTTAAAAACTATCTTAAGCTGGATCAAGCTCAGCATCGCACACAAGGATGTGATGTTCACCCTATGTATGGCCTCACTCGACACCTCATCCTCCAACATCCTCCAGCTCCTCATCCCACTTGGCTTTCACCCTCTCCATCGAAACCAAGTCCTCCGCCAAAATCCGCCCGTATATACTGGACGTACTACCCTCCTCTGAAACTGTGCATGAACGGATCCTCTCTGTCAAGGAGGATGGTGGCACCTCTGGGAATGCCGTGAACATTCGCCGAACAGAATTTCGTACCTGAAGGTACCTAATTGAACCTGGGCCTGAGAGCCCAAACTTTGTTTCAGTTCCTCCAGGGTGAAAAACCACCCCTCCAAGAATAGGTCACATAATCTCTCCAGCCTCTTCCCCTTCCTCATTCCAAATGTGGCATCCAACCTCGCGGCTCAAACAGGTGGTTAGCACAAATGGGGGCCGGCATTGATACTGATCCCAGTTAAAATATTGATGGAGTTGCCTCCATATTTTTAAAGTACTTTGCTGGTGTGAACAAAAGAGAAGCCATCACCAGTGCACCCAAACTGAACCCCGTGCATAACCCAGACTCCATCTGCACCCAGGTAGGCCCCAGGTCCCCACACTATCCCAACACCTTCTCGGCATTAGCAGCCCCGTAATAAAATATTAGGTTCGGCAGCGTGAGACCTTCTGACTGCCTATTCCTCTGTAGAACAACCCTCCGAATCCTCGGAGAATTGCCCATCCATAGGAAGGCCGATATTTACCGTCCCACCCCCCCCCCCCCCCCCCCAAAGAATGATTTGGGAAGACAGACTGAAAGATACTGAAATGGAAACCGAAATCTTGGCAAAATCTTCATCTTAATTGCCTGAACCCAACCCACCAGGGACAAAGGAAGGTTATCCCACCTTTGTAGGTCAGATTTGACCTTGTTCACCAGGCTGGTATAATTCAGCTTGTGTAGTCAGGCCCAATCTTGAGCCACCTGGATTCCCAGATACCGGAAGCGGGACCTGGCCAAGGGAAAAGGAAGTACTCCCAGACTGGCTACATTCCTTTAGTGTAGAAGATTGTAGTTTAGTCGGGCAGTATGGTCGGCACGGGCTTGGAGGGCCGAAGGGCCTGTTCCTGTGCTGTACATTTCTTTGTTCTTTGTTCTATTCCCTGGAATGCTGACCGGAAAATACCCGTTCTTCTCCAGATTTCATTTGTAGCCAGAAAAGGACCCAAAGCTCTTCAGTATTCTCATGGTGGACACTGGGTCCTTCGCATATAACAAAAGATATATCTTCGCTACAATTCAAGTTGGGTATAATTACTCATGCTTGCTGCTGCGAGCAACAACTGCTTGATTATAGATGTACAGGTAAATGTGTGTGGACGTTCCATCGTAAAATAAAAACAGGAAATGCTGGAATTTCTCAGCAGGCCTGGCAGTACCTGCGGAGAGACAGGCATAGTTAATGGGCGGGATTCTCCGACCCCCCGCCGGGTCGGAGAATCCCCGGGGGGGGCGGCGCGAATTCAGCCCCGCGCGGGCTGCTGTATTCTCCAGCGCCGTTTTTCGGGCGGGGGCGGGATTTATGCCGTGCCGGTCGGGGGCGGTTGGCAGTGGCTCCCCCGGCAATTCTCAAGGCCCTGATGGGCCGAGCGGCCGTCCGCTTTTGGCCAGACCCGCCGGCGTGGGTTATGCATTGTCCCACACGGCGGGATCGGGCAGGTACGTCGGCGGGTGCGGTTCTCGGGGGGGCGCGGGGGCATCCGACCCTGGGGGGGAGCCCCCACGGTGGCCTGGCCCTCGATCGGGGCCCACCGATCTGCGGGCCGGCCTGTTCCATGGGGGCACTTCTTCCTTCCGCGCCGGCCCCTGTAGGGCTCCGCCATGGCCCGCGTGGAGAAGAGAATCCCCCACGCATGCGCCAAAATACGCCGGCCGGTCTGCGTATGCGCGGAAGCACGCTGGCGGTTCTGCGCATACTCACGATCACGCCGACCCTTTTGCGCATGCGCGAACTCGCGCAGTCCCTTCGCCGCCGGCTGGAGCGGCACCAACCCCTTCGGTGTCCACCTAGCCCATGAAAGTGCAGAGAATACCGCACATTCGGGGGCTGTTGATGCCGGAGTGGTTGGTGCTGGTTCTCCCGCCGGCGTGGGGACTTAGTCCCCCAGAAGGGAGAATCCCGCTGTATGTTCTGGTCAATACCTTTCATCAGAACTCACACAGTTCTATTGTGATTCTACCTGAAGACTCACATCTCTCTATGCATGCTTGTTGAAGCAGTAATCGAAGACTACTTTCCATTCAACAAAGAAAGCAATCTCACTCCAAAAGTAACAACAGTGATTCTGCAGTCAGCTTGTCACCGCACTTAGGATTTTTTTCAAGTAATGTATTGGTAAAGCACTCCAGATACAAAACTTCATGCTTGATTGTGGCTTATCTATTAACCTACTGAATACAGAAGAAAGAGGTTTGAATCAAATAGCAATTAAAAAAAACAACTTACCAGTACAAAAGCAAGGGCAAAAAAATCAGATTAAATGAGGAACTCATCCTGTTGACAATTGAACTAATTTACTAATGTTAGGATCCCGAACGAGAACCCAACTATTTTCAATTTGTAAAACTATGAGGAAATGTTACTGCACCACAGGAGTGATAACACTGATCTAAAGGTATCTGTTATGTTAAAACAAACTTTAATTTAAACACAGAATTAACCACATTAGCAACAATGAAATTGCTTTACAGTTAATAGTTCCAACAGTTCTTAAGTAAAAGAAGAAACCTTAAATTACTTGGTAAACCTGCCACTGTATTCAAATTAAACAAACCAATATATATTAAATACCACTCATGAATTAAGTTAACAACCAGAGTTTTACTTGCTTTTCTCTATGCAGCATCTTTGGAGCGAGAACCTTTCAAGTTCAAACTGAAACAGCTCTGTTCAGATTAGAGTTCTAAGACCTACTGACTCTTCAGACAGATCTGGATCCTCCAATTAACGCCATCATCTGTACCCAAAGCATAACGCATTCTTTTGTTTCTTCTTACAAGAGGTCCCTTGACTTGTTTAGCCAAAACCAAACACAATACCCCTCATAAATTATCTGCACCCCAGCGTCCTTCAAACCTAAACAATATTCCATTAGCTAGCCATCTGTAAACAAGTAAATGGTTCTCAAGATCGGTTAGAAGAATACCACCTGTAAATCAATGATTACCTCACTTTTTTGAAACCTTAATCACTACTTTTGTAATCATACTGTCTGTGTGCATCTTCGTTCAGGCTTTAATAACATAACGGCAAAAAATATAAAATATGACAATTTCTTACATTCATCACACTAACTGTAATACAGTTTGAATAGAATGAATTATAATAAGAGCAAGATTTAACTTCCCTCTCCAGTTATGCCTTTCCGCAGGGCACTATTCATACTGACTTTGTCTCAGTTGGTTAGTAGTCCTCCAATAAATCATTTAGGTGGTCAATATTCATCTAAACTCAGCGGCAGGCATTTAACTATTGAAGTGCTTCACAGCCAATTCTATGCTCTTTAGTAGACCTTTGGCACCTACATATCAATATTATGATGGGGATATTGAAGAACAAGAATCTTATCTGTTTTGCTATCCCAAGTGGGCTGAGTTAACGCAGTGTTAATTCTAGGGCCCTCCTGGTCTATATAGCTCAAAACCACAGCAGCTGGAGGCTTCATCCACTGCAAAACATTGAAGGACAAAATGTTACATTTTCCACCAGGAATATAGTGAGTCAGAAATGACCATTTTAGTCTAGCAAATTGTGTAAAAGTGCTTTGACAGATATGATGGCCCCCATATTTATGAAAAGGCATAGGAAGGTTGAAAATGGCTGAAGAACTGAGCAACACAGGGGATGCAGAGTTGCAGAGGGCAGCACAGTAGCACAGTTGTTAGCACTGTTGCTTCACAGCTCCAGGGTCCCAGGTTTGATTCCCAGCTTGGGTCACTGTGTGGAGTCTGCACGATCTCCCCGTGTCTGCATGGGTTTCCTCCGGGTGCTCCGGTTTCCTCCCTCAAGTCCCGAAAGACGTGCAGATAGGTAATTTGGACATTCTGAATTCTCCTTCTGTGTACCCGTACAGGCGGAGGAATTTGGCGACTTGGGGCTTTTCACAGTAACTTCATTGCAGTGTTAATGTAAGCCTACTTGTGACAATGAAATATTATTATCATTATTATAATTAATAGAAAATCCTTGTAATTGTTTTCTCATCCATTTCCCACCCATCACACAACCAGATTGGCAGCCTGCCAGCAGAAGCAGGACGTAGAAGGAGGATGAGAGAGAGAGTGGCTGTGATTGGCAAAGGGAGGGTGGTGGGATAACTCCTGTTCCTCCAGGCACGCAGGTAGTGCTGGAAAGGCACTTATTTGTGGAATTGTTAACTCCGACCTCTCTTTTATTGCCGGGTTTCCCGACGCATGGGAAACTAAAGCAGAAGCAGTGAATTTGAAATTGGATTGTGCAAACCCACTTTATAAACGTTAATGAGGTGTCCCACCTCTTTGCGGTGAGACACTCAGACATGATGACATCCACCACTCTATCACAAAGATGTTGGGCATGCATTTTAAGCAACCCCACTCACACTGACCTTCTTATGCCCATTGCAGGGGTATTAATATTGAGGTCAATGTGATTGATCAGTTGTGCAGTTTTGAAGGCATTTAGTTCTCAAAGTTAAATTATTAGCAATTGCCTTTGGCACTGATAGTAGAAGGTGGTGAGTGTTCATAAACTATTTCAATCTTGAGTAAGTCTCAAATGAGTTCAGGGAATGCACAGATGCAGAAATCTGTTCTACGTAGAGATCTACTGTAGCAAGTGCAATCCAATGCAGATTCTGCTTCTCTTCCACACAACATTGCACTGTTACGGAGCTTCAATATGTTGTTTAAAAAAAACCCATTAACTGTATATGACCTCAGTGACTATAAAATGATCAAACTGTTTATGATATGCTGTGCCCCACTCAGCTATAAAACTGATGCAGTGCACTATGAGGGGGACAGAACTTTCTAAAAGAAATATTGAGTGGACTTTTCTTCTTAATTTAATGCCACGCTCATTTGTTACGGACAAATAGAAAAATACAGGGGCTGTACTTACAAGGTCATGTGTATTACTGGTTAATTTGTTTTATAAGTATTCTTCTAAAAACTGTTCAGAATTATAACAGGAAAACAATTGCCACAGTTACTGTCTTTATTACATTAGACCTTTTTAATCGATAGGGAAATGTTGACAGCTTAGATCTTGTGATACAATCTCATAGTTGTAGAAACATAATTCTCGTGGTGAAGCTTGTTTACAACATGTGTGATAAGGGAGGGAGCACTGATCAAAATCCATTTATTTTCCATCACTAAATGTTGCTGCTCAGACCGGCAATTCATTTCAATTTTTAGATTAGCTGCTTCTACCTACACTCACTTCACACATCACAGACTTTGGCCACCTGAAGCATTCAGTCTTGAAGTGTGGGCCACCCAATCGATAAAATGTACTTCATTTAATTAATAAAAAATTCATGGGAAAAATAATCAACAGGCTACATCACACTGCTATGTACCAAGCAGTTTGAAACTGATTGTCGTGCAGTTTATGTGCTTTGATGCGTAACTCTAAGGAGATCCTTTGAATTCCTGCCTTTGTACAAATAGGGAATAGTTCAAGAGAATGAAAAACGTATTTTTATTTATGTTTTCTGGGTTATTTTGGCTCATCATAGTTTGACACACACATTGTGTAACTTTGGTGTGAATTTGCTAAAGGGCATCAGGTCAATGCTTAAGCATTCAGAATATGAGGTTTTAAGTATCATGCCAAGTTTCTAACTGAGGTAGCTTCACTACTTCCCTTCTTCAGCCTCTGCACCAAGGTCATCCTTGGTGACTTCAGTCCCCACCTCAGTTCATCATAGCTTTTCTGAGTTTACTATTTTCCTAATATCTCTTAATATCTTCCTCTATCTAAAATCCCCTACACAAGTGCATTGGCACATCCTCAAACTTGCCAGTTCATGTGGCCTCTCTCCATGTATTGTGTCCATCACAGATAAGTCCATCTCTGAATGTTTCCCTGTATCCCTCTTCAATCAAACTCCCGTTACTTCTCCCAACCCTGCATCCTTCTGTGTCCATCCCTGGCAAATAATTCTCTCCCAATTCACTTACTCTTAGTCCTCAGTTCTCTGTGTCATCCCTACAGCTACTGATCTGCTCACCCACACCTTCACCTCCACCTTGCTGCCCTTGTCACCATTGTAAGAGTTACTCTCTCTTTCACCCTGATGACTTATTTAGCCCCATTGGCCATTCCCTTAGGTCCATGTAGCACAGACGTCAACAGTTATGGCAAACAGCAGGCTTAGCCCAACCATCACCAGATCTGGATGAACCACATAAAACATTACGGGATCGTGCTCGTCCCCCACCAAAAGTGTTTGTTATTCTACAATTGTCTGGAATTCAAATATAGTCCTTGCCTTCTCTTTTTTTCTACAAACTCTCTTCTTAAAACCCTCTCCCCTGTTCCATCCCTGCACCCCCACCCCCCCCCCCCCCCCCAACCACCACCCTCACCTCCAACTCCAAGAATGAAGAGATTGGACAGCACGGTGGCGCAGTGGTTAGCACTGCTGCCTCACGGCGCTGAGGTCCCAGATTCTATCCCGGCTCTGGGTCACTGTCCGTGAGGAGTTTGCACATTCTCCCTGTGTTTACGTGGGTTTCGCCCCCACAACCCAAAGATGTGCGGAGTAGGTGGATTGGCCATGCTAAATTGCACCTTAATTGGAAAAGATTAATTGGGTACTCTAAATTTATGTTAAAAAAAAGAATGAAGAGATCATGGGCTTCCTTGTCATTGGGTTGTTTTTATATTTATTTCTGGGATGTGAGTGTAACTGGTTAGACCATGCCTCTTGAGGATTCAAATGACTTTTTAATATAAATGGTAAACTCCTTTTTTAAAAAACTGGCGAGTCTGATCAACCGGATTTTGCATTTGCACCTCCACTGTTTTCAAACCAAATGCAGATCAACTATCATGTGATCTGAAAGGGCTGGGTGACCTCCGTATTGGGTAACATTGAATTGGAAATGAGTATGGCGTGGCTCAGTGGGAATGCAGTGTGATATTGTACAAGCTGCAGGAAGTAGTTGCATTTTTCACACCTCTCTTTCCCCCCCCCCCTCCCCTGGGTTTATTCCAACTTGCTTTTCTATGCGGCAGCAACCTTATTTAGGCTATTTAAATGCAATGTACTTGGAATTGACCTCATTATTTTCAATTTTAAACACAACTTAAATCAGTTTGTAGTGGTGTTAATTAAAATTTAAAATGCAAAAAAAAACAACTGGTTAGACCAGAGTTTGGTGACAAAGGTTAATTACCCTTGAGAAGGCAGTGCTGGTATTATGCCTTCTTGAACCGTTGCAGTTCATTTGTCATAAGTATAATCACAGTGCTGTCAGGGAGGGAGTTCTATGATTTTGACTGAGTGACAATGAAAGGACAGTGATTTAATTCCAAATCGGGATGGTGAATGGCTTGAGGGGAACTTACAGGCGGTGATGATCCTTTATGGCTGCTGCCCTTGTCCTTCTGGATCATCTTGAGATCACCATTCAACTGCGCCTGCCACATCATCTCACTTCCCTTATCCCACCAAGTTAAATGACCCCCATTGTTCCCCAAGCGCTAGCTTCAAACTGACAACTTTCTCTCCTACCCCTCTAATACCCTCTCTGTGAGAACCACCACCTTCCCCCTCAACCCTAGTCCCATCAAATCTCCCTTCCTGGCTACATGTCTAATATTGTTAACTGTTACTTCTGTTCATATATTGTCGCCCTCCCATACAAATCTGCTATCATCAATTCCCTCTTCAAAAAAAACCCGACCAATGGCCTATTCACCTTTGCAACAACACTTCATCTCCGATCTCCGTTTTCCTCTCGACAACCCCTGAACAAGTTGTCATCTTGTAAATACATGCCCACCTTTTCCACAGCCCCATGTTTAAACCCCTCCAACCAGGTTTCACTCCTGCCACAGAACTGAAACAGTCCTTATCAAAGTCGCAAATTAAATTGATGTGACTGTGCCCATGATAAATTAGACCTTCGCAACCTTGCCTCCGCCTTTCACACAGTTGACCACACAATCCTCTTCCAGTTACTCGCTTCTATTATCCACTGGGTGGGACTGCTCTCTCCATACTTATTGATCTAATCACAGCCAGAGAATCAACTGCAATGGTTTCTCTCCCTGCTTCCACATTACTATCTCTGGTGTTTCCCGTCAAGGATCTATCCTATGGGTTAGGTGGATATGCCATCCTAAATTGCCCCTTAGTGTCCAGGGTTATGCAGGTTAGGTTACGGGTATAGAGCGGGATGAAGGGGGAGTGGACATGGGCAGAGTGCTCATTCGAAGGGTCAGTGTAGACCTGGAGGGCTGAATGGCCTCCTTCTGCACTGTAGGGATTCTATGATTCTATAGGCCGTCTTGTATTTCTCATCTACATGTTGCTCCTTGCTAACTTGATATGACAACACTTTAAGACACTTCAAATCCCTCCACAGTTAAAACTGGGAACAAATGTCAGGTTCCACGTGTAAGCTGATGACAACCAGCTCTACCTCATCACTAACGCTCTCATCTCCTCTACTGCTTCTGACTTGTTGCACTGCTTGTCCAACATATTCTAATTCGCACAAAGCCCTACTTCTCAATCACACCACCTGCTGACCTTCACTGGCTTCTAGATAAGCAACACCTCTATTTTAAAATGTTCATCCTTGAGTTTAAATCCCTACGTGATCTCCACCAGCCCGAACTCCAAGATATCTATTCTCTTCCAATTCTGGCCTCTTGGGCAGCCATAAGATTAATCACTCCATCATTGATGGTTATACCTTCAGAGGCCTAAACTTTGAGCTCCGGGATTCACTCTCTCAACCTCTCGGCCTCTCCAACTACCTCACTCTCCTCCTTTAAGATGTATTTAAAATTTAGCTCATTGACTAAGATTTTGATTATCTGTCTTATTATCTCTTTATGTGGCTCTCTGTATAATTTTGTTTGACAACACTCCTGTGAAGTGTCTCGGGATATTTCATTACATCAAAGGTTCTATATAAATGCAAATTGCTATTGTCCATGCTACAGTTCAGACAACTTTACATGCATGAATTATCAGCAGTGTTTAGAATTAAAGTCATTGGTACAATCTGGATGTAAGGGTTTAGGAGTACATTTTTACAGCTTGGCAATTAGTTAATACAAAGAACAAACAAAGAACAAAGAAATGTACAGCACAGGAACAGGCCCTTCGGCCCTCCAAGCCCGTGCCGACCATACTGCCCGACTAAACTACAATCTTCTACACTTCCTGGGTCCGTATCCTTCTATTCCCATCCTATTCATATATTTGTCAAGATGCCCCTTAAATGTCCCTATCGTCCCTGCCTCCACTACCTCCTCCGGTAGTGAGTTCCAGGCACCCACTACCCTCTGCGTAAAAAACTTGCCTCGTACATCTACTCTAAACTTTGCCCCTCTCACCTTAAACCTATGCCCCCTAGTAATTGACCCCTCTACCCTGGGGAAAAGCCTCTGACTATCCACTCTGTCTATGCCCCTCATAATTTTGTATACCTCTATCAGGTCGCCCCTCAACCTCCTTCGTTCCAGTGAGAACAAACCGAGTTTATTCAATCGCTCCTCATAGCTTATGCCCTCCATACCAGGCAACATTCTGGTAAATCTCTTCTGCACCCTCTCTAAAGCCTCCACATCCTTCTGGTAGTGTGGCGACCAGAATTGAACACTATACTCCAAGTGTGGCCTAACTAAGGTTCTATACAGCTGCAACATGACTTGCCAATTCTTATACTCAATGCCCCGGCCAATGAAGGCAAGCATGCCGTATGCCTTCTTGACTACCTTCTCCACCTGTGTAGCCCCTTTCAGTGATCTGTGGACCTGTACTCCTAGATCTCTTTGACTTTCAATACTCTTGAGGGTTCTACCATTCACTGTATATTCCCTACCTGCATTAGCCCTTCCAAAATGCATTACCTCACATTTGTCCAGGTTAAACTCCATCTGCCATCTCTCCGCCCAAGTCTCCAGACAATCTAAATCCTGCTGTATCCTCAGACAGTCCTCATCGCTATCCGCAATTCCACCAACCTTTGTGTCGTCTGCAAACTTACTAATCAGACCAGTTACATTTTCCTCCAAATCATTTATATATACTACAAAGAGCAAAGGTCCCAGCACTGATCCCTGTGGAACACCACTGGTCACAGCCCTCCAATTAGAAAAGCATCCCTCCATTGCTACCCTCTGCCTTCTATGGCCTAGCCAGTTCTGTATCCACCTTGCCAGTTCACCCCTGATCCCGTGTGACTTCACCTTTTGTACTAGTCTACCATGAGGGACCTTGTCAAAGGCCTTACTGAAGTCCATATAGACAACATCTACTGCCCTACCTGCATCAATCATCTTAGTGACCTCCTCGAAAAACTCTATCAAGTTAGTGAGACATGACCTCCCCTTCACAAAACCGTGCTGCCTCTCACTAATACGTCCATTTGCTTCCAAATGGGAGTAGATCCTGTCTCGAAGAATTCTCTCCAGTAATTTCCCTACCACTGAAGTAAGGCTCACCGGCCTGTAGTTCCCGGGATTATCCCTGCCACCCTTCTTAAACAGAGGAACAACATTGGCTATTCTCCAGTCCTCCGGGACATCCCCTGAAGACAGCGAGGATCCAAAGATTTCTGTCAAGGCCTCAGCAATTTCCTCTCCAGCCTCCTTCAGTATTCTGGGGTAGATCCCATCCGGCCCTGGGGACTTATCTACCTTAATATTTTTTAAGACACCCAACACCTCGTCTTTTTGGATCACAATGTGACCCAGGCTATCTACACCCCCTTCTCCAGACTCAACATCTACCAATTCCTTCTCTTTGGTGAATACTGATGCAAAGTATTCATTTAGTACCTCGCCCATTTCCTCTGGCTCCACACATAGATTCCCTTGCCTATCCTTCAGTGGGCCAACCCTTTCCCTGGCTACCCTCTTGCTTTTTATGTAAGTGTAAAAAGCCTTGGGATTTTCCTTAACCCTATTTGCCAATGACTTTTCATGACCCCTTCTAGCCCTCCTGACTCCCTGCTTAAGTTCCTTCCTACTTTCCTTATATGCCACACAGGCTTCGTCTGTTCCCAGCCTTTTAGCCCTGACAAATGCCTCCTTTTTCTTTTTGACGAGGCCTACAATATCATTCGTCATCCAAGGTTCCCGAAAATTGCCGTATTTGTCTTTCTTCCTCACAGGAACATGCCTGTCCTGTATTCCTATCAACTGACACTTGAAAGCCTCCCACATGTCAGATGTTGATTTGCCCTCAAACATCCGCCCCCAATCTATGCTCTTCAGTTCCCGCCTAATATTGTTATAATTAGCCTTCCCCCAATTTAGCACATTCATCCTCGGACCACTCTTATCCTTGTCCACCAGTACTTTAAAACTTACTGAATTGTGGTCACTGTTACCGAAATGCTCCCCTACTGAAACATCTACCACCTGGCCGGGCTCATTCCCCAATACCAGGTCCAGTACCGCCTCTTCCCTAGTTGGACTGTTTACATATTGTTTTAAGAAGCCCTCCTGGATGCTCCTTACAAACTCTGCCCCGTCTAAGCCCCTGGCACTAAGTGAGTCCCAGTCAATATTGGGGAAGTTGAAGTCTCCCATCACCACAACCCTGTTGTTTTTACTCTTTTCCAAAATCTGTCTACCTATCTGCTCCTCTATCTCCCGCTGGCTGTTGGGAGGCCTGTAGTATACCCCCAACATTGTGACTGCACCCTTCTTATTCCTGATCTCTACCCATATAGCCTCACTGCCCTCTGAGGTGTCCTCTCGCTGTATAGCTGTGATACTCTCCTGAACAAGTAGCGCAACTCCGCCTCCCCTTTTACATCCCCCTCTATCCCGCCTGAAACATCTAAATCCTGGAACGTTTAGCTGCCAATCCTGCCCTTCCCTCAACCAGGTCTCTGTAATGGCAACAACATCATAGTTCCAAGTACTAATCCAAGCTCTAAGTTCATCTGCCTTACCCGTAATGCTCCTTGCATTAAAACATATGCACTTCAGGCCACCAGACCCGCTGTGTTCAGCAACTTCTCCCCGTCTGCTCTGCCTCAGAGCCACACTGTCCATATTCCCTAGTTCTCCCTCAACGCTCTCACCTTCTGACCTATTGCTCCCGTGCCCACCCCCCTGCCATACTAGTTTAAACCCTCCCGTGTGACACTAGCAAATCTCGCGGCCAGGATATTTATGCCTCTCCGGTTTAGATGCAACCCGTCCATCTTATACAGGTCACACCTGCCCCGGAAGAGCTCCCAGTGGTCCAGATAACCGAAACCCTCCCTCCTACACCAGCTGTTTAGCCACGTGTTTGTCTGCTCTATCTTCCTATTTCTAGCCTCACTGGCACGTGGCACAGGGAGTAATCCCGAGATTACAACCCTCGAGGTCCTGTCTTTTAACTTTCTGCCTAGCTCCCTGAACTCCTGCTGCAGGACCTCATGCCTCTTCCTGCCTATGTCGTTAGTACCAATATGTACAACGACCTCTACCTGTTTGCCCTCCCCCTTCAGGATTCCCTCTACCCGTTCGGAGACATCCTGGACCCTGGCACCAGGGAGGCAACATACCATCCTGGAGTCTCTTTCACGTCCACAGAAGCGCCTATCTGTTCCCCTGACTATAGAGTCCCCTATAACTATTACTCTTCTGCGCTTTGACCCTCCCTTCTGAACATCAGAGCCAGCCGTGGTGCCACTGCTCTGGCTGCTGCTGTTTTCCCCTGATAGGCTATCCCCCCCGACAGTATCCAAAGGGGTATACCTGTTCGAGAGGGGGACAACCACAGGGGATTCCTGCACTGACTGCCTGCCCTTTCTGGTGGTCACCCATTTCTCTGCCTGCACCTTGGGTGTGACCACACTTACATAACTGCGATCTATGACGCTTTCCGCCACCTGCATGCTCCTAAGTGCATCCAATTGCTGCTCCAACCGAACCATGCGGTCTGTGAGGAGCTGCAGTTGGGTGCACTTTCTGCAGATGAAGCCATCCAGGACGCTGGAAGCCTCCCGGACCTGCCACATCTCACAGTCAGAGCACAGCACCCCTCTAACTGACATTGCGTCAATTAATTAAAATCAAAATTTGTCTTTTTTTTTTATAAATACTTTTTTTTTTTTTAAATTACAAAGTTACTGTCAACTATCTGTTTCCTAGCACTAGATTTCTAATAGAAATGCGATAGCTAACTATAATATCCTCCGATCTCTGGCTTAGATATCCTCTAAATTATAATTAAGTTATTATGTTTAATTAGTTCCCAAATAGTCAAAAAAATTTAGGTTAGAATCCCAACCAGCCACTCAGGTCACAGCTTTTCTGTCCCCCCCCGACACACACAATTTGAAAAAAGGTATAAAAGTAAAAATCACTTGCTTACCTTCTGAGATGTTCTCAGGTTCTCTCGCTGACAGAGACTGCTCCTCCACCTCCAATCCTTGGCCTGCACAATGCTAATAATATATAATATAATATGGCACTTACCTTACACCAATGGGTCTTATTATTAGGTTAGAGGAGGAGGGTGGGTGGGAGACACTACACGTGTAGTGTCTCGGGTTTCCTCTCCACCAGAATTTATTGGGGGGGGGGGGGGGGGGGACTTGCCAGAGGTCGAACTTCCGGTTCCCGCCGAAATTCAAAGGGCTGCTCCTGTAAAGGTAAGTGCTTTTAAACTCACTACTCACCTCCAAGAAGGCCCCTGCGCACCGCTGCCGCCGAAATCCAATACAGTCAATTCCATCTGTGAGCGACCTTGCTAAACCTTGCCATGTTTAACTTTATGCCAAAATGTCTCCCGTTCACGTCTAAAGGAACCTACTCCATAATGAGAGAATTATCAGATGCCTAGGTTTCCCAGTTTAATGATCCAATATAAATAATTCAGTAGATGAGTGGCCCAGAATGTTACCTCTGCAACTTGCTTGGGGTCAAATATTCTTCCAAATTTATAACGTTAAGGGAGAAATGAGCATAATGTTTTGTCCTCTTGAAGTTAATGTGGAGAGGATCTTATTCTAACTCAATGAATTTCAGGATCTTAACACAATGCTTCCATTCTCTTATAATCCATTGGCTTTACAAACACTAGCTTGGAATTACCTGCTTCCTGATCTGCCACGCCTTTTACTCTTTCTTTGTCTTCTGCATCTTTAAAGACTGGATGTAAACTGCTTAGTTTTGATCAGAACAGTGGGTGGCACGGTAGCACAGTGGTTAGCACAGTTGCTTCACAGCTCCAGGGTTCCAGGTTCAATTCCTGGCTTGGGTCACTGTCTGTGCGGAGTCTGCACGTTCTCCCCGTGTCTGCGTGGGTTTCCTCTGGATGCTCCGGTTTCCTCCCACCGTCCAAAGGTGTTCAGGTTAGATGGATTGGCCATGCTGAATTGCCCTTAGTGTCCCAAAAGTTTAGGTAGGGCTACTGGGTTATGGGCGTAGGGTGGAGGTGTGGGCTTAGGTAGGATGCTCTCTCCAAGGGCCGGTGCAGACTCGATGGGCCGAATGGTCTCCTTCTGTACTGTGATTTCTATGATTCTCTATGAGTCCCTACCAGCATAAATGCATATAACCCCTCTGGCTCCACTAATGTCCTTTAGGGAAGGAAATCTGCTGCCTTTACCCGTTCTGGCCTTCATGTGACTTCAGACCCACAGCAATGTGGTTGACTCTTAAATGCCCTCTGAAATGGCCTACCAAAGACTCTCAGTTGAAGGGCAATTCGGGATGGGCAACAAATGTTGACCCGACCAGCGACGCCCACATCCCATGAATGAATTTTTAAAACCTACGTGTGGATGGAAGATGCTTTAATGTCTAGTATGAGTTAAAATTGTGCAAATTGGCAAACCCAGATGAGGTGTAACTGTTCTCCTCATTGGCATGGATGGTCATCCTCCTGCCTTGGTGCCTAGCGGTCTGTGCGGAGTCTGCACGTTCTCCCCGTGTCTGTGTGAGTTTGCTCCAGGTGCTCCGGTTTACTCCCACAAGTCCCGAAAGATGTGCTGTTAGGTGAATTGGACATTCTGAATTCACCCTCAGTGTACCCGAACAGGTGCCGGAGTGTGGAGACTAGGGAATTTTCACAGTAACTTCATTGCAGTGTTAATGTAAGCCTACTTGTGACACTAATAAAGATTATTATGTAAATGTACTTGGTAATGTTCAGCCAACTCCCTTGCTCTGACAGACTAGTCTTTGAAACAAGTGCCTAAATTTCACAGAAACTAGGAGTTACAGTGCATTTCAGGTGTTTGCAGTTTGGTTTGTATTGTTATGTAGCACAGGGGTGAATTAGGTGTGTCTTCACATAATTTGCACAAAGATTGCATTCTGTTTCCACTGCAAAAAAGATTGCTTCTTCCTAAAACAAATTTAATCTGAAGTTTGGTAGGAATGCAAAGTGTCTCACCTGACTGGGATTGTTTGATTAGCCACTTACAAACTTATTCCAGATTTATAGTGCAATATTAGACTCTTCAACATCTCACCTCTACCTGGCTCCTTTAAATAATTTGATTTGAGAAGAAATCTGTTCAGTAGTTTAACTTATGATAAAAGGAATCCATGGTGATTAATGTTATTGCTCTTCGTGAATTAACATGGAGTAACATGCACCATGCAGGACCAAGGTTACAATGACAGGAATGAGTACGCATGGGACATACTATCGAAACGTAGGATACATTTCTGATCATGGGGAGCATGCAGTTACTGCTCGCATTCTGTGTTGAAGATTGGAAAAACATATTTATAATGGAATAGTTTGTCTTCCTTCTCTTATTTCTTTTGGTAGTATCTATTGCAAGGAGCCTCAGTACTTCATCGTGTTTGTCAGTGTACACAAGATGCATAACATATTGAAGAGCTATTGGAATCATATCAGTATAATTGTTAAAGTTCTCATTGCTGCTTTCCTAGGTTAGTTTATTTGCTCTGTATCAACAATCTGAAATTAGGTTGCGGGTATGTATGAAGGAAAAACAGTAAACATGGCCTTCCATTTGTCATTGGGACTACTTATTATTCAGCCGTCGCTGTGTGCTTGAGAGCATAACAGACAGCAATACATTTAAATATTTCACTAAACATTTATCTACATGAAATCTAATGGCAACAGGGAACCCAGCAAATTAATAGCCAATAATTATATTTTTAATTAGTGCTCTTTTAATTGTTTTCATTTTAAATTTGTTTTCCTTGCAACATAACATGAGAATTAGAAGCAGAAGGAGGCCATTAAGCCCTTTAAACCTGCTGTTACTTTGATGGTGGTAATGGTGATCTTCCTCCTTCATCCCACTTTCACGCACTGTCCCCATATCCCTTACCTCCCCATGTAGATAAAGTCTATTGATTTCCATCTTGAATATACTCAATGATTGAGCATCCAGAGCTTTATTGAGCAGAGGTTTCCAAAGATCTTTGAGTGATGAGATTTCACCTCAGCTGAGTCCTAAACGGCTGGTCCCTAATTCGGAAACTGTGAACCTCTACTCTAGACTCTCCAACCAGTGAAAAACATACTACTCGGTACACAGAGTCTACAGTTGTTTAATTCTTCTGCCATTGAGGCAATAGCCAATAAACGCATGCTTAGTAAGCAATGTGGCCTCAGACGTACACCCAGAAACTGCTCCAGATTTTACCCATGTGTGAAAGGCATGTGGCACCAGATGACACTGGAAATACCAATGCAGAAAGAAAAGGCCCGAGCAAGTGATTTGACGTCATGAGAAGCTACATCCAGAGTCAGACAGGTACAGCATTCCAATCAACAAAGTGCATGAAACAGACATTGTCAAGCTATGGGGCGGGATTCTCTGACCCTCCGCGCTGGAATTGCGGCAGGCGCGGGGAATAGTCGTTCACGCTGGAAATCCGGCGCGACGGCGCTTCTGCGCTTCTTCACGGACCCACCAGTCCCGCGCGTGCAGTCGACATGGCACCGGTCGGGGGCCGTTGGAACAGGCCTCCGCGGCGATTCTCAGTGGTCGACCGGCCGAACTTCCTCCGGTGTTGTTTACATGTGGTATACCCGGCGGGAGCTGGGACCCGCGGCCGTGGTGGCGGTCCTGGTGGGGGTATCCGACTCCGGGGGGGGGTCTCAGCGGTGGCCAGGCCCGCGATCGGGTGCCACCGATCGGCGGGCCATTGCGATCTGGGAAGCACCTACCTTCCTCCGCACAGGCCCGCTTTGTGGCTCCGCCATGTCGGTGGCGCCCGGGCCGAAGTGGGCCGCCATGCGCGTGCGCAGCCGCGCGGTCAGGCTAGCAGGGCCCCGCCAGCAGCCAGAGCTGCAGGACACATGCCTGGGCTCTGCTAGCCCCCTGGAAAACGGAGAATCACCCCGGACCTTCGAGGAAAAAGTCCGGAGTGATTCTCGCCCATTTTCTGGCGGGTGTGGGGACTTAGTCCCTAGAAGGGAGAATCCCGCTCATGATCTGTGAAATCTATGGTCAGATGAAAAGGAGAACCAGACCATCAATATGCAAAGTAAGCTGACATTCCACAAGGCGAACATCAATGTATTGGCACAGCAGTACCAACCATCCAGATTATGGCCAGAATTCTCTGGCCATTGGATTCTCTGTTCCTGCTGTTGCTCTTATTAGCCTTAGTTTTATTAGCTCTAATTATGTCACCTTTGCTCACGAGTCGCCAGGTATCTTTCTGATACCGCCACGTGGTTCAAGCTCTAGTTATGATTAATAAGACAGCACACCGCTTAGTAAGATTGAAATCAACGGTCATTTATTATGTACAGCAATAAATACTTACACAATAATCCTACTTTCTATATCAAAACCTACCACTACTGGCCAATACTTAACTTTTGGGAATGGCCCACCAGGTCAGGGAAACAAATGGCTTATCGAATTGGGTCTGGCCTGCGGGATTCAAAGGCTGATACAGGTCGATGGCTAGGAGTCTCTATCGGGAAGCGATCGCTGGAGTCAAACTTACGGTTTCTTGTCGATGGTTCTTGCGAAGGTTGCGAGCAGGAGAAGAAGGGACAGAGAGGGTCGATCTGAACTTGACCCCTATTTTTATAGGGCCCAGGGGCTTCCCGCCTCTCGGGGTGGACCTTGACCCTGAGTCCCAAGTGATTGGACTTGTTCCCAATCACTGGGTTCGATATGCTCCAATAATGGGGCGATTCCTTGATCGGGGGGTGGTCGTTCACCTATCTTTGTCTCAGCCACTGCTGGCGCCGAGAGGTCTGGCCCGGCATTCAATTGCTAATATGTTGCAATTGTTCCCGGGGATAGCCGATTAAACTGCAGATGTCTGTGTTGATGTACATGGTCGCAGGTATCGATCTGGGCCGACTTCCCCAGAGCCGAATACGCTATTCTGTCTGCAGCTGTCCGTTTGTGCCCTGTTGGCTGCTTTTCCCATCAGCCTTTTAGTTTAGCCATTTTATATCGGGTTTTGGCCAAATTAATCGGGAATCAGCCATTTTAGGTGGCTACACTGCCACTTGTGCACTCCCGCCCGCGGGTGTTCTGGTGGCATGGGGTGTCTTCAATGGGAAATCCTATTGTTGTACCTAAACCACAGTGTGTCTTTAACCCGTATATGAGAGACAATTGACCGCAAGTTGTTTCACACCATAATATAATTTAATGGCTAGCACACAATGTTAAGGTTATTTCAATCACACACTCATACAAGTTGAGTTACAAAGCTATTACACCCAAGACCTTAACTTAACTTCCAAGTGACTGGCAAGTACCGGGCAGATATGGCCTTTATCTGGAGTCCGCAGTCCGGCAGTGATGTAAGTGTGTTGCTGGTCATCGTCGCCCTTGGCTCTGGTCCTTCCGTCAATGGCGTGGATGGTTTTCATCTTCGGCTGGTGAAGGGTCACCATTGTTGCTTGCCGTCGAGAGAGTGAATGTGGGGTTGCGCAGTACCTTTTATCCCCGGGAGTTTCGCTCCTTTTTGGGCGGTCCCAGGTGAACTTCCAATCAATCGATCAGGGCTCAATCACCCTGATCGATTAGGTCCAATCAAGACCTGCCACCTTGATGGTGGGGCGTGTCCTTACCGGCCATGTCCGTTGGTGTCCGAGGCACGTAGGCCTTTCCAAATAAGGAAACAGATGCCACCAAGTCTGCTACACCAAATGAATTTGCATTTTAAGCCAATTGTCCCGGGATGGCCGCTTGATGGCCTTTTTCCTGTGCTATTTGCAAAGTCTGGGCTGCAGCTTTTTGTTTATTTGAGAGCTGCAGCCTGTTGTCCCTGAACAAGGCCACTTTTCCCAGCATCCTCTGCCGGATGCCATTTTAGGTGACCACACCATTAACAAGCGGTGGGAACAGAGAATCCGCCACCAGCGAATGGCTCGCCGCTGAGGAACACATGGGGCCCGGAGAATCCAGTACTATATGCCCATAAATGCAGGGACAGCAAGGCTGGATGTGCAAAGTTGGATACTAGTGCAGGTGCAAACATCCTTCTACTGTGCACACTGAAATGCATGAACCCACAGAAGTGGCAACTGATTGTTCAACCAAGAACTATTAAACTCACTACGTACAATGGCTCAGGGATTCTGTCCCTGGGATCCATTACACTCAAGTGTCACTACAACTCACCTTGGTCACCTTGGTCACCTCAGATATTTTATGTTGTGGGTACCACCGGTCCCGTGATTGCAGGCCTACCTGTGTACTAGGACCTGTCCTCCATCACCAGACATGATATTGGGAAGACAATGACAAGGACTGCAGACCGTAAGGAGCACCAATGGAAACTCCATGTTTATATTGGGAAAAGATCACCTAACTGCAACGCCGATCATCAGCCCACAATCTATGCAGCACAGTTGGAATCAAATTATGTATACCCACTCCGAACTTGCACACTTCATCTTACTCTAAAATCAATGTGGAATTGTTATTCAGCTGACAAGTGCGAGGAATCCTTCCAAGTCATCAATCACTGATATTCCCAGTGGAAGGTGAAAAGTGCCCATAACCGGCACATGGGTAATGAATTACCCAACCTGAATGTTGGACAAAATGTTTGAGTGTAACACCCAATTGATGGCAAACAAGTATGAAAATTAAATGGTATGAGAGTGTGATGAAACAGACACAAAATTAGAAACATACCACAACCAGAAACACCCAATAATTCTATCGGGAGGAGAACATAGTCTGAGAAACAGCACAACAAAGCATCCCTTACTAGCATTCTGAACACATACAGCAGCATCCAACCAAGATCATTGCTAGGACCAGGTGAAGACAGGTGCAAGGATTCCTCCCTCTCTCCAACCCCCCCCGCCCCCCCCCCCCCCCGCAAATACACCCCCCCCCCCCTCCTGCACCCTTATTCCCACTCCTCAATTGTTTGTAATGTTTTTTTTTGTGTATAAGGATGATTTGGTGTATATACCAAACCGTTTACATGCTGGTTGCAAATAATTCAGTTTGCCAGGAGTGTTAAATTTAAACACAAAAGAGTTAGTTTTTATTGTGGATTAAAACCCACCCAGGTAAACATATAAAATATTTCAAACGGTAAACACATCCTGATCCTTGCAACACATAAGCGCACGCACACATGCAAAATTACAGGTTATAAATTAAAGGAGGTTAACATTTGGCCAAATTAATATCGAATGATAAAAGGTAAATAGAGAGATCATTAATTATGAGTCCTTCGCTATTGTTCCTGATTGAGGCAGTTCTACAATGCTAGTCCTTTTTTGGAGAGAAATATTGTATTGGAGTATGAAGTCTTCAAAATTTCTCTGTGTTATCCCCAGTATAACATAAGCAGACAGAGGACACTTTTGTTTGAAAGAAAGAGATAGACACACAGTTTTATTGTTGCCTTCAGATATTTCTTCTCCAGACTGCCAAAAGTACCAGGGTGTTCAAATAAAGGACATTTTGAAATTGTGATCTCAGTTACGTGACCCCTCTTTCTATAATGATTTGAATGTTCCACAGAAGATAATTGATTAGCTCATGTCTGGACAGACTTTAGATATTTTGTTAAGGTCAAGATGATTAGTTTTTTTAATGTCCAGACCATCACTTCTGAATGACCCAGTCTTCCATGTGATGAGCTAGGAGGATCATATCAACACCTCCAAAATAGCCATTGTTTCTTCGGCTTTCTGACTCTGGGGACAAATTGTGGCAGCCATTTTTAGCTTCAGTCCATTTTTGACGTAGTCCTTGACATCAGCAGTTGTGACATTTCACAGGAGACTTTCCTGGGCCCGTCCTAATTGTAATCCACACTGGAAACTTCCAGAAACGTGACCGAAATGCAGTTGCAGACATGTCAGACAAATGTCATCTTAAGTCAGTGTCTTTGTTTTAACAGTTGAAACTGCCTTTTGAAGAAATTCCACATGCGAGTCAAGTAGGTTAATTTTACATTTAATATTTGATATCAATACACCTCTGCAAAAAAAAGTCAGGGATAGGTTAGAAGTTTGGCAAATTAAATGACGAAGATATCATGGAACAAAAGGCAAAGGGAGTAGTAATAGCTGAAGTAAAGAAACAAAGCATTGGTCCTGAATGAAGGTTAAAAACAGAAAAAAGGACAGCTCTGTATGAAAGCAAAAACGTGAAAAGAAGATGCAGATAGGCACTGGGCAAAAAAAAAGCCAAATCAAAATGGAGGTCACGGTCTGATAGCGTTGACCACAATGTTGAATCCAGATGGAAACTACCTCAGTGGAAAATGAGGTGCTGTTCCTCATGCATGCATTGGGCTTCACAGGAACATTGTAGCAGACCAAGAACAGAAATGTGAGCATGAGAGAAATGTGGTGAGGTAAAATGGCAAGGACCAGAGGTTGGGGTCAGGCTTGTGGAGTGAGCGCAGGTGTTCTGCAAAGTGGTCACCCAGTCTGTGTTTGACCTCCCCAATGTAGAGAAGATTGCTTAGGAGCAGTGAATATAATATATTAAATATAAAGAGGTAAAAGTGAATTGTTGTTTCACCTGAAGGATGGTATGGGGCTCTGGATGGTGAAGCGCTGTTATGGAAGGTAGCATATTTGGAAAAGGTACAGCCAAAGTGGGGAGAATGGAATGGAGTCCTTAAAGGATGTGGGATGTCAGAATGTGTAGTCAAGGTAGCTGTGGAAGTTGGTGGGCTGAAAATGAATTTTATTAGACAATCTATCCTCAGAAATAGAGTCAGGGAAGTCAAGGAAGAGAAGGGAAGGGTCGGAGTGCGACCATGTGAAGGTGAGAGAAGGGTAGAAATTGGAGGCAAAATTAATACATTTTTCCAGTCCTGGTCAAGAGCATGAAGCAACACCAATGTGGTCAGAAAAAGAATTGTGGGAGGAGACCTGAGTAGAACTGGGACAAGGAATGTTCCACGTACCCCACAACAAAACAGATACAACCAGGGCCCATGCGGGTACCTCCAGCCACACCTTTTATTTGGAGAAATTGAGATGAGTTCAAGGAGAATTTGTTCAATGAGGGAAGTGTTGCTCTATTAATAATGTTGGTGAACCACAAGCCTTCCCTTACATCGATCAAATGACCACACAACCAGTTAGTTAGTTCAAAAGATGGTTTATTTACATACACAAGAGTTATCTCGACATGCAAACATAGTAACATAGAGTTAAACGACACCTATCAGCTACAAAAAGCTATACTTAACTTCAGGGCGACCGGCACTGTGCAATTGGATAAAGCCTTTATCTGGATTTCACTTGGCTGGTTTGAAGAAAGTGGCTCTGTCTCTGCTGGGCACATCCGTCAGGTAGCGATTGTTGGTCTTGAACTTGGCTGGCTGTTCCTGCTACGATTGGGTTGGCACAGGCCAGATCCAAAAGAGACATGGCTGTGTCCTCTTTTATCCCTCTGGGATTTCGCGCTCTTTGGGGCAGTCCTTAACCTTGGACCCAATAATTCGACAGGGCTCTGATCACTGCCTTCGTTCTCGGCCAATAAAGGGGCAGGTGCCTGGGTGGCTGGGCGGGTCCTTAGCAGTTATTGACCTTGGCAGTTAGGCTTTCTGAGTAAGAGGAGTGGTGCCGATCAGTCTGTGGCAGTACCGGTTGCTTGATTGGAGTTCTATTGTCCTGGGAAAATGGGCCATTAAAATTCAAACAAGTGGGGGTTTCGATCAGGTCTGGTTATCTGTGTTTCAGATACACATTGGCTCTGTATCTGTCCTGGGTTGGCCATAATTCCCATGGCCCTTTGCAGGTGGCCACAGAAGTTCAACCAGCTGGAGGAGGGTGATGGTGGATGGGGATTGCTGGATTCAAGGAAGAAGTGGAGAGCCCTCAGACCAGCCTGGTGGGAGATGGGGTTGTAGAGGGATTGGATTGTGAAAAGGAGGCAGTTGGGGCCAGGAACCTGGAAATTGTTGAAATGATATTGGTCTCAGAAGAATCACAAATGTAGGTGGGAAGAGACTGGGCAAGGGAGAAAAAGATAGTCGTGATATGAAGAAATGAGTTCAGTGGGGCAGGAACAGGCTGAAATGATGGGTCTACAAGGGAAGCTCTGTTTATGGATTTTGGGAAAAAGTGCATAGGAAGGAGTTGAAGGCTGTGAGCTTGGAGACTCTGGAGAAGGGAAGATCTTCAGAGGAGATGAGGTCAGACCAAGGGCTTGTTTTCGGTGGTGGATCAACTATCAAGGAGAGGTAGGAAGAAGTGTCTCTGAGTTGGTGCTCAGTCTCTGCAAGGTAGGGGTCAGTTTGCCAGACAAGAACAGCGCTATCCTTGTCTTTAGGGTTAGTTTTGATAACAAAGCCAAGGTTACTCTGAGAGAATGGAGTGCAGCAAGTTCAGAGAGAGACAGGTTAGAGTGCGTGAAGGGAGTAGTGGAACTAAGATGGCCATTACTATGCTGACAGTTCTCAATGAAAACGATCAAGAGCAGGTAAGAGGTTAGAGAGATGGGGATCTAGGAGAGAGAATATTGGAAATGGGTGAAAGGGTCTGTTGAACTGGGGGAGGATGGCTGCCCAAAGAAATGAACATGGAGACAAAGGTGATGGGAAAAGAGTTCAAAGCCATACCAAACACAAAATTCGTCGAGGTGAGGGCATAAGGGGATAAAACTGAGTCCTTTGCTGAGCACAGATCATTCAGCATCAGAGAGGGGAAGGCTGTAGTGATCTGTTCATCTGTACATACATCAGCACATACACCAGGGACTGCAGCACAGATGTGACAGCCACAGCATCACTAGAGGGAGTATCAGAGACGGGTATAAAGGGTCGAGCCCAAGGCAGGATCCGCCTTTTTTAGAAGCACAGAGCTAGTGAGCAGCAGCACACAGGGATAACTTAGCATAGGCAGTTTACTTAGTTTCACTGGTGATACCTCTTGACTGTTTTACATCTAGTTGAGTTCTGGAAGCCGAACGAACCCTTTGAATAAAGTATATGTGTTAACTGTAAGTCTACAGTCATTATTCAGAATTAGAGAATAACATATAGTACCAGGAGTGGTTTCAGCAAGCCAGCTAGACATCAGCAAGAGAAGAGAACTTAAACCAGACATTCTACCAAGGAAGGCCTCGCAGCATTCGGATCCTTCAGATACCAATCGGCAAGATGGACCCAATCCAACCTCCACGCCTGCTCCAGACCACTGGTATTATGCATTCCAATTGGAAACTTTTCATACAACAGTTCAAAATATATCTAGAAGCTAAGGATCTAACCTCAGCATCTGATGCCAGGAAGATAGCCTTGCTCTTATCCCTGGCAGGTCCGCAGGCATTAGAAATATATAATTCCTTTACCTACCTGGAAGGGGAGGACAAGGGCAAGCTGGAAATAATCATTAAAAAATTTGAAACCCGCTGTCAATCTGAAGTCAATGAGATATTTGAAAGATTCAAGTTCACCAGGCGTTTGCAAACACCGGGAGAATCTTTCAGCAGTTTTGTAACTGATTTAAAATTACTTGCTCAATCCTGCAACTTTGAAAACCTCTGTGACTCCCTCATCAGAGACCAGATAGTCAATGATATATCTGATGAGGGACTTAGAAAATCCTTATTAAAACGAAAAGATCTAAACCGAGAAACAGCCATGCAAAGATGCTCTACTTATGAAAAAAGTAAAGAAGAATAACAGGAGTTTACTTACCGGGACCAAGGCCTTCACCACGAGGTCGAGCCCGTCAAAATGGTGGCCCAGGCATCCAGAAGGCGCACCTCTAGCGGCAATCTCGTGCGTGAACCTGGATGCAGGCCACACGCATGCGCAGTTCTCCCGAAGATTTGACACGGAAGAAAGGCCTACTGCGCGTGCACGAGCGTGGGGGACAGCGTAATGATGTGTCCCCGCTGCGGACACGCCTACTTAAAAGGGCAATGTCCAGCTTCTGGAAAACAATGTTTAAAGTGTGGCAAATCCAACCACTTTGCCTGACAGTGCAGAGCTGCACTGCAAATGAAGACAACAAGACAGAAACACATGAACTTCAACGGAAAAAGCATAGACTCAACGGAGCACAAATAAAACAATGATGAGTATTCCTCGGATGAGGACAACCTCGCTTGCGACAACTCGTTTGTCGTGGACACGATCGAGACAATCGAGGAACATGATGCAACAATCGCCACGCGTCACCCGGTCAACAGCATTGATTCCAGCAGTGAGTGGACTGCGACAGTGCAAGTCAATGACTTTCCATTAGTCTTCAAGCTAACCTCCTCACTAGCAAGGATCTCCATTCGATTCCCGGAGACCATGAAATAATACCCGCTGCCTGTCGGCTGAAGGACTACAACGGCAATCAGATCGCCTCAAAGGGATCGTGCCAGTCTGACTGGGTCCCGGTGGCAAAAGCATCCAGGGCCATGACCGCAACTGAGTGCAGATATGCACAAATCGAAAAAGAATGTCTCGGACTCCTCACTGGGATTCTGAAGTTCCAGGACTATGTGTACGGCCTGCCCACGTTCATAGTGGAAACCGACCACAGACCGTTGGTCCATATCATAGACAAGGATCAAATGACATGACACCTCGTCTGCAGCGCATCATGATGAAGCTGCAAAGGTATGATTTTACCCTAGTATACACTCCGGGAAGAGACCTTGCCATTGCCGACGCACTGTCCCGATCCATTGGCACTGACAACGCACCATCAGCCCCTATCAGAGAAATCGAGGCCCAAACACAGTTATACATGGAGAATTTGCCAGCTTCGGATGAGAAGCTTTGCCTAATCCGACAGGAGACGCAGAAAGACGCAATCTTACGGAGGGTGCTGCACCTACTCCAGCGCGCTTGTCCCCAATTTCAGAATGTCAAGTCAGAACTGATTGAAGTTGACGGCCTGCTGATACGCAATGCGCAGATTGTGATTCCGGCCACACTCCGCGCCGAGATGCTACGTAAGATTCATGAAGGCCATCTAGGCATTGAGAAATGCAAAAGGCAAGCACGACAGGCTGTGTACTGGCCCGGCATGAATCAAGACATAACGGACATGGTCATGACATGTGACACCTGTCAAAGACATCAACCCGCACAGTGTAAAGAACCACTGCAGCAACACAAACTCATAATGGCACCGTGGACAAAAGTGGGCATTGACCTATTTCATGCCACAGGGCGTGATTACGTCTTGATCATGGACTATTACTCAAACTATCCGGAGGTACTGAAACTCCATGATCTCATGTCTTCATCTGTCATCAAGGCGTGCCAGGAGACATTCGCACAACATGGAATCCTGCGTGTGGTGATGTCAGATAATGGTCCCTGCTTCGCGAGCTGGGAATGGAAAGAGTTCTCAGACCGCTACAGCGTTCGGCATGTAACATCCAGTCCGCGCTACCCACAGTCAAATGGGAAAGTGGAAAAGGATGTCCACATCATTAAACGGCTTATTAGCAAGGCAACAGATTCACGCTCGGACATCAACCTAGCGCTATTGTCCTACCGAGCAACCCCATTGACCTCAGGACTGTCGCCAGCACAGATGCTCTTTGGCAGGGACATCCGGACAACCCTCCCGGCGATTCAATTCCGAGACCCCAATAGCGCTCTGGTACTCGGCAAAATGCGGGTACTACGGTCAAAACAAAAACAATACTACGATCAACATGTGATCCCACTCAAGCCACTGAACATGGGTGACATCGTCAGGATCAGGGACCCAGAAGGCGGATGGGCTGACCCAGCCACGGTGATCAGGCAGGAGGCGCCGCGGTCCTACATTGTCAAGTCGTCGGCGGGGGTACTTTTTCGCCGTAACCGCCGGGATCTGTTAATGCTTCAGCCTACAACGCCGGTGTTTCCCACACTGGACTTGACTAAGTCCATTAGTCCACAGGACGTTCCTCGCCACACAACGCCAGACAGTACTCTTGATGACATCAAACCGTCAACCCCACCACCACCGTTAAGACGCTCCAGCAGAAGCCGTAAGGCACCCGACCAGCTAGATTTGTGACGACACTTCACCACACGCACAAGACGAATATGAACATTTCTCGCGATGGACTCATAACACTGTTAATTGTTTCTGTATTACTTTATCATTTTTGCAGTGTGCAGCTTTGCTTATTCTCACCAATTGTTATCTACAGTTTTCTTGAGGCCAGTCTGAAAACATATCAAGTCAAAAGGGGGAGGATGTAGTGATCTGTACATCTGTACATACATTTGCACATACACCAGGGACTGCAGCACAGATGCGACAGCCACAGCATCACTAGAGGGAGCATCAGAGGCGGGTATAAAGGGTCGAGCCCAAGGCAGGATCCGCCTTTTTTAGAAGCACTGAGCTAGTGAGCAGCAGCACACAGAGATAGCTTAGCATAGGCAGTTTGCCTTAGTTTCACTGGTGATACCTCTTGACTGTTTTACATCTAGTTGAGTTCTGGGAGCAGAACGAACCCTTCGAACAAAGTGTTTGTGTTAACTGTAAGTCTACCGTCGTTATTCAGAATTAGAGAATAACATAAAGGCCAGATGGGTATAGTGAATACACAGCAAAAATTGGGATTGGAAGAAGGAATGGAAAGATAGGAAGAGAGAGAGAGAGAGAGAATGGATAGGGAGAAAGGATCTGGAAGGCATCAGTACACATAAGTTGTTGGATCTAAGAACATAAGAAATGTGAGCGGGAATAGAATACATGGCCTGCTCCACAATTCAATACGATCAGGGCTGGTCATGAGCTTCAGCTCCATTTTCCTGCGTGCTCCCCGTATCCCTAAATTCCCTGAGAGACCAAAAATCTGACTATCCCAGACTTAAATTTAATAAACGATGCAGCATCCACAACCTCCTGCGATAGTTAATTCTGAAGATACACAACCCTTTGAGTGAAGACATTTCTAATCATTATTATCTAGACGGGTGGGGACAGTTAAAACCCTTGAGGAGTACAAAGAAAGTAGGCACGTATACTTAATTGAAATTAGGAGGGCTAGGAGGGTCATGAAAAGTCCTTGGCAAGTAGGATTAAGGTAAATCCCAAAGCTTCTTATTCACATGTAAAAAGCAAGAGGGTGGCCAAGGAAAGCATTCGACCACTTAAGAACTGAGGGGGAATTTATGTGTTGATCCAGAGTAAATGGGTGAGGTACTAAATGAGTACTTTGCATCAGTGTTCACCAAAGAAAAGGACTTTGTGGAAGATAATTCTTGGGAAGTGTGCATGGATAGTGGATAGTCTGGGTCATGTTGACATCAAAAAGGAGGAGGTCTTTTAAAAGACATTAAGGTAGATAAGTCTCCTGGGCCGGATGGGATTTACCCCAGAATACTGAGGTAAGCAAGGGAGGAAATTGCTGGGGCCTTAGCTGACATCTTTGTATTCTCATTGGCTACAGGTGAGATCCCAGAGGACTGGAGAATAGCTAATGTGGTACCGTTGTTTAAGAAAGATAGCAGGGATAATCCAGGAAACTATAGGCCGGTGAGCCTCATGTCGGTCGTAGGAAAATGACTGGAAAGAATTCTCAAGGACAGTATTTATGCCCATTTGAAAACAATGGACACATTAGCGATAGACAGCATGGTTTTGTGAAGGGGAAGACGTGCCTCACTAACTTGATCGGGTTTTTTGAGGAAGTGACAAAGATGATTGAGGAGGGGAGGGCGGTGGATGTTGTTTACATGGACTTCAGTAAAGCCTTTGACAAGGTGCTTCATGGCAGACTGGTACAAAAGGTGAAGTCACACGTGATCCGAGATGATGTGGTAAGATGGATTCTAGAAATGGCTCGGTCACAGAAGGCAAAAGGTAGCAGTAAAAGAGTGTTTTTCTGAATGGAAGGTTGTGACCAGTGGTGTACCACAGGGATCTATGCTGGCGCCTCTGTTGTTTGTAGTGTACATAAACGATTTGGAGGAAAATGTAGCTGGTCTGATTAGTAAGTTCGTGGATGACACCAAGATTGGTGGAGTGACAGATAATGTTGAGGATTATCAGAGGCAACAGCAGGGCATAGATAGGTTGGAGACTTGGGCAGAGAAATGGCAAATGGAATTTAATCCAGACAAATGTGAGATAATGCATTTTGGTAGGTCTAACAGAGGAGAAATATACCTTAAATGGCAAAACTCTTAGGGGTATAGAAAGTCAGAGAGATCTGGGCGTGCAGGTCCACAGATCTTTCAAAGGGCAACACAAAGGACAAGGTAGTCAAGAAAGTATAAGGAATGCTTACCCTCATTGGATGGGGCATCGAATATAAAAACTAGCAAGTCATGCTACAGTTGTACAGAACCTTGGTAAGGCTGCATTTGGAATACTGCACACAATTCTGGTCACCACACTATCAGAAGGATGTGAAGGCTTTGGAGAGGTTTACCAGGATGATACATGGTCTGGAGGGTGTTAGCTATGTGGATTTGCTGAATAGACTTGGACTGTTTTCATTAGAACGACGGAGGTTGAGGGGTGACCTGATAGAGGTCTACAAGATTATGAATGGCATGGATAGAATGGATGGGCAGGCACTCTTTCCCAGGGTGCAGGGGTCAGTCACCAGGGGGCATAGGTTTAAGTTCCGTGGGGCAAAGGTTGCGAAGACGTGCGAGGCAGGTTTTTTGCACAGAGGGTGGTGAGTGCCTGGAACGCGTTGCCAGGAGAGATTGTGGAAGCAGATACATTAATGGCGTTCAAAAGGCATCTCTACAAATACATGGGTAGGATGGGTATAGAGGGATATGGCACAAGGAAGTGCTGAGGGTTTTGGCCAAGTCGGTGTCATGACCAGTAAAGGCTTGGAGGGCTGAAGGGCCTGTTCCTGTGCTGTATTATTCTTTGTTCTATTTCAATCCAAAATGATTTGCCCCTTACCCTGAAACTGTGCCTCCGACTGTGTTTTAGATTCCCTGACCAATGGAATCAATGTCTCAGCATGCACCCTATCAAACCCACTCAGAACTTTATATGAGATCGCTTCTCATCGATCTAACCCCCAAAGAACATCCGCTCAGGGACCAATTTAGTGAACCCTCGATGTACCATCTCCAGTGCAAATATATCCTTTCTTAAATGTGGTGAACAAAACTGCACACT
Source organism: Scyliorhinus torazame (assembly GCF_047496885.1). Lineage (NCBI taxonomy): Eukaryota > Metazoa > Chordata > Chondrichthyes > Carcharhiniformes > Scyliorhinidae > Scyliorhinus > Scyliorhinus torazame. The sequence goes on from NC_092707.1 coordinate 66,580,623, forward strand.
GTGCTCCAGATGCGGCCTGATCAAATCCCTGTACAACTGTGGCAAGTCGTGGCAAGTTGTCTTCAATCTTTTACTTGTTTGTAGGTGCTTGCGTTCCTTAACACCTGAATGGGTAGAGAGACATTCAGCCTCTGATCTCCGGGTAAGTGTTCTCCAAGGCGGCCTTCAGGACGCGTGACAACGCAGAATCGTCGAGCAGAAGCTTATAGCCAAGTTCTGCACACATGAGTGCGGCCTCAACCGGGACCTGGGATTCATGTCGCATTACATTCATCCCCCACCATCTGGCCTGCGAAATCCTACCAACTGTCCTGGCTTGACACAATTCACACCTCTTTAACCTGGGGTTACCCCATCTCTGGATCTGTAAAGATTTAATCACCTGCTAATGCTCGCATTCCAAGCATTGTCTGGCCTCTTTGAATCTGTCTATATATATGTTTCTGGAACATACCTCTTCATTCACCTGAGGAAGGAGCAGCGCTCCGAAAGCTAGTGACATCGAAACAAACCTGTTGGACTTTAACCTGGTGTTGTAAGACTTCTTACTGTGCTCGCCCCAGTCCAACGCCGGCATCTCCACATCATGAATGGTTGTGTGTGAGTGTACATTGCTCCAGGCCGGTTTTGATTTACTGTGCTCAGGCAATTCAATCGCCCAAGGCACAGGAAAACTCCATGTTCTTATTTGTGCCGGTTTTACAAGGATTGAGTGGGAAGGTCCTGCTGAAATAACCCAATTTGCCAGAAAGGACTGCTCCGAGGTGATGTTATTGGATTATTGACAGGAGCTCATTATCTCTCACTGTTCCTTGCAGAGCTGAACATGAGCAACCTTCACGCGAAGAGAAAGAAAAATTGAAATTCACTTGTTTTAAATCTTCATCACTGTCCGAGCCTTGCTGCAATGGAATTCAAATGATCCTTATAGTATTGGGGGCATTTTATCAGCTTTGTGATTCCTATCATGAACTGTCTTGGTGCAATCTTCAGATGTTTATTCGAGAGGGAATGATGGGGATTATATTTTTCTTTCTTTCAGTTAGATTATCTTCTTCATAAATGTTTTCCACCTTTTCTTGTTGCTGTATTCTTATTTATAAATCTGGTGCATTAGCATGCATGCAACGCTCCAACCCCATTCATTTGTCAATAGAAACGGAATGCAATCAGATATGTACAAGGGACCGAATTTGGTTTGAGTCAATCTAATTACCATGCAATTTGAAATCCTGCTTGAACTAGAGGAATTCCCTGATTATAATGATGTAAAATCTTCAAACTCAGTAAGGTTTTGGAAGAGAAAATAACACTGGCTCATAGGTTACAGACAGGTGGGGAGTTCATTTAAACAGCATTAATTTCTCCTTACCACTGTTCTGTAAACAGAATGTGCTTTGATTTGTTTCCCTCTTTATACATAAATTGTGGCATGTTTCCTAATCCCTGGATTTTGGCGCGAACCAATTTGCTAATAATAACCCCACAGCAAACTCGAGAGAGGATGAACTCAAAGAGTTAATTATTTTACACATGCTCAAAATATGGATAGAAGGATCACCATGTCACCCACTCGCATTTAAACAGTAAAAATAGGGATAGGGAGAATGATCTTTTACAGTACAGAGACCACAGAGAAAATAAATATAGTTTCCTGTGGATTCCAGAGTCCAGAATCAAAGTCTAATGAGGTATTCCTTTTTTAAAATAAATTTAGAGTACCCAATTCATTTTTTCCAATTGAGGGGCAATTTAGCATGATCAATCTATCGACCTGCACATCTTTTGGTTGTGGGGGCGAAACCCACGCAAACAGAGGGAGAATGTGCAAACTCCACATGGACAGTGACCCAGAGCCAGGATCGAACCTGGGACCTCGGTGCCGTGAGGCTGCAGTGTTAACCACTGCACCACCGTGATGCCCCTGATGAGGTATTCCTTTATGGAGGTTGGTGAGCTGAAAACCAATGCTGGATAATTTATTTTTCCAGTGCAGTTGATATCACACATTGAGAAAGGTGTGCAGATGTGGAGCAATCTTGAAGGTGATGGTACAAAGCAGTGTAGATGGGGGCCAGGTATTCTACCTGGGCTGAGCTCCTTGCCTGTGAAGCTGCTGGTTAGATGGTAAGTAGCAGACTGAGCTATAGTGTTCAGCAAGGCAATATTACTTGTTCCACAAGCCAGAGACCCATGTTGCATGTCTCCCACCTCTTCATCAAGTCTTTGACAAAGTATGTGTATCCATCGTCTAGATTCCAAAGACAGTTAAATGTCTCAGCCATTAGAAATTAAAAGGAGAGTTGCAGGACCTTTGTCTTAGTGGAAAATCACTCTCTTTCTGGCCAGCCTGGATTATTAAATGTAGCCGGCCTTAGTATAGCTCTCTTTGAAGTGAGGCTGTACAATCCACAAGGAGTAGTTGGTGGCTCCTCAGAGATGTGAGTTTCCACAAAACTGCCAAGTATCTTCATTTATTCAGAGGTCACAAAAAGGCATAATTTCAGCCATTGCAGGGATCGTTGTTCAATTTTTTAAAAGTTTTAGAAATAGCAATAAGCATATCTAAATATATTTTATAAAACTATGCAATGTAAGGTTAATCCCTCACACATAGAACAATGAGAGTCAAAGGTGAACTATTCAAATGTAACCTATGAATTCAGTCCTATCACATGCCTGCATACTTACACACAGTTGCCAATTTTTTAGTTGCATTGAACAGGATTTTCTTGACCCACCACGGAGTGTTTTGCGATGGTGGGGTCTTCCAGTCCCACCGCTGTCAAAAAGTTTTCCCGTTGTTTGCACCTTCCAAGACCAGAGAATCCATGGCGGTATGGATTGGGGTGGGCTGCCGTCAGCGGTGCCAGAGGATCCCGCCAGTGGGAATGGCCGGAAAACTTCGACCTTTGGTGATATATTGTCCACAGTAGCAAAATAAGTTTGCTCTAATTTTCCACCTCTAGGATGAGGACAAGTTAACCGGAAAATACCTGGTTAGATTCCACATAGATCTTGACAGAATCCCCCATCTAATCCTATATTCAACCTCTCAGTTCCTTCCATCAGGCTAATGCTTCTTACTGTCTCAATTCAATAGGGGCCGTACTTCTAGCAATGCAAAGATTGGGCCCACAGGCTTCACCACAGATATCAAGCATCATCAGCTTCTCATAACTTTCTGATGGTCTCCTTCACCTTTTCAGACCTCTCTGTATTTCACTATGATGGCATTTTACATGACGTTTCTGACCCGAGCATCCAGCACAGAAAATGTAATCTTGTGCCTGAACTTCAGCCTTTATTTCTCATGTTGACTAGATACACATCATATTGTGAGTTCAAGTTCCACTCCAGCATAAAATCTAAGCTGATGTTCTGGTGGACTGTTACACTGTTAGAAGTTGTGCAGATGAGACAATAAACTGAGATCTTGGGCGTCATTCTCCGACCCCCCGCCGGGTCGGAGAATGGGCGTTGGCCGCCGTGAATCCCGCCCCCGCCGAAGTCTCCGCTCCCGGAGATTGGGCGGGAATCAGGCCGCGCCGGTTGGCGGGACCCCCCGCTGGATTCTCCGGCCCGGGTGGGCCGAAGTCCCGCCCAGGAATTGCCTGTCCCGCCGACGTAAATCAAACCTGGTATTTACCGGCGGGCCCAGGCGGCGTGGGCGGGCTCCGGGGTCCTGGGGGGGGATCTGACCCCGGGGGGTGCCCCCACGGTGGCCTGGCCCGCGATCGGGGCCCACCGATCCGCGGGCGGGCCTGTGCCGTGGGGGCACTCTTTCCCTTCCTCCTCCGCTACGGCCTCCACCATGGCGGAGGTGGAAGAGACTCTCCCCACTGCGCATGCGCGGGAAACTGACAGCGGCCGCTGACCCCGCGCATGCGCTGGGAAACTGACAGCGGCCGCTGACGCTCCCGCGCATGCGCCGCATTTCCGCGCCAGCTGGCGGGGAAACAAACGCCATTTCCGCCAGCTGGCGGGGCGGAAATCCTTCCGGCGTCGGCCTAGCCCCTCAATGTTGGGGCTAGGCCGCCAAAGATGCGGAGCCTTCCGCACCTTTGGGCCGGCGCGATGCCCGTCTGATTGGCGCCGGCTTTGGCGCCAGTCGGCGGACATCCCGCCGTTGGGGGAGAATTTTGCCCCTTGTCTCCCCTCTCAGATGGACATAAAGGATTGCACGGCACTATTTTCACCAACAGTGAAGGAATTATCCCTGGTGTCTGGGTTAACATTTCTCCCTCAATCAACATTACAACAATGGATTATCTGGTCATTATCTGTTAACTGTGGGAACTTGCTGTATGCAGATTAGTTGCTGCATTTCTTTATATTACAACAGTGACTAAACTTTAAAAATACTTAGGAACATAGGATCATCAGAACAAGATTGGGCCATTGAGTCCTTTGAGCCTATCTCTTGCCATTCAATGAGACAAGGACGATCTGCAACCTAATCCATGTACCTACCTTTTCCCCATATCTCTTAATATCTAGGGCTAACAAAAAACTTGAATCTGTTACAACCGGTCCTGGGATAAGTGCCCCAATTTGTTATGATTCCTGATGAGCCCTCCCCCCTCTCCCCAATCCCCGATTATGACTGATCTCCAGGTGAGGTTCTCCAAATTTGTTATGCTCCCAGGTAAGGAGGGATGAGCTAGCTCCCCTTCTTTATTCAAACCCCTCGGTTGGTCGCAGCAAGGTTAATTTAAAAAGGATTTCTTGCCTCATGGGCACCCTTTCCCTGTCCAAGTTTCTTTTAAAAGGAACTAATTTAATTAAGCTTTCGGAAAAAAATAAAGTGTGCATATTAGTTGTTAAAATGAGAGAAGAATATAATAAAAATGCAACATATACACACAGATAAGTGAGTCCAAAAAGAAAATTAAAAAAAAAAGATAAATCACTCAGTATTTGGCTTGTACATGAGGAGTAATAGTGACATGTTGTGGCTGTTAAGTTGGGTGATTCCAGTAATGATGACTTTTGCAATTGAGCAGTTAGTTTGGAGATTCTTGGTTCTTCAGGCTGGCTGAAATGAGTTGTCCTCTAGTTGTCCTGTTTCCTTTTCAACTGTGGCTTTGCTGACTTGTAGCTTGCATCCAGTAATTAGAGAGAGAGATAATTGTTTACCTGGAAATGCAAGGATATACTTCAGTTGTGGCCTTTATAACACACAAGAGAACTAGAACACCAGGCTAGCACACAGAGACCAGGGTTGCAGTTAGTTTTTAACCCCTTTTCTTGTGTATTCCTGGGAAGGAAAGAAACAAACATGCCTTTTGCCCAGATTTATTTCAACTTGCATCACGTCTATAGTCTGGGATATAAATCACAGGAGATGGTTTCTGTTGAGATGGTAATCAGCCTCCATATCTCTCCAGCCACAGGAGATTACAGTTTAGTTTTTGCATTGCATCTGTTAGGGGAAATAAAATAATGTGGCTTTATTAAAAGGGATTATAACTAATATTCTAGACTTAGAGTACAAGACACAGTAACTAAATGCTTATGTGGATAGTCAACCTTACACCAGTGAACCTTTACACTGCTAGGTTCCTTCCTGTTTATTTCCTTATTTTCACTTTATTTTATTTTGCCGTTATAACTTTTGATCCATGGATGATTAATGGGCATGTATATTTAAGCCAAGCAGCAGAGGGAATGAGGAATTCTGAAGTTATAGAGGATAACACTCTGCTAGTCTCTGCTAGTTTGAACAGGAGCTTCAGACTTTTCGGCACCAGAGAGAGAGATGGGGTGCGACTTGGTTTTATTGATTGGCTTGTTGCCCATGAATTGACTAAAAGACCTGTCCGGTAACAGGTGACGATTGGGCCCTATCCCAGTGGGAGCAGTTGAGTCTTAAACACAGAAAGACATCAACCTGCTTTTTCTCCTTCTCCAGAAAGGCTGTGAGTGCTGTATTTCAGAAACGACAGAGAACCTGAATAAATGAATCGACAGGGGACCCATTACAGGCTGCAAAGACCAGGACATGCTCTCTCTCTCTCTCCAGAGGTTGTGAGTGCTGGATTTTTGAAACTACAGAGACCAGAATGAATCCAGTAAAACCTGGAACTGAAAGCAAAGTTTAAAGAGGAGTACGGTGCTAGAAACCACAAAACCACAAAAGGCTCCCTCATGTAGGTTATGGTTCATGACACCTCTGAAAATCTTACTCGATTTCTTGAAAACTGTGGACGACCAGGGCATTCCTATCCCCACTACGGAGCCAGCATGTTGGGGCTGCAGTATGTGTGCTTATGACCTGAGCCAGCCCACACCCTTGAAAGGCTTCACTGAAATTTGGAATCCCCGGGAATGGGGTCGGGAAGCCCGGAACTGGGTCTCGGCTTTCGTTTGCACCCCTCCAGAGTCTCCATGACTGCATGAAAATCCAGCCCCTTGTACTGGGAAAACAAAGCCACCGCGTAGAACTTCAGTCAGTTCAAATGAAGGCTGCAAGAAGCAACCCTTCGTCCTGCCATAAAATTATGATGCAGCCAATCGTTTGTTACAGCTAGCGACTGACTGGGAAGGAAGAGAAATGTAAAAGGGAGCATTCTGCAAAATAAACTTGCCTCCTATTCTTACACTGACTTTGTCTCGCATAAAGTTTATCAGTGCTGCCTTTTGAAAGTGTCCACATGAGGTGTGTGAGAAACATACCATCCAATTATTATGACAAGCAGGACACACAAATGCCAAAGGCTTTTCAGAGTTGTGGGGATAGCAGTGCCACTGAACCTGTCATCTTCACCCAAAATTTGTAACATCCCCAGAAGAGCAAAGGGAGGTTGTCCTTTAGGTCTTTATTTAACCATAACTTCTCTCCATAGTCACACTGAAGGATTTTCAAAATTGAGGAACCATCGGGAATTGACTCATTTTCTCTTTTTCCCTGTGTTCTTCTTTATTCTAGTTTTAAAATGGATGCTCAGCTGTAACTTGTCAAACATGTCTGGGGAAAGGTGACACAAAGTCTCAGAAAACGTTAAACTTTCCTCCATGCTCCTTTTCTTCCTGTCACCTTTGTGTCCCAAAGCAGTGACTCATGATGGGCCATTTTCTACAGGTGATTGCCGTTCATTGCTACCTCACTCAAGTCGACATAGATAGTTAGCAGGTTATTTCATAATGGTGGGGTCACAGCTGTAGAACTTTTTGCCCTTCTTTGAGAAGTGATAACCTGACTCACTGGAACAGGCAGGCAGGGTCTTGGTTAGATATCTCATCCAAAGGATAGCACTTCCAAAAATACAGTACTCCTTGAATAATACCATGATATGACGGACTATGTTATGTGCTCAATCCTGAATTGGAGCTTGAATGAAGGTGTGAGTACAACCTAGCCAATAGAGCAGAGAGGAGTGGGATTCTGAGGCCAATATATGTTTGAGATAGCAGAGAGTTACCTGCATTTATAGAATCCTAACCAAATATGTCTGATATGTTGGGTGTTCTGGGTCACATACAGGTCACCAACACTTGAAGTAGTGCAACACTATTTTATTAAAAGGTTAACTATTTAAACATACTTGAACTGTGGGTAAATACGATACCAGCTTTAACTAAAGACCTTTGCCTAGTCCTAACCAGTTGATGCACTCAGCACATGGTGAATGTCTGTGTTACAGGCTGTGAGCTCTGTGCTCCTCGCTAGCTGCTACTCGAATGAGCAGGAACTCTGATGCCCCCTGTCTTTATAGTGCGTGTGCTCTCACTGGTGATTGGCTGCGGTGTTGTGTATGTTGATTGGTCCCACTGTGTGTCCATCAGTGTGTATCTGCACCATGATATACTGGTGTATATTATGACAATGTGTTGTTGCCATTATTGTGCCAGCTATCAGTTAAGTGATTGTAGACCGGGCTTTGAACCTGTTCTGGGTGGCGCATGTGCACTTGCCCAATAAATCTTAAAGGATACTCATGCTTTCCACATTTTTAACAATGGCTCATTCAAGATTGGAAATTCCTTTGCCTTCCTCAAACCAAAGTTCTTATTAAATTGCTGTACGAACGCAGAGTACCTTTCTCTTATCACCTATGACAGCAAAAGCCTCCCGTTTGCCATAGTGCCTCTGAGTGAGAAATGCAGGTCAGAGCCATTGGCTACAGTTTGGTTTTTAAGACTGATGTCACAATAACCTAAATACCCTGCCGCACCGCTTTGCCTGAAGGATGCATCATGTGTTTTGCACCCTCAGCCACTTACTGCATCAAGTTAACAAATTAAATATTCATTTTAAGCAGCTTTGTTTCACAGTGTCACTGCCAGTTTCCACAATAAATATAAACACCTTCAACACTCCGCTTAAATAACTCTTAAAACAGAATTAATGGGGCAAAGATTCCCAAGTGATTCAATGACATTTATTACTACCGATTTCCCGCAGCATTTGGAAGTTAAGTTCCTTAGAAGTCGAACTTAATAATGTGTTTAAAAACCTAGACCTGTGAGGTGACAGAAGCTCCTGAACTGTGATAACAAAGCATTAAATTTGAGAATAACAACCACAATTGCTACCTTTAATGGTGTTTTCAAGTAGGTTTTACAACCCTGAAATGCATTAAACTAGGATTGCAACTTCAATAAGATCCCTTTCTTGATTAATATTCTGTAAGGGTCCTTCCTGGTTTTCCCTTATTTCCCCTTTTATTTTGCTGTTGTCATTTTGTGATTCATGGGTGATTAATGATCATGTATTTTTAAGTCAAGAAGCAGGAGAGAAAATTCTGCTAGTTTGAACAGGAGTTTCAGACTTGTCAGCACCAGACAGAGAAATGGGCTGGGACTCAATTTGATTGATCGGCTGGAGACCATGAATTGGCTCGAAAGGCTGTACTCTGCTTGGTAGCAGGTGGTGATTGGATTTTGTCCCAGTAGGATGATGCTCAGAGACCTGAAGGTTTCATTTTGACTCCTGGTCACAGAAAAACAACAACTTGCTTTCTTGCTCTCCCAGAAAGGCTGTGAGGGCTATATTTGAAACTGCAGAGAACCTGGATGAATGTATCTCCAGGAAAACCATTACAAGCTGATTGGATTGGATTGGATTTGTTTATTGTCATGTGTACCGAGGTACAGTGAAAAGTATTTTTCTGCGAGCAGCTCAACAGATCATTAAGTACATGAGAAGAAAAGGGAATTTAAAAAAATACATAATAGGGCAACACAACATATACAATGTAACTACATAAGCACTGGCATCGGATGAAGCATACAGGGTGTAGTGTTAATGAGGTCAGTCCATAAGAGGGTCATTTAGGAGTCTGGTGACAGTGGGGAAGAAGCTGTTTTTGAGTCTGTTCGTGCGTGTTCTCAGACTTCTGTATCTCCTGCCCGATGGAAGAAGTTGGAAGAGTGAGTAAGCCGGGTGGGAGGGATCTTTGATTATGCTGCCCGCTTTCCCCAGGCAACGGGAGGTGTAGATGGAGTCAATGGATGGGAGGCAGGGCCGTGTGATGGACTGGGAGGTGTTCACAACTCTCTGAAGTTTCTTGCGGTCCTGGGCCGAGCAGTTGCCATACCAGGGTGTGATGCAGCCCGATAGGATGCTTTCTATGGTTCATCTGTAAAAGTTGGTAAGGGTTAATGTGGACATGCCGAATTTCCTTAGTTTCCTGAGGAAGTATAGGCGCTGTTGTGCTTTCTTGGTGGTAGCGTCGACGTGGGTGGACCAGGACAGATTTTTGGAGATGTGCACCCCTAGGAATTTGAAACTGCTAACCATCTCCACCTCGGCCCCATTGATGCTGACACGGATGTGTACAGTACTTTGCTTCCTGAAGCTGCAGACAAATGCAAGAATGTTCTCTCTCTCTCTCCAGAAAGGCTACGAATGCCGTACTTCTAAACTGCAGAGGCCTGAATAAAGCTGCAGTAAAAACCTCGTTCTGAAAGTAAGGTTTGAAGAGGAGCAAGATACTGGAAACACTCATCTGAAACAGAGGGTGCGATTCTCTGGAAACTTTTCTAAATGTGGTAGATAGCAGGGACTGCTGCGAACTTCCCAGCGCTTGGCCCGGTGAGGCCAATGCAATGCAATGTTAACTTAATGAGGTCACACGGGCTTCATGCCGCAAATGTAGGCTCGTCAGCCGATTTGCCGGGACCACGCTCACCAACGCCCCGCTAACACAGTCGAGAAGCACTTGAGCAGCACTTGCACAGTCAGCCCCACTCAGCTCGCAGCCATAACGCCGAGACGACCGGTCCCAAAGTTTAGAGATGTGGACCTGGGGAGGCTCCTAGATACGGTTGAGGCCAGGAGGGATCTCCTGTTCCCCCGAGGCTCCAGACAGAGAGCCATAGGGCAGCCAGTGCTGCCTGGGATGAAGTTGCACCGGTCGTCAGCTCATGAGACCAGGAGGACTGGCCTCCAGTGCCACAAGAATGTGAATGACCTACATCGGGCCGCATGCGTGAGTTGACACCCCCCCCCCCCCCCAACCCCAAAACCTTCCCACCCCCACACGACCAGCCCCCTCAAGGACTCCATTATCTCCCAACCCACACTTCACCCCCCTCCCTTCACTCCCTTCTTCACCCCAACCCTCCCTTCACCCATCCCCACCAGACCAGCACCTCCCCCCAATAAGCTTGTCCCAATCACAGGTGGGCATTGCTGAGGCAGTGCAGAAAGTGGCCCAATCACTGAGAAGCATTACCGAGGGCATTGACACCATGGTGCAGACATTGGTAAGCCGCCAGCGCAGGCAGAGCCAGATGATGCAAGGGCAGCCGGGGCTTGAACCAGCTGTCCCTCTATCCCGAGGTGAACCCCAGGGCACGATAGGCACCATAAGACCATAAGACATAGGAGCAGAATTAGGCCACTTGGCCTATTGAGTCTGCTCCGTCATTCAATCATGGCTGATATTTTTCTCATCCCCATTCTCCTGCCTTCTCACCATAACCACTGATCCCCATTAATCAAGAACCTATCTATCTCTGTCTTAAAGACACTCAGTGAATTGGCCTCCACAGCCTTCTGCCGCGAAGAGTTCCACAGATTCACCACCCTCTGGCTGAAGAAATTCCACCTCATCTCTGTTTTGAAGGATCGTCCCTTTAGTCTGAGATTGTGTTCCCTGGTTGTAGTTTTTCCTACAAGTGGAAACATCCTCTCCACGTCCACTCTATCCAGGCCTCACAGTATCCTGTAAGTTTCAATAAGATCCCCCCTCATCCTTCTAAACTCCAACGAGTACAGACCCAGAGTCCTCAACCGTTCCTCATACGACAAGCTCTTCATTCCAGGGGTAGGAGGGGTTACGGGATGGCAACCCGGCCCTATCCTATGGACTGGCGATAGTGGCCACAAGCTCCCCTGAATTACACCCCTCTGATGAGCCTGCGTCCCACAGCCAGCACCCGGCACATGCACGGTAGCATAGTGGTTATCACAGTTGCTTCACAGCTCCAGGGTCCCAGGTTAGATTCCTGGCTTGGGTTACTGCCTGTGCTGAGTCTGCGCATTCTCCTCGTGTCCGCATGGATTTCCTCCGGGTGCACCGATTTTCTCCTGCAGTCCAAAGATGTGCCGTTAGGTGGATTGGCCATGCTAAATTGCCCTTAAGTGTCCAAAAAAGGTTAGGTGGGGTTACTGGGTTATGGGGATAAGGTGGAGGCATGGGCTTAAGTAAGATTCTCTTTCCAAGGGCTGATGCAGACTCGCTGGGTTGAATGGCCTCCTTCTGCACTGTAAATTCTATGTTATGACGCACAGCTGTTCATGTGCCACCGTCAAGTGTGCCGGAGCCGTACGGCCCCAGAGCTCCCAGAGGATGCCTGCCGGGGCATCAAAGACCATGGGACGTGGTAAGCAGCTGTCTCCACCTCTGATATGCATCCTGGGGATACACCTAGATGTAGCGGTAGAGCAAGGAAGGCCAAACACTTCGAGGATCACTGAGAGGGCACTGGGGGTGGCGAGGGTAGGTGAGGGGGTGGGGGGGGGGTAAGGATTGGAGTGTGAGTTGGCCACAGGAGAGGGTGTGGTGATACACCACTGTACTTCCCTAGCATTGTACATAGTTATATAATAGCTGTGTGTAACGTGGCCCTGTAATCCTGTGTATTGTACTGTGTATTGTACTGTAGCTCTGTAGAGGTTCGGTCACCTGTATGTAACCTGACCTGGCCATGGAGAGCTCCGCCTTGGCCACTCCCCCGGGAGTTAGGATAAGACCCAGCTTCTGAGACCTGACCCATTTTGTCTGGGATCGTCTGTGTCGGGTAAGCTTCCTATGTAGTGTATTAAAGCCTTGGTTAAAGTCTCACATGTCTTTGTGGTTCTTGACGCTTAGTGCATCAGAGGGAGAGGGGGAGTTGCGGTGTTTGGGGGGGAGGGTAGTGATAGTGGGGCTGCACCATCGGGAGAGTGGGGCAATGATGTACATTTGTACTAGGAACATTAAAATACCCTCATCACAACCAGTATGATGCCTCTGGCCCTTGGTTCTGCAATGCGGGCCAACACCAATCCCATGCCCCATCCTCTCCAGACATGGGCACACCCCCTGCGCCCCCAGACATGTGACCAGGGCTGGGCCCATCCCCTGGGCGTTCGAAGGTTGGCCGCTGCGTCTGTGGTGCTGCCTCCCGCAGTGTTCAAGCTCAATGTCCAGGCATCAAGGTGTGATTGGGATGCTAGGCAATGAGCTCCACATGCTACACAGCACACCCACCCATGGGGATCCACTTGGGATGAGCGAAGTGCTCACTTAACGATGATTACCAATTCTTATTAGCTATCACTTTCAGCCAGAGGCCTCCGCAGTCATTGGGAGTTATGGGTGGCAAACAGGCAGTGACTCGGGTTGCCCCGGAACAGGACAACACGGTTCAGGGTTTGGGATGCAGGCCCCATGCACGGTCGACCTCTTGCCCCCATCAACGCACCCCCCCCCAGCAGAACTCCCCCAGCCCCGTTACCCTCAGCCCGCCACAGCGGCCTACCCCCAACCAGGGCTGCACACTCCGGTTGCTCCCGCCCACCCCAGTCCAAGCACAAGGGCAGTGCCCCTGGTCTCACTGCCTGTGAGCGAAGATGGCTGCTCACCTCCTCGACTTCCTGCAACAGCCCATCCGCCAGGTTCATATTTTTCAAAAGGAGTATGAATCGGCGCCTGCGTGAACACTTGCTGGGTAGGCTGCTGAAGCACAGGAAGCCATTGGATATGGGGTGGCTCCCGTTAATTGTACGGAAATATGGCTTAAGTGGTGATAATTGGTTTCTTGCCACCCTACGACGGAATCTCGTTTTCGCCAACAGGAGCGGGCCGGTTGCATCTCAAATGGTTTAGCTCCCGGCACAATTCTCATTTTTGGCCTCTCCTGCTATTCACCGGCCTCATTGCGCTCTCCCTCGAACGAAACTAGGCCAGAGAATCCGCCCAAGGACTCTTCCTCTTTTACCTACGATTTTCTTTACTCCTTTCTTCACTTCTGTGTTTGTCTGTCTTGTGTGTGTGTGTTGAGGGTGTGCGGGGGGGGGGGGGCGGGGCAAGTTAAAGTGGGGAATTAGGAATCAGATAAGAGTTAACCAGTCGTACTTGCTGCATATTTCATTATAGTTTTTGTTATAAATAAACAGTAATTGTGTTTAAACTTACAAACCTGGTGACTGTAATTAATGGACAGCCAAGGGCCAAAGACCTCGGGTATTTTTCTAAGAATTATTGGTTAATTCACTTGTGTTGCGATTCCGGGTTAGGTGGAGCTGGAATTGACTGCGCACTAGCCCAGGGTGTCGTAACAATTCAGCTAAATGTTAAAACTTTCAACAAATGGATTCTGCAACATTTGTTCAACAAATAATCCTTTTAAAAATATCTGCAAAAGGAAAATCAAAAATCCTTTGAAAGAAGTAAGGATGTGACACCGCAGACACAATGATGTTACACGGTATATCATTTGCTGTTTTTATTGCGCAATATATCTGAAAGATGCTGTGACAGTTAGGAGACTTCCAAAACACAAAGATCTTAAGTTTTTTATTTTGTGAGCCACATAGGTGCACGCCTTGGGGCTCATATGTAAATTTTAACGCTATGTTCTGTTAATTGACGTATATATGAAATTCTGATTCAAATAGAACTTGAAATTCTCATTTTAGATTTATCTGTCAGTCGGAGTGAAGCAAAAATGATTAGGTCCTGGGGGCTTGTCAGTCTTGTTGCAAGCTTCCATGTACAGAAATGATATTTTAAGAATGTGGATTGAAAAACAGACACACACACAGTAGGAACAGAACTTAGAAACAAGTAACAAGAACGGAAAGTTCCGATGGGAAGAAGCAAACAGAAGGCCCTCGGAAAATTGGTTTCCTCCCATTTTTGGGTATGGGATCACAGCTCTTGATCTGTCTGTGCCCTGTCACGTTGAGGCAGACACCATGCAAACGTTGTGCTGCCTTCTCACTAGATTGATTGTAGCTTTTAGTCGAGCACACCCCGTGTTGCTGGCTGGCTGAATGTCCAGCAGGGGGCCTAGCAGTGTACATTGGCTGGCAGGTGTTCCAGTTAACCTGTAGCTTTTAAGGACAACCTGCCCCCATTCAAGGCAGTACTACTCATTTCAAGCAAACTGCTGCTGACTGTCCGGAGTGCAAATAACTGCAATAAAAGCTAAAGAAATAGAGGACCAAGGAAGAGAGAGGGCTCCCACATTCACAGGTGTGGTCCTGGAAACCTTAGTAATGAAGGTTGACAGGAAAAGAGAGGCCATGTTTCTATGCGGGGATGCAGAGTATAATAACAGTGAACATCCGTTTGGCAAAGGAAGAAGCTGGAACCACTCATCTTTAACATAAGCTTATTAACAAATAACGTAATTAACGTATAACGTAAGTGCAGACCACTATTCCCTTCCACAAAGCATACCCACACAGGTTTTTATAGATGTTCACTAACCTTTTACCTTTTAGCATCAGCTGATCTTAATCAGAACTAGAGCATGCGCTCAATTGCCACAGCATTTGCAACATTTCCGAGAGGCCCTCGAAAAACACACTCTATTGAGAATTGGACTACGTGGGCTCAGACTGCTGTCGTTGTGACTGCAAATGACAGTACTCGGGGGAGGGGGGTGCGGGGGGGGGGGGGGGGGGTGGGGGGCGGGGAGAGAACAACATGTTCTCACAGCAATCAGTCCTCCAATTAGAATCACCAATCACCAGGCAGGAATGTTCCCTTCCAGTCGGGGAACACTTCAGCAGTCAAGAACATTCAGCCTCTGATCTCCGGGTAAGCCTTCTCCAAGGCGGCCTTCAGGACGCGCAACAACGTAGAATCGCCGAGCAGAAGCTTATAGCCAAGTTCCGCACACGAGTGCGGCCTCAACCGGGACCTGGGATTCATGTCGCATTACATTCATCCCCCACCATCTGGCCTGCGAAATCCTACCAACTGTCCTGGTTTGACACAATTCACACCTCTTTAACCTGGGGTTACCCCATCTCTGGATCTGTAAAGATTTAATCACCTGCTAATGCTCACATTCCAAGCATTGTCTGGCCTCTTTGAATCTGTCTATATATATGTTTCTGGAACATACCTCTTCATTCACCTGAGGAAGGAGCAGCGCTCCGAAAGCTAGTGACATCGAAACAAACCTGTTGGACTTTAACCAGGTGTTGTAAGACTTCTTACTGTGCTCACTCCAGTCCAACGCCGGCATCTCCACATCATGATTACTGAGGCACTGCTTTGGGAGAGTGGCTATGGCACCATGGAACATGAACCTGCTGCCCTCTCTCAGGATGGCACCATTTGCACTCCCACTACTGCCACTCCACCAGTGCCCTTTGCTGGCATCACTGAGCCATCCAGCCCTGACTGGTGCTTCCCTCAGGGCCCAGAGTTGCTGGAGGGTGTCCTGTGAGAACATCTGTAGTTTCCTCCATTCAAAATAAGCAGCCTTTCACCAGGCGTGCAGCAGCCACAGAGATAGCACTGTGTAAGAGCATTAGGCCAGGCAAAGGCATTTGCAAACCAGGCACCGAGGGAAACCTGTTTGTAAAATTGGATGTGTTGATGGCTTTTACTGACGGATTTTGGTGAAGGGATATTAAGGTGAAGATTGACGGAGCCACAGTAGTTGAAGGGATGATGCCCTAAGGGAAGCAGTTTTTGAGTAGATTTTTTCTTAATTAACGTGGGTGTCGCTGGCTGGGCCAGTATTTCTTTTCCATCCCTATCTGCTTTTGAACTGAGTGGCTTGCTTGGCCATTTCAGAGTCAGCCGTGGCTCTGGAGTTACATAGAGGCCAGACCAAGTAAGAATGACAGATTTCCTTCCCTAAAGGGTATTAGTGAACTAGATGGATTTTTACAGCAATCAATAATGGTTTCATGGTCATCGTTAGACTTTTAATTCCAGATTTTTAAAATTGAATTCATCTTTCATCATCTGCCGTGGTAGGATTCGAATCCAGGTCGCCAGAACATTACCCTGGATCTCTGGATGTCTAGACCAGTGAAAATACCAATTTGCCACTGCCTCCTGTCACTAACAGCCTATACAGAGCAAAGAGGTCCTGGATTCTTCTTTCCAATCTCCTCCTCCACCTCCTGAGTTGTCTTCCCAATGCCTTGTGGCAATGGCTACACACTCAGTAGTGAGGTGGTGCAGCAGGCAGGAGAGCACAACAAACCTGGAAACATGCTTGGGAATATCACTGAGTTCCCGCAAGCAGTCCGGGCACTGGAACTGTTCCTAAAGAAGGCGGATGGTCTGCCCTACCATATTTTTGATGGTGGCATGGTTCTCATAGTATGCCCATTGGCCTTTTGTGGTCAGGTGGCAGAAGGTGTGAGATTAACAATGTGTAGAGGGTGACTCCCTTGTCTTCAAGCAACCAGACTCAGGTTCTTCGTGGTGGCCCGAAGACAGTGGGACTGGCGGACTGCCTCAGGGTGAAGGCATCGTGGCTGCTGCTAGTATTCACCAAATTGACGGCTTGTGCATGATTACACATTGATTGTCATGGGAGCACAGTGGTTAGCAGTGTTTCTTCACAGCGCGCAGGACCGGGGTTCGATTCCCGGCTTGGGTCACTGTCTGTTCTCCCCGTGACTGAGTGGGTTTCCTCCGGGTGCTCCGGTTTCCCCCCACAGTCCCGTGGATGTGCTTGTTAGGTGAATTGGACATTCTGAATTCTCCCTCTGTGTACCCGAACAGGCGCTGGAATGTGGCGACTGGCGTATTTTCACAGTAACTTCATTGCAGTGTTAATGTAACCTACTTGTGACACTTATAAAGATTATATTTTTTTAAATTATTAAAAATTAGAGTAGGACCCCCTTGCAATTCCAGTACTTCTCCTCATTGGAACATAGGGCTCACAGAGCCACATTCCAGTAATCAAGGCCTCTGGTACCATTGAGAATCTGGCTGCCCTGGTTACGCTTCTGATGATGAATTCACCTCTCCCAGTATACTGCGATGTGTTCACAATGTCTCCTGCTCCCACCTGGATGGATCTCGTCACACTAATGCTACTGAGGTTGATGGCCACTGGCATTGCAGCCCTTGTTTTGATACAAGGCTACAGGACCTGTTGAAGGAGGCGGCACAGTTCCACGGCCACCTCCTTGATAAATCTCATGCTGTTCCAACATTACTCTTGGCTGAGGTGGAAGTAGGAGAAATGCTCTCTAAAAGGCGGTGGTGAGTCCTCCTCATTCCTCTTTGCATGGTGTTCCCTCTCTGCTGCCTCTGATCCATTTTCTCATCGTGTTGGAGACCCAGACCTTGTGGAACCTTTATGTGGACATGTCACCAAATTTTTTCCCTCAGTGCCAAATCTGGCAACCCACCCCAACACCTCCAAAAACACTTCCCGCTAATTCCACCAACGTTGCAATGGCAGAAGTTAGTCTAAATCACCTCACCTGCAAGTTGGATGGTGTCCCTTTAAATAGTGCTAGCCTGGGCTGTTCCCCATGCAGGTGAATACACATTCAGTTGTGAATGACTAACCTGCGTGGTCTAAGCTCCAGAATTAGGGGCAGCACAGAAGCACAGTGGTTAGCACAGTTACTTCACAGCTCCAGGACCCCAGGTTCAATTTCACCTCTTATTATGTTTTTTTACCATCCTCGTAGCTCACCATTTTCTCACTTGATTCCCTTGTACCCATGTCTTGGTCATCCAATGTCACCTCCTCAGCTGCATGTTAGATGACACTGACCTTCCGGCATTGTCTATCCTGCCTTCAAAAGCCACCATTACAGCCACTTCCTTCATGAAATCCACAATCCTTCCAACCCTTCCCTGACCGTCTCCCCTTTCACTTTCTTCCCAAATTCTTAAAATGCATTATTTCCCAACAAATTGGGCAGCACGGTAGCATTGTGGATAGCACAATTGCTTCACAGCTCCAGGGTCCCAGGTTCGATTCTGGCTTGGGTCACTGTCTGTGCGGAGTTTGCACGTTCTCCCCGTGTCTGCGTGAGTTTCCTCCGGGTGCTCCGGTTTCCTCCCACAGTCCAAAGATGTGCAGGTTAGGTGGATTTGCCTTGATAAATTGCCCTCAGTGTCCAAAAAGGTTAGGTGGGGTTACTGGGTTACGGGGATAGGGTGGAGGCATAGGCTTCGGTGGGGTTCTCTTTCCAAGGGCCAGTGCAGACTCGATGGACCGAATGGCCTCCTTCTGCACTGTAAATTCTATGATTCTATTAATTGTCAAATCAGTTGGAACGACTAATTGATGCAACCATTGGCTCATGTTAAAAGCTTGGGTGCTTCCATAACTTACTTCCCAACATGGGATCAGGCTATGCCGGAAGCGGCATGATCTGACTTTGGAGTTTCCACAATGCTGGCACCAACAGCACTGCAGAGCCCAATTTCACAATGTATGGTACATCTCACACCTTCCAGCACATTTCTCACAATCACAAATCATTTTAAGCATAGCAATAAAGCGAGAAAAGATAGCGGCAGTACAGATTGCGCAAACTGGCAAAGAATCACAGGAAACTGCTACAATTACGGCTAAGGACTGTCCTGGAATGTCTCAAGGAGAGGGGAAAGAAACAGGCTCCCTGGGAATGGACATTTTCA
This sequence comes from Scyliorhinus torazame, assembly GCF_047496885.1. NCBI lineage: Eukaryota > Metazoa > Chordata > Chondrichthyes > Carcharhiniformes > Scyliorhinidae > Scyliorhinus > Scyliorhinus torazame. The sequence goes on from NC_092707.1 coordinate 66,599,708, forward strand.
ATTAACTAAAAGTTTAGACACGTCCAAAGGAAACGGAAAAAAATCAAATAAAGTAAAAATCCAAAAGATCAAACCTCATGGTCATTGACAAATGAGGAGGGGAAGGTACAATGTCCCAGAAAGGGTGTAACCCAATTAATAAAGTGGCAGTAATTCAATTCATTTGAATCAAAAAAAACCACAGTAATATCTCTTTCAAACACTGGTTAAATAGCGAACATTGAAAATTGAATTCAGTTTAAAGAACAAGAAAGAAATTTGAGTAACATTAAAGGAAAGAATAATTAATGTTTGTGATCACGTAACAGACGCAAATGGCATCATTCCAAGTTCTCCGCCTCCTTCGGTTCTGTACAAATATTTAACCATTTCAGCAAGCAGGTCATCTGCACAAAAAAAAATACGTCTCTAAGAATAGATAATGCCTATAAAATCAATCAGTGGAAATTGACTTAAATGGAATAACACAGATAAAGTTTTATGACAAAAGAGAATGGAAGATTTTGTTCAGTATTTTAATTAAGCGACTGTGAAATTGCCGCAGCTGCCGACTGAGGAAGCGAGGTAAACGCGGTAGTTTGCAGGTTAGACTGAAGCAGCGCGGTTTCAAACCCCTCTCCCCAACATACTCCTGGCGAACGTCCAAGCGATCGAAAACAAGCTGGATGAACTTAACGCCAGACTTACCTCTCAGAGGGAAGTAAGAGACTGCTGTGTGCTCTGTTTCACAGAGACATGGCTCACCCCTGCCTCACCGAACTGTGCCGTACAACCTGAAGGCTTCTCAATTCACCGGGCGGACCGCACCGCGTCATCAGGCAAAGCGAAGGGTGGAGGGATTTGCCTCCTCATCAACTCCTCCTGGTGCTCGGATGTGGCGACCCTGGCGACCTACTGCTCCCCGGACCTGGAATACCTGACCGTGAAGTGCCGCCCATACTATCTTCCACGTGAGTTCACTTCAGCCATTATCACAGCGGTCTGCATCCCACCCCAGGCAGAAGTGAGGAAGGCGCTGGACGAACTGTACACAGTTATAAACAACGACGAAACAGAACATCCGGAGGCCTTGTTCATTGTGGCCGGAGACTTCAACAAGGCCAACCTCAAGAGTGTACTGCGAAAATTCCACCAGCACATCTCCTGTCCCACCAGGGGCGACAACACTCTTGACCCCTGCTTCTCAAAACTCAAGGGCGCCTACCGTTCCATTCCCCGATCGCACTTTGGGAAATCAGACCATAAGACGGTGCTCCTTCTCCCGACATACAAGCAGAAACTCAAGCGGGAGAATTCAGCTAAGAAGGTTGTGCAGTGCTGGTCCGAGGAGACAGAAGAGCTCTTACGTGACTGCTTAGAGACAATGGACTGGTCCAGATTTAAGAACTCAGCGACCAACTTAAATGAGTATGCCACCACCGTCACAGACTTCATCAGCAAATGTGTGGACGCCTGCGTGCCAAAGAAAGCAGTACGTGCCTTCCCCAACCGGAAACCATGGCTCAATCGCGAGATTGACTCCCTACTAAAGGACAGATCTGAGGCGTTCAAGGCAGACGACCCTGACCGAAACAAGAAATCCAGGTACGACCTCCGCAAAGCCATCCGAGATGCCAAGAGAGAATATCAAACCAAGCTAGAGTCACAGACAGACTCCCGGCGATTGTGGCAAGGACTAAACAACATAACGGGCTACAAAGCGAAGCCGAGCAGTATCTCTGCCAACAGAGCACCCCTCCCAGATGAAGTCAATGCATTCTATGCTCGGTTCAAGCAAGTAACCAACAATCCAGTCGAGTGCCCCAGCAGCCCATAACTCACTCATACCCACCATCACAACTTCCGAGGTCAGATCGGCCTTCCTGAAAGTGAACCCTCGGAAGGCGACAGGCCCGGACGGGATACCTGGTCGTGCACTCAGAGCCTGCGCGGACCAGCTGGCAGAAGTATTCGCGGACATCTTTAACCTGTCCCTATTCCACTCCGAGGTCCCCAGCTGCTTCTAGAAGACCACCATTATACCGGTGTGTGGTGAACCACTGTAATAGGAGATGTAAGGTAGGACCTGCACTACAGGTTCGCCGGTAGCTCCTGCCGGCTGGCTCCGCCCACGGAGAAGTGTATAAATATGCATGAACTCCATTTCACCAGATGCAGCAGGAGGCCACACATCTGACTGTAATAAAGCCACAGTTGTACCCAACTTTAGTCTTTGTGCAATTGATCGTACATCAATTTATTACAGTCAGATTTTCCACAGATTGGATATCCAAATTAAGCCCGATTGCCTGCAGCTGGATCCGCACTTGCCCGACGCCTGGAAAGACTTTGCTCACTGGCTAGCATGTTTTGAGGCCTACATCAACACGGCGGACCCCGTACCAATGGAGGCTCAGAAGATAAACGTCCTGTACTCCAGACTGAGCTCCAGCGTGTCCCCGTTGATCCAAGACGCCACGAATTATACAAAAGCAATGGAACTCCTTAAGGAACACTACGCGCAGAAGGTGAACACTCTCTTCGCCAGACATGTACTCGCCACCCGCTCGCAACTACCTGGTGAGTCCATCGAAGACTTCTGGCGGGCCCTAATTCCACTCGTCCGGGACTGTGACTGTCAGGCCGTCACGGCCGCCGAACAGGCGAATGTCCTAATGCGCGATGCCTTCGTGATGGGGATTGCGTCGGACCCCATCCAAGAATGATTACTGGAAGGGGCCACGCTCGAACTGGTGGAGACCTTGGTGAAAACTGGTGAAAACCTTGGCGCTCTCCATGACAGTCGCATCCTGTAACGTACAATCGTACCCCTCCCGCCGGGCTACCCACCCTCCTACTCCTTCCTACCCCTCCTGGACCCCGCCGACGACCTCCCCAGCCGGGGCCCTGCTTTCTCAATATGCCTCCGCCGCACGCCGATCCGCGCACCCCGGGGGTCCCCGCTACTACTTCTGCGGTCAGCAGAAGCACTCCCGCCAAAACTGCCCGGCCCGCACTGCAGTTTGTAAAGCCTGCAGTAAAAAGGGCCACCTCGCGGCTGGGTGCCAGGCCCGCGCAGTCTCCCCCACGCCAGACGCACAATGGGAGCCGCCATCTTCTCCTCCCGGGTCCATGTGTGACCAATGGGCGCCGCCAACTTGTCCCCTTCAGCCACGTGCGCCCCATGGGCGCCGCCATCTTGTCCCGACCCCGCAATGTGCGCACCATGGGCACCGCCATCTTGTCCCGACCCCGCAATGTGCGCACCATGGGCACCGCCATCTTGTCCCGACCCCGCAATGTGCGCACCATGGGCACCGCCATCTTGTCCCGACCCCGCAATGTGCGCACCATGGGCACCGCCATCTTGTCCCGACCCCGCAATGTGCGCACCATAGGCGCCGCCATCTTGTCCCGACCCCGCAATGTGCGCACCATAGGCGCCGCCATCTTGTCCCGACCCCGCAATGTGCGCACCATGGGCACCGCCATCTTGTCCCGACCCCGCAATGTGCGCACCATGGGCACCGCCACCTTGTCCCCCACAGGGTGTCCGGACAGCCCGACATTGGAACCGCACTCGCTCGCCACCCGAAGCATCTGATAGCTACCCGCAGCTCGCTTCGATGACGCTGGACCGATCTCGCCGCATAACCTGGCCACCGGGTCGACGACGGTTAAAATCAATGGCCACGCGACCTCGTGCCTGCTGGACTCCGGGAGCACCGAAAGCTTCGTTCACCCAGATACGGTAAGGCGCTGCTCCCTCGCGGCCCACCCTGCCAATTAAAGGATCTCCCTAGCCTCCGGATCCCACTCCGTCCCGATCCGAGGCTTTTGTACAGTCACACTCACGGTCCAGGGCGTAGAATTTAGTAACTTCCCTCTATGTCCTTCCTAATCTCTGCGCTGCACTCCTGTTGGGCCCGGACTTCCAGTGCAACCTCCAGAGCCTCACCCTCAAATTCGGCGGGCCCTTACCCCCCTTACCGTTTGCGGCCTCGCGACCCTCAAGGTCGATCCCCCCTCCCTTTTGCCAATCTAACTACGGATTGCAAGCCCGTTGCCACTAGGAGCAGACGGTACAGCATCCAGGACAAGACCTTCATCAGGTCCGAAGTCCAGCGGCTGCTTAAGGAGGGTATTATCGAGGCCAGCAACAGCCCCTCGAGAGCCCAAGTGGTAGTGGTTAAAACTGGGGAGAAACACAGGATGGTCATGGACTACAGCCAGACCATCAATCGGTACACGCAGCTCGACGCGTACCCCCTCCCACACATATCTGATATGGTCAATCAGATTGCGCAGTACCGGGTCTTCTCAACAATTGACCTGAAATCCGCCTACCACCAGCTCCCCATCCGGAAGTCGGACCGGCCATACACTGCCTTCGAGGCAGACGGTCGCCTCTACCACTTCCTCAGGGTCCCTTTCGGTGTCACAATTGGGGTCTCGGTCTTCCAAAGAGAGATGGACCGAATGGTCGACCAGTACGGTTTGCGGGCCACCTTTCCGTACTTAGATTATGTCACCATCTGCGGCCATGACCAGCAGGAGCACAATGCCAACCTCGATAAATTCCTCCGCACTGCCACTCTTCTCAACCTGACCTATAACAAAGAGAAGCGTGTGTTCAGCACGACCCGGTTGGCCATTCTCGGCTATTAAGTCCAAAACGGACTTCTCGGGCCCGACCCCGACCACATGCGCCCCCTCATGGAACTTCCTTTCCCCCACTACCACAAGGCCCTCAAACGCTGCCTGGGGTTCTTTTCCTACTACGCTCAGTGGGTCCCAAACTATGCGAACAAGGCCCGCCCACTCATTCAGTCCACCCAATTCCCCCTCACGGCTGAGGCACAACACGCTTTCGCCCGCATCAGAGCAGACATTGCCAAGGCTGGGATGCGCGCAGTGGACGAGTCACTGCCTTTTCAAGTAGAAAGCGATGCTTCAGACGTCGCCCTTGCCGCCACTCTAAACCAGGCAGGCAGACCCGTGGCATTCGTTTCCCGCACCTGTCATGACTCTGAAATTCGATATTCATCGAAAAGGAGGCCCAGGCTATCGTTGAAGCTGTGCGGCATTGGGGACATTACCTGGCCGGTAAGAGATTCACTCTCCTTACGGACCAATGGTCGGTAGCCTTCATGTTCAATAACACACAGCGGGGCAAGATCAAGAATGATAAAATCTTGTGGTGGAGAATCGAGCTCTCCAGCTATAATTACGAGATCTTGTATCGCCCCGGTAAACTCAACGAGCCCCCCTCTCCAGAGGTACATGTGCCAGCGCACAAGTGGACCAACTCCAGGCCCTACACGACAGCCTTTGTCACCCGGGAGTCACTCGATTGCCATTTGGTCAAAGCTCGCAATCTGCCCTACTCCATCGAGGAAGTAAGGACAGTCACCAGGGACTGCCAGGTCTGTGCGAAGTGCAAGCCGCACTTCTACCGGCCAGATAATGCATGCCTGGTGAAGGCTTCCCGCCCCTTTGAACGCCTCAGGGCCCCTCCCCTCCACCGACCATAACACGTACATTCTCAGTGTGGTCGACGAGTACTCCAGATTCCCCTTCGCCATCCCATGCCCCGATATGACGTCTGCCACCGTCATCAAGGCCCTCAGCACCATCTTCGCTCTGTTCGGTTTCCCCGCCTACATCCACAGTGACAGGGGATCCTCATTCATGAGCGATGAGCTGCGTCAGTTCCTGCTCAGCAGGGGTATAGCCTCCAGCAGGACGACCAGCTACAACCCCTGGGGAAATGGGCAAGTAGAACGGGAGAATGGGACCGTTTGGAGGGCCGTCCAGCTGGCCATATGGTCCAGGAACCTCCCAGCCTCTCGCTGGCAGGTGGTCCTCCCTGACGATCTACACTCCATCCAGTCACTATTGAGTACCGCCACTAAGAACACACACCATGAACGTGTTTTTACCTTCCCCAGCAAGTCCACTTCCGGGGTGTTGCTCCCGACTTGGTTCGCTGCTCCAGGACCGGTCCTCCTCCGTAGGCACGTCCAACTCCACAAGGCGGACCCCTTGGTGGACAGGGTTCACCTGCTCCACGCCAACCCTCAATATGCCTACATTGAGTTCCCCAACGGCTGCCAAGATACTGTCTCACTCAGGGACCTGGCATCGTCAGGTTCCACCCCAACACACCCCCCCCACCCATGCGTGTCCCCCCTCCCACCGCGCCACCAATATTGATCCCACCAGACCACCCCCCCCTCCCCTTTTCTGCACAAGAGGATGAAGAGGACTTTGGCACGCTCCCGGAGTTCCCCGATGACTGGCCAGCATCAGCACCGCCACCACCACCATCAGTGCCACCTCCACCACCGCCAGCACCGATTTCGCCACTACTGTTACGCCGCTCCCAATGAAGCACCTAAGCACCGGACGGCTGAACCTTTGACGGACTCCGGACCGTCAACATGGACTTTTCTTTTCCTACCACTGTACATAATTGCACTAATTTTATATAGTTTCATGTCACCCCCGCCGGACTCATTTTTAACAGGGGGTGAATGTGGTGAACCACTGTAATAGGAGATGTAAGGGAGGACCTGCACTACAGGTTCGCCGTAGCTCCTGCCGGCTGGCTCCGCCCACGGAGAACTGTATAAATATGCATGACCTCCAGTGCCCTGCTATTTCGCCAGCTGCAGCAGGAGGCCACACATCTGACTGTAATAAAGCCACAGTTGTTCCCAACTTTAGTCTTTGTGCAATTGATCGTGCATCACGGTGCCAAAGACAAACCAGGCAATGTGCCTCAATGACTACCGTCCGGTGGCCCTGACCTCAGTCGTAATGAAGTGCTTCGAGAGGTTGATCATGAAGCGCATCACCTCCATACTCCCAGAACACCTTGATCCACTTCAATTTGCATAGCATCACAACCGGTCCACAGCAGACGCCATTTCCCTGGCCCTACACTCATCCCTATAGCATCTTGACAACAAGGACTCCTACATCAGACTCCTATTTATTGACTACAGCTCCGCCTTCAACACCATAATCCCAGCCAAGCTCATATCAAAGCTCCAAAACCTAGGACTTTGCTCCCCATTCTGCAACTGGATCCTCGATTTTCTGACCAACAGACCACAATCAGTAAGAATGAACAACAACACCTCCTCCACAATAGTCCTCAATACCGGGGCCCCGCAAGGCTGCGTACTTAGCCCCCTACTCTACTCACTGTACACACACGACTGCGTGGCAAAATTTGGTTCCAACACCATCTACAAGTTTGCTGACGATACGACCATAGGGGGCCGGATCTCGAATAACGACGAGTCAGAATACAGGAGGGAGATAGAGAACCTAGTGGAGTGGTGCAGCGACAACAATCTCTCCCTCAATGCCAGCAAAACTAAAGAGCTGGTCATTGACTTCAGGAAGCAAAGTATTGTACATACCCCTGTCAGCATCAACGGGGCCGAGGTGGAGATGGTTAATAGTTTCAAATTCCTAGAGGTACACATCTCCAAAAATCTGTCCTGGTCCACCTACGTCGACGCTACCACCAAGAAAGCACAACAACGCCTATACTTCCTCAGGAAATTAAGGAAATTTGGCATGTCCACATTAACCTTTACCAACTTTTACAGATGCACCATAGAAAGCATCCTATCTGGCTGCATCACAGCCTGGTATGGCAATTGCTCGGCCCAGGACCGCAAGAAACTTCAGAGAGTCGTGAACACCACCCAGTCCATCACACGAACCTGCCTCCCATCCATTGACTCCATTCACACCTCCCGCTGCCTGGGGAAAGCGGGCAGCATAATCAAAGACCCCTCCCACCCGGCTTACTCACTCTTCCAACTTCTTCCATCGGGCAAGATATACTGAAATCTGAGAACACACACGAACAGGCTCAAAAACTGCTTCTTCCCCGCTGTTACCAGACTCCGAAATGACCCTCTTATGGACTGACCTCATTAACACTACACCCTGTATGCTTCATCCGATGCAGGTGCTTATGTAGTTACATTGTATACCTTGTGTTGCCCTATTATGTATTTTCTTTTATTCCCTTTTCTTCCCATGTACTTAATGATCTGTTGAGCTGCTCGCTGAAAAATACTTTTCACTGTACCTCGGTACACGTGACAATAAACAAATCCAATCCTCAAAGATTGTATCCAATCCAATCCAATCTTTGAGAATCTGTAGCCATAAGAGAGAAGGCTAACAGTTAACTCTGATATTTGCGACGTGGGAGAATGTGTGCGTTGCGTCTGTGAATGTTAATATCTCACTGCTAAGATTTATCTTCTGAGAAATAACCTTGAGTTTATAATTTGCAACTTTAGAATAGGCTCCAGAAGAATTTTACCTTGTTTTTGGTGTGACGTCTGTCATTGTGATTTAAAGATCATAGTTTGAGTGTAATTAACAAATTTTTCTTTTCAAAGGTTATCATTGACATTTCCAGGGTAATTTTGATACACGAGGAATTTTAATCGGGGCACAAAATCACGTATGTAAGAATAAGAAAATATTAGTTTTATGGTGTTCATTGGAAGTTAGGATAGTTGAAATACATATGACCAATCCGGTGTTTCATTAGTTCAGGGTTAGAACTTCCCTCACATAACACAGATGTATTAATTCTGAGATTGCAGAATTAAGTGTAAAGGACAGATGGGTAAATAAAATGTGTCCATGATCATATTTCTTGTTTAAACAAAAGAAGGGCGGTGACAAAATGACGTCTGGTAGAGAACTCTGGTAGAAAACCAAGATACAGCGCAAAATTGGTTCAGTCATATATTCAATGAGTTATTGTGTTTGATATATTAAAATAAGTGTTTAAAATTAGCTTGGAAATTAAAACTTCAGACAATGTGGAAGCTGGGGTTTTTAAAAAAAAAACACACAACTTTGATTAAAAGCAAATCTATATTCCAATAGAACACATCGTTCGAAGACAGTTGATAACGGGAATTTGACAGCATTCCAACTTTTACTCCACCCCCTTTTCAAACCAGCAGAGAATTGACCCGTGCTCGTTAATGCCTGGATTTGGTTTGTCTCTCGTGTGGGGACCATGAATTTGGGTTCAATTGAATTGGTTTTTGGAGCAGGCGAGGAGCTGGATTAGGGGTTTGCCCCTGTCCACACTCTGAGCTCTGGCTTTGTAATTCTGATAAAGTAATTTTAAAAAAACAGCTGAAGATATATTTTTAATTGGAAATTACAAATCTTAAGTTTTGAATTGTCAGATATATTCAGATTAGTTAACCCACTCTGCCCCATGCAGAATAGATCTTTGTGTTTTACTTTACAAGTAACTACAAGTGGCACAATATTTGCAGTAGCTTCAGGAATTTGTGATAGTTGAGTTATTGTAAACTGGCTAATTAACCAGGAAAAAGCACGTCAAGGTCGGGTTCAAGCACAACAGAATTAGGCGCGTAACCTCGAGGAAAATAGATATGAGAAGATTGCAAAATATGAGAACTACTAACCCCTGAATAACACACGTGTTCGGCCCATACAGGAAAAGCTTTATACGGACAACATCTAACACCTGGTGACGACCAGGACACTTTTCAACTTTTCCTTTAAGTTTTTAGGTTAAACATTCAAGAAAGGCTGGAACGACAGCAGCAACTGTGGGGACTCGTGATGGCTCTTGAGATCTCAGAACAACTACAAGCACATAAGAGAGCAGGAACATCACTGATTTCACAACGGACACAGGATGAATGTAGCTATATGAGCTATGATGCTTTATATAATTTTATTGACGGGATGTGCATCCCAGCAGCCAGAGACTGGAACAATGATATAACTTATTTGAATGCTTGGCTGCAGCTACATTCGGGGAAAGACAGCAGATGCGTATGTAAATTGTGTCTGTACTTCTCGCGCGTTCAGGTATTGTTTATAATATGAAATAAATATGTATAGTGTTTTAAGCAAGGTTGTTATGAAGCAGGCTGCCAATGACACGGGTGCCACTAGATTTTGAGGGCATGACAACCTACACAGGGTTGGAAGAGGCATGATCAATGATGCAGTGACATGACTTAACACAGAAACTTCTACAGTAAAGTCCCTAGACATACAAAGGTTAACTGCGAAGGTGGAACAACTTACAGGAATAAGGAAGGGAATATTAGGGAAAGCAGAGAAAGGTCTAGCAAGCTTGGGGAAGCGGTACTGGATATACAATTGAATAGGACAACAGTGTTAGGGACACACGCTAAGACAATCAACAATAATCAACATTAATTAACAAACTCATCGACCGAGAAAGGGAGACAGCCGGAAGGCTCTGACAGGGGCAGCTTACTTGAAAACTGCTATGAATAACATCATTCAAATGACAGACAGCAGAGATAGTCAGGGAGGCAGGAATGATTGATATCAAGACATTAAATGTGACATACATGGGTTCGTTTGTGGGCGATCTTTGAATCACATGCACGGTGTACGTACGGAACACCTGGGAGGTTACATACCCCTAAGGTCGTATATCTTTGCTACACACCCTGGAGCCCTCATATCATTTCATTGTGGTCAGTTGGAGTTCTGTAAACATCTTCCATGACCAGAAGGAGGGAGTGTTGGAGGGCATTTTGTGATACTGGACTATGATATAAATTATAGGTGGCCCTGTAACTACATTTGTGGTCCTATATTACTTTTGAATAGTTCTGATGAGACAAAAGGTACTCATTTGCTTAGATGCCTGTTTAGAAGAGGCAATTTGTAGAAATAGATAGTGTATACGCAATGCTTATTAATATCAGAAAGGGCACAAAATGGCTGTTAACTATTTTAGCAATACTAAAAACACAAAATGGCAGAACTAGCCACTTTCCTTTAAAAAAAAGTTACAAACTGCGTAAACTACCTCATGAGAACCTAGGGAGTATTTCAACAGCCGCTGATAACAGCTTCCCAGAACAAGAAATGCTATGTATCCTTGATAAGATCAAGGACCACAGTTGCAGACAGGACATCACTATGTTAGTTTTGAATGACTTCTGTATGAAGTTAGGGGCGGGTAAGACAACACCCACTTTAACCATATATGTGATAACTGGGATGCTAGGAAAAGTGATTGACTGCATGTAATGAAGTGTGACGCAAATATAGTTGATTGATTGTATGTAAATGAGAATACAACTAATTCTGCCCCTCGAATCTGTATATTAACCCATGTGAGCCTTAGCTCAAGTGAGAAAAGGTGCTGTCAAAGGCTGCAGAGTCTCAGGTCTTTCCTCCCAGAATTCTGATATAATAAACTGCTTTTTTTACTTATACTCAGGCCTTTGTGTGAAAATTTTCATCTCTAACATGAGCAACACTTCGATTTTGCGCCTTTTCTTATTGTGCTTTTGCTGTTAATTTATTGATCAGCCCAAAATAAGACAGCAACAAATCAGAATTAAAAGGATGATGGAGAAAACACCCTGTAATTTTGCACAGAAATATTGGTCATTAAAAAGACCTGAATTTTATGCTTTAAAATGGCACAAACCCTGAAGGGAGCTGAGAATGTACAGTTAGCCAGTGTTGAAGTCGGATATACTTCAGGGAGAGGCGACAGCGATCAGTGTAAAAAAATGGGAAGTGCACTTACTGCTTTAACCATGGAAGGGGAGGCTCCGAGTTAGGTACACAGAGGAGAGGTGGAACTTGCTGCTTCTAAGATGTTGAAATGCATTAAGCACTTCAACTGAGATGAGGAAACTGACCGCAGAAGTCACGTTTACTCCAGGGAAAGGCTGCATTAACCACTTTAAAAAAAAATTCAGGCCGTAAAGTACTTTATTCGGGTTGCAGAAGGAGTGAGGAGGCTGTAAGCAGGAGCTAAGAGGTGACAGTGGCCACTTTGGGCTCACTTAAATGCATTAAATGGTTTTGTTGCGAGGAAGCCCAGATGTGATTATGCGGCTTTGTCTCCTCCAGAAAAGAATTTACTGTAAAAGCATTAAACACTCTCCCTTTGTCAGTGCTGAGGGAAAGGTCAAAGAGGCAACAGTAGAAAGAGTTGTGAGATTTTGGCCTCCAAGGTTCTTCCGAACAGTTTCTCATCAATTTGGGCAGTCCCACTTCCCGCACAGGAAAGCTCTTGGCCAAATTCAACATTGATTTCTTTATGCCAATCATGGCCGAGAATATTTGGACCTTCAAGCATCACTATTATAACTGGGAACTGGATAGACTGTTATCCATAGCTTACTGGTACAATTGTGGTGTCTTTTATTTTGTTGCATCTCCCATCTTCAACTTGGCAGAAGTGCTCTTCAAGTTCAATGGTTGGACGCTCTCTGTTAGGTGCTGAAATGTATGGTCGCCCACCACAATAGCTGATGCCTCTGTATCCACTTCCATCTTAAATGGCTTCACATTTACCTGGAGCGGTACAGTAATGGGGTCTACGTTGCCTGATTTTAGATTAAACAGAGAGTGAGTACCAGAATCATTGGTGTTAGGCTCTTCCACATTGCATATTTGTACCATGTTGATTGATCGATTGGTCAGCGATCTTGACTTAGCTTTCCACTGCTTTATCAAATGCCCTCTTTTATGACAATAAAAACGCTCAGCCTCCTTAAACCAACATGATTCTGGAGTGTAGTTACCTCCACATCAGTAACATTCCTCTTTAAGCACCACTGACTGGTTGCCTTCACTGTACCTTTTTGTTTTGTTGGTGGGTTAAATTGTTTCCCGCCTTGCGGCTGCTTCAGTGGTTTTGGCACCATGGTTGGCTGCAGGTTCTGCCCTAACTGGTGAATGGTATCATTTTGTGTGCCTGGCAGCTCTTGTGCACAATTTAAGCGCTTTCAATGCCCAACGATATCTCCATTACTTGTTTAAAATTTATGTCATACTTTGCAAGCAATCTCCATTGAATAGCATTGTCCTTCACGTCACAGATTAACCTATCCCATAACATGTTTAGAGTGGTTCCAAAATCACGATACTCCGATAATTGCTTCAATTTAGCAATGTAAGTTGCAATCAATTCACCTGGAGCTCTCACCCTCAAATTAAATTTGAATCTCTGGAGTATGACTGCTGGTTGAGGTTGCAATTGAGCCTTCACTAAATCCATAAGCTCATTAAATGAATTGGAGTTGGGCGTGTTGGGGCTGTAAGACTGTGAATAAGGTTATAGATCTGAGTTCCACAAACACTGAGGAGAATTACTCTGCGTTTCCCTTCCTCACCTATTTCATTTGCTTGGAAATAATACCCAAAACACTTGACGTATTGTGTCCAGTCCCCGTGGAGGAGTCAAATGGGTCTATTCGCCCAACAAGACTACTGGTGGGTACTTTTTTTGAATTTCGATTAGACATTGTGCAACACAGTGGTTAGCAATGCTGCCTCACAGCACCAGGGACGCAGGTTTGATTCCAACCTTGGGTGACTGTGTGGAGTTTGCACGTTCTTCCTGTGTTTACATGGGTTTCCTCTGGGTGCTCCGTTTTCCTCCTACAGTCCAAAGATGTGCAGGCTAGGTAGATGGGTCATGCTAAATTGCCCCTTAGTGTCCAAAGATTTGGTGGAGTAATGAGGCTAAGGCAGGAGAGTGGGCCTAGGCAAGGTGCTCTTTCAAAGTTTAGGTGTAGACTCGATGAGCCAAATAGTCTCCTTCTGCACTGTAGGGATTCCACAGATTCTACTCTATGGACTAAAACAGGATACTCACAAGTATCAGACCAGAGACAGTCGGGATAATTTATTCCCGTCAGATGTAAAGATGCACTTTCACAGACTTCATTAGCGAACGCACAATGTATTTAATAATAAGAATTATACAGCAGCCACATGGGGTGTAGCTAGCTCCCGAAATGTCTCTGCCTAGGAATCTTTCTCACCATGGGGTGATTCCACATTCTTGAGTCCCAATTGGTCACCCAGTCCCAACTGGTGACCCTTATCCACTGTGTTGCCCTTAAAGGGACAACCATCACTGGGTGGATTATCAAACCCAAACTTTGCACTGCCAAACTGCCTTGACAGCATTTTATGTGTGTGCTATTAACATATGTAGCATCCCATTATGTCCATCCCCATACCACATACTACACATGCAACAGGTGTAGTCATTAATACAAGCGCTATAGGGGATAAAAATGGACTTAGGCAATCAAGAGGAATTGCATTTACCCATGTTATTTGATACACCCTATATCCAGTTTTATTATAGAGAATGGAACTGAATATTGGGAGAAATGCATAATGGGTGACTAATGAAACACTGTCCTTTTGTGTCCCTGGCCTTGTGTCTGATTTCACCCTCATGAATATTTGATAAGATGGTGTTACCATCTCTCACACAATTGCTCCCAATGTCAAGATCTATGGAAGAGACTATTACCATGACATACACTAACTTGTAAATGTCCTTTTTAAATATTGTGATGTTTCTCTGCATTTCTGACCATGCAAACAAAACCCTTGAATGGCAAATTCCTATGATGTCTGATGGGATTTATCACTAATCAGGTTTTACATATTAATATAAACTCATGACTTTTAATTCGCTCTGAAATTAACATCATCAAGCTAAAATGTCGTTCGAGATTTAAGTATCATTAGTGACAAGGAGCATGAAATGATTGGTTTATAGACAAACCCGTTTAATTGCACCTGCCAGGAAGTGACAAAAAAATTCAAGGCAGGCCTGCTGCTTAGCAGCTTCTTTTTGGCTAAATTTCTTACTGCATTGTCCAACAAGGGTGAATAGGACATGAAAGAAATTACTGCCCTGAATTTTACTCTCCCCCCCGGCGGGTTCTGAGGTGGTGGGGGAGCGTAAAATAGCATATTTCGGGATTCCCTCCAGCGGCATGGTGACACAGTGGTTATCACTGCTGCCTCACAGCATCAGGGACCGGGTTCGATTCCGACCTCGGGTGACAGTCTGTGTGGAGTTTGCACGATCCCCCCGTGTCTGCGTGGGTTTCCTCCGGATGCTCCGATTTCCTCTCACAATCCAAAAATGTGCACGTTAAGTGAATTGGCTATGCTAAATTCCTCCTTAGTGTCAAAAAGGTTAGGTGGGGTTATGGGGATAGGGAGGGGGAGGAGGCCTATAGGGTGCTCTTTCAGAGGGTCAGTGCAGACTAGATGGACCGAAGAGCCTTCTTCTGCACTGTAGGGAGTCTATGATTCTGCCTGCCCTGAACTGATTGTGAATTTTCGGTGGGGTGGACAGGGCCTTGGACAGGAACCCTGCGCATGCCCCAAATGAAGCCCGTGAGTGGCCACCTCAGGGCCTTTTCCCAGCCAGCCTCAAATTTTAGGCTGGTGGATGCTCAACGACTGAGGGTGAGAAACAGAGGAAGTTCTCACTTTTCAGCTCGGGCAGGAAGTGGGGGAGGGGAGGGTGTTCCCACCATTGGAAGGCCCCTTCAGACCTCTTTTCACGGACCAGAAACCTCTGACCCCCCTCCACCCAACCAGGCCTACTTCCTGTCATGGAGATCGCCCCCTCTGTTATATTACACTTTGTGGTAATATGTCGTTGTTCTTGCCTTTTGATCCAGAATGATTCGTTGAGTTGATGACAAAGAAACCGCCAATCATTAGATTGAATCAAAACTAATTTATTGGATAACGATTAATTAAATGAAGTTCACACACTCTGCTGAGCTATAACTATTAATCAAGTAATGTTGAATCTGTCAGAAGTAATCTATAATCTAGCAGTCACTAATGATATCCTATAATCTAATCTACTCCTCGTGCTGTGATCAGTCTTTCTCTTTTGCTAACTCTTACTAACTACCCAGCATTCCCTGAGGTCTGATATTTATACTGGGAACTGGTGGTGCCCTCTAGTGTTTGAATTACACTGAGATGTAATAATTAACCCTTCACTGGCTTGCCTATATACATATCATTACAACCCCCACCATGACCCACCAGAACATTCCCTAACCATCTCGGGACCCGGGTACTTGCTTGTATTGTGGTAGCTAGGACTCTCAGGCATGACACTGCAGTACTTCCTCTAGCCACAGCAGCCCTGTTCCTTGATGGGCTGAATATTTGTCAGCCAATCTGATTGGCTGTCAGCTCTCCAAGGTGGGACCTCCTTCCAAGTACAGGCAGAAGTCCCGCCTTCTGTGAATCAACACTCATTACAGCGTAAAATGGCAGTGGGCCTGTCGACTCTCTAGATGATGGGGGCCAAGCACTCACCATTTTGAAAATTCAGGCCACAGTCTTGAAACAAGGGTATATACAATACGATATCCTAAAAATTAAAGTTGTGTTTTTTTAAAAATTGGAACAGATTTTCCACATTTTCATTTCACAGCTTTTTTGTAATCAGGATCGTGTCTCACATCTCAATGGCACTGGAATCCATTTGTTGCTTCAAATCTTTCCACACCAAGTGCTTTGGCAAGCTCCTTAGCTTTAGCTTTCAACAGGCACCCATGGCTGGAAGGACTCACGCTCCTCATCCCAGTCTTTCAAGGTGCCCACTTTACTTTTCAGAATTTTAGACATTTGAGCTTTAGGACTGCCATGACTCTAGCTGTGAGAATAGCTTCTCAATCTTCAATTCCTATACACTGTTCAAAACATCTACTTGCTCACAAAAGTCACAGTCCTTTTGCTGCTGAACGACCTTGAAATTTGACCTCTTCCCTCCCTCACCCACACAATACGAACCAATGCTAGAGATAAGCTGGCATAAGGGGCAGCACGGTAGCCTTGTGGATAGCACAATTGCTTCACAGCTCCAGGGTCCCAGGTTCGATTCCGGCTTGGGTCACTGGTGTGCGGAGTTTGCCCATCCTCCCCGTGTGTGCGTGGGTTTCCTCCGGGTGCTCCGGTTTCCTCCCACAGTCCAAAGATGTGCATGATAAATTGCCCTTAGTGTCCAAAATTGCCCTTAGTGTTGGGTGGGGTTTCTGGGATATGGGGATAGGGTGGCGGTGTTGACCTTGGGTTGGGTGCTCTTTCCAAGAGCCGGTGCAGACTCGATGGGCTGAATGGCCTCCTTCTGCACTGTAAATTCTATGATAAATGGGTCTATTTTGGTTGACAGAATGTGATGAGTGGTGTGTCACAGGGATCAGCGCTGGGCCCTCAACATTTTACAATTAATATAAATGAATTGGATGAAGGGATTTTTAAAAAAATTTGTTCATGGGACGTGAGTGTCCAAGACTGTGCCATCATTTATTGCACATCCCTAATTACCCTTGGGTCACATATAGGCCAGACCAGGTAAGGATGGCAGATTTCCTTTCCTAAAGAACATTAGTGAACCAGATGGGTTTTTATGGCAATCGACAGTGGTTTCATGGTCATCATTAGACTTAATTCCAGATTTTTATTGAATTCCAATCTCACTACCGGGATTTGAACCTGTATCCCCAAAGCATTACTCTCGGTCTCTGATTTACTAGTCTAGTGACAATACCACTATGCCACCGCCTCCCATGCTCAACAAGTCTGCCTGAGAATGGCATTAAACAGACGGCAATACTTTCTTAACTACTTGGCCATTTCACATCTAATTATATGAAAAATATCAGCCAGAATTCTCCGTCCATTCGTTGGCGGTGGGATTCTTTGGTCTTGCCATCAGCACACCCCGTTCCACGGGTACCATGGTCGTGCAGGATGGCTTCAAACAGCGAAGGGTGCGCAGCCTCCCATTGTAGAAAAGCACATGGCTGGGAGGCCAAAGAATCCCACCTATTGTTCTTGAAATGCTAGTTTAGTGGTAAATGTTACTGGATTTAATAATTTGACAATGTTCATTCAAATTTCACCATCTGCAGTGACAGGATTTGAACCTGGGACACCCAAGTTCTCTGGGTCACTAGTCCAGTGACAATACCACTACACCGCCCCATTGAAGGTAGAGTTGCTAACTTTGCTGATGATAAAAAGATTGGTAGGAAAGTAAATTGTGAAGAGGAAGTAAGGAGCCTACAAAGGAACAAAGATTGATTTGCCACATAGATTCTCTTCGCCAAGAGCACAAACTGATTTGGGCACAAAATATTGCGAGACTTGGAAAATGAGAATCATGCCTGTGAGATCGCGTTTTTCAATTCTCCCCTCCCATCACCAGTGACGTAACAAGGTACCCACCTAAGAACCTCATTTAAATACATTTCACTATAAGTAGTGGGCTTCCCTGGCGTATCGTTCCCCCCGCATTTGGAATTCCCTCCTCGCTGACCGTGACGTCAGCAAGATTTACAACTGCTTTTAAAAAATACGAAGCAGGCAAAGAGAACCCGCCGGGGCGCACAGGTAAGTGTGGCCCCCGGGGGAGAGGGACATGCCTGGGCAGTAACCTGGCATTGTCCCCCGGCACTGCTCCTGGCATCCCAGCACTACTCAATGGCACCATGGCACAACTCCCTGGCACTTCCGCCTGCACTGACACAACATCCATGGGAATGGTCCCCTGTGTCTGTGGGGGGAGGGGGGGGGGGAGTCTCCTTGTGCGTGGGTGTGTGTGGTTGCTGTGTTGCTTATTGGAGATAGGAGGGCTCTTTAAAAAGGGTGCGCCGATCTCGGGATTCCCGGCTGCCGTTTTTTTCTTGCCTTGGCCCGCCAGTGTGATGACGTGGGCAAAGCCTCTAAATGTCTTCTACTGGATTATCTGGAAGAAAAGCCGGCAGTGCAACCAGCCAGATGCAGGCCGGTTTCCTCGTCTCAACCAGCACTCTGTGCACGGAATGGAAAATTCTGCCTGTTAAGTGAATGGGGAAAACTCTGGAAAATGGAACCTAATGGGGGCAAATGTGAAATGTCCATTTTGGCAGGAACTGTAAAAAAAGCTTATTATCTAAATGGTGAGAGACTGCAAAGCTCTGAGGCGCAGAGGGACCTGGTTGTCCTTGTTCGTGAATCACAAAAGGCTAGTATCCAGGTACAGCAAGTAACTTGTAAAGCTATTAGAATGTTGTCATTTATTGTGAGAGGAATTCAATACAAAAGTAGGGAGGCTATACTTCAATTGTACAGGGTATTGGTGAGACCACATCTGGTGGAACTTTGTATTCATGTGGAGCATTATATTGCTTAACGAGTGAGGACGTAATCAAGAAGTTATGTTCTCTTGTCTCAGCATGCTTATAATTTTGTAGCATTTATAAATACTTCAAACATTTAAATAAAGGGTTGTGTAATGTCTTATTTTATGGTCCAAGGTGTCTGTATTGCTGGTAACAATCTACCCCATTTTGTTTTTTAAATGTCAGCTGTGATCTTTCTTGCATTGCCAGAATAAGCTGAACAGTAAACCAAGGATGAATGCTTAGTAACCTTTTAAAATCATACAACATGCTGGGTGTCTGAGTCATTGATTCAGGCAATAGTCTGCGGCCAATTTCCAGCATTCTACAAGCACTTTCATTTCACCCGCCAGGTATCCTTTTAGCCCTTTTAACAAGCCTAATTAACTCAGACTCCTTCACACAAACAAACAGATTAATAAAAGAATAAAACGTAAGTTGACACTCTGAAGGTGAAACCAATATAAAATAAACTTTCTTTGGCTGTTTTATCATAAACTCAAAAGGTGACAACAGAATCTCCGCTCCTTTATCATATCTTATTGATAATGTTCTGCTGTGGGATTATATGTATGAATGAATGTAGATTCCCCTTAGCTTTCTGATTGCCCTGGGCTAACCATCTGGTGTTATCTGCCATGTGTTTCGAAGGGACTAATCAGATCCCACAAGCACAAGAGAGCAAAAGTGTTCTGATTCAGTTCAACTACAAAGCCAATCTCTTCACTCACTGTCAGCAAGCTGTAAATAGAAGATCTACCAGTCACTGTAATAATTCAATATTATAGTCATCGGGTTAACAGTGTTAAACCCTCCACTCGGTGAAGTTATGCATTGTATCTGGTGATGGAAACCATAAAAAAGACAGTTTAAAATGCATCGCAAGCCCAGTTGAGGTGCAGAAGGCACACCCAAGGGTTTCAGGCTTAAGAGGAGCAGGTCCAAAGTGGTATTTGAAGCTAAAAATTATCCTTTGGAATCTTGCCTTTCGGATTCAGCTGTGTGATTGAATAATAGTAATAATCTTTATTGTCACAAGTAGGCTTACATTAACACTGCAATGAAGTTACTGTGAAAAGCCCTGAGTCGCCACATTCTGGCACCTGTTTGGTATACAGAGGGAGAATTCAGAATGTGCAAATTACCTATCAGCATGTCTTTCGGGACTTGTGGGGGGAAACCTGAGCACCCGGAGGAAACCCATGCAGACACAGGGAGAACGTGCAGACTCCGCACAGACAGTGACCCAAGCCGAAATCGAATCTGGACCCTGGTGCTGTGAAACAACAGTGCTAACCACTGTGCTGCCGTGTAGCCCGTGTAGGCACGAGCCATTGCTTGTAAAATAGAGGTGGAGGTTTGCCCTACTGTCTTCATCATCTTCATGAGTGTCTCAATGAAAAGTGAAGTTAAAGAACACTCCCTTCAAGGCAGTGAGTTATTTCCCATTTGAAAACTAGTGACTGAGTTTTTGAAGAAGATTGGAAAGTAGGCTACTGTTATATTCAGTGCTGAGAGGGTTAAGTCAATAACCATGTTGATTCAGACCATCGTACATTTCGCTCACCTCTCCTGTATAAAGGTACCAAAATGCTGTTCAGAACTTAGCTCAATGATTTGGCAAATACTTGAAAATAATGAGGTAAAATCACTAATTAAAAAATCAGAAATTCTCAAAGATTAGCCGTATTTGCCAAAGCCAGCAATTTTCATGCAGATCCTAGGCGTGATCATTCCACAGGATTGAAATTAAATATTGTACCCTGTTTCTAACTCTCACCACTTGATGCTATGTAGCCCAAAGCCATTGAGACTACAGCAGTGGGCACAGCAGCCTGGAAACTACCCACTTCAAAAATGTAACCAGATTGCCTAATTGCTACAAAATCCTAATGAGTTGTCAGTACTCAATCAGGGCAGCATGTAAACCTTGAAGTTAACTTCTAAATTGGGAAAAGTTTTTTGGGGGGAGGTTTTATGTATGGAAATGAAACAAGCTCTTAGGTGTTAAATAAGGAAAGCTCTTTGTACTGTGTTTCCAACTCCAAACTGCATCATTCAAAGGGGCTTGACTGTCTCATTCTGTTAAAAAGTAATTACTTCATTCTTTTTGAAACTGACAAATTGTCCTCAGCTGGAATTCTGAATCCTGAAATAGCTAAATTTGTGTGACTGACGTTTTGCTCCTGCTACTTTTTACTTGTTAACTAATGTCAGGCCAATATGCATTAAATCAACCAGGTGAGATGTCCCAATTCAGTGGCGGGTGTCGCTGATGCTGAGGGCCTATATGTTTAATATGTTCATGGTGTTCAGCCTGTCGTATCATTGTATTTGAAGTAATTCATTGCTGGGTTTGTGTGAGCTTCATTTGTTTAAGATAATGAGACAATGCGCCTTGAATACAACTATTACATTTATGGGGTTTATCTTATCATTAATATTCCATGGGGTTGACAACTGAATATTGCCAATTGATCTTACACGAATGCTGAGAATGTGCAGTACTGTCACAATCCAAAAACTGTCATGCTTGTGTGATTATTGTTTATTGACTCCTCATTTTCAAAACAATTGTAAGCTCAAAACAAATGGATTTTAGTTCTTAATGGTTCCAGAAGACTACTTCAGACAAGAATTTTGTGAGTTATGTAAGGAGCCGACGGCGAGTGTCTGTACAAACAACATCAGCTCGAGATACTTTTCTCTCCACCGTGGGATGAGACAGGGATGTCCTATGTCCCCCCTGCTGTTTGCACTCGCGATTGAGCCGTTGGCCATCGTATTAAGAAGTTCGGGGGTATGGAAAGGAATAGTGCGGGGGGGGGGGGGGGGGGATAGAGCATAGGGTGTCCTTATATGCCGATGACTTGCTGTTATACGTGTCAGAACCGAGTGTGTCGATAGGGGGAATATTGGAGCTGCTTCGAGTGTTTGGGTCTTTCTTGGGGTACAAGCTGAATCTTGACAAGAGTGAGTATTTTGTGGTATCTCGGCCGGGGGTGGGGGCAGGGGTGGGGGGGCTGCCATTCCGTAGAGCAGGGACTCACTTTAGGTACTTGGGGGTGCAGGTTGCCCGGGACTGGGGGGGGGCGGGGGCTCCGCAGGTACAACATCACTAGTTTGGTGGGGAGAGTGAAAGCTGATCTGGCAAGGTGGGATGGTCTCCCTCTGTCACTGGCGGGTCGGGTGCAGGCGGATAAAATGAACGTGTTGCCACGATTTCTGTTTATTTTTCAATGCCTGCCGATTTTCCTGCCAAAGGCTTTTTTCAGAGAGATTGAGGGATGGATTACTTCGTTCATATGGGGAGGGAAGGTGGCCAGAGTTAGAAAGGTGCTGCTACAGAGGGGAAGGCAGGCAGGGGATTTGGGTCTTCCGAACCTGATGTATTACTACTGGGCGGCGAATGTGGAGAAGGTGTGGAGCTGGGTAAGAGGGGTTGATTCCCAGTGGGTCAGAATGGAGGAGAGTTTGTGCAGGGGGTCGGGATTGAAAGCACTAGCAACAGCGCCGCTCCCGATAGCCCCGGGGAAGTACTCAGGGAGTCCGGTAATAATAGCTTCATTGAGAATTTGGAAGCAGTTTTGCCAACACTTCGGGTTGGGGACAGGGTCAAGGGAAATGCCGATTCGGGGGAACCACAGATTTGAGCCAGGGAGGTGGGATGGAAATTTTCGGAAGTGGGAGGAGAAGGGGATTAAGACACTAAAAGATTTGTTTCTTAGGGTTGGTTTGCAGGATTGAAGGAGCTGGCAGTATGGGCTGGAGCAGGGGGAAATGTTTAGATACATGCAGGTTCGAGATTTTGCCAGAAAGGAGATACAGAACTTCCCGGAGGAGCCGGCCTCCACATTGCTGGAGGAGGTGCTGACGACAAGGGGACTGGAGAAGGGGGTAGTGTCAGCGGTCTACGGAGCTATTTTGAAAGAGGAGAAGGCACGACTGGAGGGGATCAAAGCAAAGTGGGAGGAAGAGTTGGGAGAGGATATGGAGGGGTTCTGGTGTGAGGTGCTCCGGAGAGTGAATGCTTCCACCTCGTGCGCGAGGTTGGTGTTGATACAGCTGAAGGTGGTATACAGAACGCATCTCACGAGGGCGAGGATGAGCCGATTCTTTGAAGGAGTTGAAGATGTGTGTGAACGTTGCGGCGGGCCCCCCGCTAATCATGTTCATATGTTTTGGTCCTGTCCAAAGCATGAGGATTACTGGAAGAAGGTTTTTAGGGTAATTTCTAAAGTGGTGCACGTGAAACTGGCCCGGGCCCCCGGGAGGCCATATTCGGGGTGTCAGCCCGGCCGGGGTTGGAAATGGGTGCGGAGGCAGATGTTGTAGCCTTCGCCTCGTTGATCGCCCGAAGGCGGATCCTGCTGGGATGGAGAGCAGCCTCTCCACCCTGTGCCCTGGCGTGGCAGGGGGATCTGTTGGAATTCTTGGACTCTTGAGAAGGTTAAGTTTGAACTGAGGGGAAGGATGGAGGGGTTCTACAATTCATGGGCAATATTCATTATGCACTTTCAAGATAACATCGAACATTAGTTGGGGGGGGGTGAGGGCTGGGGGGAGGGGGGGGAGGGGGGCGATGGGTGATAATGGAGGCTATGGGAGATTCCTGATTCCTTTTTGTCAGTTGTTTATGTGAACATGTGGGCAAATGTTTTGGGTTTGGTGGGAGGATGGGATCGTTGTTATTGATATGGGGACTGACATATTTGTTACTGATTATTGTTTATTGTTGGTGGGTGTAAATTTGGGAGAAAATGCAAAAAAGGAGGAGAATAAAGAAATATTTAAAAAAAAAAGAATTTTGTGAGTATTCAGTAGGCATATTGCCTACAAATACTTGTGACTAACATTGAACATTGTTTTGTCTCTTGATTGTTTATTGGATTCTTCACCTTGCTGGCTATATCAGTCACAGGGTTAAATTGATGGTTTTGTAAGCTACAGCAAACACACATCCCTTACCTGAGGACAAAATTAATACAGAATAGCTTTGATGTGAGTGGATCAATTGCTACCATTGTCCTTGATGGCTTTCTCTGAATCATTCAAAATGTTAAAAACTGTTCAGTGAGTCAGCCATCCAATTCAACTGAAAACTCACCATATGTTGATTTGCAATTGTCTGGGCAAACGCTATTTTGAATCTATTGGATGTCTGACCATTTCAATGTTGTCATGGAAAATACTGATTTAATGTCCTTTGCTCTAGGATACCTCCAAAGAAAATTTGGAGCTATGCCATGGGGGTTTAACACAATGACAGCAGTCAGGAAATAGCCATCAGGCGTAGAGGCTGGTCGGAGGATTAGAGAGAACAGAGAGTCGTGTACAAAGTCAAGGACTTTCGTTTCATGAAACATCATTGTCGCCACGCAAGCTCAGAGCTCTGGCTCAAGCTGTGGCCACCTTGGTTGTGTACACCAGTATTCAAATGGACTTTCAGGGTATCACAAAACTCCAACAATCTGGCCTCCAACACATTGCTCGGATTGTTGAAGTGTTTTCCCAGGTGTGTACTGTGGCATCACGGAGCTCAAATCTGATGTCCCATGAGGGTAACAATCATCCTCCCATGCCTGTTACTCTGCCAATGTCCTTCCTGTTAGTGGACTGCACAAGGTAACTAATTTGTGTGCAATACGACGATGTTTGATTTATAAATTTGGATTGAAATGTTTGGTTTGTGGTGGCTTTTATTTTTCCATTGTCACCAAGTAATGGTCAGGAAAAGCAGAAAGGTAGGATTTGAAACTGTCGGTGAATAGGGAATTGCTATCGCTGTCGGATAAGTCAATCACAAACAACATGGACATAAAGGGCCCATGTTGGTTAACTCCTGATTTCTTTCTTCTCCTCTTCATCTGCCTCCTTATCAGCTTATTATATCTTATATAGCCAGCTATATCCTTAGGATGGTGATGTTCTGCAGTATGCAACAGACCACGACATGAAGCCACTTGCCCACTCTATCTGCTGCACTCCAGCAAGAGTGACCAAAATGAACTTCTCACAGGAATATAGAGCCAATAATGTATGGCAAACTGGAAGATGTTGCAGATATTGCCTTTTTCAGCATGGAAGCAGCCAGGCACGTAAAACTTCACCGCCATAGTCACCTGCGCGGGCACCCTACTCTGAACCTGCATTTGTGGCTGCAGGAGGTGAGGGATTTTGGTGAAGATCTTCTCAGTGAATCATAAAGGCCTGGCACACTGTCCCTCACTGAGGTTCAAGTAAGGGAATTCTTTCTGGACACCCTGGGCAGATATGGCCTCCCGCTGAGAGTCTTTCTCTCCTTCCTGCTCCTCGCTCCACCAGCAGCTTTTCCCACTCGATAGCACGTCAGCTCATTCTCCCCTGCCATGCTGTAATCCGAAGGGGAATAAAATCTCCTGCACTTGTGTCTGGGAGTAAGGGGTTTGTGCAGAATCTTTGAAGTCAGCCTGTGCCATACGCTCCCTGAAATCGGCCTCAGGAACTTTAAACAACCAGGAATCAGAAATCCCTTCTATAATCACAACCAGTGGAAATCAATCAGTAAACTAACAATGGTGTGGTGCTATCTGCTAGCTTTATGTGACTTACATATAAGAGAAGCGTTTCATATAAAATAGTTGATGATTCCTCGACATATTGTGCGTCGAGAGTTCTTCTTGCTGCCCAACACTTGTTCAGTTCTGTGAGATGAAGAGAGGGCATTAGCTGCACAGCTGAACACCACAACCACAGTGCTGATTGATGCCGCATTCTGCCTACATTGCATGTGTGTGGCAGATCATCCCTGTGCCAGAATGGTGTCCAGCACAGCCAGCACCAGAAACACGCACACGCCTTGCCGGCACCATCTTGCAGGCAAAATCACAACCTACGCCATTTTGTGGCCAGAGTCGTTGCTTCAGTAAATGAGCTAATTATGATTTAATCTGATTAGATTGAACCTGCCCAGAGGTAGATCAGCGAGTGATATTTTCTGTCATGTGAGACTGATGACAGTGGAAATCTACCACAATCAGGATTAATTGTTAGACTCAGGCTACCTTTTCTCATCATGAGATGCAATTCATTGACAGAATTTGTCAACCAGATAATTTGAATTAAAAATGAAGCTTGAAAAACTCAACTGGCAACAGTTGGTTTAGCTTTAATGCCGTTTTGAACCTTTTTCTCCTTTTCATTCCAGATATTTTTACCTAATCACAATCTCATGGTGGCTTGGAGTTGCTGCTGAACTTGACTTCTATGAGGAAACGTAATTAACATCAGTCAGTAGATTTGTTTACCAAGTTATTCCATTATTTCAAATCTGTATATTTACTCCGCACAGTTCCTTCATACCATATTGTCTCGCCCAATAACACATCATAATTTCCCGAACATACTCTGCACTCAGCACACAGACAAAAAGTATTCAGACAAATAATGATAAAAGCATGCAAAAATAAAACGATATTAACCTTAAACCTTAATTCTTCTTGACCATGTGATGTTTAAATGGCATACTGATGGTGGGACCCTTCTTTCAAAGAACATTTGGGGGTAGTTATTAGAATCAGAAGAGACCATTAGTGTAGTGACTGAGTTCATCGGTTCACACTGCAAAAGTGTTTTAAAAACCAGGAAACCACCAGAACGTGTGCAACTGATCTCACCTGCCAGGATCAGCCTGTTTAAAACAGGTTCATTCTGCAGCTGTACACTTCCACCTGGCTGCACTCTGACCCTGTAACCACGGGTAACAGATTGTTTCAGGGCCAAACGTATTTGGGCTCCCTAGTGCATCTGTCACTGTTCCCAATTTGGGAATGTTATTAGGTTGGCAGGACTGGATGAGCTTCTGTCATGCTTCTATTACTATGATGTTCCTTCAAGAAAAAGTGCCCGCTAATGGTGTGAAGGTATCTACTGGATTTACATTAAATACATTAAATACAAGACGTGTTTGATTTAAAAGTATACCTCAGTGCAAATCCAGGCTCCGCAACAATACTAGATTTTTAATTTGCATCTGAGGCTGTCGGGTGTCAACCGGGTGGGTGCGATTCAATCAAATTAGTTCTAAGTGTGGTAGCGAGCGGGAGTCGCTGGGTGTTTCCCGACGGCCAGCCAGGTGAGGCCGTCACTGGTATCTTAGCATCATAGAATTTATAGTACAGAAGGAGGCCATTCGGCCCATTGAGTCTGCACTGGCCCTTGGAAAGAGCACCCCACCCAAGCCTACATCTCCTCCCGATCCCCATAACCCAGTAGCCCCACCCAACACTAAGGGCAATTTTGGACACTAAGCGCAATTTATCATGGCCAATCCATTTAACCTGCACCTCTTTGGACTGTGGGAGGAAACCGGAGCACCCGGAGGAAACCCACGTAGACACGGGGAGAATGTGCAGACTCCACACAGACAGTGTCCCAAGCCGGGAATCGAACCTGGTACCCTGCAGCTGTGAAGCAATTGTGCTAATCACTATGCTACCGTGCTGCCCGTTAATTCGGGCGCTTAATGATGCCCCACGGGCTTCACGCCACAAATGGCTGTCCCGCCAGCTGCTTCGCCAGGACCACACCCTAACGAGGGTGAGCAGCAATTAAACCGATCTTGCAGAGCAAACCCCAGACAGCACGCAGCCATGACATCGCACAGACCAGCTTCATGATTCAGGGATGCCGGCCTGGCCAGACTGATGGATGCGGTTGAGTCCAGGCGGGATACTCTGTTTACCCGAGGGGGTCGGAGGGTCAGCCACAGGTCAACTAGTGCTGCCTGGGAGGAAATGGCAGCAATTTTCAGCTCAGGAGTGTCACCAGGAGGAACGCTACCCAATGCCGCAGGAAGCTCACAGACCTCCATCGAGCCATACAGGTGAGTTGGCATCGGTCCCGCCTGCTACCACCCCCCACCCAACTACCCTGCGCATGGCACAGCATCCCTCCCCGGTCCATGCACCCACCCTCTGATCACGTGGCTATCTCCAGTGCTGAGGCCCAGCTCTTGGTTGTTCTAATGTTGCCTGCTGCCTCTGTGGAGTTTGTCATAATATATACCAGTATATCATGGTGCAGACACACACTGATGGACACACAGTGGGACCAATCAACACACACAACACTGCAGCGAATCACCAGTTAGAGCACATGCACTATAAAGACAGGGGGCATCAGAGTTCCCGCTCATTCGAGCTGCAGCGAGCGAGGAGGACAGAGCTCACAGCCTGCAGCACAGACATTCACCATGTGCTGAGTGCATCGACTGGTTAGGACAAGGCAAAGGTCTTTAGTTAAAGCTAGTATCATGTTAACCCACAGTCAGAGTATATTACAACAGTTAATGATTCAATAAAATAGTGTTGCACTATTTCAAGTGTTGGTGACCTGTACCTGTTCCACGGATCCAGAGCACCCAACACAACATGATACCAGGAGTTGAGGGATATTAGCACTTCTTAGACCTACCTGCAAGTGATCTGCCTTCCGCCAGCTTTCCGTCATCCTGCAACATGGACAACATCAGCCCTCCGCCGCCGCTCCGCATCGCTGGCCGCTCCACATCGCCGGTAACCTAGGGGCCAACTGAAAGATATTCAAACAGCACTTCCAGCTCTTCCTTGAGGCCACAGACAGGGAGGACGCCTTGGATACCAGGAAGATTGCTCCCCTCCTCTCCACGGCCGGAGACCACGCCATCCACATTTTCAATTCTCTCACCTTTGCGGATGATGAAGATAAAACAAAGTTCAAGATGGTCCTCCTCAAGTTTGACACTCACTGCAGCGTAGAGGTGGATGAAAGTTTTGCGCGCTACGTGTTCCAACAGCGTTTGCAGTGTAAGGATGAACCTTTCCAATCCTTTCTCACGCTCCTCCACATCCTTGCGCAGTCTTGCAGCTTCGGGCCCACCTCCGACTCCATGATACGCGACCAGATCGTTTTTGGCGTTCAGTCGGACTCCCTATGACAGCAGCTCCTCAAAGTAAAGCAGCTCACCCTAGCGACCGCCATTGAGACCTGTGTCTTACACGAAAACGCCACGAGTCGGTATTCCCACATCCAAGCGGCTGAAACGGCGCGGCAAGGTCCCCACGAGGCGGAACGGGTCCAAGTGATTGAGCAACTCCAGGGCCTCAGGCTGGATGAGGGCGGCCATTTTGCGCAATTTTCGCGGACTCCCGCAGTTGTGCGTACCAAACGAGGGGACGGCGACGTTGAGGAACGTAATGCGCAGGCGCGCACCATGCACGACTGCACCGCGCATGCGCGGTGGCGCAGTGAATGTACCGACGCTACGACATGCGGCAACTGTGGCTCCGCCCATTTAAAACGGCAATGCCCTGCCAAATCTCGACAATGCCTACGGTGTGGCAGACTTGCCACTGTGCTGCCTTCTGCCGAGCGGCTCAGCCGGCCAATTCATATCGCTTCAGCCAGCCTTGCAGGAATGTCCAGGAAATTCAACCCACGGTCACCGAGTCCGATGCGGACCTGCTACTCAACATTGACACCGAGGACCCGAAGGCACCTTTTCGAGTCGGCATCGTGACAAAAAACAGGCTGTCCCCGAAGCAAAGAATCCAGCCTCTATCGGTATACAGCATCGATCCAGACGATGAGTGGTGTGCCACCCTGACGGTCAACTGGTCCGAAATACGATTCCGCCTGGACACTGGTGCCTCCACCAATCTCATTGCGCGGTCTGACTTCCAAAGCCTTCGTGTCAAACCAGCCATCCTTCCATCAGCCGGCCAGATATTGTATTACAATGGTAATGTCAGAGCAGCTAGCAGCTCGTGCTAACTTGAAGTGACGCACAGGTCACGCAAAGCCATCCTTCCTTTTGAAATCGTGGGCTCCTCGAAAGCCTCCCTGCTTGGCGCGCAGGCATGCAAGCTGTTGAACCTAGTTCAGAGAGTTCATTCTCTCTCTCCTGTTGACACGTCTGCCTTCCAGGACGCTGACTTCAGGGCGCAACTCAACGCCATCATCGACCAGCAGCACGACGTCTTCGAAGGCATGGGCACGCTCCCATATACCTACAAGATCTTATTGAAACAGAATGCCATGCCTGTGGTGCACGTACCGCGCAGGGTCCCAGCACCCCTTAAGGACCGCCTCAAGCAGCAGCTGCAGGACCTCCAGGACCAAGGAGTGATCTCCAGAGTCTCGGAACCAACCGACTGGGTCAGTTCCATGGTATGTGTGAAAAAGCCTTCCGGCGAATTGAGAATTTGCATTGATCCCAAGGATCTAAATCGCAATATCATGAGGGAGCATTATCCAATTCCCAAGCGCGAAGAGATCACATGTGAGATGGCTCGCGCCAAGCTCTTCACCAAACTTGACGCCTCAAAAGGATTCTGGCAAATCCAGCTCGACAAATCCAGCAGGAAACTGTGTACATTCAATACCCCCTTTGGCAGACATTGTTACAATAGGATGCCGTTTGGGATCATATCTGCTTCAGAAGTGTTCCATAGGATCATGGAACAAATAATGGAAGGCATTGAAGGTGTTCATGTCTATGTCGACGACATAATCATTTGGTCCACCACCCCGCAGGAGCATGTCAGTCGCCTCCAGCGCGTGTTCAAACGCATACGTGAGCAGGGCCTACGCCTCAACAGGGCCAAATGCTCTTTTGGTCAGATGGAACTCAAGTTCCTCGGGGACCACATCTCCCAGTTGGGTGTGCGGCCGTATGCGGACAAGGTGGCTGCTATCACAGCTATGAAAACACCAGAGGCCAAGAAGGCAGTCCTCCAATTTCTGGGCATGGTCAACTTTTTAGGGAAGTTCATCCCTAACCTCGCCTCTCATACCACGGCTCTCAGGAACCTGGTCAAAAGAACAAAGAAAAATACAGCACAGGAACAGGCCCTTCGGCCCTCCAAGCCCGTGCCGACCATGCTGCCCGACTAAACTACAATCTTCTACACTTCCTGGGTCGGTATCCCTCTATTCCCATCCTATTCATGTATTTGTCAAGATGCCCCTTAAATGTCACTATCGTCCCTGCTTCCACCACCTCCTCCGGTAGCGAGTTCCAGGCACCCACTACCCTCTGTGTAAAAAACTTGCCTCGTACATCTACTCTAAACCTTGC
Source organism: Scyliorhinus torazame (assembly GCF_047496885.1). Lineage (NCBI taxonomy): Eukaryota > Metazoa > Chordata > Chondrichthyes > Carcharhiniformes > Scyliorhinidae > Scyliorhinus > Scyliorhinus torazame. The sequence goes on from NC_092707.1 coordinate 66,630,833, forward strand.
CCCTCACACCTTAAACCTATGCCCCCAAGTAATTGACCCCTCTACCCTGGGGAAAAGACTCTGACTATCCACTCTGTCTATGCCCCTCATAATTTTGTAGACCTCTATCAGGTCGCCCCTCAACCTCCGTCGTTCCAGTGAGAACAAACCGAGTTTATTCAACCGCTCCTCATAGCTAATGCCCTCCATACCAGGCAACATTCTGGTAAATCTCTTCTGCACCGTCTCTAAAGCCTCCAAATCCTTCTGGTAGTGTGGCGACCAGAATTGAACACTAAACTCCAAGTGTGGCCTAACTAAGGTTCAATACAGCTGCAACATGACTTGCCAATTCTTATACTCAATGCCCCAGCCAATGAAGGCAAGCATGCCGTATGCCTTCTTGACTACTTTCTCCACCTGTGTTGCCCCTTTCAGTGACCTGTGGACCTGTACACCTAGATCTCTCTGACTTTCAATACTCTTGAGGGTTCTACCATTCACTGTACATTCCCTACCTGCATTAGACCTTCCAAAATGCATTACCTCACATTTGTCCGGATTAAACTCCATCTGCCATCTCTCCGCCCAAGTCTCCAAACAATCTAAATCCTGCTGTATCCTCTGACAGTCCTCATCGCTATCCGCAATTCCACCAACCTTTGTGTCGTCTGCAAACTTACTAATCAGACCAGTTACATTTTCCTCCAAATCATTTATATATACTACAAACAGCAAAGGTCCCAGCACTGATCCCTGCGGAACACCACTAGTCACAGCCCTCCAATTAGAAAAGCATCTTTCCATTGCTACTCTATACATAACAGTATAGCACAGAACTAGCCAGTTCTGTATCCACCTTGCCAGCTCACCCCTGATCCCGTATGACTTCACCTTTTGTACTAGTCTACCATGAGGGACCTTGTCAAAGGCCTTACTGAAGTCCATATAGACAACATCCACTGCCCTACCTGCATCAATCACCTTTGTGACCTCTTCGAAAAACTCTATCAAGTTAGTGAGACACGACCTCCCCTTCACAAAATCATGCTGCCTCTCACTAATACATCCATTTGCTTCCAAATGGGAGTAGATCCTGTCTAGAAGAATTCTCTCCAGTAATTTCCCTACCACTGATGTAAGGCTCACCGGCCTGTAGTTCCCTGGATTATCCTTGCTACCCTTCTTAAACAGAGGAACAACATTGGCTATTCTCCAGTCCTCCGGGACATTACCTGGTCAGGAAGATGACAGACTTCCAATGACTCCCTGCCCACGAGCGCGAATGGAGAGATCTCAAAACCAAACTCACCACGGCCCCGGTCTTAGCTTTCTTTGATCCAGCAAAAGAGACCAAAATTTCAACCGATGCCAGCCAATCCGGCATTGGGGCAGTGCTCCTGCAACGCGATGAGGCCTCATAATGGGTCCCCGTTGCATATGCGTCACGTGCCATGACCCCCACGGAACAGCGCTACGCGCAGATAGAAAAGGAGTGCCTGGGCCTTCTGACCGGTGTGGTTAAGTTTCACGATTATGTCTACGGACTTCCTCAATTCACTGTCGAGACCGACCATCGCCCGCTGGTCAATATAATACAGAAAGACTTGAACGACATGACGCCTCGCCTCCAGCGTATTCTTCTCAAGCTCCGGTGATATGACTTCCAGCTGGTATACACCCCAGGCAAAGACCTCATCATTGCCGTCGCTCTCTCCAGGGCAGTCAACACTCCGTGTGACCCAGCGGGATTCGTCTGCCAGGTTGACGCCCATGTGGCATTCGCGGCCTCCAATCTACCTGCCACGGATGAACGCCTCGTTTAAATTCGCCGCAAGACGGCGGCTGACCCTTTGCTACAGCGTGTCATGCGCCACCTAACAGACGGGTGGCTCAAGGGCCAATGCCCTCAGTTCTATAACGTCAGAGATGATCTGGCGGTAGTAGACGGGGTTCTTCTGAAACTAGACCGCATTGTCATCCCGCATAGCATGCGCCAGCTCGTCCTGGAACAGCTACACGAGGGCCATCTTGGCATGTTAAAGTGCTGCCGACGGGCCCGAGAGGCAGTGTACTGCCAGTGTACTGGCATTAATGACGACATAGCCAACACAGTGCTCAACTGCCCCACATGTCAGCGCTTCCAGCCGGCCCAACCACGTGAGACCCTGCAGCCCCATGAGTTGGTCACGTCACCTTGGACCAAGATGGGCATCGACCTGTTCCACGTGCTGGGTAGAGACTATGTCCTGATTGTGGACTTCTTTTCAAATTACCCGGAGGTGATACGGTTGCACGGCATCACATCGTCTGCAGTCATCCGTGCCTGTAAGGACACCTTTGCTCGACACGGCATCCCACTCACGGTTATGTCGGACAATGGCCCCTGCTTCGCAAGCCAGGAATGGTCCAACTTTGCCAGGCGGTACAATTTTGCACATGTGACATCCAGTCCCCTGTACCCCCAATCCAACGGCAAAGCGGAGAAGGGCGTCCACATAGTCAAACGGCTCCTCTGCAAGGCTGCCGATGCTGGGTCCGATTTCTCACCTTGCTGGCCTATCGCTCCGCCCCACTGTCCACTGGCCTGTCGCCAGCCCAGTTGCTCATGAGTCGCACCCTGAGGACGACGGTGCTGTCCATTCATGTACCAGACCTCGACCACGTTCCGGTCCTTCAACGGATGCAGCTGTCTCGTGCACAGCACAAGGCGACTCATGACTCCCGTGCAGCTGATCTCCCTGCTCTGGCTCCAGATGACAACGTCCGCGTCCATCTTCCGGATGGTGGCTGGTCTGGAACCGCTGTGGTCCTTCGGCAGGTGGCCCCCGCTCGTTCCTGGTTCGTCTGTCGGATGGCTCCACGCTGGCTTTTAAAGCAGACCAAGGCAGGCCAGCAGCACTGTTCAATTCCCGTACCAGCCTCCCCGAACAGGCGCCGGAATGTGGTGACTAGGGGCTTTTCACAGTAACTTCATTGAAGCCTACTTGTGACAATAAGCGATTTTCATTTTCATTTTTTCATTTTCATTTTTCTACGCCGCAATCGACGCGCCCTTCGTCTCGTTCCGCGCTCGCTACGTGATTCTCCACTGTCGCCTTGCCCTCCTGCTGACCCTGCCATGGACTATGCAGAGATCCCGGTCACTCTGCATCCTCCTCATTCTGACGCCGTCCAGCCCACTCCTCAGCCGGCGGCTCCCAACCCACCTTGAGGCGGTCAACCAGAATTCGGCGCCCACCTCAGAGACTTAATTTGTGAACTTTGTGGACTTATGGACTTTCTGATTTGTTCTGCTCTTCCGTTTAATCGTTTACGTGGTTTGTATATAGTGTTCGTCTCGTTATTCTTGTTGCATACTGTTTTTCTGCACCAGGCACCTTCCCATGTAAATAGCTTAGTTTTATGTACATAGTCCTGTAAATATTTCGCACACACAGGTACATTCTTTTATAAAAGGGGGGATGTCATAATATACACCAGTATATCATGGTGCAGACACACACTGATGGACACACAGTGGGACCAATCAACACACACAACACCGCAGCCAATCACCAGTTAGAGCACACGCACTATAAAGACAGGGGGCATCAGAGTTCCCGCTCATTCGAGCTGCAGCTAGCTAGGAGGACAGAGCTCACAGCCTGCAGCACAGACATTCACCATGTGCTGAGTGCATCGACTGGTAGGACAAGGCAAAGGTCTTTAGTTAAAGCTAGCATCGTGTTAACCCACAGTCAGAGTATGTTACAACAGTTAATGATTCAATAAAATAGTGTTGCACTATTTCAAGTGTTGGTGACCTGTATGTGTTCCACGGATGCAGAGCACCCAACACAACAGAGTTGATGCCTCTGAAGTTCAGGATAAGTGTCCACGCCTCACAACCTGATTGGGATGGTAGGCAGTAACAACCGCCTGCCTCCTGGCACGTGTACCCACGGGAATCCACTTGGGAGCTATGAAGTGCTTACGTTCCTAGAATTGCCAATTCCCCATTAGCAATAGCCATCAGCTGTGTGGATAGCGGCCACCACAGTCAGTGGGAGTAAAAATAACCATCACCACATTATCATGGATGGGCTCTGTGAAGGGGTTGTTAGGTGGGACGGACAGGCAGCAGCTGGAGCTGCCGCCGTATGGATATACACCATGCGGCGGGATGGCATGGCGGAGCCGCAGGCGTTGCGCCCACCCGATCCCCCGCGGACCAGTTGTGACACCCCCAACGATGGTGCCCCCCCACCCCCCGACTGAACCCGACCCGCCAGGCGGGCACCCCCACCCCATCGAGCAGCGGCGCAGCGGACTGCCCGATTTTGAAGATGACTACTTCAACTCCTCAGATACCCACAGCAGCCAGTTCACTAGCGTCACATTATTAAATAGGTGTACTACATGGCACCCATGTGGCTGCTCACTACGGGAGCCTGTTAGTTCACAGGAGGCCATTCAGTAGGGATTCTTTCCCGTTAATGGATGGAAGTTTGTCTTAATTGGTGATTATTGTTTTTTTGCCACGGCCAGAACCAGATCTCGCCAACGTATGCAGGCCGGTTAGATCGGAAACTGATCGGCGTCTGACGTGTATCCCGATTTCAGCCTCTCCTGCTATCTAACCAGCCTGCTCGTCTTTGCGCCCAGCATGACATGGCCGGTAGATTAAGCTCGGTATCTTGACCTGTGCTTTTCCACAATTATTTTTCAGATTCAGTGGGATAATGATATAGAGTGGTGAAAATTTTCCATCATCACCACTGGAAATGTATTAGGTTGTTGAAACACTGACAACATGGACTTGTAACAAAGAGTAATCTATTCACTAGCTTATGAGACAAATGGTGGATTTTAGGACTATTGGATTCTGAGTATTGGGCAATTAAAGGATTAAAAGCCTGGGTTTATATCGTGTTTGATAGCACTGGTCATGCATTTTTTTAAAAAAAGAATCCTGTTTGCAGGGCTTGGGAGCTTTTAAGAACCAGAAGGTGAAATTGACCAGAGGAATGTGTTTTTCAGTTTGGGAGAATGCACTATGGTTTGACTGGGGAAGTCCCTGGAGAGCTAATTTGTTTTTTCAGCTTGGGGAGGTGATGTAATTGCTGGGTGGAGCTAAGACATTTTCAGCAAACTTCGGAGCAGAGTTGAACTCTGATCTGGCAACCCTTGTTTTGACCACAAGTAAAGAGAACTTTCTCTCACAGAAGGATAGTTAACAAGATTAATGATATTTAAAGCAGAGCAGTCTTGTCTGAGGACAAGGAAGAAGCTGAAGCACGTGAGGTGAAGCAGCTTTTGAAGACATCTTGCCAGAGCCTGCAGGGGATCTAACCGGAACCCAAATCTGTTCTGTAAAGCAACTATTACCCTATGCCATGCTGATTGTAAGACGGGTTGAGAGCTGTATGTTTCTTTTATTGTCATTTAATGGGGAATTGAGTAGGATTGTTAAAGGAGTAATTGTAAGCTGCTATATTTTGGTTTGAAGGTAAAAAGTTTAATATTGTCTTCATATGAAATAATGTTTTGTTTTAAAAATACCAAATCCCTATTTCTTCATGCAGTCCCTCCTGGAGCGAATCATTCTTGCCGCACAGTCTTACAATAAACTAAAATATTGGGGTTTCGGTCCAGTATCCTAGCCACTTTTGGGGTCCGGTGTGGGATTGTAATACTTAGCAGCTATTCCATGCTCGTACTGTGCCTGCACTCCCAACACGCGGTCTCGTCTGTAGCCATTTGTCACATGACCATTCAGTTTACAACCACCGTTAATTCTTAGTTTCTCAGTGTGCCAGTTGTGGTGCCCTTGTGCTAATGATGACTGTGGTGAGACTGATCAGCCATTAATTATCGTTTTAGATCAGCTTAGGCCTGTCCTGCTGCTGGTAGCCTTGTGGATAGCACAATTGCTTCACAGCTCCAGGGTCCCAGGTTCGATTCTGGCTTGGGTCACTGTCTGTGCGGAGTCTGCACATCCTCCCCGTGTGTGCGTGGGTTTCCTCCGGGTGCTCCGGTTTCCTCCCACAGTCCAAAGATGTGCGGGTTAGGTGGATTGGCCATGATAAATTGCCCTTAGTGTCCAAAATTGCCCTTAGTGTTGGGTGGGGTTACTGGGTTATGGGGATAGGGTGGCGGTGTTGACCTTGGGTCGGGTGCTCGGTGAGCCGGTGCAGACTCGATGGGCTGAATGGCCTCCTTCTGCACTGTAAATACTATGATACTATGACTATGCTGGTTGCTCATCAAGCCCAGCAGAGATTTTCAAGTGCCACAGATATCAATGCATTAACTGTGCAAATATGGCCTGTTTTTTTTCTAGACCTCTTGGTGCACCTTGCCTTGGCGATTCTATTCCTTTTGAGTTGCCAGATTTCTCACTTTATCCTTCATTGTGATTTCCCAGCAAGCTGAACTCCGCAATGATTGACACTGCGCTTCAAGGTTTCTATAATGTGTTTTCTTTGCTATCCCCATGTGCCTCCAGAACGTACTTACCTGTCTTCAAGGGTGTACATCCATTAATGTGTCCTCTTCCCCCAGATGCAGTCCCACCAGCGGCCACCACTCCTGGTGGTGCTGCCGAGCTGCTCCCATTGAGTCGGCAGCCACTCAATTGACTGCTGCCTATTAAGTGCAGCCCAATTCCACTGCCCACTGGAGTGGGGCCCTGTTTTCATCCTCTGGAACAGGATCCCTGCTGCCCCTGAAAAGTCACAGCTCATGGGATTTGATATTGTCAAATATAATGAAACCACAGTTCCATATGCAAATATGATGTGGAAAATACCTAAAATATGGGTAATAACTTAGTCCTGGATTACCACTTCTCCCATTGTTCTGCTGTATTTTGATGCCTAGCTGCAGAAGTACTGAGTTTATTGTTAACATTATGGAACTGAAGCAGTGTGAATGGCTTTTTATTTCATACAGGTCCCAAGAGAGCATTTGTGTAAATGAAAAGATGAAGAATTGGTGGTCCACAAAATAATAATAGCTTATTGTCACAAGTGGGCTTCAATGAAGTTACTGTGAAAAGCCCCTAGTCGCCAAATTCCAGCACCTGTTCGGGGAGGCCGGTACGGGAATTGAACACGCGCTGCTGTTCTTGTTCTGCATTATAAGCCAACTGTTTAGCCCACTGTGCTAAACCACCCCCATCTAATCTGAGGTTACCAACATATGCCAAAAATCGATGGGGAATTATAGAAGCAATTATCTATAGAAACCAGTCCTTATTCACTCAGCTAGTCATCTTGTTTTTCCTTTTACAGCAACTTGCCGTTACCTTTTGTCAATCAAGAGTGTTACATAGCATACAAAACAAATCTAGTCCTAATACACTGGGCAGCAGTATCACTTGTATCTACCCCATCTAATTACTATTTCTTGTTCAACACTGTCCCACCTTTTACTTCCAACCGTAGTAGTTCCCTGCATGTCAGCTCTTTTGTCTTCCATCATTGCTTTTCAATTTAAAGGAAGAAAGTTAAGTTTAACTCCGGCTCCAATTTTAAATTTGGGGCATGAGTGGAGTGCAGGGGTGTGGGGAGCGAGGATCAATCTTGTACTGAGGGCCAGATCATTTTAACATTTCCATTGCCCACCTTAGCAGAGATCAGATATCACGAACCAAGACGAAACAACAGCTTTAAAAGTATATTTCAGAGTTTTTACAGGAAATAGATAAGAATATTTTGAAAGTGTCAAATATATTTCCGTATTGCTCAGTAGTTTTATAGTCACCACATCCCACTTTAGACTGCTCCAGAACAACATGTTACAGAGACTCTAATCAACAGGTACCTTATTGATTGGTCTTTCACAATGGGGGAGGTTTATTTTGGTTTGAAACAGACTTGTTTCTTTGAAATTTTGTTAGGTGGCATTTGGCTTTGAAGGTAATTTCCTGATCTTCAAACACCTCTCATTTGCTTTCTTCTGCCTTTATTTGGTGCTTTGGTGGCCACAATTCTGAGTCTATGCTGCTTCCATCTTGTCATAATATCCACTCATGTATATAATAAGATGCAGACAGGCAGTGATTGACACACAGGATGACCAGTAAGCACACAACACAGTGCAGCCAATCACCAGACAGGACACTACCACTATAAAGCCAGAGGGCACTAGGTTTCCCGCTCTCTCGGGACCCAGCCACTGAGACAGTCAGAGTCCACGAGCTAGCACAGTGCAAACACCATGTGGTAGCTAGTAAGTCTGGTCAGGCTACTACAAGGTCTCCAGTCAGTTCAGTATAGTGTCGACCCACAGCTGAATATGTACATCAGTTCTATCGTTGAATAAAACAGTGTTGGATCTTCTCCAGTGTCAGATGTCTGTTTCTAGCTTCCCTACATTGAATGCTGTCCACATCGAACCTACCTGCCTAACACATCATGGTACCAGAGTGATACTGAATATTGACGGACCTACCTCGAGTGAATCAGCATTGACCAGCAAGCAGCCATCCGGTGAAATGGAAAACATCCAGCCTCCTCCGCAGCTCCGCATCTCCAGCAACCTCGGCGCCAATTGGAAAATCTTCAAGCAAAAGTTCCTCTTGTACATCCGACCTCGAAGCAACATCGGATGCCAGGAAGATCGCGCTATTCCTCTCCACCGCGGGGGACCATGCCATCCACATCTACAACTCCCTTATGTTCGCTGACGGCAAAGACAAAACAAAATTCAAAACAGTCCTGCTGAAGTTTGACAGCCACTGCGACATTGAGGTGACTGAGAGCTTTGAACGGTACGTTTTCCAGCAGAGGCTTCAAGGTAAGGATGAACCTTTTCAGTCTTTCTTGACCCATCTCCGCATCCTAGCATCCTAGACCCTCTCTGTCGCTATCGAGACGTGCGCTGTCCATGAGCGTGCTAAGAATCGTTACTCCCACATCAGGGCGGCAGGAACTGCAAAACTGGCCTCCCACGAGGTGGAATGGGTGCAGGCCATTGCACAAATGCAGGGCCTCAGCATTGAGGAGAGAGACCGTTTTGCGCGTTTTTCCCAGATCCCTGCGCATGCGCGCCACGACCGGGTGGACGACGAGCCCGACAACCCGACTGCGCAGGTGCATACGTCGACCGACCGCACTGCGCATGCGCGATGGCGCACGGAACGCGCTGACGTCGGTGTCATGACGTGTCCGAATTATGGCTCCGCCCATTTAAAGCGGCAATGTCCTGCAAAAGGACGCCGGTGTCTTCAGTGTGGCAAGCTTGGCCACTACGCAGCCCTTTACAGATCTGCTCCGCCACTCAGCAGCCAGCGATCTCAGCTGCGGCGCAGAAGTGTCCGCTCAATACAACATGGCATGCCAGATTGCGATCCCGACAGCCGAACAGACCCTGATGCTGAGTGCCTCAAGTCCCCAAACCGGGTGGGCATCATAACTACACATGCCCTGCCTTCCACCACAACGGTGAAACATCTCTCGATCCTCAGTGTGGATCCCGACGACGAGTGGTGTGCTGTCCTCACAGTTAACAAGGCTCGCATCCGATTTGAACTGGACACCGGCGCATCAACGAACCTCATCTCAAAATACGACCTCGACACCATCCGCGCCAGACCAAGCATTCTTCCACCGGCCTGCCAGCTCCTTGACTACAATGGCAATGCCATAGCTGCCAGTGGCTCCTGTCAACTAGGGGTATCCAACAAGGCGATCAAGGCAACACTGCGGTTTGAAATCGTCGGGCCTGACAGAGCGTCCCTGCTCGGTGCTCGAGCCTGCAAGCTCCTGAACCTGGTTCAGCGAGTCCACACCATATCATCATCACCGGTGACGGCCTCGCCTGATGGAAACTTGCAAGCCGACATAGATGACATTATCACGCAGTACTACAGCGTATTCGATGGAATGGGCACGCTCCCATACCGATATAAAATCGTGCTCAAGCCGAACGCCACCCCTATAATTTATGCACCACACCGGATGCCGGCACCCCTCAAGGATCGTCTGAAGAAGCAATTACAGGACCTCCAAGAGCAGGGCATCATATCGAAGGTCACAGAGCCAACAGACTGGGTCAGCTCCATGGTCTGCGTAAAGAAGCCGTCAGGGGAGCTTCGCATTTGCATTGACCCTAAGGATCTAAACCGCAACATCATGCAGGAGCATTACCTGATACCAAAATGTGAAGAGTTGACCAGCGAGATGGCTCATGCCAAACTCTTTACGAAGCTGGACGCCTCCAAGGGTTTTTGGCGAATCCAGCTGGATGCACCCAGTCGCAAGCTGTGCACGATCAAAACCCCATTCGGTCGCTACTACTACAACCGGATGCCTTTTGGGATCATATCTGCCTCCGAAGTATTTCACCGCATCATGGAGCAGATGATGGAGGGCATCAAGGGGATGCGAGTATACGTTGACGACGTGATCAACTGGTCCACAACATCCCAGGAACACATCGCTCGCCTCAAGAAGGTATTCCAGAGAATTCATGAACATGATCTCCAGCTCTACAGGGCCAAGTGCTCATTTGGTCAATCGGATATTAAGTTCCTGGGTGACCACATCTCGCAGCAGGGCATGCGGCCAGATGCCGACAAGGTCTCGGCGATCAATGCCATGAAGACCCCGGAGGACAAGAAGGCGGTTCTCCGCTTCCTCGGGATGGTTAACTTCCTCGGGAAAATCATTCCCAATATGGCATCCCACATCACGGCCCTCCGCCATCTCGTCAAGAAGTCGACAGAATTCCAGTGGCTGCGCACGCATTAAGAGGAATGGCGTGAGCTGAAAGCAAAGCTCACCACAGCCCCGGTTCTAGCGTTCTTCGACCCAACCAAGGAAACCAAGATATCGACTGACGCAAGCCAGGACGGCATTGGGGCGGTGCTCCTTCAGCGAGATGACTCCTCGTCCTGGGCTCCAGTGGCGTATGCCTCCAGGGTCATGACGCCCACTGAGCAACGGTATGCTCAGATTGAGAAGGTGTGTCTGGGCCTCCTGACATGGATAATCAAGTTTCACGACTACGTTTACGGCCTGCCAAAATTCACGGTAGAAACGGACCACAGGCCTCTAGTCCATATAATCCAGAAGGATTTAAATGACTTGACACCTCGGTTACAGCGAATTCTTCTTAAGCTACGCCGCCACGACTTCGAACTTGTCTACACGCCAGGCAAAGAGCTGATCGTTGCGGATGCCCTATCCAGGTCCATTACCACACCGTGTGAACAAAGTGACTTCATCTGCCACATAGAAGCGCAAGTGCAGTTGTGTGCCACCAACCTTCCGGCCTCTGACGAACGGGTAGTCCAAATTCGTGAGGAGATGGCCAAGGATCCTCTGCTGCAGGTGTGATTCAGCACCTTGCCAATGGCTGGCAGAAGGGACAATGTCCCCAGTTCTATAACGTAAAAGATGACCTGACGGTGGTGGAGGGAATACTTCTGAAACTCAACAGGATCGTATTTCCTCAGAGCATGCGGGCTATGGTGCTGGGCCAACTCCATGAGGGTCACCTTGGGGTCGAGAAATGCCGACGCAGAGCTCGGGAGGTGGTCTATTGGCCGGGCATCAGCCAGGACATTGCCGACACAGTCCTCAACTGCCCTACCTGTCAGAAGTTTCAACCAGATCAACCCAAGGACACACTGCAACAGCACGAGATCGTGACCTCTCCGTGGTCCAAAGTCGGTGTAGACCTTTTCCACGCAAAGGGGCGTCACTACGTACTCCAGGTCGACTACTTCTCCAGTTATCCAGAAGTGGTGAAACTGTCCGACCTCACGTCGAAGGCGGTAATCAAAGCCTGCAAAGAAACATTCGCCAGGCATGGGATTCCGCTCACGGTAATGAGCAACAACGGTCCTCGCTTTTACAGCCAGGATTGGTCTGATTTTGCACAGTCCTACAACTCCAATCACGTAACCTCCAGTCCCCACTACCCGCAGTCAAACGGGAAGGCCGCGAATGGGGTCCATATTGTAAAGTGGTTGCTGTGCAAAGCTGCAGACTCAGGCTCCGACTTCAACCTGGCGATGCTGGCATACAGGGCAACCCCACTGTCCACTGGATTGTCTCCAGCCCAGATGCTCATGAATCGCACTCTGAGGACCATGGTTCCAGCCATCCATGTTCCAGACCTTGACCACCTGACGGTCTTACAGAAAATGCAGCAGTCACGGGCCCAACAAAAAGCCACATACAATGCTCATACCACGGATCTACCCGAGCTGGCCCCAACTAATCATGTTTGTTTCCAGTTACCTGAGGGCGGCTGGTCAGCCACAGCTGTTGTGATCAAACAAAAGGCCCCAAGATCATTCCTTGTCCGCATGGCTGATGGCTTCCTGCTTCAGCGCAACAGACCGGGCACTGTGAAGAGTTCCACGCCCGCTACCTGACCGAAGTGCCCCGCCGCCTACGATGCTTCCTCCGGACGTACCCTGCCACGAGGCCACCGATCTACCAGCAATCCTGCCGGCCCATGCGACCCCCACGATGGCAGCGACCCGGCCTATCCACGTGCAGGCGGCACCTGATCCACGTCTGCGGCGATCGACAAGAATTTGTCGCCCACCACAAAGACTGAATCTGTGGACTGAACTTTTGTACATTTTGTGACTTCATCGATTTAACCTCTGTAAATATTGTTTTGTTTGTCATGTATCTGCACTATCGACACCTTCCTATGTATATACGTACATTTAGACACCTTTTATTTATAGTCAGGCATATATATATATATGCACGCACACCTTCGTATTTATTTACCGAAAAGAAAAGGCGGGGAGATGTCATAATATCCACTCATGTATACAATGAGATGCAGACAGGCAGTGATTGACACACAGGATAACCAGTAAGCACACAACACAGTCAGCCAATCACCAGACAGAACACTACCACTATAAAGCCAGAGGGCAATAGGTTTCCCGCTCTCTCGGGACCCAGCCACTGAGACAGTCAGAGTCCACGAGCTAGCACAGTGCAAACACAATGCGGTAGCTAGTAAGTCTGGTCAGGCTACTACAAGGTCTCCAGTCAGTTCAGTATAGTGTTGGCCCACAGCTGGATATGTATATCAGTTCTATCGTTGAATAAAACAGTGTTGGATCTTCTCCAGTGTTAGACGTCTGTTTCTAGCTTCCCTGCATCGAGTGTAGTCCACATCGAACCTACCTGCCTAACACATCACAGCTCTGTCAAGGTTTTGAAGCCTTTTCAACGAGGAACCAGGCATGGATCTAAGAAGCGAAAAGACGGAATGACATCCAAGCCAGAAACCAACTCCAAACACATAATCTGAGGTCTAGCAATTTGTATTGGAGAATTTCATGAGTCAATGATTCACCAGTTTAATGACCAAGGAAGCCAGCTGTAGGAATGAGAAAATTTATTTTAATTAAACATAAAGTCTGCCCACGCCAGTAACTATGTACACAAGCAGTCCCCGTTGGGACAACCAACATGCTGGTCCCTGCGCAGGCCAGTTTTTATGCTCGGTTTTACGAGCCACAGCTGAGAGGGCCTCCACCCACTCCCGGGGAAGCCTACCGGGAGATTGTGGTTTCCTCGTAGGGGTTATGACACCCAGTAACAGCTTCTTGCCATGCCATTGTAAAAAAGACACAGTCAAAACTATTCATGGCACGCTGGCCATTATGTCTGAATACGTTGTCGCAGACGTCAGGCTTCAGCTATAACAATCCTGATATGATATGCAGACACACACATAATGATATACAGACAAGCAGCTAATGGACACAGAGAACAGGACATGACCAATCAGTAGGCAGGACGCTCAGGGGTGGGATCTGACTATAAAAGACACGAGGCACTCACACTTCGCCTCTTTCCACTGATGAACATCTAGAGAGTCAGTCAAAGGTGTTGTTACAATCTCACACCTCCACCACGTGGCTAAGAGCTAGTCTGGTTCAGTCAGACAGAGTAACCACACTTAAGTTAGCAGTGATTTGAACTCACAGAGAACTGTGCTAACTGTGCTATTAGTTCAATAAACCTGATTGAACTAACTTCAAGGTCTGGAGTATCTTTCTGATCTAAGCTGCATCCAGTTGCAGCCAGTGTTAGACCAGTGTACCTAACACAACAATCCCTGGAATACTGTGAGCATTTCTGAACACCACACCTTTGGTAATGTAGATTGGTCTTGCGGGGCGGGGGGTTGTGGGGGGGGGGGGGGGGGGGTTAATATCTGGCCTCCCAGCGTTAAACTGTGAGGAGGAATTTAAACGTAGGTTTCCTGGATTCAGATTAATGTTCTCAAAATCTGAAAGAAAACAGGTGGGGTAGGTTACAATAAAGTATGTCTGCTTGTTAAGGAGTCTAGGACTGTTAGGAGGTTAGGAGCATGGCCAAATAGCAAAGCCAGACATTTCAGGAGTGACATTAGAAAACATTTTTCACACAAAAGATGAAAGCAATTTTAAATTATTCAAATGGCAATTGTTGTGAGAACAATTGTTGATTTTAAAACTGAGTTGCTGGATTTTTGTTAGACACAAGGATTAAGGGGTATGAGTTAAGTGTGCCAGGACACAGATAAGACTTAGAACATAGAACATAGACCATACAGTGCAAAAGGATGCCATTCGGCCCATCGAGTCTGCACCGACCCACTTAAGCCCTCACTTCCACCCTATCCCTGTAACCCAATAACCCCTCCTAACCTTTTTGGACACTAAGGGCAATTTATCATGGCCAATCCACCTAACTTGATCTCAATGGCGCAATAGGCTCGAGGGGTTAAATGGCCCACTCATGTTCCCAAGTTCTATTAAACCAGATACCCATCGTATTACCCAATCATCTTCTTTCCTTCTTATTTTCATCGATGTTTTCCAGCCTGATTGACCAAGTGATTTCTGCAAAAACGTGCTCACTGACCAAACGATCCAGTAGGGAACTACCATCTTCATAAAACATAGACAACTGTGCACTTAGACCTAATATTTCTCCTGCACTTGTCTCTTTTGGTATTAATCCCCTTGTGGTTTCTTGCGGGAATGTAAATCATTGTGGATTTGAATAGACAAAGGAGGCAAATTGCAAAAAACACAAAAATAGAAATATGCTAATCTTGTTTCTGGGAGGTGCAAGTTTTAAAAAAACAGCATAACTTATGAACACATGAATTTTTCATTTTTGTCCAATACTGTGGACTGCATTCGAGTTTACTTAGATTACCCTGTAGGGAATATTTTATTCAAAGGTCTTTCTTTAGTTGCATATTTATAAGGGAAATGCAATTTACCATGAGGAAGAGTGGAATAGTGTTATTTCCTTTTACCTTTCGCCAGTATTTGTGTGCTGTGAGTGGATATTTCAAAGTTTCACGGCTTGTAGGAATACTGCAAAGAAAACATGACATGGGGAAGAGACACTATGGGATCTAAATTCCTCAGCGACTCAAGTTGGGCAATTGGGAAGCGGGAACAGGTGAGGGAAATCAGGTAGTGCCCTGCAGTTGTTTTGTGGAACCAGGAGGTACACTCAGGTTTCTGTTGAGCAGCTGCAAGATCATGAAATGCCAGTCAGAACTTGCATGTCACAAATGCTGACTAGGGCAAATGAGTCCAGACCTGGCAATAAGCAATGGAGCATGAATTCAATATTAAATGTTGCAATATTCAATATTAAATGGTCACTTTCTTCAGGCAGTGGTCAAGGCCATGTAAAAGGAGCTCCTGGCCAATTCAGAAGAGGTGTAAACTTCTGTGGAGGTCAACATGCCAGCTAAATTATTAGGGGTATAGATAGGGTCAACAGTTGGAGGCTTCTTCCCAGGGCGGAATTAAAAATTACACGGGGGCATAAGTTCAAGGTGAAGTGGGGACAGGTTCAGTGGAGATGTGCGGGGGAAGTTTTTTACACAGAGGGTGGTGGTGGCCTGGAATGCACTGCCAAGTGAGGTGGTTGAGGCAGATATGTTAGTGACCTTTAAGACTTATCTGGATAGCCACATGAACAGAGGGGGTATAGAAGGATACAGGCGGTTGGTCTAGATAGGACACAATTGGTGCAGGCTTGGAGGGTCGAAGGGCTTGTTCCTGTGCTGTATTGTTCTTTGTTCTTTGTAGGTCATCAACATGCCTGTTTATGTCCCAAAATCTGGACGTGTTAGTCTCTAAACTCTATGAGATGCACAATGGTTAGCACTGCTGTCTAACAACACCAGGGACCCAGGTTCAATTCCAACTTCGGGAGATTGTCTGTGTGAAGTTTGCACTTTCTCCCCGTGTCTGCGTGGGTTTCCTGCGGGTGCTCTGGTCCCACAGTCCAAAGATGTGCAGGTTAGGTGGATCTGATCCTGTGTAATGAGACAGGAACAATTAATGATCTCATAGTTGTGTTTTGGGCGAGGCCTTTTCAAGGCTCCAAAATGTATCATGGAGTTCAACCAACCTCTCCCTTTAATGGATTTGTTGCTTTTCCGAGCACGTGGCTTTTTCCCTCGGTGTGATATTACAATTATGGATACGTGGGTTTTTAAACACAAAACACTGTTTATTCCATGAACTCAACTTAACATCTTAAATAAACATTGGATCTCTTAACATCCCTTCAAAGATAACTCAGAAAATATTGCAACAGTAAATAATTCCATAAAATGTTCCTTCAAACTTCCAAGAAACTTAACACCTTTAAACAGTATCACATCAGGTTAAAGGATATATATATTTTCTGTAGAATGGCAGAGATATATTAGCTTGGGTGACTTCAGCTCCAGCACCTTGCTTTCTTCCTGCAAACTCTCTGGAAACGCACAGGCACACCCCAAGCTGCTTTCTCAAACCTGGCTTTCTCCCTTCAAGC
Source organism: Scyliorhinus torazame (assembly GCF_047496885.1). Lineage (NCBI taxonomy): Eukaryota > Metazoa > Chordata > Chondrichthyes > Carcharhiniformes > Scyliorhinidae > Scyliorhinus > Scyliorhinus torazame. Next base: position 66,647,623 of record NC_092707.1, read on the forward strand.
ACTCACAGCAAACCAGAACTTCTCAAGCTGCTGTCTCAAACTGGCTTTCTACTTTTAAACTGCTCTCAGCAAAACCAGCCAGGCACTTTTTAAATTGCAAAACCAAACTGTAAAATCAAACTGCAAAATGGCTGAACTGAGCTGAGCTCCACCCATTCTCTGACATCACTGTTTTCTTAAAGGTACGTTGCTCATACATCCATTTCATAAAGGCACTCTTGCATGACATTTAGGGATTCGCTCAGAAGGAGCGATCACAGCATGGTTGAATTTAAAATAGAGATGGAGGGTGAGAAAGTAAAATCCAATACCAGTGTCCTTTTTAAAGAAAGGAGACTACAATGGGATGAGGGAGTAGTTGGCTAAGGTAGACTGGGAGCAAAGACTTTATGGTGGGACAATTGAGCAACAGTGGAAGACTTTCAAAGCAATTTTTCACAATGCTCAGCAAAAGCATATACCAGTGAAGAGGAAGGACTGGAGGAAAAGTGATAATCAGCCACTTGAGGCCGCAATCATATCAATCCTGACCTTATCGATTGGCGGAGCTGGCCTGAAGGGCCGAGTGGCCTCCCTTTGCTTCTAACTCTTGTGATAAATAGCTGCTGGTCAGTGACGAGTGTTTCCAGCATTTCTCTTTTCATTTTTGATTTTTTTTCGTTCATGGGATGTGGACATCACTGGCTAGGCCAGCATTTATTGCTCGCCCCTAATTGCCCTTGGTGTGAGCTACTTTCTTGGTCTGCTGCAGTCCATGTGTTGTAAGACCACCCACACTGCTGTTAGGAAGGCTGTTCCAGGATTTTGACCCAGCAACAGTGAAGGAATGGCTAACGCTGTTGAATAATAGGCCACAAGGAGTGGTTCGCAAGCAACTGAAGCTTATTTACCCCCTTTTCCTTTGCCTTCTCCCTGAGAGAAAGGCACTTGACCTTCACTCTACATCTTCACACTCATGCCTAAGACTGAAAACCCACCTTTTGAAGAATCAGCACCATGAGCTTGATTGCTGCATTGGAGTTCTAGCCTGCCACACCAATGTAGTACCAATTTGAAGCCTTTCTTTTTATTAGAATGTTTCATTTTGCTGTCTGGGATAGAATGTGACCTTGAGGACAATTACTGCACAAAGAGTATGGGGTACAAGGTGGTTCTCAGGCCTTGCTTACGTTCTTCCAGTCTTAGCAGCACAGATGCAAGGGCAGAGTTATTGTATGTTGTCTCTCTCTCTCTGCCCATGGTACACAGAAGATCAGGATGCAAAAAAAAACAATAGCCGGATTTGCAGGGATAGAAATAGGGAAGAGAGTGTCAGCGCTAATGAGGGATCAGTGCGACTAATCAAAAATGCTTATCTTCAAATCCATCACAATTGGAGAAATGCTGGAGGACTTTATGATCCAAGAGGGTGTTGCAAATCACAAGTCGTCCTAAACATTTGGACTTGTGCGCCTTTGTGGGAGTGACGTACATCGAAATAGATGACATTTTTAAACCAAAGTGAGTGCAACTTGACAGGTGTGAGAAGAATTTGTCTTCTGCAGATTTGCAGGTAAGTGGATTTGACAGTTTCTTGATTGTTACAAGAGAGCTGGGACATGTAAAAGCCCTGCATACATAAAGTGCAGAATTACTTTTTATGATTTTTCTATTAAAGCTGATCTGGGTCAGCCAAGCAAAATAATATGCAGATGTGGTACAGACACAACTGTTGCCAGGCAAGTGGAGCAACCTGTGTATATATGTGTATGTGTCTATATATATATATATATAAATTTATATATAAATTAGCATTGTGAATTTAAAAGCTGTCATCTCTAATTGAAATTCACATTGCATTGTACTAGAATCTAGCCCATATGCCATGGATTAAACTGATGTCAGAGATCTGCTGAGATCTCTAGTTCTTCATCTAGCTATCAGTATTCCTTTATCACTTTGCTATCACCGTGCCATCTGCTCCAATATCTAAAGCTGTCGGAGATTTTATTTGAAGGTTAGGACTGGTCGGTTTGCCACTTACTGCTGCTGAGGCATGTGAAGTGTGGCTGAACCTTCTGAAAAAACACGTGACGAATTTTCCAGCACATATTTTGGTTGCATCCTGAGTCATCAAAGTGACCAGATTGGCAATGATTCTGCCTCAGCCTATGTAGTTATTTATTGTGCAATTAACTCTGAATTAAGCAACACTAAACACAGCAAATGACTCTTAATGAGAACACTTCTGTCCCCGACGAATGTTTACTTTAGCTGTTTATTACTGATACTGTAGAATGAGGTGTCATTTTGTGCGCCTCAGGGGGTATTGTGTTTAAATTAAGGTTATGACAAGCTGTCCAATGTGTGGAGTGTATCATTCTTAAATAATAATAGAGTCAGTATTTTCAAAAATTAAACCGTTACCAAGATTTATGATAAAATTTAACACATCTTGACTTCCGGTGGCGTTTGCAAGCGGGTCGGCCGCATCGAGAGGAGCTCCCACCGGTGGCCACTATTTGAAGCACTTTCGGGGGTTTCCCCGATTCTTCGCTCTCCCCCCCCACTCACCCCCGATTATTGTCGGCCTTTGGGGCCGTTCCGGGCATCAAGCGGGGCCGGTTTGAAAACCGGCGAGGAACCCCGCGCAGGTGTCGGGCGGCTGGTGCTGAGGCCCAGCGCGCGCGGAGGTCGGAGCAGCGGGGGTGGAGCCAAACGGAGGTCGAGGCGGCAGGCGCGAAGCCAGGGCGCGATGTAGGTGAGATGTCCCACCTCCCGCCTAGAATGTGGTAAGAAGACTGAAGTCCGGACCCAGGGAAATTCTGGAGGAATACAAAAAAGAAGAGAAAGAAGTTTTACAGAAACTTGGTGAAAGTTTTTTTTCTTCTTTTTTTTGAAAGAAGAATTTTCTGTTTTCTATAAAATAAAATAAAAGATTGAAGAAGGAAAGAAGGGTGAAAAAAAAAAGAAAAATAATAAGCCGTTAAAGGAGGCGAAAAACAACGTCGAGGAAGGGAGGAAACATGGGCTCGCCGTTGAATGAAAGGACCAGCAAAAGTGCTGACAAGATGGTGGATGCCGGACTGCATGGTGGGGCCGCACTACTTACGGTGGAGAAGATGATGGCGAGGTGATGGCGGTGGAGCTGGAAAAGCAGTTTGCGATGCACATGGAGGCTTTGAGGAAGGAGATGGCGGTCGCATTGAAGTCATTGGTGGAGGAGGCAATTGCCCCGGTGAGGGTAGCTGTGGCAAAGACATCGGCCGAGGTGAGAGAGCTGTGGTGATATGCATCACTGTATATAAACAAGGGGTTAATGTAAATACATTACAACTAAGTAAACACTATAGGGAGCACCAGAGACGTCATGACATGCAGACATACAGCTAATGAACATGTAGAATAGGACACGACCAATGGGCAGTCAAGACACCCAGAGGTGACACTACCACAAGGGGGCATTACACAACCCATATATAAGGACAGGGCACACATGCTCTGTCTCTTTCCACAGGCGACACTTAGAGAGTAGGACAGGGGCAGATCAGAAGCATCACACCCACCACGTGGCTTAGAGCAGATTGGTTAGTTAGACTGAGTTACTATAGCAAGATTAGCAAGAGAGTCAAACTCATAGAGAACTGTGCTAATGGTTCAATAAATCACATTGAACTTACTTCAAAGTCTGGAGTATCTTTTGGTCAAAGCTGCATCGAGTTGCAGCCTGTGTTATCCCAGAGTACATGACACAACAAGAGCAGAGTGAGAAGATGAGGGAAGTGGAGGAAGCCATGCCGCAACACAGCGACCAGTTTCCCTCGATGGGGTACGAGCTACGGAGGGTGGTGGAGGTCACCAGAGGACTCCGAGCAAAGCTCGAGGACTTGGAAAACCGCTCGAGGTGGCACAATCTGAGAATTGTGGGCTTGCCCGAAGGGACAGAGGGCCCAAGTCCAACAGAGTACTTCGCTAAGAAGTTGGCGGAGTTGATGGGGGAGAGTGAGAGCCCTTCCCGGTACGAGCTGGACCAAGCTCATCGGTCATTAAGGCCGAAGCCCAAAGTGAATGAGCCGCCAAGAGCAGTAATTATCTGCTTCCATAAGTACTGCATGAAGGAGAAGGTGTTAAGCTGGGTGAAGCAGAAGCGCGAGGTGCAGTGGGATGGTGCTGGAGTTTGGATCTACCAGGACTTGACGGTGGAGTTGGCAAAATGACGAGCGGCGTTCGAGCGAGTGAAGGCGGCACTGTACAAGAAGGGGGTACGATTTGGTATGGTATACCCAGCGAAGCTGAGGGTGACATTTGATGCCAAAGATTTTTATTTCGAGACAGCGGAGGTGGCCGAGGCGTTCGTGAGGGCAGAAGGCTTGGGTCACAAGGACTTTCAACTAGCAAGTTGGGGGGAAGAGAAGTGTAAAGGTATGGACAGTATAATGGTTAATGGAGATCAAGGCAGCAGGTTACGTGACAGGTTATTATCATAGATATCATAGAATTTACAGTGCAGAAGGAGGCCATTCGGCCCGTCGAGTCTGCACCGGCTCTTGGAAAGAGCACCCTACCCAAGGTCCACACCTCCACCCTATCCCCATAACCCAGTAAGCCCACCCAACACTAAGGGCAATTTTGGACACTAAGGGCAATTTATCATGGCCAATCCACCGAACCTGCACATCTTTGGACTGTGGGAGGAAACCGGAGCACCTGGAGGAAACCCACGCACACACGGGGAGGATGTGCAGACTCCGCACAGACAGTGACCCAGCGGGGAATTGAACCTGGGACCCTGGAGCTGTGAAGCAATTGTGCTATCCACAATGCTACCGTGCTGCCCTTTGTAGAGATTATGTAGAGATATGGGTTCAAAGACAAGGAAAATTAGGAGAAAGGGTAAGAGGAAAAATAAATTGCGAAAAGTTACTGATCAAGGTGTTAGGATTCATAACAAAGACATAAAAAACAGCATAAGTGTACTTTACCTGAATGCTCGTAGTATACGAAATAAGGTAAATGAGTTGGTGGCGCAAATCATCGTGAATGACTATGATTTAGTGGCCATTACTGAAACATGGTTAAAAGATGGTCACGACTGGGAGTTAAATATCCAAGGGTATCAGACTATACAAAAGGATAGAATGGACGGTAAGGGCGGTGGTGTAGCTTTGTTGTTTAAGGATGGCATCCGGGCAATAGTAAGGGATGATATTGGTGCTATGGAGGACAAGGTTGAGTCAATTTGGGTGGAAATCAGGAATAGTAAGGCGAAAAGGTCACTGATGGGAGTAGTCTATAGGCCACCAAATAGTAACAGGATGGTAGAGCAGGCAATAAGCAAAGAAATAACGGATGCATGTAGAAATGGTACAGCGGTTATCATGGGAGATTTTAATCTGCATATCGATTGGTTTAACCAGGTTGGTAAAGGCAGCCTTGAGGAGGAGTTTATAGAATGTGCCCGGGATAATTTCCTGGAACAGTATGTAATGGAACCTACAAGGGAACAAGCGGTCCTAGATCTGGTCCTGTGTAATGAGGCAGGATTGATTAATGATCTCATAGTTCGGGATCCTCTTGGAAGGAGCGACCACAATATGGTGGAATTTAAAATACAGTTGGAGGATGACAAGGTAAAATCAAACACTAGTGTTTTGTGCGTAAACAAAGGCGATTACAATGGGATGAGAGAAGAACTAGCTACGGTAGACTGGGAGCAAAGACTTCATGGTGAAGCAGTTGAGGAACAGTGGAGAACCTTCCGAGCGATCTTTCACAGTGTTCAGAAAAGGTTCATACCGACAAAAAAGAAAGACGGTAGAAAGGGGAAAAATCGACCGTGGATATCTAAGGAGGTGAGAGAGAGTATCAAATTGAAGGAAAAAACATACAAAGTGGCAAAAATTAGTGGGAGACTAGAGGACTGGGAAGTCTTTAGGGGACAACAGAAAGCTACTAAAAAAGCCATAAAGAAGAGTAAGGTAGACTATGAAAGTAAACTGGCTCAGAACATAAAAGCAGATTGTAAAAGCTTCTACAAATATATAAGACAAAAAAGAGTGGCTAAGGTAAATATTGGTCCTTTGGAAGATGAGAAGGGAGATTTAATAATAGGAGACGGGGAAATGGCTGAGGAGCTGAACAGGTTTTTTGGGTCAGTCTTCACAGTGGAGGACACAAATAACATGCCAGTGACTGATGGAAATAAGGATATGATAGGTGAGGACCTTGAGATGATTGTAATCACTAAGGAGGCAGTATTGGGCAAGCTAATGGGGCTAAAGGTAGACAAGCCTCCTGGCCCTGATGGGATGCATCCCAGAGTGTTAAAAGAGATGGCTAGGGAAATTGTAAACGCACTAGTGATAGTTTATCAAAATTCACTTGTCTCTGGGGTGGTCCCAGAGGATTGGAAAGTAGCAAACGTGACACCACTGTTTAAAAAAGGAGGTCGGCAGAAAGCGGGTAATTATAGGCCGGTAAGCTTAACTTCGGTTGTAGGGAAAATGCTGGAATCTATCATGAAGGAGGAAATAGCGGGGCACCTGGAGGGAAATTGCCATTGGGCAGACGCAGCATGGGTTCACAAAGGGTAGGTCGTGTCTGACTAATTTGGTAGAATTTTTTGAGGACGTTACCAGAGCAGTAGATAATGGGGAGCCAATGGATGCGGTATATCTGGATTTCCAGAAAGCTTTTGACAAGGTGCCACACAAAAGGTTGCTGCATAAACTGAAGATGCATGGCATTGAGGGTAAAGTGGTAGCATGGGTAGAGGATTGGTTAACTAACAGAAAGCAGAGAGTGGGGATAAATGGGTGTTTCTCTGGTTGGCAACCTGTAACTAGTGGGGTCCCTCAAGGATCAGTGTTGGGCCCGCAGTTGTTCGCAATTTACATAGACGATTTGGAGTTGGGGACCAAGTGCAATGTGTCAAAGTTTGCAGACGACACTAAGATGAGTGGTAAAGTAAAACGTGCAGAGGATACCGGAAGTCTGCAGAAGGATTTGGATAGGTTAGGTGAATGGGCTAGGGTCTGGCAGATGGAATTCAATGTTGCCAAGTGTGAGGCTATCCATTTTGGGAGGAATAACAGCAGAATGGATTATTATTTAAACGGTAAGATGTTAAAACATGCTGCTGTGCAGAGGGACCTGGGTGTGCTGGTGCACGAGTCGCATAAAGTTGGTGTGCAGGTGCAACAGGTGATTAAGAAGGCTAATCGAGTTTTGTCTTTCATTGCTAGAGGGATGGAGTTCAAGACTAGGGAGGTTATGCTGCAATTGTACAGGGGATTAGTAAGTTTGCAGACGACACAAAGGTTGGTGGAATTGCGGATAGCGATGAGGACTGTCTGAGGATACAGCAGGATTTAGATTGTCTGGAGACTTGGGCGGAGAGATGGCAGATGGAGTTTAACCTGGACAAATGTGAGGTAATGCATTTTGGAAGGTCTAATGCAGGTAGGGAATATACAGTGAATGGTAGAACCCTCAAGAGTATTGAAAGTCAAAGAGATCTAGGAGTACAGGTCCACAGATCACTGAAAGGGGCTGCACAGGTGGAGAAGGTAGTCAAGAAGGCATACGGCATGCTTGCCTTCATTGGCCGGGGCATTGAGTATAAGAATTGGCAAGTCATGTTGCAGCTGTATAGAACCTTAGTTAGGCCACACTTGGAGTATAGTGTTCAATTCTGGTCGCCACACTACCAGAAGGATGTGGAGGCTTTAGAGAGGGTGCAGAAGAGATTTACCAGAATGTTGCCTGGTATGGAGGGCATAAGCTATGAGGAGCGATTGAATAAACTCGGTTTGTTCTCACTGGAACGAAGGAGGTTGAGGGGCGACCTGATAGAGGTATACAAAATTATGAGGGGCATAGACAGAGTGGATAGTCAGAGGCTTTTCCCCAGGGTAAAGGGGTCAATTACTAGGGGGCATAGGTTTAAGGTGAGAGGGGCAAAGTTTAGAGTAGATGTACGAGGCAAGTTTTTTACGCAGAGGGTAGTGGGTGCCTGGAACTCACTACCGGAGGAGGTAGTGGAGGCAGGGACGATAGGGACATTTAAGGGGCATCTTGACAAATATATGAATAGGATGGGAATAGAAGGATATGGACCCAGGAAGTGTAGAAGATTGTAGTTTAGTCGGGCAGTATGGTCGGCACGGGCTTGGAGGGCCGAAGGGCCTGTTCCTGTGCTGTACATTTCTTTGTTCTTTGTTCTTTGTTCTTTGGGGTTGGTGAGGCCGCATCTGGAGTATTGTGTTCAGTTTTGGTCACCTTACCTGAGAAAGGACATATTGGCACTGGAGGGAGTGCAGAGGAGATTCACTAGGTTGATCCCAGAGTTGAAGGGATTAGATTATGACGAGAGGTTGAGTAGACTGGGACTGTACTCATTGGAGTTTAGAAGGATGCGGGGGGATCTTATTGAGACATATAAAATTATGAAGGGAATAGATAGGATAGATGCGGGCAGGTCGTTTCCACTGGTCGGGGAAGCAGAACTAGGGGGCATAGCCTCAAAATAAGGGGAGGTAGATTTAGGACGGAGTGTAGGAGGAACTTCTTCACCCAAAGGGTTGTGAATCTCTGGAATTCCTTGCCCAGTGAAGCAGTTGAGGCTCCTTCTTTAAACGTTTTTAAGAAAAAGATAGATGCCTTTCTAAAGAATAAAGGGATTCGGGGATATGGTGTACGGGCCGGAGAGTGGAGCTGAGTCCACAAAGATCAGCCATGATCTCATTAAATGGCGGAGCAGGCTCGAGGGGCCAGATGGCCTACTCGTGTTCCTAGTTCTTATGTTCTTATGTATGACAGACGTGAGGAGCAGAGCTGGAAGAGAGACTGTGGACTGTGATTGGGGAGCTGGAAAATGTATAAATGTTAGAACTTTCTTTTTACTGACGTGTGATGTAATTTACTTCTCTTCACATTGTTACAGAGTTCAAGTTATTGGTTGGGTTGATTGGCATTTTGCGTTGCGATGGTTATAATTTTAGTTCAGTGAATTGTCTGGGTTGGATTGTTGTTTCTGTTTTTTCTTTCTCTGGGACTGGGTGGGAAAGGACGGTATACCTTGGTGGTGGGGGGAGGGGGGGGGGGGGGGGGAACCACCCGTGCTAGCTAACTAAAATCAGCTATTGAACAGAGGTGAGGTGAGAGGAGGGCTGCGGACATTGGAGCCTGGTTAGCAGGTTTCAATGGGCCTACGAGGCGAGCAAGGGGGGGAAAGGATTGATGCTGGGAGATGTTCTTTCGAGAGGAAATGTAGGGGGTGTTTTGGGAGGGGAGAAGGGTTTCGACGTTAACAATGGATAGGGGTGAGTTAGGCTCATGGGGCAGGGCCCGGTGGTATGATGATGGTGGATAAGAAGGGTGGGGGGGTGTGAGAGACCCCCAGTTAGGATAGTTACGTGGAACATGAGGGTGTTAGGAGGTTCGGTCAAGAGGTCAAGGGTGCTTGCGCATCTTAAAAGTTTGAAAGACGATGTAGCAATGCTGCAGGAGACTCACTTGAGGGTGAAGGACCAGGTGAGACTTTAAAAGTGCTGGGTTAGTCAGGTGTTTCACTCTGGATTGGACGGATGGGCTCATAGAATCATACAATTTACAGTGCAGAAGGAGGCTATTCAGCCCATTGAGTCTGCACTGGCCCTTGGAAAGAGCACACTACTCAAGCCTCCACCCTCCCCCCTTTATCCCCGTAATCCAGTAACCCCACCTAACCTTCTTTGGACACTAAGGGCAATTTCGTATGACCAATCCACCTAACCTGCACATCTTTGGATTGTGGGAGGAAACTGGAGCACCCGGAGGAAACCCACTCAGACACGGGGAGAACATGCAAACTCCACACAGACAGTGACCCAAGCTGGGAATCGAACCTGGGACCCTGGAGCTGTGAAGCAACTGTGCTAACCACTTTGCTACCATGCTGCTCGAGGGGTAGCGGTAATGGTCAGCAAAAGAGTACGCTTCCCGATGGAGAAGGTGGTGGCAGATCAGAGGGGTAGATATGTGATTGTGACAGGGGCACTGGAGGGGAGGTTAGTGGCGCTGTTAAGTCTATACGGTCCCAATTGGGACGATGTGGGATTCGCAAAGAAGGTGTTTGGGGCCATCCCCGACTTGGACACATACAAACTGATAATGGGGGGGGGTTGGAACTTGGTTCAGGAGCCAAGGTTGGACAGGTCACGGCTGCGCTCGCTGGTCCCATGAGGGGGGGGCGAAGGCGTTGGCTGGGCTAATGGTGGAAATGGGAAGGATGGACCCTTGGAGGTTTCTGCACCCGAGGGAGCGGGAGTGCTCGTTTTTCTCAGCAGTCCATAAGGTATACTCGCGGATCGACTTTTTTGTGGTGGCCAAGGCTTTGCTGGTTGGGGTTAAGGGGTCGGAATACTCGGCAATTGCAGTGTCAGATCATGCTCCTCATTGGGTGGATATGATACTGGAGAAGGGGGTAGCGCAGAGGCCGGGGTGGAAATTAGATGTGGGACTTTTGGGGGATCAAGGATTCTGTGACAAAATTGAAAAGATAATTGAGGAATATGTAGGTTTCAACTGTACGGGTGAGGTGTCGAAGGCAGTTGTCTGGGAGGCTCTAAAGGCGGTGGTGAGGGGTGAGGTGATTTTGTTTAAGGCCAGGGTGGACAAAGAGGAGAGGTTGGAGTGGCAGGGGGTAATAGATGAGATGTTGGAGGTAGATAGGAGGTATGCAGAAGATGGGGAACCAGCGAATCTGGAAAAGAGGAAGGAACTACAGATGAGCTTTGACCGACTATCTACCAGGAAGGCGGTGCGCCAACTGAGACGAGCAAGGGGTGCAGTTTACGAACATGGAGATAAGGTGGGGCGTATGTTTGCAGGTCAGCTCCGGAGGGAGGCAGCGGTAAGGGAAATTGTTCATGTGAGGGATAGGGCAGGGAAGTTGGTGGTGGCTCCGGATCTGATTAACAAGGTTTTTGAGGAATTTTATGAGAGGTTGTACTGGTCAGAGCCACCCGGGGAAGACCGTGAGATGCAGGAATTTCTAGATGGGTTGGAGTACCCGAGGTTAGGGGAGGGGGACAGGGCTACATTAGAAGGAGCGATAGTGGAGCAGGAGATAAAGGATGCGATTGGGAGGATGCAGTCGGGGAAGGTGGCAGGGCCGGATGGGTTTCCAGTGGAATATTATAAAAAATTCAAGGATAAGCTGGCACCCCTGATGGTGGGGATGTTTGAAGAGGCGATTGGTAAGGGGGTGTTGCCACAAACCTTGGGGCAGGCATCAATTTCCCTGTTGCTAAAAAAAGATAAGGATCCGACGGAGTGTGGGTCGTATAGGCCCATATCACTTCTGAATGTGGACGCAAAAATATTGACGAAGGTACTGGCGGGAAGGCTGGAGGAGTATCTCCCAAAGGTGATAGGTGAAGATCAAACGGGGTTCGTGAGAGGAAGGCAGCTCTTTTCAAACGTTAAAAGGGTATTGAACGCCATTATGGCACCGGCAGAGGGGAAGGAAACAGAGGTGGTTGTGGCATTGGGCGCTGAGAAGGCGTTTGACCGGGTAGAATGGGTGTGCTTGATGGCAGTTCTGGAGCGGTTTGGGATTGGACCAAGATTTGTGAACTGGGTAAAGCTACTATATAAGGAGCCGAGGGCGAGTGTCCGCACAAACAACATCAGCTCGAGATACTTTTCTCTCCACCATGGGACTAGGCAGGGATGTCCTATGTCCCCCCTGCTGTTTGCACTCGCGATTGAGCCGTTGGCCATCGCATTAAGAAGTTTGGGGGTATCAAAAGGAATAGTGCGGGGGGGATAGAGCAGAGGGTGTCCTTATATGCCGATGACTTGCTGTTATACGTGTCGGAACCGAGTGTGTCGATAGGGGGAATATTGGAGCTTCTTCGAGTGTTTGGGTCTTTCTCGGGGTACAACCTAAATCGAGACAAGAGTGAGTATTTTGTGGTGTCTCGGCCGGGGGTGGGGGCAGGGGTGGGGAGGCTGCCATTCCATAGGGCAGGGACTCACTTTCGGTATCTGGGGGTGCAGGTTGCCTGGGAGTGGGGGGGGCTCCACAGGTACAACATTTCTAGTTTGGTGGGGAGAGTGAAAGCGGATCTGGCAAGGTGGGATGGTCTCCCTCTGTCACTGGCGGGTCGGGTACATGCAGTTAAAATGAACGTGTTGCCGTGATTTCTGTTTATTTTTCAATGCCTGCCGATTTTCCTGCCAAAGGCTTTTTTCAGAGAGATTGAGGGACGGATTACTTTGTTCATTTGGGGAGGGTAGGTGGCCAGAGATAGAAAGGTGCTGCTACAGAGAGGAAGGCAGGCAGGGGATTTGGGTCTTCCGAACCTGATGTATTATTACTGGGCGGCGAATGTGAAGAAGGTGCGGAGCTGGGTCAGAGGGGTTGATTCCCAGTGGGTCAGAATGGAGGAGAGTTTGTGCAGGGGCTCAGGATTTAAAGCACTAGCAACATCGCCACTCCCGATAGCCCCAGGGAAATACTCAGGGAGTCCGGTAATAATAGCTTCATTGAGAATTTGGAGGCACTGATGAGACCATCAATTCACACGAGACGGAGAGTTGAAGTGAACAGTGGTTTTAATCAGCTAGAACTGTGCCTGCCTGCGACAGCTCTGTACTGAGTGCCGCCTACAGACTGCAGATCTATATACCTCCCCCGAGGGGGCGGAGCCATAGGCAGAGCCCACAAGGGCGCCAACATAATACAATGTAATGTAATACAATGGTGAATGGTACAGTAATACATTCACCACAGGCAGTTTCGCCAACACTTCGGGTTGGGGGCAGGGTCAAGGGAAATGCCGATTCGGGGGAACCACAAATTTCAGCCAGGGAGGTGGGATAGAATTTTTCGGAAATGGGAGGAGAAGGGGATTAAGACACTAAAAGATGTGTTTCTTAGGGGTCGGTTTGCAGGATTAAAGGAGCTGGAAGCGAAGTATAGGCTGGAGCAGGGGGAAATGTTTAGATACATGCAGGTTCGAGATTTTGGCAGAAAGGAGATACAGAGCTTCCCGGTGGAGCCGGCCTCCACATTGCTGGAGGAGGTGCTGACGACAGGGGGACTGGAGAAGGGGGTAGCGTCAGTGGTTTATGGAGCTATTTTGGAAAAGGAGAAGGCACCACTGGAAGGGATCAAAGCAAAGGGATCAAAGGGAGGAAGGGTTGGGAGAGGGTATGGAGGAGGGGTTCTGGTGTGAGGTGCTCTGGAGAGTGAATGCCTCCACCTCGTGCGCGAGCTTGGGGATGATACAGCTGAAGGTGGTATATAGAGCACACCTCACGAGGGCAAGGATGAGCCGATTCTTTGAAGGAGTAGAAGATGTGTGTGAACATTGCGGGGGGGGGCGCTAATCACGTTCATATGTTTTGGTCCTGTCCAAAGCTAGAGGATTACTGGAAGGAGGTTTTTAGGGTAATTTCTAAAGTGGTGCACGTGAAACTGGACCCAGGCCCCTGGGAGGCCATATTCGGGGTGTCGGACCAGCCAGGGTAGGAAAAGGGTGCGGAGGCAGATGTTGTAGCCTTCGCCTTGTTGATCGCCTGAAGGCAGATCCTGAAAGGTTGGAGAGCAACCTCTCCACCCTGTGCCCTGGCGTGGAGGGGGGACCTGTTGGAATTCTTGACTCTTGAAGAAGGTTAAGTTTGAACTGAAGGGAAGGATGTAGGGGTTCTACAATTCGTGGGCATTATTCATTGTGCACTTTCAAGAACTGGATAACATTGAACATTCGTTGGGGCGTATAGGTGGGAGGGTTGGGGGAGGGGGGCTGTGTGTGTTAATGGCGACTATGGGTGATCCCTAATTCCTTTTTGTCATTTGTTTGTGTGAACATGCGGGCTCATGTTTGCGGTTTGGTGGGACGATGGGATCGTTGTTCTTGATATGGGGATTACATATTTGTTACTGATTTTTGTTTATTGTCGGTGGGTGTAAATTTGGGAGAAAATGTGAAAAAGGAGGAGAATAAAAATATTTTCTTTAAAAATAAAAAATTTAACACATCTCTGGGTCTAGAATAAAATTCTTATAGGTACATTTTGAGAATTTTTCTTCGATCAATGAATACTGATATCACTGGCAGATTTGTACAGATGATATTGTTGATCCTGCTGTGTAAGGGTCTTGAACTAAGCAGTAGTTAAAATGACATAGCTGCTCAAGTGTACAAGATTTTGTTTACACCAATAACGTTCCACTCCGTCGTAGTGTCAGACTCAATACCTCCTCCTGACCAGTTCCTCTAATGACGTCAACTGGATCCATTTTGTATATAAAACAATTTCAAGCATCAACAGAAATAAAGAGTCAAGGCGTAAAACTGATCTTACATTATTTAAGATTCACTTGATAACAGTGTATTGCGGTGAACATCCTTTTTGAAGAGCTAGTAACACCCAAAGCTTTGGGCTCATGAAGGTTTGCCAAGGTTTATATATATTGTAAAGTGTGTAGGTAAAGGTGCTGCTTAGCACTCACTGCCATCAATGCCAGTTTATCGCTGACTCAGATTCTTGTCAGGTTCCTCTGGGTTGTATAAAATTACCTTTGATGTCTTGGGAAGTATACTGTACTCGAAGTGTTATATCGGGCACAATCTATCGGCCTCGTCATGCCCGACTCGGGATGCGACGAGGCTGGCAAATCTTGCGAGAGACCTCTGACGAGATTTACCGGCCTCATCACGCCTCGCGAGATCTAATATGGTCTTACGAGGCGTTTCGATCTGGATGCCGTCCATTTAGGCCGGGATCCAGATTTGCATATTGTTACTTTAGTCTCACTTTAATGTGCCTCATTCTTCCAGAGGAGGGAGCAGAGAGGGGAGTGATTTTTGGAGGGGAGAGCAGGAAGGTAAGCTGAGTTTTTGATTTTTAACTTACTTTTTCAGAGCTTTTTTTTTCTCAGAGCAGCAGGAAGCTCCGCGGAAGTCGGCCGTGGGGAGACCTGGGAAGGTTTGTATTACCCAATAAATTTGAACGGTGAGGAAACCTGAGACACTACACGTGTAGTGTCTCCCACCCTCCCTCCTCCTCTAACCTAAAAAAAAAGACTCAGTGCTGTGAGCAGGTAAGCGATTTACTTTTTTTTTCTTTCTTTTTTACTGGGAGACTAAGTAGAGGTTTCATAGAATTTACAGTGCAGAAGGAGGCCATTCGGCCCATCGGGTCTGCACCGGCTCTTGGAAAGAGCACCCTACCCAAGGTCAACACCTTCACCCAATCCCCATAAACCAGTAACCGCACCCAACACTAAGGGCAATTTTGGACACTAAGGGCAATTTATCATGGCCAATCCACCTAACCTGCACATCTTTGGACTGTGGGAGGAAACCGGAGCACCCGGAGGAAACCCACGCACACACGGGGAGGATGTGCAGACTCCGCACAGACAGTGACCCAAGCCAGAATCGAACCTGGGACCCTGGAGCTGTGAAGCAATTGTGCTATCCACAATGCTACCGTGCTGCCCTGCCCATCACTGCCGAGTGATGGCAGCTCGGGCAGTGGAATGTTCCTCCTGCAGAATGTTCGAGGTAAGGGAGACCACCGGTGTCCTTGCTGACTTCACCTGCAGGAAGTGCAGCCATCTCCAGCTCCTCACAGACCGTGTTAGGGAACTGGAGCTGGAGCTGGATGAACTGAGAATCATTTGGGAAGCTAAGGGGTTGATAGATAGAAGCTACAGGGACATAATTACACCTGAGAAAAAAGGTAGCTGGGTAACAGGTAGAGGTGGGAAGAGGAGGAAACAGTCAGTGCAGGGATCCCCTGTGGTCGTTCCTCTCAACAATAAGTATACCGCTTTGGATACTGTTGGGGGGGGGTTACCTAGCAGGGGCGGCTGCAGTGACCGGGTCTCTGGCACGAGGTCTGGCTCTGGGGCTCAGAAGGGAAGGGGGGAGATTAGGAGAGCACTAGTTATAGGGGACTCAATAGTTAGAGGTACAGACAGGCGGTTCTGTGGGCACGGGCGAGACTCTCGGATGGTTTGTTTCCTCTCGGGTGCCAGGGTCCATGACGTCTCAGATCGTGTCTTCAGGATCCTTAAGGGGGAGGGGGAGCAGCCAGAAGTCGTGGTGCACATTGGTACCAACGACATAGGTAGGAAAAGGGGTGTGGATGTAATAAATGAGTTTAGGGAGTTAGGCTGGAAGTTAAAAGCCAGGACAGACAGAGTTGTCATCTCTGGTTTGTTGCCGGTGCCATGTGATAGCGAGGCTAGGAATAGGGAGAGAGTGCAATTGAACACTTGGCTGCAGGAATGGTGTAGGAGGGAGGGCTTCAGGTATTTGGATAATTGGAGCGCATTCTGGGGAAGGTGGGACCTGTACAAGCAGGACGGGTTGCATCCGAACCAGAGGGGCACCAATATCCTGGGAGGGAGGTTTTCTAGTACTCTTCGGGAGGTTTTAAACTAATTTGGCAGGGGAATGGGAACCAGATTGTAGTCCAGCAACTAAGGTAGCCGATGTTCAGGACGTCAAAGCGTGTAATGAGGCAGTGGGGAAGGGAACACTGACAAAGGAGAGTACTTGTGGGCACAGAGATGGGTTGAAGTGTGTATACTTCAACGTAAGAAGCATCAGGAATAAGATGGGTGAACTTCAGGCATGAATCGGTACTTGGGACTACGATGTGGTGGCCATCATGGAAACTTAGATAGAAGAGGGGCAGAAATGGTTATAGAACATAGAACATAGAACGATACAGTGCAGTACAGGCCCTTCGGCCCACGATGTTGCACCAACATAGGAAGTCAAAAAACAAAAGCCATCTAACCTACACTATGCCATTATCATCCATATGCTTATCCAATAAACTTTTAAATGCCCTCAATGTTGGCGAGTTCACTACTGTTGCAGGTAGGGCATTCCACGGCCTCACCACTCTTTGCGTAAAGAACCTACCTCTGACCTCTGTCCTATATCTATTACCCCTCAGTTTAAGGCTATGTCCCCTCGTGCTAGCCATTTCCATCCGCGGGAGAAGGCTCTCACTGTCCACCCTATCTAACCCCCTGATCATTTTGTATGCCTCTATTAAGTCTCCTCTTAACCTTCTTCTCTCTAACGAAAACAACCTCAAGTCCATCAGCCTTTCCTCATAAGATTTTCCCTCCATACCAGGCAACATCCTGGTAAATCTCCTCTGCACCCGCTCCAAAGCTTCCACGTCCTTCCTATAATGCGGTGACCAGAACTGTACGCAATACTCCAAATGCGACCGTACCAGAGTTTTGTACAGCTGCAACATGACCTCATGACTCCGGAACTCAATCCCTCTACCAATAAAGGCCAACACTCCATAGGCCTTCTTCACAACCCTATCAACCTGGGTGGCAACTTTCAGGGATCTATGTACATGGACACCTAGATCCCTCTGCTCATCCACACTTCCAAGAACTTTACCATTAGCCAAATATTCCGCATTCCTGTTATTCCTTCCAAAGTGAATCACCTCACACTTCTCTACATTAAACTCCATTTGCCACCTCTCAGCCCAGCTCTGCAGCTTATCTATGTCCCTCTGTAACATGCTACATCCTTCCGCACTGTCGACAACACCACCGACTTTAGTGTCGTCTGCAAATTTACTCACCCACCCTTCTGCGCCCTCCTCTAGGTCATTGATAAAAATGACAAACAGCAACAGCCCCAGAACAGATCCTTGTGGTACGCCACTTGTAACTGAACTCCATTCTGAACATTTCCCATCAACCACCACCCTCTGTCTTCTTTCAGCTAGACAATTTCTGATCCACATCTCTAAATCACCCTCAATCCCCAGCCTCCGTATTTTCTGCAATAGCCTACCGTGGGGAACCTTATCAAACGCTTTACTGAAATCCATATACACCACATCAACTGCTCTACCCTCGTCTACCTGTTCAGTCACCTTCTCAAAGAACTCTATAAAGTTTGTGAGGCATGACCTACCCTTCACAAAGCCATGCTGACTATCCCTAATCATATTATTCCTATCTAGATGATTATAAATCTTGTCTCTTATAATCCCCTCCAAGTCTTCACCCACAACAGACGTGAGGCTCACCGGTCTATAGTTGCCGGGGTTGGCTCTACTCCCCTTCTTGAACAAAGGGACCACATTTGCTATCCTCCAGTCCTCTGGCACTATTCCTGTAGCCAATGATGACATAAAAATCAAAGCCAAAGGCCCAGCAATCTCTTCCCTGGCTTCCCAGAGAATCCTAGGATAAATCCCATCAGGCCCCGGGGACTTATCTATTTTCAGCCTGTCCAGAATTGCCAACACCTCTTCCCTACGTACCTCAATGCCATCTATTCTAATAGCCTGGGTCTCAGCATTCTCCTCCACAACATTCTCTTTTTCCTGAGTGAATACTGACGAAAAATATTCATTTAGTATCTCGCCTATCTCTTCAGACTCCACACACAACTTCCCATCCCTGTCCTTGACTGGCCCGACTCTTACCCTAGTCATTCTTTTATTCCTGACATACCTATAGAAAGCTTTTGGGTTTTCCTTGATCCTTCCTGCCAAATACTTCTCATGTCCCCTCCTTGCTCGTCTTAGCTCTCTCTTTAGATCCTTCCTCGCTACCTTGTAACTATCAAGCGCCCCAACTGAAACTTCACACCTCATCTTCACATAGGCCTCCTTCTTCCTCTTAACAACAGATTCCGCTTCTTTGGTAAACCACGGTTCCCTAGCTCGACGCCTTCCTCCCTGCCTGACCGGTACGTACTTATCAAGAACACGCAGTAGCTGTTCCTTAAACAAGCTCCACATATCCAGTGTGCTCAACACTTGCAGCCTACTTCTCCACCTTATCCCCCCCAAGTCATGTCTAATGGCATCATAATTACCCTTCCCCAGCTATAACTCTTGCCCTGCGGTGTATACTTATCCCTTTCCATCATTAACGTAAACTTCACCGAATTGTGGTCACTGTCCCCAAAGTGCTCACCTACCTCCAAACCTAACACCTGGCCTGGTTCATTACCCAAAACCAAATCCAATGAGGCCTCGCCTCTTGTTCGCCTGTCAAAATATTGTGTCAGGAAACCCTCCTGCACACATTATACAAAAAACGACCCGTCTAATGTACTCGAACTATATCTTTTCCAGTCAATATTTGGAAAGTTAAAGTCTCCCATAATAATTACCCTGTTACTTTCGCTCTTATCCAGAATCATCTTCGCCATCCTTTCCTCTACATCCCTAGAACTATTAGGAGGCCTATAAAAAACTCCCAACAGGGTGACCTCTCCTTTCCTGTTTCTAACCTCAGCCCATACTACCTCGGAAGGAGAGTCCCCATCTAGCATCCTCTCCGCCACCGTAATACTGTTTTTGACTAGCAGCGCCACACCTCCCCCTCTTTTGCCTCCTTCTCTGAGCTTACTAAAACACCTAAACCCCGGAACCTGCAACAACCATTCCTGTCCCTGTCTATCCATGTCTCCGAAATGGCCACAACATCGAAGTCCCAGGTACCAACCCATGCTGCCAGTTCCCCTACCCTATTTCGTATACTCCTGGCATTGAAGTAGACACACTTCAAACCACCTACCTGAACACTGGCCCCCTCCTGCGAAGTCAATTCTGTGCTCCTGACCTCTATACTCTCAATCTCTCGTACCCAAAACTACAATCCGGGTTCCCATGCCCCTGCTGTATTAGTTTAAACCCCCCCAAAGAGCACTAACAAATCTCCCCCCCAGGATATTTGTGCCCCTCAGGTTCAGATGTAGACCATCCTGTCTGTAGAGGTCCCACCTTCCCCAGAAAGAGCCCCAGTTATCCAGAAATCTGAATCCCTCCCACCTGCACCATCCCTGTAGCCACGTGTTTAATTGCTCTCTCTCCCTATTCCTCATCTCATTATCACGTGGCACGGGCAACAACCCAGAGATAACAACTCTGTTTGTTCTCGTTCTGAGCTTCCATCCTAGCTCCCTGAAAGCCTGCCTGACATCCTTGTCCCCTTTCCAACCTATGTCGTTAGTACCAATGTGGACCACGACTTGGGGCTGCTCCCCCTCCCCCTTAAGGACCCGGAAAACACGATCCGAGACATCACGTACCCTTGCACCTGGGAGGCAATATACCAAACGTGAGTCTCTCTCGCTCCCACAAAATCTCCTATCTGTGCCCCTGACTATCGAGTCCCCAATTACTAATGCTCTGCTCCTCTCCCCCCTTCCCTTCTGAGCAACAGGGACAGACTCCGTGCCAGAGGCCCGTACCCCATGGCTTACCCCTGGTAAGTCCCCCCCCCCACAAGTATCCAAAGCGGTATACTTGTTACTCAGGGGAACGACCGCAGGGGATCCCTGCACTGACTGCTTCTTCCCAGTCCCTCTTACAGTTACCCATCTAGCTCCAATCTTTGGTGTAACTAATTCCCTGAAGCTGCTATCTATGACCCCCTCTGCCTCCCGAATGATCCGAAGTTCATCCAACTCCAGCTCCAGTTCCCTAACTCGGTCTTGGAGGAGCTGGAGATGGCTGCACTTCCTGCAGGTAAAATCAGCAGAGACACTAACGACATCCCTCACCTCAAACATCCTGCAGGAGGAACATTGCACTCCCTTCCCTGCCATCCCTCTAACCTCCAACCAAGATCTAGTTAATAAATAAATAAAATAAAAAAATAAAAAATATAATAATTTTATGGCACTTACCTCACACCAATGGGTCTTATTATTAGGTTAGAGGAGGAGGGTGGGTGGGAGACACTACACACTACATGTGTAGTGTCTCGGGTTTCCTCTCCACCAGAATTTATTGGTTAGGGGGAGGGGGCCTTCCCAGAAGTCCGCGGGTCGAACTTCCGGTTCCCGCCTTATATTAAAAAATATATATAACAAAATAAAACAGAAAAAGAACAGAAACGGGACCAGGTAAGTGTTTTTAAAGTAAAAACTTACCTCCCAGAAGGCCCTTGCGCACCGCCCCCGCCGAAACCCAAAGGCCTGCACCTGCAAAGGTAAGTGCTTTTAAAGTAAAAACTTACCTCCCAGAAGGCCCTTGCTGGAGGTTCCTGGTTATAGATGTTTCAATGAAAGAATGAAATGAAATGAAATGAAATGAAAATCGCTTATTGTCACAAGTAGGCTTCAAATAAAGTTACTGTGAAAAGCCCCTAGTCGCCACATTCCAGCGCATGTTCGGGGAGGCTGTTACGGGAATCGAACCGTGCTGCTGGCCTGCCTTGGTCTGCTTTCAAAGCCAGCGATTTAGCCCTGTGCTAAACAAAACCCTGATGAGGTGTCTTTGGGTTTCCCTGGATTTCTGTGGCTATGACTCATCTTTCGTTCTCACTCCACAGTATAAATATTTCCCACTTTCTCCACCTGTTAGCTTTGACAAAGAGTCATCGGACTCGAAACGTTAGCTCTTTTCTCTCCCTACAGATGCTGCCAGACCTGCTGAGATTTTCCAGCATTTTCTCTTTCGTTTCAGATTCCAGCATCCGCAATAATTTGCTTTTATCCAGTGTTTAACTCATTGCCACCTCTCTTCCAGGAATGCCTACCCTGAAGAAGTACTGCTCTTCTCTCCGACAGGATTTCCGTAAGTCCCTCCCTCACTATCCAACTTCACTGCTTTCCATTTCTCTCTTAGTGTTGGACAAGGTATTTATCAAGACTCGCTTCCACAGCCATATTTCCTTCCTCAGTGACTGTCTTCATCTTCGACTTACCCCACGGGGATTTCAACTTAAAATCCACCCAGCATGTAAACTCCAGGATTACAGGTACCTCCAGGATATAGAACATTCTTCCAACTGCTGTTCTCGCCACATCCTGAAAGCCACACTCAGTGCCATGCGCCGCCACATGAAGACACTCGACATCTCTCTCCAGCAGCACCGTCTTACTCTCTCTCAAAGCTGTCCCTGTCCCCAGTTTCATTTCATCCTTCGCATCATTCAACACCTTAACAAGAATCTTTTCCTGTTTCTTACAGATGTTAAGGAACGCAAGCTTCAACAACTCATCAACACCTCAGCCCATCCTAGACCCTCCACCTGTCCCAATCCCTCGTACCCGATTTGTCCCAGTATCAACACCACTGCCCAACCCAGGTCCTCCACCAGTCCCAATCCCTCATACCCCATTTCTCCCAATATCAACACCACTGCCCATCCCAGGCCCTCCACCAGTCCCAATCCCTCGTACCCCATTTCTCCCAATATCAACACCACTGCCCAACCCAGGTCTTCCACCAGTCCCAATCCCTCATACCCCATTTCTCCCAATATCAACACCACTGCCCATCCCAGGCCCTCCACCAGTCCCAATCCCTCATACCCCATTTCTCCCAATATCAACACCACTGCCCATCCCAGGCCCTCCACCAGTCCCAGTCTCTCGTACCCCATTTCTCCCAATATCAACACCACAGCCCATCCCAGACCCTCCACCAGTCCCAATCTCTCGTACGCCATTTCTCCCAATATCAACACCACAGCCGATCCCAGGCTCTCCACCAGTCCCAATCCCTCGTACCCCATTTCTCCCAGTATCAACACCACTGCCCATCCCAGGTCCTCCACCAGTCCCAATCCCTCGTACCCCATTTCTCCCAATATCAACACCACTGCCCATCCCAGGCCCTCCACCAGTCCCAATCCCTCGTACCCTATTTCTCCCAGTATCAACACCACTGCCCATCCCAGGCCCTCCACCAGTCCCAATCCCTCATACCCCATTTCTCCCAATATCAACACCACAGCCCATCCCAGGCCCTCCACCAGTCCCAATCCCTCGTACCCCATTTCTCCCAATATCAACACCACTGCCTAACCCAGGTCCTCCACCAGTCCCAATCCCTCGTACCCCATTTCTCCCAGTATCAACACCACTGCCCATCCCAGGCCCTCCACCAGTCCCAGTCTCTCGTACCCCATTTCTCCCAATATCAACACCACTGCCCATCCCAGGTCCTCCACCAGTCCCAATCTCTCGTACCCCATTTCTCCCAATATCAACACCACTGCCCATCCCAGGCCCTCCACCAGTCCCAATCCCTCGTACCCCATTTCTCCCAGTATCAACACCACTGCCCATCCCAGGCCCTTCACCAGTCCCAATCCCTCGTACCCCATTTCTCCCAATATCAACACCACTGCCCATCCCAGGCCCTCCACCAGTCCCAATCCCTCGTACCCCATTTCTCCCAGTATCAACACCACTGCCCATTCCAGGCCCTCCACCAGTCCCAATCTCTCGTACCCCATTTCTCCCAATATCAACACCACTGCCCATCCCAGGCCCTCCACCAGTCCCAATCCCTCATACCCCATTTCTCCCAATATCAACACCACTGCCCATCCCAGGCCCTCCACCAGTCCCAGTCTCTCGTACCCCATTTCTCCCAATATCAACACCACAGCCCATCCCAGACCCTCCACCAGTCCCAATCTCTCGTACGCCATTTCTCCCAATATCAACACCACAGCCCATCCCAGGCTCTCCACCAGTCCCAATCCCTCGTACCCCATTTCTCCCAGTATCAACACCACTGCCCATCCCAGGTCCTCCACCAGTCCCAATCCCTCGTACCCCATTTCTCCCAATATCAACACCACTGCCCATCCCAGGCCCTCCACCAGTCCCAATCCCTCGTACCCTATTTCTCCCAGTATCAACACCACTGCCCATCCCAGGCCCTCCACCAGTCCCAATCCCTCATACCCCATTTCTCCCAATATCAACACCACAGCCCATCCCAGGCCCTCCACCAGTCCCAATCCCTCGTACCCCATTTCTCCCAATATCAACACCACTGCCTAACCCAGGTCCTCCACCAGTCCCAATCCCTCGTACCCCATTTCTCCCAGTATCAACACCACTGCCCATCCCAGGCCCTCCACCAGTCCCAGTCTCTCGTACCCCATTTCTCCCAATATCAACACCACTGCCCATCCCAGGTCCTCCACCAGTCCCAATCTCTCGTACCCCATTTCTCCCAATATCAACACCACTGCCCATCCCAGGCCCTCCACCAGTCCCAATCCCTCGTACCCCATTTCTCCCAGTATCAACACCACTGCCCATCCCAGGCCCTCCACCAGTCCCAATCCCTCGTACCCCATTTCTCCCAATATCAACACCACTGCCCATCCCAGGCCCTCCACCAGTCCCAATCCCTCGTACCCCATTTCTCCCAGTATCAACACCACTGCCCATTCCAGGCCCTCCACCAGTCCCAATCTCTCGTACCCCATTTCTCCCAATATCAACACCACTGCCCATCCCAGGCCCTCCACCAGTCCCAATCCCTCGTACCCCATTTCTCCCAATATCAACACCACAGCCCATCCCAGACCCTCCACCAGTCCCAATCTCTCGTACCCCATTTCTCCCAATATCAACACCACTGCCCAACCCAGGTCCTCCACCAGTCCCAATCCCTCGTACCCCATTTCTCCCAGTATCAACACCACTGCCCATTCCAGGCCCTCCACCAGTCCCAATCTCTCGTACCCCATTTCTCCCAATATCAACACCACTGCCTAACCCAGGTCCTCCACCAGTCCCAATCTCTCGTACCCCATTTCTCCCAATATCAACACCACTGCCCATCCCAGGCACTCCACCAGTCCCAATCCCTCGCACCCCATTTCTCCCAATATCAACACCACTGCCCATCCCAGGCCCTCCACCAGTCCCAGTCTCTCGTACCCCATTTCTCCCAATATCAACACCACTGCCCATCCCAGGTCCTCCACCAGTCCCAATCTCCCGTACCCCATTTCTCCCAATATCAACACCACTGCCCATCCCAGGCCCTCCACCAGTCCCAATCCCTCGTACCCCATTTCTCCCAGTATCAACACCACTGCCCATCCCAGGCCCTCCACCAGTCCCAATCCCTCGTACCCCATTTCTCCCAGTATCAACACCACTGCCCATCCCAGGCCCTCCACCAGTCCCAATCCCTCGTACCCCATTTCTCCCAGTATCAACACCACTGCCCATTCCAGGCCCTCCACCAGTCCCAATCTCTCGTACCCCATTTCTCCCAATATCAACACCACTGCCCATCCCAGGCCCTCCACCAGTCCCAATCCCTCGTAGCCCATTTCTCAAAGCCCTAGCCCTTGCCGCGTGTTCACCATACCCTCCGACCTTCCCCTCCCTGAGGCTGAGCATGCTGTACTCAGCAAAGGACTCAGCTTTGTACCCTTACGTCCGCACCTCAGTGAATTCTGGGCTTGACATGATGTTGACTCTTCTTTCGCCGCCTTCGACTCCGTGCCCAATTCTTTGGGCAAGAATCCTCCCCCCATTCCGCTGATCCTTTCATGTGCCTCCAACATTCTGCCTCCAAGTGGACCCCCTCGCCGGGACAATTACCTGCCCATGATCTTTTCATTGAGAACTGTCGACGGGACATTGGCCGTCTTAATTTTTCTGCCCCCCTCACCCATTCCAACCTCTCTCCTTCCGAACTTTCTGCTCTTCACTCCGTCAGGTCTAACCCCGACTTTGTCATCAAACCTGCCGACAAAGGGGGTGCTGTTGTCGTCTGGCGCACTGACCTCTACCTCGCAGAGGCTGAGCGCCAACCAAGGTACTTCCTTCTACCTCCCCCTGGACCATGACCAGACCACTGAACATCAAGCCATTATTTCCAACACCGTTAGCGACAGCATTTCCTCCGGATGCCTTCCCCCTACGGCTTCCAACCTCATAGTCTCCCAAACCCGGACAGCCCGCTTTTACCTACTTCCCAAAATCCACAAAAAGGACTGTCCCGGCAGGCCCATTGTGTCAGCATGCTCCTGCACCACCGAACGTATTTCCTTTTATCTTGACTCCATCCTCACTCCTCTGGTCCATTCCCTCCCCACCTACATCCGGGATTCCTCTGATGCACTGGGTCATATTCACAGCTTCCAGTTCGCGAGCCCTAACCGCATTCTATTCACCATGGATGTGTAATCCCTCTACACCTCCATCCCACACCAGGATGGCCTGAGAGCTCTCCGCTTCTTTCTCGAAAAGAGGCCCGGACAATTCCCATCCACCACCACTCTCCTCCGCCTGGCTGAACTCGTTCTATCTCTCAACAACTTCTCCTTTAACTCATCTCACGTTCTCCAAATCAAAGGTGTAGCAATGGGTACCCGCATGGGTCCTAGCTACGCTTGCCTTTTTATAGGGTTTGTGGAACATTCCTTGTTCCAGGCCTACCCGGGTCTCCTCCCATAACCCTTTACCGATACATTGATGACTATTTTGGAGCCGCTTCATGCTCTCGCCCGGACCTGGAAAAATTCATCAACTTCACTTCCAGTTTCCACCCCTCCATCACTTTCACCTGGTCCATCTCAGACACTTCTCTCCCCTTCCTTGATCTTTCTGTCTCCATTTCCGGCAATAAGACTATCTACTAATATCCGCTACAAGCCCACTGACTCCCACAACTATCTGGACTACAGTTCTTCGCATCCTACACCCTGTAAGGACTCCATCCCTTTCTCTCAACTCCTTCGCCTCCGTCGCATTTGTTCCGATGATGCCACTTTCCAAAATGGCGCCTCGAAAATGTGTTCCTTCTTCCTCAACCATGATTTCCCACCTACAGTTGTTGGCAGGGCCCTCAACAGTGTGCGGTCCATCTCCTGCGCCACTACCCTCGCCCCCTCCACTCCCTCCCAGAACAAGGATAGAGTCCCCCTCGTTCTCACATTTCATCCCACCAGCCTCCGTATGCAAAGCATAATCCTCCGCCATTTTCGCCAACTCCAGCGTGATGCCACCACCAAACACATCTTCCCTTCACTCCCTCTGTCAGCATTCCGCAGAGACCGTTCCCTCCGAGACAATCTAGTCCACTCCTCCACCATACCCAGTACCGCTCCCATCACCCATGCCACCTTCCCATGCAATCGTAGAAGGTGTAACACCTGCCCCTTTACCTCTTCCATGCTTAACATCCCAGGCCCAAAACACTCATTCCAGGTTAAGCAGCGTTTCACTTGCATCGCTTCCAATTTGATCTACTGCATTCGCTGCTCCCAATGTGGTCTCCTCTATATCAGAGAGATCAAACGCAGACTGGGTGATCGCTTTGCTGAGCATCTTCGGTCTGTGCGCATTCAGGACCCTGACCTTCCTGTAGCTTGCCATTTTAACAAAAGACCCTGCTCCCATGCCCACATGTCTGTTCTTGGTCTGCTGCAATGCTCCAGTGAAGCTCAACGGAAACTGGAGGAACAACATCTCATCTTCCAGTTAGGCACGCTACAGCCCTCCGGCCTCAACATCGAATTCAACAACTTCAGATGATCAGCTCTACCCCACCTCGACCCATTTGTTTTCATTTCATTTTATCTGTCTTTTACCATTTCTTTCTTTCTTAATATATATTTAATTCCCCCCCCCCCACAATCTTATCCACCTTTCCTTAACCTTTCTCCTCTTTGCTTCCCCCTTCCCCTCTCCCCACATCTACAGTTCATCCTCTGATGTTAGTTTCTCTGCTGTTTGGCCTTTCACATCGTTTGTCCTCTCTGGGGACTGCCTTTAGCACTCTTTCCCCTTGGTTTCTGTGGCCATTAGCATCCGGTTTCCTGGGTTTCTGTGGCTATGACTCATCTTTCATTCTCACTCCACAGTATAAATATTTCCCACTTTCTCTGTCTGTTAGCTTTGACAAAAAGTCATCGGACTCGAAACGTTCACTCTTTTCTCTCTCTACAGATGCTGCCAGACTTGCTGAGATTCTCCTGCAAATTTTTTTAATGATTTATTTGATTCCAAACATTATCAAATTCTTACATACAAAGGCTTAGTTATATCATACAAACAGTTGGCCGTTTTTATTTTAACAAAGCAACAGCAACAATCCTAAATCTCCTATCTCTCCCCAGCCCCAATATCCTCCCTCCCTTATCCCGCCCCCCTCCCCAACCCTCCCGCCCCATCCCCCTACTGCTGACCACGAACAGGTCCTTAAAGAAGATCCATCTGGAATAGAACCTTTCTTCCATCCCTCTCAGGCTATATTTAATCTTTTCCAATTGCAGGAGTTCTGCTAGGTCACTCAACCATGCCGAGGCCCTGGGTGACACCGCCAACCTCCACCCAAGCAGGACCCGCCTCCGGGCCACCAAGGAGGCAAAGGCCAAGATGTCAGCCTTCTCCCCCTCAAGGAGCTCTGGGGAGTCTGACACCCCAAAGATCGTCACCAGCGAACATGGCTCTAGTTTGACCCCAACAATCTCCGACATGATCTCATAAATGAGACCCAGAACCCAACTATCTTGGGGCAGGACCAGAACATGTGTGAGTGATTCCCAGGCCCCGCTGAACAACACTCACACCTGTCCTCCACCCCAGGGAGAAACCCACTCATACCTGTCTTAGTTAAGTGCACTCTATGTACTACTTTAAATTGTATCCGGCTCAACCTAGCGCAGGAGGATGTAAAGTTCACTGTATCCAGGATTTCACTCCACCCCCCCCCCCCCCCCCCCAACCCTCTAGCCCTAGGCCTAGCTCTAATTCCCACTTTCCCCTCACCTCTTCTAGTGACGGTTTCCCCGTCTCCAGCAAACACATATATATCGGTGATCTTCCCTTGCCCCATCGTGTCCCGTGATAGCTTCCTATCAGTGTGGTCTCGGCAACTGGGGGAACGAGGGCAACTCTTCACGAATAAAGTTCCTCACCGGCAAATACCTGAATGCACTCGTCCTCGGGAGTTGAAATTTCCCCTCCATCTCCTCTAGACTCGTGAACCTACCTTCCACAAATAAATCCCTGAACCTCTCAACCCCTCTTCTCCTCCATATCCTGTACATTGCGTCCAGCCTTGACAGTGCAAACCTATGATTATCACAGATTGGTGACAGTAAAGACGTGTCCCCCAGTCCCAAACTGGTTTCCAAACACGTAACGGTGCCACTACCACCAAGCTCATTGAGAGTATGGCTGGGAAGAATGGAGGAGGGGCCGTAACTAACGCCCTGAGACAGGACCCTATGCAAGAGGTCTCCTACATCCGACCCCACCCCGGAATCGCCTCGTTAAACCGTCTTCGCACTTTCCCAATGTTCTCCACCCCGCAATAGAGGATCAAGTTTGGAAGCACCAACCCACCTGATTGTTACCCTCTCTGCAGGAAAGCTTTTCTAATCCTGGGAGACTTTCTTATCCAAACAAAGGCAGCGATTAGTCTATCAACCCTAGCGAAAAAAAGATATAGGAAGGAAGATCAGAAGACTCTAGAACATGAATAGAAACATCAGTGAAACATTAATTTTGACTGTGCGTACTCTACCAACAAAGGCTAGTTGGAGGGCATCCCACCTCCTCAGGTGCCCCTTCACCTCTTCCACCAGACTGGTCAAGTTCAACTTATGCAACAGTGTCCAGACATGCACCACCTGAATCCCTAAATACCTAAACTTCATCTTGGCCAGCTTAAAAGGCAGCCTCCCCAGATCTGACCTCTTCCCCAAGAAATTTTATAATGTAATCTTTTCATTGTCCCAAGTAGGCTTACATTAAAACTGCAATGAAGTTACTGTGAAAAGTCCCTAGTCACCACATTCCTACGCCCGTTCGGGTACTCAGAGGGAGAATTCAAAATGTCCAATTCACCTAACAGCACGTCTTTCGGGAATTATGGGAGGCAACCGGAGCACCCGGAGGAAACCCACGCAGACACGGGGAGAATGTGCAGACGCTGCACAGTGACCCAAGCGGGAACCGAACCTGGTACCCTGCCGCTGTGAAGCAACAGTGCTAACCACTGTGCTACCATGCCGAACATCGCACTCTTGCTCATATTCAATCTATACCCTGAAAAAGATCCAAATTTTTTCAACAGTTCCATAATTTCTCCCATACCTGTGAGAGGATCGAAAACGTACAACAACAAATCGTCCGGGTAAAGGGATACTCTATGTTCCTCAGCCCCCTCACAATACTTTCCATTCCCCATACGATCTAAGTGAAATGGCTAATGGTCCAATCGCTATCATGAACAATAGTGGAGACAGCAGGCATCCCTGTCATTTGCCCCTGTGATGTCAGAAATATGCTGAGCTCACAGCATTGGTCCGGACACTAGCCGTGGGGGCATTATATAGCAGCTTCACCCAGGAAATAAAAGTAGGACCAAATCCAAATTGCCCCAAGACCTCGAAGAGCTAGTTCCACTCCACACGATCAAAGGCCTTCTCCGCATCGATGGAGATGATTATCTCCGGCACCTGCTCCACAGAGGGCGACATCACCACATTCAAAAGCCTCCTGATGTTGGACGACAACTGTCAGCCCCTGACAAACCCTGTCTGGTCCTCAGAGATCACTTCTTGTAGGCACCCCTCTAAACATTTCATCAGAGCCTTAGCTAGTATTTTCACGTCAGTATTTAAGAGTGAAATAGGCCTTTAAGACCCACACTCAGGGGATCTTTGTCTTTTTTCGGGATTAGAGAATCGAGGCTGGCGTCAGCATGGCAGGCAGCACCCTTCTCAACAGAGCGTCGTTGAACATTCCCAGTAAGTCCTGTGCCAACAAAGCCGCAAACTGTTTATAAGATGCGGCTGGAAAACCATCCGGCCCCGGTGCTTTCCCCAATTGCATGGAACCATTACAGTCTATAACTTCCATCCTGCTGCAAAGGTGATCACTTCTGTCTGGAAGTTAGTTAGTTACAATTTTATAGCATGGTCCTTTGTCCTCTTGTGTAAATGTGATAGCTATTGTAAGTGGGTAATCACAAAGTTGTTATGCGTTTTGGGTCAATGTATGATGGTGGGACAGTTTCTCCACCATGATTAGACACAATTACAGAAGAGAATGAGAAAGTATGGAGGCATTGCGGCCTACCGACACCTCACCAACCCACCTGTATTTCCCATGTGTAATAGGCAGCAGGAGCCTTATCACAAAGTTCCACATAGCGATAATGAGTTTCTGTGATGACTTGAGTGTTCTGGCAGACACCCATTATCGATTTCAGCCAGGGCCTTATTTGGCAGTTTCTGTTTTTCGGCCTATGTGTATTTTCCCCCCTTGTCAGCCTGTTCCCATTACCGCAGTTCACATGCCAGAGGTTTCTCGTGATTATTAACATCTGTTTGTGCCTTATCATTGTTCAAGTTCCCGAACTCCAAGTACCACTATTTCTAATACTAGATGTACATAATAACTTTTTTCAAAATAAAATCAATGAAAATAGTTTCTCCATACAAACAATTGTCTCAAATGCGCTATTATCTTCCCCAAATTCTGGTCATTTATTTTTGCCGTTGTTTATGGCTCGTTGCCATGCAGAAATTGGCTGCTGCATTTCCGATATTACAGTTTCCATAATGCTTAATCAGCTGTACAGCACTTTGTGACATCCTGAGCTTGTAAAATATGCTATATAAATGCAAAAGGTTTCTCTCAGCAGACTGTCCAAGTCAAACTTATACTTTTATATTCAACAATACAAGTTGCCATATCAGAAAACCTTAAACAAATGTTTCCATGTTATGACCTTAATCTTATTTAATTAGTACCCATCTATCTCAGTTAATTCATGCAAAGACTAAGCTGATAACGGTATCATGCAGCTTTTAATTAAACACCAAAGTAATGAGTTTATGAAGATACTGGGTCTTGAGCATTATTGGGTTATGGTTCACTTCATTATTGTTGTCATAGCTATCAGAGTGAGGGATTTGAGGAGATGTGTGAAAGAAGCTGTTCGGTATTGCAGGCTGATGTCCTGGCATCACTGCACTGCAGCTGACAAGGAGGAAAAGCATTAACTGGACAATTTTGTGACAGTGAGATAAATGGTACACAGTACAATCATTTTACCAAATAAAGTCTCACCAATTAGTGGTATCATCTTGATAGCAGTATTAATAATGTCATTTCACAGCACGTAGAAGGCAGAACTCCTTCGGTACACCCACTGGGATAGGTCACAAGTTAACTTTTTTTTTTAACTTGCAGGTGGATTGTACAAAACAGTTAAGAATATCCAATGCATTTTAAAGTCATCAAAATAAAACGCATGACAATTTGGTCCACTTGGCTGTGTTTTTTTGTCAAGTAATCATATTGCTAAAAAGTTGGTTTTCCACCTTCCCTATGGTGGTAGAGGAAGCTGGTGTTATAGAGGCAGAATGGAGGGAAATGTACTTAGGGGCCTGAGTCCTGGCTCCTGCTGCCTATTACACATGGGAAATACAGGTGGGTTGGTGAGGTGTCGGTAGGCCGCAATGCCGTCATACTTTCTCATTCTCTTCTGTAATTGTGTCTAATCATAGTGGAGAAACTGTCCCACCATCATACTGATGCGACCATCAATTCACACGAGACGATTAGTAGAAGTGAACAGTGGTTTTAATAAGCTAGATCTGTGCCTACAGGTTGCAGGTTTATATACCACCCCTGAGGGGGCGGAGCCCACAGGGGCATCAACATAATACAATACAATACAATCCAGTGGTGAATTGCAGTAGCAATACGTTCACCACACATACATTAACGCAAAACTCATAACAACTTCCCGTGCCACACACAGATGTGCTATTTTCCTTTTCCCATACCAGCTACGGTGATATGATCAATTTCACATTAGTTCCTGTGCTATAATGAACCGTTTTGTATTGTGAGCTTGCACTCACCGGAGACTGGAATGAAATTGTTGACACTGATTGTTAAATATTGTTCATGATCTGCAAAAGACTAGGAACTAATTATCTAGGAAATAAATGTCATGTGTGAGTGTTTCAGTGGGGCCATGTTTCATGGCTGCACAAGAGGCTCATGTGAAGTGTAACAGAACTGGTCCAAACCGCTCCTTGTGTGCAATGCAGCCTGGCAAGTAAAAGATAGAGCCCTGATCTTTCTAAGCTTAAAGAAGACAAAACCAGATAGCAATAATTCACATTATCATTCTCAATGTCAATTGAGAAGAGTCTCAGAGTCTGCCGTGTCAGTCAGGCTGGCACACTGTGGTGAATGGATTCACCATAACATAAGCTGTCTGTATAGCACTGTGGCCCAATGGTAATATGATCTCTTTCGAGGTATTGTACTGGAACCCTGGTGGGCTCCGCCTCTGGCTCCGCCCCCTTCGGACGGTATAAAGACCGGCCGCCTGGGGGCGCGCTCATTTGTACAGCAGTCACAGGCAGGCAAGTTCTTGGATAATAAAGCCTATGTTCACTAGCTCCCATCGTCTTGTAGTGAATTGATGGTACATCAATTTATTATCCAAAGACATCACTATGGAAGCCACACTAAAGCCTGATAAACTGGAACTCGGCGCAGGAGCAGCAGAAGCTAAGGAAATCTTCTACCACTGGCTCCGCTGTTTTGAGGCCTACCTCGACTCCTTCAAAGCGCCTCTCTCCGATGCCCTCAAGCTGCGCATCCTCCACGGCCGGGTGAGCCACCGAATCTCGGGTATGATCCAGGACGCGGCCACGTACGAAGCGGTGGTCGCGATCCTAAAGAGACAGTTCGTGAAGCCCGTGGACGAAGTGTTTGCGCGGCACCTCCTCAGTACCCGCCGTCAACGTGCCGGGGAATCACTGGACGAGTACCTAGAGAACCTGATGCTACTTGCCCACAACTGCAAGGACGTGACGGCCGATGAGCACATGAAATTGATGATCCGGGACACCTACGTGGCTGGGGTCCGGTCTAACTACATCCGGCAGCGACTGCTGGAAAATGGAGACAGTGACCTACAGGACACGGTAAAACTAGCCACCTCGTTGGAGGTGGCCTACCAGAGCCTCAGCACGTTCCCGGCAGACCCAGCGAACCCCTCGTGGGCACCACAGACACGGCCGTCACCAGACCCAACTACGTTTCAGGCCTGTGCCGCGCGGCTGCTCGTTCAGTCCGGGAGACCATCGTGCTACTTCTGCGGGCAGGGCCAACACCCCCGGCAATGTTGCCCAACCCGTACCGCGACATGCAGCGACTGCGGCAAAAAGGAACATTTTGCCAGAGCCTGTCTGGCCCGATCCAAAGCCCTGAAGCTGAAAGCTCACCAGGCCCGATCCACAGACACACAGGCCCACAAACCCCAC
Source organism: Scyliorhinus torazame (assembly GCF_047496885.1). Lineage (NCBI taxonomy): Eukaryota > Metazoa > Chordata > Chondrichthyes > Carcharhiniformes > Scyliorhinidae > Scyliorhinus > Scyliorhinus torazame. Next base: position 66,681,692 of record NC_092707.1, read on the forward strand.
AAGGTGGCCGCGTGCCTGCCGGTACCGCCCCTTCAGACGCGTCAACCGCCTTGTGCAGCTTGTGGGGGGCGCCATCTTTAACTCAGCCCGACACGTGCGACTAATGGGGGTGGCCATCTTGTGACCTCGATACCTCAGACAACGCAGACTACCCGCAGCTCGGCGCAGTAACCCTCGACCAGTCGCGGCCAAAGCATCTGAGGAATTCGATGATGGCCGTCCCGGTCAATGGGCACGAGATCTCTTGTCTTTTCGACTCCGGGAGCACAGAGAGCTTCGTCCACACCGACATGATAAGGTGCTGCTCCCTCCCCATCTACCCCGCATCCCAGACAATCTCCCTCGCCTCCGGATCCCACTCGGTCCAGATCCGAGGGTACTGTGTTGCGAACCTCACAATACAGGGCGCTGAGTACACCCAATTTAAACTGTATGTCCTCCCTCACCTCTGCGCAGCCCTACTGCTTGGACTCGACTTCCAATGCAGTCACCGAAACCTGACGCTAAAGTTCGGCGGACCCCTACCCCCCCTCACTGTATGCAGCCTCGCGACCCTTAAGGTCCCCCCCTTCGCTCTTTGCGAACCTCACCCCGACTATAAGCCTGTCGCCACCAGGAGCAGGAACTCCAGTTCGCAAAACATGATTTTTATCAAGTCGGAGGTCCAGCGACTCTTGAGGGAGGGGATCATCGAGGCCAGCAACAGCCCCTGGAGAGCACAAGTGGTGGTCGTCAGGACCGGGGAAAAGAATCGGATGGTTGTGGACTACAGCCAGACCATTAACCGGTTCACGCAACTTGATGCGTACCCCCTCCCCCGCATAGTGGAGATGGTCAACCAGATCACACAGTACCGGGTGTTCTCCACGGTCGATCTGAAGTCTGCCTACCACCAACTCCTGATCCGCCCGCAAGTGCGCCACTACACTGCTTTTGAAGCAGCCGGCCGACTCTTCCACTTCCTCAGGGTCCCTTTCGGCGTCACTAATGGGGTCTCGGTTTTTCAGAGAATGATGGACCAAATGGTGGACCAGCACGGGTTGCGGGCTACATACTTGGACAATGTCACCATCTGCGGCCATGATCAGCAGGGCCACGAAGCCAACCTCCAGAGGTTCCTCCAGGCCGCCCAATCCCTCAACCTCACCTATAACAAAGAGAAGTGCGTTTTCCGCACTACCCGGCTAGCCATCCTCGGCTATGTCGTCGAAAACGGGGTTCTGTGGCCCGACCCCGACCGCATGCGCCCCCTCATCGAACTTCCATTTCCCCACAGCCCCAAGGCCCTCAAACGCTGCCTGGGGCTATTCTCCTATTACGCCCAGTGGGTCCCCAACTATGCGGACAAAGCCCGCCCACTTATCAAAGCCACGATATTCCCCCTGCCGGCTGAGGCCCGCGCGGCCTTCAGCCGCATCAAGGCAGATATTGCCAAAGCCGCGATGCACGCGGTGGACGAGTCCATCCCTTTTCAGGTAGAGAGCGATGTGTCAGACGTCGCCCTGGCCGCCACCCTCAACCAGGCGGGCAGGCCAGTAGCCTTCTTTTCTAGAACCCTCCACGCTTCCGAGATTCGATACTCCGCTGTCGAGAAGGAAGCACAAGCCATTCTGGAAGCGGTGCGGCACTGGAGGCACTACCTAGCCGGTAGGAGGTTCACCCTCGTCATCGACCAATGGTCAGTAGCCTTTATGTTTGACAACGCACAATGGGGCAAAATAAAAAACGACAAAATCTTGAGGTGGAGAGTTCTCTCCACCTATACCTACGATATCAAGTATAGTCCTGGGAAGTTCAATGAACCCTCAGATGCCCTGTCCCGCAGCACGTGCGCCAGCACGCAAGATGACCGACTTCGGGCCATCCACAATGACCTCTGTCACCTAGGGGTCACCCGCCTCATCCACTTTATTAAGGCCTGCAACCTGCCCTACTCCACCGAGGAGGTCAGGGCCATGACCAGGGATTGCCAAGTCTGCGCGAAGTGCAAACCGTACTTCTACCGGCCAGACAAGGCCCACCTAGTAAAGGCCTCCAGGCCCTTTGAGCGCCTCAGTATTGACTTCAAAGGTCCCCTCCCTTCCACCAACGTAATGTATACTTCCTAACTGTCATTGATGAGTACTCCCGCTTCCCCTTCGCTATCCCATGTCCCGACATGACCTCGGCCACCGTTATAAAGGCACTGCACAGCATCTTCACCCTGTTCGGTTTCCCTGCATACGTCCACAGTGACCGGGGCACCTCTTTCATGAGCGATGAGCTGCGTCAGTGCCTACTCAGTAAGGGCATCGCCTCGAGCAGGACTACGAGCTACAACCCGCAGGGAAACGGGCAAGTGGAGAGGGAGAACGCGACGGTATGGAAGGCCGTCCTTCTTGCCCTTCGGTCGAGAAGTCTCCAGATTCCCCGCTGGCAGGAGGTCTTCCCTGATGCGCTCCACTCCATTAGATCGCTCCTCTGCACAGCCACGAATGAGACCCCTCGCAACAGTTTGTTTGTATTCCCTAGGAAGTCCATCTCCGGGGTCTCGCTTCCATCCTGGCTGTCGCCTCCGGGACCTGTCCTTCTCTGGAAGCATACAAGGAGCCATAAGACCTGGTTGAGAGGGTGCACGCCAACCCCCAATATGCCTACGTCGTGCACCAAGACAGACGGCAAGATACAGTCTCCCTCCGGGACCTGGCGCCCGCTGGTTCCCATGTCAACGCGCCTCCCCCCCAACCACCTATTGCCACCCCCCGAATCCCTCACGCCCCCCCCCCCCCCGGGGCTCCTGTGCTGTCCCGTGCCTACACTGCCACCATCCACCACCCTCCTGCCACCATCCACCACCCCCTTGCCTACCGCCACTCCTCAACCGTCGCCGACACGCCGGACCAAAGCTCCAGACAACACGCTCTCTGAGTCAACTACTACAACGCCCGCACCTGCCGCACCGCCAGAGCTGAGGAGCTCCACAAGAACAATCCGGCCTCCAGACAGACTGAACATATGATGACCCCACTTCACCCCCGCTGGACTTCATTTTTTTAACAGGGGGTGAATGTGGTGAATGGATTCAACATAACATAAGCTGTCTGTAAAGCACTGTGGCCCAATGGTAATATGATCTCCTTCCAGGTATTGTACTGGAACCCTGGTGGGCTCCGCCTCTGGCTCCACCCCCCTCGGACGGTATATAGACCGGCTGTCTGGGGGCGGCGCTCATTTGTACAGCAGTCACAGGCAGGCAAGTTCTTGGGTAATAAAGCCTATGTTCACTCGCTCCCATCGTCTTGTAGTGAATTGATGGTACATCACACACAAACCAAAGAAATAACACAATTCTGAACCACCTGGCTTTCAAAACTTATGATCCATACTATGAGTAATAACGTTTTTTCAGAGAAAGACACTGATATTTCGATGACCATGCCCTTGACAGGCAAGATTGCGATAGTCAGGAGAGGGGTGGGGGTAGGGTTCATTTCTAGACACCTGGAAACTCCAAATTTATCTATACAGGATATCCATTTCTTTTTCTGTAGTTTCTGACCTGGAAACTAGGTGTTTAACAGGCTGGGTGCCTAGTCAGGTGGGAGCACGCCACAACAAGTCACAGGGAGTCTGCAGTACTTATGGGTCTATGGGGTAACGGGCAATGGGGGAGTGGGGGTGGGGTCTGGTCTGATCGCTGACCTCGGAATAAGGATTGTTCCCTGTCCCTTGGGTTTGTGGCAATACATTTTCAGGATTGTCTAATCCTAACTCTGGTGCAGGACCTGATCCCAAGGAATGTCAAATACCAATTGGAAATATTTTTCTATGGGGTTGGGGCAGGCGTGGGTCTGACATGGGGCAAGAAGCCTAGCTTCAGAAGCACCTCTACCCTTTCTGGCTCTCAGGGAAAGTCACTCACATTCTCCCTGGAGCCGTCCTCACTGCCCCGCAGTTATTGAGTTTTGCAAGGCTATGCAGGCCTAGCTGTCCAGGGTTAAAGCTCAGACTGCCAACACCATTGAAATATCAAATCAACACTCCTCCTGGGCATGAGTTGGTTGCCTGCCCCTTGCCCCGCCTACATTAAACTCAGAAATGGGCAGGTCACTGTTTCTAAAGCTTTCCTCTATCACCAGCTCCTGCCTAACTTTTTTTTTTGATGGGGGGAGGGGGTTAAAATTCAGCCCGATGTTTCAGAAGGAACTCGAATTGCTTTCTTCTGGCTGTTACTCTGATGTTAACACAGTTTTCCATTTGCAGGATTATGATTTACGAGGTCATCCAGACCAGTGGCAAATAAACAAAATAACTTTGAGAGACATCAGGAATTCGGATAGGCAATGGCGAGCTTACAAGCTTGGTTACTTTGGAAAGATGCTGTTTATCACAACCTCCAGAAATTTACCGCACTACATTCATGAAGAACTTTGATTTATTGGAGTTAAACCTAATTGGAAACTGCAAATAGAAAATGCAAAGAAGCTTAGAATAAAACTGCCCCGACATTGAGAGTGTGAAATTGTCCACTTTTCAAACTTTTGGAAAATAAATACCAACCTTCCCTTTATATGAACATATTGCCCATTTCAAATTATTTTTGGTGATTTTTGGACAAACCTGCTTTCACAGGGAAGAGCATTTTCTACCGAGAATGTTTATTAGATACGGAGGAGTGAAGTGCAGCATATGTTGAAGATCAGTACAATATGATGAAAGAATCTGCTTAAAATTGGTTGCTGTAAAGCATTAGAATTGCTTTCTTGTCGCTGCAGAGTAGCAGATCTTCCCAGTGTTAGAAAAAAGTGATTCTTTTAGTACCAGAGTTGGAAATTCAGATTTAATTTGGCTGAAGAGCTGAAATACAATTAAGCTGTGAAGAAGCTAATGAAATGTGACAGAAGTGCATAAATGTGACACAAAGCATGCTGATCTCACCTTTAAGTATATCAGTATGACGCACATTAAATTAATTACTTTATTCACCATTTGTGTGATTTGGCATGGCTAGTATTTATTGCCCATCTCCCAGTGCCCTTAAAAAGGGGGTGTTGAGCCGCCTTCTCGAACAGACGATGTGCGTGTGGTGTAAGTGCTCCCATAGTGCTTCATTTACTGAGGAGTTACGAATGGTGATGGATGCTTTGCAACCACTGGCACACATCCCCACTTCTGACCTCATGACGGAGGGAAGGTCATTAATGAGCAGCTGAAGATGGCTGAGCCTTGGAAACTACCCTGAGGAACTCCTGCAGCGATGTCCTGGGACTGGGTTGATTTGCCTCCAACAACCACAACAGTCTTCCTTTGTGCCAGGTATGGAGCCAATCAGTCAAAGCTTTCCATTAGATGACCATCAATTTTGATTTCGCTCAGGCCCCTTGACACTCGGTCAAATGCTGTCTTGATGCCAAGGGCAGTCACACTCACCTTACCACTGAAATTCAGCTCTTTTGTCCATGCTTGAACCGAGGCTGTAATGCGTTCTAGAACCAAGTGGTTCAAGCAGAACTCAAACTCAACATGAGTGCACTGCTTTTGGTGAGTAAGTGTCATTTGAGAGCACAGTTGATGTCACCTTCCATTACTTTGCTGATGATTGAGCCTGTCTAATGATGCAGTAATTAGCTGGATTGGACCTGTCTAGTATTTTGAGGGTATAGCTGGGCAAATTTTCCACTATGATTGGTGGATACCAATGTTGTACCTGCATTGGACCAGTTTGGCTCGAGGCACACCTATTTCTGAAGCACTCCAGCACTTTAGCCAAGATGTTACCATGCCCCCACCTCTGCTGTAGCCAGTGCGTTCAGCCATTTCTTGAAATCATGTGGAGTAAATTGAATTGGCTGCAGACTTATCTGCCTTGGCAAGGATTTCAGGAGGAAGCAGACATGGACCATCCATTTGAGACTTCTGGCAGAAGATGGTTGCAAGCACTTCGGCCCCTGTCTTTTGCACTGATATGCTGGGCTCTGCCAACATTTGACTGTGGGGATGTTAGTGGAACCTCCGCTGTTGATTAGTTATTGAGTCATAGGGTGGGATTTACCGCGCAACACACGGGAGGTGGCTGGCTATTGGCCGGCGGTGGGATCTTCTGGTCCCACTGTTGTCGTTGTCAACAGGGTTTCCTGTTGAATGTGCCCTCGTCACCATAAAGCCCCCAGCATAGGGGCACCATTGGCAGTCCGGCGAAGTTCCCGCCGGCGTGAATGGCTGGAAAGTTCCTGCCATAGGGTCATTTACAGCACAAGAGGGAGGCCATTCGGCCCATCAAGTCTGTGCAGGTTCTCCATGACGCAACCCAGTCAATCCCATTCTCCTGATAGATCCCAAAGCCCTGGAAATTTCTGTCTTTCAGATGCCCATCCAATTTCCCTTGGAAGTCATTGATTCTTTCTGCTGCTACCACCCTCTTAGGCAATGAGATCCATTCACAGTGTAAAAATGTCCTTCTTCATATTTCCCCTGCATCTCCTACCCAAGACCTTAAATCTGTGACCTCTAGTCCTTATTCCATCAGCTGATGGGAATAGTTTTTCCTTTGGTTGTTTAACTTGTTTAAGTTGTTTAATTGCCCACCACTACTTATGACTGATGTGTTGGTTGTGGGGTCTGTTGAAAGAAGACAATTTAGGTTTGCTATGTTCGAAACAGATTCACACCAGATTTAAAATGACCATCTATTGCAGCCATATTGAATGTTGACACTGCAATGACAGCCACAAGGACCAATGGATCTCTTCCTGGATACGTCAACAGTTGTGTAAACATCGTTGAGAAATCCATTAATATTTATCACTATTGTCAATCGAGAATTGAGGGAGGAATATCAGAGTGAGATTTTTTTAGGTGCTGATTCTTGTTGAATTTTAATTGGAACTGAAAAAGTCCATTGAGGTACACTGCTTCATGCCATATGTGCTTTTAATTTACTATAGTTGAATTGCCTTTGAATACATTAGACAGGCAGTTTTGTTTGCTTTTATGTCTTTGCTTAATCTGGTACATTATCTGTTTAAACTGCTAAACTCTCAGCAGAAGCATCCTCGCATCGAAAAGTCAATTTGGCAACCTTCCATCGGATTCAAGTCATAAAATATCTTAAGCTAAGTGTTCCCTACTCCCACTGTTTCACGTTTTTGTTTGGAATTTATGCTGTGTGCCAGCTGCCCTGCACTCTACTTGTTGCTATTGTTGTTTTATCCAAGTGCTGGTTATGTTTAAATCGATTTAGATTGACTTGGAAGGATGATTTATGAATCATCCTAAACTGGATAGCCCCTGAAAACAGGCACAGGAGTTGCAAACTATACATTCTCGGAGTAATGCAGCCTTCTAACATGAATGATTTTTAAAAAATATTTATATTGGCATTTTTCAATTTTACAGAGTGATATTTTTAACGAATGGTGTACCTGGCATCTACATGTTGTACAGTTTCTTATTTACATCCATATTTCTTTTAAAAAAAATGTATTTTATTACAAACATGTTTCCAAACAGATTACACAAATAAACACCCCAGCAATCAACTATACAGTCTGTACAGATTTCTTCCTTTTTTCACCCCCCCCCCCCCCCCCCCCCCCCCCCCGGCGACGAACAGCTCCTCAAACACGGTCACAAACATTCCCCACATTTTCTCAAACCCCTCTACAGTGCCCCTTAACTCATACATTATCTTCTCCAACCGCAGGAAGTCGTACAGGTCACCCAACCAAGCTGCTACCCCCAGTGCCGATGTCGACCACCACTCCAGTAAAATTCGTCGCCATGCAATCAGTGAGGAGAAGGCCAAGACATCGTTGTTCCTCCTCTCCATGAGCTCCAGCTTCTATGGAACCCCAAATATCGCCACCAAAGGGTCCGGGTCCACTTTCTCCTCCACTATTCTGGCTAAGACCGTGAACACTCCCGCCCAGAATTTTCCCAATTTTTCTCAACTCCAAAACATGTGTGCGTGATTCGCTGGTCCCCGCTCACACCTCTCACACTCACCTGCTACCCCTGATAGAACCCACTCATTCTTGCCCGAATCATATGCACCCTGTGCATCACCTTAAACTGTATCAGGCTCATCCTTGCACAAGAAGAGGTCCTGTTTACCCTATGCAGTGCCTCACTCCATACTCCCCAATTGATCTCCCCTCCCAACTCCGCTTCCCATTTCTCCTTGAGCTTCACCACCCGCTTGCCTCCTTGCTCCCCAGCCACTTGTATATATCCCCAACTCTCCCCTCCCTTTCCACATCCGGAAGCAGCAGTCACTCCAGCAGGGTGTATCCCAGCAAACTAGGGAAACCCCTCCAGACCTTTCGTGCAAAGTCCCTAACCTGCAGATTCCTGAATTAACTAGCCCTTGGCAGCTCTACCCTCTACCGCAAGAAACTTCAGAGTCGTGAACACAGCCCAGTCCATCACACGAACCTGCCTCCCATCCATTGACTCCATCTACACCTCCCACTGCCTGGGGAAAGCGGGCAGCATAATCAAAGACCCCTCCCACCCGGCTTACTCACTCTTCCAACTTCTTCCATTGGACAGGAGGTACAAAAGTCTGAGAACACACACAAACAGATTAAAAACAGCCTCTTCCCCGCTGTTACCAGACTCCTAAACAATCCTCTTACGGACTAACCTCATTACACCTCTGTATGCTTCACCCGATGCCGGAGCTATGTAGTTACATTGTGTACCTTGTGTTGCCCTATTGTGTATTTTCTTTAATTTCCTTTTCTTTTCATGTACTTAATGATCTGTTGAGCTGCTCGCAGAAAAATACTTTTCACTGTACCTCGGTACACGTGACAACAAACAAATCCAATCCAATCCCTTCACTCCTCCAGACTGGCGAACCCTTCCTCCACATACAGATCCCTCATCTTGACCAACCCCACTTTCCTCCACCTCCTGTATACACTATCCACCCCCCCCCCGTCCCTGGTACAATCCCATGATTCTCGCAGAGCGGCAGTAACACCGACATCCCTTCCACCCTAAAATGCCTCCTGTTCCATATCTTCACCGTGGACAGCACCACTGGGCTCCCTGAATACCTATTCGGGGCCATTGGTAACACCCGTCACCATAGTCCTCAAACTAGACCCCTTACAGGATTCCTCCTACATCCTATGGAACGCTGCACCTTGTCCACATTCACCCCACAATAATAATGAAGGAAGTTCGGGAACGCCAACCCTCCCTGCTGTCTCTGCCTTTGTAGCAGGGTCCTCCCCACCCTCAGCACCTTCCCCGCCCATACAAAGTCCAAAATGATTGTATCCACTTTCCAAAAAAAGGCTTTGGTATAAAGATCGGCAGATCCAGAAAGATTAAAAAAGAACCTCGGCAGAAAATAAATTTTCACCTCTTGAACACTCCGCTGACGTTAAATGCAGTGTATCCCACCTCTTAAGATCTTCCCTGGCCTCCTCCACCAACTTCGTTAAGTTCCACTTATGGAGCCCTGTCCATTCCCTCGCTACCTGAATCACCAAATACCTAAAACTGTTCCCTCATAACCCCGCCACTCTGCTGACCCCCTAAGTAACTTCACCAATGGATCTATGGCCAGCACAAACAGCAACAGCGACAGCGGGCACCCCTGCCTCGTACCCCTGTGTAAGTCAAAGCTTCGTGAGCCCATATCATTCGCCCTTGGTGCCACATACAGCAACCACACCCTTGTCACAAATCACAAACCCAAACCTTTCCAAAACCTCGAACAAGGCACAAGATAAAAGAGATAGGAGAGCGGCGGGCACACAAGATAAAAGAGATAGGAGAGCGGCGGGCACACAGGATAAAAGAGATAGGAGAGCGGCGGGCACACAAGATAAAAGAGATAGGAGAGCGGCGGGCACACAGGATAAAAGAGCGCGAGGAGAGCGGCGGGGACACAGGTGCCGGAGAAGCAGCCTTCAGATTTTCGGCGGGAACAGTGGCCAGGGATCTGTCAGGAAGGTAAGTTTCCCTCTTTACAAACTTACCTTGAAGAATGACATCACAACAAAGCAGTGACCTGATTTGCTGGTAAGGAAAGTGCTCCAATTAGCAGTAGCTGGGAGAAATTTAACTCTTCGTGTGTTGGTAAGTATTGTGATTGGTAAGTAAAATCTTTTTTCCTTTCACTTATTCATTATTTGATATTATATTTGTAATCCGTTGAGGTAAAATGTAAAAATGGCAGGAGACCCCAGACCCGTGTTATGCTCCTCATGCTCAATGTGGGAGTTCAGGGACGTGGCCGATGCCCCTGACTTCTTCATGTGCGGAAAGTGTGTCCAGCTGCAGCTCCTGTTAGACCGCATGACGGCTCTGGAGCTGCGGATGGACTCACTTTGGAGCATCCGCGATGCTGAGGAGGTCGTGGATAGCACGTTCAGTGAGTTGGTCACACCACAGATTAGGATTGGTGAGGGAGACAGGGAATGGGTGACCATAAGGCAGAGAAAGAGCAGGAAGACAGTGCAGTTGTCCCCTGCGGTCATCTCCCTCCAAAACAGGTATACCGTTTTGCATACTGTTGGAGGAGATGACTCAGCAGGGGAAGGCAGTAGTAGCCAGACTCATGGCACCGTGGCTGGCTCTGCTGCACAGAAGAGCGGGAAAAAGACTGGCAGGGCTATAGTCATAGGGGATTCAATCGCAAGGGGAGTAGACAGGCGTTTCTGTGGTCGAAAACGAGACTCCCGAATGGTATGTTGCCTTCCGGGTGCACGGGTCAGGGATGTCTCAGATCAGCTGCAGGACATACTGAAGGGGGAGGGTGAACAGCCAGTTGTCGTGGTGCATGTAGGCACCAACGATATTGGTAAAAAATGGGATGAGGTCCCACAATCAGAATTTAGGGAGTTAGGAGATAAGTTAAAAAGTAGGACCTCAAAGGTAATAATCTCAGGATTGTTACCAGTGCCATGAGACAGTCAGAGTAGAAGTTCAAGAATAGTCAGAATGAATACGTGGCTTGAGAGATGGTGCAGGAGGGAGGGGTTCAGATTTTTGTGACATTGGAACCGGTTCTGGGGGCGGTGGGACCATTACAAATCGGTTGGTCTGCACCTGGGCAGGACTTGAACCAATGTCCTAGGGAGTGCTTTTGCGAACACTGTTGGGGAGGTTTTAAACTAATGTGGCAGGGAGATGGGAACCAGATTAGGAAGTTAGAGGTCAGTAAAGAGGCAACAACTAAAGCCAGTAAGGTACTAGATAATAAACTCAATGTGACTGAGGGAAGAGTAGACAGGGAAGAGATGATGAACGCAAAGGGACAGGTGATCTGAGGTGCATTTGTTTTAATGCGAGAAGTGTAGCAGGTAAGGCAGATGAACTTAGGGCTTGGATTAGTACCTGGGAATATGATGTTATTGGTATTACTGAGACTTGGTTGAGGGAAGGACAAGACTGGCAACTAATTATCCCAGGGTATAGATGCTTCAGGAGGGATAGAGAGGGAGGTAAAAGGGGTGGAGGAGTTGGATTACTGGTCAGAGATGATATCACAGCTGTGATTAAGGAGGGCATGATGGAGGATTCGAGCACTGAGGCAATATGGGTAAAGTTAAGAAATAGGAAGGGTGCAGTAACATTGTTGGGACTTTACTACAGGCCTCCCAAAAGCGAGCGTGAAGTAGAAGTACAAATATGTAGACAGATTATAGAAAAATGTAGCAGCAATAGGGTGGTCGTGATGGGAGATTTTAACTTCCCCAGCGTTGAATGGGACTCATGTAGTGTTGGAGTGTAGATGGAGCAGAATTTGTAAGGAGCATCCAGGGGGGTTTTCTAGAGCAGTATGTAAATAGTTCAACTCGGGAAGGGGCCATACTGAACCTGGTATTGGGGAATGATCCCGGCCAGGTGGTTGAAGTTTCAGTCGGTGATTACTTTGGGAATAGCGATCACAATTCCGTAAGTTTTAGAATACTCACGGACAAAGACGAGAGTGGTCCTAAGGGAAGAGTGCTAAATTGTGCAAAGGCCAAGTATAACAAATTTCGGTAGGACCTAGGGAATGTGGATTGGGAGCAGCTGTTTAAAGGTAAATCCATATTTGAAATGTGGGAGTCTTTTAAGGAAAGGTTGATTCGAGTGCAGGACAGACATGTCCCTGTGAAAATGAGGGATAGAAATGGCAAGATTAGAGAACCATGGATGTCGGGTGCAATTGTGAGACTAGCTAAGATGAAAAAGGAAGCACACATAAGATCTAGGCGACTTAAAACTGATGAAACCTTGGAGGAATATCGGGAAAGTAGGACAAATCTCAAAGGCGCAATGAAGAGGGCTTAAAGGGGCCATGAAATTTCTTTGGCTAACAAGGTTAAGGAAAATCCCAAAGCCTTTTATTCGTACATAAGGAACAAGAGGGTAACTAGAGAAAGGATTGGCCCACTCAAAGACAAAAGAGGGAATTTATGCGTGGAGTCAGAGGAAATGGGTGAGATTCTTATTGAGTACTTTGCATCGGTATTCATCAAGGATAGGGACATGACGGATGTTGAAGCTAGGGATGGATGTTTAAATACTCTAGGCCAAGTCGGCATAAGGAAGGGGGAAGTTTTGGATATTCTTAAAGGCATTAAGGTGGACAAGTCCCCAGGTCCGAATGGGATCTATCCCAGGTTACTGAGGGAAGCGAGGGACGAAATAGCTGGGGCCTTAACGGATATCTTTGCAACATCCTTGCGCACGGGTGAGGTCCCAGAGGACTGGAGAATTGCTAATGTTGTCCCTTTGTTTAAGAAGGGTAGCAGGGATAATCCAAGGAATTATAGACCTGTGAGCTTGACGTCAGTGGTAGGCAAACTGTTGGAGAAGATACTGAGGGATAGGATCTATTCACATTTGGAAGAAAATAGACTTATCAGTGATAGGCAGCATGGTTTTGTGCAGGGAAGGTCATGTCTTACAAACCTAATGGAATTATTTGAGGAAGTGACAAAGTTAATTGATGAGGGAAGGGCTGTAGATGTCATATACACAGACTTCAGTAAGATGTTTGATAAAGTTTCCCATAGCAGATTGATGGAAAAAGTGAAGTCGTATGGGGTTCAGGGTGTACTAGCTAGATGGATAAAGAACAGGCTGGGCAACAGGAGACAGAGAGTAGTGGTGGAAGGGAGTGTCTCAAAATGAAGAAAGGTGACTAGTGGTGTTCCACAGGGATCCGTGCTCGGACCACTGTTGTTTGTGATATACATACATGATCTGGACGCAGGTATAGGTGGTCTGATTAGCAAGTTTGCAGATGATACTAAGATTGGTGGAGTTGCAGATAGTGAGGAGGATTGTCAGAGAATACAGCAAAATATAGCTAGATTGGAGAGTTGGGCAGAGAAATGGCAGATGGAATTCAATCCAGGCAAATGCGAGGTGATGCATTTTGGAAGATCTACTTCAAGAGCGGACTATACGGTCAATGGAAGGAGAAGGATCCTGGGGAAAATTGATGTACAGAGATATCTGGGAGTACAGGTCCATTGTACCCTGAAGGTGTCAACGCAGGTTGATAGAGTGGTCAAGAAGGCATACAGAGGGCAGCACGGTGGCGCAATGGTAGCACTGCAGTCTCATGGCGCCGAGGTCCCAGGTTCGATCCCGGCTCTGGGTCACTGTCCGTGTGGAGTTTGCACATTCTCCCCGTGTTTGTGTGGGTTTCACCCCCACAACCCAAAGATGTGCAAGGTAGGTGGATTGAACATGCTAAATTGCCCCTTAATTGGAAAAAATGAATTGGGTACTCTAAATTTATTGGGAAAAAAAGGCATACAGCATGCTTGCCTTCATCAGACGGGGTATTGAGTACAAGAGTTCGCAGGTCATGTTGCAGTTGTATAGGACTTTGGTTAGGCCACCTTTGGAATACTGCATGCAGTTCTGGTCGCCACATTACCAGAAGGATGTGGATGCTTTAGAGAGGGTGCAGAGGAGGTTCACCAAGATGTTGCCTGGTATGGAGGGTGCTAGCTATGAAGAAAGGTTGAATAGATTAGGATTGTTTTCGTTGGAAAGACGGAGGTTGAGGGGGGACCTAATTGAGGTCTACAAAATTATGAAAGGTATGGACAGGGTGGATAGCAACAAGCTTTTTCCAAGAGTGGGGGTGTCAATTACAAGGGGTCACGATTTCAAGGTGAGAGGGGGAAGTTTAAGGGAGATGTGCGTGGAAAGTTTTTTACGCAGAGGGTGGTGGGTGCCTGGAACGCTTTGCCAGTGGAGGTGGTAGAGGCAAGCACGATAGCATCATTTAAGATGCATGTAGACAGATATATGAACAGGTGGGGAACAGAGGGAAGTAGATCCTTGGAAAATCGAAGACAGGTTTAGATAAAGTATCTGGATCAGCGCAGGCTGGGAGGGCCGAAGGGCCTGTTCCTGTGCTGTAATTTTCTTTGTTCTTTGTTGTTTGTTATTTGTCACTCCACCCGATCAAATGCCTTCTCCGCGTCCATGGACACCACCAACTCCGGTACCAGAGCTCCCGATGGATTCATCACCATATTCAACAGCCATCTTATATTATTTCACGAGCTGCCTGCCCTTCACGAAACCTGTTTGATATTCTGCAACCACCCCCGGGACACAGTCCTCCATCCTCCCCGCCAACAACTTAGCCAATACTTTCGCATCCGTGTTCAATAGTGATATGGATCTATATGACCCACATTCCTCCGCGTCCTTCCCCTTTTTCGGGATTAGTGTGATTACTGCCTGCCTCATCATCTCTGGCAACTCCCCCTTCCCTAAGGGTGGCATGTGGTGCAGTGGTTAGCACTGGGACTACGCCGCTGAGGACCCGGGTTCGAATCCCAGCCCTGGGACACTGTCCGTGTGGAGTTTGTGCATTCTCCCCATGTCTGTGTGGGTTTCACCCCCACAACCCAAAGATGTACAGGTTAGATAGGTTGGCTACGCTAAATTGCCCCTTAATTGGAAAACAAAATAACTGGGTACTCTAAATTTATTTTGAAAACTCCCCCTTCTCCAGTGCTTCATTAAACGCCCCCAACAGATGTGGTGCCAGGTCTGTCGCAAATTCCTTATAAAATTCTGGCGGATACCCATCCGACCCAGGGGCCTTCCCCGACTTCATACTCCTGATACTATTCAGCACCTCCCTCAGCCCCAGCTCCTCCAATGCCTGCCTCTTTGCTTCCTCCACCTGGAGAAATTCCAGCTCGTCCAGAAACCGCCCCATGTCCCCCTCCTCTCTCCCCGGGTCTGCCTCGTAAAGTCCCTGGTAGTACCCCCTAAACGCCTTGTTTATCTTCCCTGGCTCCAACACCACATTTTCAGCACCAGTCCGTATCTTCAATAACTCCCTGGAAACAGTCTGCCTCCGCAGCTGGTGTGCCAGCATGCGGCTCACCTTCTCCCCATATTCATATTGCACCCCTCTTGCCCTACCGAGTTGCCCTACCGCCCTCCCTGTTGTCAGCCTGTCAAATTGCCCCTGCTACATTTTCCTCCTCGCCAATCTCTCCACGGTGGGCATCCTCGAATATTCCCTGTCCACCTCCACTATCTCACTCACTAGACGGCCATGTTCCTCCCTCCTTTCCCTATCGGCACGAGCCTTAAACAAAATAATTTTCCCCCGGACCACTGCCTTCAGTACTTTTCAAAAAATGGCTTCCGACACCTCCCCATTCTGATTCAACTCCACATACTCCTTAATCGCTGCCTGCACCTTATCACAAAAACCTCCATCCACCAACAACCCGAGTCAAACCTCTACCCCGGCCTCTACTCTCATCCCGATCTAAACTGAATCTCCAGCTAGTGGGGCGCACTGTCCAAGATAACTCTCCCCGCATACTCTGCCCCCTCCGCCCCAACCAAAATCTCCTGCCTCACTACAGTGTAATCAATCCTCAAATACACCTTACAGACGTGTGAAAAGAAGGAATACTCCCTTCCCCCTGGGTTCTGAAAGCACCATGGATTCACCATACCCATCCTCTCCATATACCTCCCCAGCTCCCTTGCCATTCGTACCCTACCCATCGATCTGGGTTACATACATATATCTTAACATACATTCTCCCCGCCCCCTTACCCCCTCCCTGTCCCCTCGTTCGTAGCCCCCTCTTCCACCCTGGGTGTCCTACTGCTTAGCTCCGCTCCTTTTTTCTGCGGCTTTTTCTGTTGACCATGTGGGTTCGCGGGGGGGGGGCTTCCTTCCCCCTCCTTGTAGTGTTACCTGCGTGGTCGATAACATGTGTTACTCAATCCTTGGCTGATGGCAAGGCCCTCTGAATCTTGTTGAAGAAGACTCGAACTCGTCCAGTAACAACAAAGGTTTATTGAGTAACTATAACTATTAATGCGTGAGTTCTTTACCTTAACATGGAAACTAGGAATTGGATAACAAGATTTAACAATTGTAACTAAATGTAACTCCACTAACTATCTATGTGATTCTGATGTTTCCCTGTTCACAGCACACCCGAGAGAGAGACAGAGACCCTGTGTGGCTGCCCTTTATACCCCTGTGGTCCAGCCCTCTGGTGATCATGTGGTGCTGCTATCTACCCATTAACCCCTTGTGTGCATGCACTTACAGAGATCACCACACTCCCCACCCCCTTTTTCCCCATGTTTGTCTCTGTGGCTCACTTGGGTTCCCGCCTCATCTCCTTCCCCCTTCCTCTTTGTACCTCCTCGTTGTATGCGTTCTTGTCTGCTCTCCCCCATCTTCCCCTCTTCTCCTAGTCGCAATTGACCTCGAACAGGTCTTGGAACAGGCCGGCGAACGGCCTCCACGCTTTGTGGAAGCCCTTGTCCGACTCTCGGATGGTGTACTTAATCTCCTCCAGGTGGAGAAATTCTGCCAGGTTTTCCAACCAGTCTGCAGCCGTGGGTGGTGCTGCTGATCACCAGCCGAGCAGGATTCTCCGGCGTGCGATTAGGGAAGCAAAAGTTAGGGTATCGGCCCCCTTCCCCATATGTCCATATGTGGAGCACAATTCATGAGACACTAGAATTTTCTCCCAATTGTCTTTGTGTGTGAGTTGATGCTTACCAGTAACTCAATTGTAGTGGCAATCACAATCAAGCCATCCCATGTTTTGAATCAGTGTCCACTCTCTAGCAGGGATGATTGGTTTTTTTCTAAACTCCCTCTTCATCCCAGTGACTTTGAGGCAAGCTGTAAAACAATAATGTGGTCCCAGCTAATTTAAAGTTTAATTAAGGTATGAAGGAAGTAATCAGAACAGTATTAATAAAGGCCTTGCAGGCTGGAGAGGATTTTGTCTAACGTACCTGTGACTGAGATGGAGCATCATTTTTTTCAAGATTGCTGCAAGCTCCTTCATCAAAGAGTAAGCACAGAAAGTCTACAATTCTCCAGAATTTATAGTTGGTGATTCATGGAATAGAATCACCGCAGTGCAGAAGAAGACCATTTGGTTCATCGAGTCTGCCCGACCCTCCGAAAGAGCACCCTACCCAGGCCCCTGTCCTATCCGCGCAACCCTGTAACCCCATCCAACCCGCACATTTTTGGACACTAAGGGCCAATTTAGCATGGCCAATCCACCTAACCTGCACACCTTTGGATTGCGGGAGGAAACCGGAGCACCCGGAGGAAACCCATGAAGACAGGGGGAGAACGTGCAAACTCCACACAGTCACCCAAGGCCAGAATTGAACTAAGGTCCCTGGCACTGTGAGGCAGCAGGGCTAACCCCTGTGTCAACCCTCACAATGGCACCCAACGTGGGTTTTTTGTTGTTGTGTTGGTTCAAGTTAACTTCCAACATTTTTACAGCTTTTTTTCAAAAAGTGCACAAAGTTGAAAGAGGATTGGGAGAGCCAGGGGCTTTACCTGACCAATGCCATTGAGGGTAGCAGCAACGCTCATCTGGAGCGCCAGGTTTCAGAGCACAGCTACAGCCACCACAGGCAGCAGCAGAACTCTCATCATCAAAGTAAGAAGAAGATGGTCCATTAGTTTACTCTCAACTGCCCAAAGGCATATTGGAGCATTTGCTCGTTTTCCACCATTTTGGGAGTCACTGTTTCCACTAACTTGTCCCTTCAGGATACTGGAAATATCATAACCAAATAAAGAACATGAGTTTCTTGTTCCTGAGAACATAAATAAGTCCACAACATCTATGTAGACTTCAAACGTAAAGAACACATTATATGAAGTGGCATTTTCTTCACTCTTAATTAGCATGGTCGCACAGTGATTAACACTTTTGCTTCACTATGCCAGGGCCCCAGGTTCGATTCCCGGCTTTGGTCACTGTCTTTGAGGATGTTTTCCCCGTGTCTGCGTGGGTTTCCTCTGGGCGCTCCAGTTTCCTCCCACAAGTCCCGAAAGACGTGCTGTTAGGTAATTTGGACAATCTGAATTCTCCCTCTGTGTACCCGAACAAGCGCGCCGGAGAGTGGCGACTAGGGGATTTTCACAGTAACTTCATTGCAGTGTTAATGTAAGCCTACTTGTGACAATAAAGATTATTATTAAAAAGAAAAGACTGACAGCTCACAAACAGAAGTTGGTATCTGGTGTGGTTCAGTGTTCTTTGGTCTTTTATGAATTTACTTTGCTCACATCACATCGCTCCTGATGAGGCATAATGGTGAAAGTTGGAATGGAAGAGGCAAATCTGCTTTCACTGCATAATACCCCTCATGAGACCCGCGGGGACACCCTAATTGATCTCCCCATGGGACACGTGGAATATGAGCTCCCCCACCAGTGGGCAGAGGCCCATCACCTGGCGCTCATAAAAATCTCCTCATAAAAGCCGGCCCGGTTTGGGACCGCTGAGAGCAGTCGTCCAGATTCGGACCTTGGGACTGTAAACCGTGTTGAGGCCTTTACTGTCGAATGCTGTCGAATTAAACTTCTTTTGGAATTACCTTCTTGGCCCTCCTGAGCTTTTATACACAACAAAGTATTATGAACATTTACTCAATTAACTGAGCCTATCAGGTTCTATAATCTCTCACAAATATTATTCACACTCTCTGTGAGGCCATAAAGTCAGGTTCAAGATGGTTTGATATCACTGCAGCTGGGCTGAAGACTACTTCAAAGAGGAATCTATCACTTTTTGAAATCTCAACTATTGGGCAGATCTAGACATTGCCATAATGGTTGAATAGTGTTTCTCCAACTAGACAGGTGAAATCCCAAAAGCAAGACTAAAGAAGATTTCTGTCCTCCTGAAAGACACAAACTGAGGGTCAAAATCCTGTGAGTGATTGGACCTGAAGTCCCATCCTCAAAAGTTGCTGGGACGGCCACCCCAAAATCTGAAATTAAAACAGAAAATGCTAGAAGTAGTCATGAGATCAGGCAGCCTCTATAGAGAGAGAGAGACAGAATCAACATATCAGGTTGATGAACTTGCATCAGATCTGAGAAAAGTAGGAAATGTATCAGGTTTTTCAGCAGATGTGGAGGGAGGGAAAGAAAAGATTTAGTACATGAAATGAAAAGAAAATAAAAAGAAAATACATAATTACATTTTAAAAGATTAGTACGATTATAAGAGATGTAAAAAGAGGATCTGTTTTGGGAGAGCTCGCAGAATGTCGCCACGCTCCGGCGCCATCTTGGAAAGCCACCTTGACAAGGGAGGAAAGGAAAAAAGAACTGTCTGTGATAGAACGGAGGAAAGGAGAGATTAACCCACAAAAGGAATGATGGTGCAGGCAAAAGGCATCACCATGTGGTAATGGTCCTCAGGGTTATAAAGTGACTAATGTATAGGTAAGGTGCTGTTCCTTGAGCTTCTGTTGAGATTCATTGGAACATTGTAGGAGGCTGAGAGGCAGAGATGGACAGAAAAATCAAATGAAAAGTGACTGGAAACTTGTGGACTGAACAGAGACATTCATCAAAACGATCACTTAGGTTGCATTTTATCTGCCCAATGCAGGTAAAGAAAACAAAATGAGTAGGTGGAGCCTAGGACGCTGTGGAGAAGGTGTTGGTCTAAAGTCATAGCATAGGATCTAGACCGATTAGATTAATGCAATGGTGATGGAGAGCTACACTATCAAAGGTGGTGTGTTTTGGGGGAGATATTAAACAGGAGAGATGTATATAAATGATTCTATGCCACTTTTGGACGAAGAGCAGAGGATTCTGCCAATGGCCTGGCCAACATTCAATCCTGAACTAAAACAATCAACAGATTAACTATTCATTCATGTCATTGCTGGTTGTGGGACAGTCATATATTTGTGTATTTTCTTGTAAAAAAACAGGGGCAGCATTTCAAAAGGTAGTTCATTGGTTATGAAGCAATTCAGCACCTGAGGATGTAAATGGTGATATATAAATGCAAGTCCATCTTTTTTCCTTGGTGTTGTTTGAAGGTAGGCACTCAGAATAAAACAAACACTTTTGACTTCCCAAATTCAAGCTCTAATAGAATTCCATTGGTGTGGATTTAGTGATAGCAATGAAGGCTAAACTGCCGACTGTCATTGGCATTACTCCTCTGAAACTGGCAACAACATGAATGTGGAAATTAGAAGCTACTGTTAGTGATTCTACACATCTCCAGAGGGTATGATTTTGTGGCTCCCTAGATTGCAATCAATTAGAAACCATTGAACTGACAAACACTTTACTCCAGCTTGTATTCTCCCTGTACAAATCCTGGAAAACATTACATCCTATTGAATGAGGTGTAACAGGATTTTAATGATTTATGGAGTTCATAATTGCTGCTAAACACTCTTACTGGCCCTGAAAGAATAATTTTATATTCATTCAATGTCAACTTTCTCTATTATGGCAATAAGTCCCACATTTACTGAGACAACGGGCACGATTCACTTAGATCCAGTTCGCGACGCCTCACGATATTTTGTAGAATCTCATGAGATGTTTCAAGGTCCTCTTGCAAGATTCAACAGCCTCATCCCAACACCAAGTCGGGCGCGATATGGCCACTGAATCGTGTCTGCAAAACTTTATGATATTTTAACTTCAACGCAAATCCAATGCATATGTCCCAATCATTTATTTAGTTGCCTATAAATTTTAAAAGTTAAAGAAGTGAAGGGATCCGATGTGAGAATACTTGTGTCCGTGCTACAAGAATCGTTTTTTATTTGAGTGCAGCTTTCTTCAAGGTCAACAGCGCGCACTGTTGATTTGCCACGGATCACAAAGTCTCACCCCTTGAGTCTGAGAATAAAAAGTACATGACCAATTTTATATAATGGATCCATGTAGTCCTCAAGTGAAACTAGGATTACTAATTATGCCATTATTTCCCATCCAGTTGACATGGATTTCGGTGTAGATGCTAATGCTGTTACTCTCCATATTATTGAAGTGTAAGGCCATTTATATGAAAGAAATAGTACTTATCGCTACTTATTAATACACTTTGTGAGCAATAGTAATTTGTCAAGATGGAACACGGTCGGCTTATATTATCATGTTGCCTTTTTCAGGTATTACAAAGAAGCTGTGCTCCTTAATTTGGCCCTTAAATTAAAATTTTACATTAGATTTTTCATCTTTCCGAGTTGACCATTGTGTAATTCTCAGTTTGGCAGCTCTTACCTGGGACGTGCAGTTGTTTGCGATCAGGTTCAGTGGCTGATCCACGTCATATCGATGATGAACATTGCCACTTATAAGTTCAGTAGTTGTGGTAATTATCTCTTAGATTGGCTCAAGTCTCACTCCAAAAGCTTTATCACAAAATCTAAGCTGACTTCCCGTATTGAGGGAATACTGCAATGTCAGAGGATTTTTTGGAAGGGACAATAAACCAAGGCCTTAAGCCCTCTCAGATGGACATGAAGAATTCCAATACCACTACGTCAAATAACAGGTGGGTTGGTTCACTGGTTTCCTGCCCAACATTTATCCCTCAACCAATATCACAAAACTGATCATCCAGTTATTATCTCATTGCTGTTTGTAGGACTTTGCTGTGCACAAGTTGTCAAATTGTTTTTTTTCTTTTTCTACCTCTTTCAGCTTCTTTCTTTGGCACAGAGGAGGAAGCTGATTGGTAAGTAATTGGTAAGTAAATTATTCTACTTTGTGAGTAAAGCTAAGGTATGGAAGGGCATGTGGGAAGTCATGGACAACAGCATGAATCTTAGACAAACAAATTCGCCGGCTGCAGAAGTTTGACCTCCGGATTTCGGAGCTCAAGTGACGACTATAAGACCATAAGACACAGGAGCAGAATTAGGCCATTCGGCCCATCGAGTCTGCTCCACCATTCAATCATGGCTGATATGTTTCATCCCCATTCTCCTGCCTTCTCCCCATAACCCCTGATCCCCTTATTAATCAAGAACCTATCTATCTCTGTCTTAAAGACGCTCAGTGATTTGGCCTCCACTGCCTTCTGCGGCAAAGAGTTCCACAGATTCACCACCCTCTGGCTGAAGAAATTCATCCTCATCTCAGTTTTGAAGGATCGTCCCTTCAGTCTGAGGCTGTGCCCTCGGGTTCTGGTTTTTCCTACTAGTGGAAACATCCTCTCCACGTCTACTCTGTGTAGGCCTCTCAGTATCCTGTAAGTTTCAGTATCCTCGACTTTCCAAACTCCATTGAGTGTAGACCCAGAGTCCTCAACAGTTCCTCATATGACAAGCTCTTCGTTCCAGGGATTATTCTTGTGAACTTCCTCTGGACCCTTTCCAAGGCCAGCACATCCTTCCTTAGAGACTCACAATATTCCAAATGGAGTCTGACCAGCGCCTTATACAGCCTCAGATGTACATCCATTCTCTTCTTTCTAGCTCTGGCGTAGAGGTATTGGGTCTCTGGCTAGTAACCCAGAGACTCAAGCTAATGCTCGGTTCAAATCCCACCATAGCAGATGGTGAAATTTTAATTCAATAAAAATCTGGAATTAAAAGTCTAATGATGAGCATGAAACTATATGGGCACATGGTAGCACAGTGGTTAGCACTGATTCAATTCCCGGCTTGGGTCACTGTCTGTGCGGAGTCTGCACGTTCTCCACGTGTCTGTGTGGGTTTCTTCCGGGTGCTCCGGTTTCCTCCCACAGTCCAAAGATGTGCAGGTTAGGTGGATTGGCCATGCTAAATTGTCCCTTAATGTCCTAAAAGGTTTGGTGGGGTTACAGGGACAGGGTGGAGGTGTGAGGTGTTCTTTCCAAGGGTCGGTGCAGACTCGATGGGCCGAATGGCGTTCTTCTGCACTGTAAGTTATATGTCTATGTCTATGGCAATGAATGCAAACATTGCATTTGCCTTCCTAACTGCCGACTGAACCTGCACGTTAACCTAAAGAGAACCTTCAACTAGGACTCCTAAGTCCCTTTGTGCTTCTGATTTCTGATTTCCTAAGCCTTTTCCCACTGAGAAATAGTCTATGCCTCCATTCTTTCTATCATAGTGCATAACCTCGCACTTTTCCACATTGTATTCCATCGGCCACCTCTGCCCACTCTCCTAGCCTGTCCAAGTTCTTCTTCAGCACTCCTGCTTCCTCAATACTACCTGTCTCTCTGCATATCTTTGTAAATTGAGTCACTGTGGTGCATCTGCAAGGCACAGTGCTATGTGGATAACATGTCCGTGGAGGTAGTCACACCACAGGCTAGGAGTATGCTGGCAGGGAGGGAATGGGTGACTGCGAGGCAGTCTCATGAACCAGGCAGATAGTGCAGGAGTCATCTGAGTTTATCTTACTCACTAATGGTTTTCCAATTTTGGATACTGGTGAGGGTGATGGTTCCTCAGGGGAGTGTAGCAAAAGCCAAGTCCATGGCATCACGGGTAGCTCAACTGCACAGGAGGGGAGAAAGAATAGTGAAAGAGCAGTGGTGATCGGGGATTCATTAGCTCGGGGCATAGATATTTGTTTCTATGGCTGCAGACCTGACTTCAGGATGATGTGTTGACTCCCTGATGTCAGGGTCAGGCAGAGGTTTCAGGACATGCTTCTGCAGGAGGGTGGGCAGATAGAGGTCATGGTCCACATTGGTACCAACAATATAGGTAAGGTCCTGGAAGAAGATTTTAGGAAATTAGGAAAACATTCAAAAGCAGGACATTCAAAAGCAGGACTTCACGTGCCGGTAAGCATAGGAGTAGAAAGAGTGAGTGATTGAACAAATGGCTGGAGAATTAATGCAGGTGGGAGGGCGTTAGATTTCTGAAGCATTGGAATTGGTTCTGGGGCAGGTGGGACCTGTACAAGATGGACAAATTGCTCCTTGGCAGGACTGGGACTAGTATTCTGGCAGAAAGATTAGCTAGTGCCAATTGGGTGGTGTGATGTCCTTGGCGGCAATGCGATAAAGGCTCTTTGTGTGAACAAACAGAGTTTATTGACAAGGAACAAGGGTACAGAGGCCACTGGCCTCACTGCCCTAGAGCAGCACGGAGCTCCTGCTCCAGCTTTCCATCTTTACTATATGGCTCCCCGATATATTCTGCCCGAGAAGGGACGCCACCCTCTGGGGTGATCGCCCGCTCATGGTCCCCATTGGTCCTTGGAGATAAGTGACTTTCCTCTGCTGCGCTGTCTAAAAGAGACTGGCACCTCCATCCACTCCATGTGGGTTTAAACTAGATAGGCAGTGGGACGGGAACCTAAGGGGGAGCACAGATTGGAGGGGAGCAAAACTAGTAACAGGAAATAGAAAAATTGTAAATGAAATTAAAAGGCAGGTGAGGCGAAGATAAGTGTCAAATAGAATCAGAATGCAGAATAATGTTAAAAAGACAATTAGGGCAAGCAGCATTCACAAGGTAAATGAGTTGAAGGTAGAAATAGAGGTAAATCGGTAGATGCGGTTACAGGGTGACCAAGACTGGGAACTGAATACTTAAAGATATTCATCACATGAAGGGCAGGTAAAAAGGAAAAGGAGGATCATTTTTTCTATTCATTCGCAGGATGTAGACACCACCGGCTCGGTCTGCACCCGTTGCCCATTTGCCTATGGACTGAGTGGCTTCTAAGGTCATTTCAGAGGGCAATTAAGAGTCAATCATATTGCTGTGAGTCTGGAGTCACATGTAGGCCAGGCCGGGTAAGGTTGGCAGATTTCCTATCCTCGTGAACCAGATGGGTTTTTCTGACTACTGGGACTAGCTTTCAATTCCAAATGTTATTAACTTAATTCAAGTTCCACCAGCTGCTTTGATGGAATTTGAACCCATGTCATCAGAGCATTAACCTGAACCCCTGGGTTGCTAGTCCAGTGACATTGCTGCTCTGCCACCTGCTCCTCCCGGATGATCATGGGGACAAGATCAGTAGATTAATGAGAGGATATTGGATGTAGAATCAGTTTGGGTGGAGCTAAGAAGTAGGAAGGGGTAGCAAATATTGGCACGGGTTTTTTTATAGGCCGTCAAATTGTAATGGTAATGTTGAGCACAGCATAACTCAGGATATTAGAGCTGTACATACTTGGGTAATACAATAATAATGAGTGACTTCAATTTGCATATAGCCTGGGTAAATCAAATTAATACTAATACAGTGGAGGATCAATTCTTGAAGTGTGAACGTTGTGGATTTCTGGAGCAGTATATTGAAGCACTAACTCAGGTTCGGCTATTTTAGATTTTGTATCATATAATGAGAAAGGGCTAACACATAGACTTGCGGTAAAGGATCCTTTAAGAAATAGTGACCATAACACGGTAAAATTTTCCATTAAGTTTGAAAGTAATTTGGTTCATTCTGAAACTAGTGTCTTAAATTTGAACAAAGGAAGCGATAAACGTATGAGGAGAAGTTGGCTCTGCTGGATTGGGAAAATAAACTAAAAATGTGATGGTAGATATTTAAACAAGTATTAAATGGTTTACAATGAGTATACACTCCAAAAACCCAACACGAGAAGGGAATCAACTGTGGCCAATAAAATAAGTTAAAGATTGCATCAGATCAAAGGAAGTGACTCATAATGTTGCCAGGAAACATGGCGAGCCCAAGGATTGGGAGCAAAGGAGGATGAAGAATGATAAGGTCAAAGAGAATATGAAAACAAGTGAGCGAGAAACATAAAGGAGGACTGTAAAAGCGCCTTTAGGTGTGTGAAAAGGAAATTATTAACAAGAACAAATGCATGTCCATTACAGATAGAAACAAGAAAATTCATAATGGAGAATAGAGAAATTGCAGAAAAACTAAACAATTACTCATGTCTTTGTTGACAGAAGGCGATACAGAAAATCTCCCAGATATACTAGGGAATCAATGGGCTTGTGAAAGTGAAGAACTGAAAGAAATTAATAATAATAAAGAGGTTTTAATAATAAAAGGACAAATCCTAAGGCTGTGTATCTGGATGAACATAGCATTTGAAGCAAAACAGATGGACTGATTGTGCAAATAGAGATGAATAAGTATGATGTAATACACATTACTGCAGGATGGCATTGATTGGGGCCTAAATAATGAAGGACATGTGACTTTTGGCAAGTATAGGAAGTTATGAAAAGGTGGAGGTTCTGTTAAGTAAAGATGACATTAGTACAATGCAGAGGGCTGACCTAAGTTCAGGAGACCGGAGTATAGAAGCAGTTTGAGTAGAGGTGGCAAATCGTGAAGGCAGGAAGTCATTTGTGGGAGTGATGTACAGGCCCCGTAATAGTAATCACACAGTAGGACAGGATATCAAAGAAGAAGGAGTGGGAGCTTGTCAGCGAGGTACGGCGATTATCATGGAGGATTCTAATCTACATAAAGACTGGGATGACAAGATGGGCAAAGGTAGCGTAGGTGACGAATTCAGAAAATCTTATTGGAACTATTTCTTAGATCGGTTCATTCTGGAGCCAACCAGGTGGCAGACTGTACTACACCTGACATTGTGCAATGAGATAGGATTAATTAATAACCTCATAGTGAAGGCGGCCCAATTGAACGGTCAAGCAGACTTGATGGGCCGAATAATCTACTTCTGTTTCTAGATTACAAGTTAGCTAGGAAGGACCTAAAGAGAGAGCTAAGAATAGCCAGGAGGGGACATGAGAGGTCTTTGGCACGTAGGATCAAGGATGACCCTAAAGCTTTCTATAGGTATCTCAGGAATATAAGAATGACTAGGGTAAGAGTAGGGCCAGTCAAGGACAGTAGTGGGAAGTTGTGCGTGGAGTCCGAGGAGATAGGAGAGGTGCTAAATGAATATGTTTCGTCAGTATTCACACAGGAAAAAGACAATGTTATCGAGGAGAATACTGAGATACAGGCTACTAGACTAGAAGGGCTTGAGGTTCATAAGGAGGAGGTGTTAGCAATTCTGGATAGTGTGAAAATAGATATGTCCCCTGGGCCAGATGGGATTTATCCTAGGATTCTCTGGGAAGCTAGGGAGGAGATTGCTGAGCCTTTGACTTTGATCTTTATGTCATCATTGTCTACAGGAATAGTGCCAGAAGACTGGAGGATAGCAAATGTTGTCCCCTTGTTCAAGAAGGGGAGTAGATACAACCCCAGTAACTATAGACCAGTGAGCCTTACTTCTGTTGTGGGCAAAGTCTTGGAAAGGATTATAAGAGATAGGATTTATAATCATCTGGAAACGAATAATTTGATTAGCGATAGTCAACACGGTTTTGTGAAGGGTAGGTCGTGCCTCACAAAACTTATTGAGTTCTTTGAGAAGGTGACCAAACAGGTGGATGAGGGTAAAGCAGTTGATGTGGTGAATATGGATTTCAGTAAAGCGTTTGATAAGGTTCCCCAATGTAAGCTACTGCAGAAAATACGGAGGCATGGGATTCAGGGTGATTTAGCAGTTTGGATCAGAAATTGGCTAGCTGGAAGAAGACAAAGGGTGGTGGTTGATGGGAAATGTTCAGCCTGGAGTTCAGTTACTAGTGGTGTACCACAAGGATCTGTTTTGGGGCCACTGCTGTTTGTCATTTTTATAAATGACCTGGAGGAGGGCGTAGAAGAATGGGTGAGTAAATTTGCAGATGACACTAAAGTCGGTGGAGTTGTGGGCAGGGCGGAAGGAAGTTACAAGTTACAGAAGGACATAGATAAGCTGCAGAGCTGGGTTGAGAGGTGGCAAATGGAGATTAATGCAGAAAAGTGTGAGGTGATTTATTTTGGTAGGAATAACAGGAAGACAGAGTACTTACTGGGCTAATGGTAAGATTCTTGGAAGTGTGGATGAGCAGAGAGATCTCGATGTCCATGTACATAGATCCCTGAAAGTTGCCACCCAGGTTGATAGGGTTGTTAAGAAGGCGTACGGTGTGTTAGCTTTTATTGGTAGAGGGATTGCGTTTCGGAGCCATGAGGTTATGTTGCAGCTGTACAAAACTCTGGTGCGGCCGCATTTGGAGTATTGCGTGCAGTTCTGGTCGCCTGATTATAGGAAGGATGTGGAAGCATTAGAAAGGGTGCAGAGGAGATTTACCAGGATGTTGCCTGGTATGGAGGGAAGATATTGGGCGGGATTCTCCCCTACTCGGCGGGGCGGGGGGCCCCGGCGGGATGGAGTGGCGGGAACCACTCCGGCGTCGGGCCGCCCCAAAGGTGTGGATTTCTCCACACCTTTAGGGGCCTTGAGGGGCAAGGCCTGCGCCGGAGTGGTTTCTGGCATGGAAGGCCTTTGGTGCCACGCCAGCCAGGGCCAAAAGGAATCTGCCAGCCAGCGCGAGTCCACGCATGCGCGGGAGCGTCAGTGGCTGCTGACGTCATCCCTGTGCACGCGCAAGGGGGGGGGGTGTCTCTTCCGCGTCGGCCACAGTGAAGACTGTGGCCGAGGCGGAGGGAAAAGAGTGCCCCCACAGCACAGGCCCGCCCACCGATCGGTGGGCCCCGATCGCGGGCCAGGCCACCATGGCCCCGGGACCAGATCGCCCTGCGCCCCCCTCAGGACCCCGGAGCCCGCCTGCATCGCCAGGTCCCGCCGGTAAGAGAGGTGGTTTGATTCTCGCCGGCGGGACAGGCATTCCAGCAGCCGGACTTCAGCCCATCGCGGGCCGGAGAATCGCCGGGGGAGGGCCCGTCGACCGTCGCGCCGCGATTCCCGCCCCCGCCGAATATCCGATGCCGGAGAATTCGGCAACCGCCGGGGGTGGGATTTACGCCAGCCCCCGGCAATACTCCGACCCGGTGGGGGTCGGAGAATCCCGCCCCTTATGAGGGAAGGCTGAGGAACATGAGCCCATTTTCGTTCGAGAGAAGGTTAAGAGGTGACTTAATTGAGGCGTACAAAATGATCAGAGGAGTAGATAGGGTGGACAGTGGGAGCCTTTTTCCTCGGATGGTGATGTCTAGCACGAGGGGACATAGCTTTAAATTGAGGGGAGCTAGATATAGGACAGATGTCAGAGGTAGGTTCTTTGCTCAGAGAGTAGTAATGACGTGTTTTGGGGGATTCTAATACCATGAAGACTAGTCATATAAATGTAAATCTTTCTTTCTATCTGGATGGGGTCGGTCTGCAGAGGGCGGTGCTCGAGAATTGACATTCTTTGGGAATGATGAATTCTTTCACAGTTTGCCATTGCTCACCTGCCGTCACATCTTTGAACCTAATTTCCCAATTCCAAGTCCTGGAGTTTATGGAAAGGTCCAAAAGATTGAAGTGGGAGAGGGTGAAAATGAAGGGCAAACCCAAGGCATGCAAAGTAGCTCAGAAATAGCCTGAAAATTATCCACTTGATGACTGCATTGAGCTCTTCAAATGTATTTCCCTATTAATTCACAGTCTAGCAACACTGGGCATTCATTATACAAGGATGTAAAGAACAGTGTGTAACAATATGTGCTGGAATGTCAGGAAATTAGGTGCATATTTAAATGATGCTGCTGACCTTAATTTAAATAACCCAAGGAAGGCCTCACTAATTGTTTAATCGGAAATTTCTATTTAAAACAAAAATGAATGTCTGAATAAATAGAGTGCAAACTCAGCAGCAATCTGGCAGAACAAGCTCTTCTGAATGTTAGATTCCATTACAGCACACACGAGGTGTCTAGGAGATTGATGTCAATCCCACTGAGTCCTAATTTGCTTTGAATGCTTTTCCTTAAGAAATAAATTATTGGGCGACGTGGTGGTGCAATGGTTAGCTCTGCTGCCTCACGGCGCCGAGGACACGGGTTCGATCCCCGCCCCAGATCACTGTCCGTGTGGAGTTTGCTCGTTATCCCCGTGTCTGTGTGGGTGTCACCCCCACAACCCAAAGATGTGCCTGGTAGGTGGATTGGCCACGCTGAATTGCCCCTTAATTGAGGGGAAAAAAATCAATTGGATACTTTAGATTTATTTAAAATAAGAAAGAAATTCTTCCAAACTCTGGGACACTTCCAGGGGTGAGGGGTGACGGGGTGTGGGGGGTGATGCTGGCTAAGGTGGGATGGGAAGGGGAAGGGGCGAAGAAAGGAACGATGGCAGAGCAGTCTGCTCTCTTTACCAAAATGTACCAAAGTAAACTATGGTATTAATGCAGAAAAATTGTTTAATTTATTAAATGTGCTGGTGAGTCAAGCAATACAGAAAAATACAGCAATCTCAAGAGGTGCTGGGCCCCCAGAGATCTCCTCACACATTATCGACAAACCAGGGGTCTCTGGTTGAAAATCTGTGATTTAAGAAAACTAAGGGGCTGGATTCAGCGTCCCACCGCGCCAGATTTCTGGTTCTGCACACTGGCGGGATGCTCCATTTCCCATTGTGGTGCTGCCCCTCACCGGCGGGAAACACCCGGGCTGCCGGCAAAATGGAGCATCCCAACGGCGGAGAATTCAGCCCCAGGTATATGAGACTAAACCAATCGGTTGAGTTACAGCAGACTTATACCAAAGGCCCAAGTGCTGGTACAAGAGAGAGTCGATTACAATAGGGGAGCAAAAACGTTCAAGGGAACTGAAGTTTATTTATTTGCCCATGCAAGGCAATTTATAAAAGGCATCTCTGGCGACAACACATTTAAAATAAAACAGTTTCATGGAATTCCCTGAAGTTAGAGGCAGGCAGAGGCCCCGCATTTTCGCTCAAAGGTCAAGCGCACAGAGACGAATCCCCAGGCCTGCGAACCCGACCTTTACAGACGGCTGGCCACAGGTCAAATATTTGTTCTGGGGGAGGGCTGGATTGGAAGTCAGGCCAAGTGTGGGGGCAGGTTGGGCCCTTGACCCAACACACACTCCCCATCTGTGACAACCTATTCCCCCTCACTCTCACCCGAAGGCTTCTCATAGTTCCTACTACAATCCATGTTCCTCTATCCACCATCCTAGGGCCCTTGTCCTTTCTGGAGGTGGAGCGGGATAGAAGGCAGGACTTGGAGGTATTGTCTGCATTTATGGAGAAGACAGGAGGGGCTTATCCATGGCAGTTTACACATTCTGGGGAGGAGTTCTCGTTTTTTCCTTCGGTAAACAAAGAATATTCCAGGATTGATTATTTTATTATGAGTCGGACTCTTCTTGCTGGGTTGAAGAAGGCCAAGTACTCGGCGGTGATCACTTCAGATCCTGCCCCACATTGGGTGGACCTGGTGTTGGATATCGGTCAGGAACATTGTAGGGCGTGGCAGTTAAATGTAGGGCTGCTATCAGATTTGGGGTTCTGTGTGAGGATTTTGAGAGCCAATTGGAAGTTTGTGGAACATAATGGGCGCGATTCTCCACTCTCACGCCGGTTGGGAGAATCGCCTGGGCTGCCAAAATTTCCCGGGACGCCGGGCCGACGCCCTCCCGCGATTCTCCCAAGCGGCGGGAACGGCCCGATCGGGTTTTGCGGGCCGCAGGCCGGAGAATCGCCAGAGACACCGAAAATGGCGATTCTCCGGCACCCCCGCTATTCTGAGGCCCGGATGGGCCGAGCGGCCAGGCCAAAACGGCGGGGTCCCCCCGGCGGCGTCCACACCTGGTCGCTGCAGTCGTGAGCGGTGCGTGTACCCTGGGGGGGCGGCCTGCGGGGGGGCGAGGGGGGATCCTGCACCGGGGGGTACCTCAGATGTGGGGTGGCCCGCAATCGTGCCCACCGATCGTCAGGCCGTCCTCTCTGAAGGAGGACCTCCTTCCTTCTGCGGCCCCGCAAGATCCGTCAGACATCTTCTTGCGGGGTGGACATAGAGAGGATGGCAACCACGCATGTGCGGGTTGGCGCCGGCCAACCCGCGCACGTGCGGATGACGCCCGTTATGCGGCGCCGGCCGCGTCATCTATGCGGCACCGCTTTTACGTGGGCGACAAGGCCTGGCGCGTGTAGATGACACGGCCCCGATCCTGGCCCATTGTCAGGGCCTGAATCGGTCGGGACCGGGGCCGTTTTGCGCCATCATGAACCTCGACGGCGTTCACAACGGCACGCCCACTTCGGCACGGGAGTGGAGAATCCCGCCCAATGAATCTGGGGATGTCTCCCCCTCGATTTTGTGAGAGACGCTGGGGAGAGACGATAACATTTAAGGCACATGTGGATGGGGAGACGAGGGAGGAGCGTCAGAAACTGGTGGATGAGATTCTAGGGTTTGATCATAGCTATGCAAGGGACTTGACCTCTGAGCTTTTGGTGTACAGGAAAAACTGCAAATCCGATATCTGCCTTATTGTTTGCGTTGGTAATTGAGTCATTGGTCATTGCTTTGAGGGGCTCAAATGCATGGAGCGGGATCATTAGAGGGGGGGATGGACATAAGGGCCAGCATTCTCCGACCCACCCGCCGGTGCGAATCCCGCCACCCCGACGCCCGCTGACCTATTCTCCGGCGCTGTTTTTCGGGGGCCGGGGGAATTCCTGCCATGCCGGTCAGGGGCCATTGACAGCAGCCCCCCCCCCAGCGATTCTCCGAGCCCCGATGGGCTGGGTACCGTCCAGTTTTGGCCAGTCCCGCCGGCGTGAATTACTCACCTCACGCACGGCGGAACCTGGCAGGTAAGTTGCGGGGCTGTTCTGGGGAGGGGCGCGGGGGGATCCAACCCCGGGGGGGTGCCCCATGGTGGCCTGGCTCGCGATCGGGGCCTACCAATCTTGCAGGCGTGCTGTTTCCGTGGGGCTTTCTTTGCTCCGTGCCAGGCCCCTGTTGGGCTCCGCCATATTGCCCGGGGGCCGGCGCGGAGAAGAGAACCCCCGCACATGCACGGAAATACGCCGACCGGTCTGTGCATACACGGAAATACGCCGGCCGGTCTGCACATGCGCGAGATCAGGCCGGACGTATCGCGCATGCGGGAACTCATGTCGGCCCTTCGCCGCCGGCTGGAGCGGCACCAACGGCTCCGGCGGCAACCTAGCCCCCGAAAATTTGGAGAATTCCTCACTTTCGGGGGCTATTAATGTCGGAGTGGTTGGCGCTGGTTTTGCTGCCGGCGTGAGGACTTAGTCCCCAGAAGGGAGAATCTCACCCAAGGTGTCGTTTGTTGCTTAGAGACCCGGGTGGTCTATAGGGAATATTATGGATATTTTGCAGAGCTTTGATGCCTTCTCCAGTTACAAATTGAACATCGGGAAGAGTGAATATTTTGTGGTCAATGCATCAGGGAGAGCAGCCAGATTGGCGGGGTTGCGTTTCGGTTGGCAGGGACTAGTTTTCGATAACTAGGGGTCCAAGTGGGGGGTGTTTGAGCACTGCTTTGGAGGTTGAATTATACGAGCCTGGTGAGTAGAGTTAAGGCAGACTTGCAGAGGTCTCCCATTATCGCTGGTACGCTTGATCCAATCGGTTAAGATGAACATCTTGCTGAGATTTTTATTTTTAATTCAGTGTCTCCTTGTGTTCCTGCCCGAGTAATTTTTTCGAAGCGCGACCGGCTTATTTCCTGTTGTTTTTGGTCAGGAAAGGCCCCAAGGATTCGGAGAAGGGTTCTTCAGAGGGAGAGACAGGCATTGCCAAATTTGGGTAGCCAACGTGTTGGGGTGGTGCAGAGACCCGTAGGTTCTCTGGGTTCAAATGGAGTCAGGGTCATGTAGGGGGACAAGTTTGGGGGCATTGGTAACCGTGCCACTTCCATTGGCACCAGCGAGGTACTCAGCGAACCAGTGGTAGTATCCACGCTAAATATATGGAGGCACCACCACCAGCATTCCAAGTTGGGGGCAGTTTCAAGGCTGGCTTCCTTTTGTGCTAACCACCTGTTTGAGCCGGCATGGTTGGATGCCACCTTGGTACATGGAGAGAGAGGGACTGGAGAGAGCTGGTGATTTATTCCTGGTGGGGCATTTTGCCAGCCTGGAGGAGCTGAAGGAGAAATTTGGGTTGTTAGACTTGGACATGTTCAGGGACCTCCAGGTGCGGAGCTTTGTTAAAGGTTTTCTTTTGATTTCCTGGTGATGCCGCCATATTCTTATTGTTCAGTCTCCGCTAATTTGGAGACCAGAAGATCCAGGCCACTGTATAACCAGGCGGCCAGCACCAACAGCAGAATAGCCAATCTATAACCTCATGGCCCAATATATCTTTTATTCTCCCATTACCACCAAGCCAGGACATCAGTCCTGGTTCAATGAAGAGTGCAGGAGGGTATGCCAGGACCAGGGCCATGCATAGTTACGAATCAAGTGCCAAGCTGGTGAAGCTATAAAATAGGACTACATGCATGTTAAACAGCAGAAGCAGATATGATAGACAGACCCAAGCGATCTCACAACCAATGGATCAGATCAAAGTTCAGCATAGAGCAAGAATCAATGGATTCTCGGGACCCCCAGCCATGTGTTTTAGGATTCTCTGTTCCCGCATCCTGCCAATGGAATTTCTCATTGTAGCCACCCCACGCCACCGGTAAACCCGCGGGCGGGGGTGCACTGCTGATGGGAACAGAGAATCCTGGGAACAGAGAATCCCCATGCTGGAGAGTTCCGGCCAATATTTAAATTATAGGTGGAATGTTTAAATTATGCTCACCTTGGATGCTTAAGTTATATTACTATTGATTCATAAATTGCATGGCATTTGTTTATTAGCCTAAAGGATTGGAAAATGTTCAAGGTTTTTGTGGGGGCGTGTAACCAACTGAAAGATGTTCTTGTCTGTAGCACAATATGCATGTGGTCACCTTTATCCTGATTCTTATTTGGGCTTTTAAAAAAGAAGGATTAGCAATTTTTCATCGAGCTTTGAACTGTTTCAGGCACTGGCCTATGAAAAGAAGAAAAACTCTATTTTAACTAAAAGGTTAATTGGAGGAGCATGCGCACCTTATGGGTAACATCCAGAGTTTGAGCCCTGGGGGTTGTCTCTCACTTTAGCTTGTGATTAAGAAATTATGCCAGGCAAAAATTGTCTGATGTCAGTGTGCTGATCAGCTTGGAATACTTACTGAGTGACTGGAAATGAAATATTCCATGACAAAGTGATAGTCAATCCTTGGAACTGATTTACTGCAACCATTATTGGCTGAAGCAATTACCCATTGCTTAGTTCTATTTAAAGAAAGCACCACCAATAATCATAGGCACAATCTAAACCATTCACATTTCACGGTGTGAATGAAGCGTTAGTGCTGTCAAAGGTGCAACATAACTTTCAAATAAAAATGAACTCTTCTGCATTTTAATGTTTGTGTTTGGAAGGTCTACAGCCGAAGCTCACCTCCCTCGTCAGCTACACACTGCTACAGATTTGCAACATCATATTACACTGAGCGTTGAATAATCCTGCAATATAATTTGCATAACAGCTCTGTGATGGCTCTATGTCCCTTTATACTCTTGTCTGGCAAAGAACTAGTGATCTCCAGTTTTAAACCAGCATCTACTTCTTTTTGTGGGAGAGAGTTCCATCCTGAATCATTTTGGTCTGATTTTAAGGTGATGCGCCCTTGTTCCAGACTCCCCTTGCTATGGAAAATAAATGATTTCTATTTTTCAAAATCCCCCCAAATCTCATTCAAATCATCCTTTAACCTTAACATTGCAGGGAATATGAACCTAGTCTTTATAATCATTCCTCATAATCTAAATCTTGAGACCCTCATACCATTTTGATCAATCTACATTGCACTTCTACCAAGGTCAATAGGTATATCCTTTCTAATGTGTGTGCACTGAACTCCAGATGTTGTCTAACCAGGCAGGGCTTTGTGCAGCTGTAGCCAAAACTTCCTCTCCTCTAAATTCCATCTCACTTGGAAAGGCTTAAGGGCTGGATTTTTGCACAGTTGGGAAGACACCATTGACGTTTAAAAATGACCAGCGGAACCTGGATGTGGAGGTCCTGTCCCCATTTCCGATAGATCTAATTTTTGCTGGCAAGGGGAAGGGAAAGGGCATGAATCGCAAAAGAGGGCAAGCTGAACTCAGGAGGGCAATTTGAACATGTTGTGTCCAAACACATCCCATTTTGGCCATTGCAAGAGCCTTAATCCACAATGTTGGAGTGACAAATTGATGGAGTAGATGTAAATGCTGTTGAAGGGCAGATATGTTCTGTTTAAGCATCATGATCCAATGTTTTTCGAAATTCCACACTCTATAAACATTAAAAAACAGGCGGAAACTGTTAGTGAAAGTTATGAAAAGCCCTCACGTGGTCGACTTTGATTGGCTGGCCATCTGATAGAGGTTAGATAAAGAATTACCATCTGATTCTGAAGTATCAGTAGAGCTCTTTGTTGAAATTCCTTGAGGAACTACCTGGAGTTTCAAGTGCTACAGGTATTTCAGCAGGAAGTTCTGAGTTCCCAGTTTAATTGGCAAATTAAAGAGACTATTAAATGATTAGTTGTTTTTGATGTGGGGTCTAAATAGAAGAATGATTTTTTAATGGTGTTCTAAATATGTCCTTTATATTTAAAATTACTTAATTTATATTGGGCTGAAGCCACTGGGTGAGTTTTAAAAAGACTGAACAGCATTTTTTAAAAATAGCTTAAGCAACAACTTCTAAGATGGTCAAACATTTTTAAAACTGTACCCACTAATTTCCAAAGTCACTAAAACAGAGTAAGGCTGTCTAAAAGAACCCATCAGAGACAATTACCTTAGAGGAGTGTGAATTATCTATCACCTGAACCAGTCACAAGGGTGGGATTATCTGTTGCCCGACACTGATATCGTAATCGGCGATCAGGTGGAAAGTCCATTCTGACGCCCAAATCGGGGCAGGAGCCAGTTTGACGCCAGTCAGCCATGCACAACCCCCTCAGAAGTGGCAAAATCACATCGCACGCCGCACACCGCACGCCGTTGCTACGCCGTTGGCGCGTCATCGGAAGGCTCTCCCACGATGCTCCACACCCATTGGGCCAAGTTCCCGACCGCGTGGTTGACGTGCGGTCTGAATGGTCAGAAACCCGGCATGGCGGCTGCCGACTGTGTCCAGAGCCTCCACACTCGGCCAGGAGCCATGCGGTTGGCCGGGGGGGGGGGGGGGGGGCGGCGGGAGCTTCCGCGAGGGCTGGGGAGACTGGTGGGGGTTGGCCAGGGGGTGGCCTGTGGGGTTGCAGATGGCAAGTTGGGTCCCCGCACGGCCGGCGCCTTGTTGTACAGCACGATCGCTGCAGGTCGTCGCCGTGCGCATGTGGGACCACGGACCCGGTCATTCTCCAGCCGTTTATGGCGCGGGAGCAGAGAGTTTCATTCGGTGCCGCTGCTAACCTCTCACCGATCCCGGAATCGGCGAGGGTTCGGCGCAAATTTAGGCGTTGTAAAACGCCCACGGATTTCAGCACTTAGCTGCTGAAATGGAGAATCCAGCCCAAGTTAGCCTGTGGTGTGGACCAAGCCGTCAGACACAATCACTTTGGACAATGGACCCTGGCTGAGAATTGAACTCTTTCAATCATAATCTATTTCATGTTTACCTTGGACCTGGAATCAATCTGATATGACCATGTTTGGGTAACTGATCAGTTTGTGAGAGGTGATCATGCAATGAGCCACAAACCTGCATTTTAATTAATTGCCTTTCTCCAGGCCAGAAAACAGAAGAAGGAGATATAAAAGTGGAAGGGTCCTGAGTACGCACATATTCCTCTCTCTCTCTCTTTATCTATCTATCATGAGAGCCTTCTAACCAGCTTACCTTTGCACTTGCCTGTTCCTATGGCCACCTGGAAGCTACTTCCGGGGTTGGCAGGCCCAACTCGTTCCGCACCCCCCCCACAACCCCCTAAACAAA
The DNA here is from genome assembly GCF_047496885.1 of Scyliorhinus torazame. Classification (NCBI taxonomy): domain Eukaryota; kingdom Metazoa; phylum Chordata; class Chondrichthyes; order Carcharhiniformes; family Scyliorhinidae; genus Scyliorhinus; species Scyliorhinus torazame. The sequence continues at coordinate 66,719,708 of NC_092707.1, forward strand.
AATTGGAACTAAGGTGCCAAGTCGGGAAATTTGTCCAACCAGGGTTAACTCCCTCGGTGGTGTAAGTATGGCCCAAATATTCCATTATTATTTTTAGACCTGACCGGTAAGTGTCCTTTGACAATCAGCTTGTGGTAATGCTGGGCTTGGTTAGTCTCCAGCCATGGGCTTGTCAGAGATGCATTTTAGAAGCAAAGAACTATATCTGGCTATTTTTCATTTCCTTCCCTGAGCCAGAGAGCACTTTTATCTCAATCACTCCAATGAAAATCAACAAAACTCCTCCAGGGAGAGTAGTCAGACTCAAATGTCATTTCAGGCTGGTAGTCAAGAACTTGTGATTTAGTTATATGGAGTGCCTGGGTTGCTCCATTATTCTCTTTTCAACATAATGCATTATTCTTTTCACACTCTGCTCAACGATTTTCCAAAAAGCCTTCCATTTCTCAAAGCACGCAATAATATCCTGACCAGCCATTCATATCAACTGATATAAATTGCAATGTACAGTTTTAAATGAAGTATTGGTTCACGAAGACAGCTTTCCTGAGAATTCAAAGGTTTTTTTAACTTCCCTGTTTAATTTTAACCTCTTCTTGTCTCAAAGTTCCGCACTGAATTAGAATGAAATTAACCAGGAAAATAATATCAAGGTCATTTTGAATGGTATCTTATCAATATACAATTTACAATTAGGACAATCACTGCTTCACTTTTTTTTACATTCATTGTACAAATGAAGCACATATTGTGTATCTAAACTGTTCTAAAATAGCAATGATTCCCACTTTAATATAGAACACATTAACATACTTTATTCTCAATCTAACAACACAGAGAATTTTATTTATTTTTAAAATAAATTTAGAGTGCCCAATTCATTTTTTCCAATTAAGGGGCAATTTAGCATGGCCACTCCACCTACCCAGCACATCTTTGGGTTGCGTGGGCGAAACCCACACAAACACAGGGAGAATGTACAAACTCGACACGGACAGTGACCCTGAGCCGGATTGAACCTGGGACCTCAGTGCTGTGAAGCAGCAATGCTAACCACTGCGCCATCATGCTGCCCTCTCAATGCAGAGAATTTAATGAGTTGTGTCTTATGTTGAATTACAGAAGTACGACAGCAAGCAAGTTAAAACCATGCCATGCAATTCCAGTCACAAACATGTCAGGGGCTCGTTTAGCACACTGGACTAAATAGCTGGCTTGTAATGCAGATCAAGGCAGCAGCGCGGGTTCAATTCCCCGTATTTGGTCACTGTCTGTGCGGAGTCTGCACGTTCTCCCCGTGTGTGCGTGGGTTTCCTCCGGGTGCTCCGGTTTCCCCGCACAATCCAAAGATGTGCAGGTTAGGTGGATTGGCCATGATAAATTGCCCTTAGTGTCCAAAATTGCCCTTAGTGTTGGGTGGGGTTACTGGGTTATGGGGATAGGGTGGAGGTGTTGACCTTGGGTAGGGTGCTCTTTCCAAGAGCTGGTGCAGACTCGATGGGCCGAATGGCCTCCTTCTGCACTGTAAATTCTATGAAATTCCTGTACCAGCCTCCCTGAACAGGCACCGAAATGTGGCGACAAGGGGCTTTTCACAGGAACTTCATTGAAGCCTACTTGTAACAATAAGTGATTATTATTATTATGTCAAGAAATATCTCTGACCATTCCTAAAAACCCCCACCATATTTAATTTGGATTGGCAAATGAAGGAAATTTGTAATGTAATCACTGTTAATATCTTATTATAATCCCAAAATTTGCTACAAATACGTATAAATTAAATTGACTAAATTTAGCTTTCAATAATTTTTTTTTTAAATTCTTTCACGGGATTTGAGTGTTACTAGCAAGGCCAAGATTTTTTATTCATCCCTAATTGCACTTGAGACGGTTACAACCTTTCTTAAACCGCTTTAATCCGTGTGGTGTAGGTGCACCCTGGGCCATAACTTCTGATGAGGGTCAGAAAGAAATGACCCGCAGGAATTAGAAGAATTTCATGCACGCTTGCCTGCTCTTGAACACTGTGTTGAAACCTTCGATGGCTGGAGCTGCTCCTTGCATGCCAGAAAGCAGTCCAACTCCAGCAGATTCAAGGAGGCCAAGCCCCCCTTTTTTTTACTGCACAAGCTGCCATAAAGCAATTAGGTTTAAAGGGCCCAGTGAAATTGGCAGGCCAGGGAGAAGGTAAGTGTCTCAGGTAAGTGGATGAGATTTGGGGGATTCAGAGGTTGGGGGGGGGGATCGGAGGTTGGGAGAGGGAGAGAGTCAGGAGTCGGAGGGTGGAATGTGTGGGAAATTCGGAGTGACGGGAGGAGTGTGGAGGTCGGAGAGTGAGGGTTGAGGAAGGTTCAGAGGTCAGGGTGGTCAGTGGAAAGAGTGGGGGGGTGATAGTGTATCAGAGGACAGGAGCTGGGGGTCGGAGGTCGTGGGTGTGGGGTCTGCCGGACGTTGGGGGTGCGGGGATCAGAGGTTAGGGAGCATTGGGGGAGGTTGGGAGGGTCGGTGAAGGTTGGAGGTCAATGGTTAGAGATGGGGGTCAGGTCAGAGGGCAATGGGTGGGGGTATCGAGTTGGCTTTGTGGGTCTGGGGTTCAGATTGGGTCTGGAGGTCAGGGGGCTACAAGTCCGCACGGGGGAATCTTTGGGATGGGGGGGTAGTGTGGGTGGCATTCGGTGGGCGGGCCACGAGTGCGGGGGAGTCCAGTGGTGGGACTGGTCTAGATATTTACAATAGCCATCTTTCTTTGTGCTAGGTATGACTCCAACCAGTGAAGAGCTTTTCCTCTGATTCTCATTGATTCCAGTTTTCACATAATTAAATGCTGTCTTAATGTCATGCTCACTTCACCTCACTTAAGGAACTACATTCTATTATTCTGGGGCTATTTTGCGCTTGTGTCGACTACATTCATGGACAGCAATGCGGCACGAAATGTGTTTCTGGCCGGCGAGATCTCGTTTCCCGATTTTCCCCACACCTCACCGGTGATGTAATGAGGTTGCTACCCACAAAGGGGGAAACTTCATTTAAATACACTTTAATCATTTTAATATTATTAACGGGCCTGCCCGCCACATAACCCCCCCCCCCCTTGCTAAATATTCAAACCTCGCTAACGTGGTGATACGTCGGTGAGTTTCACAACAGATATTTAAAGAATGGAGTCAAGGGGATCCTGCCGGGGCACCAAGGTTGATATAGTCACCTGGGGGGTGTCGTGTTGGGTGTTCCGATACACAAACGAACCAACACGGTTGTAGATGGTACCACTCTGTTTTATTATTCTGTACAATAATAACTATTAACTTCTGGCTGTGGTTCGTGCTTCACCAGCTAACCTGTGGACCCAGCCCTAGCACTATCTTAGAGAGGCACTCAGCACATGGTGTATGTCTGAGTGGCACGCTGTGAGCTCTGTGCTCTGAGCTATCTCCTGGTAGAATGAGCAGGAACTGTGGTGTTCCCTGTTTTATAGTGCGTGTGCTCTCACTGGTGATTGGCTGCGATGTTGTGTGTGTGTTGGTTGGTCCAACTACCTGTCCATCAGTGTGTGTGTGTGATTGTACCATGATATGTTAATATGGATATCATGACAGGGGGAGGGTCATGTCTGGGGAGTGCCTTGGTACTGCCCCTAGCACTGCTCCCTGGCACAGGTTGGCACTGTCAACATGGCAGTGCCTGTGTCAGGGGGCAGTGCCAAGGTCGGGGCCTCTGGGTAGCCCCATTTAGAGGGGTTCTCATTCCTGGTATAGGGGAGGGAAGGACCATTGCCTTTGAAGGGGGGGAAACTGCCCAGTGAAAGGGGCACTTGCCAGACAAAGGGGCGGGGAACTTAGCAGTGGAATTAGGGGGAACTTGCCAGTGAAGCAGTGCGGGGTCTTGCCTAAAGGATGAGGTTGTCCACGATAATGCCATGGTGAGTGGGGGTAGAGGGAGATCCCCAATGCCTTTGCGGTTTGACCATAAGACCATAAGACCATAAGACATAGGAGCGGAAGTAAGGCCATTCGGCCCATCGAGTCCACTCCACCATTCAATCATGGCTGATTTCAACTCCATTTACCCGCTCTCTCTCCATAGCCCTTAATTCCTCGAGAAATCAAGAATTTATCAACTTCTGTCTTAAAGACACTCAACGTCCCGGCCTCCACCGCCCTCTGTGGCAATGAATTCCACAGACCCACCACTCTCTGGCTGAAGAAATTTCTCCTCATCTCTGTTCTAAAGTGACTCCCTTTTATTCTAAGGCTGTGCCCCCGGGTCCTAGTCTCCCCTGCTAATGGAAACAACTTCCCTACATCCACCCTATCTAAGCCATTCATTATCTTGTAAGTTTCTATTAGATCTCCCCTCAACCTCCTGAACTCCAATGAATATAATCCCAGGATCCTCAGACGTTCATCGTATGTTAGGCCTACCATTCCTGGGATCATCCGTGTGAATCTCCGCTGGACCCGCTCCAGTGCCAGTATGTCCTTCCTGAGGTGTGGGGCCCAAAAGTGCTCACAGTATTCTAAATGGGGCCTAACTAATGCTTTATAAAGCTTCAGAAGTACATCCCTGCTTTTATATTCCAAGCCTCTTGAGATGAATGACAACATTGCATTTGCTTTCTTAATTACGGACTCAACCTGCAAGTTTACCTTTAGAGAATCCTGGACTAGGACTCCCAAGTCCCTTTGCACTTCAGCATTATGAATTTTGTCACCGTTTAGAAAATAGTCCATGCCTCTATTCTTTTTTCCAAAGTGCAAGACCTTGCACTTGCCCACGTTGAATTTCATCAGCCATTTCTTGGCCCACTCTCATAAACTGTCTAAATCTTTCTGCAGCCTCCCCACCTCCTCCATACTACCTGCCCCTCCACCTATCTTTGTATCATCGGCAAACTTAGCCAGAATGCCCCCAGTCCCGTCATCTAGATCGTTAATATATAAAGAGAACAGCTGTGGCCCCAACACTGAACCCTGCGGGACACCACTCGTCACCGGTTGCCATTCCGAAAAAGAACCTTTTATCCCAACTCTCTGCCTTCTGCCTGACAGCCAATCGTCAATCCATGTTAGTACCTTGCCTCGAATACCATGGGCCCTTATTTTACTCAGCAGTCTCCCTTGAGGCACCATATCAAAGGACTCTTGGAAGTCAAGATAGATAACATCCATTGGCTCTCCTTGGTCTAACCTGTTTGTTATCTCTTCAAAGAATTCTAACAGGTTTGTCAGGCACGACCTCCCCTTACTAAATCCATGCTGACTTGTCCTAATCCGACCCTGCACTTCCAAGAATTTAGAAATCTCATCCTTAACAATGGATTCTAGAATCTTGCCAACAACCGAGGTTAGGCTAATTGGCCTATAATTTTCCATCTTTTTCCTTGTTCCCTTCTTGAATAGGGAGGTTACAACAGCGATTTTCAAATCCTCTGGGACTTTCCCTGACTCCAGTGACTTTTGAAAGATCATAACTAACGCCTCCACTATTTCTTCAGCTATCTCCTTTAGAACTCTAGGATGTAGCCCATCTGGGCCTGGAGATTTATCAATTTTTAGACCTCTTAGTTTCTCTAGCACTTTCTCCTTTGTGATGGCTACCATATTCAACTCTGCCCCCTGACTCTCCGGAATTGTTGGGATATTACTCATGTCTTCTACTGTGAAGACTGACGCAAAGTACTTATTCAGTTCCTCAGCTATTTCCTTGTCTCCCATCACAAAATTACCAGCGTCATTTTGGAGCGGCCCAATGTCAACTTTTGCCTCCCGTTTGTTTTTAATGTATTTAAAGAAACTTTTACTATCATTCCTAATGTTACTGCTAGCCTACCTTCATATTTGATCCTCTCTTTCCTTATTTCTCTCTTTGTTATCCTCTGTTTGTTTTTGTAGCCTTCCCAATCTTCTGACTTCCCATTACTTTTTGCCACATTATAGGCTTTCTCTTTTGCTTTGATGCATTCCCTAACTTCCTTTGTCAGCCATGGCTGCCTAATCCCCCCTCTGATAACCTTTCTTTTCTTTGGGATGAACCTCTGTACTGTGTCCTCAATTACTCCCAGAAACTCCTGCCATTGCTGTTCTACTGTCTTTCCCACTAGGGTCTGCTCCCAGTCGATTTTCGTCAGTTCCTCCCTCATGCCCCTGTAGTTACCTTTATTTAACTGTAACACCTTTACATCTGATTCTACCTTCTTTCTTTCCAATTGGAGATTGAATTCTACCATATTATGATCACTGCCTCCTAAGTGCTCCCTTACTTTAAGATCTTTAATCAAGTCTGGCTCATTACATAACACTAAGTCCAGAATGGCCTGTTCCCTCGTGGGCTCCATCGCAAGCTGTTCCAAAAAGCCCTCCTGTAAACATTCAATGAATTCCCTTTCCTTGGGTCCACTGGCAGCATTATTTACCCAGTCCACCTGCATATTGAAGTCCCCCATGATCACTGTGACCTTGCCTTTCTGACATGCACTTTCTATTTCGTGGTGCATTATGTGCCCCCGGTCCTGACCACTGTTAGGAGGCCTGTACATAACTCCCATTATGGTTTTTTTGCCTTTGTGGTTCCTCAACTCTACCCACACAGACTCCACATCATCTGACCCTATGTCGTTTAATGCTATTGATTTAATTTCATTCCTAATTAACAAGGCAACCCCGCCCCCTCTGCCCACCTCTCTTGTCTTTTCGATAGGTTGTGAATCCCTGGATGTTTAAATGCCAGTCCTGAACCCCCTGCAACCATGTCTCTGTGATGCCGACCACATCATACCTGCCAGTCACAATCTGGGCCACAAGCTCATCTACCTTGTTCCGTACACTGCGCGCATTTAAATATAGCACCTTTAATTCTCTATTGACCGTCCCTTTTTGTTTTCTTAGTGTGGTGGACCTTGGTTTACTGAGCCTTTTCATACACTGTGTCATATTTTGTGGGATGGGGACTATCGTAACCTCTCCTGAGTTTTGTCTTTTCGTGCTTTTTTGTATTCCTAAGCAGCTACGCTTCCCACTGATTACTTCACCTCTTGGTTCCCTGACTTTCCCTTCCCCCCCCAATCTTTAGTTTAAAGTCCTATTGACCACCCTATTTACTCTTTTCGCCAGAACACTGGTCCCAGCTCGGTTCAGGTGGAGACCATCCCAACGGTATAGGTCCCCCCTGTCCCAAAACTGATGCCAGTGTCCCACGAAAAGGAACCCCTCTTTCCCACACCACTCTTTCAGCCATGTGTTAACTTCCCTTATTCTTGCCTCCCTATGCCAATTTGCACGTGGCTCGGGCAGTAATCCAGAGATTATGACCCTTGAGGACCTGTTTTTTAATTTGAATCCTCGCTCTTTATAATCTCTAAACAGGTCCTCTTTCCTAGACTTGCCTATGTTATTGGTACCGACATGGACCACAGCAACTGGATCCTCCCCCTCCCTCTCCAGTATCCTTTCAAGCCGGTCAGAGATGTCCCGCAACCTAGCACCGGGCAGGCAACATACCATGCGGGACTCTTTATCCTGCTCACAAAGGATACTATCTATCCCCCTGATAATAGAAACCCCCACAACTACAACTTGCCTATTTACTCCCTCCCCTTGAATGGCCTGCTGAACCATGGTGCCTTGGTCAGCTGACTAATCCTTCCTGCAGCCCTGTTCGCCATCCACACAGGGAGCAAGTGCCTCATACCTGTTGGACAGAGTCAAGGGCTGAGGCTCCTGAGTTCCTGACTGCTGGTTCCCTTTACCTGCCTGACTTGCAGTCACACCCTGCTGTCCCTGGCCACTGGCAGGATTTAAACTACTTACTCTGACAGGTGTGAAGCTCAGACTCCAGCTCATCAACTCTGAGCCGGAGCTCTTCGAGCAGCCAACACTTACTGCAGATGTGGACGCTGCAGCTCGCAATAGGATCTGCCAGCTCCCACATCGATCAGCTCAAGCACATCACCTGACCAGCCATCACTAATTAATTAATTAGTTTATTTTAAGTTTACGAGTTTAGCTGTGTTTTTTTTTTAATTTGGGGCAGATTTGCTATCAACCAATCAGATCACAGCTTCCCTCTGATGTCACTTTTGGGGAAAAAACTGGACAACAGGAAGTAACCGTTAGGTTTTTATACTCACAGAAAATGCTCCTCCTCCTCTGAACGGCTCCTGAAATTAGGCCCGAAGAAGAAAGAGAGAGAACAAAACAGTAGGGGAAAAGCACCTTCTCCCACTCTTCACCGAATTACCTCACTGCAACAAATTACCAAATTCTCACTCGGCCTGTGTCTCTCTCACTCAGGCTGTGTCTCCTTGACCTGCGCAATGTTTACTAATGTGCGCTTTCTGTCTGTCTTTTATACAGACTTTAGGATGACTCACACTAAAACTTCAAAGAGAAGAAAACAATGTGTACCTTTGTGCCCCTTAACAGGCCTCAGGTGACTGCCAGATAACTGCCTCTCAGCAATTAGGGTGGGGGCAGCTTCAGCCAATCAGACGCTAATCTACACTGCACTTTTAACTGAAAAACAGCAAAATTAGATTAACCACTTACCTTTCCTGGTTACCTCACTGCACCAAATTACCAAATTCTCACTCGGTCTGTGTCTCTCTCACTCAGGCTGTGTCTCCTTGACCTGCGCAATGCTTGGTGGGAGAATGTTTGGTGGGAGAAAAGCCCACAGTACCTTTATGGAGAGGGCGGGGGAGCCCCCATATCTTTGTGGTGTGGGTATAGAGCCCCCAATACCTACATGGGGGTTGGGAACCCCTGAAACCTATATGGTGGCAGATACTATCGTCGTTGTTTGGGGGGGGGGGGGCCCGATGCTTGTCAGGGGCAGGAGCACTCCGTGTCCATGGAGGGGTGGGAAAAGGTTAACTTCAGTATTGGTTGGGCGCCCAGTAAAGATGGCTCCCCGATCTCTGTGGAACCGGCCTTGCCAACTCTATGAGGACCCGCCCCACCACACTGGTGGAACAAACCACGACCTTAGATGGTTTTTTTGTTCGAGTGCCTGAAGATCTGGAAACGCGGCTGTGCATCCGGAAAGATACACGCCGGTTTTTAGTCAGTCTGACCACTCTGACAAATAATGGGAAAATTACGCCTTCTCTGTGAGAACACCTTTTGTAAAAACCAAAAAGTTGCAATATTAAAGATAAAAGCTCAGGTATTAATGTTGATGAATGGTCTTGAGCTTCAATATTCAACAGAGTATCTACTGGTATCTATATTTTTGTCAGAGGAATGGCAGGTTCCCCAAGAAAACAAGGCATGCAAAGTTAAGTGAGATCATAATTCTGATCTTTATCTGAGCGAGCGTCAGTGTGGTAAAGGTGGGCAGAGCTGGCACTGTGACCACCTGATGGAAGCATCATCGTACTGGTGCCATTTTACAGAATATTCTAAATTAAATTGGCAAGCTTTGCTAAAGTTGAAACACACTAAACATTTGTGTAAGAAGCCTTAAACAGTTCAATAAATGTTCTTGCATTAAGGATATGTTAAATTTTCCAACTGTTGCACCAGATTTTAAAGATGAAAACAGTCTTAAAATGACATTTCCAAGTCCCCTCACGAAGAACACCCTGGGCTGGCTTCTCCGTTCCCCCACGCCAAAATCGTGTTCGGCGAGGGGGCGGAGAATCCTCGATGGTGCCAAAATCAGGGGCGGCACCGCTTTCGCGATGCTCCGCCCCCTGAAAAGCGGCGTGCTCTAGGAGTACACCGCGTCACGTATCCACGTCCTCAGGTCATTGCCTGAGGCCCGTCCCGCGATGCTCCGTCCCCAGCCGGCCGAGTTCCCGACGGCGTGGCGCACCTGTGGTCTCACCTGTCATGAACTTAGCATGGTGGCTGTGGACTCTGTCCGACGCCGCCACAGTCGGGGGAGGGCCCATCCGCAGCAGGAGGGGCTTCATTCGGGGCTGGGGACTCTGTGGGCGGGCAGACCGAGGCGCACGAGCGGCCGAAGGGGGGTACTATATTTGCGGTCCAGGTACGCAGGCTGAGCCTGTCAAGAAGCACGCCGCGGTCGCTGCAGGCCGCCACCATGCGCATGCGCGGCCACGTACCCGGGAATACTCAGGGCCATAGCGGCAGCTACGCTGCCTCCCTGCTAGCTCCCAGCAAAACGCCGAATTGATTGCCGTTTTGCGCCAGTTTCCCTGGTGTAAAACATCACCGTTTTCACGCCGGCATGGGGACTTAGTCTCCCAAACGGAGAATCCAGCCCCATAACTTCTTGATTTATACGTCAAAGAAAGGTCGGAATTCTCCAGTCTTCGGGATTCAAGCATGCCCCCGTCAGCGGGTTTGATGGTGGTGTGGGGTGGCCTCAATGGGAAATCCTATTGACAAGCGATGGGCGGAGAGGATCCCGCCACCAGTGAATGTTGCGCGGCCGAGAAACACGTGCTGGGGGACCGGACAATTCCAACCCAATATCTTCTGATCTTCTGCCTGACTTGTACATGGCCCCTATTTTTCATTTTGGTTCTTATAATCCGAAAGTGACAAACACCAACAGCTGAAATTTCCAGAACTTTGCAAAACTCCCAAGAAGTGGCTAAACACCACTATTTGCATGAGTTCTCCAGAGTTTGCACAGGATCCTTTGATGTGGCATAATGTTCCTACACTTGTAACAATGCATCATTTTCTATATTACAGCAGTGATTACACTTCAAAAGCATACTTCATTGACTGTAAAGCATTTTGAGACAATGCGTGCCCATGAAAAGCAAATGCTATACAAATGCATTCGTTCGTTACATCATCTGTCTTACTGTCATGTGAGAGTACCTTTGAGAAATGGGTGCTTAAGAAATGTACCTTTAAGAAATGGGTGTTTATCAGTGATGTCAGAGTGTGAGTGGAGCTGGGCTGTCTGTCAACTTTTTACTTTCATTTTGGGCTGTTTGCTGCAGGGTGTGTTTTAGTTTTGTTTTCAGTGCTGGACCTGAAGCCAGACAGAGCAGGTGTACTGTTGATCTCTCTGCCATGAAAAGACTTTCTCTTGATAATCTGGTCAATTCAGAATTATAAATGTTCTCAGTAGTGAATGTAAACCTAATGTGCTTCTGTTAAAAGGTGTTTCTTTTGTCTTCTGGATGTTGTTTGGGAAGTTATTAAGGATTACTTCGTGTTGTATTCTTTGGGGGTTGTATGTGAATTGATGGTTGCTAAGATGTTCACTGTATGTTTTGAAAAGGTTAACTTGAGTTCATAGAATAAACATTGTTTTGCTTTAAAAAATACTTTTCCATTTCTGCTGTACAACACCTGTAGAGTGGGCCGTGTGCTTCCCATCTGACAATCTATTAAAAGTTGTGAGTCAGGTGAATTCCATGATACACTTTGGCGTTCTCTAAACCCTGGCTCATAACAAATTGGGGGCTCGTGGGGGATAAAAGTCTATCTATTGGATTGGCTTTGTGCACTTAAAGACGGTGAAGTGTGAGCATATTGTGGTTGCTTTTCAGGTGTGGTATTTCAGTTTAAATAAGGAATGTGTTGAGGAAAATGGCTCTTTCAGAGGCTCAGACGTTTTTGGGGGTGGTGACGGTCACACGCAGTGCCTTATAGACAGAGACTAAAAGCAGACTGTTAGATTTGGCAAAAACATTGCAGTTAACATTACCTGACAAAATGCAAAAAGATGAGGTAATTATGGCGGTGGCTAAGCATTTAATGATGCCTGATATACAGTTTGACTCATTGGAAATGGCAAAAATTCAGTCACAAATTAAACAAATGGAACATGAGAAAGAATTAAAGCAGCTTGAATACGAGAGAGAGGAAAAAGAAAGAGAGAGAGAGGAAAAAGAAAGAGAGAGAGGAAAAAGAAAAGGAGAGAGAAGAAAGAAGAAAAGAAAGAATAGCCCTAGCAGAACAAAAAGAAAGAGATAGGGAGATACAGATCAGGGAAAAAGATAAAGAGAGAGAGTTTGAACTTCGGAAAATGGCCATGAAACATGACAGTTAGTTAAAATTGGCAGACGTAAAGGCAGACGTACAGTTGGATGATAGCAATGTGAATAGTGATAAAGGGCGTTGTCGTTGAAGGCTTGGTGGGGATCTATTTAAATATGTCCAAGTATTGCCAAGGTTTGATGAGAAGGAGGTAGAAGCCTTTTTCATTTCATTTGAGAAGGTAGCTAGACAAATGAAATGGCCACAGGACATGTGGGTATTACTGATTCAAACAAATCTGGTAGGTAGGGCTAGTGAAGTGTTTGCATCACTACCGGAGGAGGTATCTGGGATGTACGAGGAGGTGAAAAATTCCATCTTAGGTGCACATGAAATAGTGCCTGAAGCTTACAGACAAAGGTTTAGAAATTTAAGGAAAGAGTTTGGTCAAACATACATGGAGTTTGAAAGGATCAAACAGAGTAATTTTGATAGGTGGATAAGGCCTTTGAAAATAGACCAAACGTATGAAGCTCTCAGAGAAATTATACTTTTGGAGGAGTTTAAAAATTCAATTCCTGATTTAGTGAGAACTCATGTGGAAGAGCAGAGGGTTAAAACTGTGAGGTTAGCAGCAGAAATGGCAGATGATGATGAATTAGTTCATGAATCAAATCTTGGTTTCCGACATCAGTTTCAGCCTGTGAGGAATAGAAACTGGGGACATGAGAAATACTCAAGTGGTAAAGATGATCTGATGGGAGATAATGAGGAGAGTGTACCTCAGAGTAAAAAGGAAATCCAGGAGGGTGGAAAAGAAATGAAAAGTTTCAAATGTTTTCACTGTCATAAGCTAGGCCATGTAAAGTCACAGTGTTGGTGGTTGAAGAAAAGCACTGGGTAGGCTGATGTGGTAAAACAGGATAAGACAGTGGGGTTTGTTAAAGTGGTAAAGGAAAGCCCAAGTGAAGCGAAGGAGGTGCAAAAGATTGTACAGCCTGATCAAGAGGTGATTGATAAGAAGGTGCCAGATCTCTTTCAAGAATTTACTTGTGTGTGTAAAGTTTACTCATGTGTATCAGGAGGAGCAGGTAAAGAAGTCACAATTTTAAGAGATATGGGAGCTAGTCAATCTTTAATGGCAAGAGCTGAGGAGTTATGTAGTTTGGGAAGAATGTTGCCAGAAAAGGTGGTAATATGTGGAATTCAGGGTGAGAGGAGTAGTGTTCAATTATAGAAGGTGAGGTTGTAAAGTCCAGTGAAGAGTGATGAAGTGGTAGTAGGAGTAATAGAGAAAATATCTTGTCCAGGAATAAAACAATTTATATCAACTGCGTACCATCCAGAATCGCAGGGAGCGTTAGAAAGATGGCATCAGACATTAAAGACAATGTTGAGGGCTTATTGTCAAGATTATCCAGAGGATTGGGATAAAGGAATTCCATTCATACTGTTTGCAATTAGGGATGCATCTAATGAGTCAACCTAATTCAGTCCTTTTGAACTAATTTTTGGTCATGAGGTAAGAGGACCACTTAAGTTGATTAAGGAAAAATTGGAGAGTGAGAAATCAGAAATTACATTATTGGATTACGTGTCAAATTTTAGGGAACGATTAAATGGAGCAGGTGAATTGGCTAGACAACATTTAAAGGTTGCACAAAATGTGATGAAACGGGTAGCGGAGAAGAAATCTAAAGTTTGTAGTTTTCCTATGGAGATAAAGTTTGAGTGTTGTTACCAGTGGTAGGTGAGCCTTTAAAAGCTAGGTTTTGTGGACTGTATCAGATTGAAAGGAAATTAAATGAGGTGAATTATGTGGTAAAAACACTGGATAGAAGGAAAATTCACGAGTGTGTCATGTGAATATGCTTAAAAGGTACTTTGAAAGGGAAGGAGAGGAAAAGGAGGAGGTTTTAATGATTCTAACTCAAAGTGACGAACCAAATCCAGGTGACTTGGAACTTGACAAACCTCAAATTAAATTGGAAAACGAGGATGTTCTTAAAAATTGGGATAAATTGTTGAGTTACCTTCCAGAGGAAAAGCAAACTGACCTGAAAGAGTTATTGATATCACGTCGGCAAGTTGGTAGAGATAAATTGGGAAGTACTAAAATGGCTATACAAAATTTAGATGTGGGAAATGCTGTTCCAATCAAACAACATCCATATAGACTTAACCCTTTAAAATTGGCACAGGTTAACAAAGAGATTGAGAGTATGTTTAAAAATGGCATAATTGAAGTGGGTGGCAGCCAATGGAGCTCACCCATAGCGATGATACCTAAACCAGATGGTACCCAACGGTTGTGTGTGGACTATAGAAAGGTTAATGCAGTTACAAGAATGGACTCTTATCCTCTCCCACGTTTGGAGGATTGCATTTCGAAAGTGGGACAATCAGCTTTTATTTCTAAACTAGATTTCCTTAAAGGTTACTGGCAGGTACCTTTATCCGAAAGGGCGAGGAGATTTCCGCTTTTGTGACTCCAGATGGTATATACCAATTCAAAGTTATGCCATTTGGCATGAAAAGCGCCCCAGCCACATTTCAACGGTTAACTAACAAAGTCGTTTCAGGGTTACCCAATTGTGCGGTACACATCGACGATCTGGTAATTTTCAGTCAGACATGGACAGAACATTTGAAACATCTGGTGGAGTTATTCGATCAACTTCAGGAGGCAGGTTTGGTGATAAACCTAGCCAAAAGTGAATTTGGAAAAGCCAAAGTCACTTTCATTGGCCATACAATCGGATAGGATTGAATGGTCACACGGGATGTGAAACCAATAGTTATTGAGGAGTTTTCAATACCCTCAAGCCGAAGGGAAATAATGCCATTTCTTGGCATGAGTGTATTTGATCGAACATTTGTGCAAGAGTTTTGTAGCGTGATTGCTCCACTGATGGACTTGCTGAAGAAATGTCGAAAATTTCAATGGACAGCGGAGTTTCAACTGGCATTTGACTGCCTGAAAGCTGTGATAACCAATGCTCATGTGTTGGAGAATTACAAGGGACTCTGTGATCAGATTGAACTAAAGTATCTGACTTTAAAGAGAAACGCCGAGGCATAGAGAAATGGATGGATCATGCAGAGACCTTCTTATTCAAAGAGACTGTCAAACGAGAAAGATTTCAGTTGGAAGAAGAACGGGGAGAAAATGGACTATATTATTATACCTGTTTGCGTGTGTTGTTTTTTGAAACAAAAAAGTATATTTACTGTGTGCATTTCTTTAAGGATAGTGAAAAGGTGAAAAATGAAACTATCTTGAAGTTGATGGGGTTTTTTTTTCTTCGGGGGAGGTGTCATGTGAGAGTACTTTTAAGAAATGGGTGCTTAAGAAATGTACCTTTAAGAAATGGGTGTTTATCAGTGATGTCAGAGTGTGGGTGGAGCTGGGCTGTCTGTCAGCTTTTTACTTTTGTTTTAGGCTGTTTGCTGCAGGGTGTGTTTTAGTTTTGTTTTCAGTGTTGAAGCTGAAGCCAGACAGAGCAGGTGTACTGTTGATCTCTCTTGATAATTTGATGAATTCAGAATTATAAATGTTCTCAGTAGTGAATGTAAACCTAATGTGCTTCTGTTAAAAGGTGTTTCTTTTGTCTTCTGGATGTTGTTTGGGAAGTTATTAAGGATTACTTCGTGTTGTATTCTTTGGGGGTTGTATTTGAATTGATGGTTGCTAAGGTGTTCACTGTATGTTTTAAAAAGGTTAACTTGAGTTCATAGAATAAACATTGTTTTGCTTTAAAAAATACTTTTCCATTTCTGCTGTACCACACCTGTAGAGTGGGCCGTGTGCTCCCCATACCACAATCTATTAAAAGTTATGGGTCAGGTGAACTCCATGATACACTTTGGGGTTCTCTAAACGCTGGCCCATAAAACTGACTGTGAACAGCACTGCAGCAAACCCACTCATCATGTAAAAATTAAATATTAAAGCCATAAAAAAATATATATATGTATTAGGTTCACCAAAGTGTGAAGCATCTGTGCTTGGGAAAGGCTCCATTCTCAACAATGCCATCCAGAAATATACTTTGTAGTGCCTGTGAATACATGACCTGGGGTATTTTGTCAGGTACTTCTTCTCCGATGACTGTATTGATATGCCCAAAATGACCCCCTTTTCCTAATGTGTAACTTCATATCAGCTAACCTTTCTTTACATGAATGAGAGAGCTCTTATCATTGCAGATCATAGCAGCTTTCTTTGGCATTTCCTGTCATGCATCACTGTGTGACCTAAGTTGAGTAAGTCAGATATGAAGGTTAGTCGCTGTTGTTAAGAGTATCAAACCGTTCAGAAAAGTACCATTTTTCTCTCCCTTTGCCCTGTTAAGCTATCGTCCATTATTCCTTTGGAGTATAAGTCTTCAGATAAAGAGATGGTGATTTTTGCACGTTCTTATGAGCACAATTATGC
Source organism: Scyliorhinus torazame (assembly GCF_047496885.1). Taxonomy (NCBI): domain Eukaryota; kingdom Metazoa; phylum Chordata; class Chondrichthyes; order Carcharhiniformes; family Scyliorhinidae; genus Scyliorhinus; species Scyliorhinus torazame. The sequence goes on from NC_092707.1 coordinate 66,736,058, forward strand.
TATGTCCATAAATCATCTTCTTCTTGGGTTCTCTGCCTGAAGGCAGGTCCAACCTACTGTGCCACAACCATGGGTAGGGCAAGGAAGTGAGTCACAAATCCACCTGCAGTTGGATAAGGAATCAAACCTCATGATGTTGGACCAGCCAGATCCACACCAGCCGTCCAGTCAACTGAGCCAACTGACTCTCCAAGGAGTCCAGGTTGCTGTGGCAACATATACATCTTCCTTTATATACAACAGATAGTGATGGTGGATTTCCCATTTCTTCCCATCACATGGCTGATCAAGAATCTCCCCTGCTCTTACCACCTGCCATTGGTGTAAGTTGGAAGGATTTACAAGTTGTTACTAAACCTGTGTGGCCACGTTATGAGCGCACCTTCCTTGGCCATCAAAGTCCTGGAGTGGGACTTGAACCTGCAGCCGCTGGCTCGAGGATTCTACCCACTGCTCCACAAGACCATGGTGTGCATAATTATACATGCAAATTCAGGGCATGTGCTTAGCGAATGATATACCTGCAGTCACTTGCAAAAGCTGCAGAAGACGGGAGTCCTGTTGCAGTATCTTTGGCAAAATAGTATGTATTGCAGTACAAGTGCCTCAAGGCTGGTTATTAGAGATCAATAAGCAATGTTAGCTAATGCATCTTAATGTCCAACTTCAACGTTGATGCCTCTGGGAAGTAGGAGTTAATTACACTTCACTAAATGTTGTACAGCACTCCTGTTGTGATTGATTTGATAACAATCAATATTATTTTGACTGGATTATGTGGGACAGTCCAAAGGTAATTGAGCTATTCTGCAAACCTTATACATGAATGGTAGATCACAAAGGTAAAGTATCTCACATACTGGAAATCTGAAAGAAAAACAGGTGTTCCGAACAATTTCTTTAATGGTCGATCCAATCAAACTTTTCAATCTGTACTTGTTAGGGAAGGGAGAGAATCATCTGATAGTCTTTATGTGGTTTAGATTGCACATTTGAATTTTGGATGCAACGCTTCTTGCTTACTGTATGGAGAGAAGCATTCGGATGTAGTAGAGAGATGCGCTATGTGGGAAGTATTTTCTGTTGGCTGGTTTCAGTGAAACAAGTCGACTGTTGGCCGAGACCAGTAGCCACTAATTTTTGCAGTTTAGTATTTTTGCATTTTATTTCTGCATTGCCCCAGTTTTTAAGCCTATATTAAATATTTAAAATTATTTTGTATTGAATCTTACTTTGCAGACATTAACCTAAACCAGATATGATTATGCTTTGATTATTGATCATCATTGTAATATTAAATGTAAATTTGGACTTTTTCCCCCTAAGGTCTTTTCTTGCACACCACAGCTACCATTTCGCTGGTTTGACTGCAGATGCACAATCACTAAAAAAAAGTTATATTTCCACCCCACCATTATTTTAAAAAGAGGAACTGTTCTTACTATATTGACCCTAATGACCCTTGTACTGAAAGAGGGGTCTCACACGGGGTGGTCAACTAGTGTAGTCAACCACTGGAGATGACGTTTGATTGATGGGCATAACATTGGATAAATGACAGATGGAAAAACACCATCAAAGATATTGCAAAGTCTGCAAGGCCTTGCAGTGCCTGCAAGGAGAATTCATAAGGACTTGTTTTGAGAATGTCTGAACATGGTCTCAAAAAGCTGTGTTGGAACCAGAAATTTGGCATAAAGGGACATTGCTTCCAGGACCCAGGACTGCAGCCAGAGTGCAATAGCTAACCACCAAAGACGAAAGATGCGACACCGGAGTGACTGGTTGAAGAGTGTAATTGAAAATATGGAAAGATATGTCATTTGAAACATGGAAGTCTGGCAATACCTGATCTAAGAGAAACATGAGAGAATGTAGGGAAAGATCCCACGAAGGGTTAACAGCTGCTGCAAAGAGTAGGATTATAAAATGCACATTCCTTCTTCCAAACAGGCTTAGCAAACAAACAGGATTAGTCAGGCAGCTGAACACGAACTCGGTCAGCACGGACCAGAGCAGGGAGATCTGTGGCGTGGGCATCATACGGCGACTTGCATTGGGCCCGAGATAGTTGCATTCTTTGCAGGGTCGGAAAATTGTCAAGATCTGGGATGTGGATAGCTGGTACTGTCATCCGTAGTGTGCGGTTCATTAGCAGCTGTGCTGGGGACAGGCCAGCAGACAAAGGAGTCGCCCTGTAGGCTAGCAGTGCCAGGTGAAAATCTGAACCCGAATCAGCAGCTTTACACAACAGTCGTTTTACAATGTGTACCCCCTTTTCTGCTTTCCCATTTGACTGGGGTAGTGGGGGCTTGAAGTGACGTGCGTGAAATTGTACTGTTGGGCAAAATCCGTCCACTCCTGACTGAAGAAGCACGGGCCATTATCTGTCATGACCGTAAGTGGAATGCCATGACGGGCAAAGGTCTCTTTGTGCGCCCTGATGACTGTTGCTGATGTGAGGTCATGCAGTCTGACCACCTCAGGGTAATTTGAAAAATAGTCCACGAGGAGGACGTAGTGCGTGGGAGAGATCAATGCCAACCTTGGTCCATGGGGACGACACCAGTTCATGCGGCTGCAAAGTCTCTTTTGGCTGAGCCGGCTGGAACCGTTGGCACATTGGGCAATTTAGGACAGTGTTGGCGATGTCGTCATTGATGCCAGGCCAATATACTGCCTCTCGGGTTCACTGGCGACACTTTTCCACCCCCAGGTGACCCTAGTGGAGTTGGCCGAGGACGAGCTCTCGCATACTCTGTGGTATTACTATCGTGTCCAGTTTCATTAGCATGCCATCGACCACTGCCAGGTCATCTTTTATATAGTAGAACTGTGGGCACTGGCCCTTCTGCCAACTATCTGTGAGATGGCGCATGACCCGTTGGAGTAAAGGATCCCTGGCCGTCTCTTGACGAATCTGCACGACCCTTTCGTCAGTGGCCGGAAAGTTGGATGCGCAGAACTCAACATGGGCGTCGATCTGGCAGACGAAGTCCAACTGCTCGCAAGGCGTGATGATGGAGCAAGAGAGTGCATCGGCCACAATGAGCTCCTTGCCCGGGGTGTAGACCAGGTCAAAATCATAGCGTCGGAGTTTGAGGAGGATGCGCTGTAGGCGTGGCGTCATATCGTTGAGGTCCTTCTGTATGATGTGAACCAATGGCCTGTGGTCCGTTTCGACCGTAAACTTGGGGAGTCCATACACGTAATCATGGAATTTGTCAATCCCCGTGAGGAGGCCCAGGCACTCTTTCTCGATTTGAGCATATCGCTGCTCAGTCGGAGTCATGGCTCTAGATGGAGGAGTACTGCCCCAATGCCAGCCTGGCTCCCGTCGGTGGAGATCTTTGATTCCTTGGCAGGGTTGAAAAATGCCAGGACCGGGGCCTTGGTGAGTTTCACCCTGAGCTCACGCCACTCTCGCTCATGATCAGGGAGCCACTTGAAGTCGGTGTTTTATTTACAAGATTGCGGAGAGCTGTGGTGTGAGATGCGAGGTTGGGGATAAACTTCCCAAGGAAGTTGACCATCCCTAGGAAGCGGAGGACCGCCTTCTTGTCCTCCGGTGTCTTCATAGCATTGATCGCCGACACCTTATCTGCGTCTGGCTGCACACCGAACTGCGAAATATGGCCGCCAAGGAACTTTATTTCTGCTTGACTGAACGAGCACTTGGCTCTGTTGAGTCAGAGGCCATGCTCGTGGATCCTATGGAACACTCGCTTGAGGCGATCGATGTGTTCCTGAGGAGTTGTGGACCAGACAATGATGTCATCGACGTACACTCGCATCCCCTCGATGCCCTCCATTATTTGCTCCATTATTCGGTGGAACACTTCCGAGGTGGAGATGATGCCAAAGGGCATCCGGTTGTAACAGTAACGACCAAATGGGGTGTTAAAAGTGCAGAGCTTTCGACTGGATGCGCCTAGCTGTATCTGCCAAAACACCTTGGAGGCATCCAGCTTCGTAAATAACTTGGCGTGAGCCATTTCCCTCGTGAGCTCTACTCGCTTAGGGATGGGGTAGTGTTCCCCCATGATGTTACGATTCAAATCTTTGGGGTCGATACAAATGAGAAGTTCCCCTGACGGTTTTTTGACACAAACCATGGAGCTAACCCAGTCCGTAGGTTTTGTGACCTTAGAAATGACGCCCTGATCCTGGAGGTCTTGCAGCTGCTGCTTGAGGCGGTCCTTAAGGGGTGCAGGCACCCGACGCTGGGCATGAACCATGGGTGTGGCATTCAGTTTCTGATGAATCTTGTATGTGTAGGGGAGTGTGCCCATACCTTCGAAGACGCTGTGGTATCGTGCTATGATGTTATCTAATTGGGTTTGAAAGTTGGCATCTGGCGAGGCTGATGCCTCAGTGGGCGACATGGAGTGAACCCGCTGCACAAGATTCAGGATTTTGCTGGCCTGAGCACCGAGCAAGGAAGCTTTGTTGGACGCGACTATGTCAAAATGCAGGGTGGCTCTTGAGGAACGATGAGAAACCACAAGCTGGCATGAGCTACTGGCAGCAATGGCATTGCCACTGTAGTCGATGAGCTGGCAGACCGATGGAAGAATGCTCGGCTTGACGTGGACGGTATCCACGTCAGACTTCAAAATGAGGTTCGCTGAAGCACCGGTTTCCAGCCTGAAGCGTATGCGAGATTCGTTGACCGTAAGGATGGCACACCACTCGTCATCCGGATCAATGCTCAGCACTGGGAGTGGATTAGCCTTTTTTTTGGAAAGCATCGTATGCTTCGTGATGATGCCCACCCGGAATGGGGATGTGAGATCCTCGGTGTTGGGATCTGGAACCATGTCGGAGTCGGAGTTGCTGCACTGACCGGACATTCCTGCGCTGCGGCTGGGATCGCTGTGTGGTTGGCAGTTGAGCAGATCTGCACAGGGCTACATAGTAGCCAAGCTTGCCACACTGGAGACAGCGTCGAGATTTTGCGGGACATTGCCACTTTAAGTGGGTGGTGCCACAGTTGTTGCACGTCATGACGCCGACGTCAGGACATTCTTTGCGCCACCGCGCATGCGTGGTGCGGTCGAAAGATGTGCGCACATGCGCAGTTCGATCCTCGGCCTCGCCGTCCCCTCGGTCGTTGTGCGCATGCGCAGGAGCCCGGAAAAGCATGCAAAATGGCTGCCCCCATCCAGACTCAGGCCCTGGAGCTGTTTTACGGCCTGCACTCACTCCGCATCGTGGGGGCCTTGCCGCCTTGAAAAGGGAGAACCGGTCATTAGCGTGCTCATGTAGGACGCAGGTTTCGATGGCGACGGTGAGGGTGAGCTGCTTAACTTTGAGGAGCTACTGGCGAAGGGGATCGGAATGGACCCCGAAAACTATCTGGTCGCGGATCATGGAGTCGGAAGTGGAGCCATAGTTGCAGGATTGCGCAAGGATACGAAGATGGGTTAAGAAGGACTGAAAAGCTTCATCCTTACCCTGAAGCCTCTGCTGGAACACATAGCGTTTTAAGCTCTCGTTGACTTCGATGTCACATTGGCTGTCGAACTTAAGCAGGACTGTTTTGAACTTTGTCTTGTCCTCACCTTCAGCAAAGGCGAGGGAGTTAAAAATGTGGATAGCGTGGTCCCCGGCTGTAGCGAGGAAGAGGGCAATCTTTCTGCTATCCGATGCGGCCTCGAGGTCGATGGCTGCAAGATACAGCTGAAACTTCTGCTTAAAAATCTTCCAGTTCGCACCAAGATTGCCGGCGATGCGGAGCGGCGGGGGAGGGCGGACGCTGTCCAGGTTACCAGATGGCTGATCGCTGGTCAAAGGCAGACTATCTCAAGGTGGGTCCATCAAACTCAAACATAACTCACTGGTACCATGACATGTTGGGTAAGCTGGGTCTGCGAGGATTGCGTTTACTGTAGCAGAGAGAGAGACAGGCTTCCAACACTTGAAGAAATGCAACTCTATTTTATTAAACTCTTAACTATTAAGCATGCTTGAACTGTGGGTTGACACTATGCTGAGTTGACTGGAGACCTGAGGCTAACCTGACCAGACTATCTTACTACCACATGGTGGATGTTCTAGTTGTTGCTCACAGGCTCTGACTGCCTCAGAGGCTGCATCCCAAGAGAGCGGGAAAACTTGTGCCGCCTGGTTATATAGTGGCCGTGTCCTGTCTGGTGATTGGCTGCTGTGTTCTGTATGTTCATTGGTCATCCTTTGTGTCACTCACTGTCTGTCTGTGCATCATCATATACTTGTGTGTACATTATGACAAAATTAACTGAAACGTTTTATCCTGAAACAGTGGTTATTCCAAAGTCTACTTTACTTACTTAGCAATGCTGGACCCAGGATTGATGCTACTAAGTGGTAAGTAGATGAAATCTTCTGTGAAGGTATGGGTTATACCGGGGGATAACTTGAAAACATAGTTTGACCTGAATAGCACCCGCCGAAGCCTGCATAGGAGTCAAGGAGTGAGAATCACTGTTCACCATTTAGAATGTTGGCCCTTTTTGGTATAAGGGCACTTCTAAGAATAGTGGTGAGTTTTCATCAACATGGCGCCCAACATTTAATTAAAACCGTGTTAATTACGCCTAGCGGTTTGCTTTATTTTCGACATGGCACCCGACGTGTTAACACCGTGTTAATTACGCCCAGCCAGTTGTTTTGCTTTCTCCATGGCACCCAGTGTGGAGGCCTAGAATATTAGAAGTTTCTAGGTAAAGCGAGGCTAGAATATTAGAAGTTTCTAGCTGAGCAGAACGGGGGCTAGAGTGGGGGCTAGAATATTAGAAGTTTCTAGTTCGCAAGAAACTGTTGGAATATTAGAAGTTTATCACCGACACAAAGGCTAGAATATTAAAAGTTTCTGTTCTTTGTGTGAGTCAGACTTCACCTGCCGAATTTAGTCTGGAAAGTCATGTGTGATTGACTTTTGTAAGGATATTCTGTGGATCGAGGGGACATAAAACTCAGGTTGGGTGTGTGTGGTAGTATGTATTGGGGGTCATGTGGGACTGGAAGCCCTAATGTCATTGGCTGACAGATCCCGGGTCCTGGTTGGCCATTGACCTCTAGCTCCGCCCTGAAGGCGGAGTATAAGAAGCCGGAGTCCTCCCCCGCAGGCCATTCTACTATCGAGCTGCGGGGGAACAGACACGCTTAATAAAGCCTCATCGACTTCACTCTATTCGTCTCACGGAGTCTTTGTGCGCTACAATTTATTAAGCGTGCCTAAAAAAAAGGACTATGGAGCTCAGGATCATTCCGGAATGCCTGAGGATCAGCCCCCACGCAGTGAACACGGCAGCAGCCTTCAAGCACTGGCAGACTTGTTTTGAGGCCTACCTCAGAACGGCCACCGGCCGGGTCACAGAAGACCAAAAACTACAGGTCCTGCACTCGAGGGTGAGCACGGAGATCTTCTCCCTCATCGAAGACTCGGAGGATTTCCAGACGGCGTTCGCAGCACTGAAAAGTCTCTATGTCCGCCCAGTTAACCAAATCTACGCTCGCTACCAGCTCGCGATGAGACGGCAAGGTCCCGGAGAATCGATGGACGAATTCTACGCCGCGCTGCTGATTTTGGGACGAGCCTGCAGCTGCCCTTCGGTGAACGCAAATGAACACACGGACATGTTAATGCGCGATGCTTTTGTGGCAGGTATGAATTCCTCCCAAATCCGCCAAAGACTTCTAGAAAGAGAGTCGCTAGGACTCTCAGAGGCCCGGGCCCTAGCAGCCTCCCTAGACGTGGCCGCGCGTAATACCCGCGCCTACGGCCCCGACCGCGCGGCAGCTCATTGGGCTCCATACGTACCCGTCGCGACAAACCCACCCCCCCCCCCCCGGACACCCCACAGGCTTGTGTGGTCCAAGGGCCAAGTCGCACCGGGGGCGCCCGCTGCTATTTCTGCAGCCAGGCAAAACACCCCCGGCAGCGCTGCCCGGCCCGCGCAGCGATCTGCAAGAGCTGCGGAAAAAAGGGCCATTTCGCGGTTGTGTGCCGGTCCCGCGAGGTCGCCGCTGTCCCGGGAGAACAGGGAGCCCTGCAAGCCGTTTACGCTCCCCACCTGCTGGCGCAGCCGCTCTGGGTCCCGACCACCGCGGTCCCGGGAGAACAGGGAGCCCTGCACGCCAGTTACGCTCCCCAACCCCCCCCCCCCGCACCCCATGTATGACCCGCCGGCGCTACCACTTTGGGTCCTGACCACCACTCCCCACGGAGAAGAGGGAGTTCTGGCCGTCTCTAACGCCCCCCTAACCCCCCCCCCCCCCCCCCCCCGCGCTCCACGTCTGACCCGCCGGCGCTACCAACTTGGGTCCGGACCACCGCTGTCCCCGGAGAGGAGGGAGCCCCGCGCGGTCCTAACGCTCCCCAACCCCCCCAGCGCCCCATGTGCGACCTGCAGATGCCGCCATTTTGGGTCCCAGCCACCACGAGGGGAGGAAGGGCGCCGCCATCTTGGAACACCCCAAACCTCTACGACGCGTGGGGGCGGCCATTTTGTCCACCCCCGCCACCATCTTGTGACCCCCCAGCCACGTGCGATGTATGGGGGCGGCCATTTTGTTCATCCCCGATGCCATCTTGGACGGCAACAACGGACCCCACTCCACTACTACAACCACGTCTCGCTTCAATTACGCTCGATCAAGCGCGGCCCCGGACACTCCAGACGACGACAACAACGGTGCTAATAAACGGCCACGAGACACCATGCCTAGTCGACTCCGGGAGCACAGAGAGCTTTATCCACCCCGACACGGTAAGACGCTGTTCCTTGACTACCTATCCCAGCGCACAAAAGATTTCCCTAGCTGCAGGATCCCACTCCGTACAGATCCAGGGATTCTGCATAGTTACCCTAACGGTGCAGGGGAGGGAGTTCAAAAACTACAAACTAAACGTCCTTCCCCAACTTTGCGCCCCACCTTACTGGGATTAGATTTCCAATGCAATCTACAGAGCCTTACGTTCAAATTCGGCGGCCCAATACCCCCACTCACTATCTGCGGCCTCGCAACCCTCAAGGTGCAACCCCCGTCCTTGTTTGCAAACCTCACCCCGGATTGCAAACCCGTCGCCACTAGGAGCAGACGGTACAGCGCCCAGGACCGGACCTTCATTCGGTCCGAAGTCCAGCGGCTACTAAAGGAGGGCATAATCCAGGCCAGCAATAGTCCCTGGAGAGCGCAGGTGGTAGTAGTGAAGACAGGGGAGAAACAAAGGATAGTCATAGACTATAGCCAGACCATCAACAGGTACACACAACTAGACGCGTACCCTCTCCCCCGCATATCCGACATGGTCAATCGGATTGCCCAATATAAAGTCTTCTCCACCGTGGACCTCAAGTCCGCCTACCATCAGCTCCCCATCCGCCCAAGTGACCGCAAGTACACAGCCTTCGAGGCAGACGGGCGATTATACCATTTCCTAAGGGTCCCATTTGGCGTCACAAACGGGGTCTCGGTCTTCCAACGGGAGATGGACCGAATGGTTGATCAACATGGGTTGTGGGCCACGTTCCCGTATCTCGACAATGTAACCATCTGCGGCCACGATCAGCAGGACCACGACGCCAACCTCCAAAAATTCCTCCAGACCGCCAAAGCCTTGAACCTCACGTACAACGAGGACAAGTGCGTTTTTAGCACCAATCGGCTAGCCATTCTGGGCTACGTAGTGCGCAATGGGATAATAGGCCCCGACCCCGAACGTATGCGCGCCCTCATGGAATTCCCCCTCCCGCACTGCCCAAAAGCCCTGAAACGCTGCCTGGGATTCTTTTCATACTACGCCCAGTGGGTCCCCCAGTACGCAGACAAGGCCCGCCCCCTAATACAGACCACGACCTTCCCTCTGTCGACAGAGGCTTGCCAGGCCTTCAGCCGCATCAAAGCGGATATCGCAAAGGCCACGATGCGCGCCATCGACGAGTCCCTCCCCTTCCAGGTCGAGAGCGACGCCTCCGACGTAGCTCAAGCGGCCACCCTTAACCAAGCGGGCAGACCCGTGGCCTTTTTCTCCCGGACCCTCCACGCCTCAGAAATCCGCCACTCCTCAGTGGAAAAGGAAGCCCAAGCCATAGTGGAAGCTGTGCGACATTGGAGGCATTACCTGGCCGGCAGGAGATTCACTCTCCTCACTGACCAACGGTCGGTAGTCTTCATGTTCGATAATGCACTGCGGGGCAAAATCAAAAACGACAAGATCTTAAGGTGGAGGATCGAGCTCTCCACCTTCAACTACGAGATTTTGTATCGTCCCGGAAAGCTGAACGAGCCGTCCGATGCCCTATCCCGCGGCACATGTGCCAACGCACAATTAACCGCCTCCAAACCCTCCACGAGGACCTCTCCCACCCGGGGGTCACTCGGTTTTTCCACTTCATCAAGTCCCGCAATCTCCCATACTCTTTAGAGGAGGTCCGTACAGTCACAAGGGACTGCCACATCTGCGCGGAATGCAAACCGCATTTTTTCAGGCCGGATGGTGCGCACCTGATTAAGGCTTCCCGCCCCTTTGAACGCCTTAGTCTCGATTTCAAAGGGCCCCTCCCCTCCACCGACCGCAACACATGTTTTCTTAATGTGGTGGACGAATACTCCCGCTTCCCATTCGCCATTCCCTGCTCTGACATGACCGCGGCCACAGTCATTAAAGCCCTGAACACCATCTTCACACTGTTCGGTTGCCCCGCATACGTCCACAGCGACAGGGGGTCCTCTTTCATGAGTGACGAGCTGCGCCAGTTCCTGCTCAGCAAGGGCATAGCCTCAAGCAGGACGACCAGCTACAACCCCCGGGGGAACGGGCAAGTGGAGAGGGAGAACGGCACGGTCTGGAAGACCGTCCTACTGGCCCTACGGTCCAGGGACCTCCCAGTTTCACGGTGGCAGGAGGTCCTCCCGGACGCTCTCCACTCCATCCGGTCGCTATTATGTACGAGCACTAATCAAACGCCCCATGAGCGTCTCCTTGTCTTCCCTAGGAGGTCCTCCTCTGGAACGTTGCTGCCGACCTGGCTGGCGGCCCCAGGACCCATCTTGCTCCGAAAGCATGTGCGGGCACATAAGGCGGACCCATTGGTCGAAAGGGCTCACCTCCTCCACGCGAACCCGCAGTACGCTTAGGTGGAGTACCCCGACGGCCGACAGGACACGGTCTCCCTGCGGGATCTGGCGCCCGCCGGCAACACACACACCCCCCCCCGACACCATTCACCCAACCCCCCCCCTTCCTGCCACCGCCGCACCCCGCGACCGCCACCTTCCCAGGAGGATCGGTTCCCCTCCCCTCAGGCCCGACCAAGAATAAAGCCCAAGCTGAAACCGTAAGGCTCCCGGAGACGACAACACCGGTACAAGCACCACCACCACCACCGGGGCTGAGGCGATCGACACGGACGACCAGACCGCCCGACCGACTCGTGGCGTCGATCTAAATCAAAATATGGACTTTTCACAAGAACATTTTGCTTTTCTCCCTATACCTTCTGTAAATAGTTGAAACAGGACAAAATTGTACAATACTGTATTGCCATGTGAATGTTTTTTTTCCTCCCAGGACCAGCCCTGTAAACCCTTACCACCATACGAAGCATCACCCCGCCGGGTTCATTTTTGACAAGGGGTGAATGTGGTAGTATGTATTGGGGGTCATGTGGGACTGGAAGCCCTAATGTCATTGGCTGACAGATCCCGGGTCCTGGTTGGCCGTTGACCTCTAGCTCCGCCCTGAAGACGGAGTATCAGAAGCCGGTGTCCTCCCCCGCAGGCCATTCTACTATCGAGCTGCGGGGGAACAGACACGCTTAATAAAGCCTCATCGACTTCACTCTATTCGTCTCACGGAGTCTTTGTGCGCTACAGTGTGAAAATCAGCAGACTAGAAGATGCTGACCCTGAGAAAAAATCTGCAAGACATCGTGGTGACAGCACTAAAAATCTTGCATCCATTACTGGTAAAAGGAGGCCAAAAAATAAATTATCCTTAGAATAAGGCAGATTGTGAGGGAAATCCTAGAGAAATAGGGATGCCTAGAAACCTTTAGAGAGCAATAACCAATCGACCCTTAACTAAAACAGGAAGATAGTGCCTTGGATAGGGCCCAGAAAGGGTACTTATCCTTAATTTCAGATTGCAACTGAAAGGGACAACCAGGAACAGAACTTAGAATTCCGAAAAATGGCAATTAGAATAATCCTCATGCCCTGAAATACGGTCAAGAGAGTTGAAGCAATGAAACAAGAGTGGAAGAATTTAAAAGAGGCAAAAAACTCCTGCAACAGAGAGATTTATCAGCACGGAGGGGTCTCAATTTTTGTTAAGAGTACCTAAAATCCTTCAGAATAGAGGTCCAAGATCTCAGTGGATACATGAGTGTGTGTTCAAAAAGGATTTGTGAAACCCTACAAAGTAGAGACCCAAGATCTGAGTGGATGAATGAGTGGGTGTATGTTAAATAAGGATTTGTAAATTTCCTTTGGTGTTTGTATTTTTTAAAAATGTATTTTGCAAAACCAAGTTTCACATAAATTAGAAGTTATAAACGGCAGGCAGAAATGTGATCAGTATTATGAGGCGGTAAATCAGTATGTTCAGAACTAAATTGGTCTCAGAATAAACAGATAAAGAAGTTTTTATTGGGCAGCAGTCAGCTGTGTGCAGGTAATTACTTTGAAACTGATGCGTTGAAATTGACACGGCATAGCTCTGCAGGGTCCTAGTGTCCGACGATCACAAGAATGTCACCAGCAAAAAAAAAAAATGATGTTGAGAATGTTAAATACAATGAAGAAGGAGCTTTAGAGAATAAGGATATTGGACCAACAGTTAAATTAAGAGAATTACTTGCAGTATCAGGAAATGAGAATCAGATGGCAGGGAAAGATTTATTAAAAATTGATGCAGGAAAAATTAAGATATTAAAACCAATTGATAATACAGAGGAGGTTTGGGTGAAGCTACCAACTAAAACTGCAGGAAAAATAATCAATGAAGCTGTAAAATGTAAAGACAAGATTGTTCAGAATCTGGGTAAACATACAGTTGAATTAGAGAAGCATGGTGTCTGGAGCAAAATAAACTGTTTCACAATTGAAACACATGACCCAATTGGTGGGAAGACAGTGAATTAAAACCCGTTAGCAGCATTGGTTGGACAAATGATAAAGTTAAAATGTCATGTTCGGAACTTACCTTCATAACGATCCGGTCATAATCAAAATAAAGTAATTAAAGTAAATGCAGTAGCAATATCTGGAATGTGTCGGGGTAAGGTTTCGACCAGATTGGATCACTGAGTGAGCAAAAGAGGAGGAGTTTGAGATTCTTCGAATCTCACTCAGGGGTGCAATGACAGAAGGAGGAGGCTTAACAGGCTTTAATTGTACGATGTACATCAATGATAAGGAAATAAACCAGTTCAAAAAGAAAAAGGAAAGAAATGGTGTCAAAAGAAATCCGGATGTCCTGGAGAGGGCACTTCTGGAGTATCCAAACGAAGATAGAAAATACAAATTAAAGAATAGGGCCCTCTCCACCGTTGACCTGTTTTTTTGACTTTTCAGATGGAAAAAATAAATAACAGACAAACCAGTTCACAAGAAGGAAGAGAACTACACTCCAGAGAAGAATGTTTTAGATAGTATTGGGGGAAAACTAATGATACAATTGGCTACATATTTGAGGGAATTAAATGAGAGAGCCCGGAGGAAAACTTTACGGGTTAGAAACAAATCAAAATATCAAATTATTATTGAGCAGTGAAACCTCCGGTCAGATATCTCTAACTGGACATCAGCTGATGGATGATCTGCAGTCTCCACGGGGTATGTACTATGCGGTGGAGCTATTAAGGGTCTCGGCAGACAGCAGCGACTGACGAGGAACCCCAACACGATAAATGACAATAGTTTAAGAATATTTGTAGCTTGATGCCACGGCGGGAACATTGTTACCAATGCAGCAAACAATATTGCATTGGAGAGTTGTAATAGTTATTAAGGAAGAAATGTCATGTGAATTGTTAGGGACTGTTATGTATGTATGATAATGGGGGTATGTGTGCCGTTCAAGAACTTGATCAGCATTTCTAAACTGTGTGAATATTTTAATAGAGGGGGAATAGTGGTAGTTTAGTGTGTTTTCTTTATTTAATTGCATAGAACATCACAAATAATATTGATGTTGTTAACATGCCATATTTTGTATGTAAGGACTATTGGTCCCAAAGCCACGAAGGGATGTGTCGATATTGTACTTTATTTTTAGTATTGAAATTGTGATAACAGTTGCAAATATGTAAAGTTGTAACACACAGTCTATTTGTGTGGTTTGGTAATGAGTAATATGTTAAGATAAGACTTACATTTTTACTGTGTATTTAACAATAGGGAGAATTTATTTGGAAAAAGAAAAGTGATAGTTCGATGTGGTTTTGCGAATACTGTTGGCATATTATGTTGCAAATTCTGTAATAGAAAATATACACTTTCATGTTGTAAGGGAAATGATAACATACAAAAGGGATTTGGAGGAAATTTGTCAGAAAGGTATTCTCTCATGTACACCAGGGGCTGGCAGACATACATGGTTCAGGACAATGTTAGACATTGATGTGAGGAAGTCAGGGATAGAAGCAGGATCAAGTGAACCTTTAAAATGAATGAAGCAAGGGAACAGTGGGTGGTACATGATATCATAATTTACCATTCCAATGAGAAATGGAAAGCAATTTGGATGACAGAAAAATGGGACACTTAACAGCCAGTGATGGACAAAAGACCTTATTGGTTACTGATAGACTGAGTTGTGTGCTGTTTCTAAGGGACATGTGGAAGCTTCTACGGTGCTGCTATCCCAAGGAAGTCAAATGCTTTGGAGGTAGTGGAACACACAGATATAGCTATTGGGTTACCTTCCGGAGCAGCTACAGCCATGGTTCATGGTCATTGCACTTGAGGAAAGAACGAGAAAAGACTCTTAACGACACTGGTCTGTGATATGGATACATTTACGAATTAATTTTGGTGCATAATTTAAAACCACAACACATACACAAATGACAAAGATAGGGGATAAATGTTAGTCAGTACAATTGGATGGGGGGATAATTGACCAAAAGATATAGTTATGTTTCAAATGTCAAGACGGGGTGTAATTGAAAATATGGAAAGTAATGTCATTTGAAACATGGACGTCTGGCAATACCTGATCTAAGAGAAACATGAGAGAATGTAGGGAAAGATCATTCGAAGGGTTAACAGAAGCATCAAAGAGCAGGATTATAAAATGCAGATTCCTTCTTCCAAACAGGCTTAGCAAACAAACAGGATTTTTGTATGAAGCTAAAAACAATTGCTCACATCTTCATTGAAATTAACCATTTTAGTAAGCATCTGGAAAAGCATGGATGAGGGTTTCAGTTGAGTTAGGTGATAAATGTAAACCTTTCAAGTTATAACCAAGTGGATTTTTAGCATTACGCTAAAAGCAATGATTCACCCCTTCATTGAAGTAAAATCAGCAGATAGAAAAGAATGACTAGGGAGACACATATATAGATGTGAAGCTCTGCTGACATCAGGTAAATTAAAAGAAAATTGGAGACTATCAGTCTACGAGAAACATAATTTAAAGCCAAAATCAAAGTCACAATTATGAGCTGGGGACACAATTCGATAATAAAATTATAGAAATGACAGGGATCAAAATTCACATCCTTCTTGAAATCAAAGCATTTTGAACATCACAAAGGAAACAATGTACTCAGAGATCTATGAGCTGAGGTCATGTCAAAATGAATACTTAGTTGTGTTAGAAAAATTTAGATTAAAGGTACATTTTACAATCCAAGTGAAATAAAAGATATTTTACAATAAAGTCATGAAAACCTAATAACTGTTAGAAAAATATATAAACCCTGAGAAAGGGGCAGAGAAGCAGAAAACAGAGAAGCAGAGAAGGAACAAGAGAAGCAAGCAGAGTCAGCTTACAGTCAGCTCGGTCATGGGACAGAGCAAAGCAGCTGAGTTAAAACAGCTAATACATCTAAGGAAGACCAGAATTTAAAGAGGAGGCAGAGTCAGCTCAGTGTCAGCTCAGAGACAGCCAGCAGAGCCAGCTCTCAAAGCTCGGTATATGGGAAAGATAGGACATAGCAACCAAGCTAACCAGCGAATACATCTAAAGAAGACCAGACTTTAAAGACGATTTATTGTCAAGGTGGGCCTGAAGGTCCCTTCAACCAACCAGGAGGTTCCAGAAGCAAGATCTTTTTACCTTTCTGTAAAGACAGTGATTGCAGCTTTTAAAAGAAAAAATATAATAATAAAATAACTTAAAAGTTTTAACCTGAAACAGTGGTGATTACAAAGGTCTACTTTACTTACTTAGCAATGCGGGGCCCAGGATCAATGCTACTAAGTGGTAAGTGGATGAAATCTTCTGTGAAGGTATGGGTTATACCGGGGGATAACTTAAAAACATAGTTTGACCTGAATATCACCCACCAAAGTCTGCATAGGAGTCAGGGAGTGAGAATCCTTGTTCACCATTTAGAATGTCGGCCCTTTTTGGTATAGGGGGACTTCTAAGAATAGTGGTGAGTTTTCAACAATAAGTCACAGAAACAGGGAAAATAGGAGCAGGCGGAGGCCATTTGGCCCTTTGAGCCTGCTCTGCCATTCATTCTGATTTTTACTATCATCCAACTCATTAGCCTGATTCCCCCTTCCCCACCATATCCGTTGATCTCCTTCGCCCTAAATGCTATATCTAACTGCTTCTTGTCCACTCCCAAACAGTTACTCAGAAGACTTGGTAGTGTGTGTAGCATCCTGTTGTGGCACAGACTAAGTTGGAATTATTGTTTGTGCTGTAAACAATACTGAGGGCGATTCTCCGAGCCCCGCGCCAGGCCGGAGAATCGCCGCAACCGCGCCACGACGCCCCCTCGCCGGCGCGCGATTCTCCGAGGTGCAAAAATCGGCATCATTTGCGCCGGCGTGTTTGACACAGCACCAGCCGCGGGCTGCTGGAATCGGCAGGGCCACCGATTCCCTGGCTCAAATGGGCTGAGCGGCTGCACAGATACGACAGAGTCCCGCTGGCGTCGTTCACCCCTGGTCGCTGCCGGCGGGAACTCTGCACAAAGGATCGGGGGGGGCGGCCTGTGAGGCGGGGAAAAGCTATCCTTCACCGGGGGGGGGGGGGGGGGAGCCTCCGATGGGGTCTGGCCCGCGATCGGGGCCCACCAATCAGCGGGCCGGCCTCTAACCCCCCAGGCCTACTTTGTTGCGCGGCCAGCCCCTGAACACCGACACCATGTTGAGTCGGGGCCGGCGCGCTGAAGAATTCCCCCCCGCTTGCGCAGGTTGGCGTGGCCCAACTGCGCATGCGCGGGTTGGTGCGATGCCCATTTTGCGGCAGGAAGGGACAGCGTTCACGACGGCGCGAACACTTGGTCTCCATTTTGGAGAATCGCCCCCACTGTTTTTCTTCAGATATATAAAGTACTTTCCCCTTTCGATAAAGTTACCTTTCTTTCTTTTTGCTTTTTCATTGTTTATATGTTATCAATTATAAGTATAATTATAATCAGATCAGTATTATTATCATTATTCAATATTCCACAAAATAGTTGTTTCAACACATTACTTCACATTGTCACTCATTCTTGTTACATCCAGGGCAGTAACCCGGTGGTGCAGTAGGCAGTGCTGCTGCCTCATGGCGTCGAGGTCCCAGGTTCGATCCCGGCTCTGGGTCACTGTCCTTGTGGAGTTTGCACATTCTCCCTGTGTTTGCGTGGGTTTCACCCCCACAACACAAAAAGATGTGCAGTTAGGTGAATTGGCCACACTAAATTGCCCTTTAATTGGAAAAAATGTATTGGGTACTCAAAAAAAAATTTTTTTAATTCTTGTTTCATCCAGAGTACAACTCTAAATCTAAGTGAGACTTATGCATAAACTAGTCTATTTATGATAGGCAGGAGTCCCACAGCAGTTTGTGCTGGGGCCTCAACATTTTACAATTTATATCAATGGCTTAGATGAGGGGAGTGAAGGCATGGTAGTTAAATTTGCAGAGGACACAAAGATAAGTAGGAAAGTATGTTATGAAGAGGACATAAGGACATTGCTGACAGATATAGATAGGTTGAGTGGGAGGCATAAATCTGGCAGATAGATTATAATGTGGGAAAATATGCAACGGGATTCTCCGACCCCCGCCGGGTCGGAGAATCCCCAGGGGGCGGCACGAATCCCACCCCGCAACCCCGACGCCAGCTGCCGTATTCTCTAGCACTGTTTTTTTGGCAGGGGCGGGGTTCACGCCATGCCGGTCAGGGCCTTTGGTAGCGACCCCCTCCCCCCAGCAGTTCTCCGGGCCTCGATGGGCGAGCGGCCGTCCGTTTTTGGCCAGTCCCGCCGGCGTTGTTTAGACATGGTCCCACACGGCAGGACCTGGCAGGTCCTCGGCGGGACGCAGGAGGAGCCGACCCTGGGGGGGGCCCCCACGGTGGCCTGGCCCACGATTGGGCCCACCGATCTGCGGGCGGGCCTGTGCCGTGCAGGCACTCCTTCCTTCCGCACCGACCCCTGTAGGGCTCCGCTATGGCTGGCGCGGAGAAGAGAACCCCCGTGCATGCGCCAAAACACACCGGCGGTTCCGCACATGCGCTAGATCATGCCGGAGCTTTGGCGAATGCGCAAACTCGCGCAGTCCCTTCAGCGCCGGCTGGCGCGGCACCAACCCCTCCGGTGTCCACCTAGCCCCGGAAGGGCGGAGAATTGCACACATTCGGGGGCTGTTGACACCGGAGTGGTACGTGCCGGCTTTCCCGCCGGCGTGGGGACGTAGTCCCCGGAAAGGAGAATCCCGCCTGTGAAGTTGTTCACTTAGGCAGGAAGAATGAAAAAGCACTTAAAATTACTTAAATGGAGAATGGCTTCAGGATTCTGAATTGCAGGTGGATGCAAGTGCCCTCATGTGTGAGTCACAAAAAATTAGTATGCAGGTACAGCAAGTCATTAAGAAGGCTAATGAAATGCTATCCTATATTACGAGAGGAATAAAACATAAAAGTAAGGATGTTATGCTTCAGTTATACAGAGCATTGATGAGACATATTAAATATTGTGTACCGTTTTGGTCACCTTATTTCAGGAAGGAAGCAGTTCAGAGGAGGTTCACTAGACTGATACCTGGAATGAATGGGTTGTCAATGAGGAAATGTTAGACAGGACGGACTTGTTTCCACTGGAGTTTAGAAGAATGAGGCGTGACTTGATTGAAGTATATAAAATCATGAATGATATTGGCAAGGTGAACGTGGAAAGGATGATTCCTCTTGTGGGTGAGTCCAGAACCTTTGAGCACTGTTTTAAAATTTGAGGTCGCCCTTTTAGGACAGAGATGAGGAGAATTATTTTCTCTCCAAGGGTTGTGTGACTTTGGAACTCTCTGCCTCAGAAGACGATCGAGGTGGGTGGGGGCGGGTGGGGGGGGGGGGGGGTTACTGAATATTTTTAAGGCAGAGGTAGATAGATTCTTGTTAGGCAAGGTAGTCAAAGATTATCAGGGGTAGGCAGGAATGTAGAACTGGGAACACCATCAGATCAGCTGTTATCTTATCAAATAGTGAAGCAGGCTCGAGGGACTAAATGGTCTAAATCTGCTCCTATTTCATATGTCTCCGAAGGTACCCTTACATCCCCTTACAAAACTTGTCAATTGTTGCACACCAGCTCTGAAATTGATGAACGTCATACACAGTGCTCAATAAATGAGCCTTGATGAACACAATGTGCTTGAAAATTCAAAGCTAGGAATTGCTCTTCCATCCTTATTAATCAGACCTGGTAACCAATCTCTGGCGTACCTTCAAGTGCTGTTTTCCCAATTGACTTGGCAGAGATAGAATCCTCTCTGTTGCATCAAAGTTTTCAATGTCTGAATATATTTCCTGTCCCTTGACCCATAGTGAAAAAGAGCATTTATTGGAACCATTTCTGACATTTGGACTTTGGGCAGAGATGCAATCCATGTACAAGTGAACAGGGCACTCACTCAGTTGTGCACAAGCCTCCGCCAAACTGATTGGGTTGTGTGCAGCTTCCTTAATCCTTTGTGTCATTGGGTAAAATACATCTTTGTATAAGAGGATTAGAGAAATTACCCACAGAACCGTCAAAATCTTCAGAGGTTTGCAAGTTCCTTCATTTAAAAAAAATAAATGTTTCAAACACCGTTGTCAGCTAATTCATGTATCGCTGCTGTCTAAGTGTCTACAGAGGCCAGAATTTCAAAAAAATATATAGTGATTCCTTGTAACTAATACATTATTACATTTAAGGCATTCCCAAAATAAATTGTTTGATTAAACCTTCATAGGAGGTCCATATTAACATGGGGATATTTGGGTCAGCTATTGAATTTGTTTCTTCATTAACATTTGTCTGTAAATTGCACGAACACTTCATTTCACTCCCAGGTCTCTCAGCAGAGATGTATTTGTTTGCTTTTATTCTCAGTGGAATTCACCCACGGTGCATTCATTTGCTGCAGGGATTTGCAGTAATACTTTTGTTACCTGCATGGATTTTCAATGATCCTCACACCGTGCTGGCGCTTCCAATGGTAATGTTCCTGCGATTGTTTCATTCCTCACTGCGGATCAGCATGATACTCGGTTCCTGCAACAGTTTGTTGCCTGATCATGGTCACAACATATCATTGACATTCCAATTTCTTACATCGGCTGAACATGCCAATCCCGTTCCTGGAAGCAATTCAGAAACATCGCACGACGTTTGCTCTGATTTACTGCAATATTGCTGTTGTTACAGCGAGTGATAAAACCACTGCTGTTCCACACCACCGTGATTTGCTAAAGTGTTCTGCTCATTTGCAGGGAGTTTACATAACTAACTGTAATATTCCTCCTCTTTACAGCGAAGTGCTGTTATACCGTATTTATTTTTGTTACAGGGGCACACTAATGTTTTTTTAAATTAAGAGTCAATTTAGCATATCTTTGGGTTGTGGGGGTGAAACCCAAGCAGATACAGGGAGAATGTGCAAACTCCACACGGACAGTGACCCGGATCGGCCGTGAGGCAGCAATGCTAACCACTGCACTACAGTGTCGCCCCTCACTGTAATATTTGTGATACTTGAACTGAGAACCTCTGCTTACCTCACAACCAGCCTGCATGTTAATATTAGCGTTAAAAAAGCACACGCTAAAGAAAGAAAAATGATTGTTTTTGTATTTGTACATTTAGGGCGGGATTCTCCGACCGTGCCCGCCCAGCGACCGGAGAATCCCGCCTGAGGTAAATGGACTTTTCCATTGACCGCGTCCCGCCTGTGGCGATCTCGCAGCGGGCGGGGTGGAAGAATCCGTCTCTTCATCTTATTGAACGACCAATAGTATGATTTGCCTTGCGTAGCAAATTACTTAATTGCTAAAATAATCTCTACCAGCAGTTTAGGAAAACGGTTATAGCCACAATGGATGATTGATACTGACATTCAAGCTTTTTCCCAAGTGCAGCTCAGAACTTGAAATCTATGGATATTAGAGGAAAAAACAAATATCAATCTATTTTCAAAGTTGTGAAGGCGATCAGTACTGTTAACAAATAAATATCTTCAGCAACATTTTTTTTTCGAGAAGGGTACTTAAGATATTCATATTGATGTCTGTTGTTTGAATATTTTGTCTGCTGATAAAGTAGGCCAAGATGAACAATTAAAACTCAGGATTAAATAATGACAGAGTCGTCTCCAATTACCTTCTTGCAGCTTCAGAGAAGAGCGGAAGGAACTGATGAGCCTCTCTTGGGTTTACTAATTCCATTCTGCATCTCCTCTCTCACTGGCGCTCTTATTTAATTTTCTTCTTCCAAAATGATTAAATATCCTTGAAAAAAAATACTTTGATGTCTTGTTTCCTCCGATCTCCCAAATGGTGAAAAAAAAAAAGTCTTTAAATATAGAGAGGTATTTGGTAGCTGAATGCTTTTCGTCATCATTTTTATTTCAGGGAGGACACTCAGTCAAATTATCACAACCATTTACGTGGATGAGAGATTCTAATGTGTACATTCTATTAATCCAGCACCATCGACTTTGTGCAAGTGAGATTCATATAGGTCAACTCTTAATGGTTCGAATGCCTGGGAAGTTTGGGCGGCACAGTGACACACTACTGCCTCACAGCGCCGAGGGCCCAGGTTCGAATCCCGGCTACGGGTCACTGTCTGTGTGGCGTTTGCACATTCTCCCCGTGTCTTCGTGGGTCTCACCCCCACAGCCCAAAGATGTGCAGGTGAGGTGGATTGGCCATGTTAAATTGCCCCTTAATTGGAAAAAAAATGAATTGGGTACTTTAAATTCAAAGAAAAAGAATGCCTGGGATGTTTATACAGCAATTCTCTACTAACGCATTACAAGTTAAGGAAATTTAGGTATTGAAGGGATCTAGGTTACCTGTTCAAACGCCAGAATATCAATTGGGAAGCTTTAAGATTGCCAGAGCCCAAAGATAAATTGCCTCAACTCTCACATGTAATTTCAAGCATAATTTTGTATATCATTTGACCTGCCATGGCAGCGAGAATCCGGGCCCTTGCCATCCCTCTAGTGCATAGTTCTGGCTTTCATATTATTAAAAGGACATAGAGGCACGAGAAGGTGCAAAAATGATTTATAAGGAAGGTACCAGCACGAGGAGATTAGAAGCATAGAGTCACTACAGTGCAGAAGAAGGCCAGTCAGCTCATCAATCTGCACCGACCTGCCGAAAGAGCATCCTACCAAGGCCCATGTCCCACCCTATCCCTGTAACCCCACCTAACCTTTTGGACACTAAGGGGCAATTTAGCATGGCCAATCCACCTAACGTGCACATCTTTGGGCTGTGGGAGGAAACCGGAGCACCCAGAGGAAACCCACGCAGAAACAGGGAGAACGTGCAAACTCCACACAGACAGTCACTCAAGGTTGGAATTGAACCTGGGTCCTTGGTGCTGTGCTAACCACTGGTTGACCCAGCAGCAAAGATTAAACAGATTGCAGCTCTTTTTTTGCAGAAAAGAGAAGGTAGGGGGTGGCATGTGGCGCAGTGGTTAGCACTGGGACTGAGGCGCTGAGGACTCCGGTTCGAATCCCGGCCCTGGGTCACTGGCCGTGTGGAGTTTGCACATTCGCCCCGTGTCTGCGTGGGTTTCACCTCCACAACCCAAAGATGTGCAGGGTAGGTGGATTGGCCATGCTAAATTGCTCCTTCATTGGAGAAAAAATAATTGGGTACTCTAAATTTATATTAAAAAAAAGAAAAGAGAAGGTCAACGGGTGGAGTGGGTGGGCGGGGGAAATAGAGACTTTAAGATCATGACAAAGTTTGTTAGGGTAGACTTAAAGCATTTGTTTCTGCATCCCAGAGAGACTAGAACTAGGTACAATGAATATACAATAGTTACTAACAACTCAAATAAGGAATTCAGGGGAATCATCTTAACGGAAAGAGCGTTAAGAATGTGGGATTTGCTACCACTTGAAGTAGTTGAGGTTAATAGCATAGATGTGTGTAAAATGAAGCATAAATGTGGGCGGCACAGTGGTTAGCACTGCTGCCTCACAGCTCCAGGGAACCGAGTTCAATGCCGAGCTTGGGTGACCGTCTGTGTGGAGTTTGCGCGTTCTCCCCGAGTCTGCATGGGTTCCCTCCGGGTGCTCTGGTGTCCTCCCACAGTCCAAAGATGTGCACGTTAGGTGGGTTGGCCCCCTGAGTATCCAAAAGGTTGGGTGGGGTTGCTGGGTTGCGGGGATATGGGGATGGAGTGGAGGTGTGGTCTTAAGTTGGGTGCTCTTTCCGGGGGCCGGTGCAGGCTCGATGGGCCAAAGTGGCCTCCTTCTGCACTGTAAATTCTATGAAAGATAAACACAAGGGGAAAAGTAATTTCAAAAATCATCTGATAGGGCAAGTTGAAGAGGGAAAGGAGGAGGCTTGGTGTGGAACATACAAACCAGGGTGGACCAGTTGGGCTGAATGGCCTAATTCCATTCCGTGTGTTCTGTATAAATCCAGGGTGCTTTAAACATGCCCACACAACAAAGAATTGCTGTGATTTGCAATCATTCTGTGTGCTGGGACCTCTGATGGGCACATCTGTGATCTGAGAGAAGTGGTGGGTGATTTAGAGTACACGAGGACTGGAGATATTTTAAGTGCAACCTGGAACATGGAAACCTGCTGGGTGGCTATAAAAGCCAAGTTAGTGAACCAG
The DNA here is from genome assembly GCF_047496885.1 of Scyliorhinus torazame. Taxonomy (NCBI): domain Eukaryota; kingdom Metazoa; phylum Chordata; class Chondrichthyes; order Carcharhiniformes; family Scyliorhinidae; genus Scyliorhinus; species Scyliorhinus torazame. Next base: position 66,760,355 of record NC_092707.1, read on the forward strand.
GATCAGAGTGCCACTGTCATAGACATTAGATTGCTGGTGCCCACTAATCTGGGATAAGGGAACAGAAAGTGTTTTGCAACCAGGATCACCGGGTGAGTGTTATTCCGGAATAGGGCACAGAATGAATTTTGGAATATTTTTCAGGGGGAGGCAGGTGGATTCTTGTTAGGCAAGTGAATCAAAGGTTATCCGGGATCTATAGGAATATGGAGTGGGATTCTGTGATCCTGAGGCTAAGTGTTGACGCCGTCGAAAACACGGCCTCAGGATCAGCAATTCTGGCCCCTACAGGGGGCCAGCACAGCACTGGAGCGATCCACGCCACTCCAGTTGCTAATTCTGGCATGAACGGGGCGCCGCGGGGTCCACGCATGTGCAGTGACACCGGCGCCAACGAGCACATGCGCAGTGACACCGACGCCAACGCGAGCATGTGCACTGACACCGGCGCCAACGCGTGCATGCGCAGTGACACCGACGCCAACGCACGCATGTGCACTGACACCGGCGCCAACGCGCGCATGTGCACTGACACCGGCGCCGACGCGTGCATGCGCAGTGACACCGGTGGCAACATGCACATGCGCACTGACACTGACGCCAACGCGCGCGTGAGCAGTGGCACCGGCACCAACGCGCACGTGAGCAGTGACACCGACGCCAACGTGCGCGTGAGCAGTGACACCAACGCCAACGCGCACATGCGCAGTGACACCGACGCCAACGTGCGCGTGAGCAGTGGCACCGGCGCCAACGCGCGCATGAGCAGTGACACCAACGCCAACACGCACATGTGCAGTGACACCGACGCCAAAGCGCACATGCGCAGTGACACCGAAGCCAACGCGCGCGTGCACAGTGAGACCGACGCCGACGCGCGCATGCGCAGTGATACCGACTCCAAAGTGCACATGCGCAGTGACACCAACGCCAACACGGGTGTGCGCAGTGGCTCCCTTCTCCGCACCGTCCCTGACGCAACATGGCGCAGGGCTACAGGGGCCGGCGGGGAAGAAACGAGGCCCCCAGCCAGAGAGGTTGGCCCGCCAATCGGTGGGCCCCAATCACGGGCCAGGCCACATCGGAGGGGTTGGACCCCCCCCCCCCCCCACCCTCCACCCCCGGACTGTTCCAAGCCGTTGTCCCGCCGGCTGGGAGCAGGTGTGAACGGCGCCGGTGGGACTCGGTCTTTTTATGACGGCCCCCACCGATGCCGCTCTGCGGAGAATCGCGTCTCGACATCGGCGCGGCGTGGCACGATTCGCGCTGGTCACGGGGATTCTCCGGCTCGGCCCCGGACTGAGAGAATCCCGCCCATGGAATTGGGAATACGAAACAGATCAGCCATGATCTTATTAAATGGTGAAGCAGGCTAGAGGGGCCGAATGGCCTACGCCTGCTCCTAATTCATATGTTCACATGGTGAGAAGGACGAGAATGGTCTACATGCAGCCTAATCAGAAATCGTTAAAAAGGACACTGAAGGTGCCCCCAAAAGCTAAATTTTACATGTAACATTTACCTGAGCGTAGAGCCAGGAGCTGCAGAAGTTGGAATATTGGACAAAAGAATGTCATTGGATAATTTCCTATTAATTGACATTAATGGACATTCAATATCTGTAGAGGGGAAATTGCAGGCAATATGACTGTAGTTTTCCACTAAAGCAGCTGCTGTATTTGAGACTATGATACTGGTGTGGAGTCTAAACAAAATTCCATCCTATTCTCTGCTTTCATAGCAAGTTATTTCTAGGTTATGATTCTATTCTTTCGTGACCTTTCCGCATCCAGACATTTGCCTTGACGCTTTATGAACTTTTCCACTGCCAGAATGGCCCACCTGGGTGGTTCCGATGTGACATCACCCCTCCCTCATTAGTTCTCCACAGCACCATCCATTCTGCTGAACAGTATTTGTATCAATGCCGTACCATGCTTGTATTCTGAGCAAAATGCCATGGTAGCTACAGGGAATTTTTCTTAGGCTTCAATCAGAGCCACATGCAAGTATCAAAGTGGTTTGCATTGTGTTTTGTGCCTCGGAGATAAGCAGAGATGACTCTCACGGGTCCTGTATGTGAACAGGAGTTTTCTCAAGCTTGCAGTTTGTTTCTGTTTCTTTGTGGTCACACCCACAGACCTGATTAACAGCACAGTGCACAGTGCAGATGCGCACAACCGAACACCGAACAATTGAACAACGGAGCGTCTTTTCCCCTGTAAAACAAAAGAAACTTGTTCTAAATTAAACCCCTATGAACAACAAACACAATACATCAAGTCATTTCTTTGAGTTCCGAAGCCTGTTTCCTCTAAGTTCAGAAATAGTCTTTGAGATATGAAGGTCACTGGTGATGCCGCTGAGATCTACAAGATTGAGGTGTGTTGACTCCGGGGCAGGATTCCACGACAGCAAAGCTGGTGCCGCAACTGGACCAATTCAGCGACTATAGAGGGGCTAGCACGGGTGCCACGTGGAACACAATCGATTCCAATGAGAAGCAATGTCGGATTCACCGGATTCGCGACTGATAATCAGGAGTTTGACAAGCAGCACTCCCCGCATTCACCATCCCAGCCAAAAAGATAGCAGTGAGGAGAGCGACGCCCCATTTTATGGACGTTGAGCTCGAGACCCTGCTGGACGCTGTGGAGGAGAGGCGGGCCACCCTGTACCCAGCCCGGGAAGGAGGCTGCCAGGCGCCACTATTCACCGTGCCTGAACGCAGGTGGCGAAGGCGGTAAGCGCGACGAGCAACACCCTCCGAACCGGCCAGCAATGCCGGAAGATGCTGCATGCCCTCCTCAAGGTGGCCAGGGTGATTTGGCAGCACTGTGCCCCTGGCACCAACCCCCGTCCCACACATCCATAACCCTACCCACCCCCACCCAGAGGGCAGCCAAACCCCCACCCTGCACCAGATGTCGGCACCCATACCGGCCGCCATGGCCGGGTGCCCTGGCCACTGAAGCCACAGATACCAAGCCCCCTGGAGCGGGACAACCGGGCATGTGGCCCCTCACCGCGGCAGGGCAGTGGGCCCTGGGCGTAGTCGGCGGGCCCAAGGAAAGTGCAGTCACCAGGTTGGGGACCAGTCTCGGACGAGGAAGTGAGACCCCACTGAGTTGCGGTTCCCTGTGGCATATGTGTCACCCCCCCCCCCAAAACCACCCTCACACCACCCTCACCCCCACACCACCCTCACCCCACACCACCCTCACACCACCCCTCACGCCCGCTCCACACCCACCCACCACCCCTACTAACCGCCCACCCCCCCACCCCAGCCCGCAGTCTAATCATGCGTCTTGTCTTGTGTTTTGCAGGAGCTGCTGGAGATGGGGTGGGACCTACCGACTCTTCCCCCACCCCCAGTCACATCCAGATCCAGAGCCCCGGGTGCCAGCCAGTGACGAGCTCACTGACACGGATGGGAGCCATGAACCCGAGACCCAGGACACCCTGGAGCACAGGGATGACACGAATTTACCGTCATTGTTGTCTCCAACATCATCCACCAATCCAGAGACACCATCACTTCGGTTGTGCACTTCAGCGAAGAGGCTCCTGGGACACTATTCGGTGCTCACCACACAAATAATCCGGTACATCAGGTGGAGGTGAGAACTCTTGAGAGGTGGACGGTCAGAGGGCAGGCCGACTCCATCGACTAGCTGCCGTGCAGATGGGTTTCGGGCTTCTGGAACGGACGGTCTCATCGATTGTGGAGATTCAGTCACAGAGCCAGGGACCACTTATAGAACATAGAACATAGAACATAGAACAATACAGCGCAGTACAGGCCCTTCGGCCCACGATGTTGCACCGAAACAAAAGCCATCTAACCTACACTATGCCATTATCATCCATATGTTTATCCAATAAACTTTTAAATGCCCTCAATGTTGGCGAGTTCACTACTGTAGCAGGTAGGGCATTCCACGGCCTCACTACTCTTTGCGTAAAGAACCTACCTCTGACCTCTGTCCTATATCTATTACCCCTCAGTTTAAAGTTATGTCCCCTCGTGCCAGCCATATCCATCCGCGGGAGAAGGCTCTCACTGTCCACCCTATCCAACCCCCTGATCATTTTGTATGCCTCTATTAAGTCTCCTCTTAACCTTCTTCTCTCCAACGAAAACAACCTCAAGTCCGTCAGCCTTTCCTCATAAGATTTTCCCTCCATACCAGGCAACATCCTGGTAAATCTCCTCTGCACCCGCTCCAAAGCCTCCACGTCCTTCCTATAATGCGGTGACCAGAACTGTACGCAATACTCCAAATGCGGCCGTACCAGAGTTCTGTACAGCTGCAACATGACCTCCCGACTCCGGAACTCAATCCCTCTACCAATAAAGGCCAACACTCCATAGGCCTTCTTCACAACCCTATCAACCTGGGTGGCAACTTTCAGGGATCTATGTACATGGACACCTAGATCCCTCTGCTCATCCACACTTTCAAGAACTTTACCATTAGCCAAATATTCCGCATTCCTGTTATTCCTTCCAAAGTGAATCACCTCACACTTCTCTACATTAAACTCCATTTGCCACCTCTCAGCCCAGCTCTGCAGCTTATCTATATCCCTCTGTAACCTGCTACATCCTTCCACACTATCGACAACACCACCGACTTTAGTATCGTCTGCAAATTTACTCACCCACCCTTCTGCGCCTTCCTCTAGGTCATTGATAAAAATGACAAACAGCAACGGCCCCAGAACAGATCCTTGTGGTACTCCACTTGTGACTGTACTCCATTCTGAACATTTCCCATCAACCACCACCCTCTGTCTTCTTTCAGCTAGCCAATTTCTGATCCACATCTCTAAATCACCCTCAATCCCCAGCCTCCGTATTTTTTGCAATAGCCTACCGTGGGGAACCTTATCAAACGCTTTGCTGAAATCCATATACACCACATCAACTGCTCTACCCTCGTCTACCTGTTCAGTCACCTTCTCAAAGAACTCAATAAGGTTTGTGAGGCATGACCTACCCTTCACAAAGCCATGCTGACTATCCCTGATCATATTATTCCTATCTAGATGATTATAAATCTTGTCCCTTATAATCCCCTCCAAGACTTTACCCACTACAGACGTGAGGCTCACCGGTCTATAGTTGCCGGGGTTGTCTCTGCTCCCCTTTTTGAACAAAGGGACCACATTTGCTGTCCTCCAGTCCTCTGGCACTATTCCTGTAGCCAATGATGACATAAAAATCAAAGCCAAAGGTCCAGCAATCTCTTCCCTGGCCTCCCATAGAATCCTAGGATAAATCCCATCAGGTCCCGGGGACTTATCTATTTTCAGCCTGTCCAGAATTGCCAACACCTCTTCCCTACGTACCTCAATGCCATCTATTCTATTAGCCTGGGGCTCAGCATTCTCCTCCACAACATTATCTTTTTCCTGAGTGAATACTGACGAAAAATATTCATTTAGTATCTCGCCTATCTCTTCAGACTCCACACACAACTTCCCATCCCTGTCCTAGACTGGTCCTACTCTTTCCCTAGTCATTCGCTTATTCCTGACATACCTATAGAAAGCTTTTGGGTTTTCCTTGATCCTTCCTGCCAAATACTTCTCATGTCCCCTCCTTGCTCGTCTTAGCTCTCTCTTTAGATCCTTCCTCGCTACCTTGTAACTATCCATCGCCCCAACCGAAACTTCACACTTCATCTTCACATAGGCCTCCTTCTTCCTCTTAACAAGAGATTCCACTTCCTTGGTAAACCACGGTTCCCTCGCTCGACGCCTTCCTCCCTGTCTGACCGGTACATACTTATCAAGAACACGCAGTAGCTGATCCTTGAACAAGCCCCACTTATCCAGTGTGCCCAACACTTGCAGCCTACTTCTCCACCTTATCCCCCCAAGTCACGTCTAATGGCATCATAATTGCCCTTCCCCCAGCTATAACTCTTGCCCTGCGGTGTATACTTATCCCTTTCCATCATTAACGTAAACGTCACCGAATTGTGGTCACTGTCCCCAAAGTGCTCTCCTACCTCCAAATCCAACACCTGGCCTGGTTCATTACCCAAAACCAAATCCAACGTGGCCTCGCCTCTTGTTGGCCTGTCAACATATTGTTTCAGGAAACCCTCCTGCACACACTGTACAAAAAACGACCCATCTATTGTACTCGAACTATATATTTTCCAGTCAATATTTGGAAAGTTAAAGTCTCCCATAATAACTACCCTGTTACTTTCGCTCATATCCAGAATCATCTTCGCCATCCTTTCCTCTACATCCCTAGAACTATTAGGAGGCCTATAAAAAACTCCCAACAGGGTGACCTCTCCTTTCCTGTTTCTAACTTCAGCCAATACTACCTCGGAAGAGTCCCCATCTAGCATCCTCTCCGCCACCGTAATACTGCTCTTGACTAGCAGCGCCACACCTCCCCCTCTTTTGCCTCCTTCTCTGAGCTTACTAAAACACCTAAACCCCGGAACCTGCAACATCCATTCCTGTCCCTGCTCTATCCATGTCTCCGAAATGGCCACAACATCGAAGTCCCAGGTACCAACCCACGCTGCCAGTTCCCCTACCTTGTTTCGTATACTCCTGGCATTGAAGTAGACACACTTCAAACCACCTACCTGAACGCTGGCCCCCTCCTGCGACGTCAAATCTGTGCTCCTGACCTCTATACTCTCATTCTCCCTTACCCTAAAACTACAATCCAGGTTCCCATGCCCCTGCTGCATTGGGCAGGGGGGGACTTGAGGGGTTGTTGGCGAGCATTCAGCACCGTCAGGTGCAGATGGAGGAGTCCAACCGCATGCAGGAGCAGGAGGTGGTGCCGGCCATGCATGACACCATGGCCAACATCGCACGGGTGGCATCCACGTTGGAGGCCTTGGAGGTGAGGGTTTTGGCCAACATGTCACAGACACAGAGGGAGGTGGCCCAGTCTCAGAGGGAGATGGCACAGTCACTGTCTGATGTGGCACACACGCAGAAGGTGGTGGCAGAGTCACAATGTGATGTGGCACAGTCCCAGTTGAAGGTGGTCTGCTCCCAGTGATCCATGGTTGTGTGAATGCAGACCCTGGTCGACATGGCAGTGGAGTCCAGGACAGGCACCGCCATGTGGCGGGGGAACCTCAGGGATTAGCTCCGCTCGCACCCCCAAGCCATAGCATAGCCTGGGGGCCATTGGGTACCCTGAGGGAGGAGGAGGTGCTGGGGCCCATGCCAGTGACTCCTGCAGGGAAGGACACCACAGCGTCTTGGATCCTCCCCTCCTGTCCCTCGTGCATCTGGTGGGCAGCGGGCAGAACAGAACAGTACCACGCCACCAGGGACAGCCAAGCAGTGGCCAGGCCCATCCATTCACGGGCGCCCCAGAAGATGCCCGCCAAAGGGAACCAAGTCGCAGGGCGGGAATCACAGCAGGCCGCCTCCATTCCTGCTGTACCATCTGGGGATTCACCTAGGGGCAGCGTTAGGGCCCCGTAAGGCCAGAACAGTAGACACCAGTTAAGTCTGCACAGCAGCAGGGCACAGTATAGTGATAGGGGCTAGGACACGTATCTGTATATATGTTTTCACATTAAACACCTGTGCACAATGTTACTCTGTCAGAAGGGTGTGAGGGGTAGGCTGGTGTGGGCTGGCCACAGAATTGGGGGTGGGGGGGTGGGGGGGGTGCTGAGGATTGGCGGGGGGGGGGGGGTGCTGGCTCAGGGACCACAGTTCAGCCAGCGTTCACCGCTCCGGTGTCCTACCCCCGTATCCCCACCCCCCCCCTCCCCCTCACACCCCAACGTCCACACCTCCGCCACCCCAGGGACCCGATGGGACCGTGTGATGGAATGTCCAGCTCGCATGCAGGGATCACCCAGGTGGATGGTGAAAAGTGCTACCCTTGGGCAGGAGTCAGACATTGTCAAACGATGCGGAGCACCAGAACTCATTGCAGGGCAGGTTGTCATCATTCTCCATCCCATGGACCAGACCTGCTGTTACTGCCAACCCAGGGCCCGCACCCCTTAGTGTGGCAGGTATGTATCACGGAGGAGGTTGGCCGGAGGTTGTGGCCGGCTGGGGGCTGTGGGGTGGGGTGTGTGGGTGTGGGATGCGGTGTCCATGCCCCTAGCCATTTCCCCCCGCCCCCCCCCCCCCAGTCAGTGAATCTGAAGGCGATTGGAGCATCCCATGCGTGTTGGCCCTGGCGCACATGTGGGACCTCTTGTGCCTGCCTGGGCCCCACGTCCTGTCCGTTCTCGCCCTCCCCCGCATCCTCTTCGTTGCACGAGAACTGGTGTTCAACCTTCTCCTCCATCAAGTCACCCCTCTGCTGCGCAGTGTTGTGGAGGATGCAGCAGGTCACCATAATACGGGTGACCCTCCCAGCGCTATACTGGAGGGTCCCTCCAGGGCGGTCCAGGCACCTGAACCGCATCTTCAGGAGACCGAAGAACTGCCCGATCATGCTCCTGGTGGCTACATAGGCGTCGTTGTAGCGGGTCTCGGTGTCTGTGGCCTCCGGATCGGCACCATCAGCCACAACCATAGTGGAAAACCCCTATCGCCCATGAACCAACCCTCCCCAGCCGAGGGTGCACCTCAAAGAGGTCGGGAATTGTCAAGTGAGCCAGGATGAAGGTGCCCTGGATACTGCCCTGGTACCAGGCACAGACGTGCATGATGCACAGCAGAAGGTCACATTGAGCTGCATGTTCATCGAGTGGAACCCCTTTCGGTTTGTGTAGAGTGGCCTGTCATCTGCAGATGCTCGTAGAGTGACATTCATCCTGGACCTGGGACTGCTTGGCGATGGCAGCGAACCCCGCACATTCTGGAGGGCTCGGTCCACATTGAAATGGATGTATTGTGCTGACTGAGCTTATAGGGCCTCCATGATGGCGCGGATGCACCTGTGCACCGAAGTCTGTGAGATTCAGGACAGGTCCCCACTCGAAGCCTGGAAGGACCTCATGGAGTAGATGTTGTGGTAGTATGTATTAGGGGTCATGTGGGACTGGAAGCCCTAATGTCATTGGCTGACAGATCCCGGGTCCTGGTTGGCCGTTGACCTCCAGCTCCGCCCTGAAGGCGGAGTATAAGAAGCCGGAGTCCTCCCTCGCAGGCCATTCTACTATCGAGCTGCGGGGGAACAGACACGCTTAATAAAGCCTCATCGACTTCACTCTATTCGTCTCACGGAGTCTTTGTGCGCTACAATTTATTAAGCGTGCCTAAAAAGGACTATGGAGCTCAGGATCATCCCGGAATGCCTGAGGATCAGCCCCCACGCAGTGAACGCGGCAGCAGCCTTCAAGCACTGGCAGACTTGTTTCGAGGCCTACCTCAGAACGGCCACCGGCCGGGTCACAGAAGACCAAAAACTACAGGTCCTGCACTCGAGGTTAAGCACGGAGATTTTCTCCCTCATCGAAGACGCGGAGGATTTCCAGACGGCATTCGCAGCACTGAAAAGTCTCTATGTCCGCCCAGTTAACCAAATCTACGCTCGCTACCAGCTCGCGACGAGACGGCAAAGTCCCGGAGAATCGATGGACGAATTCTACGCCGCGCTGCTGATTTTGGGACGAGCCTGCAGCTGCCCTTCGGTGAACGCAAATGAACACACGGACATGTTAATGCGCGATGCTTTTGTGGCAGGTATAAATTCCTCCCAAATCCGCCAAAGACTTCTAGAAAAAGAGTCGCTAGGACTCTCAGAGGCACGGGCCCTAGCAGCCTCCCTAGACGTGGCCGCGCGTAATACCCGCGCCTACGGCCCCGACCGCGCGGCAGCCCATTGGGCTCCGTACGTACCCGTCGCGACAAACCCACCCCCCCCCCCCCCCGGACACCCCACAGGCTTGCGCGGTCCAAACGCCAAGTCGCACCGGGGGCGCCCGCTGCTATTTCTGCGGCCAGGCGAAACACCCCCGGCAGCGCTGCCCGGCCCGCGCAGCGATCTGCAAGAGCTGCGGGAAAAAGGGCCATTTCGCGGTTGTGTGCCGGTCCCGCGAGGTCGCCGCTGTCCCGGGAGAACAGGGAGCCCTGCACGCCGCTTACTCTCCCCAACTCCCCCAGCGCCCCATGTACGACCCGCAGGCGCAGCCACTCTGGGTTCCGACCACCGCGGTCCCGGGAGAACAGGGAGCCCTGCACGCCGCTTACGCTCCCCAACGCCCCCCCCGTCCCCACGTATGACCCGCCGGCGCTACCAATTTGGGTCCCGACCACCGCTGTCCCCAGAGATGAGGGAGCCCCGAGCGGTCCTAACGCTCCCCAACCCCCCCAGCGCCCCATGTGCGACCCGCAGACGCCGCCATTTTGGGTCCCGGCCACCACGAGGGGAGGAAGGGCGCCGCCATCTTGGACCACCCCAGACCTGTACGACGCGTGGTGGCGGCCATTTTGTCCACCCCACCGCCATCTTGTGACCCCCCAGCCATGTGCGATGTATGGGGGCAGCCATTTTGTTCATCCCCGACGCCACCTTGGACAGCAACAACGGACCCCAGTGTCGACGGCTCCATGGGGTTCGAGGAAGACGCTCCACTACTACAACCACGTCTCGCTTCAATTACGCTCGATCAAGCTCGGCCCCAGACACTCCAGACGACGACGACAATGGTGCTAATAAACGGGCATGAGACACCATGCCTAGTCGACTCCGGGAGCACGGAGAGCTTTATCCATCCCGACACGGTAAGACGCTGTTCCTTGACCACCTATCCCAGCACACAAAAGATTTCCCTAGCTGCAGGATCCCACTCCGTACAGATCAAAGGTTTCTGCATAGTTACCCTAACGGTGCAGGGGAGGGAGTTCAAAAACTACAAACTACACGTCCTTCCCCAACTCTGCGCCCCCACATTACTGGGATTAGATTTCCAGTGCAATCTACAGAGCCTTACGTTCAAATTCGGCGGCCCAATACCCCCACTCACTATCTGCGGCCTCGCAACCCTCAAGGTGCAACCCCCGTCCTTGTTTGCGAACCTCACCCCGGATTGCAAACCCGTCGCCACTAGGAGCAGACGGTACAGCGCCCAGGACCGGACCTTCATTCGGTCCGAAGTCCAGCGGCTACTAAAGGAAGGCATAAGCCAGGCCAGCAATAGTCCCTGGAGAGCACAGGTGGTAGTAGTGAAGACAGGGGAGAAACAAAGGATGGTCATAGACTATAGCCAGACCATCAATAGGTACACACTACTAGACGCGTACACTCCCCCCGCATATCCGACATGGTCAATCGGATTGCCCAATATAAAGTCTTCTCCACCGTGGACCTCAAGTCCGCCTACCATCAGCTCCCCATCCGCCCAAGTGACCGCAAGTACATAGCCTTCGAGGCAGACGGGCGATTATACCATTTCCTAAGGGTCCCATTTGGCGTCACAAACGGGGTCTCGGTCTTCCAACGGGAGATGGACCGAATGGTTGATCAACATGGGTTGCGGGCCACGTTCCCGTATTTCGACAATGTAACCATCTGCGGCCACGACCAGCAGGACCATGACGCCAACCTCCAAACATTCCTCCAGACCGCCAAAGCCTTGAACCTCACGTACAACGAGGACAAGTGCGTTTTTAGCACCAACCGGCTAGCCATTCTGGGCTACGTAGTGCGCAATGGGATAATAGGCCCCGACCCCGAACGTACACGCGCCCTCATGGAATTTCCCCTCCCGCACTGATCAAAAGCCCTGAAACGCTGCCTGGGGTTTTTTTCATACTACGCCCAGTGGGTCCCCCAGTACGCAGACAAGGCCCGCCCCCTAATACAGACCACGACCTTCCCTCTGTCGACAGAGGCTTGCCAGGCCTTCAGCCGCATCAAAGCGGATATCGCAAAGGCCACGATGCGCGCCATCGACGAGTCCCTCCCTTTCCAGGACGAGAGCGACGCCTCCGACATAGCTCTAGCGGCCACCCTTAACCAAGCGGGCAGACCCGTGGCCTTTTTCTCCCGAACCCTTCACGCTTCAGAAATCCGCCACTCCTCAGTGGAAAAGGAAGCCCAAGCCATAGTGGAAGCTGTGCGACATTGGAGGCATTACCTGGCCGGCAGGAGATTCACTCTCCTCACCGACCAACGGTCGGTAGCCTTCATGTTCGATAATGCACTGCGGGGCAAAATCAAAAACGACAAGTTCTTAAGGTGGAGGATCGAGCTCTCCACCTTCAACTACGAGATCTTGTATCGTCCCGGAAAGCTGAACGAGCCGTCCGATGCCCTATCCCGCGGCACATGTGCCAACGCACAAATTAACCGCCTCCAAACCCTCCACGAGGACCTCTGCCACCCGGGGGTCACTCGGTTTTTCCACTTTATCAAGTCCCGCAACCTCCCATACTCTTTAGAGGAGGTCCGTACAGTCACAAGGGACTGCCACATCTGCGCGGAATGCAAGCCGCATTTTTTCAGGCCGGATGGTGCGCACCTGATTAAGGCTTCCCGCCCCTTTGAAACGCCTTAGTCTCGATTTCAAAGGGCCCCTCCCCTCCACCGACCGCAATACATACTTCCTTAATGTGGTGGACGAATACTCCCGCTTCCCATTCGCCATTCCCTGCTCTGACATGACCGCGGCCACAGTCATTAAAGCCCTGAACACCATCTTCACACTGTTCGGTTGCCCCGCATACGTCCACAGCGACAGGGGGTCCTCTTTCATGAGTGACGAGCTGTGCCAGTTCCTGCTCAGCAAGGGCATAGCCTCAAGCAGGACGACCAGCTACAACCCCCGGGGGAACGGGCAAGTAGAGAGGGAGAACGGCACGGTCTGGAAGACCGTCCTACTGGCCCTATGGTCCAGGGACCTCCCTGTTTCACGGTGGCAGGAGGTCCTCCCGGACGCTCTCCACTCCATCCGGTCGCTATTATGTACGAGCACTAATCAAACGCCTCATGAGCGGCTCCTTGTCTTCCCTAGGAGGTCCTCCTCTGGAACGTCGCTGCCGACCTGGCTGGCGGCCCCAGGACCCATCTTGCTCTGAAAGCATGTGCGGGCACACAAGGCGGACCCGTTGGTCGAAAGGGTTCACCTCCTCCACGCGAACCCGCAGTACGCTTACGTGGAGTACCCCGACGGCCGACAGGACACGGTCTCCCTGCGGGATCTGGCGCCCGCCGGCAACACACACACCCCCCCCCGACACCATTCACCCAACCCCCCCCCTTCCTGCCACCGCCGCACCCCGCGACCGCTCCCTTCCCAGGAGGATCGGTTCCCCTCCCCTCAGGCCTGACCAAGAATAAAGCCCAAGCTGAAACCGTAAGGCTCCCGGAGACGACAACACCGGTACAAGTACCACCACCACCACCTCCAGTACTTCCCCGGAGCGGAGAAACTACGTCATCTTCTTCACAGCCTTCAACACGTCATTGATGACGATGAACATCTTGCCAAGGTCATCCCCACACCCCCACTACTTGCCTTCAAACAACCGCGCAACCTCAAACGAACCATTGTTTGCAGCAAACTACCCAGTCTTCAGAACAGTGACCACGACACCACACAACCCTGCCATGGCAATCTCTGCAAGACGTGCCAGATCATCGACATGGGTACCAATATTACACGTGAGAACACCACCCACCAGGTACGCGGTACATACTCGTGCGACTCGGCCAACGTTGTCTACCTCATACGCTGCAGGAAAGGATGTCCCGAAGCGTGGTACATTGGCGAGACCATGCAGACGCTGCGACAACGAATGAACGGACATCGCGCAACAATCACCAGGCAGGAATGTTCCCTTCCAGTCGGGGAACACTTCAGCAGTCAAGGGCATTCAGCCTCTGATCTCCGGGTAAGCGTTCTCCAAGGCGGCCTTCAGGACGCGCGACAACGCAGAATCGCCGAGCAGAAACTTATAGCCAAGTTCCGCACACATGAGTGCGGCCTCAACCGGGACCTGGGATTCATGTTGCATTACATTCATCCCCCACAATCTGGCCTGCGAAATCCTACCAACTGTCCTGGCTTGATGCAATTCACACCTCTTTAACCTGGGGTCACCCCATCTCTGGATCTGTAAAGATTTAATCACCTGCTAATGGTCGCATTCCAAGCATTGTTTGGCATCTTTGAATTTGTCTATATATGTGTTTCTGGAACAGACCTCTTCATTCAACTGAGGAAGGAGCAGCGCTCCAAAAGCTAGTGACATCGAAACAAACCTGTTGGACTTTAACCTGGTGTTGTAAGACTTCTTACAGTTGGTAGTAAGTCATGCAAAAGGATAGTTGCACTAAAAGTTGCTCCAGGAGAATTCAGTGAATTCCTTTATTTCATTACCATTTGTATCAGAGTCAATTATCTTTCCACGTGTTGATTTTGTTAATAAACATGGTGATGCATAGTCTGTGTTCACCATTTGTTTGTTGTGCAATAGCTGGGTTCGACAGCCATGGGGGTGAGTTGATTTGCTCAATGATACCGTCTGCTGCAAGTCATTTCAACCCCTGCGACACTTTGACATGGATTGAAATGGTAATTATCTTAAAATTTCCGAAATTGGCAGAACTGACCTGTCAATGCGAGGAGTACACTGTACACTTTCCCATATGTGGTAAATAAGGAAGAATACTGTTGGGCATATTCAATGTCATTGATTGCTTCAGTGGGGTCTTCAAGTTTAAAACCAAGCTTGCCAAACAGGTTTACCGCTATAATTACAACATAGAGCATCAACTTGTCTTAATTAACATTTTTTGTAGCGCTGGAGCTGTGATCATTCACAAAACCTAACTTCATTACTCCCAACCGCCAGTTCAGAAGCTGACACTGTGTGTAATTTAGAGGAAGGTTTACAGGCAGGATCTGCGAGTTGTGAGACACTGGGTGCGAGTGGCTTGTAGCCAGAGCTGGTGGGGGGGGGGGGGGGGGGGGTGGCAGAGGTGTCAGATGTCAGAGTGTGAGGTTGTATGGTCGCATGGACACAAGCGAGATGGTTCTCTCAGTCACCTGCGTGATTCTGACTGGGAGATCAGTGAATTCCTGAAGAAAAATGTTGCAACAGCTGGAACTGGCCGTTCGAGCCATCCCACCAGAGACATGGATCCCAGGTCAATAGCAACTTTAACCAGGCTGTGTTGGTGCAGTTGGATGTTCAGAAACTGGGGTGGGCTGGAACAGGGAATAGAGTAAGTGTTCTCAGGACTGATTACATAAAGTGACAACTACAAACGCTGGAAATCCGAAATAAAAATGCAAACAGGTCAGTCAAGATTTGAAAGAGAGAGCAATATTTCGGGTGGGATTTCTCAGTAGCTGTTGTGCCTTTCAAGGATTTTTTTCTTGTAATTTAAGAAAATAGAAATTGCACAGGGTGAGTAGAGTATGATATGCTTTATATTGCTTTTTGAATTGTGCGTGGCAGCCTTTACCTACGCACAAGGTACGTAATATGATCTTGACTCTTAAATATTTGTGAACAGGTTGTGTTGCCTGCCTTCCTCTGTCTGCCATCTGGCATGTTACTGTAATGTGAAAGCTATTTAATCAATATGTCCTTCACAATATAAACAAAAGATTTCCTATGTGAGCAGGAACCTTAGTGAAGGACAGTGAGGATACTCAGGCTGATGACACTTTCCCCAAAGCAGGCTTGCCTTATTTGGTTTGCAAGCTGCGAGTAATGTAATAATTCATTCCTTTCTCTTGTGGTCAGATGTAAGTGTTAGCGTGTCTCAGTTGGTAATGCACTCAGCACTGAAGCAGGAGATTGTGTGTGATGGAGCCCCGTAATGGGGCTCGAGCACACAATTTAAGTTCAGAACTGAAAGAGTACCGAATTCTCAGAAATATGATTTGGCTGAAACATTAAACCAAGGCCTGGTCCAATGGTTTAAATGGATGCTATGTTATCCAAAGAGGCAAAGCATATTTCACAGTATCTAGGTCAATATTCCTCCCTCAATACAAAAAAACAAATAAATTGGTCACTCATTGAATGAAATGAAATGAAAATCGCTTATTGTCACAAGTAGGCTTCAAATGAAGTTACTGTGAAAAGCCCCTAGTCGCCACATTCCGGCGCCTGTTATGGGAATTGAACCGTGCTGCTGGCCTGCCTTGGTCTGCTTTCAAAGCCAGCGATTTAGCCCTGTGCTAAACAGCCCCAGATTGTGCATTGTATTTGTGGGATTCTGCTGTGATTTAAACTAGTATGGCAGGGGGTGGGAACCAGAGCGTTAGCTTAGAAGTTGTCATAACTGAAGGGTAAATAGAGAACAAAAATAAGAGAACAACATCACCCTCAGGCAGAGCAAAGAAGGTGACTAGTGTGAGAATGGAGGTGGTCAATGCAGGACTGAGGGTGTTGTACCTAAATGCGCGCAGTATACAAAACAAGGTAAATGAGCTTGTTGCGCACATTAAAATTGGCCGGTACGATGTTGTGAGCATCACAGAGACGTGGCTGCAAGGGGATCAGGGCTGGGGTCTAAATAAACAAGGATATGTGTCCTACGAAAGAACAGGCAGATGGGCAAAGGGGGCGGGATTGCATTGTCAGTAAGGAATACAGTTAAATCGATAGCAAGAGTTGATATTGAATCAAAAGGCATAGAATCTCTGTGGGTAGAGTTGAGGAACCGCAAAGATAAAAAGGCATGTAAAAAAGGCGATATTACAATAATCATGGGGGACTTCAATATGCACGTGGACTGGGAAAATCAGGTTGGTAGTGGATCCCAAGAAAATGAATTTGTGGAATGCGGTCAAAATCAGCTTGAGAGATGAGATTGGCAGAAGCACCAGTGTCCAGCTTGAACTGGATGCTGCATTGATTAACTTGTATGACAGCAGGCCATTCGTCTGCGGAATCCACATTGAGGATCGATAGGCGTCTTGCTGAATTTGAGGAGGCATACTCACACGTAGTGATGATGCCCATTCAATAGGGGGACTCCAGGCAGTCGTCCTCTGGATCCGTAGTGCTACCAGGATCAGAATCCAGTAAACCTTACTGTACACATCGAACGCGCTTGCGTTGGAATTGGGATCGCTGGCCCTTGACTGGTGGTGCAGACCTGCACAAGGCTGCATAATGTCCAGGCTTCCCGCAATTTAAACATCGCCTGCCTTTTGCAGGGCATTGCCGCTTTAAGTGGGCGGTGCCGCAGTTCAGGCACGACATGACGTTGACGTCGTTACGCTCCATGCGTTGTCGCTCATGCGCAGTGCGGTCAGCCGGCGTTCGCACCTGCGCAGTTTGGTTTTCGGCCGCTTCGTTCTCCCGTTCATGTTGGGCATGCGTGAGGCCCTGGAAAAAGTGTGTGAAATGGCCGCTTTCATCGATACTGAGATGCTGCATCCGGGCGATGGCCTGTACACTCTCTGGCTCGTGGGAGGCAAGTTTTTCGTATTCTGCCGATTTGAAACGGGAGTATCGATTTCTCGCATGCTCGTGCACTTTACACGTCTCGATTGCGACTGGCAGGGTCCTGTGCCTAATTTTGAGGAGTTGCTCCCGGAAGGAATCGGAGTGCACCCCAAACAGAATCTGATCCCTGATCATGGAATCAGCAGTGTCACCATAATTGCAGGACTGCGCTAATATACGGAGATGAGTTAGAAAGGATTGGAAAGGTTCATCCTTACCCTGAAGGCGTTGCTGGAAGATATAGCGCTCAAAGCTCTCGTTTGTTTCGAACTACTCCAAAACGGTCTTGAATTTGGTCTTGAGTTAATGTGATGAGTTTTTAACTGGGTTGATGAGGTGCTGCCCACAAATCACGGTTTACAGCAAGTTCCTCACAGGAACTGATGTCAGTTTGCCCCCTTTTCAATTCAGTCTTCAGAGCAACCTTGACGACAGGCGCCATCCTTAGGTTGTGAAAACAAATATCTTCTTCAGAAGTCGATTCTTCGGCATTTGGATGCCAAGCTGATTTTGAATGAGCATGATTGTGCTACTGGCTTCGGGGAAGTGCTGGTCGTTTGTTCGGCTGTCTTCCCACTTGATTTATGAATATCCTGTGGAACCACTACTGGTGGAAATCCTCCGGCACGCAGAGATGAACAAGCATCCCCACTCTATATGGGGGCGGATGGAGAAGGTTTTGTTCATAGGGTTGAGCCTGCACCACTCCCGTTTTCCCCTGCTAGATTCTTTTAAAGCCCGGTGGTGATAGCCACTTTGAGAATTTGGAATCAGTTTAGGCAGCACTTTAAACTGGGTTCCATGCCACTGCTTGCTCCGATCTGAGGAACCATAGGTTTGTGCTGTCTATCTTGGTTCATCATTTAGGGCATGGGAGTGGGAGGTGTTGGAGAGGTTTAGGGACATGTTTCTGGAGGCTATGTTCGCCAGCCTAGATGAACCTACCCTCGGCCAAGAGAGGTTCTAGCTTCCCAGAGGGAATGTATTCAGGTGCATGATTTCTTACTCATGGAACTTCCTTTATCTGCCCTGAAACTGTTGCCTTTGCTTATGCACAGGATCCTGTTCTTGGCCGAGTTGGGGGAGGGTAAGATTTCAGATGTCTATGGGCAGATGTTGGTGACAGAGCAGGCATTGGAGGAGGAAGTGGAAGGATCAGCTGGGCTTGGTCTTTGAGGGTGGAATTGTGGAGTGAGGCTCTTCACAGGGTCAACTTCACATCCTCATGTGCAAGATTCAGCCTGATCCAGTTCAAGGTGGAGCACAGGGCACATCTGACTATAGTACGTATGAGTGGGCTCTTCTCGGGGGTGGATGATAGGTGTGAGCAGTGCTCTAGGGGGCTGGCGAATTACACACATGTTTTGGTCTTGCGCCAAGCTTGTTCGTTTCTAGGTCTCCTTTTTTGATATGTCAGGGATTTGGTGTGTTCAGCTGGAGAGGTGCCGTTGTTGACCATTTTTGGAGTATTGGACTCACCGGTGCTGCAGACAGGGATGAGGGGAGATGTCCTAGCCTTTGCCTCACTAATAGCCCGTTCTGCTTGGGTGGCGATCCCTGTTGTCAAAGACCCAGTTGTGAATATTTTGGAATGCTACACTGGCACAGCTGATCCTGTGCTGGATCTCATCTTTATATGGGGCTGATTTAGCTCAGTGGGCTAGACAGCTGGTTTGTGATACAGAACAAGGCCAGCAGCGTGGGTTCAATTCCCATACCAGCTGATAATTCTGAATTCTCCCTCCTTGTACCCGAACAGGCGCCAGAATGTGGGCGACTAGGGGCTTTTCACAGGAACTTCATTGCAGTGTTAATGTAAGCCTACGTGTGACAATAACTTTTATTTATTTATTTTCACGGTGATCTTTTGAGCCAGGTAGATACCCAAGGGATACAAAGAGTTCAACGCCTTCTAAAATCTCCCCAGCAATGCTCATAGTTGGAGAGGTAGATGCTTGTCCGGGGGACGGCTGATGGAGGATTTTGGTCTTGCTGATATTGAGTGAGTAACCAACCCTTTTGTGTGTCGCATTAAAGGGGCTGAGGACAGTCTGAATGACACTTGCAGCGTGGGCCACAACTACGCAATCATCGGCATATTGTAATTCACGGATGGGCTGGAGGGTCACCTTTGCCTGGCTCTCAGCTTATTGAGGTTGAAAGGCTCCACGGTGAGTGGACGTTGGTCACCAATGGTTTCTGTGACCAGGGTGAGGTAGATAGTGAAGAAAGTTGACGCGATCACACAACCTCCCAGGGCTCTGTTGAATATTGGCTTTCCACTAGCGCTGGTCCGCACATCCCAGGAAGGCTGACAGGTTGTGGCCATTAGAATAACACATCGATGTCGTTAGGACTCTCGAACAGCAGGAAAGGAAGAGGAAATTTATGGAGTAAGTGATTTACATCATTTGCTTCTGGGGCTCCGTGTTTTCCTGTAACCTTTGGATTGTTCTGGTGTTGCTCCACTTTGTGACAGTTAGAATCTCATTTGCATCTCTTCACACCCCACCTCCTCCATGCACCTCTTCCTCAAAAGGTGGTTTTAGTAATCATGGAGGAGTCTGGAGAAGAGAGACAAAAAATGGTTTATTCCATAAATAACAATGCTAGTTGGACTACTCTGCAGCATGGCTCCTACCTTGGCTAACCTTTCTGGTAATGAATTAATGACCCTCCGTCCCTCAGCGGGCGAGCTCATACTCCACCAAGTTCACGGGGAGAATCATAGAAATTACAGTGCAAAAGGAGGTCATTCGGCCCATCGGGTCTGCACTGGCTCTTGGAAAGAGCACCCTACGCGTCCACCCTATCCCCATAGCCCAGTAACCCCACCTAATGTTTTTTGGAAACTAAGGGGCAATTTAGCATGGACAATCGACCTAACCTGCAAATCTTTGAACTGTGGGAGGAGTCTGGAAAGGAGAGTAAAAAATTGTTTATTTCCAAAAGGAAAATATTTACAAGCAACAATCCCAGCCCCAGTTAGGACTACTCTGCAGCTACGCTCTTACCTGGGTTGACTTTTGTGGCAATGAATTAACAAGCCCATTGATGAGCCTCTGCCCCTTGGCAGGCGAGCTGGTACTCCACGAGTCTCTGGGGGTGATTAGTCGGGTCGTCCCCATGGGTCTCTTGGGGATCATAACAGTGGTGGAAGGTGAGCCTTTGGATATTTCTAGAGCAGGAATAGATAGTTTCTTGATAAGCATGGGGGGTGGGTAATAGGTTATCAAGGATAGGTGGGAACGGGACTTCCGGGTGCGGCGATGACCAGCTGAGTTGCACGTTTCGGCAGCTCCCGGTGAAACGGACTTTTGGGCTCTTGATAGGAGCCCCAACGGCAATTTTGACGGCTAAAAACACTGTGCGGTAAACCAGAAGGGAATCCCCCCTGGATACGGATGAAAAAAGGAGGAGAAAGTGGCCGGATTGCAGTGGATCCTTTAGAACAGCGGCAAGGAAGGCAAGCAAAAACCAAGATGGCGTCAGAAGGTGGCAGTTTAACATGGGGCCCTGAACAACAAGAGTTCTTGAAATGCTGTGTGGAAGAGCTCAAAAAGGAAATGAAGAAAGAGCTGTTGGCCCCGATACTACAGGCGATCGAAGGGCTAAAGGAGGAACAAAAGGCCCAGGAGCGGGAGCTTCGGTTCGTGAAGGCAAAGGCAGCCGTGAATGAGGACGACATACAGGGCCTAGTGGTGAAGACGGAGACGCATGAGGCACATCAGAAACGATGTGTGGAAAGGTTGGAGGCACTGGAGAACAACGCTAGGAGGAACAACCTGAGGATTCTTGGTCTTCCTGAAGGTGCGGAGGGAGCGGACGTCGGGGCATATGTGAGCACGATGCTGCACTCGTTAATGGGAGCGGAGGCCCCGGCGGGTCCGTTGGAGGTGGAGGGAGCATACCGAGTGATGGCGCGAGGACCGAGAGCAGGAGAAATTCCCAGAGCCATAGTGGTGAGATTCCTCCGTTTTAAGGATAGAGAAATGGTCCTTAGATGGGCAAAGAAAACTCGGAGCAGTAAATGGGAGAACGCGGTGATCCGCGTTTATCAAGACTGGAGTGCGGAGGTGGCGAGAAGGAGGGCGAGCTTTAATCGGGCCAAGGCGGTGCTTCATAAAAAGAAGATAAAATTTGGAATGCTGCAACCGGCAAGACTGTGGGTCACATATCGAGGGAGGCACCACTACTTTGAGACGGCGGATGAAGCGTGGACTTTTATTGTGGAAGAAAAACTGGAATGAGCGGGTTATTAAAAAGAACGTTTGAACAAAGTGGCGGGGCGAATGTGGGGGGCGAAGAGGGGGGTTAAAAAGGGGGGAAAGAGGAGTTTTATGTACTAATCCTGCGATGTGGTAACTTTTCTCTCTTCCATGCGGAGGGAGAAGCGAAGGAGAAGCGCGGGCTTGGTTCCCGCGCTATGATAACCATGGCGGGAATAGAGAAGCAGGAAGGAGGGGGCGTCGCACGGTGCGAGCCGAGGTCACGGGGGGAAGCCGAGGTCGGCCAGAGTTTGCTGACTTCTGGGAGCAACATGGGGGGAGTAATTACGCTAGCGGGGGATCTAGCGGGGGGGGGGTGGGAGGGGGGAATTACTGGGTTGCTGCTGCTGGGGAGAGGGGGGAGCTGGTATGGGAGGGGATGGGCGGGGGGGGCACCGCCTGGGGGAGATACAGCTGCGTGGGAACCGGGTGAGGAGCTGGAAAAAGGGGATGGCTAATCGACAAGGGGGAGGGGGGTAGGAAGCCCCCCAACCCGGCTGATCACGTGGAACGTGAGAGGGCTGAACGGGCCGATAAAGAGGGCACGGGTACTCGCACACCTTAAGAAACTTAAGGCAGATGTGGTTATGTTACAGGAAACGCACCTGAAACTGATAGACCAGGTTAGGCTACGCAAAGGATGGGTGGGGCAGGTGTTCCATTCGGGGCTAGATGCGAAAAACAGGGGGGTGGCTATATTAGTGGGGAAACGGGTAATGTTCGAGGCAAAGACTATAGTGGCGGATAACGGGGGCAGATACGTGATGGTGAGTGGCAAACTACAGGAGGAGACGGTGGTTTTGGTAAACGTATATGCCCCGAACTGGGATGATGCCAATTTTATGAGGCGGATGCTAGGACGCATTCCGGACCTAGAGATGGGAAAGCTGATAATGGGGGGAGATTTTAATACGGTGTTGGAACCAGGGCTGGATAGGTCGAAGTCCAGGACTGGAAGAAGGCCGGCAGCAGCCAAGGTGCTTAAAGATTTTATGGAGCAGATGGGAGGTGTAGACCCGTGGAGATTTAGCAGACCTAGGAATAAGGAGTTCTCGTTTTTCTCCTATGTCCATAAAGTCTACTCGCGAATAGACTTTTTTGTGCTGGGAAGGGCGTTGATCCCGAAGGTGAGGGGAACGGAGTATACGGCTATAGCCATTTCGGATCACGCTCCACACTGGGTAGACTTAGAGATAGGGGAGGAAACAGGAGGGCGCCCACCCTGGAGAATGGACATGGGACTAATGGCAGATGAGGGGGTGTGTCTAAGGGTGAGGGGGTGCATTGAAAAGTACTTGGAACTCAATGATAAATGGGAGGTCCAGGTGGGAGTGGTCTGGGAAGCGCTGAAGGCGGTGGTTAGAGGGGAGCTGATATCAATAAGGGCACATAAAGGGAAGCAGGAGAGTAAGGAACGGGAGCGGTTGCTGCAAGAACTTTTGAGGGTGGACAGACAATATGCGGAAGCACCGGAGGAGGGACTGTACAGGGAAAGGCAAAGGCTACATGTAGAATTTGACTTGCTGACTACGGGCACTGCAGAGGCACAATGGAGGAAGGCACAGGGTGTACAGTACGAATATGGGGAGAAGGCGAGCAGGTTGCTGGCACACCAATTGAGGAAAAGGGGAGCAGCGAGGGAAATAGGGGGAGTGAGGGATGAGGAAGGAGAGATGGAGCGGGGAGCGGAGCGAATGAATGGAGTGTTCAAGACATTTTATAAAAAATTATATGAAGCTCAACCCCCGGATGGGAGGGAGAGAATGATGGGCTTCTTGGATCGGCTGGAATTTCCCAAGGTGGAAGAGCAGGAAAGGGTGGGACTGGGAGCACAGATCGAGGTAGAAGAAGTGGTGAAAGGAATTAGGAGCATGCAGGCGGGAAAGGCCCCGGGACCAGATGGATTCCCAGTCGAATTCTATAGAAAATATGTGGACTTGCTCGCCCCGGTATTGACGAGGACCTTTAATGAGGCAAAGGAAAGGGGACAACTGCCCCCGACTATGTCAGAAGCAACGATATCGCTTCTCTTAAAGAAGGAAAAGGACCCGCTACATTGCGGGTCCTAGAGACCTATTTCCCTCCTAAATGTAGATGCCAAGATCCTGGCCAAGGTAATGGCAATGAGAATAGAGGAATGTGTCCCGGGGGTGGTCCACGAGGACCAAACTGGGTTTGTGAAGGGGAGACAGCTGAACACGAATATACGGAGGCTGTTAGGGGTAATGATGATGGCCCCACCAGAGGGGGAAACGGAGATAGTAGTGGCGATGGATGCCGAGAAAGCATTTGATAGAGTGGAGTGGGATTATTTGTGGGAGGTGTTGAGGAGATTTGGTTTTGGAGAGGGGTATGTTAGATGGGTGCAGCTGTTGTATAGGGCCCCGATGGCGAACATGATCACGAATAGACGGGGATCTGCATATTTTCGGCTCCATAGAGGGACAAGGCAGGGATGCCCTCTGTCCCCATTATTGTTTGCACTGGCGATTGAGCCCCTGGCGATAGCGTTGAGGGGTTCCAAGAAGTGGAGGGGAGTACTTAGAGGAGGAGAAGAACACCGGGTATCTTTGTATGCGGACGATTTGCTACTATACGTGGCAGACCCGGCGGAGGGGATGCCAGAAATAATGCGGATACTTGGGGAGTTTGGGGATTTTTCAGGGTATAAATTGAACATTGGGAAAAGTGAGTTGTTTGTGGTGCATCCAGGGGAGCAGAGTAGAGAAATAGAGGACCTACCGTTGAGGAAGGTAACAAGGGACTTTCGTTACCTGGGGATCCAGATAGCCAAGAATTGGGGCACATTGCATAGGTTAAATTTAACGCGGTTGGTGGAACAAATGGAGGAGGATTTCAAGAGATGGGATATGGTATCCCTGTCACTGGCAGGGAGGGTGCAGGCGGTTAAGATGGTGGTCCTCCCGAGATTCCTCTTTGTGTTTCAGTGCCTCCCGGTGGTGATCACGAAGGCTTTTTTTAAAAGGATTGAAAAGAGCATCATGGGTTTTGTGTGGGCCGGGAAGACGCCGAGAGTGAGGAAGGGATTCTTATAGCGTAGCAGGGATAGGGGGGGGGCTGGCACTACCGAGCCTAAGTGAGTATTATTGGGCCGCTAATATTTCAATGGTGATTAAGTGGATGGGAGAGGAGGAGGGAGCGGCGTGGAAGCGATTAGAGAGGGCGTCCTGTAGGGGGACTAGCCTACAGGCTATGGTGACAGCCCCATTGCCGTTCTCACCGAGGAACTACACCACAAGCCCGGTGGTGGTGGCTACACTGAAGATTTGGGGACAGTGGAGACGGCATAGGGGAAAGACTGGAGCCTTGGGGGGGTCCCCGATAAGAAACAACCATAGGTTTGCCCCGGGGGGAATGGATGGGGGATATGGAATGCGGCAAAGAGTAGGAATAACGCAACTGAAAGATCTGTTTGTGGATGGGAAGTTCGCGAGTCTGGGAGCGCTGACCGAGAAATATGGGTTGCCCCAAGGGAATGCATTCAGGTATATGCAACTGAGGGCTTTTGCGAGGCAACAGGTGAGGGAATTCCCGCAGCTCCCGACACAAGAGGTGCAGGACAGAGTGATCTCAAAGACATGGGTGGGGGATGGTAAGGTGTCAGATATATATAGGGAAATGAGGGACGAAGGGGAGACTATGGTAGATGAACTAAAAGGGAAATGGGAAGAAGAGCTGGGGGAGGAGATCGAGGAGGGGCTGTGGGCAGATGCCCTAAGCAGGGTAAACTCGTCGTCCTCGTGTGCCAGGCTAAGCCTGATTCAGTTTAAGGTACTACACAGGGCGCATATGACTGGAGCACGGCTCAGTAAATTTTTTGGGGTGGAGGATAGGTGTGCGAGGTGCTCAAGAAGCCCAGCGAATCATACCCATATGTTTTGGTCATGCCCGACACTACAGGGGTTTTGGATGGGGGTGACAAAGGTGCTTTCAAAAGTAGTGGGGGTCCGGGTCGAACCAAGCTGGGGGTTGGCTATATTTGGGGTTGCACAAGAGCCGGGAGTGCAGGAGGCGAGAGAGGCCGATGTTTTGGCCTTTGCGTCCCTAGTATTCCGGCGCAGGATATTGTTAATGTGGAAAGAAGCCAAGCCCCCGGGGGTGGAGACCTGGATAAATGACATGGCAGGGTTTATAAAGCTAGAGCGGATTAAGTTCGTTCTAAGGGGGTCGGCTCAAGGGTTCACCAGGCGGTGGCAACCGTTCGTCGAATACCTCGCAGAAAGATAGATGGAATGGAAAAAAGAAGGCGGGGGGGGGGGGGGTGGTGGGGTGGGGGGAGGGGAGGGGGGGTTGGGGGGGGGGGGAGCGGGGGGGGAGGAGGAACCAGAAGGACTCTCAGGGTTGTTAATATATACTGTATAATATGTATAGGTCGTTGCGACAGATAATTATATATTGGACTGTTAAATTATATTTTTGGAGAGTGTTACTTGTGATAAGGCAGTTGCCAATTAGGGTTAGTTTTCATTTTTGTTATTTATTATTTATTCATTTTTTGTTTATAAAATAGGTCATTGTTATTTGTGTTGTTATAATATTGTGTAAAGGATGCACAATGTACTGTGTTGGTCGACCAAAAATTTTCAATAAAATATTTACAAAAAAAAAAAGGATAGGTGGGAACGTGGAGCTGAGGCTACAATCTGATCAGCCACGGTCATATTGAAAGGCAGGGCAAGCCCGAGAAGCTGAGTGGCCAACTCCTGCTCCTAATTTGTATGTTTCTATGTAGCAGAGCTGATTTCATTGACAATATTGGATGTTAATGTGACGTTGGTTAAAACTGCAAGTCATTATAAGCAACTGTATTGAAGTTACAGTCTATCGAGCACTGAGGAATTACAACTAGAGCCAATAATCCTTAAAATTGGCCTTCAGCCTTCTCTTTGCTGTCTCAAGGAGTAAGCACTGAGGAAAGATTATTGACAATGCTGCCTTTATGTTACCGTGATTGTTTTCAGTGGCTCATTGGCAGATACATACTGCGTAGAGTGCCTTTTCATTTTCTTTATGCCTTTTTCAAGCAGTTTCATATCATTAAGTCATCATTTATAAATTGCTCAATTTTTTGCTTTTTATAATTCATTTGTGTTGCACCGCCAATTAGGCTACAGTGTAAGATAGAATCCTTGGGCACTACAAGATATAAATTGGTGTCTCTTTCTGGTGAATTGTTGGACGTAATGATCAACAGCATCATTATAGGCAAGTTCATTTCAATCTTCCTCAGCCCAGGAGCATTTGAAACTCTGACACTGCATGAATTCAGGATTTGTTCCTCGCAATATTCCTGCTTCTTCAGAAGAATACTTTGCTACGTGTGGAGCCCATATTAAGCCCGTGAACAGATCAGGTTCATATATTTGTGTGTGATTGCTTCATGTGTCAGCTGCGGTTTGGTGGGTACCACTTTCACCTCTTGAGGGAGAAGATTGTGTGCTTGAGCCCCGTGCCAAGGGTTGGATTTTCCTGCCCCGCTCACCCCAGGATTGGAAATTCCCTCCCGAGGTCAACGGACTTCTCAATTGTCCATCAAATTGTCCATCTCAGCCGCGACAATGCCCACGGTGGGCAGCACTGGCAAATCTATCCCCAAGACTTGAGCACAACAATCTAAGCTGCCATTCCACTGTAGCAGCGAGGGAATGCTACACTGCCAGAGGTGCCACTTTATGGGTAAACTGAGGCCGAGTCTGCCTTCTCAGGTAGATGGAAAAGATCCCACAGCACTCTTTTTGAAGAACAGCAGGAGTTATTTCCAGTATCCTGACCAATAGTTATCCCACAATCAGCATCACAAAAAACAGATTACCTGGTCATTACCACTTAGCTGTTTCTGGGAGCTTGTGCGCAAATTAGCTTTCGCATTTCCTACATTACAACAGTAACATAATACTTGCAAATCACTTCATTGCTATAAAACATTTAATGACTGGTGGATGTGAAAGGTGCCATATAAATATAAGTCTTTCTTTTCTAGGGGCGGCACGGTGGTGCAGTGGTTAGCACTGCTGCCTACGGCGCTGAGGTCTCGGGTTCGATCCCGGCCCCGGGTCACTGTCCGTGTGGAGTTTACACTTTCTAATAATAATAATAATAATAGCTTTTTGTCACAAATAGGCTTCAATGAAGTTCCTGTGAAAAGCCCCTAGTCGCCACATTCCGGCGCCTGTTCGGAGAGGCCAGTACGGGAATTGAACCTGCGCTGCTGGCCTTGTTCTGCATTACAAGCCAGCTATTTAGCCCACTGTGCTAAACCAGCCCCAGTGCTAAACCAGCCCCATTCTCCCGTGTTTGTGTGGGTTTCACCCCCACAATCCAAAGATGTGCAGGGTAGATGGATTGGCCACGCTAAATTGCCCTTTTATTGGAAAAAATGAATTGGGTACACTACATTTTTTTTTAACTTATCTAATTGTTGAAACGCTTTGCTTGTGAATGAATATATTTGACTAACACCAATCCGAGCCAATTACAATTTAAATTAATTTATTACTAAAGTTTACTAATATTGCAATACCAGATGCAAAGACTGATGAGCCACACAATCTCATTTCTGTTTTTTCTGAACAGTACAGTTTTTACAGATTGTGATTTAATTTGAAAACTCTGTAATTAGGGATATTTTAATATTTATTGACAAGTGAGCTGTAGGTTAATGGGTCAACTACTTCCATTGTAAGTGGAAAACCCACATAGTTTGTTTACTGTCCTTTAAGGGCAAGTAGTAAAATGGCTAACATCTTAATTGGGGTGTTTTTTTTAAACAAGGAAGTAGGAATAGTTTGATGTAAATAACCGCCCGTTATATTGCATGACAATAATAAAGAAAATTAATGGTGACATGCTAAGTCCTTCAGCAGCCAAATGATGAAGCAGGAAACCAGATACCAGTCTTTTGCTTATTGCTAAATTTATTTAGAGAATGCAACATTTTGTATACTACCTCCCTCACCAATATCCAGTATCTCAGAGGTCATTTTCTATAATAACTGCTCCTCTTCTTTTAGGTACCAAAGCCAAAGAGGGTATTGGCAATCATGGACTTCCATTGGAACAAAAATCAAAAGCCAAAGGAAGTCTTTAAGGTACTTAATCAATCAATGCATTTCACCTGAATATGCTTAACCTTGACGATACAATTAGCATACTATTAAAAAGGCACACTTCAAATATGCAACATGAAATTCGGAAACATAGAAATTTAATGGTTAGTCCTACATTCTTTTAGAGCTATTTATGTTCCTCTTACCAGCATGTGAAACCAAAATCCAACAGAAATGCATGGGCACGCAGTGTCTTGTAAAGCACACATTGCTATCATTCTGAATCTTTAGGCCTGTCAATTTAAACAGGACCTTCCTCAGTGTTGCCTAGGAAAATACATTTCTTCTTCTTTGCATCAACCACAGGGTATGAATTCGTAATTCACCACTAACCCACACATTTCCATAATGCTACTCAGCCTTGGTTGCTCATTGTTCCAGGTGCCTAGTAGTACTGAGGGCTCCAGACAGATGGTACTACTATGTGCTGTGTAAACACATAATTGTATTATAATCAAATTATAATATTACAATGATGCCCACCCATCCCCCACCAACCCACTCACTGTTGCCAACCCACCAAGAGCCAGTGCATTAGTGTAACTAAGAATTTTGGTTGTTCTTCCAGACAGATGTACCGTCACTGCTGACCTGGATTGTGCAGTAAAATTAGGGTAAGGCTATCTCTGCTCAGAATTATTCAAGTGTAAATCGGCCAGCAAGCTCCGACAACTACTCAAACAGAATTGAATATGAAAATCAGGTAGCTCTGCTATCAGCGTATCGCGCTGAGAGGCAATTAAAGATATGGAATGGTGTGACATTGATGTACTTACAGATACCCAATGAACATTCCAGAACAAGTAAGGGCTCATCCATTCTGGTCTTGGAAAATATTTAATGGTGTGATAAGTTTTAGTTAATGCCAAGTAACCTCTCTGGCATTGAGAATTAAGTTTTACTTGTGTAAATTTGCTTAAATTTGCTTTACCACAGTTCTTAATTAATGTTAGAGGTTGAAAAATATTCAAATGTTTATTTAAGCTTTTTTTCTTTTTCATTTTTTCTTTTCTGTATTTTATCCCCCTCTCTCTGAATTCTGTCTTTCTTTCCCTCTCATTATTTCACTTTCTGTAGATGATTCAACATTGGATTAATTATTTATTTTACACTTCCTGGTTCCGACTCTGCGCAACGCAGTAAGGATTTTTCAATCTGAGTGGCTAATGGGTTATACAGTTGCTTGCCCAGTTGACACAGATCCTCGAGACACTGTAGAGGGGACCACACTGAAATTGTTTTCTAATCACACGTTCCGGCGCAAAATCATCAGGTAGGTGTAGTACATTGAACAGCATTTTTCAATTACTGCTAACCTCCAAATCAGTGAACTGCCTAATGGGAGTATGTTTTTGTCAACCATATCATACAGAGGGTTGAGCATAAAAATTGATTGGTTTCCATGCCTAATCCTCTGGGTAGCTGACGGATGTGATCTTCCCTTTTTGCAGCACATACAAATTCCCCCACCTTGTTATTAGACATGTTTAAAATTTCACATTGGGCTAGATTTTGCGGTCAGTGGTGAAGCAATGCTGATGAGCTCAAAGAAAGCTGCCCACAAATATTTAGCAACCTCTGTGGTGTGCGTTTTTCCTTTCCCAATGCCAATACAAATCTGGTGCAAAGTCGATGGATCTCCAGGCATGCAGCTACAGCGATGTCATCAAGCAGGGTAAACAGCTGATCACCTTAAAGCATTCTCACCGACAGCAAGCCAGGAAGTTGAAAGCACTAAATGCCTTTACATTTAGTTAACATTTTCAGATAGTGTAAGAAATACTAATAGGATTGCACCAAGAAAGAAACTAAAATAAAGGTAAACAAATAGTAAAAAGTGGGTGGGATTTAGCACGTGTTTTTTGGCCAGCCAGCGGGAACTACCGATCATGCTCTTGTCAATGGGATTTCATGTTAATAGCACCCCTCGTCACTGGGAAACCCGTGCGCCATCGTGGGACCGGAATTTCCCACCGGCGAAAACTGCCGGTAAATCCCACCCAGTATTTCTCCATTCTCCTCTATCTCAAACCCTATTAAAACAAAAAAAATCCCATACATTTATTGTCCTAATACAAAAATCCTCCCTTCCCCCGCCCCACTCCCCCTCCCACACCAGGTCATCTGGCTTTTGTTCTTAAGATTTCTGAAACTTGTCGCAATCTCTCCCAGCTACAGTTTAATATCTAACACATTTCTCCCTCTCTTTATTTCCGATGAAGAGTGAAATGGACTGTTTTCTCTCCCTGGAGATGCTGTCAGACCTGTTGAGTTTTTCCAGCGTTCTGTACTTTTGTTTCTGATTACAGCATCTGCAGTGTTTTGCTTGTTAAAAAAAAGTGCACTTTTTTTATCTTAATGGAGAAATTTGACATTCCACAAATAAAAGATTTGCCTGGTAGGGTCAGTGATAATTATGAAGTTAGCATGCTGTTAAATACCCAGTTGCGCCTCATTCGACAGGGTATAATATACAGTGAGACTAATAGTGCAAAAGTGGGAGTTTTTGTTAACTCACTGATTTTTAAAGATTTCACTCTCAGGGGATCTCAACAGCGCCCCTTGTGGAGCCGCACAAAACCACTGGCTGCAAACCTTTATATTTCTATGTTATCCCACGCATATGTAGACTCTTGAATTTTCTGTCAGTTTAAATTGGAGGAATGATGGTAAACACTGACTGTTTCGACATCATTGCCACAACAAAATCTTGACCATCGATGCACACAGTATAAAACCTCTTGTATTTGTCTATCATGTTACTGCCGCCAGCGGCTGGAGAAATCATCCTCACTGCAGGTTTATGCCTGAAACTTTCCAGCTTCACCTTCTCATTTTGAAAGCATGAAACGAGCTGTGTTCAGAATCCTCAATTTGCACAGCAGACGGTGTCACTTTATAATGCAGCATTATCCTCATTCATATTGTAGGTGCTGCATGAAGGTTAACTGGCAATAAGTAACATTTATGTATGTCTGTTTTTGCTGTTATTGCCACAACTTGTTCACATTCTTCCAGTTTTGCCTTTATCTGAAGCTATGTAAAGCACACTGGTGGTAATCGCAAATTTTAAGTACATTTTATCAAAGCAAACATATGGCATATTATAATTGAACTGTCAATTTAGCAGCATCCACGATGCAGAAATGTGCTTCATAAAGTAACATATAAATTTTCAATTTTACAGAGCATGTCTGAAGTAAATAAAGCTTTGGCTACTCAGCAGTTACAAGAGGGTGAAATGAGCTTTCTGGATATAAACACTGAATCAATTTGTCATGATAGGGCTGCATAAATTAATGGCATCTCGATTGAACCAATAGATGTTTGTTTTGTTTCGGTAACATCTAGCCTAGAGTTAATATGCTCATATTTTTCACTGTTTATTTTGAAGGCCTTATGATGGCTCTGTCACAGATATTCATAAATGTAAATCTAACAATTACTTGTAGCAAGGACTAGGGCACATCACTTGCGCTGTGCAGCAACATGGAGGGGATATGTACCAAATATATTTTTTAAGATGGACAATCCGGAGGTGTTAAGAGAGATAGATTTAAGGTCTCAAAAATTATGCCACGAAACAATAATTTGCCAGAAAAGATTAGATATGTTTTAAATGACCGACTGAAAACTTATTGTGCATAACTAGCACTGAGCAAATGCAAACGGGAAACAAATGAGAAAGAAATCAACCCCATTGAGTTAGCTAATTGAATACCATGATGCATAATGTGAGTATTACAAATGCGCATTCTAATTATTACAGGAGTCTGTGGCATGGCTTACGACTTAATGTGCGATGTTAGAAATAGGTGAATCTCTGCAATTTAATAATTGGTTTCCCATTTGAATGCCATTTGTAAATTGTATGCCTACAGATATAAATAAGCAATGCGAATAATGATTGTATAAAGGATGTTGCATGGTGATTGGCGCACCATTCAACCCATTATATATTTATTGGAGGACAATTCTGTCGAACAAACCCCTGAGACTTTTCAAGGATGTAGCATCCCAATTGTAGGGGGGAAGTCTGATGTTATAGTTCCAGGAAGCCTCTGACAGTTCCTTATGAGAGGAAACCACATGATCTCAAAGCAAATTAAATTTGAGGTAAAAGCTGTAAAATAATTTGTCTGATAGAAAGGAAGTAATGAGCACGTAGAAGAGCAATGCTGCGATGGGGCAAATGACTGATTAACTAGCTCTATTAAAAGGATCAATGTTCTGACCCTAACATGAGTCAATCCCCTTAAATTCAGAATTCAGTGCAATGTCAAACTGAGAGTGGTAAATAGCTTAGTCTGATCAAACAAAGACTTACCATGTAAGCCAGATAAATTCTGTAAATGGATAGAACAGATCACATTTAACATGGATACATGTGAGGTAGCTCACATTGAAGGAAAAAAATGGCAACACTTTTATAGAATGTGAGTGTTGCTGGCAAGTTCAGCACTTAGTGACTCATCCAGGTGAGTGGCGAGTATACCATCACACTCCTGCCTTGTACCTTGAAGATGGTGGACAGGCTTTGGGGAGTCGGGAGGTGAGTTACTCGCCACAAAATTCTCAATCTCTGACCTTCTCTTGTAGCCACTGTATGGCCTACCAAGTTCAGTTTCTGGTGAATGCTAAGTTCAGGATGTTGTTAGTGGGGGGTTCAGCAATGGTAATGTAATTGAATGTCAAGGGAAGATGGTTAAAATCTCTTGTTGGAGATGGTCATTGCCTGACACTTGTGTGGTGCAAATGTTACTTGCCACTTATCAGCCCAAGACTGAAATGATGTCCAGACCGTGAGACTGAAATGATGTCCAGGTCTTGCTGCAAATGGATACGGACGTCTTCAGTATCTGAGGAGACGTGAATGGTGCTGAACATTGTGCAGTCACCAGTGAAAATTCCCACTTCTGACCTTATGATAGAGGGAAGGTCATTGATGAAGCAGCTAAAGATGGCGGGGGCTAGGACACTACTTGGCTTTGATCTTTAAGTCATCTTTGTCAACAGGAATAGTGCCGGAAGACTGGAGGATAGCAAATGTTGTCCCCTTGTTCAAGAAGGGGAGTAGAGACAACCCCAGTAACTATAGACCAGTGAGCCTTACTTCTGTTGTGGGCAAAATCTTGGAAAGGTTTATAAGAGATAGGATGTATAATCATCTGGAAAGGAGTAATTTGATTAGACATAGTCAACACGGTTTTGTGAAGGGTAGGTCGTGCCTCACAAACCTTATTGAGTTCTTTGAGAAGGTGACCAAACAGGTGGATGAAGGTAAAGCAGTTGATCTGGTGTATATGGATTTCAGTAAAGTGTTTGATAAGGTTCCCCATGGTAGGCTACTGCAGAAAATACGGAAGCATGGGATTCAGGGAGATTTAGCAGTTTGGATCAGAAATTGGCTAGCTGGAAGAAGACAAAGGGTGGTGGTTGTTGGGAAGTGTTCAGACTGGAGTCCAGTTACTAGTGGTGTACCACAAGGATCTGTTTTGGAGCCACTGATGTTTGTCATTTTTATAAATGACCTGGAGGAGGGCGTAGAAAGATGGGTAAGTAAATTTGCAGATGACACTAAAGTCGGTGGAGTTGTGGACAGTGCGGAAGGATGTTACAAGTTACAGAGGGACATAGATAAGCTGCAACGCTGGGCTGAGAGGTGGCAAATGGAGTTTAATGCAGAAAAGTGTGAGGTGATTTATTTTGGAAGGAATAACAGGAAGACAGTGTACTGGGCTAATGGTAAGATTCTTGGCAGTGTGGATGAGCAGAGAGATCTCGGTGTCCATGTACATAGATCCCTGAAAGTTGCCACTCAGGTTTAGAGGGTTGTTAAGAAGGCGTACGGTGTGTTAGCTTTTATTGGTAGAGGGATTGAGTTTCGGAGCCATGATGTCATGTTGCAGCTGTACAAATCTCTGGTGCGGCCGCATTTAGAGTATTGCGTGCAATTCTGGTCACCGCATTATAGAAAGGATGTGGAAGCATTGGAAAGGGTGCAGAGGAGATTTACCAGAATGTTGCCTGGTATGGAGGGAAGATCTTATGAGGAAAGGCTGAGGGACTTGAGGCTGTTTTCGTTAGAGAGAAGAAGGTTAAGAGGTGACTTAATTGAGGCATGCAAGGTGATCAGAGGATTGGATAGGGTGGACAGTGAGAGCCTTTTCCTCGGATGGTGGTGTCTAGCACGAGGGGACATAGCTTTAAATTGAGGGGAGATAGATATAAGATAGACGTCAGAGGTGTGGAATGCCCTGCCTGCAACAGTAGTGGACTCACCAACACTAAGGGTATTCAAATGGTCATTGGATAGACATATGGACGATAAGGGAATAGTATAAATGGGCTTTAGAGTGGTTTAACAGGTCGGCGCAACATTGAGGGCTGAAGGCCCTGTACTGCGCTGTAATGTTCTATGTTCTATGTACTTGGAAGAACTCTTGCAGTGATACCTTGGGACTGAGATGACTGGCCTCCAACAACCACAACCAACTTCCTTTGTACCAGGTATGACTCCAACCAGTAAAGAGTTTTCCCCTGATTCCCATTGCCAGGGATCCTTGATACCACACTAGGTCAAATGCTGATGTCAAGAGTAGTCATTCTCCCCTCCCCTCTTGAGTTCAGCTCTTTTGTGCAGGTTTGGACCAAGGCTGCAATGAATTCAGGAGCCAAATAGCACTGGAAGAAGCAAAGCTGAGTATCAGTGAGCAGGTTATTGCTGTGTAAGTGCCTCTTGATAGCACTGTCAATTACCCCTTTCATCACTTTGTTAATGATCAGGAGTAGACTCATGGGACGGTAATTGGCCAGATTGGAATTGTTCTGCTTTTTGTAGATTGGACATACCCGGGCAATTTTCTACATTGCCAGGTAGATGCCAGTGTGGTAGCTGTACTGGAACAGTGTGGATGGGGGTGGAGCTAGTTCTGGAACAGGTTTTCAGTACCATTGTCCTGTAAGTTGTCAGGGACCTTTATCTCTGTAATATCCAGTGCCTTCAGCAAATTCTTGATATCACAAATTGGCTGATGATTGCCATCTGTGATGCATGGACCTCAGGAGGATGAATTATCCACTTGGCAGTTCTGGCTGAAGATGGGTAACAATGTTTCAATTTTCTCTTGTGCACTAATGTGTTATGCTTCCCCATCATTGAGGATGGAGATCGTTGTCGAGCCTCCTCAGTCATGTTAGGTACACTGGTTTAACACTGGCTGCAACTAGATGCAGCTTAGATCAGAAAGATACTCCAGACCTTGAAGTTAGTTCAATCAGGTTTATTGAACTAATAGCACAGTTAGCACAGTTCTCTGTGAGTTCGACTCGCTGCTAACTTAAGTGTGGTTACTCTGTCTGACTGAACCAAACTAGCTCTTAGCCACGTGGTGGAGGAGTGAGATTGTAACAACACCCTTGACTGAGTCTCTAGATGTTCATCAGTGGAAAGAGGCGGAGTGAGTGCCTCGTGTCTTTTATAGTCAGATCCCACCTCTGAGTGTCCTGCCTGCTTATTGGTCATGTCCTGTTCTCTGTGTCCATTAGCTGCTTGTCCGTATATCATTATGTGTGTGTCTGCACGTCAATGACATCCTCCTGTTGTTAGCTGTTTTATTGTCCACCACCATTCATGACTGGGTGTGGTGGGACTACAGTTTAGAGCTGATCCGTTGGGATCCCTCGTCTTGTCGGTATTTTTAGGTATGCCTTGTGGTGCTCCTGGCATGCCCTCCTGCACTCTTCATTGAACCAGGATTGATGTGATGATATGGTGAAGTGAGGAAGATGCTGGGTCAAGAAGTCACAGATTGTGGTTGAATACAATTCTGCTACTGGTGATGTCTGACAGTGTTTCATGGATGCCCAGTTTTGGGTTGCTAGATCTGTTCTTTGTTTATCTCATTTAGCACAAAGGTGCCCCCAAGGTATCTTCAATGAGAAGATGAAACTCCATCTTCACAATGACCATGGTGTCATGGACAGATGCATCTGGGACAGGGTAGACTGGTGAGGACAGGGTCTAGTTAGTTATTCCCTCTCATTGGTTCTCTCATTACTTGCCGCAGACCCAGTCTGGCAGAAATGTTCTTCAGTCAGTAGTGCTGCCACTGAGCCACTCCTCCTGGTGGACATTGCAGTCTCCCACCCAGAGAATATTCTGTGCCTTTGCCACCATCAGTACTTCCTCCAAGTGGTGCTCAACGTGGAGAAGTACTCATTTATCTTATCGTATAAATGACATTTAATTGGCCCAGATTGAAGTTGAAAGAAATGTAAAACTCTTAATAGATTTAGCATATCCATCTACAGTACTATAAAACAGCAATCAGCTAAGCAAATATATTGCTGCAGTATATTGTTAGCTCAGTAGAGTATAGGTCAGAGGATGTCAAACTAAAACTGTGTAATGCTAGAATGCACTTTGAATACAGTGTCAATGGGAAAACTGGAGAAATATTTAAGACTTGGAAGTCATGTAGACAAAAGCTACTAAATGGATTTCTATAAGTGTCAAATTGGCTCAGTATCAGGGGCGTCATTCTCCGACCCCCCAGAGGGTCGGAGAATGGCCTTTGGCCGCCGTGAATCCCGCCCCCGCCGGTTGCCGAAGTCTCCAAAGGGAGAAAAGTCGGCGGGGCGTTAATGGCGCCGCTGCCGCGGAGAATGTCACGGGTCTGCGCAAGGCAGCCGATTTTCGGCCTGCCGATATTCTCCCTTCCGGATGGGCCGAAGTCCCGTCGACGTGATGACCGTTCACGTCGACGTGAATCAAACCTCCTTTTCATCGGCGTGACCCGGTGCTCCAGGCTCACGCCGACCAGCGGGGAGGTGAGTGACGGCCTCGGGGGTTGGCTCTGGGCAGGCGATGGCGTGGCCGCAGTCTGATTGCATGAGGAGAGGTGTGTCTCGGCTTGTGTGTGTGTGTGTGCGGCGGCGGGGGGGGGGGGGTGGTTAGAGTAGGCTGGGCTCCGGGGGAGTGCCGGGAGGGGGTCCGTGCTGGGGTGGAGGTTGGGGGGGGGGGTCCGTGCCGGGGTGGAGGTTGGGGGGGGGGGGGTCCGTGCTGGGGTGGAGGTTGGGGGGGGGTCCGTGCTGGGGTGGAGGTTGGGGAGGGGTCCGTGCTGGGGTGGAGGTTGGGGGGGGTCCGTGCTGGGGTGGAGGTTGGGGGGGGGGTCCGTGCTGGGGTCGAGGTTGGGGGGGGGGTCCGTGCTGGGGTGGAGGTTGGGGGGGGGTCCGTGCCGAGGAGGGGGATGGGAGGGCAAGTGAGTTGGTCCACCTGGCCAGGTGCCAGCCTCCAACAGTTGGACCCATGCGGTCCATGCCACCTGGCTGGGGGGAGGAGGGGATATGGGCAATGATGACATGTCGTCGTTCCCCTCCCCCCCACCAGGCCGTCATGTTTTCAGATCATCCAGCGATGTTGGCCGCCGTGGTGGCAGCCGCTCATGTCTATGTTGCCCTGGATGAGGAGGAGGAGGAGGAGGAGGAGGAGCGTGCCAGAGAGGCGGCGCAGGCTGCCGCAGAGGGGCAGGTGGCAGCCGCACAGGCTGGAGGGACACCTGACCGACAGGACGAGGAGGGGGAGGAGGACGTCGCGGCCCCACGGCAACGGAGGCACCCGAGGGTGCCCCATGTGTACCGGCCCCGGCAGTCATACCAGGACCTCACGGACCGGGAATGCAGGAGGAGACTCCGGATGAACCGGGAAACCGTGGCATACATCTGCCACCTGCTGGCACACCTGTCACCGCGTGGCACTGGCGGGGGACACCCTCTCCCCGTGTCCGTCAAGGTTACGGTGGCCCTGAACTTTTATGCAACGGGGTCATTCCAGGCACCGAGTGGGGACCTGTCCGGCATATCGCAGACATCGGTGCACCGGTGCATCCGGGCAGTGACAGATGCCCTATATGCCATGGCACACCGCTACATCCGCTTCCCCGTGGACCGGGCCAGCCAAGATGCCCGGGCCGTGGGCTTCTCTGCCGTTGCCGGGTTCCCCATGGTCCAGGGCGCGATCGATGGGATGCACGTCGCCGTGCGGCCACCTGCAGATAACAGGGCCGTGTTCACTAATAGGAAGGGGACCTATTCGATGAACGTACAGGTGGTCTGCGACCACCGCATGATGATCCTGCACGTCTGCGCCCGTCACCCAGGCAGTGTACACGACTCATTCGTGTTGTCGCGGTCATCCATCCCCGGCATGTACGAGGGACGCCATCCCCGGCTGAGGGGCTGGCTGCTGGGCGACAGGGGCTACCCATTGCGATCGTGGCTGATGACGCCTATACGGAGGCCACGCAATGAGGCGGAGAACCGCTACAATGATGCCCATGTAGCGACAAGGGGAGTGATCGAGGGGTGCTTTGGTGTGCTGAAGATGCGTTTCAGGTGCCTGGACCTCTCTGGGGGCGCCCTCCAGTATCGGTCAGATAGGGTCGGCCGCATCATTGTGGTGTGCTGCATCCTGCACAACATAGCCCAGCAGAGGGGCGATGTGCCGCAGGCAGAGGAGGGCGGAGTGGAGGAGCAGCAGGAAGAGGCCCAGTCCTCCCCAGATGAGGGGGATGGGGGCAATGGTCAGGGCAGACGGGGTAGACACAGGCGGGTGGCTGTCCACCCTTACCGGCTGGCCCAGCGGGCACGGGACAGACTGATAGACGCCCGCTTCACTGACTAGATGGGCATGGGAATCGGGTAGTATGGCCACAGACCGCACACCATGGCAACAGCCGACCACCCACCCCCCCCACCCATCCACCCCCCCCCACCCCCCCCCACCCCCCCCACCCCCCCCCCCCCCCCCCCCATTGCCGATCCACCTGCGGCACAACGGGCCGGGCTCACACAGTTGCGGGTGGACGCGTGTCTATCGCAGGCCATGGAGGATGATGACAACCCGCCCTGCGATGAGCTCCTGGCTCTACATCGTTGGACTATGTCTGACCCATGGCCACAGTACCACCATCCACCCGGACCATCCCTGCATGCCGCTGTGACACTGCAGCGCACGGTCCCGTCCTCTGCCCGGGGGATGTTGATGGCGGCCCAGGGGGAAGGGGGCTGACTCACCTGGGGCTGAGGTAAGACTACCCCTCACACACACACTTGCGCTCAATGTACATGACACCCCCGCACACTTTGGACAGAGCACAAAGGCAGCTTCGGTAGGTGTAACATTGACTTTAATAACCAAAGGAGTTCATGCACGTGCCCTAGCCCCTAAAACTCATCTGTGCCCTGCACCCGTGCCAACTTACTCAGTGTCTAATTGATTGGCCTTACGGGCCCTTTGACTACGTCTACGTGGTTCCCCAGACGGTACAGCAGAACTGGAGGTGGACTCCTGTGATTCCTGTCCTCTGACACTGGATCCCTTTGGCGGCCGTTTCCTGGGGCGTCCTGGCCTAGATGGGCCAGGCTGCGGCCCGGGCGACTGGGATGGCGAGCTGCCAGCCTGTCCTGCCCGTTGCCCACCCGATGCACCTGGGACGGAAGGGGGGGAGTCCGAGGTGTCGCGGGTGTACCGGGACCTCCCCTACAGAGGGAGCCGGGACGGACCACACCACCTCCTCCTCCCTCGGGGTGCCCGATGGCCCCCAGGCCTCTACATGGGTGGGGGATGCGAACGGACTGGCCATCCAACGCCCCCCCGACATCTGGCGCTGCCAGTCCTGGAGGCCCATGCTGGTATCGACAGGGGTCTGCAGGTTTGCAGCCATGGAGCCCAGGGGGTTGGCAAACCCTGTCTGTGACAGTGCGACGCCGGCTCGCACATGGCCACTGGCGCCGATGCCCTCAGCGATGGCCTGCAGAGACTGGGCCATGGCCTGCCGAGACTGGGCCATGGCCTGCAGAGACTGGGCTATGGCGTTGAGCGCCTCTGCCATCTGGCGCTGGCACTGGCTCATGGCCTCCTGTGAGAGGGCAGCCATTTCCTGGGCCACAGACGCCGCCTGCACGGAAGGCCCCAGGCCTCGCAAACCGTTCCCCATGTCTGACACCGTCGCACCCATTGCCTCCACCGTGGACGCCACCCGTGCGGTGTCAGCCTGGGTGGCACGCATGACCGGCACCACTCCTAGCTCCTGGACGCGGGTGGACTCCTCCATCTGCGACCGCAGCTGCCGCAAGCCGCCCGTCACCCTCTTCGCTCGTCTCCGGGTCGGTGGTTGCATCGGATCTATGTGTGGGTGTGGTAACTGCAGGAACCCGGGATCCATCTGGGCGGCAGATGTTCGCTTGGGCTGGGCTGCCTTCCGACCGCCCGGTCCCTCTGCTGCTCCTACCTCCACCTGCTGTACCGGGACGGCTGTGTTGTGCGCACCAGTGAGTGTACCAGATGCCTCATCACTAAAGTGCCCAACCGTGGTGAGTGTTTCTGCGATGGTGGAGGGTGTTGGTGACAGCAGTGGCGTTGTGTCGTGCTCTTCGTCCCACTCTGAGTCCATGGCACTTTGGGGTGGGGGTTCGTCTCCACCCATCCACTCTGAGTCACTGTCCGGTATTTCATCTTCCTGGGTAGTGCTGTCCCGGGTAGGGGTGTCCTGGGTAGTGGTGTCCTGGGTAGTGGTGTCCCGGGTAGGGGTGTCCTGGGTAGTGGTGTCCTGGGTAGTGGTGTCCTGGGTAGTGGTGTCCTGGCTCGGATGTGACGGGGGCCTGTGGCTGCCCCCCTCGTCGCTGGGTGGTCGCTCCCGCACGTGACGGGGGTGTCGTCTCCCTGTTGCTCCAGGTCTCTCCGTCTCCCGTGGTGTGCGAGGGGCATCCTGCGGGCGTCGCATGCTGGAGGGTCCGGGTCTCTCCGTCTCCCGTGGTCTCCGAGGGGCATCCTGCGGGCGGTCTGCAGGATGGGTGCCTGGACGTTTGGTCCTGCGATACACAATGAAGCATGCATGGTTAGACATCAGGCAGTGATCAGGTGATACGGGGAGGGGGATATAGGGGAGGGGGGATATGGGGACGGGCTGTCGGTGGCTCACTCGCTAGTACGCCCCCGACCTCTGCATCAGCAACCTCCCGGTCCTCAGGTCCGCCAGTCAGTTCCAGGGCCCTTTCCTCGTGTACGGTCAGTGGCCTCTCATCAGCGGGCCCTCCTCCAGTCCTCACATGCTCCCTATTGTTGTGTGCGCGCTTCTCCTGTGGGGGGGGGGGGGGGGCAGGGGTAAAAGGCAACAGTGTTAGGCAGGTATATGAATGCACGCGATCGGTTGCGCGTGCATTGCAGAGGTTAAGGTTAGGGCTGGATTCACTTGGGGATATGGGGGATATGGGGAGGGGAGATATGGGGAGGGGGGATATGGGGAGGGGGGATATGGGGGAGGGGGGATATGGGGAAGGGGGGATATGGGGGAGGGGGGATATGGGGGATATGGGGGAGGGGGGATATGGGGGATATGGGGAGGGGGGGATATTGGGGATGGGGGGATATGGGGGAGGGGGATATGGGGGGATATGGGGGAGGGGGGATATGGGGAGGGGGTGATATGGGGAGGGGGGATATGGGGGAGGGGGGATATGGGTGATATGGGGGATATGGGGGATGGGGGGATATGGGGGAGGGGGAATATGGGGAGGATATGGGGAGGGGGATATGGGGGATATGGGGGAGGGGGGATATGGGGGAGGGGGGATATGGGGAGGGGGGATATGGGGGATATGGGGAGGGTGGATATGGGGGAGGGGGGATATGGGGAAGGGGGATATGGGGAGGGGGATATGGGGAGGGGGGATATGGGGGATATGGGGAGGGGGGATATGGGGGAGGGGGGATATGGAGGAGGGGGGGATATGGGGGATATGGGGGAGGGGGGATATGGGGGAGGGGGGATATGGGGGAGGGGGGATATGGGGGATATGGGGGGAGGGGGGATATGGGGGAGGGGTGATATGAGGAGGGGGGATATGGGGATATGGGGGAGGGGGGGATATGGGGAGGCTCACCCTGCCTGCTCTGACGAGGTCGTTCACCTTCTTGTGGCACTGGGTGCCTGTCCGTGGTGTCAGGGCCACAGCGGTGACAGCCTCTGCCACTTCCCTCCACAGACGCCGGCTGTGGCGTGGGGCAACTCTGCGGCCGTGCCCAGGATACAGGGCGTCCCTCCTCTGCTCCACCGTGTCCAGGAGCGCCTCCACATCGCGTGACTCGAACCTCAGGGCTGAGCGATGGCCAGCCATCCAGTCGGTTGTTGCGGTAGGGTGTTCCGGTCGGGTGGGGGGGAGCAGCGCGGCCTTATGAGCCGTCACGCCGTGCAGCGCGTATGACGCTGCACGGCGTGAACCACTGCGCAAGCGCGGATCCCGTTACGTCGCTGCTAGCCCATTTCGGGCCGGAGACTATCGACCCATTTTTCCGACGTGACGCAAGTCGGATTTGCGCCGTTTTTTGCGCCGATCGGCGGACTTTCCGCCGATAACGGAGAATTTCGCCCCAGAACTCTCCACTCTGAATCAGTCATAAGTTTTAAGCCCCATTCCAGTAACATGAGCACAAATCTAGGTAGACACTTTAGTACCCTACTGAGCATGTGATGATTCACAGAATGGTTGCAACACAAAGGAAGGCTTTTAGGCCCCTCGTTTCAGAGTTAGCTCTCTGAAGGAGCAATTCCCCGCCCCCCCCCCCCCCCCCCCCCACCCCCCCCCCCCCCCCCCCCCCCCCCCCCCCCCCCCCCCCCCCCCCCCCCCCCCACCATCCCAGGCCTTCTCTCCCAGCCCTGTGCATCTCTCCTTTTCAGACAATAATCTAATTCCCTCTTAAATACCTCAATTGATCCTGCCTCCATTCTCAAGCAGTGCATGCCATACACCAACCACCCCTGTCCCCATTGCTCTTTTTGCCAAT
Source organism: Scyliorhinus torazame (assembly GCF_047496885.1). Classification (NCBI taxonomy): domain Eukaryota; kingdom Metazoa; phylum Chordata; class Chondrichthyes; order Carcharhiniformes; family Scyliorhinidae; genus Scyliorhinus; species Scyliorhinus torazame. The sequence continues at coordinate 66,803,980 of NC_092707.1, forward strand.
TACCTTAAATTGGTGTCTTCATGTTCTGCACCCCTCCGGTTTTCCCTATTTACTCTGTCTGGACCCCTCAGGATTTTGTATATCTCTATCAAATCTCCTCGCATTGTCAGATCTTTAGATGCAACGTTAATCTAAGACCCCCGTCTACCTGCTCAAATGACTGGAAAACATCCAAAGGTACGATTTGAAGAAAAGCCAGCTAAGTTCTCCAGGTGTCCTACTTACTCCTTAACCACAATGACCAAAAAAAACGATCAGCTGCTGTTTGTTTTAGGGAGTCATGTTATTCACAAATTGGCTTATACATTTGATTCTGCAACTGATTACACTTCAGAATAACTTCAGGATGCCCAAATTCCTCCCTGATAACAAAGGGGTGACCAATGAAGGAAGACTGTAGGACATGGTTGAGCTCTTCAGCCCTGTAATAAAGCTGTTGATAGAATCTTATAGAGCATGTAAGATAAATTATGGTGGAGAAAAGGTCAAGCTGGTGCATCACTTCAAGGTAGATGGTAAAAACGAAAGGTTTGCACGAGTTCTTCTTCACGGAAAGAGCGATTAATGGTTGGAATTGACTTCGAGGTAGAGTAATGGAGGTGATAACCTTGGAATAATTGAAGAAGCGGTCCATGTGAGGAGACTTTAGATTTTTCTGGATGAACATAGAACATAGAACATTACAGCGCAATACAGGCCCTTCGGCCGTCGATGTTGCGCCGACCTGTGAAACCACTCTAAAGCCCATCTATACTATTCCCTTATCGTCCATATGTCTATCCAATGACCATTTCAATGCCCTTAGTGTTGGCGAGTCCACTACTGTTGCAGGCAGGGCATTCCACGCCTTTACTACTCTCTGAGTAAAGAACCTACCTCTGACATCTGTCCTATATCTATCTCCCCTCAATTTAAAGCTATGTCCCTTCGTGCTAGACATCACCATCCGAGGAAGAAGGCTCTCACTGTCCACCCTATCCAATCCTCTGATCATCTTGTATGCCTCAATTAAGTCACCTCTTAACCTTCTTCTCTCGAACGAAAACAGCCTCAAGTCCCTCAGCCTTTCCTCATAAGATCTTCCCTCCATACCAGGCAACATTCTGGTAAATCTCCTCTGCACGCTTTCCAATGCTTCCACATCCTTCCTATAATGCGGCGACCAGAATTGCAAGCAATACTCCAAATGCGGCCGCACCAGTTTTGTACAACTGCAACATGACATCATGGCTCCGAAACTCAATCCCTCTACCAATAAAAGCTAAGACACCGTACACCTTCTTAACAACCCTCTCAACCTGGGTGGCAACTTTCAGGGATCTATGTACATGGACACCGAGATCTCTCTGCTCATCCACACTGCCAAGAATCATACCATTAGCCCAATACTCTGTCTTCCTGTTATTCCTTCCAAAATGAATCACCTTACACTTTTCTGCATTAAACTCCATTTGCCACCTCTCAGCCCAGCGCTGCAGCTTATCTATGTCCCTCTGTAACTTGTAACATACTTCCGCACTATCCACAACTCCACCGACTTTAGTGTCATCTGCAAATTTACTCACCCACCTTCTATGCCCTCCTCGAGATCATTTATAAAAATGACAAACAGCAGTGGCCCCAAAACAGATCCTTGTGGTACACCACTAGTAACTGGACTCCAGTCTGAACATTTCCCATCAACCACCACCCTTTGTCTTCTTCCAGCTAGCCATTTTCTGATCCAAATTGCTAAATCACCCTGAATCCCATGCCTCCGTATTTTCTGCAGTAGCCTACCATGGGGAACCTTATCAATCACTTTACTGAAATCCATATACACCACATCAACTGCTTTACCCTCATCCACCTGTTTGGTCACCTTCTCAAAGAACTCAATAAGGTTTGTGAGGCACGACCTACCCTTCACAAAACCGTGTTGACTATCTCTAATCAAATTATTCCTTTCCAGATAATTATACATCCTATCTCTTATAAACCTTTCGAAGATTTTGCCCACAACAGAAGTAAGTCTCACTGGTCTATAGTTACCGGGGTTGTCTCTACTCCCCTTCTTGAACAAGGGGACAACATTTGCTATCCTCCAGTCTTCAGACACTATTCCTGTAGACAAAGATGACTTAAAGATCAAAGCCAAAGGTTCAGCAATCTCCTCCCTAGCTTCCCAGAGAATCCTAGCATAAATCCCATCTGGCCCAGGGGACTTATCTATTTTCACACTTTCCAGAACTGCTAACATCTCCTCCTTCTGAACCTCAAGCCCTTCTAGTCTAGTAGCCTGAATCTCAGTATTCTCCTAGACAACATTGTCTTTTTCCTGTGTGAATACTGATGAAAAATATTCATTTAGCACCTCTCCTATCTCCTCGGACTCCACGCACAACTTCCCACTACTGTCCTTGACTGGCCCTACTCTTACCCTAGTCATCCGTTTATTCCTGACATATCTATAGAAGGCTTTAGGGTTATCCTTGATCCTACCTGCCAAAGACTACTCATGTCCCCTCCTGGCTCCTCTTAACTCTCTCTTTAGGTCCTTCCTAGCTAACTTGTAACTCTCGAGCGCCCTAACTGAACCTTCATGTCTCATCTTTACATAAGCCTCCTTCTTCCTCTTGACAAATGTTTCGACTGCTTTAGTAAACCACGGTTCCCTTGCTCGACCACTTCCTCAGGTACATACTTATCAAGGACACGCAGTAGCTGTTCCTTGAACAAGCTCCACATTTCCATTGTGCCCATCCCCTGCAGTTTTCCTCTCCATCCGATGCATCCTAAGTCTTGCCTCATCGCATCATAATTGCCTTTCCCCCAGATATAACTCTTGCCCTGCGGTATATACCTCTCCATTTCCATCACTAAAGTAAACGTAATCGAATTGTGGTCACTATCACCAAAGTGCTCACCTACCTCCAAACCTGAATGAAATGAATGAAATGAAATGAAATGAAATGAAAATCGCTTATTGTCACAAGTAGTCTTCAAATGAAGTTACTGTGAAAAGCCCATAGTCGCCACATTCCGGCGCCTGTTCGGGGAGGCTGGTACTGGAATCTAACACCTGTCCTTGTTCATTACCCAGTACCAAATCCAATGTGGCCTCGCCTCTCGTTGGCCTATCTACATACTGCGAGGTATTATCAATTAAATGGGCTTCTTTGTGCAAACTGATTGTGATTACTGCCGAAATGGGAAAAAGTAATCTTCCTTCAGTTTTAATTGCCATTATCAAAAGATAAACCAATCGTTTCTTCTCCAGATGGCATTGCTTGTACAGATTTAATTCCATCTTCCCAAAGCAGAGTATAGGTTCACCCCTCACAGATATGGCCAATAGCACTCATTAACATTGCTAATCATTCATGTTGGCTTATAAATGTAACCGATTTTGATGACAGCTAATCCAGAAAATAAACGTATGCGGAAATCTTTGATTACATTTACAATCGCTATCAACTACATTGGTGATAAATGTCATTCTGAACACTCCCTTCACGTTGTTGGCTGTCCATTGATACAGGGTTGTTTCGCTTTGTGAACCAAATCTAAATTTTTCTCTGGATAAGTTATTTTGTTGTGACTGGATCTGTACCTGTATCTATAAAATGACGTAGATTCTGTCTGAGCAAAATTTATCTGTACCAAATTGCCAATTTCAGTTCCGCAGGAAAGCTTGCAAAGGAAGCCAGGATTGTTTCTTTGAATGGGGTTCCTATAAAACCTATAGCAAGCTGATGGCCAATTCTCAGGGGATTAGAACTCTGCGTAGTGTGTTTCAATTTTTCATCAAATGTGCCCTTCTCTTCTGTTTCAGTGCCTTGATTCCATTTCTAGACTGATATTCTTTCACCTCCAATTTTCTTTGCTTTGGCAATTACCAGAAGATTCATGGTTGCCACTGTGTGAGGTTTCGTTAGATTAGTGGTGGCTTTCCCTTCACTTTGGAAAGTTGAAGAAATGGAGGAAAGCCTGAAAATTGCTGATTTTTTAAAAAATTCCAATTAAGGGGCAATTTAGCGCGGCCAATCCACCTACCCTGCACATCTTTGGGTTGTGGGGGTGAGATCCACGCAGACACAGGGAGAATGTGCAAACTCCACACAGACAGTGACCCGGGTCCAGGATCGAACCCGGATCCTCGGCGCCGTGAGGCAGCAGTGCTAATCATTGCGCCGCCGTGCCACCAGAAAATGAATTGATTAAATAAAAATAGGAGCACACACCGAAATGGACGTTTCAGCCAACATATAGAAATCAATTAACACTGGTTCTTTCACGCCATGGATTTGGTAAAAGCAACTTACTTTGATAAAAATAGTTGTTATTTGATAGTATTGGTATCGGGTTGTTTAACGCAGTATGCAAGCATGAATTTTTAATCAAATAAAACAATTTATTTAAAGAGAATTTCTATAAATGTTTAAATTAAATTCAACATTGATGGCCTGAACATTTATTAATTAAACAACCTGAGCTTTAAACGGAAGGAAAACATTAAAATGTATTCATGAAATATATAAAACGCACAAACAGAATTTGTTTGGACAAGATGAATTAAGGAAACAAAATGACCAATAACTTACGAAGGTATCGGGGTTGGCTAAGCATATAGAATTCTTTTTGATTTTGAGTTGCGTGTGTGACGATATTGAAATCTATAATGAATTAACATTTCCCCAGGACTACAGAACACAATCATGCAAACGACTGGTCACAAACATCCCTCACTGTTTGTCTAATATTGGCCGTAATTCTCCAGTCGTTGCCATTCGCTTTTCTCGCTGGAAGCGCACCACCGCTCGCGGGGTACTCGCCGGCATGGGGTAGTTCCAATGGGAAATCCCATTGACAGGCAGCGGGAAGACAGAATCCCAGCAGCAGCGAACGGTGTGCCACCAAGAAACACACAGCTGGGGAACCAGAGAATCCAACCCATCCATATTGTGCTTGCAAGAACCCAAATATACCCCTCTAGAGTTTTGGGTAGAATGTTGTTGTATGGGGGGAGGGGCGGTGGGGACATCGCACCACCTCCCCTCCAGCCCCGGAAGCCATTTCAGAATAGCCAACCAACTACACGCTGGGCAGTGTAGCACAATCAATCACTCACGAGGCGAGAAGAGATAAAGTCAATTGATGGCTTTATTACGCAGACTTGTTCGCCAGCAGCTTGGTTACAGAATGCGGCTGCTGGGAGAACCCGGGTTCTTATACTCCGCCTTACGGGGTGGAGCCAGCAGGCGGCAGATCCAATCAGGACCCAGTGTCTGTCCACCAATAGCCTCTCGGCATCACTGGGTACTGTACTACCCCAAATACATGCCATCACAGGCAGCAATAAAGTGCTGCAGGGCTCATTAACGAGGGCTAAGGGGGTCTTTCACCACTCGTAGGGGGAAAAAAGTCCTGCCCTCGGCAGTTGCCAGCCAATCCAATTGGGTGCCAGCTCCATTAGTCCCAAGAGCACTAGGAAGGCATCAGTGACCAAGCTGAGACTGCAGCTGAAGAGAGGAGCCCAAGGGCAGGATCTCCACAACAGGTAATTTCTGGGTCTCGGTCCAGGAGAATGTGGATGCATTAGGGAGAGGGCAGTGGGAGGGAAAGGGTGGGTTTAAGAGAGAGCAGGTAGGAAGGATGAAAGGGGTTCAGTTTAAGGTGTGCGGCCCCGTGATTAACAAAGGGTAGCCCCTGAATAGCGAATCCCCCCCAGAAAGAAAAAACAGTTTGGACTAGTATCCGGCCCTTACCCCCCACCTTTTGCCATTTGAGGTTAAAAATCAGGCTTCCTGCTCCTGGCCTGCTGCCCATGCCAAACATGTTACATGTGGGCAGCATATTGTTTGGGTCAATAAGCTGATAACAAACCAAATTGACACTTAAATAGTCATTTCATTATGGCGGTGAGTTGCCGATTTCAGCACCTGCACTCCCGTATTATGGGAGATCAGCTGGGCGAAATTCTCCTACCCGCCCCGCCACATTTCTGCCCCGACCGGCCGGCGGGAGTCTCCGTAACACTGGCCGGTCAATGGGGTTTCCCATTGTGGGGCAGCCCCACGCCGTCGGGAAACCCCCGGGCGCCGGCAAAACGGAGACTCCCGCCGGCGGAGAATGACGCCCCAGAGGTGGTGGGAAAGTGATGGAATGGGGATCTACAACATTTGACCCGCCTCCACCGTGAGCCACACACTCCGTAGGAAGAATGTGAAGGCATTAAGGAAGGCGCAGTAAAGATTCACAAGATTGGTTCCAAGAATGAGGGACTGCTCCTTGGAGAGCAGAAGGTTGAGAGTTGATTTGAGGGAGGGGTGTCTAAAGTCTGAGGGGTCTGGACAGAGCAGCTAGTGAGAATCTGTTCCTGTTGGTGGAAGGATCGAGAACTAGAAGACACAGATTGAAGGTAATTGACAAAAGAAGCAATGACGACACGGGGAGAAATCGCCTTACGCAGTGAGTGGTTAGGGATCGGGAATGCACAGCCTGGCATTGCGATGGAGGCAGGTTCAAGCCAGGCACGCTAAAGACATTTTAAACATTGTCTGAAAAAGAATAATGTGCAGGGGTGAAGGGAAAATGTGACTTGCTCCTGCCAAGAGCCAGCAGAGCTACAATGGGTGAAATAGCCTCCTTCTGTCCTGTAACCATACTATGATTCTATGGGCTAGATTTTATGCTCCCCCACATTTTTGATGCGTTTGAAGACAGGGGACACATCAAATCCAGTTGGTAGCCTTCCCATCCACTATCCGCCTGCCCCCAACTTATCTGAAGTTTTAAGGTGGTGGGACGGGGTAAAGATGCTCACTCACCATGCCCTATTGAGACCCTTATGTGGTTAATTAATGGCTACTTATAGGAATAGAGCAACATAGGATTTGAAGTGGGAGTAGGCCATTTAACCCTTCGAGTCCTCCCTGCCATTCAGTATGACCTTGGCTGATCAGGCTATGGACCAACTTTTAAAAAGCCTACCCCACAATGATAGGAAGTCTCACTCTCAATAGGCTGACAGTTCGAGCAGTCCCAACAGTGTCAGAGGTCAGTAATGGGCGCTGCTGGGGCTGCAAGGAGGCACATGAAGGAGAATGATGGCGACCGGTTACAGGTATGTCCGGGCTATTAGGGTTGGAGGGATCGGGAGCCTAGGGATTGAAAAATCCAGCGCCCATCCAAGCCTTTTGTTCACTGAAACATAACACAGTCCTGAAGGAGTATTAAAATGGAAACTAAAATTTACTGCAATGTAAAGGAACAACGATTTAGTGGGAAAAAAAACTTACCTGTTGCTAACATCATTTGTATCCCACCTAGAAATTCTGAGCCCATACAGAAAAGAAAACAGTTTAATTGTGTTGAAAGAAAGATCTAGTAACACTATGGTGATTCATTTTCAAAGTGATTGAAGTGATCTAATTAAAGTAATTATTGTTACGTTTTCTTAAGAGCTAAGTGGATAAGTCACTTCATGGTGTTGAACTGAGGAAGATAGTGCTAGGTACAATCACTGGTCTATTTGAGTTAGCTAATGTCAGCAACAGCTTTATTGTCCCTGGCTTAGGGAAGAGAAAAAATAAGCTTTATATATGCTCTGCAGTAGATCTCAGCTGAATTCTCTCCAACTCTAAACTCTTCACCCTTTCACAAAAACGGGTACATCATAACATTCACCATCATGGTTAGGCCCGCCTTGCAGATTAGTGCCTGGTATACACCCACCCAGTGTTGTACAACCCTCCCCTTGGTTATACACCCACCCCATTGTTATACACCCCACACCATTGTTACACAGCCTACCCCATTGTTACACACCCCACCCATTGTTATACACTCACTTCATTGTTATGCACCTCACCACATTGTTACACAGCCTACCCCATTGTTATACAACCCACCCCCATTGTTATACACCCACCCCATGGTTATATACCCACCCCATGGTTATACACCCACCCCATTGTTACACACCCCACCCATTGTTACACAGCCTACCCCATTGTTATACAACCCACCCCCATTGTTATACACCCACCCCATGGTTATACACCCAACCCCATTGTTACACATGCACCCCATTGTTACACACCCCACCCCATGGTTATACACCCCACCCCATGGTTATACACCCACCCCATTGTTACACACCCCACCCATTGTTACACAGCCTACCCCAGTGTTATACAACCCACCCCCATTGTTATACACCCACCCCATGGTTATACACCCAACCCCATTGTTACACATGCACTCCATTGTTACACACGTGCCCCATTGTTACACAACCCACCCCATTGTTACACACCCCACCCCATGGTTATACACCCAACCCCATTGTTACACACGCACCCCATTGTTACACACCCCACCCCATTGTTACACACCCCACCCCATTGTTACACACCCCACCCCATTGTTATACAACCCACCCCCATTGTTATACACCCACCCCATGGTTATACACCCAACCCCATTGTTACACACCCCACCCATTGTTACACAGCCTACCCTATTGTTATACACTCACTTCATTGTTATACACCCCACCCCATGGTTATACACCCACCCCATGGTTATACACCCCACCCCATTGTTATACACCCACCCCATGGTTAGACACGCCACCCCATGGTTATACACCCACCCCATGGTTAAACACCCACCCCATGGTTATACACCCACCCCATTGTTACACACCCCACCCAATTGTTACACAGCCTACCCCAGTGTTATACACTCACTTCATTGTTATACACCCCACCCTATGGTTATACACCCACCCCATGGTTAGACACCCCACCCCATGGTTAAACACCCACCGCATGGTTAAACACCCACCCCATGGTTAAACACCCACCCCATGGTTATACACCCACCCCATTGTTACACACGCACCCCGTGGTTATAGACTCACCCCATGGTTATACACCCACCCCATGGTTACACCCACCCCATTGTTACACACCCACCCCATGGTTAAACACCCCACCCCATTGTTATACACCCACCCCATGGCTATACACCCACCCCATTGTTACACACCCCACCGCATTGTTACACACCCACCCCATGGTTAAACACCCCACCCCATTGTTATACACCCGCCCCATGGTTATACACCCCACCGCATTGTTACACACCCACCCCATGGTTACACCCACCCCATTGTTACACACGCACCCCATTGTTATACACCCACCCCATGGTTATACACCCCACCCCATTGTTACACACAAACCCCATTGTTACACACGCACCTCATTGTTATACACCCCACCCCATTGTTACACAACATACCCCATTGTGACACACTCACCCCATTGTTACACACCCACCCCATGGTTATACACCCACCCCATGGTTATACACCACACCCCATGGTTATACACCCCACCCCATTGTTACACACAAACCCCATTGTTACACACGCACCTCATTGTTATACAACCCACCCCATTGTTACACAACCTACCCCATTGTTACACACCCACCCCATGGTTATACACCCACCCCATGGTTATACACCCACCCCATGGTTATACACCCACCCCATTGTTACACACACACCCCATTGTTATTCACCCACCCCATGGTTATACACCCCACCCCATTGTTACACACAAACCCCATTGTTACACACGCCCCTCATTGTTATACACCCCACCCCATTGTTACACAACATACCCCATTGTGACACACGCACCCCATTGTTATACACCCCACCCCATGGTTATACACCCCACCCCATTGTTACACATCCCACCCCATTGTTACACACGCACCCCATTGTTATACACCCCACCCCATGGTTATACACCCCACCCCATTGTTACACACCCCACCCCATTGTTACACACCCTACCCCATGGTTATACACCCTACCCCATGGTTATACACCCACCCCATGGTTATACACCCCACCCCATTGTTACACACGCACCCCATTGTTATACACCCCACCCCATGGTTATACACCCCACCCCATTGTTACACACCCCACCCCATTGTTACACACGCACCTCATGGTTATACACCCCACCCCATTGTTACACACCCCACCCCATTGTTACACACCCCACCCCATTGTTACACACCCACCCCATGGTTATACACCCACCCCGTGGTTATACGCCCCACCTCATTGTTACACACGCACCCCATTGTTATACACCCACCCCATTGTTATACAACGTGCCTCATTGTTATACCCATCTCATTATTATACAACCTACCTCATTGTTATACAGCTCCTTGTTGTTTTGTACCCCATCCCATTGTTGTCCATCCCATTGTTGTACACCTCCTCAGTGTTATACACCCCACCTAATTTTATCCACCTACCCCATTGGTATACAGCTCAACCCATTGTTATCTAGCTGATCACATTTTTATGTGACACACCCAACTTTTCCTTCCCATCAAAGTCATTCCACAAAGCAAAGTTTTCCTCTTGATGAACGTCACCATCTACCCCTTTGCCTTCTTTACTAAACCTGCCAAGTTATCTGGACAATCCTTTCTCCATCTCTCCTCATTCTCCTGGGCACTCTTCTCTCCTTCACATATTCTTCTGTTGTCTTGGTCAAAGCTGGTATTCTTGTTAAAATTGGATTTGTCAACCTGTGCTTGCTGCTTGCAACCCAACTAGCAGTGAACATTCTCCAAAAATGTATCCATTTGTGATACAGCCAGAACTAGATGAGGTTGCTCCTCACTAAACTATGCAAAACTCTTTCACAATGTATTCCTATTACCGATCTTCTGATATTGTAGAAATTCCATTTAAAATTATTGTTGATGAAATCCTGACTTCTCTACTCACTTTGCAAAACAATTCAGAGTATATCATTGGAGAATCATTAGAAACTAAATAAGTAGCCTTGGTCTGTATTTCATCTTTCACTTAAGGATACATTTGCAAGCCTTTGTGATTCACTTGATCAGAAAGGAAATGTAACCAAAACTAGGAAGTATTGCAAAACCATCCAACTTGCATTGCTCAAGTGTGCCCCCTATCAACCTAATCATGGAATAACACTTCCAAGATCTATGGAAGTTCTGAGAACTAGAAAGGCTTGTGGTGGCTCGAGGATGCATTGGGAAAATATAGTTCAAAAATAGATCCACGGCCAGAAGATGGAAATGAGTAAATTTGGAACTGGAGTGCCCTCATGATTTATTTCTGTTATCTTTAGGGCGAAAAATAAAGAAATGGTTTACCCTACTCCACTTGTCTACCACCAAACCACCACCGAATCACCGCTACTGTTCTCAAAACTCCCAAACCCAGCACCCTCTTCCCTCTCTCCAACTTGTCAGACATATTTGCTAATTCATAGAGTGACAGAATCCCTACAATGCAGAAGGAGGCCATTCAGCCCATCAAGTCTGCACTGACCCTCTGAAAGAGCACCTTAACTAGGCCCAATCTCCCACCCGATTCGCGTAACCCACCTTGGGACAATTTATCACGTCCAATCCACCTAACCTGCACATCTTTGTACTGTGGAGGAAACCGGAGTGCCTGGAAGAAACCCACGCACACACGGGGAGGATGTGAAAACTCCACATAGCCAGCCGAGGTCAGAATCAAACCATGTTCACTGGCGCTGTGAGGCAGCAGTGCTACCACTGTGCCACCATGCTGCCCCTAATTCATGAATGCCTAAATGTGTAGACTCCACACAAGGGCAAGCTCCAACAAACTACATGATGTCAGCTTGTCGGCTTTGACTAGTGTAGACTGTGCATGTTTATACACACAATAACATTTCAGGGAAAATCTGTACAATGTTGAATTGAAGCCTGCTGACAGCCCTGTAGAAACGGTTGGCATTCTTGCTTGTTTGTTTCAATTGGGCAGCATGGTGGCACAGTGTTTAGCACTGCTTCCTCACAGTGCCAGGGGCCATATTCAATTTGGGCCTTGGATGACTGTCAGGAATCTTCCTTGTTTGCGTGGGTGTTCTCCGGGTACTCCGGTTTCCTCCCACAGTTCAAAGGTGTGCGGGTTCAGTAGATTGGCGATGCTAAATTACCCCATAGTGTCCAAAGCTGTGCAGGTTAGGTGGGATTACAGGGATAGGACGGGGGAGTGGGCCTTAGTAGTGTGCTCTTTCAGAGGGCCCATGTAGACTCAATGGGCTGAATAGCCTCCTTCTGCACTGTAGGGATTCTATGGATTCTAATTGGTTGAGGAATACCTTTCACAGACGCCCATAACTGGCTAAGTAGGAATAGTTGGTGCATATTCCCAAGTCATTGAATAACTTTGAACATCCTTTCCATTCTAGCCTTTAAAGGACAGGTGACTCCAAACCTACAACCGCTACCATCTGGAAGAACAAGGGCACCTGCAATTCCCCTCCAAGCCACTCACCATCCTGACTTGGAAATATATTGCCATTTCTTCACTGTCGCTGGGTCTTGGACCTCCCTCCCTAACAGCATTGTGGGTGTACCTGCACCACATAGTCTACAGCAGTTCAAGAAAGCAGCTCACCATCACCTTCTCAAGGGCAATTGGGGATGGACAAAATACGCTGGTCTTGCCTGCGAAGCCCACATCCCATGAATGGATTTTTTAAAAAGTTGTTAAGGATTTGAATCCATTTTGAACACTTTGCATTTTCTTTAAATGTACTAATACAATGGTGTCCCTATTCTTTGTATTTTCAATAAATTGCGGATTTCTTTGAACAGCATGGAAGTAACTACATGTTGTTGAACATTTTGGTGGCAGTAGAGAATATTATGGACCCTTTCTGTACATTTCTATCCATTTATTTGCAGCTGATGACTTGCTGGGGTGAAGCCCCACTTCGAATACCAGCACGGCAGATGGTGAAATTTGAATTCAATAAAAATCTGGAATTAAAAGTCTAATGATGACCATGAAACCATTGGCGGTGGTCGTAAAAGCCTATCTGGTTCAGTAATGTCCTTCAGGGAAGAAAATCTGCCGTCCTTACCCGGTCTGGCCTATATGTGACTCCAGACCTAACTGCCCCCAACTGAAATGGCCTAGCAAGCCACTCAGTTCCAGGGCAATTAGGGATGGACAACAAATGATGACCCAACCAGCGATGCCCACATCCCGAAGAACGAATAAAAAAATTAATCTTGGTTTTGGCAACCCCTCCCACTCCTCAGCAGAATGTCCATGCTCTATCTGTCGGAAAGCGAGTGCCAGCAAGCTGCTCAACAGTTGGGGATATATTGCTGAACCTCATCCAAATATGGGTTTCTGGGTGACCTTCAGGAAAGGGAGCTCTGGCTGATTTTTCTTTCTTCTGAACATCCTCTCTTTGACAAGACCAATTGCAATGGCTCACCTGCTGCTATGACAGAGCTGATCTAATTTAATACAGTGCAGCAATTGAACCAGTGACACAACTCAATATCCCCCTATGCAGCGCACTTATCCTTCAGGAGAATGTTTCGGGCTATTTAGAGGGCTACTGTCATATTATTTAATCAAAAAGGAATTCCAGCGTGTTTCTAAAGAAATGCCATATGCAATTTGCAGAAATGCTTCTGGTCATTGGCTTGTTCCTAGTATTCTGTTCCTGTCTGAAAATTTAACCGCTGTAATTAATTGTTCTGTTCCTGATATTCTCATTAGACTCAGCAGGGGTTTATTACTAAGCTGTTCAATAAAGAGAACATTTCTATGGCAGACATATTTGACAGGAGAGATGTCTGCATTGGATTTTATATAATTTTTAATTTGTTCATACAGCAATTAACCATTTTCCTGTAAAGAACGTCACTTTACATAGGGGTATAATTATGTGAAATTATCACAGTTTCATTGACAAAAACAAAATCAGGGGAAAAAAACGTGTTGACGGATGATCCATTGAAAATTTAGTTACAGCTAAAACTACAGTAGAAAATACAACTGTATAATTAACATATTACCCTGAAAAGCTAATTAATTGCAGACAAACAATTGACCCACTAATGTTCTGGTGTGGACAACTCTGTGCCTCACATAGTTCATATATTGTTGCATTTTGTTTCAATAAGATAATTTTAGCTGGGCAAGAACAATAGTGTATTAAAGTAAACACCTTAAAGTGCACAGAGACTTATTTGTGTCCATTAAATATGTAATTATGTCTTTTCTAAAGTGTGTTAAGGAGAAGTTGGAAACACTGCATCCATTAGTCCACTGCGTAAGCGAGACACTTGTAATTTGCATAAATTAATGTCGGAAGCTATCTAAAATCATGCAGGAAACAACCGACAATCAGTTATTCAGTTTAAATTGTGATTGCTGATTCTATGCATTCAGGCAAAGACTGAGTGAATGGCCCTACAGGCAAACACAACAGAGAAAGTAACAAGAAAACAATGCAGAGACAATGATGGATTTTAATGTTTAACAGCTAAATATGATAAACTTTTCACGTACTGAAGAGTCTTCTCCATTTGTAAAATGTGCCCTAATTTTGAGGTCATAGACTTGCAAAACTTTTTTTTTTATGTGTAGTGCTACATCTTATGCTTTTTCATCATCGTCTTTAAATCTCTCCGTCCTTAACCCTCTCTATCTCTTTGATCAATTTATATAGAAAAATAACCAAGTGGGCAGCACGGTAGCATAGTGGTTAGCATAATTGCTTCACAGCTCCAGGGTCCCAGGTTCGATTCCGGCTTGGGTCACTGTCTGTGCGGAGTCTGCACATCCTCCCCGTGTGTGCGTGGGTTTCCTCCGGGTGCTCCGGTTTCCTCCCACAGTCCAAAGATGTGCCGGTTAGGTGGATTGGCCATGATAAATTGCCCTTAGTGTCCAAAATTGCCCTTAGTGTTGGGTGGGGTTACTGGGTTATGGGGATAGGGTGGAGGTGTTGACCTTGGGTAGGGTGCTCTTTCCAAGAGCCGGTGCAGACTCGATGGGCCAAATGGCCTCCTTCTGCACTGTAAATTCTATGAAATGTCTATGTTCTCTTTTGGTTAAATTGCAACGGCCACAACTGAGGCTGTGGTCAGTAGTTGGCTCAATCCATGGAGGACGATCTAATGTATCTCCATAAATAATCCTCTTCATTTCTCTCACTTACTCCTCATTTCACAGTCTCTTGTGTTACAAGCTGGTGTAAACATCTACCTTTTGCCTTCCCTCCCTTTCGTCACTCTAACCCTATCCTTGTGTCTTTAGATCTGCGAGAAATGCCACCCAGCCAAGGGCAGGGGGAAAAGATAGCACATTTGCCAGCTACCCAGCAGGGTGAGGTGGCACTCGGGTTTTTCTGAAGAGAACTCAGATGACAATGTCAATGGGGTGGTGTACTGAAAAAGATTGATGAGTATGCAGACCAAAAAGCTTTGTATATTTGCATACTTTCCAAAATGCCTAATGTCAAGGAGCATGGCGAATCTGGCTCCAACTTGGCACAGGGCTTTATGCCGTGCTTAGAGTTCCATTTTTTCAGTGGGTAAATGGCAGTCAACTCCATGAGAACACTTGCAGACACTGATGGTCAATGTCTCAGCTTCCATTGCAGCTCAACAGAAGGCAGTCAGTGTTTGAGTGCTGCTGTGGAAGCCCAGTCATGAAATCTCATCTTATTGCCAAGCAAGAGCAGCTTGGTTCCATACAGGCTCAGATTGCTGCCATCATAGCCAAGGAAACCAGTGCTCAAAGAAACCTGTAGGTTCTCACAGGACACCAGCAATCTGTGCTCCAGCTGATTACTATGATTGCTGAGGCTCCACCCCATGGAAGTGGTTGTGGCTCCATGGAGAACGAACCTGCTGTCGTCTCTCAGGATGACAGCATTTTTGTGGATATAGCTGGCAAGGCCAGTATTTGTTGCTCATCGCCCTTGAACTGAGTGGCTGGACCATATCTGAAGGCTGTTACGGATTAAGTGGGTCTGGAGTCACATGTAGACCAGACTAAACCAGGGGTGGGATTCTCTGCCGGTGAGAAGCTCCGTTTTGCCGGCAGCCCAGGGGGCTGCCCCACAATGGGAAACCCCATTGATCGGCCGTCGTAACAGAGCATCCCGCCAGCGGGATGAGGCATAAATGTGGCGTGGCCGGACGGAGCGTCCGCCTTTGCAACAACCGATGATAGCTGCATGGTCACCGTTATTGAGAGTAGCCATACGTATTGCAGATTTTTATTCATTGAATTTAAATTCCACCAGCTGCCATGGTGGGATTTAAACCCCTGTTCCAAGAGTATTAGCCTAGGCCTCTGCATTACTAGCCCAGTGACATTATCACATGTCACCATCTCCTCTCTAATGGTAAATTAGGAGATGTTGGGCGCAATTTAACGGCCTTGTCACATCCAAGTTGGTGTTGGGATGGGGCTGTCGAATCTCATGAAGGCCTTGCATGAGATTTGCAATGCTCAAAATGCCTCACAATATTGAATGGAGTCTCACATGTCTTTGCGACCTGAATCTCACCCATATTGGACATGCCCAGGACCTAATGGCTGCACCTGGGAGACCTCGTCAGGGCACCGTTTAGAAGTGGTGTCCCCAAACATGGACTAGTCATATGGCACCTGAGGGGGGGGGGGGGTCTCCTAGGCTATTGGAAACCCCAGGTGGTTGGGGACATGGCAGGGTAGTACCCTGGCACTGCCTCAGCCACCTGGAAACCTTGGTACTGGCAGCCTGGCATCCTGGGAGTGCCACCCTGCCACTTCCAAGGTACCTGGGTGGATCTGCCAGGATGTCAGGGCACTTCCAGAGTGGAGTGTCAGTGCCAGGGTACCAGGTTGGCACTGCCAGGATTCTGGCCAGGGGGCCTTATCAGGTTGAAGGGACAGGGGCTCAAGAGGAGTTCCCAGGGGACTCATGAGGTTGTGGGGGAGATGGGGGGAGGGTCACAAATGTGGGGGTGGCTCAAGGAGGGTGGGGGGGGGGGAGGTAGGGGGGCAGCCAGATGAAATGGCGCCCCCACCTGCGAGGAGCATATCCTGCTGAGCTGGAAGCAGGAAATAACCCGAAGTGCAGCCTCAGCAGAAGGAAACTCCGCAAAGCCAAAAAAAAGGTACTAAATAACTCAGCACCGGGAAACACCCTGCTAAACACGCCCAAAACCGGACATAGGTTTTTTTCTGGTTAAATCGTGCCCGTTAGGTATTACGCCTGCTGCAGTCTGTCTGGATGGGAGACAGTAAAGGTTAGGGGATTAGTGACCTTCACAGACACCGACAGTGCCATCCTTGCCCTGTTTTGATGTTGAAGGCTTGGTGACAAGAGGTGGCATAGTTTTGTGATCACCTCATTTGTAAAACGCAGATGAGACACAAACTGTTCCTGCATTCGGTAGAGGGAAGTGAAATGCCCCCAAGAGGCTCTAGGTGATAAGAACCTCTTGCGAAGAGACCGGCTCTTCCTCCCTCCCTCCCTCCCTCCTCCTCCTCCCTCTGAGCAGCTTGTCCTCTTCTTTGCTGCCTCTGCTCCATATCCCTCTCATTGCTGCCCAAGGGGAATGGTAACCATAACACCCAGGACTGGGAGCAAGTGGTCTGACCAGTGCCAGTAAAATCAGAACCAAGGCCTTCTCCAAATGCAACACCCTCCCTGAAAACTTCCCCAACCTTAAACAAAACTGGAAACCGCCAAGGACTTCTAGAAATTTGCACTGAGTCAGTAGAATTCAAACAGCAACTAATCTGTGAGTGGTTCAGAGTCCATTTAAATAGCATAGGTGGGGGTGGGGGGGAGCCATCCTGCGGCTGAATGCAATTTTAGTTGTGAAAGAGGGAATGTTGAGGTCGAAAATGGCAGCAATGCTGTCAAATCAGTTTTACACAGTGACCTATTATACTTACTCCTGGTACATATTCCCAATGCCCACAGTAACACCCTCACCAAGATACCATTCAGCTCAAACTGTGCTGGAACTGTACATACACAGTACAGACATAATCTTGGTACCAAAATGGCGCTCATAGCACTGAAACTGAATGTGCTATTGAACACAATGTTTGTCCTTTATCAGGCTAGCAATCAGCATGATTTGCAGCGATTGCTTGTGTGCATCGGATGTCATTTCCAACCCCAAACGGTGCCTAAAGCGTCCAAACAATAAGTGCCACCAATGCAAATTCCGCACACCATAACTGTTAATGAGAAGAAAGTAGCAAAACCCTGGATGTTGAATGAGCTGAGGCTAAGCTGCTGAACACTGGAGGCCAATCTGGCCATTATAGAGGATTCATAGCTTTAGCTGCATGACATAAAAAGGCTGTGTAAAATAGTAAAATTTACAGCTTGACAATCATATTTCTTAAACAATGACTGCTGTAAATGCTTTCTACATTGTATTTTGGAACCATACCAAAAGATATTATGGTGCAGAACAGGTTTATTGTTGAAATATATATTAGCAAGAGAGTGCCACAAGCAAATGTAAATTCTATCAGTGATTCACCAAGACGTATTGCTGCATAGTGTAGCTTTTCACCGCTTATGTTTACTTCAAAGCCCTTAATATTGACTGGCAGACACTGCACTGTGTTTGAAGATTCTGTTTGTTCAATATGTTACTCTTTGCCTGAACTAATTCTATAATTTTACATAAAGTTTGTGTTTAACTACAACTCAGGTTAATGGGCAATGGAACTGATGGCCATGGATTGGCATTTGTGGCCATGGCTGAAGAAGGTGGCTTTGATCAGCCCAGGATTTAACTGTTTTTTGTTGCTGCGGATTCAGGATGGGAGGTCGAGCAGGCAGAGTGACAACCCAGAGGGAATTGGGGAGGTCAAGAAAGGGCGTGGTGAGGCAGAGGCCTGGGTGTCATCTGTGCAGGAGGCCAGTTTGTGACAAAAAAGTGCATCTGAAAAAAATATCACCAGAAAGGAACATCATGGCCGGGACTCTCCGATCCCGCGCCGGGCTGCCGATTCTCCGGCAACCCGAGATTCGGCGCCAATCACACCTGCGCGGTCGCGGCAGTGCTGGTAGCGGGCCATTGAAAGCAGCCCCCACCGGCGATTCTCTGCGCTCGACGGGCCGAGTGCTCGCCGAGTTCGGCCGAGTAATGCCGGCGTGGGGTATGTATGGTCCTAGCCGGCGGGACCTCAGAGTTCTGGTTGCGGGGGCCGTTCTGGTGGGGAGGGGGCGGGGGGGGGGAATCCGACTCTGGGGGGAGGGCCTCCACGGTGGCCAGGCCCGCGATCGGGGCCTACCGATCGGCGGGCAGGCTCATTCCACAGGGTGGCCTATGTTCCTCTGCGCCGGGCCCCTGTAGGGATCTGCCATGTTGCCTGGGGGCCGGCGCGGTGACGGTAACCCATGTGCATGCGCGGACCCTCGCCACCTGTGGTGCGCATGCGCGGACCCGCGCCGGCCGTGCCGCGCAAGCGCGGACCCACGCCGGCCGTGGCGCACCAGCTTTCGGTGCCAGTGCAGCGGACAGCATTCCGGCACCATTCTAGCCCCCTAGGAAGGGGTGAATGTCTGGGCCTGGAGGCCCTTTCATGCCGGCGCCGCTCGCGCCGCTTTTGATGCCGGCATCAACACTTGGCCGGGATTTCAGCGAATCCCGGCCCATATCCTTGGATGATACATTCTCGTCCATGCCTATTCTAGCCATGCCCCTGATGTGGGACACCATTTTCCGACTCTCAATCAGGCCAGGAACTACTATCAATATTTAACTAAGTTCACCTAAGAAAATTCTGTAAGGTTGCCCATGCAAGATTTCAACTAGCGCAAAACTTGCTGTGGCCCGATCCAGTCTTGCCTCTTCAGCACCAGGATCAGAAAGTACATCAGTAAGTGTGAAGGAGAAGGCATACATTTTATTGGTACTGCAAGAAGTCCTACATTAATATTAATGCTACAACACATTATGCTAATTTTATCAAACTTGCTACTTGAATGTATACCCTGAACACAAATAATGCAAAATTCACATAAAAATCTATTACCTTTTCAGCAAGTAATCTTATTGTGCTCATATTTTATTAAACATTACATTGAGATGTCATACAAGCTTTTATTTCATTATCAGTTGGTTAAATTAATTCATGTAACCAAAAATTGAATCATCAGATATTAGAATGTTGACAGCACAGAAGGAGACCATTCGGCCTGTCACTGCTGCTGGCTCGCTGCAAGAATAACTCGGCTAGTACCACTCTCCTGCCCTGTCGCTGTAGCTCTGGAATAGATTTCTGTTCAGCTGATTATCCAAATCCCTTTTGAAAACCCTGATTGTATTTGCCTCGAGCACATTCTCAGGCAGCGCATTCCAGATCCTAACCACTCGTCGCATGAAAGGGGTTGTCCTCATGTGGCCATTGGATCTTTTGCCACATTCCACCTTAAATTGTTGTAATTTGCTTCTCGACACTCCAACCAATTTCTCTCCATCTACTCTGGACAGCCAAATCTTGTTGAACTCCATGTAAAGTCTGGAAGGCTGTCACGTGCCTATTCAGAAGAGGAAGTGCTGTTCCTCCAGTTTGCGCTGCGCTTCACTGGAACATTGCAGCAGGCCAAGGACAGACACTTGGACGTGAGGGGAGGACGATGAGTTGATATGGCAAGGAAGGTCTTAGTCCTGCTTGCAGACGGACCAAACATGTTCTGTAAAGTCTTCTCTTTCCGAAGGCGAAAATCCCAGCTTCTCCCATTTATCCCTGTAACCAAAGTCCCTCATCCCTTGAATCATTCTTGCAAATCTTTCCTGCCCCCTCACGAAAGCCTTCCCAAAGCGCAGTGCCCAGAAGATAAAAGGAATGTAAACAAAGGTGATTAAGCCTAATAAGAGTGCTGATAGTGGCACACAACAAGATTAAAATGTGTGAATGCAGAACAAAGGTGAGTAGTGTGTAAAAGGGCAACTCAAAACAGTTGGCCCAAGAGGAGCGGGGGGAGGGGAACAATGGTGAGGGAAAAACAGATCAATGGAAGAAATGAAAATAAAAATAAATTGACAGAAATAAAAATGGGGTAAAGGTGAGTCTGAAGTTGTTGAACTCCATGTAAAGTCTGGAAGGCTGTCACGTGCCTATTCAGAAGAGGAGGTGCTGTTCCTCCAGTTTGCGCTGCGCTTCACTGGAACATTGCAGCAGGCCAAGGACAGACACTTGGACGTGAGGGGAGGACGATGAGTTGATATGGCAAGGAAGGTCTTAGTCCTGCTTGCAGACGGACCAAACATGTTCTGTAAAGTCGTCACCTTGTCTGTGTTTAGTCTCTCCAATGTAGAGTAGACCACATTGGGAGCAGCAAATGCAACAGACCAGATTGAAGGAGGTGCATGTGAAGCACTACCCCACCTGAAAAGAGTGTTTAGGGCCTGAGATGGTGAGCAGGGAGGAGTTGTTACACCCTATGGGATTGCATGGGAAGGTGCCGTGGGAAGAGGGTGAGGTGTTGGGGGTGATGGAGGAATGGGCCAGAGAACCCCGGAGGGAATGATCCCTGTGAAATGCTGACAGGGGGAGTGAGGAGAAGATATGTTTGGTGGTAGAATCATGCTGGATTTGGTGGAACTGGTGGAGCATGATTCTTTGAATATGGAGGCTGGTGGGGTGAAAAGTAAGGACAAGGGGAACTCTGTCCTGGTTCTGGGAGAGAGGAGAGGGTGCGAGATGAGGTTAGATTAGATTAGATTGACTGCCGCGAAACAAGGATCCCAGACTCAGTACTTTGCTTGGGGGAGATGTAACTATGTTTTATCAATATTACCTGCCCTGGATTTTCAATGAGTTGGGATGACTCAGGAGCCCTTTCCAAATGGCGGATGGATCCCAATTCCAGAATTCCAAACCACATTCCTGGGGCTTCCGATTTTCAGGAGTGCCTTTTAAGGGTGCGAGCTAGTTGGAATTACGAGCCCGTGCCCTGCACTCCTGAAATGCCTCGCTCTATTGTCGAGATAGGCATGTCCTAGCCTTTCACCATTTTCACGGAGTTGGACCAGCTTGTTAAGGAACTGTTGTTTACGGCACCTCATGAGTCATAGTCTGCATGAGGGATCTTTTGAAAGGTAAATTTGAAAGGTACTATTTATGCCCCTCATGACAAAGAATGTTCCTCACTCACCCCCTCTTGCCCCTCATGCACCAATGCCAAGGTATGGTCCCCATCCACCCCTATGGACCCTCATGCCTCCATGCCAAAGTATGCTCCCTATCATCATTTATGGTTCCCATGCTATAGTATGCCCCCATTCATCCGCTATGGCCCCCTCATGCTCCCCATACCAAGCTATGGTACTTCCATGTCCATTCACCGACTGCACACTGTATAGAATAAATTAACCCTAGCGGGACAGTAGGATGTTTAAAAAAGCTTTAGAAAAAGGAAATCATCCACTGATAGTTTTCCACTTTCTTAAAAAAAACTTTTTACTCCAGCCCAATAAAAGTGTCAAGCATCCAAACCCTTTAAAGTACCAATAGCTGAAACTGCAAGCACTTGAAACCTCTTTGTCTTGTGTAAATAAACATTGTGAAATTGGCAACATAGATCAGAGCCAGAGCTGTCAATCAAGCAAATTTTCCCTCAGGCTCAGGTGTTTGAACTGTTAATGGATTTCCGGGTCCTCAGTTCTCATTACGTATTCTTCTGCATACAGGCTGAGCAGGAAATTGTCCTGACACCCGCTGCCCACCTCGAGGCTGAAAATGTAGCCTTAATCATGCTAGAAATTTATAGGGGAAATTTTAATCTTGGTATTCACTACAAAACCGTTCTTTAGAGCCTTTGGAGCTAGATATTTTTTTTAATTTACAACTCAAAACTTGAGTTGTTGTTCAACAGGAGCTATAATTGTAGAAGCTACACATTACGTAAGGTGTGTGCGGTCTTGAATTTAAATGTCAATCTGTGTTCTGAAGCATTACCCAGATTTAGGTTGCAATATGATTCCTTCATGGGCTCGCTGCAGAAAGCGGGTCTCTATTGGGTAATGCTAATTATTAGCTAGTGGACCTTATCCAATGGTTGGAAAGTGTCATTTACATCAGCAATGGGAACACTACATCGCAGGCCTCTAAAATAGGACAGCATTTATAATTGCTAAAAATAGTGATGCTGGCAACGATACTTACACTGCCCTTCCCCCGCTTCATTTATTTCCCAGCTAGTGTCAGTTATTGTTTCCAAAAAGGTGATTTAAATGTGGACGGTTGCAACCACCTTTTTTGAGGGCAAAGTCATCATGAAGTTCCTGTCAATGCGGTTCCCTTTTGAATTTAGCCAAGGGGAGCACGAAATCACCATCCTTAAAACTAAACGGCGAAAACACAGCCAGAGACAAGCATTTCAGTTGGTGGTGTAACATTGTTCTTGAAATAATGCACTTTGATTTTTTTTAATGCTTCCAGTTTGAAATTGAATAATTATTTATTCTCTTTACCTCTTTACAGCAGGTGTTGCTCGGCGAGTACAGTTACATAAGAGCAGCCTGCCCTCCCATCCCTGTCCTCAATTACCGTCACACCATCATACCCTAAAACTCAACAGCACAGAATGTTAGCACGTTCGTGTTCTGTGCCCCCAGACATTTATCTCTTCAGTTCGTCCTGGAAATACAGTGAGCTGCATTCCCATGACAGGCAAGCTCGATGCATTTTGTTCATTATACCCCACAGGAGAACAAACTGCTCTCAATCATGAAAATGTGGAAATCGTACAGGTAAAGGTACCATACATGCACACAATATGCAGCAGACCATTCTTTCTATACGTCCCATTTCGTTGGGGTGGAACGTCCCAATCTTTCTGAATAACATAACACCTCGCCAGGAGCTTGCAGTCAACGGGAAGAGAGAAAACAAAAAAATAATGTTCAGCAAACCTTTATTAACCCCACCGGGGGAATAAAGGACAACATTTTATGTGGGAAACTGCACCTTTGTGGTGGATATTTGCAGAAATCTTCCTTCCCCAGCTGCTTGAATAGCACAGTTCGACTTATGGCCTTGTGACAGAGCACTGACAGGCCTGTGCTGAGAAGAACAATTTAAGATAATCCACGACTGACAAGCATGCCCCAGGGAGCGGAATCAACAGAATGAGATAAGACTCAAGACACCCACTCTTCTGCTGCCTGTAACTTGCTTCGAGAAACACAGACTGACAGCAGTGTTTTTTTTCTGTGTGGAAATACTTAGCCGCCATTCCACAGGCTATTGCAGATTTTTATCAAAATATTTCATAACAGCAGGATTATGCATTTATTTGTTTTTTGCCAGCCCCCCCTTTAAGTTATAAACGGAGTTAATAATTGTAGACATACTGCGGTACAATGTAAAATCGCATTGTGATCTGACAGGTGAAATGTGTTGGTGTGGGTTTTTCTGGCCTCCCCCCGCACCGCCCCTCCCCCCCTAACCCCCCCCCCCCCCCAGGGTTTGTTTATATGTCAGAATAACAGAGCTCTTGGAGGCTCACTGACACACGAGGTGAGTAAGATAATCTGCAGCCTGCTAAAATGAGCAGACACTCAGGGTTGGAGCTTTGGTTAGCTTTCCATGTATGCAGCATGTTATCGACTGCACACAGGTGGCAAATTGCACCCCTCAGATTAAGCAGTGGTATTTGTGAAATTGCAAAGGTTCCCACTCCATCAGTGTACAAGTAAAGTGAAATTACAAAAAGATACCTTTGCACATGTGCACAAGATTCTCAGGAAGTTGCCCATGATGCTTCCATCCTGTGGGAGTGCAAGGTTCCTCGTGCCTCAGGACGTGTAAGCAGACTAAAGGGAGGGCTTTTTGGAAATAAAGAATACCCATTTCTTGACATCACATGGAGTGAATCGTATTGGCTGAAGACTGGCATCTGTGATGTTGGGGACCTCTGGAGGTCCGATCTCCCTTCCCCCACCAAGAACTCCAATCTCCCCACCAAAGGATTCCAACCTTCTCCCCCTCAATACCTGAGCTCCCCCACCCTCTGGGATCAGCAGCACTTGCACGCTCATCGAATTAGCCCCCATCCAAATGCCCGCCATGTAGTGTAATGGACTAACCTAACTATTTAATATGCTAATTAGATATTGTCTACATCATCATGAAGTGATGTAACATCACATCATTTGCTTTTTCTTGTGCAGCCTTGTGGAAGATGTGACGAGAGCAGTAAGATATGTCCCAATAAAGCCCATATTTTATATTTGTTTGCAGGCTCAGGAAATATTCTGTATTAGTTGAACAATACCAAAAACATTACATGACAGCGAGTGAAAGAATAGTTATGGAAAAGTCTCTACCACTGCCAGAAAGCCTCGAGGGGGTCAAAGGGCCTCAGCCAAGCAGAAGCACGGCTGATTTGGTATTGGAGATTTGCCAGATATTGAACAATAATTTTTTTGTGGAATTTATAGAATCTCAAGAATACAGAAAGGGGCCATTCGGCCCATCGAGTCTGCACCGACCCTTTGAAAGACCAGCCTTTCTAGGCCCAATCCCAGCCCTGTAACCTCACCCTAAGGGATAATTTATCATGTCCAATCCATCTGACCTGCACATCTTTGGACTATGGCAGGAAACCGGAGCACCCGGAGGAAACCCGCACAGGCACGGGGAGAAACTGCAAACTTCACACAGACAGTTACTCAAGGTGGGAATCGAACCTGGGTCCCTGGTGCTATGAGGCAACAGTGCTAATCACTGGGCCACTGTGCCGCACTTGTCAGGCTTCCCTGAAAAGGCAAACAGTGAGCAGGTCAGTACACTGCTTTCTATATGCAATGGATGGCTGTGTGAACGATATCCTCGTGAGGTAGGGTATCGATGAGGAAAAAGCCACGTCCAAAAAAGTACTCATGGAACTTGATCTGAGAAAGAATACCATTGTTCAGTGGGCTAAATTTAACAGATGTGCCCAATGTCAAGGGAAAAGTATTGATGCATTCATAAATGCAGAGGACTGTGAGTATGGCTGCTTGAAAGTTAATCTAATCAGAGTTAGAATTATCGAGAGAGTGCTGAATGATGCCTGGTCTGACCACCTGAAATCGAGAGGTGATGTAGCCTTAACAAAGGCAAGTCAACTGAGGTCTGGAAACAGAATCAGTCTATAGTTTGAGGTGACAGGGAGAGCCCAATCTTAAAAACAGCTACATCAGTAGCATATGTCGATTATAAAAAAGGAAAAACTGTTGTGAAAAAGCAGGGGAGACAGGAAGAGCGTCCATCAACTGCCCGAGCTAACTATAATTGGCATGGCAGGAAAAAAATACAGATGGGAAAACTGCCCTGCTAAAGAAATAGAAAGATGGGCTAATTACAGGTCATGTAGCAAGAAGCACAAAGTACAAAATACACACAATCAGGTGTTAAAATCCATAAATTAGACAACATGCCTTTCCTTAGAGAGATTCAGGAACCAAGGGAAGCTATTGGAGTGCTGATATCCTAGCACCTGACATCTTCCTGCACTCGTCATTGAACCAGGATTTATCCCATGGCTTGCTGGTAATTGTAGAGTGGGGGATATTCTGTCGCCGTGAGGTTACAGATTATGATTGAATGCCATTCTGCTGATGCTGAAGGCCGACAGCACTTCATGGATCCCCAGTTTTGAGTTTCTTGATAGTTAATTCTGCCACGTAGCAACAATAATGAGTAGAATCTGAGAGTGCAGAGAACAAGGAACTGGTGGGTTGTCTCCTGCTTTGAGACAGAGGGCAGTGGGATCTCATAGAAGCATGAGGCAGAACTATCACTAACCTGTCTTACAGGGAGTGAACCAGTCAGAAAGTCGGGGAATAGGAATACACCCCACCCCCCTTCATCCTGTGGAGGTTTTACTTTTCAGCATATTATTGCCGTCGGTGATCTGTTCCCCGCCTGGAGGCTCAGCTGAATTGATAACTGCGCCTTGGTTGAGTGGGCAGACGGTCACTGATAGTTGTAGCTGGCCCTGGGGGTGGGGTGGGAGTGGGGTGGGGGTGGGGGGGGTATGACCAGGAGTATCAATCAGGGGTGAGGGTGGGTTGGAAAGGTGTG
This sequence comes from Scyliorhinus torazame, assembly GCF_047496885.1. Classification (NCBI taxonomy): domain Eukaryota; kingdom Metazoa; phylum Chordata; class Chondrichthyes; order Carcharhiniformes; family Scyliorhinidae; genus Scyliorhinus; species Scyliorhinus torazame. The sequence continues at coordinate 66,830,927 of NC_092707.1, forward strand.
ATTGGAGACAGAGGAGATGATTGGAGGGTGGGATGATTGAATGGGTGGCACATAATTGTCGAATTGTTAGGGTTCCATGTTTAGTTTTGCATTTTCCAGAGCACAGGGCAGGACAACGGTGGCCAGGACCAAAGCGGCGGCCAGGACCGAGCGGCCAGGATCGAGCGGCCAGGACCGAGCGGCCAGGACCGAGCGGCCAGGATCGAGCGGCCAGGACCGAGCGGCCAGGACCGAGCGGCGGCCAGGACCGAGCGGCCAGGACCGAGCAGCGGCCAGGACCGAGCGGCGGCCAGGACCGAGCGGCCAGGATCGAGCGGTGGCCAGGACCGAGCAGCGGCCAGGACCGAGCGGCGGCCAGGACCGAGCGGCCAGGATCGAGCGGCCAGGACCGAGCGGCCAGGACCGAGCAGCGGCCAGGACCGAGCGGCCAGGACCGAGCAGCGGCCAGGACCGAGCGGCCAGGACCGAGCAGCGGCCAGGACCGAGCGGCCAGGATCGAGCGGTGGCCAGGACCGAAGCGATGGCCAGGACCGAAGCGGCGGCCAGGACCGAGCGGCCAGGACCGAGCGGCGGCCAGGACCGAGCGGCCAGGACCGAGCAGCGGCCAGGACCGAGCGGCCAGGACCGAGCAGCGGCCAGGACCGAGCGGCCAGGATCGAGCGGTGGCCAGGACCGAAGCGATGGCCAGGACCGAAGCGGCGGCCAGGACCGAGCGGCGGCCAGGACCGAAGCGGCCAGGACCGAGCGGCCAGGATCGAGCGGTGGCCAGGACCGAAGCGGCGGCCAGGACCGAAGCGGCGGCCAGGACCGAAGCGGCGGCCAGGACCGAAGCGGCGGCCAGGACCGAAGTGGTGGCCAGGACCGAGCAGCGGCCAGGACCGAGCAGCCAGGATCGAGCGGTGGCCAGGACCGAAGCGGCGGCCAGGACCGAGCGGCGGCCAGGACCGAGCGGCGGCCAGGACCGAGCGGCGGCCAGGACCGAGCGGCGGCCAGGACCGAAGCGGCGGCCAGGACCGAGCGGCCAGGACCGAGCGGCGGCCAGGGCCGAAGCGGTGGCCAGGACCGAAGCGGCGGCCAGGACCGAAGCGGTGGCCAGGACCGAAGCGGCGGCCAGGACCGAAGCGGCGGCCAGGGCCGAAGCGGTGGCCAGGACCGAAGCGGCGGCCAGGACCGAAGCGGTGGCCAGGACCGAAGCGGCGGCCAGGACCGAAGCGGCGGCCAGGACCGAAGCGGCGGCCAGGACCGAAGCGGTGGCCAGGACCGAAGCGGCGGCCAGGACCGAAGCGGCGGCCAGGACCGAAGCGGCGGCCAGGACCGAAGCGGTGGCCAGGACCGAAGCGGTGGCCAGGACCGAAGCGGTGGCCAGGACCGAAGCGGTGGCCAGGACCAAGCGGCGGCCAGGACCGAAGCGGCGGCCAGGACCGAAGCGGTGGCCAGGACCGAAGCGGCGGCCAGGACCGAAGCGGCGGCCAGGACCGAAGCGGCGGCCAGGGCCGAAGCGGTGGCCAGGACCGAAGCGGTGGCCAGGACCGAAGCGGTGGCCAGGACCGAAGCGGCGGCCAGGACCGAGCGGCGGCCAGGACCGAGCGGCGGCCAGGACCGAGCGGCGGCCAGGACCGAGCGGCGGCCAGGACCGAAGCGGTGGCCAGGACCGAAGCGGTGGCCAGGACCGAAGCGGTGGCCAGGGCCGAAGCGGTGGCCAGGACCGAGCGGCCAGGATCGAGCGGTGGCCAGGACCGAGTGGCCAGGACCGAGTGGCCAGGACCGAAGCGGCGGCCAGGACCGAAGCGATGGCCAGGACCGAAGCGATGGCCAGGACCGAAGCGGTGGCCAGGACCGAAGCGATGGCCAGGACCGAAGCGGTGGCCAGGACCGAAGCGATGGCCAGGACCGAAGCGATGGCCAGGACCGAAGCGGTGGCCAGGACCGAAGCGATGGCCAGGACCGAAGCGGCGGCCAGGACCGAAGCGGCGGCCAGGACCGAGCGGCGGCCAGGACCGAGCGGTGGCCAGGACCGAGCGGCGGCCAGGACCGAAGCGGTGGCCAGGACCGAAGCGGTGGCCAGGACCGAGCGGCGGCCAGGACCGAAGCGGTGGCCAGGACCGAGCGGCGGCCAGGACCGAAGCGGCGGCCAGGACCGAAGCGGTGGCCAGGACCGAAGCGGTGGCCAGGACCGAGCGGTGGCCAGGACCGAAGCGGTGGCCAGGACCGAGCGGTGGCCAGGACCGAAGCGGTGGCCAGGACCGAGCGGTGGCCAGGACCGAAGCGGTGGCCAGGACCGAGCGGTGGCCAGGACCGAAGCGGTGGCCAGGACCGAAGCGGCGGCCAGGACCGAGTGGCCAGGACCGAAGCGGCGGCCAGGACCGAGCGGCCAGGATCGAGCGGTGGCCAGGACCGAAGCGGCGGCCAGGGCCGAAGCGGTGGCCAGGACCGAGCGGCGGCCAGGACCGAAGCGGTGGCCAGGACCGAAGCGGTGGCCAGGACCGAAGCGGTGGCCAGGACCGAAGCGGTGGCCAGGACCGAGCGGTGGCCAGGACCGAAGCGGTGGCCAGGACCGAAGCGGCGGCCAGGACCGAGTGGCCAGGACCGAAGCGGCGGCCAGGGCCGAAACGGTGGCCAGGACCGAAGCGGCGGCCAGGACCGAGTGGCCAGGACCGAAGCGGCGGCCAGGACCGAGTGGCCAGGACCGAAGCGGCGGCCAGGGCCGAAACGGTGGCCAGGACCGAAGCGGCGGCCAGGACCGAAGCGGCGGCCAGGACCGAAGCGGTGGCCAGGACCGAAGCGGTGGCCAGGACCGAAGCGGTGGCCAGGACCGAGCGGCGGCCAGGGCCGAAGCGGTGGCCAGGACCGAAGCGGCGGCCAGGACCGAGTGGCCAGGACCGAAGCGGCGGCCAGGACCGAAGCGGTGGCCAGGACCGAAGTGGTGGCCAGGACCGAAGCGGTGGCCAGGACCGAAGTGGTGGCCAGGACCGAAGCGGTGGCCAGGGCCGAAACTGTGGCCGAACCTGCAGGGAGGAAGGAACGGAGGAGCGACCGACACCCCCCACCCCCCCCCCCAGCAGGGGAGCACAGGGTGCGACGAGCGGCGGCTCGGACCGAGCAGCGGGGAACGAAGCGGGGACTGACCGACCCCCCACCCCACCCCCCCGGCGGCGAACATGACGAGGCAGGAACAAAGAGGAACTCCGGACCAGAAGCCACTCTCCCTCTCTCTCGACCTGGGTGAGTGAGGGAAAAGGAAGGAAAAAAGAACTTTTGCAAACACAAAACTCTGAAAAGAAAACTTTTAAACTTTTTTTAAAAAATTATTTTTGCACTTTTCTTGTTCTCACCCAAAGTTCACCTGAGAAGAATTTTATAAAAGAAGAAAAATAAAGTGGTAAACGATAGAAGGGAGGGGAGAAGAAAAGGGAAGGGGGGGAGAAAATAAATAAATAAATAAGAGGGGGGGGGGGGGGAGGGAGGGAAAAAAAGGGGGGGGGAAATGCCAGAAGGGAGCCAAAGCAGAGGGAGAAGGGGCACCAAAGGCAGACGGGGCACTGGGCGAGTCAGTTCAGACGAGCCAATTAGCGAGCAAAGCGGCAGAACGGAAGTATCGCCGCATCAAAAAGAGCTGGGCAGACAGGTGCAGTCTCCCCCGGGGCCAGTGGGGAGCTGGAACTGGAAGGCAGCCTTTGCCGATGCGCTGAGGGAACATCAGCAGGTAAACAAGGCAGAGGCTAGGGCAGACATAGAGGCCGCAGTGCAGGCAGCAATGGCCAAGGCCCTGGCGGAGGTGCAGCAGGCCCTGGGCAGAGCAGAGGAGAAATTGGACGCCCAAGGAAGAAACTGGAAGCCCAAGAGGCGACCATCAAGGAGCTGGAGAAAGCAGCGACTGACGTGAGCGACCGGATCACAGCCCTGGAGAGGGAGGTGGCGTGACTGGGCACAACACAGGGGAGCCTGAAGGGCAGAGTGGACGACCAGGAAAACCGCTCGAGGAGGCAAAATGTCAGGATAGTGAGCTTACCAGAGGGGATTGAGGGTAGAAACCCCACGGCATACGTGACCGAGATGCTGGGCAACTTAGTGGGGAAGAAAACCTTTCCCAGCCCACCAGAAATGGACAGAGGACACTGGTCGCTGCGCCCAAAGCCCAAAGCAGGGGAACACCCAAGAGCAGTTATAGCTAAACTGCACCTGGTTCAGTGACTTCATTATGCGATTTCTAATATAAATTCCTATCCAGTTACCTGTGTACTTACATATTTGATTAAACTACGAGAAATAATAATTTACAATTCGGTGTTGCTGGAATGACAAATTCTGTGCATTTTGGCTGAAACTAAGCCAGTATAAAACTAGGCAGGGACATTTAGAATTAAAGCAAATGTATTTATGTTCATTTTACTTTCCTCTGCTTGTACATAATAACAGTAATTTATGATTCCGGCTTAGAAGATACAAGAAAGGACAGATTGGAAAGTAAATCTCTCAACTCTGTGATTACAACAATAGGATAAAAGGTTATGAATTTGACCTCCCAGCAACGAGCTGCATGTCAATAATTTGGATGTGGGGCGATAGCCCTGCGGGATGCGAAAAGCTGGAAGGGAATCCGGAGAGGAGACAGAGAGCACAGAGTCTCACTCTCTGCAGGTGACCTGCTCCTCTATGTCTCGAAGCCACAGGAGGGACTGAAGGCAATACTGAAAGAGTTTAGAACCTTCTCGGGCTACAAACTTAACCTGGGCAAAAGCGAGGCATTCCCAGTGAACTCATAAGGGGGAGGAGGGACAGAGCTGGAGGGGCGCCTGTTCAAAACGGCCCAGAACAGATTCCACTACCTGGGGATCCAGATAGCCAGAGACTGGACACAGATCCACAAGTGGAACCTGACCAGCCTGACAACTACACCCACATCCCGCGAATAAATTAAAAAAAACAAATACCAGTCATAGAGAAATGTAATCATTCAGCATTTTTCATTCCTAGCACCACGTCGATTCCGCATGCTTCGCAAAAGAAAGAAGTAAGAAGAGACCTTCAAAGGTTGGGCTCACTCCCACTCTCCCTGTCGGGAAGAGAGCAGACGATCAAGATGAACGTACTGCCAAGGTTCCTCTTCCCGTTTAGATCCATTCTGATCTTCATCCCCAAGGCCTTTTTCCAAAACGTAGACAGTCTAATCATGGCGTTTGTGTGTGTGTGTGGGGGGGGGGGGGGGGGGGGGCGGTAAGAACCCGAGAATTCCCAAACAGACACTGCAAAGAAGGAAAATCAAAGGGGGCTTGGCCTTACCAAACCTACAATACTACCACTGGGCAGCAAAGGCAGAAAGAGTGAGGGGATGGGTACAAGAACCCGACACAGATTGGGTACAAATGGAGGAGGCATCCTGTAAAGGAACAACCCTCCGGGCCCTGGCCACAGCAGCACTCCCATCCCCCTCAACAAGATACACAACAAGCCCAGTGGTAGCGGTCACGTTGAGAACGTGGACCCAGCTGAGACAACACTTCAGGATAACCAAAATGTCCCCCATGGCTCCCATATGCGGCAATCACAGATTCCCCCCAGCCATGCTGGATACCACCTTCAAAAGATGGAGACAGGGCGGGGGCACATTGACGGTCGGGGACTTCTACGTAGGGCACAGACTGGCGACACTAGACGAACTGACGAAGAAGTGGAGGCTAGCAAAAGGACAGGAAATGAAACACGTCCAAATAAAACACTTCCTCCGCAAAGAGACAGTAGGGTACCCCGGGGTCTCAGAAGCCACACTACTAGAGGACCTGATAGGCACAAGCAACGAGAAGGGGGGGCTATGTGGGAAAATATACGGACAGCTACTGGACAGATCCCGGAGACCAGACAAAAATGGGAGGACAAACTGGGGACAGAGGTGGGATGGGGACTCTGGAGCGAAGCACTGAGCAGGGTGAGCTCCACCTCCTCCTGCACAAGGCTAAGCCTAATGCAGCTCGAAGGTGGTGCACAGAGCGCACCTGACCAGAACCCGAATGAGCAAGTTCTTCCCGGAGGTGGAGGACAAATGTGAGCCGTGTCAGAGGGGCTCGGCCAACCACACCCACATGTTTTGGGCTTGCCCCAAGCTTGCTGGGTTCTGGACAGCCTTCTCCGAGGCAATGTCCAAGGTTGTGGGGGTGAGGGTGAAGCCATGCACAATAGTGGCAATCTTCGGGGTATCGGAGCAGCCAGAGTTACACATGGGGAAGGGGGCCAACGCCGTCGCTTTCGCTTCCCTAATTGCACGCCGGAGAATCCTGCTCAGCTGGCGATTGGCTATTTCTTGATATCATACGGAGTGAATTAAATGGCATTCATTTAGTGCCTTTCACAATTGCTTTCCAGCCAAGGACATTTGAAGTGTGGCCACTGCTGCAGGAAATGCAGCGGCCAATTAGTGCACAACCTCACTCCCATGATAGCACTGAGATGAATGACAAGATCATCTGTTTTCGGGTTCGGTCAATGGATGAATGTTAGCCAGTACACCGGATTAGCTCCCCTGCTCTTCTTCAAATAGTGCCATGGGAACTTCAACATCGATCTGAGAAAGCAGATGGAGTCTTGGTTTGGTGTCCCATCTGAAAGATAGCGATTAGAACAATAGAGCATTTCTTCAGCGCCGCACTGAAGTGTCAGCCAGAACCCACGTCCCTTCTGAGACAGAGGACTGCCACATAGCCAAAGCTGACACTGAAACGTACCAAGTTAATTTTTGGTCCAAATGCTGTAAAGAGTTCTTCCTGTTTAATCCCCTTTGTTCCCACAGTATTTTATTCAATTTTATTATTTTTGGTCCGTGGACCATTATCGGAATATGCCTTTAATCAGAGGGCTCAAGCTGAAGCAGCCTGCTAGTCAGGACAGGTGTTCGCAGGTTTTGTACTTTGGAGAAGAGAAACAGACTTGTTGGCACCGAGTGAATCTTAGGAACGAGCTTTGGAGAAAGTTAATTTGATTGATTAACTGGCAACCTGTGGGTTGGCCAGGGACAGTGTTCTACCTGACAACAGTCAGTGATTGGTTCCTGTGTGATGCTTTTTGAGAGAGCGTGGCAGAAGTGTTTAGACCTTGGAAGGAGAAAGAACAGCATGTTCTCTCTCTCGCTGAAAGAACTGCTTTGTTGTTCTAAACCAAGGAGTGCCTGGCACATCATGCTGTAAACGTGAAAGGATTCTGAATCAATAGAAAAAGTAGACAACTTTGCCAGAGAAAACCATCTGAAGTCAAATTATCCTTGATCATTATCCTTTCATTTGCTGATATTTTCTTCACCTCTCAACCACCCTTCCTCTCAGTGTTGTTTGGCTGTGAGCGTGTGTGTGTGTGTGTAGAGAGTGGGGGAGTTAGAAAGGGGAGGATTACAAAGTGGTATTAGATAGTTACGTTTTCCTGTCAATTTAATTATAATTACTGTTAATAATAAAAGGTTACTTGTGTTTACATTTTGCAAACTTAGTAACTGTAGTTAATTTAACTCAACCTAACGACCCTCTTGTGGACTGATCTGATCTCTTCACACACCTTCTCTACCGAGTAGAACTACACTCCTGTGTGCTTCACCCGATGTGTGTGTCTATGTATTTACACAGTGGATTTTATGTTTGCCCTATTATGTACTTTCTTTTCATGTAAGGAATGATCTGTCTGATCTGCACGCAGAACAATACTTTTCACTGTACCTCGGAACACGCTAACCACTCCGGCGTCAACAGTCCCCGGTAATGAGCAATGCTCCCCTTCCTGGGGGGCTAGGTTGGCGCCGGAGTGGTCCCTGCAGCTTCAGCCAGCTTGGATGGCCGGCACGAGTTTGCGCATGCGCGGTATGCCGGCGTGATTCTGCGCATGCGCAGGGGTTCCCTTCTCCACGCCGGCCCCCGGGCAATATGGCGGAGCCCTACAGGGGCCCGGCGCAGAGGAACATAGGCCCCCACGGAAACAGCCTGCCCGCCGATTGGTAGGCCCCGATCGCGGGTCAGGCCACCATGGGGGGCCCCCCCAGGATCAGATCCCCCCACCCCCCCTCCAGATGGCTCCCGCAGACAGGTCCCGCGGTGTGGGACCTGAGTAACCCACATCGGCGCAAATCGGCCGAACTCGGCCCGTTGGGGCCCGGAGAATCGCCGGGGGGGTGGGGGAGCGCTTACAACGGCCCCCGACCGGCGCAGTGGGAATCCCGAGAATCGGCGGGGCAGAATCGGTAAGCCGGTGTCGGGGCATGATTCTCGCGTCTCCCCATGGATTCTCCGACCCGGCACGGGGTCGCAGAATCCCGGCCCACATGATATATTAGTTGAGTGCTTCAGTCTGTGAGAAACACAGAAGAGCCCACGAGCACGTCGTCCGGGTAGTGCAGTATCAGAAGCCTGTCTGGTGGGGAAAGCAATCTGGAGAGAATTCGGTTGCATTTCAAGCATGAGAGGGAATTTTTAAAAGTAGAGATAAGGAATGGGAAAAAGAGGAAAAGGATAATTTCAAAGGCAAATTGAATGAGGAAACTGTTATAATCTGCCTGCTTACCACTGGCTGGGCACTAATGGCAATCCCACAATCCTTTGGGAGTATGAGCTTCCCCAAGAGGGGGACAAATAAATCTTTAGCAGATTCCCTGGCCAGTTTGGAACCAGTGAGAGAGAGGAGTGAGCATAAGAACATAAGAACATAAGAACTAGGAACAGGAGTAGGCCATCTGGCCCCTCGAGCCTGCTCCGCCATTTAATGATATCATGGCTGATCTTTGTGGACTCAGCTCCACTCTCCGGCCCGAACACCATATCCCCGAATCCCTTTATTCTTTAGAAAGGTATCTATCTTTTTCTTAAAAACGTTTAAAGAAGGAGCCTCAACTGCTTCACTGGGCAAGGAATTCCAGAGATTCACAACCCTTTGGGTGAAGAAGTTCCTCCTAAACTCGGTCTTAAATCTACTTCCCCTTATTTTGAGACTATGCCCCCTAGTTCTGCTTTCCCCGACCAGTGGAAACAACCTGCCTGCATCTATCCTATCTATTCCCTTCATATAATTTTATATGTTTCAATAAGATCCCTCCGCATCCTTCTAAACTCCAATGAGTACAGTCCCAGTCTACTCAACCTCTCGTCACAATCTAATCCCCTTAACTCTGGGATCAACCTAGTGAATCTGCTCTGCACTCCCTCCAGTGCCAATATGTCCTTTCTCAGGTAAGGAGACCAAAACTGAACACAATACTCCAGATGTGGCCTCACCAACACCCTATACAATTGCAACATAACCTCCCTAGTCTTGAACTCCATCTCTCTAGCAATGAAAGACAAAACTCGATTAGCCTTCTTAATCACCTGTTGCACCTGCACACCAAGTTTTGCGACTCGTGCACCAGCACACCCAGGTCCCTCTGCACAGCAGCATGTTTTAACATCTTAACGTTTAAATAATAATCCATTCTGCTGTTATTCCTCCCAAAATGGATAGCCTCACACTTGGCAACATTGAATTCCATCTGCCAGACCCAAGCCCATTCACCTAACCTATCCAAATCCTTCTGCAGACTTCCGGTATCCTCTGCACTTTTTGCTTTACCACTCATCTTAGTGTCGTCTGCAAACTTTGACACATTGCACTTGGTCCCCAACTCCAAATCATCTATGGAAATTGTGAACAACTGTGGGCCCAACACTGATCCTTGAGGGACCCCACTAGTTACAGGTTGCCAACCAGAGAAACACCCATTTATCCCCACTCTCTGCTTTCTGTTAGTTAACCAATCCTCTACCCATGCTACCACTTTACCCTCAATGCCATGCATCTTTAGTTTATGCAGCAACCTTTTGTGTAGCACCTTGTCAAAAGCTTTCTGGAAATCCAGATATACCACATCCATTGGCTCCCCGTTATCTACTGCACTGGGAACATCCTCAAAAAATTCTACCAAATTAGTCAGACACGACCTTCCCTTTGTGAACCCATGCTGCTCCTGCCCAATGGGACAATTTCCCTCCAGGTGCCCCGTTATTTCCTCCTTAATGATAGATTCCAGCATTTTCCCTGCAACCGAAGTTAAGCTTACCGGCCTATAATTACCCGCTTTCTGCCGACCTCCTTTTTTAAACAGTGGTGTCACATTTGCTACTTTCCAATCCTCTGGGACCACCCCAGAGCCTAGTGAATTTTGATAAATTATCACTAGTGCGTTTGCAATTTCCCTAGCCATCTCTTTTAACACTCTGGAATGCATCCCATCAGGGCCAGGAGACTTGTCTACCTTTAGCCCCATTAGCTTGCCCAATACTGCCTCCTTTGTGATAACAATCATCTCAGGGTCCTCACCTATCATATCTTTATTTCCATCAGTCACTGGTATGTTATTTGTGTCTTCCACTGTGAAGACTGACCCAAAAAACCTGTTCAGCTCCTCAGCCATTTCCCCGTCTCCTATTATTAAATCTCCCTTCTCATCTTCCAAAGGGCCAATATTTATGTTCTGAGCCAGTTTACTTTCATAGTCTACCTTACTCTTCTTTATAGCTGTTTTAGTAGCTTTCTGTTGTCCCCTAAAGACCTTCCAGTCTTCTAGTCTCCCACTACATTTTGCCACTTTGTATGTTTTTTCCTTCAATTTGATACTCTCCCTCACCTCCTTTGATATCCACGGCCGATTTTTCCCCTTTCTACCGTCTTTCTTTTTTGTCGGTATGAACCTTTTCTGAACACTGTGAAAGATCGCTCGGAAGGTTCTCCACTGTTCCTCAACTGCTTCACCATGAAGTCTTTGCTCCCAATCTACCTTAGCTAGTTCTTCAAGGGAGTTGCTGCTGCTGTTGTATATCTATGTTATTGTAAATAAATGTTATTTCTTTCTGTCCTTCAACTCATGCTGGATTCTTCGTGGCCCTCACAAAACTGGCGACGAGGGTTAAAGTGGATAGCTGTCTACGCTGCTGAAGCCACCTCCCTGGATTTTTGGCGGATACAGGTTGGAAGTTGTTTTTCTGTCACACCATGCCTCTGTACGGACGTTTGGGTGTTTTTGATGCTGTGCTGGAAAGTTGGAACTAGCACGCACAACGGATGCGTTACTATTTCCGGGCAAACAACATCACCGAAAACAAGCGGCAGGTGGTCATTTTGCTCACCGCCTGCGGCCCGCATACGTTTGGGGTGATTAGGGGCGAAATTCTCCAACCCGCCCCGCCACATTTCTGCCCCGACCGGCTGGCGCGAGTCTCCGTAACACCGGCCGGTCAATGGGGTTTCCCATTGTGGGGCAGCCCCACGCCGTCGGGAAACCCCCGGGCGCCGGCAAAACGGAGACTCCCGCCGGCGGAGAATGACGCCCTAGGAGCCTTACGTACCCAGGTGCGCCGGACACCAAGGCATTTGATGAACTTGTGAACTTAGTGGGGCAACATTTTAACCCAACCCCGTCCATGATAGTCCAGCCTTACTGGTTTAATACCGCTGAGAGCATCCCAGGAGAATCCCTTGCAGAATTTCCATCCAGGCTACACAGGATTGTACTGTGACTATGGTGGAGTACTGTGACTATGGTGAGACCTTATCAGAAATGTTCCGCGACTGTTGGGTTTGCGGTATTAACAATGTGGCCACAAAGAGAAAGTTGTTAGTTGAGCCAACATTGACTTTTCAACAGGCCATTCAAATAGTATTGTCCCGAAAGAGCGCAGAACGGGGAGTACAGGAGCTACAGGGGATGGAAGTGCACGCCTTTGGGTGCAACCCCTTCCGTCCAAAAGCGTCTCCCCGCACCCCTGCGGTACCTTGGGTGAGGCGACGTCCGGACCAACGCCAGTGGCCGTCAGACTTTTGACCGCGAAGGGAGCCTTCTCCAGAACCAATGGATGAGGAGCCATGACCGTGTTGGACTTGTGGGCACCGACCCCGTCGCGGATGCCAGTCCTGGGGGTGCTAGAGGCGCCGACGTTCTGACAGAAACTAGGGCCAGCCCAGGGACCGTACCTTCCATTTGGATGAACCTGCAGCGACTACTCTCGAGGACATGGAGACGGAGGATGACTGCCTGCAGCTGCATTGTGTGGCAGCTCCCCATTAAGGTGACAGTACTGGTCAATGGTCACCGCTTGAGATGGAGTTGGACACTGGCGCAGCGGTTTCCGTGATCGCCCAGAGGACATTCGACCGCATCAAGCAGGGTACACAGACCCTTACATTAACCGACACACAGGCCAGGTTGGCCACCTACACAGGGGAACCATCGGACATTGAAGAACTACGATGACCCCTGTTGTTTATGGACGCCAGGAGGGGCGTTTCCCACTTATCGTGGTGCGCGGCCACGGGCCCAGCCTGTTGGGTTGGGACTGGTTGTGTCATTTGCGGCTGCAGTGGCAGCACATCCTCCAAACAGGTTCTGGAGGGTTGACTGAGGTGCGAGGACGGTACCCAGATGTATTCCAGTCCGGTTTGGGGAAAATAAAAGCGGGCGTAGCCTGTATCCAAGTCGAACCAGGAGCCACGCCGCGCTATTTCTGGGCACGCCCGGTGCTTTACGCCTTGCTTGAGAAGGTAAAATGGGAGCTCACTCATTTGGAGACCTTGGGTATTATCAGGCCCGTCCGTTTCACTGACTGGGCAGCACCAATTGTACCTGTAATGAAGCCAGATGCCACAGTTCGCTTGTGCGGCGACTATAAACTTACAGTGAATACGGCTTCCCAACTCGACCGATATCCAATGCCTCGCATTGAGGATCTCTACGCGAAGCTTGCAGGCGGACTCTCCTTCACGAAATTAGATATGAGTCACGCCTACCTACAGTTGGAGCTGGACCCTGCCTCCCGGCCATATGTAACTATTAATACACACCGGGGCCTGTATGAATATACACGGTTGCCCTTTGGGGTATCCTCTGCCTGCGCTATTTTTCAACGCGTCATGGAGGGCATCTTGAGAGGTTTACCACGTGTCGCTGTCTACTTAGACAACGATTCGATTACAGGGACATCGGAGCTGGATCATTTGGAGGCTGTCCTTAGACGCTTTTCAGAGGCTGGAGTCCATTTACGTCGCACAAAGTGCGTCTTTTAGGTGAAGGAAGTAGTCTACCTGGGTTATTGGGTGGACCGCGAAGGTTTGCACCCCGTCGCAGAGAAGGTGCGCACAATTCAACAGACCCCCGCCCCGACTGACACTTCGCATCTTCGTTCTTTTCTCGGCCTCGTAAACTATTACAGGATGTTCCTCCCCAATATGGCAACTACGCTCCCCAATATGGCAACTACTTCTGCTAAAGAAGAATCACACCTGGGTTTGGGGTCAGCCGCAAGAAACCGCTTTCCGGCAGGTAAAACAACAATTGTTGTCGTCTGGGTTACTAACCCACTATGATCCTGGAAAGCCTTTGCTCATCACGTGTGATGCATCCCCGTATGGTATTGGGGCTGTCCTGTCCCACAAGATGGAGAATGGGGCCGAGCGACCAATAGCTTTCGCCTCCTGCACATTGACTGCAGCAGAAAAGAAGTGCGCACAGATCGAGAAGGAGGGCCTGGCGGTGGTCTTTGCGGTGAAACGCTTCCACCAGTACGTGTATGGCTGCCACTTCACTATCGTGACTGATCATAAGCATCTGCTGGGACTTTTCCGAGAGGATAAGCCAATACCGCCCATTGCTTCCGCACGGATCCAGCGCTGGGTTTTGTTGCTCGCTGCCTACGAGTATTCTCTGGCTCATAAACCAGGAACCCAGATAGTGAATGCCGACGCGCTGAGCGGATTGCCTTTATCGATCGGCCCCATGTCGACCCCCACGTGAGGTGTTTGCAACCCTAAATTTTATGGACTCCTTGCCTGTCACGGCATCACAGATCCGTGAGTGGACCCAGGCGGAGCCAGTCCTGTCAAAGGTTCGGCACATAGTCCTGTATGGTGGGCATCATAGACAGCACCCAGGCGAGGTGCGGGCATTTTCCTCCAAGCTGTCAGAATTCAGCGTGGAAGACGGTATCCTCTCGTGGGGGACGCGTGTGATTGGCCCAGAAAAAGGATAGGAGCTGATAACTAAGGGACTTGCACAATGGGCATCCGGGTGTGACCAAAATGAAAATGTTGGCCCGGAGTTATATCTGGTGGTCAGGCCTTGACACCGACATTGAGAAGGTGGCCCAAAACTGCTCCATTTGCCAGGAGCATCAGAAGCTTCCGCCGGCCGCGCCCCTACATCACTGAGAATGGCCAGGGTGGCCTTGGGCGCGCTTGCCTGCAGATTTCACCGGCCCTTTTCAAGGCTCCATGTTCCTTCTATTAATCGATGCCCGGTCTGAATGGTTAGATGTGCATAAGATGGTAGGCACAGCGTCCTGCGCAACAATCGAGAAGATGCGTTTGTCTTTCAGTACGCATGGCCTCCCTGAGGTGCTGGTCATGGACAACAGCACTCCGTTCACAAGTGAGGAGTTTGCGAGGTTCATGAGGGTGAACGGCATACTCCATTTCCGCACCGCTCCATAACACCCGGCTTCCAATGGGTTGGTGGAGCGCACAGTGCAGACATTCAAACGAGGCCTAAAGAAGCAGTCTTCCAGATCTATGGACACGAGACTGGCTCGTTTTTTGTTTTCATATAGGACCACTCCACATGCGGTGACTGCAGTAGCTCCAGCGGAACTCCATATGGGCCGGAGACTTCGCACCCACCTTAGCATGGTTTTCCCGGACATTGGCGCAAAAGTACGCCGCACTCAAGAACAGCAGGGACAGGGTTTTTCTCGGTATCAGCCGATTCGGCAGCTTGCGCCCGGTGACCCAGTGTTCGATCGAAATTTTGCTGGTGGTGCCGAGTGGGTCCCTGGTGTTATCTTTCGCCGAACAGGCCCTATCTCTTACCAGGTGCAAGCCCAGGGCCATCTCCAGCGCAAGCATGTAGACCACGTTCGGTCCAGAAGACCATCTCTTCCAAAGATTCCCTGCCCCCGGAGCTCATTTCTACAGCCACAGAGATCAGACACAGTGGAGAGTATTCCTCATAATCTTCCTCTGATGCCACACTCAAGGCCTGCGCCGGTCTTTGCAGAACCGCGTGGAGATAGAGACGCCAAGATGACGGAGGCAACGGACTCCGACTCTGAGATGGAGACACAGGACGCCTCAGAGGGGGAGTCCTCAGGCCCACGGACCGTGGATGTACAACCATTACGCCGTTCATCACGGAAGTACCGTTCTCTGTCTCGTTACATGCCGCCCGATCCAGCGCCTCGTACAAATAGTGTCCGGCCTGCGGCAAAACGAGTCCGATGCCCTTCTTCGCCAGGGTCTTCGGTAGATTACTTGGACTTTGGGGGGGGTGGAGGGATGTTATAACCTGCCTGCTTACCACTGGCTGGGGATTAATGGCAATCCCACAATCCTTTGGGAGTATGAGCTTCCCCACTGGGGGGGAGGGGGGGGGGGGGGGCAGAGAAATCATTGGCAGATTCCCTGCATTAAAAAAGCTGGCCAGTTTGGAACCAGCTAGAGAGAGGAGTGAGCAGCAAGGGAGTTGCTGCTGCTGTTGTATAGATATGTTATTGTAAATAAATGAAATTTCTTTCTATCCTTCAACTCGTGCTGGATTCTTCGTGGCCCTCACAAATAAGCTTAATGTGGAAATAGAAATATTAGCAAGGAAAGAAAGGGAAAAGGAGACAGAGGTGGCATATCAACTTAAAAGGTTGGAATTAAAGACAGAAGTTGAGCAAAGTCTAGAGGGAGGAGTAACCCTTCCATTCCAAAGTGGGGATATGTTTAAACATGTACAGGCCCTAACAAAACTTGAGGGAAAGGATGTAGAGGCATTCCTCATGGCGTTTGAGAAAATAGCAACTCAAATGGAGTGGCTGAAGGAAAAGTGGACATTACCCATACAAAGTAAATTCGGGAGGCGGACACAGAAATTTTATGATATGCTCTCAGAAGGGGTGTCTCAGGATCCTGACGAGGTGGAAAAGGCATATGAATTAGTTCCGGAGGCATATAGGCAAAGGTTTCTGAATTTAACGAAACAGCTGGGACAAAGTTGTGGTGAATTTGAATGGGTTAAGCAGAACAGTTTTAATAGGTTTATATGAGCATTGGAGGTTGAAATTACCCTGAGGCTCTGAGAGAAATCATTCTCTTGGAAGAATTAAAAATAATTCACTACCTTCTGTGATAAGGATCCATGCTGAAGACCAACGGGTTATGACTGCAAGACAAACTGCAATAATGGCTGGTGATTATGAGCAGATCCATAAATTTAAACCGTTGTTCCATCACCCACATCATTTTCAAAAGGATAGGAAGTGGGAGAGTCAAAGGAAGGCAGAGAGCAGTAAGGCAGTAAGGAATGAATAGCTGGAAATGCTTTGAGAGTTCCTCCTCAAACCAGGAAGGTTTAATGATGGAGGTGAGATTCTGAGGCCTACGTATTGCAATAAAGTAGGGCACACCCATTCAGTATGTTGTAAATGCAAGGAAAATCCATGGGACTTGTTGGGGGTCATAAGGAGGATTCTGAAAAGGGAACGAAAGTAGAGAATATTACAGCGCAGTCTGGAGCTCGAGATAGGAGTAGGACACCTGAAGTAAACACTGCTGTGGGAGCAGGTGCGGTAAATGAGGTAGATGAGAGATTAGATGGGGTTTTGGCTAAAGGGAAGATCACCCATCATGCATTTCACATTAAGAGCACTGTGGCATCAGGGAGTGCCCTTTATCAACCAAAAGGGGTTCCACTCCCTGAATACCCAACTCATATGCGACCAACACCTCAACCTAATGCAGATGTGTGCATGCTACCCAGGAAGCATGTATGATAGCTACCTCCTGGGGCACTCAGAGATCCCTGAGGTCTTCAAAGACAAACACAGGCTGCCGTGATTGCTCATGGGGAATAAGAGCTACCCATTGAGATCATGGCTGAGGATGCCAATGCGGAGGTCCAAAACCAAGTGGAATTCTGTTATAATGAGGCTGGGAGTGCCACCCGGACATTGGACTGCTGAAGATGCAATTCCACTGCCTGGACCAGTCTGGCAGTGCTCTTCAGTTCAGCTCCCAGATGGTCTCCCGCATTGTTATGGTCTGCCGTGCCTTCATAACCTGAGGCAGCAGCAGCGGAGTGACATTCTGGAGGAGAAGGAGGAACTAGCTGCTTCCTCAAATGAGAAGGAGGACCAGGAGGGAGTGGAGGACAAGCCAGAGGAGGGCCCAGAGGATGGAAGACAGGTGGTGACCATGGTGCGACAGAACAGGAGGACCAGGGAAGCCCTGAAAACATCCAGATTCTCATATTAGGAGACTAGTGTCGGGATTCTCCGAAATCCCGGCCAAGTGTGGACACCAGCATCAAAACCGGCGCGAGCGACGCCGCGTCAGCAGGCCTCCAGGCCCAGCCATTCACCCCTTCCTAGGGGGCTAGAACGGCACCGGAGTGCTGTGCGCTGCTCCGACGCCGAAAGCCGGCAGGCCACGGCCGGCTTGTGTCCGCGCATGCACGCGCCACAGCCAGCACGTGTCCGTGCCACACCGGCCCCCGGGCAATATGGTGGAGCCCTACAGGGGCCTGGAGCTTAGGAACATAGCCCCCCTTGGAATGTGCCCTCCCGCCGATCGCTTGCCCCACATTGGGGGCTTGGCCACCGTGGAGGGCCTCCCCACGGAATTGGTTCCCCCCGCCCCTCCCACCAGGACGGCCCCCGCAGCCAGAACACCGAGGTCCCTTCGGGTAGGACCATACGCAAACGACGCCAGCGGGACTCTGTGGAACTCGGCGGAGCGATTGGCACGGATTCTCCGGTCGCTGGAGAATTGGCGGGCCATATTCGGAGCGGCGTGGCGGGATTCGCCCGCCCCCCCCCCCCGGAAATTCTCCGACACGGCGCGGGATGTGACGCCTCTTCACTGTATTCCTCGGAGTCCTCCTCCGAGGTGCTGTCAAGGGTTAGAGGGGGTGCTGTGCATCCAGATAGCCTGGCCTCATCTGATGGTGATCCTGAAAGACAAGGGGCATGGGTTCAGTAACTGAGAAGGACAAGAGTCTGGAAATCTTACAACTCACTTGAATCAGGGCATATCAATGAAGGTGCAGAGGATCCTCACTTCTCTGGTGCAGGACAACCTCGTAGTCATCATGGCTCACTCCTGGCCCTCCCCTGCCATCTCCATTGCCCTTTCCTCATAGGAGTGAGGGAGTCATAACTCTGGCATTCCATTGCCTGATTTCTCCCTTTCCCATTTATTATAGACTATCTTCGCCTGCTGGGACACAAAGGGAACATTGTGCACCGGATGCCTAGTAGGTTGGGGGTCTACAGCAAGTGATATATGTGCATGTTGCACCTAGGGAGGAAGGGGTTATGATGAAGAGTGCCGGTGGGGTTCTGAGGAAGATGCTGAGGTTGGGTGTTGGAATGCTGCGAGGTGGCCATAAGTGGTGTAATGGTGACTTTCCAGGGGTAACAGATGGGACTGATGCCAGGAAGAAACAGGTGGGAACTCTCTCTTCCAGCTGGTAGGAGGCCAGTCATTTTCTTTCGTCATTGGACACCGATCCTCCTTGTCAGGCTTCTGACACTCATTGCAGCTGCCATCGCATCCCAGGCAGGATTAGGTACGTTACTTTGGGGTCTCCTACCCGCACAGGGCCATCTCTCTTCCATGGCATCCCAATGCCTGCCCAGGTCTCCCTCCAGGAAGTGAGGAGCAGCTTGACAGGGAGTGAGTGCAGAGGGAGGTTTAAACGCAGCTCTCTCTTGTTAATAGCGCACAGCTGAGCCCCAGCTCGGGTAAATCAGATGCTGGTGACTCCAGCTCAGCATGACTCACATGGGGCTTCATTTATCGCACCAAGTGTGGGAAGATCACAATCAGTTTCGCACCGATCAAATGGGCGCAAATCGCACCAGCCTTCGCTCCCGAAATTACACTTTGACATTTGTCGGGAAAACACAGGCAGTTTTAGTCACATTGTGCAGGCTGGCAAAATTTGGCTCTGTTCAGAAACTGGCATCCTGCTGACAGAGATCTTTGGAGTCACTGCCCACAGACACTGCCAAGCCCTACAGGTAAGGGCAGCATGATGGCACAGTGGTTAGCACTGTTGCTTCACAGCTCCAGGGTCCCAGGTTTGATTCCTAGCTTGGGTCACTGTCTGTGCTGAATCTGCACGTTCTCTCCGTGTCTGCGTGGGTTTCCTCCAGGTGCTCTGGTTTCCTCCCACAAGTCCCGAACGACGTGCTGTTAGATAAATTGGACATTCTGAATTCTCCCTCTGTGTAACCGAAGAGGCACCAGAATGTGGCGACAAGGGGCTTTTCACTGTAACTTCATTGCAGTGTTTCTGTGAGCCTACTTGTGACAATAAAGATTATTTTAAAAAATAAGGTTGTTGGCAGAATGGCAAGAACAGCCAGTCTGGCTGCTGCTTTCTTCCATCATTGAATGTAATCCTATATTTGGGGTGGTTTCCAATGCACCCAACCCTCAGTAATAAGCGACTTACAAATTGGCATTACGTGCGGCACAGCTTCCAGTCAGCTGCCATAGTGTCCTTTTAAATAGATGGGCATCGACATGAGAACATAAGAACTAGGAACAGGAGTAGGCCATCTGGCCCCTCGAGCCTGCTCCACCATTCAATGAGATCGTGGCTGATCTCTTGTGGACTCAGCTCCACTTTCCGGCCCAAACCACCATAACCCTTAATCCCTTTATTCTTCAAAAAACTATCTATCTTTATCTTAAAAACATTGAATGAAGGAGCCTCTACTGCTTCACTGGGCAAGGAATTCCATAGATTCACAACCCTTTGGGTGAAGAAGTTCCTCCTAAACTCAGTCCTAAATCTACTTCTCCTTATTTTGAGGCTATGCCCCCTAGTTCTGCTTTCACCCGCCAGTGGAAACAACCTGCCTGCATCTATCCTATCTATTCCCTTCATAATTTTATATGTTTCTATAAGAACCCCCCTCATCCTTCTAAATTCCAACGAGTACAGTCCCAGTCTACTCAACCTCTCCTCGTAATCCAACTCCTTCAACTCTGGGATTAACCTAGTGACTCTCCTCTGCACACCCTCCAGTGCCAGTACGTCCTTTCTCAAGTAAGGAGATGAAAACTGAACACAATACTCCAGGTGTGGCCTCACTAACACCTTATACAATTGCAGCATAACCTCCCTAGTCTTAAACTCCATCCCTCTGGCAATGAAGGACAAAATTCCATTTGCCTTCTTAATCACCTGTTGCACCTGTAAACCAACTTTTTGTGACTCATGCACTAGCACACCCAGGTCTCTCTGCACAGCAGCATGTTTTAATATTTTATCATTTAAATAATAATCCCTTTTTCTGTTATTCCTACCAAAATGGATAACCTCACATTTGTCAACATTGTATTCCATCTGCCAGACCCTAGCCCATTCACTTAGCCTATCCAAATCCCTCTGCAGACTTCCAGTATCCTCTGCACTTTTTGCTTTACCACTCATCTTAGTGTCGTCTGCAAACTTGGACCCATTGCCCTTGGTCCCCAACTCCAAATCATCTATGTAAATTGTGAACAATTGTGGGCCCAACACTGATCCCTGAGGGACACCACTAGCTACTGATTGCCAACCAGAGAAACACCCATTAATCCCCACTCTTTGCTTTCTATTAATTAACCAATCCTCTATCCATGCTACTACTTTACCCTTAATGCCATGCATCTTTATCTTATGCAGCAACCTTTTGTGTGGCACCTTGTCAAAGGCTTTCTGGAAATCCAGATACACCACATCCATTGGCTCCCGTTATCTACCGCACTGGTAATGTCCTCAAAAAATTCCACTAAATTAGTTAGGCACGACCTGTCCTTTATGAACCCATGCTGCGTCTGCCCAATGGGACAATTTCCATCCAGATGCCTCGCTATTCCTTCCTTGGTGATAGATTCCAGCATCTTCCCTACTACCGAAGTTAAGCTCACTGCCCTATAATTACCCACTTTCTGCCTATCTCCTTTTTTAAACAGTGGTGTCACGTTTGCTAATTCCAATCCGCCGGGACCACCCCAGAGTCTAGTGAATTTTGGTAAATTATCACCAGTGCATTTGCAGTTTCCCTAGCCATTTATTTTAGCACTCTGGGATGCATTCCATCAGGGCCAGGAGACTTGTCTACCTTTAGCCCCATTAGCTTGCCCATGACTACCTCCTTAGTGATAACAATCCTCTCAAGGTCCTCACCTGTCATAGCCTCATTTCCATCAGTCACTGGCATGTTATTTGTGTCTTCCACTGTGAAGACCAACCCAAAAAACCTGTTCAGGTCCTCAACCATTTCCTCATCTCCCATTATTAAATCTCCCTTCTCATCCTCTAAAGGACCAATATTTACCGTAGCCACTCTTTTTTGTTTTATATATTTGTAGAAACTATTACTATCTGTTTTTATATTCTGAGCAAGTTTACTCTCATAATCTATCTTACTCTTCTTTATAGTTTTTTTAGTAGCTTTCTGTTGCCCCCTAAAGATTTCCCAGTCCTCTAGTCTCCCACTAATCTTTGCTACTTTGTATGCTTTTTCCTTCAATTTGATACTCTCCCTTATTTCCTTAGATATCCACGGTCGATTTTCCCTCTTTCCACCGTCCTTCCTTTTTGTTGGTATAAACCTTTGCCGAGCACTGTGAAAAATCGCTTGGAAGGTTCTCCATTGTTCCTCAACTGTTTCAGCAGAAAGTCTTTTCTCCCAGTCTACCTTAGCTAGTTCTTCTCTCATCCCATTGTAATCTCCTTTGTTTAAGCACAAAACACTCGTGTTTGAATTTACCTTCTCACCCTCCATCTGTATTTTAAATTCCACCATATTGTGATCGCTCCTTCCGAGAGGATCCCTAACTGTGAGATCCTGAATCAATCCTGTCACATTACACAGGACCAGATCTCGGACCACCTGTTCCCTCGTAGGTTCCATTACATACTGTTCTAGGAAACTATCGCAGATACATTCTATAAACTCCTCCTCAAGGCTGCCTTGACCGACCTGGTTAAACCAATCGACATGTAGATTAAAATCCCCCATGATAACTGCTGTACCATTTCTACATGCATCAGTTATTTCTTTGTTTAATGCCTGCCCCCCCCCCCCCCCCCACATGGAGGGATACATTTTAAAGATGGTATTTTCATTACCAACGGTCTTGTTGTGAATAGCGCTTTGAAAAAGCTTTTGTACCAGTTACCCTGTGGCACTGTTAACAATGAATCTGTAGCTTCACTCATTGTGTAAGTATTCCCACATGATCCAGTCCACAAAATGGAATATTGCCCGAAAAGGAAAACTATCTTCACACACGTCAAAATAAATCTCTTCTTAAATCCATGAAGGGGAAAATTAACTCAACAACAAGAAAGATTGGCGGGGGGTGGGGGGGGGGGGGGGGGGGGGGGGGGCGTGGGGGGGGGGGGGCGTGGGGGGGGGGGGGCGTGGGGGGGGGGCGGTGGGGGGGGGTGGAAGATAGATTAAAATATGGTTTTAAAAACGGTTCCCTTCTGTCAGATTTCACAGAGAGAAGTGCTGCTGGCCAGGATTTCTGCCCAAGCAGTGGGAAAGAACAAAGGGAGCTTGTTAGCATGCAGGGTACATACTTAATTAAATCCTGCTCAAAGAACAAGTAAAGAACACAGTAGAAAACTGGCAGGGCAAATTTCGCAGTCTGTGAAAAATGGTCCTAACATTTAGAATATCTTTTAATATAATTTTACAACATTTGTTTCAAGACGCAAATGTCTTTCTTTGTTCTTCACTACCCCAAAATCTCCTGGGGGAGATGTTAATGCCTCCAGCTTAGAGCTTCACAGAACAGGCGTATACTTCTGGAACTGAGGTCACTGTGACTGACTCACACAGCCCTGTCAATTTTCCATTCATTAAGAATAACAGGATGGAAAATTGTGTGGGCTATAAATCTGGTGCACATCCAATTTCCTACGTGCTCCTGTCATGTGAAGCTCTGTGTCGAAGCTGCTAGTTTTTTAAATGAGGGGAGGGTGGGGTGGGGTAAGGTGAATGGGAAGGGAGGGTAATCATGTCAAGAGGTGGTGGTGGCCAGAGGAGGTAATGGGAGGAGGAGAAGATGTAGTGGGTGAGGGTTGGAGGAGTGGGGGTTAGGAATGGGTATGTTGTTGGTACTGGTTAGGCAGCAGCGACAGTGCATCTCCAGCTGCTCATGACCATCCACTTTCTGTTCACCACAGTGGAGACTTAGGCCATTCAACCACCGCAAATAGGACAAATTGCTTTCTGTCCTTTACTACCTAAGGTGGATACATAGATACACAGAAGATACACGAGGAGGCCTTTTGGCCCTTCGAGCCTGCTCTGCCATTTATCACGAGCATGGCTGATCATCCAACTCAATAGCCTAATCCTGCTTTCTCCCCATAGCCTTTGATCCCATTCTCCCCAAGTGCTATATCTAGCCGACTTTTGAATATATGCAATGTTTTAGCATCAACTACTTCCTGCGGTAATGAATTCCACAGGCTCACCACTCTTTGGGTGAAGAAATGTCTCCTTATATCTGTCCGAAATAGTTTACCCTGAATCCTCAGACTGTGACCCCTGGTTCTGGACACACCCATTATTGGTAACATATTCCCTGCATCTACCCTGTCTAGTCCTGTTAGAATTTTATCAGTCGCTATGAGATCCCCCCTCATTCTTCTGAACTCCAGCGAGAACAATCCCAACCTAGTCAATCTCTCCTCATATGACACTCATACGATAGTGGAATTGTTGCATGTCAAAGTTGTTGTTTTCTGCAGCTCTGCCAAAAAGTGTTGTTTTCATTGTCCAGACTCCATTGACGGGGTAATTGATTTGCAATAGTTGGCCCAGTTGAGAGACTGACTCTCTCAATGTGCTTGTAAATATTCCTCTGCGGCCCTGGTGCAAACCTCACTTCTTCTCAGTGACACAACAGAAACCTAACCCCAAACACCTATAGCTTTTTCTTTACTAATTGCTTAAACTGTATAAAATGCTGGCTTTCACCTCGTGTTTTTGTGCTCCCGCCTTCTACTTTCTATTTGTAAGTGTTTTTTCTTCATTATCACTCTGCATTCTCCATTGCGGCAGGATGAAAACTATAGCCCCGTGGTGATTTTTGCTCTCGCGCGCGGAAAGAGAACTTGTCATCCGAGCCAAGGAATACCTATTACCCAATGCTCTGAGGAAATATTCAAACCATTCCCCAGGCGACAGGTTTTCATCAGCCAAACCCACTACGGGTGCACAATTTGTGGTCCCACTGGTACAGTGACACGAGCACTTAATTGGCCATATTGGCTCAACGCAACACGCACAAGTTTGACTTGTAGGTGAGAGGCCCACCAGCCCATGTAATCTGCAGATATTTCAATAAAACTGCATTAACTGGATCAACACTCAGTTAATGACCAAAGTTTTCCTGCCATCTCTACCGATCTGTTTCTCAGAATTAAGCATAAAACGTTGGGGCGCTCCCTTGTAACAGACTAACTTGACAGTCACAGGGGCTATTCAATATGCATGTCATTCTTCAATTTTATAAAAGTCCTCCTCGAAGCAAGTTTCAAAAATAAAACTTGAAAACTCATATAATAAAATCCAGTAATTTGAATTTAAAACTTTAAAATACTCACCTTCAATATTTAGTTCAGTCAGGATTATTCAAAAGCCGTACCATCAATAATATTTTCCAATTATCCAGTACGAAGAGCCTCGATTTTGAGGTAGGAGTAATGAAGAGGCTGTCAATACAGAGTAATCAAACTGGGTACTATAGCATTCACACTAGCACAGCTAACTTCAGAAATCAGTAGGATGCTGTCTGAATTTTCTTTTAATTAATTTACGGGTGTGAGTGTCGCTGGCTAGGCCCACCCCTAGTTTCCCCTCAGCAGGTGTTGGTGAGCTGCCTTCTTGAACTGCTGCAGTCCCTGAGATGTAGGTGCACCCGCTGTGCTGTTAGGGAGGGAGTTCCAGGATTTTGACCCAGTAACAGTGAAGGAACGGTGATAGATTTACAAGTCACGATGGTGAATAACTTGCAGGGGAACCTTCATGTGGTGGTGGTGTTCATAGAAATATAGAAAAAAGTGGAGCATGAGGAGGCCGTTCCACCCTTCAAGCCCACTCCGCCATTGATTATGTTCGTGGCTGATCAGCCAACTCAATAGTCTAATCCCGCATTCCCCCATATCCGTTGACCTTCGCCCTAAGTGCTATATCTAACT
Organism: Scyliorhinus torazame; assembly: GCF_047496885.1. Taxonomy (NCBI): domain Eukaryota; kingdom Metazoa; phylum Chordata; class Chondrichthyes; order Carcharhiniformes; family Scyliorhinidae; genus Scyliorhinus; species Scyliorhinus torazame. The sequence goes on from NC_092707.1 coordinate 66,856,176, forward strand.
GTTTCTTGAAACCATACAATGTTTTGGACTCAACTACTTCCTGTGGTAACTAATTCCACAGGCTCACCACTCTCTGGCTGAAGACATTTCTCCTCATCAACGTCCTAAATTGTCTACCTCGCATCCTCAGGCTGTGACCCCTGGTTATGGACACACCCACCATCCGCAACATCCTTCTACCCTGTCCAATCCTGCTAGAATTTTATAGGTTTCTATGAAATCCCCACTCATTCTTCAGAACTCCAGCGAATACAATTCTAACCGATTCAATCTCTCCTCGTACGTCAGTCCTGCCATCCCAGGAATCAGTCTTGTAAACCTTTGAGGCACTTCCTGTATAGCTAGAACATCCTTCCTCGGATACGGAGACCAAAGCTGCACACAATATTCCAGATGTGGCCTCACCAAGACCCTGTATAATTGCAGCAAGACATAACTGATCCTGTACTCGAATCCTCTTGCAACGAAAGCCAGCATACCATTTGTCTTCTTTACCACCAGCTGCACCTGCATGCTTACCTTCAGTGGCTGGTGTACGAAGACACCCAGGTCTCATTGCACGTTCCCCTCTCCTAATTTATGGCCATTCAGATAATTGTCTGCCTTCTTGTTTTTGCTACCAAAGTGGATAACCTCGCATTTACTTCATCTGCCATTAATTTATCCTCTCACTCAACTTGTCCAAATCATATTGAAGGATCTCTGCATCCTCCTCACAACTCACTCTCCCACACAACTTGCTGTCATCTGTAAATTTGGAGATATGGAATTTTGTTCCCTCACAGTGCCAGGGACCCGGATTCAATTCCCGGCTTGGGTCACTATCTGTCCAGAGTCCGCACGTTCTCCCCGTGTCTGCAATGGTTTCCTCCGGGTGCTCCAGTTTCCTCTCACAAGTCCCGAAAGACATGCTTGGTAGGTGGTTTGGATATTCTTAATTCTCCCTCACTGTAGCTGAACAGGCGCCGGAGTGTGGTGACTGGGGGATTTTCACAGTAATTTCATTGCAGTATTAATGTAAGCCTACTCGTGACATTAATAAAAATTATTATTATAGATGCCTTGATGTCAGGACAGAAACTCCCATCTCAGTTCTGAAGTTCAGCTCTTTGTCCATGTTTGAACCAAGGCTGGAATGAGGTCAGGAGCTGAGTGACCCTGGCCGGATCCAAAATGAGCATCCGTGAGCCGGTTAATGCTGAGTAAGTGCCACTTGATATCACTGTTGATGATCCCTTCCATCACTTTACTGATGATCAGAGTAGACTGATAGGGTGACAATTGGCCGGGTTGGAATTGTCCTGTTTTGTGAGTTCTGGACATACTGGGGCAATTGTCCACATATTCCAGTGACACCCACACTCCAAGAATACATTTTCAAATGAGACTGATTGGAGGTATTAAAATGTATTCTGACTTCTGAGTTTATTTAGAGAAGCTAAAGTCATAGCACCAACTTGGCTAAAAATGAAATCTCCTCTGTTTCGGAGAAAGCAAAAGAAGTTGAATTGTTGCCGCCAGTAAATACAAAATCTGCACTCAAATGTCACGGTGCCACAGTGGTTAGCAATGCTGCCTCACAGCGCCAGGGATCCCGGTTCAATACCGGCCTTGGGTGACTGTGTAGAGTTTGTACTTTTTTCCCGTGCCTGCGTGGGTTTCCTCCGGGTGCTCCGGTTTCCTCCCACAGTCCAAAGGTGTGCCAGTTAGGTAGGGTTACCAGCATTTGGGGTTTGCCGTCTGTGACACCGGAAGACCCCACCAGCGATAACGCCCAGAAAGTTCCAGTCATTGAAATAGTCCATTGAGCTACAGCATTCCCAACAGCCAATAATAGTTACCCAAGACATTTCCGAAATTGAGTCGACAGAAACTAACAATATGGCTTAAGAATTCTTATCTTAAAAAGACATGTGTGCAGGTTAATAGAAAGAGTGGGGATTAATGGGTGTTTCTCTGGTTGGCAATCAGTAGCTAGTGGTGTCCCTCAGGGATCGGTGTTGGGCCCACAATTGTTCACAATTTACATAGATGATTTGGAGTTGGGGACCAAGGGCAATGTGTCCAAGTTTGCAGACGACACTAAGATGAGTGGTAAAGCAAAAAGTGCAGAGGATACCGGAAGTCTGCAGAGGGATTTGGATAGGTTAAGTGAATGGGCTAGGGTCTGGCAGATGGAATATAATGTTGACAAATGTGAGGTTATCCATTTTGGTAGGAATAACAGCAAAAGGGATTATTATTTAAATGATAAAATATTAAAACATGCTGCCGTGCAGAGAGACATGGGTGTGCTAGTGCATGAGTCGCAAAAAGTTGGCTTACAGGTGCAACAGGTGATTAAGAAGGCAAATGGAATTTTGTCCTTCATTGCTAGAGGGATGGAGTTTAAGACTAGGGAGGTTATGCTGCAATTGTATAAGGTGTTAGTGAGGCCACACCTGGAGTATTGTGTTCAGTTTTGGTCTCCTTACCTGAGAAAGGACGTACTGGCACTGGAGGGTGTGCAGAGGAGATTCACTAGGTTAATCCCAGAGCTGAAGGGGTTGGATAGCGAGGAGAGGTTGAGTGGACTGGGACTGTACTCATTGGAATTTAGAAGGATGAGGGGGGGATCTTATAGAAACATATAAAATTATGAAGGGAATAGATAGGATAGATGCGGGCGGGTTGTTTCCACTGGCGGGTGAAAGCAGAACTAGGGGGCATAGCCTCAAAATAAGGGGAAGTAGATTTAGGACTGAGTTTAGGGGGAACTTCTTCACCCAAAGGGTTGTGAATCTATGGAATTCCTTGCCCAGTGAAGCAGTAAAGGCTCCTTCATTAAATGTTTTTAAGATAAAGATAGATAGTTTTTTGAAGAATAAAGGGATTAAGGGTTATTGTGTTCAGGCTGGAGAGTGAAGCTGAGTCGACAAAAGATCAGTCATGATCTCATTGAATGGCGAAGCAGGCTCGAGGGGCCAGATGGCCTACTCCTGCTCGTAGTTCTTATGAACTTTGCAACTGTTTGAAGTTAGCTGGTTTCCTTTAAAGATTTTGGAGTTGAATTGAGGTTCAGGTGATTGCACTTTGCTGGAGACAATATTAGCTTCAAAGAGAGAAGGAGAGAGATATTCAGCAGTGTTTCCAGATTACCTTGATGACTTCCCTCCGTTTCTGCCTTGACAAAAAAACTGTTCTTTAAAATTCTTCTGCCTGCACAGTCCAAGAGGGAATTAAATTAACATGTCTTGCAATCATTGTTATAGAACAAGTAATCACATTTTTGATCTTTCATCGCAGAAACTTTTGACACATTTCATGATAGTAGAAACCAAAACAAGATGGTATTATTTCATCCTCCACAGGGAATTTTGAGTGTCTGTTATGTGTATCTGGCTGGTTAGCAGTTCCCATCGTCTTGACAGAAATACAGTTAATTAAAGTCCAGCACCTTTCAGTTTTAATGCCTTCCTTTCAAGGGTTCATTTTTGGAGTAGCCCTTGACATGTCTCTGGTGTGAAATTCCATGCAACACGTCAGGATAGGTCTGCAGTGCAATTCAAATAGAAACTTTCCAGAAAAATTATGAATTTACAACACCACACATCAGGTGACTGGTGGTAGCCTTCTTTAGTCAGTGTCTTTACTTGTATTTGTTTTAAGTCCTCTTTTATTTTAGGTTAGCTGACACAGTTATAGATAGATCTCACTCAGTCACAATTTTCCGTTGTTGTGTCACTCATACTTGCTTCCTTCAAGCCAAATAGATTTATTTAGTTTTTGAAAAATTGATGGATGAAACATAGGGGCAGAGGAGTTGGTCATTCAGCCCCTCGAGCCTGTTCAGCCATTCACTCTTACCATGGCATGATCTGTATCTCAACTTCCTTTATCTGGGATTAATTCACATCCCTTGAAACCTTTACCCTGCAACTCTTATTGACTTGAGTTGCAAGGTACACTTTTTTCTACCATAACATTCCACAATCAAATGGATAGCCTGGATTTCCTAAAAGTTATTTTGCTGACAAGCAATGAATCAAAATAAATCTCTCAATTGTAAATAGTTTGTGCAGAATTGTATTTATATGCGTACGTTGGTGCCACTTCTGAGCCATTGTACACGAGAGTGGGTCAGCATAATACAAACGTGCAATAATATTTGGCAGCACAGAGCCTAAGCAGTGCTTAGTGTAACTGTATTTTCAGCAGGCATCATCAGTAAATTAATAATCTCACTCAGAGAAAAATTAGATAACAGATTGGTCTGCAAAATGGGAATATTGCAATTGTACATGTAGGGTTGTTCTTAAATTTGACGTTAAGATCTATTACTGAGGCCAAATATAGGGGCAACATTATGATATAACTGATATAAAGCAGCGTGATGTTAATGATGGTTTATTTCACGATGCCTATGAATACTAAGTTTTCAAAATGCTGCATGCAAATATCTTTTCAGTGCACTAAGATTATGTAATTCCAGTAAGAAGAAACTGGCTTTGTTCATTCCAGGAGGATTGAAATGAATTACAATGCTCTCAGTAATATTGGAAATTAATTAAATAAATATGCAGGAATAATATTAAGAACATAAATACAGTTATAAATACTCAGTTATCAAATAGATTCATATTTACTGAATCTCTCCTATCAATTTGCAGACAACACAAAGATTGGCCGAGTGGTGGACACTGTAGAGGATAGCTACAATCTCCAGAATGATATATATGGATTGGTGGAGTGGACAATAAAGTGGCAGATGGAATTTAATATTCGGTGACTCCAGTAACTTAGCAGTGTGGTTGATTCTTAACTACCTCCAGAAGAGCCCCAGCAAGTAACCCGATTGAATCAAACACAGTGCCTGGTCAGGCCAACCATGGATAAGCGATAAATGCCAGCCGGTTTTAAAATTCATTTACGGGATGTGGGCATCGCTGGATAGGCTAGCATTTTTGCCTATCCCTAGTTGCCCTTCAGAATGTGGTGGTGAGCTGTCTTCTTGAACCGCTGCAGTCCCTGGGGTGGAGGTACACCCACAATGCTGTTAGGGAGGGAGTTCCAGGATTTTGAACCAATGACGGTACGGTGATATATTTCCAAGTCAGGATAGCAAGCAGCTTGGAGGGAAACCTCCAACTGGTGGTGTTCCCAGGTATCTGGAGAATATATAAATATATAAGTCTGAGCATTAGTTTTTTCTTTAAATTCAGAGTACCCAATTATTATTTCGGTGCTCAAAATGGTTATCAGCACTGTTTCATTTTAGTGATGTGTGCCAGTGGCAAAGCACCTGCTTTGGCTGTTTTTTAAAAAATATTTTGCAATTCACTGCTATTTACTAAATTACCAAGAACAACATCCCAGTCAATTTATTGACAAAACATTTTGAATAGCCTGGAATTTGTGGCCGCAGAAAAATACTTTTCACTGTACTTCGGTACTTGTGACAATAAGTATCAATCAATCAATCAACCAATCTATCAATCAGTCATTGAAAAAGCAAATTTGCTCACCATTTATTACACATACAGTTGTGCTGAGATATTTTGTGGGTTTTGCAAGGAACTTACAGTTTTGGGGGAGGCAACCAAATCAGCGTAGTGTCCTCTGCAAGGCGTCTGAAAACTGTATGAATAGGGCAAGGGACAGCTTGTCTCTTCAACCAATCAGACTGAAGAATCTTTACTGAGGCATGACAGTGTCTAAAACAAGAAATGCAAGACAGAGTATATCATTCAATGTATAAGTACAAAATTCAAAAGAAGCAGAAAAAGATGGGATTAGGAGAAAGATAAACGAGATAAAAAGGAATCAAAAATACTTATTTTAATTTCATAAAAGTCTCCAACAACAATTAAAACTTGGAGGAATGTGACTCTGCACCTGTAAAAGCACATTTTCAGGGTCTTCGAGATTGCATGGCATTACTAAAGATGCATCATTCTGTTAAAACTTCCCTGACCCTCAAATGGACAAATCCCATGTTTTTCTGGTATGCTTGGAGGGTATTTATTGAGTAAGTACTACAACATCTTTATGTGTACAAATGTTGATTTCTTGGTGAGGTTCCAGTCTTGCAAAAAATCCAGAGATGCAGGACATATTCCCGCAATAGGACTAAAGACTTATGCTCCAGGACTTGCTATGCCCGTAGCCAAGCTATTCCAGTACATCAGTCTAATCTCGATCATCAGTAAAGTGATGGAAAGGGTCATCAACAGTGCGATAAAGTGGCACTTGCTGAACAATAACCTGCTCACTAATGCTCAGACTGGGGCGGCACGTGGCACAATGGTTAGCATTGCTGCCTCACGGCGCTGAGGACCCGGGTTCGATCCTGGCCCTGGGTCACTGTCCATGTGGAGTTTGCACATTCTCCCCGTGTCTGCGTGGGTTTCACCCCACAACCCAAAGATGTGCAGGTTAGGTGGATTGGTCACGCTAAATTGCCCCTTTATTGGAAAAAAATAATAATTGGGTACTCTGAATTTAAAGAAAAAACTAATGCTCAGACTTATATATTTATATATTCTCCAGATACCTGGGAACATCACCAGTTGGAGGTTTCCCTCCAAGCTGCTTGCTATCCTGACTTGGAAATATATCACCGTACCGTCACTGGTTCAAAATCCTGGAACTCCCTCCCTAACAGCATTGTGGGTGTACCTCCACCCCAGGGACTGCAGCGGTTCAAGAAGACAGCTCACCACCACATTCTGAAGGGCAACTAGGGATAGGCAAAAATGCTAGCCTATCCAGCGATGCCCACATCCCGTAAATGAATTTTAAAACCGGCTGGCATTTATCGCTTATCCATGGTTGGCCTGACCAGGCACTGTGTTTGATTCAATCGGGTTACTTGCTGGGGCTCTTCTGGAGGTAGTTAAGAATCAACCACACTGCTAAGTTACTGGAGTCACAAACGCCTGATTGGTCAAAGGTAGTTGGTCTTCTTCCTTAAATGACGTCAGCCATTTCGTTGGATTTTCATAACAATCTGCGGGCTTCAGGTTAATTTATACTCGTACCAGATGTTCATTTTCCAGATTTGAAGGGGAAAAAATTAAAAATCTCCAACTGTCATGGTGGACCCTTTCTGAAATGTTAATCGAGGCCTTTGGATTACCAGTCCAATATGTGGGGTAGCTCAAAGGCAAATTGAGATTAACACAAGGGTTTTATGTTGGCTAGAATATATTACATGAGTATATTACAGTTTTGCAATACAGCACGGGAATAGAGGCTTGCTCACTTTTTGCACCCTTATTTTCTGAGCCATCTTCCCCAAGTATTCTGTGCCGAAGGCATGAATGGTTCGGTAGGACACATTTATTCCAAGTGTATGAGTCACACTCTGGTATCTCACCCCAAGTGCCCATTTATCATCCTGAGAATTAGTTAGTGAAGTCCTGAAATTGAGTTGTGCAAGATTAGCACTGATGAACCTTGAACTACTCCTTCCAAACTATGCAAAGCTGAATCCTTCAGGATTTTATGGGTCGACTCACAATATTCATTGGGGCACAATTGCTTAAAGTCTGGGTACAAAAGTTCTAACATGTCATGGGAGGATGGGTGGTTGCGGGGGGCAAGGCAACGTTGGTGAGCGGGGGATGTTGGAAATTAGAATGCAGCCTCCAAAAAACCTATTCAGGCACAAGTAGCCAGCAGCAGACTCCGGAGGGCAGCAGGTAAGCACGGGAGTGTTTGAACCACCCTGCTCATTGTCAGCCAGCAATGATTCATGAATGACTTTACCCCACTATTCAAGGATGTCATCTACTGCAGGACCTGGTGCTGGCAGTGACAGCAGGAGTAAAGGCATCACAAATAGGAACAGTAGAAAAGATCACAAGTGATGTGACAACAAGTTCAAAATCCTCCTGGATGAGTTTGAATAAAGAAGGCACAGGCAGCCTGGTACCTATGCCAGGAAACCAACAACAAGAGTACTTTAGTCAGACACACACGTACGCACGCTGGCACCTGCAAGGAAATCAGTGAAACGAGGGTTCACTAGAACCATTTTTAAACTCAATTTGGCAACAAAGCAACTCCGATGCATAAATGATGTGATGGATGTAGAGTTATCTGTTGCTTCTTGCTGTTTATTCTACAACATGGATGAAATTATATCTAGAGGTTAATAAATGATATATCTACATCGAATAGTGTCTTTATAAGATCATTACTGCACTAAAGACCCATGGAAACATTTTACATCAATCTCCTCAGTTGATACTTTATTAACAAGACTAAAATATCCACTGTAATACCTATAGCTCACATACTGCAGCATCACCGAATTTCTCAATCTAAACAGGCACTCCATAAACTATTGCTTGCTCTGGAGGTCGGAATTTTTCATGATAGCAGGATTATAAATGTCAGTACTTAAGAATGCTGAACCACTGCTCAGGTTTAAAACCACTAGATGAATAGTCACTCTGTTTGCTAATGTACACATATCCCAACAAGATGCTTTATCCCCAAATATCCGAAGTCCATTTCTCTCCATCACACCAGTGAACATTTTTTATTTGCCACATGAGGAATTTCTCACACTGATCCCAAACAAAAATGAATTAGATTGTGGATAGTTTTGCAGTGCGATTAAACTCAAAAGGAATTGGCTTCAAGCTGCTTATTCCCACTTTATTAAGAACCCTCCCATTGGATACTCCTGCGACATGCTACACCAGAATGCTAACCATCACGTGGGCTTTTGGCGCAATTTTAATGTGGTATTACAGGTAAGCTGCAATTTGGAGTCAGCTCTATGTTAATAACCGCCTTTGCGGTCTCAACCTGAAACGGAATTCTTCACCCACCACTTCTATTTCAAATTCTGAAAAATCTCTAATTTGCCAGTACTTCCCTGCATATAACACACATGGGCTTGGCTTCCTTATTTGCATTGTCACAATTAACAAAACCATACTTCAAAAAATCATCTTTATACTTCTTTGTTCCGAGTTAAGTTACTTTTTTCAGGGCCATTAACCAGAGGCCCTGGAGCTCTGATACGACCACTGCTCGATCCTGCCCTGGACAGCTCTCACCAGCAAATTCTGTTGTGAGATCCTGTCCAACAGGTAAACTGCCTATTTGAATCTTTGGTCATCTCTTACTTTTCAGAAAACCACATTGATCTTCACAGTTCACTTGCCTTGCTTGTCAGCAGCTGTAAAATCAAAATAACTCTGCTCCTTGCTTTGGCACCAAAAGCACGTACCTGGGTGGCGCTTCACGTCAATTCTTTGTGCAGGGTGCATGACTTGCTCTCCACTGCCGCTTCTGGCCGGAAGACACCACACAGCCTAATGTATCTCCATTTAAAAGTTGGCAGCGGCCGCAATCCTCGATGTAAAAGCTGGTAGTGTCTGTTGGGTGCCTCTCCCACAATCAGGACCACCGTAGGTACAGCGGCACCGATCACTCTGCAGCCCTCCGTGGGTCCCGCCCTGACTTTGAAAAACTCTGGTTTAAATGACTCTTCACAGAGCAGTAGACACTGACATTAACAAGCTCCATCACTAAGCAACCACAACTCTCAACAAATTTGTGAGCAAAATGTACTTGCCTACAAAAATTCAAAGGTCCTGGGTATCAGCCTGATTGTACTGGTTTTCTCAGATAAATTCAGTTAAAATAGGTGGCACCGTAGCACAATTTCTTCACAGCGCCAGGGACCTCGGTTCGATTGGCAGCTTGGGTCACGTCTGTGCAGAGTCTGCACGATCTCCCCGTGTCTGCATGGGGTTTCCTCCGGGTGCTCCGGTTTCCTCCCACAATTCCCGAAAGAAGTGCTTGTTAGGTAAATTGGAAATTCTGAATTCTCCCTCGGTCCACCTGAACAGGCACCGGAGTATGGCGACTAGGGAATTTTCACAGTAACCATTGCAGTGTTAATGTAAGCTTACTTGTGACACTAATAAAGATTATTATTATCACTACCCATGCAAAGGATCGTGGAGTTATTTACGATCCGCACAACTCTAGTTCGTGCGATCGTTTACACAAATTTAAAAAATTTTGGGTGGGATTCTCTGTCAGCGGGATCCTCCCTTTCGTCGGCAGTGCACTCACGCCGTGGGTTTTCCAATGGCGTGGGGGTGGCCACAATGGGAAACCCCATTGGCTGGCTGCCGGGATGGAGGATTCCGCTGCTGGCGGGGGCACACCGTGCCAGAAAACGGGTCTGGCGGGATAGAGAATCCCGCCCACTATGCTTCAAGCAAGGCCCACTCACAAAATTGGCAAGCGCAGGGTGAATTCATCACCATTGGGAGGTTCCTATTATTGATCTGAGGGCAAACCTTCAAGGTGACTTAAAAATTAAGCTGGTTCTTCTGGATGCAAGGCTTTTTTAAGGTGTTTTTAAATATGATTTTTTGGTTTAATTTATGAAAAAACTAACGAATGTAACCTAAGATTACTTGAAAATAGTTTTATATTTTTTAAAGCAAATTTCAATTGGATTATTCAGAGCTGATGGTTTGACACTGATTAAATCATTTTTTTTTTGCATTAAAATTATTTTGAACTGTTTTTACCAAACTTTACCAAGCTGCCACTTATAAGTTTGTGAATGAAAAAATTGTGAAGCAAATTCGTTTTGAAAAATTTCATCTTAACACAGCACAATTGTCCTGTCAGATTCTGCACTCAATTATATGCAAATGAGTCTGTGCAGAAATTTCGGGGGGAAAACTTATCAAAATTGGCACAATTTTTGGATTCACCTTCCACCAGAATCAGCAATTGAGCCCAAAGAGAACACTACTGCCTCAAGAAAAGGTTCCTCTGAATACTGCATTAGCAAATCCAATCAGCCTAAGGAATTGGATTCTGCTCACAATCCTGTGGAACTAAGCCTACCGTCACATAAGCTTCAAACAACCAGTCGCACATCATGGGATATTAAAAATGTAGAAACTTTCTTGTGATTTGAAATGTGACAGAACTCCATCCATCACAGTTATTTCTGATAATTTCCTCATTCAATTCATTGCTGAAATGAATTTTTTCAGTGCAACACATGGATCAAAACATGCAGCATTTAATTTGTCTTTATCTGAGGGATTAAGATTAGCATATACATCGTGTCCATAATATTGAGGCATATATTGTTACAGACACTTTTGGTGGTATTTAATGGCGGTGATGGGGCGCGCCTGCTGGCTGGAGTGCCGACTAGAGTCCTGCATTGCCCCTTTTAGGGAAAGTCTGCCAAATTAAGTGCTATTTAAGCAGTTATCTGGGCAGCAGAGGGCTTTCCTCAGATTCAAAGACCCCGAGGATGGAAGTACCACCTGCTAAGAGCTGCCACCAAACAGAGACTGCCAGATCGTCATTGATCAGCAGCTCCACAGGGGACATGGTGGCTGCGGCTGGTATTACACACACCCCTGAGGCCCAGGCTTGCCCTGGACGCAGGCACATAAGAACATAAGAAATAGAAGTAGGAAAAGGCCATTCAGCCCCTTGAGGTCCTCCAATCAATAAAAGGGGATGTGGTCTCAACTTCACTTTCCTGCCTATGCCCCTCAATCGTTGAATCCCCTGACCATCAAAATCTGTCTGAGACTCAGTCTTGAATGTATTCAATAATCCAGCCGCCACTCCTCACTGGGGGAGGCAATTCCAACCACTAACCATCCACTGAGATAAAAGCTTTCTCATTTCAGACTTTAATGGGAAACCCCGGGGGCAATTCTCCAAAATGGAGCCCAAGTGTTCGCGCTGTCGTGAACGCCGTCGTGTTTCACGATGGCATGAAACGGGCATGGGGACAACCGATTCTGGCCCCCACAGGGGGCCAACATAGCGCTGGAGAGGTTCACGCCGCTTCAACTTCCTTTCCCAGAGCCAAATGGGTGCCGCGCCAACCTGCGCATGTGCGGTGGACTTCTTCAGCGCACCGGCCCCGACTCAACGTGGCGTCGGTGTCCGTGCAAGAAAGTAAGCCCGGGGGAGGAGAGGCCAGCCCGCCGATTGGTGGGCCCCGATCGCGGGCCAGACCTCATTGGAGGTCCCCCCACAGTGAAGGATCGCTTTTCCCCACCCCACAGGCGCAGAGTTCTCGCCAGCAGCGACCAGGGGTGAACGGCACCGGCAGGAGTCTGTCGTATCTGCTCGGCCAATCCAGGCCGGAGAATCGGCAGCCCCGCCGATTCCAGAGGTCCGCGGCCGGCGCCGCGTCAAACATGCCGGTGCAAATGGCGGCGATTCTCCGCACCTCGGAGAATCGCTCGCCAGCGCGGGGTGTCGTGGCGCGGTTGCGCCGATTCTCTGGCCCGGCATGGGGCTTGGAAAATTGCCCCCCCCGTATTTTGAAACAATACCCCTTAGTTCTAGATTCACCCACAAGGGGAAATGTCCATTCCACATCTAGCCTGTCAAACCCCATCAGAATCTTACATGTTTCAACAAGATCACCTCTTATTCTTTTCAACTCCAATGAGTATGGGCCCAACGTGCTCAACCTTTCCTCATAAGACAACCCCTTCATTCCAGGAATCAGCCAAATGAATTTTCTCTGGACCATCTCCGATGCAAGTAATTTGAGTAAGGCAACCAAACCAATACATAGTCCTGTAGCCGTAATCCCACCAAAGCCTCGTACACTTGTAGCAAGACTTCAGATTCTGCCATTTTCCCGATGATCCAGGGACCCATCAGAGGGCAGTAGAGCGGAGCTGCTGATTGGCTGTTGCGGGAACAATTTGCATACGTCTGTTGTGCTCACCCTAACTTGAAGGTGGTTTGTGGGGAGCTGTTGTCAAGTGACACTTATAGCCGAAAGATTTCTTCAGTGTTTCCCTCCCTACCCCCACCTCTAGCCAAAACAAAACAACCGCTGTAAAGATCAAGAGGAAGGTTCGAGAGCAGGTAGAAGTAGAAAGAAGTTGAACTGTGATGTCACAGCCTGCAGGTAAGGGATTGGCTGGTGACTGGTAAGTAGTTTTTCTTTTATTTTCCCTCAGGTGTTATCATGCGGGGCGCAGAGGTTGCTGAGTGAGTGCTTGCTGAGAAGGGGAGTGAATAACCGGTAAGCTCTTTCTTTCTTTTTCTTTTTTTTTATCTAGAGGGGATGGCAGGGAAGGTAGTGCAATGTTCCTCCTGCAGAATGTTTGAGGTGAGGGACGCCGTCAGTGTCCCTGCTGATTTCATCTGTGGAAAGTGCACCCATCTCCAGTTCCTCAGAAACCGCGTTAGGGAACTTAAGCTGGAGCTGGATGAACTTCGGATCATTCGGGAGGCAGAGGTGGTCATAGATAGAAGCTTCAGGGATGTAGTTACTCCGAAGAATAAAGATAGATGGGTGATGGTGAGAGGTGCTGGGAGGAAGCAGTCTGTACAGGGATCCCCTGTGGTCATTCCCCTTAGTAACAAGTATACCGCTTTGGATACTGTTGGTGGGGGGGGGTGGGGGGGCTTACCAGGGGTAATCCATGGGGTACAGGTCTCTGGCACAGAGTCTGTCCCTGCTGCTCAGAGGGGAAGGGGGGAAAGGAGTAGAGCATTAGTCATTGGAGACTCCATAGTTAGGGGGATAGATTGGAGATTCTGTGGGAACGAGAGAGACTCGCGGTTGGTGTGTTGCCTCCCAGGTGCCAGGGTGCGTGATGTCTCGGATCGTGTTTTCGGGATCCTTAAGGGGGAGGGGGAGCAGCCCCAAGTCATGGTCCGCATAGGTACCAATGACATAGGTAGGAAAAGGGATAGGGATGTAAGGCAGGAATTCAGGGAGCTAGGGAGGAAACTTAGATCTAGGACAAATAGAGTTATTATCTCTGGGTTGTTACCCGTGCCACGTGATAGCGAGACGAGGAATAGGGGGAGAGGAGTTGAACGTGTGGCTAGAGGGATGGTGCAGGAGGGAGGATTTCAGATTTCTGGACAATTGGGGCTCATTCTGGGGTCGGTGGGACCTCTACAAATGGGATGGTCTACACCTGGACCAGAGGGGTCAATATCCTGGGGGGGGAAATTTGCTAATGCTCTGGTTTGAACTGGTTTGAACCAGTTCAGCAGGGGCTTGGGAACCTGAATTGTAGCTCCAGTATACAGGAGGTTGAGAGTAGTGAGGTCATGAATAAGGTTTCAAAGTTGCAGGAGTGTACCGGCAGGCGGGCAGGAAGGTGGTTGAAAGCGTGTCTTCTTCAATGCCAGGAGCATCCGGAATAAGGTGGGTGCACTTGCGGCATGGGTTGGTACCTGGGACTTTGATGTTGTGGCCATTTCGGAGACATGGATAGAGCAGGGACAGGAATGGTTGTTGCAGGTGCCAGGGTTTAGATATTTCAGTAATCTCAGGGAAGGTGGTTAAAGAGGGGGAGGTGTGGCATTGTTAGTCAAGGACAGTATTACGGTGGCAGAAAGGACGTTTGATGAGGACTCGTCTACTGAGGTAGTATGGGCTGCGGTTAGAAACAGGAAAGGAGAGGTCACCCTGTTAGGAGGTTTCTATAGGCCTCTGAAAAGTTCCAGAGATGTAGAGGAAAGGATTGCAAAGATGATTCTGGATAGGAGCAAAAGCAACAGGGTAGTTGTTATGGGGGACTTTAACTTTCCAGATATTGACTGGAAACGCTATAGTTTGAGTGCTTTAGATGGGTCCGTTTTTGTCCAATGTGTGCAGGAGGGTTTCCTGACACAGTATGTAGATAGGCCAACGAGAGGCGAGGCCATATTGGATTTGGTACAGGGTAATGAACCAGGTCAGGTGTTAGATTTGGAGGTAGGTGAGCACTTTGGTGATAGTGCCCACAATTTGATTACGTTTACTTTAGTGATGGAAAGGGATATGTATATACCTCAGGGCAAGAGTTATATCTGGGGGAAAGGCAATTATGATGCGATGAGGCAAGACTTAGGATGCATCGGATGGAGAGGAAAACTGCAAGGGATGGGCACAATGGAAATGTGGAGCTTGTTCAAGGAACAGCTACTGCGTGTCCTTGATAAGTATGTACCTGTCAGGCAGGGAGGAAGTGGTCCAGCAAGGGAACCGTGGTTTACTAAAGCAATCGAAACACTTGTCAAGAGGAAGAAGGAGGCTTATGTAAAGATGAGACATGAACGTTCAGTTAGGGCGCTCAAGAGTTACAAGTTAGCTAGGAAGGACCTAAAGAGAGAGCTAAGAAGAGCCAGGCGGGGACATGAGAAGTCTTTGGCAGGTAGGATCAAGGATAACCCTAAAGCTTTCTATAGATATGTCAGGAATAAAAGAATGACTAGGGTAAGAGTAGGGCCAGTCAAGGACAGTAGTGGGAAGTTGTGCTTGGAGTCCGAGGAGATAGGAGAGGTGCTAAATGAATATTTTTCATCAGTATTCACACAGGAAAAAGACAATGTTGTCGAAGAGAATACTGAGATTCAGGCTACTAGACTAGAAGGGCTTGAGGTTCATAAGGAGGAGGTGTTAGCAATTCTGGAAAGTGTGAAAATAGATAAGTCCCCTGGGCCGGATGGAATTTATCCTAGGATTCTCTGGGAAGCTAGGGAGGAGATTGCTGAGCCTTTGGCTTTGATCTTTAAGTCATCTTTGTCTATAGGAATAGTGCCAGAAGACTGGAGGATAGCAAATGTTGTCCCCTTGTTCAAGAAGGGGAGTAGAGACAACCCAGGTAACTATAGACCAGTGAGCATTACTTCTGTTGTGGACAAAATCTTGGAAAGGTTTATAAGAGATGGGATGTATAATCATCTGGAATGGAATAATTTGATTAGAGATAGTCAACACGGTTTTGTGAAGGGTAGGTCGTGCCTCACAAACCTTTTTGAGTTCTTTGAGAAGGTGACCAAACAGGTGAATGAGGGTAAAGCAGTTGATGTGGTGTACATGGATTTCAGTAAAGCGTTTGATAAGGCACCCCATGGTAGGCTACTACAGAAAATACGGAGGCATGTGATTCAGGGTGATTTAGCAGTTTGGATCAGAAATTGGCTAGCTGGAAGAAGACAAAGTGTGGTGGTTGATGGGAAATGTTCAGACTGGAGTCCAGTTACTAGTGGTGTACCACAAGGATCTGTTTTGGGGCCACTGCTGTTTGTCATTTTTATAAATGACCTGGAGGAGGGCTTAGAAGGATGAGTGAGTAAATTTGAAGATGACAGTAAAGTCGGTGGAGTTGTAGACAGTGCGGAAGGATGTTACAAGTTACAGAGGGATATAGATAAGCTGCAGCGCTGGGCTGAGAGGTGGCAAATGGAGTTTAATGCAGAAAAGTGTGAGGTGATTCATTTTGGAAGGAATAACAGGAAGTCAGAGTACTGGGCTAATGGTAAGATTCTTGGCAGTGTGGATGAGCAGAGAGATCTCAGTGTTCATGTATATAGATCCCTGAAAGTTGCCACCCAGGTTGAGAGGGTTGTTAAGAAGGCGTAAGGTGTGTTAGCTATTATTGGTAGAGGGATTGTTGAGTTTCGGAGCCATGAGGTCATGTTGCAGCTGTACAAAGCTCTGGTGCGGCCGCATTTGGAATATTGCGTGCAATTGTGGTCGCCGCATTTTTGGAAGGATGTGGAAGCATTGGAAAGGGTGCAGAGGAGATTTACCAGAATGTTGCCTGGTATGGAGGGAAGATCTTATGAGGAAAGGCTAAGGGACTTGAGGCTGTTTTTGTTAGAGAGAAGGTTAAGAGGTGACTTAATTGAGGCATACAAGATGATCAGAGGATTGGATAGGGTGGACAGTGAGAGCCTTTTTCATCGGATGGTGATGTCTAGCACGAGGGGACATAGCTTTAAATTGAGGGGAGATAGATATAAGACAGATGTCAGAGGTAGGTTCTTTACTCAGAGAGTAGTAAGGGCATGGAATGCCCTGCCTGCAACAGTAGTGGACTCGTCAACACTAAAGGTATTCAAATGGTCATTGGATAAACATATGGACGATAAGGGCATAGTGTAGATGGGCTTTAGAGTGGTTTCACAGGTGCAACATCGAGGGCCGAAGAGCCTGTACTGCGCTGTAATGTTCTATGTTCTATGTTCAGCATCGGGAAGGTCGAATCTTGCTGAGAGCCACCCATCTGTCTTTGCTGCTGACCATTTTCTCCCCCGTGACCCCACCCCATGACTCTCCCGCTCCCACCTAAGCTCACCTCTGCAGTTCTGGGCATAACTGCTACAATCTTTCATTATTGCCTTTCATTCCTGAGAAGCAACGGCGGGTGAAAACTGTAAGGGGCTGGTTGAGCACAGTGGGCTAAACAGCTGGCTTGGAATGCAGAACAATGCCAGCAGCGTGGGTTCAATTCCCGAACAGGTGCCGGAATGTGGCGACTAGGGGCTTTGCACAGTAACTTCATTGAAGCCCTACTTGTGACAATAAGTGATTATTATTATTAAGCAAGTTTGCCCCAAATGAATGGCAAGTCAGCAAAACGATTGCACTGCATGCCAGCGAGTGCCAAATCCAACAGCGAGTCCCAGCTGAATTTAAGCCTGGGATGCTGGGGATCCCACCAAGCCAGATCCCGAATGGCTGTGATGGAAAGGGAAACAAAGTCCTAGGGACAAGTCTGGACCAGTAGCTCTTCCTCCCCGGCTCCACAAAAATATAACTTTGAAAAGATTTGGTGGCTTTTCAAAAGGGAAATGGGACACTGGGCCGAGGCTGCGAGCAGACAATAAAACCATGCCATTTTAGTGTCTGATGAATGTTAAGTAATGGGTTAAGAGACATTGCAATTAGTTGTCTCATTTATGTTAAGTATCCATTAATTGACACTGATATGTAAAGGGGCTTCAGGTGGCCTCTGTCGGGTGATGTATAGTTAGAGTTTTGTGCAAAGGCTGTTGGAATGAAATAAATGTGTGTTTGTGAAAAAGGAACAGAACTTTAGACTCTTCATATCACAGCAACTAAAACGTCTAACAATTGGTAGCAGATGGTTGCTGTGTAAATGCGAAGGGTTGAAAGATACAACTTTTCCAGATCAAACCAAGGAGTGAGTGAGAAAAAAGAAAAAGAAAAAGGGATATATGGCTGAACCGAGGATAAAGATGGCTGGATATGACTATCCTCCCTTATTTTCTGAAAGGGAATCGTACGACCAATGGAGAAGTGCAGTAGTTATGTGGACTAAGGTAACTGCTTTGGGAAAGAGAAAACAAGGCTCTTTCTCTACCATATGGTAGTAAAATCAGAAACAAAGTGCTTTCTGAGTTGGAATTGGAAGAGTTAGACTCAGAAGAAGGTCTGGAGACTTTATTACATTATATGGATAAGATTTATAAGAAAGATGACTTGTTAAGTGCGTATGAAGCATGATCGGATTTTGATAAGTTCTGGAAAATAGAGGAATTCTCCATGGAAGACTACATAATGGAATTTGGCAGACTATATAAAAGGCTGCAGATACACAATCTGGAATTTCCACAGTTTGTGTTGGCCTTTAAATTACTTGACTGTGCTAGAGTGAGCAACATTGATAGGCTCCTGGTTTTGACAGGAGTTCAGGTTACTGATAAGGATACTGTCATGATATTCAGATAAACATCATGGTGCAAACACACACACACACTGATGGACAGATCAACGGACCAATCAACACACACGCAACATCACAGCCAATCACAAGCAAGAGCACACACACTATAAACGGGGAACACCACAGTTCCCGCTCATTCCAGCAGGAGACAGCTCAGGGCACAGAGCTCACAGCAAGCCACTCAGACATACACCATGTGCTGAGTGCCTCTCGAAGATAGTGTTAGGGCTAGGTCCACAGGTTAAAGGGTAAAGAACGAACCACGGTCATAAGTTTACAGATGTTGTTATTGATAGTAATAAAACAGAGTTGTACCATCTGCAACCGTGTTGGTTCGTCTGTGTAGCGGAACACCCAACACGACAGATACCTTATTCAATTAGATGAAATGAAATGAAAATGAATGAATGAAAATCGCTTATTGTCACAAGTAGGCTTCATATGAAGTTACTGTGAAAAGCCCCTAGTCGCCACATTCCAGCGCCTGTTCGGGGAGGCTGATGACAAAAGCTTTAAAAATGTTTCTGGGGAAACATTCGATTCCGATGGCTCTGATGACCCAAATAGGTCAGCCTGCAATAAGGTAGAATATGGAAGATACACTACTAACAGGATGGTGAAATCGTATGGCTACGAACAGGGCTCAAGACTACAGAAGGAGACCGAGACAAGGAAATTATGAAGACAGAAACCCAGTTAGAACCTACAATAGGAAGATGAACCCCAGAAATGCACGGGGCATGATAAATCGATGTTTTTGATGTGACTCTCAATACCATTATGCTTTCAACTGTCCAACTCGTTATGATAAAGTGTTTGAAGCGACACATGATGCGGAAGAGTCAGAAGAGGAAAAAGATAGGAACCAGAAAGAAGGCATTGTCCTATTGACAAGCAGTTTTACGCCGGTAATGAGGGTGTTGGTTGCAGAATCCTTCAACTGTGCTGTATTGGACAGTGGCTGCACATCTACTGTGTGTGGAATTGACTGGTTAAAATGTTACCTGGACTCTTTGAATGCTGAAAATCGTAACAAGGTTAAGGAATTTGAAAGTTCCACAAGTTTCAGGTTTGGGGATGATAATACTCTGAAGTCACTGAAAAGAGTGGTGATCCCTTGCAATATTGCCAGAGTGAATCATTTCATTAGCACGGATGTTGTATCAAGTGAGATACCTTTACTTCTGAGCAGACCGTCGATGAAGAAAGCACACATGAAACTGGATATGGAACAGGATAAAGCAACAGTTTTTGGAAAGATGGTGGACTTACAATTTACACAGTCGGGACACTATTGTATTTCATTACTGACAAATAATATTTCAAGTAGCGTGGTTAAGGATGTGTTAATGGTAGTTGAAAATGGGACTTTAGCTGATGAAAAGCTTGTGGTATTAAAACTGCATAGGCAATTTGCACATCCGTCTCCTCGGAGGCTGAAAAATGTATTAAAGGATGCAGGGGTAAGGGATGACGACTATACTAAACTGATAGAACAGGTTAGTGACCACTGTGAAGTTTGTAGGAAGTACAGAAGGACACCAGCACGACCGATACTAACCCTACCTTTGGTCAGGGATTTTAACGACATTGTGGCCATGGACCTTAAGATCTGGGATAAAGCAAATAATATATTTATTATGCATTTTGTAGATTTAGCAACCAGATTTAGTCAATCAACGATTGTACGAAGTAAAGAAAAGAGAGTAATCCTGGATCAAATCGTGGAAAAATGGATAGGGACAGGAATGGGTCCACCGGCAAAATTCCTTACGAACAATGGGGGAGAATTTGCTAATGATGAGTTTAGGGATATGTGTGAAAACATGAATATCAGAGTTATGAATAAGGCTGCAGAAAGCCCATTTAGTAATGGTGTCTGTGAAAGAAATCATGCTGTCATCGATGACATGCTTCGGAAAGTTTGGGCAGATCGACCAAATTGCAGGCTAAATTCATCTTTAACATGGACAGTACATGCAAATAATTCATTGCAGATGGTTGGGGGCTATAGTCCTTATCAATTAGTGTTTGGTAGAAATCCTAAAATTCCGTCCATTTTGGATGACCAGCCTCCAGCTTGGGAGGGGACTACAATTAGCTCTGGTTTTCCTGAACATTTAAATGAATTACATAGCAGTAGAAAAGCTTTTTTGGAAGCAGAAGTCTCTGATAGAATTCGCAGAGCTTTAAGACATAACGTACGGCCATCAGATGCCGTTTTTCAGCAAGGAGGCATGGTGTACTATAAGAGAGACAATTCTAATGAATGGAAAGGCCCAGGGAAGATCATAGGCATAGATGGCAAAACAATTATTTTGCAACATGGTAATCAAACTGTTAGGGTACATTCATCAAGGATAATGGGTACAGATAACAAATTTTCAAATTTAGACAGAGCAGACAGACATGACGAGGAACCAGAGTCATCTGGTACACATGTGTTACAGAACTATGAGGACAAATTAACTGATATAGACAGGTTTTCTGTGGAGGAACACAACACTTCTGATGAATTAGAACAGGCCATTTTTCCGAAAGGGCAACTGCCAAAAGTTGGTACAAAAGTGACATACTTGCCTGAAGGGTCTAGTCAATGGAAGGATGCAACCGTTATTAGTGGAGCAGGGAAGGCCACTGGAAAGTATAAACATTGGTTGAATGTACAGCATTCAGGGGAAGGCGTCAAGACAATGGATTGGGAAAACAAAGTTCAAAAATGGAGGGCACAGAAACGCAGTGCCAGTTCAGATAGTACATCGGATAGTGAACAGGTCCACAGGAAAAGGTCGAGAACTATTGAAAGGACATCCCACAGCAGAAGGGAAAGATCAAGCAGTAGCAGTACAGAACGAGATACCAGGCGGGAGAGGGGACGTAGTTTATCAAGATCTCGGAACATGAGTAAGACTATGAATACTAATAGGAGTAGAAGCCCACATGCACGTGAGATTTTGGTGGCTTCAAATAAATTAGATGAAAAAGTTATTAAAGAAGCTAAACAGCAAGAATTGCATAATTGGAGTGAATTTGGGGTATACACGGAAGTACCGGATAGGGGACAAAGAGCTCTATCCCACAGATGGATTTGCATGGAAAAGGTTCTTCCGGATGGAACTTATAAAGCAAAGGCCAGGCTTGTGGCAAGGGGATTTGAAGAAAACTTAAAAGATCAGGATTTAAGGCTAGATTCACCTACAACAGGGAAGGTTATTTTAAAGATCTCCTTGACTCTATTGGCCACAAAGGCATGGGAATGCAAATCTATAGATATAAAAGCTGCCTTTTTGCAGGGGCATCAGCTCCAGAGAGACATTTTTCTCCGTCCTCCTAAAGAAGCAGCTAACACAGAAGGGGTACTCTGGAAGTTGAACCAATGTGTATATGGATTAAATGATGCATCTCGAGTCTGGTATTTTTCGGTCAGGTCAGTTTTGTTAAAGTTAGGCTGTTGCCAGTTAAAAGCAGATCCTGCAATGTTTTACTGGCACTATAAAGGAAATCTTCCTAGCATTTTTATGATGCATGTCGATGATTTTTTTGTGGGGTGGGACTAGTGATTTTGAAGCTATTGTAATCTCTGGTTTGAGGTCAGGCTTCCGGTGCATTTAAATATATTGGACTGGAAATTGGACAGACTAAGTTAGGGGCAACTTTAGGTCAGCAATCTTATTTGGAAAGCATCAGCCCAATAGCAATTAGTCATGGCCGAGTTTCACAAAAAGACGCAATGGTTTCAAAGATAGAAAAAGAGCAACTGTGAAGTTTAATTGGGCAACTGAACTGGTTAGGTAGACAGACTAGACCGGACGTGAGTTTTGATGTCTTAGAGTTGAATACAAAAATGAATGATCCCAAAGTGGAAGACATAATAAGAGCAAATAAAGCGTTGGCCAAACTAAAAATGCAGGAGTGCGTTTTGAAGTTCCCGGTTTTAGGTGACCTTAGGCACTTGAAACTCATAGTTTATAGTGATGCGTCCTACTGAAATTTATGTGATGGAGTTTCAAGCGGAGGAGGTTTTATAATTTTCCTTTTGGGAAACAATGGTAAATGTTGCCCGCTTGTATGGGAAACAAAGAAAATAAGGAGAGTGGTAAAAAGCACTTTGGCTGCTGAGACGTTAAGCCTTGTAGAGGCGGTGGATATGGCCTTTTATATAAGTATGATATTGACAGAAATTTTGGGATTTGGGTAAAATACCTATTGACTGTCACATTGACAATAAATCCCTATGGGAAAATGTGCACTCTACAAAAAATGTCAATGAAAAAAGGTTACGGATAGACATCACAAGTTTGAAGCAGATGTTGGACAGAGGGGAAATAACAAAAATTAAATGGGTCGACAGGAGATATCAACTGTCAGACTGTTTTACGAAAAGAGGGGCGAGTTCACAGAAACTTTTGGATATTGTTAATGAAGGGCGCTTGTTTCTGTGACTGTTTTTTTTTTTTCTTTCTCGTCCAAACAAAAAAAAAGGGGGGGGGGGAAATCATGTGCGTGTTTTTGAGTTTCTTGAAATTTTGTTTTCACCTAATTTTTTTTTTTCTCCAAGGCAGGGGAGACTGTTAAGTAATGGGTTAAGAGACATTGCAATTAGTTGTCTCATTTATGTTAAGTATCCATTAATTGACACTGATATGTAAAGGGGCTTCAGGTGGCCTCTGTCGGGTGATGTATAGTTTGAGTTTTGTGCAAAGGCTGTTGGATGAAATAAATGTATGTTTGTGAAAAAGGAACAGAACTTTAGACTCCTCATATCACAGCAACTAAAACGTCTAACAAATGAAGGGATGTTCATTTCTAACACTGGAAAAGATAAGTTATGTTCAGAAATTTTATTTGACTTATCTCAAGGGAGGGGCAAGGTGAAACAGAATTGAATCGTTTCTGAGGAGATTTATCAGAGGCTGCCCCGTGCAAGATTTGATTTGATTTGATTTAGTATTGTCACATGTATTAGTATACAATGAAAAGTGCTGTTTCTTGCATGCTTTACAGACAACGCATACCGTACATAGGGAAGGACGGAGAGACTACAGAATGTAATGTTAGTCATAACTAGGGTGTAGAGAAACGATCAACTTAATACGAGGTAATCCATTCAAAAGTCTGATGGCAGCAGGGAAGAAGCTGCTCTTGAGTCGGTTGGTCCGGGACCTCAAACTTTGGTAGCCTTTTCCTGACGGAAGAAGGTGGAAGAGAGTATGTCCGGGGTGCGTGGGGTCCTTAATTATGCTAGTTGCCTTTCCGAGGCAGTGGGAATTATAGACAGAGTCAATGGATGGGAGGCTGGTTTGCATGATGGACTGGGCTACATTTACGACCTTTAGTATTTTCCTGTGGTCTTGGGCAGAGCAGGCTCCATACCAAGCTGTGATACAACCAGAAAGAATGCTTTCTATGGTGCATCTGTAAAAGTTGGTGAGAGTCGTAGCTGACATGCCAAATTTCCTTAGTCTTCAGAGAAAGTAGAGTCGTCGGTGGGCTTTCTTAACTATAGTGTCGGCATGGGGGGACCAGGACAGGTTGTTGGTAATCTGGACACTTAAAAATTTGAAGCTCTCGACCCTTTCTACTTCATTCCCATTGATGTAGACAGGGGCATGTTCTCCTCTATGCTTCCTGAAGTCAATGACAATCTCCTTCGTTTTGTTGACATTGAGGGAGAGATTATTGCCGTCGCACCAGTTCTCCAGATTCTCTATCTCATTCTTATACTCTGTCTCGTCATTGTTTGAAATCCGACCCACTACGGGGGTGTCATCAGCAAATTTGAAAATCGAGTTGGAGGGGAATTTAGCCACAGTCATAGGTGTATAAGGAGTATAGTAGGGGGCTGAGGACACAGCCTTGTGGGGCACCAGTGTTGAGGATGATCGTCGAGGAGGTGTTGTTGCCTGTCCTTACTGATTGTAGTCTGTGGGTTAGTAAGTTCAGGATCCAGTCGCAGAGGGAGGAGCCGAGGCCCAGGTCACAGAGTTTGGAGATGAGTTTCGTCGGAATAATAGTGTTGAAGGCTGAGCTATAGTCAATAAATAGGAGTCTGACATAGGTGTCTTTGTTATCTAGATGTTCCAGTGTTGCGTGCAGAGACAGGGAGATGCCATCTGCTGTGGACCTGTTGCAGCGGTAGGCGAACTGTAATGGATCAAGGCAATCCGGGAGGCTGGAATTGATTTGTGCCATGACTAACCTTTCGAAGCACTTCATAATGATGGCGGTCAGAGCCACTGGACGATAGTCATTAAGGCACACTGCTTGGCTTTTCTTTGGTACAGGGATGATGGTCATCTTCTTGAAGCAGATTGGGACCTCAGATTGTTATAAAGAGAGATTGAAGATGTCTGCGAATACCCCCGCCAGCTGATCCGCGCAATACCTGAGTGTTCACCCAGGTACTCCATCCGGGCCAGTGGCATTCCGTGGGTTGACCTTCGAGAAGGCTGCTCTGACATCTGCAATGGTGACCTCAGATACAAGTTCATCCGAGGCTTGGCAAGCCAAATGGACAGTACTTGTTTCATTGTTTCATACAATCTGACATATGCTCACTAATCTCTACAGAGAGAGAACTAATAATCAATTGTAGCTCAAGGAATAAAGAATCCTGCATGACGGATTTAATTCATTTATGGGAAACATACAATACTCTAAATACTTTCATTGTGATGCCGAGAACGGAACCCAGGAGCAGCCAAGTCTCAGGAAGGGCATACCTTCTTCCTTAACATCCATGAAATTAGTTTGTCTGCTTTAAATGGACAAGCATCCATAACATAACTGGTAACTAATAGGACAATCTCATACAAATATGGCATAAAAAATCCTTGTCCAGAAAATAGTCATATTCTCTATACTCAGAGGAGGATACTCCTTTTAATTGGCAAGAGAAAATTGCTAAATGAGCTCTAACTTGTAGCCGTCTCTGATGCTTAACTCAAAAGTCAAAGAGGAAAATAAGATTTTCAGGTCTATTATCCCTCATCATGTCAAATGCACAAATTCAAAAGATGCAAACTTGACTAATTACAGCTCACAAAAGTGGAGTTTATTTACATTTTGTGTAATTATCATGATAATGCTATGATTATGCTTTAAATGATTAATACCCTGATAAGCTTTAGAATTGATATTCTGAAAATCCATTAATATAGCGCCTTTGTAGGTAAACATAATGACCAAAGACATTTCCTAGTGTAAACTCACGCCACAATGTTTCTTTATTATTTTCCACTTACTGCATCACTTTGAAGCTGTCTTGTTTCTTTCAGTGAAATAATGATCCTGTTAGAACCTTTCTAGATGTGCAGCAGTAGGAATTGGGCCAGCACATTGTTTGCATTCCCATCACTGTATTTTGATAACCGGTAGATTCTAAATTCATTGGCGATTCACAAGATGGCCTTGTAAATTGTTGGGCTGATTGTGCAGAACAACTTGAACAGGCTCAATTTATCATTTGATTCTGCAGTTTGCATTAAATTACTGAAAATCCCAAGGTTGAATGCTCCATGGCAAACAGGTCTAGGTGACAAAATGTAAATGAGACAGGAACAATAATTTATCAAGAAGCGTTTCTGTAATACAACTTTTACTGGTATGACCGAGTATACTCATCCCATGGACATTTCAATTCTACAAGACAATATTTGAGATAATAAATGATGGTGTTAAGCACAACCTACAAAATTACAATCACGTTGTTCTAGCAGATGCAACTTGATATTGGAGATCAATCATTCCTATTAATTTTAAAGGCTATATTTCATATTATAACCTTCTTCCATTGAAGTCACTCAAAGCTCTGACCTTGGCATACTTCTCCAGACACTGTACATAGGTTTGTTTCATAGCCATAGGCCTGGATTTTACCAGCCCTTGGGGGGATGGGTGGGGTGACTGAGACCCCCATAAAATGGCAAGGGAATGGTGGAATGTCCGTTGTCCTCCCATCATCATCTCATTTCACCACTGCAGGACTTGGAGGATGACCATTCTTGACCAGATGCCAACTGAGCTGCTTAAATGGGCAAATAATGGCTTCTTTCTTCCACGACTGTCATATTACCAGCAACCTTCCATCTGTTGGGGGAGACTGCCCGGTGAATTCTGGTCACCTGTCTGCAGGTTTGGAGAGGGCCCACACATTTGGGCACTCTGTGGTCCACAGGGGGATGCCCTGGTGGCAAGGGCAGCTCATGCAGCAATGTGCCTGCTGCCCCCACCCCTCACCAGGCCTCTGTCTGGTCCCAGTGGCCCCAGACCCTACTTACCTGATTGGGAGGGCAGCATCCTTCCGTGGCATCGTCTTCTTTCAGGTGCAGTTCCAGCAGTGGCCAGCTCTCCTGGTGGTCCCGCTGAGCTGCCAGCCCTCTGATTGGCTGCTGGCTTCTGAGTAGAGGCGGCCATCCCCTAAAGCAACAGAAGCTCCAGTGGCAATTATTTAGCTGCCGCGCCCCCATGAAATGTGGCCAGGAATCCTGCACTGGCTGAGGCAAAGTCACCCATGGCCTGCAAGTCCATCATCGGCCCCTGCCATTATGTCAAAATTCCGACATTGTCTTTCTGTGTGGTCAGCAAGGGTAGCTTCATACTTTTCTCAGAGCTTGGCATTTTCTCAACAGAAATGTTTATCAGTTGTTGGCTCGTTACCAATTTACATTTAACTGGAATAACTTACAAACTTCAATTTGCCTCATGAAATAAAAGCTTTCTTTCTGATTTAGGAGGGATTCATGCTTGATGCATATCTTCCATAAAACATCTTTGAGTACTGCTTGAAAATTATTCCGTGGATGATTACATAGTCATGGGAAAGCTTCAGAGATCATTTGAAACAAGCTTGACTTTTCATTTGCAGTTAAAGCAATGTCTAAATCACTAAACTTCAATTATCATCCTTAATTGGATAGTTTCTCTATAATTGCATTTTCTCAATTTCAAATTTTGACTGAATTTTACACAAGAAGATGCAAAATGGGTGCTGGGGGAGGCCATTTTGGCCCTACATGCCTGCTCCAGTGAGATGATGGCTAATCTTCTACCTCAACTCACTTTCCGATAATGTCTCCATATTCTTTAATTCCCTTAGTATCCAAAAATCTATCAACACCTGAATTGAATATACTCAACCACTGGGCATCTATGGCTCTCTGGGTCAGAGGATTCCAAACAGTCACTCTGTTATTGTTGGTTTATCTGGGGATTCATTAGCTTATTCCTCCAATAGAGATCTTGCTCTTTTGGTGTTTTGTTCAAAACACGTTTATTTACATTCTAATTATTTACAAAGTTAAAGTAAGATCAAGACATAACTGAAGCTATTCCCTGAGTTGCTATTCAGTCATACATAGAAACGATTATACAAAATATGAGCCAAAGTAGTCCATTCGGCCCCTCCAGCCTGCTCCACCATTCAATAAGATCATGGTTGATCTGTTTGTGTTGAGTTCCACATTCCCATCTACCCCCCGATAACCTTTGAATCCCTTGTCCAACACAAATCTATCTACCTCTGCCTTAAAATGATTGGGGGCTGCCTGCTGAGGCAGAGTTCAAAGCCACACAACCCTCTGGGAGAGTGACATTATTGTCACATACATCCGAAGGCCTATACTCAGGAGCTATTATTAGATTTAACCCTCTACTCTACATTCACAACACTTTGAGTGAAGAAATTTCTCACCTCAGTCCTAATTAGCTGTTGTAACCCCCACGAGACCCACGGGGGTGACCCGATTGATCTCCCCATGGGGCTCACGGGAATATGAGCTCCCCCGCTGAGGGGCAGAAACCCAATAGCGTGCTCATTAATTACACGAGATAAAAGCGGCCCAGAAGGGAACTGGCAGCTTCGGATTGTCCCGGCTAGAACTAGTTGGGTTGTCCGCCATTGTGCAGTTTTGCTTTGCGTTAGAAAATAAACCTCTTGGACTTACCTTTTCGGGACTCCTTGTGGTCACTATAATAGCCAACCCCTTATTTATGAGACCGTGACCCTGTGTCCCAGGTCCCCCAGCATCTCATCCCTGTAAGAATGCTACGTGTCACAATTAAAGAAGAAAACCCTGCCAATTTAGGAAAAACTCTGAGAAATCCTTCTAATCCTGTTAGGCAATCAAGTAAAGCTTGAGCATTGTTGGGGTCAGTGATGCCAGTAATTCTTCTGCCCTCTCAATAGGAAAAAAAGAGCTCCGACCAGTATTCTTATTTCCCAGTTTTTACTGATGTTCCATTTTAAGGTATACAAGACCAGTGCGGATCAATATTCCTATTTCTTCATTCCTATTTTTACTGTTTGTCCTTCTGGGATGACTCTGTAATGGCAGATAATCAGGCAGAGACCACGGTCTTGGACTTTGCATTTCGCATTTATTTGTCTTTCTCTACATTAATCTTTACATTTCCTAAGTGTTCTGTGGTAATTGTCTTTTAAGATGTCAGATTTGCTGACTGTTAGCAACTTCAAACAAGGCCATAACCATCCTATTGTATTAGGGTTAAGTTTCATGACGCCAGTGACGCAACCATCAATTCACTCAAAGACACGAGTAGAAGTAAACCGAGGTTTTAATCAGCTGAGCACAGTGCCTGCCTGCGACTGGTACAATACTGTGAACCGCCTACAAGTCAACTGCTCTTTCTACTTCCTTTCAAGGGGAGGAGCCATGGGCGGAGCCCGTACATGCCCCAACATATCCCCCTGTGGGTGAAGCAACACAATGGCCCATAGGTGGAGCCCACAAGGTCAACAACATAACATAGCTGTAACACAATGGCAGAACATGATACTAATACACTGGTGAATTACTAGTACTATACATTCACCACAGCCAGAACTGTAGAGAGCGGACTTCCTACTGCTTACATCAAAAATGATGCCGATTTAATAATGGGAGGAGGGAAGGTGGACATCTCGATCGAGTATTTTCCTTTCCATTGTGCACTGGCATTTGCAATAGCTCTGCTGAGTTTACCTCAACATCGTCCATTGTACTATGTCCTCTGCACCCCATAATATTGCTTACATATTTGTTAGGATTAGCAAAGTACACATGAATGCATAGCAATTAATAAATCTTCTGATATTTTGTGCATAAAAGATTAACCGGGTGCACTATAGCACACTGAAAGTCACTGACCATTCCCTGGTGCCAGGATTCACTACTTCCACCGCCTGTTGATGGGATTTCCCATTGTAGCCACGTTGGGAAATCCGGGGGTGGGGTTAGGCTGCCGGTGGGGAACAGTGAATCGCAATGGCCAGAGAACTCCGGCCAAAATGTACCTTAATGCTCATTTCTACCTTCAAACAATCACGCAAGCACTACCAAATGATAGATGGCTGGTCATTCTTAAGTGGACAACAGGCATACTTTTTAAAAATGTACTAATACGAGGCTTCCGGGTGCGGCGATGACCATCTGAGTCGCACGTTTCGGCAGCTCCCGGTGGAACGGACTTTTGGGCTCTTAATAAGAGCCCCAACGGCAATTTTAACGGCTAAAAGTACTGTGCGGTGAACCAGAAGGGAATCCCCCCTGGATACGGATGAAAAAAGGAGAGGAAGGTGGCCGGATTGCGGTGGATCCTTTAGAGCAGCGGCAAGGAAGGCAAGCAAAAACCAAGATGGCGTCGGAAGGTGGCAGTTTAATATGGGGCCCTGAACAACATGAGTTTTTGAAACGCTGCGTGGAAGAACTCAAAAAGGAATTAAAGAAGGAGCTGTTGGCCCCGATATTACAGGCGATCGAAGGGCTAAAGGAGGAGCAAAAGACCCAGGAGCGGGAGCTTCGGGTCGTGAAGGCAAAGGCTGCCGAGAATGAGGACGACATACAGGGCCTGGTGGTGAAGACGGAGATGCACGAGGCACACCATAAACGATGTTTGGAAAGGCTGGAGGCGCTGGAGAACAACGCGAGGAGGAACAACCTAAGGATTCTTGGTCTTCCTGAAGGTGCGGAGGGAGCGGACGTCGGGGCATATGTGAGCACGATGCTGCACTCGTTAATGGGAGCGGAGGCCCCGGCGGGTCCACTGGAGGTGGAGGGAGCATACCGAGTGATGGCGCGAGGACCGAGAGCAGGAGAAATTCCTAGAGCCATAGTGGTGAGATTCCTCCGTTTTAAGGACAGAGAGATGGTCCTTAGATGGGCAAAGAAAACTCGGAGCAGTAAATGGGAGAACGCGGTGATCCGCGTATACCAAGACTGGAGTGCGGAGGTGGCGAGAAGGAGGGCGAGCTTTAATCGGGCCAAGGCGGTGCTTCACAAAAAGAAGATAAAATTCGGAATGCTGCAGCCGGCAAGACTGTGGGTCACATATCAAGGGAGGCACCACTACTTTGAGACGGCGGATGAGGCGTGGACTTTTATCGTGGAAGAAAAATTGGAATGAGCGGGTTATTAAAAAAAAGAACGTTTGAAACAAAGTGGTGGGGCGAGTATGGGGGGGCGAAGAGGGGGGCAAAAAGGGGGGAAAGAGGAGTTTTATGTTATTAATCCTGCGATGTGGTAACTTTTCTCTCTTCCACAGGTGGTGGGGGGAGGAAAGGAGGTGGAAGAGATGGGGCGTTGGCCATTGGGGGCGGGGCCAAGGGGGAAGAGCGGGCTCGGCTCCCGCGCTATGATAATCATGGCGGGAATAGGGAAGCAGGAAGGAGGGGGCGTCGCACGGTGCGAGCCGAGGTCACGGGGGGAAGCCGAGGTCGGCCAGAGTTTGCTGACTTCTGGGAGCAACATGGGGGGTGTAACTACGCTAGTGGGGGATCTAGCGGGGGGGGGTGGGAGGGGGGAATTATTGGGCTGCTGTTGCTGGGGAGAGGGGGGAGCTGGTATGGGGTGGGATGGGCGGGGGGGCACCGCCTGGGGGGGACACAGCTGCGTGGGAACCGGGTGAGGAGCTGGAAAAAGGGGATGGCTAATCGACAAGGGGGGGGGGTAAAAAGCCCCCCAACCCGGCTGATCACGTGGAACGTGAGCGGGCTGAACAGGCCGATAAAGAGGGCACGGGTACTCGCACACCTTAAGAAACTTAAGGCAGACATGGTAATGTTACAGGAAACGCACTTGAAACTGATAGACCAGGTGAGACTACGCAAAGGTTGGGTGGGGCAGGTGTTCCATTCGGGGCTAGATGCGAAAAACAGGGGGGTGGCTATATTAGTGGGGAAGCGGGTAAAGACTATAGTGGCGGATAGCGGGGGCAGATACGTGATGGTGAGTGGCAAACTACAGGGGGAGACAGTGGTTTTGGTAAACGTATATGCCCCGAAACGTATATGAAGGATACACAATGTACTGTGATGGTTGACCAAAAATTTTCAATAAAATATATATATATTTTTTTTAAATGTACTAATACGTAAATTCTGCGACGCTACAAGTCAGCACAGAAATTCGATTGAGCTGCACCTATTTCTCAGTCATGTAATGGGGCTAATCTTGATCACAGTCAGTGGCTGATGTGAGGTGGGAGGTACCACACATAGGCCAGCGGATACAGTGCGAGCCAAATGCGCTTGCACAACTTTCCCTTGAATTCAGGTGATCGACGTCAGGAGTTACAGTCCTCGTCTGTTATATACATCCTCAGATCACAAACAGTACTTTCTAGATGCAAGAGTCTAAACAGATAAACGACCGTTTCAAGAACTGGCACGTTAAATAAATGGGCCTGTGTGTATAATACATTAACTTGCACAGTCAATCTCATGATTTAAAATTGACTAAAGAGCTTGCCTTGATGCCAGAATAATTTGTCATCTCTTGTGTCATTGTTCAAGCCGACTGTGCCATTACAACTGTCAGTAGAGCAGTGTTGACAGCTCTAAGCAACAGGGGCTGCCTACACTGCTTCTCAGTTTCTCTTCCCCGAATTCCAGGAAGGATTTACTCAAGAGAAAGAAATAACTCTTGACTCGCTGGACTGTTTGTCCCTAAATATTTCTCCCGGTCTGACGGACAGAGGGGAAGTATACATCGCCACATTGTGTGACGGTAGAATGAAATGCAGAACATGTTAGCGCAGAATGCGTGCCCTCTTTGTTGGGAAATGATACAGAGAACCATATTGTTTCTATTGCCTGTATTTTCATCAACACAGAAGAAAATCCAATTCGCATCAGCAGCTTCTCAGGACTACACCGAAGCGACATTATTCCTGTGCGATGACTGTTCGGCTGTAAGAGCTACCAAAACTGTGATTGAGACTAATTGTGCTCCTTGCCTCACATACACAGACATTGTTTGATCGGGGTAATTATAGGACTGGAATCCTTGGTCACGTTTTTCCCAAAGGCATTAAGACAAATCTATAAAGCCACTGCCAATGCCCCAGCTGTAATCAGCGTGGAATAACGATGAAATCTGGGACTTTCTTGGCCTTTAAGACTCAAATTCTCATTGGCTAAACCATATAAATAAAGGCCTTGGACAAGTAATCTCTTATGCTCGAAGTTGAAGAGGAGATAGTTTGAATAGATGGAGCTCTGCTGAGTTCTGCTTAGGGGCAGCACGGTAGCATTGTGGATAGCACAATTGCTTCACAGCTCCAGGGTCGCAGGTTCGATTCCGGCTTGGGTCACTGTCTGTGCGGAGTCTGCACATCCTCCCCGTGTGTGCGTGGGTTTCCTCCGGGTGCTCCGGTTTCCTCCCACAGTCCAAAGGTGTGCAGGTTAGGTGGATTGGCCATGATAAATTGCCCTTAGTGTCCAAAATTGCCCTAAGGGTAGGGTGGGGTTACTTGGTTATGGGGATATGGTGGAGATGGTGACCTTGGGTGCTCTTTCCAAGAGCCGGTGCAGACTCAATGGGCTGAATGGCCTCCTTCGGTACTGTAAATTCTATGAATAACTTACGTTGGAGGCCATAAGAGAGTTTACATCATTGTTGTTTTGTGATTCATAAACAGAATGATAGAATACTATAGCACAGAAGGAGACCATTTGACACATCACACTGGCGCCATCTCTTTCAAAGAACAATCCAATGAGCCTCATTGAGAATCATTCACTTGTTTGTTCTTATCCCATATGGTAGCGCAGTGGTTAGCACAGTTACTTCATGGCTTCACAAAGCCCCTCAGCCCCGCAGCCCAGGAGCAACCTCTGACCTGGTCCCCTCCGGCACTCCGGTACAACCCCAACCCCTCTGAAGAGACACCCCAGCCTCCCTGAGCACTGAGGCAGCAGCTCCGGTGCCCTTGAGCTGCATGCCGTTAAATGGAAAAGGCTCATCACCTCCACTCGGTAACCATTGAGTCAGCTTCATGTTTTTGTAAAGGAGTACTAAACGACTCCCATGCGACTTGGGTAGCATGGTAGCACAGTGGTTAGCACAGTTGCTTAACAGCTCCAGGGTCCCAGGTTTGATTCCCAGCTTGGGTCACTGCCTGTGCGGAATCTACACATTCTCCCCATTACTGCGGGGTTTCCTCCGGGTGCTCTGGTTTCCTCCCACAATCAAAAGATGGGCAAGTTAGGTGGATTGGCCATGCTAAATTGCCCTCAGTGCAGACTCGATGGGCTGATTGGCCTCCTTCTGCACTGTAAATTCTATGATGATCCCTGCAGTTTTTCACCTTCAGACGCTTATTCAATTCCTTTCTGGAGGCTACTAGTGAATCATCCACCACCCAGTGCATTCCAGGTTACTTGTGGTGCAAAATGGTTTTTCCTGAATTGTCAATTGCCGGAAATCAGTGCCCTCATAGTCAACCCTTTAATCATTGGAAATAGTTTCTCTTCATTTACTCCTCCATAAACTCTTCAGGATTTTAAACACAATGGGTGGGATTTTCCTGCCCTGCCCATGAGGGGGATCTTCCAACCCCGCTGAAGTTAATCCCCCCTCAGCCCCGTGGCACGTTCCGCGGCGATGCGACAGTCAAGCCATGCAAGACGCCGTAGATTTCAGTAGGGCTGGAAGATCCTGCCAGCAGCCAATGGCTCGCCGCGTCCGTCACGGGAAAGCTTGCTGCAGGGCGGCTGGAAAATACCCGCCAATATGATTGTTTTATGAATCAAAAAGGAAATGCCGGAAAAGGTCAACAGGTGTGGCAGCATCTGTGGAGAGAGAGACAAAGACCGGAATTCTGCGGCAGTTGGGATTCACTGTTCCCGTCGGCAATGCGTCCCGCCCAAGTGTTTCCTGGCGGCGTGGGGTGGCTTCAATGGGAAATCCCATTGACAAGTGGTGGGACTACAGAATCCCGCCGCCAGTGAACGGCACACCACCAGGCTGGGGGGACTGGACAATCCAGCCTATAGTTAATGCTTTGAGTCCAAATGACTCTTCCTCAAAATTATTGTTGAATTCACCATTTGCCACGACATCAGTTTACTCTTATGTTCTTATTTTCAAAGATATAAGCAAAAGTCAAGAAAGCGCAGTTTAGAGGGCTGAGTGGACGTCCTGAGATGAATTTGTACATTTGATTAGGGACAAGAAAAATTCACATGGGCCTGAATCTTACACCCGTTGGGCAGGTGTGATCGGCATCCCAAAGTGGATGTGATACATGCTTCTGGCCGCAATTGGATCTTGATTGCAATTTCAGGCTGGCTGGTCAATTAACTGGCAGCCAGTGTGAAGGGCGCTGCTGGGGGGCAAGGGGTGTGTGGGAAGAGGGAGGGCGCTGAGTGAAGTGATGGTGGGGGTGAGCTGGCAGGTGAGTGGGCGGCTGGGCCCTCCCTGAATGCTGACAGCTGTTGTAGAGCTGCCTCAGGGAGCTGCAGTGCTGCAAAAATGAAATGAGCTCAATAAAATGTAAATATTGCAAATTCAAACACCAGACAGGAGATCACATGGGACCTCATCCCTCAAACATCTTACGCCGGACATTTTATCTCACCCTTGATGGAGTTTGTAGCGAGAACGTGAAGGTCACGTGGTCGATTGGCTCATCCGCCAACCGTAAAAGTGAACGGTAAAATAAAAAGAAAGTAAAATCTCTTGACGGTGGCCTCCTTAATTGGCTTAATTGCCTACTTAATTGTTGGCCGGCACGCTTCTGACTCCCGAGCGTGCCTGCTGACCGTAATGTTGCACGCGAGCCAGATGACTTCTTCTCTCATGATTTCACTTGATTTCGGATCGGGCGTTTCCCCAGTGCATTCAACATTGATTTTGGCAATGTTTTGTGAATAGATATCTCAGTCATTGTCAGCAACTCATTGCCTTAGGTGTTGCCAACATTTGTATTGTAGTTTGATAGTGCTACTAGTGGTAACATCAGGGACACCAGCAATGACATTGGGACCAGAGCTGTGAGACAATGCATCAGAAGTCTGGTTCCATTAGAATAATTGTATTGTATAATTTCACGAGGATATTGAAAATACACTGAGTACAAGGACCAGTACTACAGCTATAATAGTGCACAAAAAAGTCTAGGGCTGGATTCTCCGACTATGCGGCTATGTCCGCAAGAGCCGTCTGGTCTTTGACCAAAAGGTCACGCCGCTCCCACACCGATGCACCGCCCAGTGGGGAGCGAGCAGCTGTGCCACGTAAAGCCCACCTGCCGATACAGGCGCAGAATGGGCGGGTCCGTCTGTGGTTGCGCATGCACACTGCGGCGGCCTGCGGCAGCTGCGCCGTACAACATGGCGGCGGATGCGCACGGACCCGGCCTGACAAAAACTGCCCCCCTATAATTCCTGTCGCCACCGCTAGACCATCCCCCACCAGTCTCCGCAGCCCCTGCCGAAACTCCCCCTGCCAGCGGAACGGCTCCCCCGCCCCTGACTGTGGCAGCGCTGAACACAGTTCGCAGCCGCCACGTGAAGTCCCCGAAAAGTGAGAGGACACGCGCCCCCGCCATCGGGGACTCGGCCCATTAGAGGCGGAGCATCTGGAGAGGGCCTCAGGTGACGTCCTGAGGCCATCCCAATGCCGTGCGGCGTACTCCTCGAGGACAATGTTTTTGAGGGGCTGGAGCATTGGAAAAATGCGCCGCCCCCGATTTCGCCGTAAAAATGGATTCTCCAGCCAATAGCCAAACGCGAGTTCGGCGTCTGCGATCAGAGAATCCCGCCCCTAGTTTTTTATTTTAGATGGTGACAATATTGCATGAATCCTTCTTAATTTTTCAATCATCATTTTCAACATTTCTCATTTTTTTAGTATTAAAAAATCAAAGACAATGTCACTCTTCCTGATATAATTTGAAATTATCTGGGAACAATTAATCGGATTAATTTGGCTGCTTTACCAGATAAATGGAGCCTGGCTTCAGACAAGGATGATGCAATAGCAGAAATTACCCTTGCAAATCCTAAATATTTCAAGACATCCCTTCCCTTCACACTGTGATCATGCTTGGAGCTGAATTAATTCAAATATAATCTGGATGAATAATTGTTCTTCTTGTGTAAAGTTAGCAGTGCTTTCATTTACTTACTGGAATAGCTAGACCAGCTCTTTATTCATTCCTTGCAAGTAAATGGTTCAGCTTGACACTCACGTTACCTACACACAAATAATCAAATGTGACAGAGAGCCTAAGAGGCAGTCAATATATCTTCCTTGTTGACATGATATCAATTAACTCCGGAGGGTGGTCCAATTTCCTCTTTCCTTTAGTTGGGAACAAGCAGTTACCCAAGTTAGAGATCTCAAGCGATCAGCCTTTTAATTGTCTGAAAAATTCATTGATTTATTGGGTACAGTTAAAAGTTACTGAGGACCAAATAGAAAAATAACAATTCACTCCAGTGCAGCTCCAACACCTCTTTTCAAAGGTGTATGTTGTTTAAGTGTCAGACTTTTCTGACGTCTTGTTTACTTACCCTTGTGGTGATATGCATCACTGTAAATACACAAGGGGTTCAGGTAGATACACTAGGACTGAGTAAACACTAGTGGGAGCACCAGAGACATCATGACATGCAGACATACAGCTAATGAACACATAGAATAGGACATGACCAATGGGCAGTCAAGATACCCAGAGGTGACACTACCACAAGGGGGCAACCCATATAAAAGGACAGGGCACACATGCTCTTTCTCTTTCCACAGGGGCAGATCAGAAGCATCACACCCACTGCATGGCTTAGAGCAGACTGGTTAGTTAGACTGAGTTACTATAGCAAGATTAGCAGGAGAGTCGAACTCAAGTAGGAGAATTGTTAACTGTTCAATAAATGTGTTAAACCTATCTCCAAGTCTGAACCTTCCTTTGTCAAAGTATACATCAAGGAAGCAGCTTATGCTACATGAAGAAGCATAACACAACATGGTTCCAGGAGTGCCCTGTTGAATCCATATAGTTCAACTCAAGATCCGTGACTACCGGCAACAGCACCCAGGCAAGATGTTCGCGATTCCAGTTCCACAGCAGCTCAGGTACCACGGCAATCTCAGTGCACACTGGCGTGCGTTCAGGCAGAGATTTGAGATCTACCTGGTAGCGTCCGACCTAGATGGCGTGGCCGATGCAGAGAAAATAAAGCTTCTGCTCTCCATTGCGGGTGCAAGTGCAGCAGAAATCTTCAAGACCTTCAAGTACACCAAAGGGCAAGACAAGAGAGACTTCCAGACAGTCCTGGAAAAGTTTCAAACATACTGCGAGGAAAGCATAAGAGAGAACGGTAAAAGAGGCGCCAATACTCACCACGTGGCGAAGGTAGGCCTGCAAATGCAGAAAACGGCAGTTTTGATTGGCAGCCACCTTGAGAAAGGAGCCGCACATGCGCAGTTCCCCAGAAGACGAGAATCAGCAAAACAGTGTTTTGTGCATGCGCGAGAGGCCGTGCAGGCGCAGTCGCGCAAAGAGCACACTGTAAAGGAGCAGCGATTTGCGCATGCGCAGTCCATTCCTACGCTCTATGTTACTAGCGTCATGACGTCAGAGGCCTCGGACCACGCCCACTTAAAGGGGAAATGTCCCAAAATAGTTTTTAAAAATTTTTAAGCCGGAAAACACAATTCTTTCACCTGGAACGACAGCGCAATGCCTGAACTTCAACCAGTAGCTGAAAGTAACCTCCACAGAACCCTGCAACAAGCAGTTAGCACCGCCCAAAGAAACGATTTGGTCCTTGAAGACTACGACTCAGACATTGATTTCTTCTTTGGACATTGCGAGCACAATGGCAGCTCCGACACAGAAAGTGATGATATGGTCCTTGAAGACTACGACTCAGACGATGATTTCATCATTGGACGTGGCGACCTCAGTACCAAATCCGAACCGCAACGAGATGTGTTGTACAGTGAAGAATCCGACACATACCTGGACGATTCTTCGGATTTGAGGATCCTCAGCCCAGCACAGACGACATCCTAACCCAGAAGTACAGGATTCTGCTGCAGCCTGGCGCCAATAGCATGAGAGCGGTACAAGCCCACAGAGAGCGGCCTGACGCCAAGAGACAGAGAGAGGCCCAAGCCCACAGAGAGCAGCCTGACACCAAGAGACAGAGAGAGGCCCAAGCCCACAGAGAGCGGCCTGACACCAAGAGACAGAGAGAGGTACAAGCCCACAGAGAGCAGCCTGATGCCAAGAGTCAGAGAGAGACCCAAGCCCACAGAGAATGGCCTGATGCCAAGAGTCAGAGAGAGACCCAAGCCCACAGAGAGTAGCCTGATGCCAAGAGTCAGAGAGAGGTCCATGCCCACAGAGAATGGCCTGATGCCAAACCAGTGATCCACACACCACAAACAGTGCTCCACGCACCACGAGGAGTCCCCGACTCCACACAGAGAGTGGTCCACGCACCACGAAGAGTCCCCGACTCCGCACAGAAAGCGATGACAGACTCCACAGCGAGACCACTGCACGTCTCCACACAGAGAGTACAGAAAGACTCCACAGCGAGACCACTGCATGACTCCGTTGAGAGTGCACAGATCGACTCCACAGCGAGACCACTGCATGACTCCACACACAGAACGATGCCAGACTCCACAGAAAGAGCAATACAAGCCTCCACAGCAAGCTCGTTGACAGACTCCACGATGGAAGCAACGCAAGACTCCAGAGCGCAGTCCTTGCATGAACAAGACCACGAAGGTCTAGCAACCTTATCTGAGCAACCAGCAGCAGACGATGCAAGTCTGCCATGCTCAAGTGCACAGCAAGACGACTATGACAGTCTATCACGTTCACGTGAACAACAAAAAGACTATGACAGTCTACCCAGATTATTTGAGCCACCAGAAGAAGACCCTGACAGTCTACCCAGCTCATCTAACCGACAAGAAGACACTGAAGGTCTACCCACTGTATGTGCGACAAGTGACAAATGCTTCACAATTCCCATACAAGGGGCGTCATTCTCCGACCCCCCCAGAGGGTCGGAGAATGGCCGTTGGCCGCCGTGAATCCCGCCCCCGCCGGTTGCCGAAGTCTCCGAAGGGAGAAAAGTCGGCGGGGCGTTAATGGCGCCGCTGCCGCGGAGAATATCACGGGTCTGCGCAAGGCAGCCGATTTTCGGCCTGCCGGTATTCTCCCTTCCGGATGGGCCGAAGTCCCGTCGACGTGATGACCGTTCACGTCGACGTAAATTAAACCTCCTTTTCATCGGCGTGACCCTGTGCTCCAGGTTCACGCCGACCAGCGTGGAGGTGAGTGACGGCCTGGGGGGTCGGCTCTGGGCAGGCGATGGCGTGGCCGCAGTCTGAATGCGTGAGGAGAGGTGTGTCTCGGGTTGTGTGTGTGTGTGTGCGGCGGGGGGGGGGGGGTGGTTAGAGTAGGCTGGGCTCCGGGGGAGTGCCGGGAGGGGGTCCTTGCCGGGGAGGGGGATGGGGGTGTCCGTGCCGGGGTGGAGGTTGGGGGGGGGGGGGGTCCGTGCCGGGGAGGGGGATGGGGGGGTCCGTGCCGGGGTGGAGGTTGGGGGGGGGGGGTCCGTGCCGGTGAGGGGAATGGGGGTGTCCGTGCCGGGGTGGAGGTTGGGGGGGGGGTCCGTGCCGGGGAGGGGGATGGGGGTGTCCGTGCCGGGGTGGAGGTTGGGGGGGGGGGGTCCCTGCTGGGGAGGGGGATGGGAGGGCAAGTGAGTTGGTCCACCTGGCCAGGTGCCAGCCTCCAACAGTTGGACCCATGCGGTCCATGCCACCTGGCTGGGGGGAGGAGGGGATATGGGCAATGATGACATGTCGTCGTTCCCCTCCCCCCACCAGGCCGTCATGTTTTCAGATCATCCAGCGATGTTGGCCGCCGTGGCGACAGCCGCTCATGTCTATGTTGCCCTGGATGAGGAGGAGGAGGAGGAGGAGGAGGAGGAGCGTGCCAGAGAGGCGGCGCAGGCTGCCGCAGAGGGGCAGGCGGCAGCCGCCCAGGCTGGAGGGACACCTGACCGACAGGACGAGGAGGGGGAGGAGGACGTCGCGGCCCCACGTCAACGGAGGCACCCGAGGGCGCCCCGTGTGTACCGGCCCCGGCAGTCATACCAGGACCTCACGGACCGGGAATGCAGGAGGAGACTCCGGATGAGCCGGGAAACCGTGGCACACATCTGCCACCTGCTGGCACACCTGTCACCGCGTGGCACTGGCGGGGGACACCCACTCCCCGTGTCTGTCAAGGTTACGGTGGCCCTGAACTTTTATGCAACGGGGTCATTCCAGGCACCGAGTGGGGACCTGTCCGGCATATCGCAGACATCGGTGCACCGGTGCATCCAGGCAGTGACAGATGCCCTGTATGCCATGGCGCACCGCTACATCCGCTTCCCCGTGAACCGGGCCAGCCAAGATGCCCGGGCCGTGGGCTTCTCTGCCGTGGCCGGGTTCCCCATGGTCCAGGGCGCGATCGATGGGATGCACGTCGCCGTGCGGCCCACTGCAGATAACAGGGCCGTGTTCACTAATAGGAAGGGGACCTATTCGATGAACGTACAGGTGGTCTGCGACCACCGCATGATGATCCTGCATGTCTGCGCCCGTCACCCAGGCAGTGTACACGACTCATTCGTGTTGTCGCGGTCATCCATCCCCGGCATGTACGAGGGACGCCATCCCCGGCTGAGGGGCTGGTTGCTGGGCGACAGGGGCTACCCATTGCGATCGTGGCTGATGACGCCTGTACGGAGGCCACGCAATGAGGCGGAGAACCGCTACAATGATGCCCATGTAGCGACAAGGGGAGTGATAGAGAGGTGCTTTGGCGTGCTGAAGATGCGTTTCAGATGCCTGGACCTCTCTGGGGGCGGCCTCCAGTATCGGTCAGATAGGGTCGGCCGCATCATTGTGGTGTGCTGCGTCCTGCACAACATAGCCCAACAGAGGGGCGATGTGCCGCAGGCAGAGGAGGGCGGAGTGGAGGAGCAGCAGGAAGAGGCCCAGTCCTCCCCAGATGAGGGGGATGGGGGTAATGGTCAGGGCAGACGGGGTAGACACAGGCGGGTGGCTGTCCACCGTTACCGGCTGGCCCAGCGGGCACGGGACAGACTGATAGCCGCCCGCTTCACTGACTAGATGGGCGTGGGAATCGGGTAGTATGGCCACAGACCGCACACCATGGCAACAGCCGACCACCCACACCCCCCACCCATCCACCCACCCAGCACCCTCACCCCCCTCCCCAACCCCACCCACCCCACCCGCATGCACACCACCACCACCGCCCCCCCCATTGCCGATCCACCTGCGGCACAACGGGCCGGGCTCACACAGTTGCGGGTGGACGCGTGTCTATTGCAGGCCATGGAGGATGATGACAACCCGCCCTGCGGTGAGCTCCTGGCTCTACATCATTGGACTATGTCTGACCCATGGCCACAGTACCACCATCCACCCGGAACATCCCTGCATGCGGCTGTGACACTGCAGCGCACGGTCCCGTCCTCTGCCCGGGGGATGTTGATGGCGGCCCAGGGGGAAGGGGGCAGACTCACCTGGGGCTGAAGTAAGACCACCCCTCACACACACACTTGCGCTCAACGTACATGACACCCCCGCACTCTGCCGTGGCCTGGTTCCCCATGGTCCAGGGCGCAATCGATGGGATGCACGTCGCCGTGCGGCCACCTGCAGATAACAGGGCGTGTTCACTAATAGGAAGGGGACCTATTCGATGAACGTACAGGTGGTCTGCGACCACCGCATGATGATCCTGCACGTCTGCGCCCGTCACCCAGGCAGTGTACACGACTCATTCGTGTTGTCGCGGTCATCCATCCCCGGCATGTACGAGGGACGCCATCCCCGGCTGAGAGGCTGGTTGCTGGGCGACAGGGGCTACCCATTGCGATCGTGGCTGATGACGCTTGTACGGAGGCCACGCAATGAGGCGGAGAACCGCTACAATGATGCCCATGTAGCGACAAGGGGAGTGATCGAGAGGTGCTTTGGCGTGCTGAAGATGCGTTTCAGGTGCCTGGACATCTCTGCCTTCTGCCCTCCAGTATCGGTCAGATAGGGTCGGCCGCATCATTGTGGTGTGCTGCGTCCTGCACAACATAGCCCAGCAGAGGGGCGATGTGCCGCAGGCAGAGGAGGGCGAAGTGGAGGAGCAGCAGGAAGAGGCCCAGTCCTCCCCAGATGAGGGGGATGGGGGCAATGGTCAGGGCAGACGGGGTAGACACAGACGGGTGGCTGTCCACCATTACCGGCTGGCCCAGCGGGCACGGGACAGACTGATAGCCGCCCGCTTCACTGACTAGATGGGCGTGGGAATTGGGTATTATGGCCACAGACCGCACACCATGGCAACAGCCGACCACCCACACCCCCCACCCATCCACCCACCCAGCACCCTCACCCCCCTCCCCAACCCCACCCACCCCACCCGCATGCACACCACCCCCCCCCCCCCCCATTGCCGATCCACCTGCGGCACAACGGGCCGGGCTCACACATTTGC
Source organism: Scyliorhinus torazame (assembly GCF_047496885.1). Classification (NCBI taxonomy): domain Eukaryota; kingdom Metazoa; phylum Chordata; class Chondrichthyes; order Carcharhiniformes; family Scyliorhinidae; genus Scyliorhinus; species Scyliorhinus torazame. The sequence continues at coordinate 66,899,486 of NC_092707.1, forward strand.
GGGTGGACGCGTGTCTATTGCAGGCCATGGAGGATGATGACAACCCGCCCTGCGGTGAGCTCCTGGCTCTACATCGTTGGACTATGTCTGACCCATGGCCACAGTACCACCATCCACCCGGACCATCCCTGCATGCGGCTGTGACACTGCAGCGCACGGTCCCGTCCTCTGCCCGGGGGATGTTGATTGCGGCCCAGGGGGAAGGGGGCAGACTCACCTGGGGCTGAAGTAAGACCACCCCTCACACACACACTTGCGCTCAACGTACATGACACCCCCGCACACTTTGGACAGAGCACAAGGGCAGCTTCTGTAGGTGTAACATTGACTTTAATAATCAAAGGAGTTCATGCACGTGCCCTAGCCCCTAAAACTCATCTGTGCCCTGCAACCGTGCCAACTTACTCAGTGTCTAATTGTTTGGCCTTACGGGCCCTTTGACTACGTCTACGTGGTTCCCCAGACGGTACAGCAGAACTGGAGGTGGACTCCTGTGATTCCTGCCCTCTGACACTGGATCCCTTTGGCGGCCGTTTCCTGGGGCGTCCTGGCCTAGATGGGCCAGGCTGCGGTCCGGGCGACTGGGATGGCGAGCTGCCAGCCTGTCCTGCCCCTTGCCCACCCGATGCACCTGGGACGGAAGGGGGGGAGTCCGAGGTGTCGCGGTGTACCGGGACCTCCCCTACAGAGGGAGTCGGGACGGACCACACCACCTCCTCCTCCCTCGGGGTGCCCGATGGCCCCCAGGCCTCTCCATGGGTGGGGGATTTGAACGGACTGGCCATCCGACGCCCCCCCGACATCTGGCGCTGCCAGTCCTGGAGGCCCGTGCTGGTATCGACAGGGGTCTGCAGGTTTGCAGCCATGGGGCCCAGGGGGTTGGCAAACCCTGTCTGTGACAGTGCGACGCCGGCTCGCACATGGCCACTGGCGCCGATGCCCTCAGCGATGGCCTGCAGAGACTGGGCCATGGCCTGCTGAGACTGGGCCATGGCCTGCAGAGACTGGGCCATGGCCTGCTGAGACTGGGCTATGGCGTTGAGCGCCTCTGCCATCTGGCGCTGGCACTGGCTCATGGCCTCCTGTGAGAGGGCAGTCATTTCCTGGGCCACAGACGCCGCCTGCACGGAAAGCCCCAGGCCTCGCAAACCGTTCCCCATGTCTGACACCGTCGCACCCATTGCCTCCACCGCGGACGCCACCCGTGCGGTGTCGGCCTGGGTGGCACGCATGACCGGCACCACTTCCAGCTCCTGGACGCGGGTGGACTCCTCCACCTGCGATCGCAGCTGCCGCAAGCCGCCCGTCACCCTCTTCGCTTGTCTCCGGGTCGGTGGTTGCATCGGATCTATGTGTGGGTGTGGTAACTCCAGGAACCCGGGATCCATCTGGGCGGCAGATGTTCGCTTGGGCTGGGCTGCCCTCCGACCGCCCGGCCCCTCTGCTGCTCCTACCTCCACCTGCTGTACCGGGACGGCTGTGTTGTGCGCACCAGTGAATGTACCAGACGCCTCATCACTAAAGTGCCCAACCGAGGTGAGTGTTTCTGCGATGGTGGAGGGTGTTGGTGACAGCAGTGGCGTTGTGTCGTGCTCTTTGTCCCACTCTGAGTCCGTGGCACTTTGGGGTGGGGGTTCGTCTCCACCCATCCACTCTGAGTCACTGTCCGGTATTTCGTCTTCCTGGGTAGTGCTGTCCCGGGTACTGCTGTCCCGGGTAGTGGTGTCCCGGGTAGTGGTGCCCTGGGTAGTGGTGTCCTGGGTAGTGGTGTCCTGGGTAGTGGTGTCCTGGGTAGTGGTGTCCTGGCTCGGATGTGACGGGGGCCTGTGGCTGCCCCCCTCATCGCTGGGTGGTCGCTCCCGCACGTGACGGGGGTGTCGTCTCCCTGTTGCTCCAGGTCTCTCCGTCTCCCGTGGTGTGCGAGGGGCATCCTGCGGGCGTCGCATGCCAGAGGGTGCGGGTCTCTCCGTCTCCCGTGGTCTCCGAGGGGCATCCTGCGGGCGTCGCATGCCGGAGGGTGCGGGTCTCTCCGTCTCCCGTGGCCTCCGAGGGGCATCCTGCGGGCGTCGCATGCCGGAGGGTCCGGGTCTCTCCGTCTCCCGTGGCCTCCGAGGGGCATCCTGCGGGCGGTCTGCATCTGCGGGGATGGGTGCCTGGACGTTTGGTCCTGCGATACACAATGACGCATGCATGGTTAGACATCAGGCAGTGATCAGGTGATACGGGGGAGGGGGATATAGGGGAGGGGGGATATGGGGACGGGCTGTCGGTGGCTCACTTGCTACTACACCCCCGACCTCTGCATCAGCAACCTCCCGGTCCTCAGGTCCACCAGCTAGTTCCAGGGCCCTTTCCTGGTGTTCGGTCAGTGGCATCTCATCAGCGGGGCCTCCTCCAGTCCTCACATGCTCCCTATTGTTGTGTGCGCGCTTCTCCTGTGGGGGGGGGGGTGGCAGGGGTAAAAGGCAACACTGTTAGGCAGGTATATGAATGCACGCCATCGGTTGCGCGTGCATTGCAGAGGTTAAGGTTAGGGCTGGATTCACTTGGGGATATGGGGGAGGGGGGATATGGGGGAGGGGGGATATGGGGGAGGGGGGATATGGGGGAGGGGGGATATGGGGGAGGGGGGATATGGGGGAGGGGGATGTGGGGGAGGGGGGGATGTGGGGGAGGGGGGATATGGGGGAGGGGGGATATGGGGGAGGGGGGATATGGGGGTGGGGGGGATATGGGGGAGGGGGGATATGGGGTGGGGGAGGGGGGATATGGGGGAGGGGGGATATGGGGGATGGGGGGATATGGGGGAGGGGGGATATGGGGGAGGGGGGATATGGGGGAGGGGGGATATGGGGGAGGGGGGGATATGGGGGAGGGGGGATATGGGGGGGGCTCACCCTGCCTGCTCTGACGAGGTCGTTCACCTTCTTGTGGCACTGGGTGCCTGTCCGTGGTGTCAGGGCCACAGCGGTGACGGCCTCTGCCACTTCCCTCCACAGACGCCGGCTGTGGCGTGGGGCAACTCTGCAGCCGTGCCCGGGATACAGGGCATCCCTCCTCTGCTCCACCGCGTCCAGGAGCGCCTCCACATCGCGTGACTCGAACCTCGGGGCTGAGCGGCGGCCAGCCATCCAGTCGGGTGTTGCGGTCGGGTGTTGCGGTCGGGTGGGGGGGAGCAGCGCGGCCTTATGAGCCGTCACGCCGTGCGGCGCGTATGACGCTGCACGGCGTGAACCACTGCGCAAGCGCGGATCCCGTTACGTCGCTGCTATCCCATTTCGGGCCGGAGACTATCGACCCATTTTTCCGACGTGACGCAAGTCGGATTTGCGCCGTTCTTTGCGCCGATCGGCGGACTTTCCGCCGATAACGGAGAATTTTGCCCAAGATGTGCAACATGACAGCGAGACTGACTGTTCTCAGCTAGTATGTGCAGAGGCACCTGACAATCAAAATGAGGTTACTAGTGACTCCAGTGACACTACGCTAATTCAAACCTCATCCACTCGAGCCTCTCCACAAGAAAATGCATTCCTGAACGTTTTGACTCCGGACGGGAAGCATCAAGACACCTCAGGTGATTCAAGTGAACCTGAAATGACTTCGGACGGGGAGTGTCAAGAAACCAAAGCTAATTCAGGTGAACCAGAAAGGACTCCAGATGGGGAGCATTGACAAGCCAAAGACGATTCAAGTGAATCGGACATGACTCCAGACGGGGGGCACCGAGGAATCAGAGACGGCACGCTCAATGAAAGAGCAGATGCCACAAAGGACACTGACACAAATAACTTTGTGAAGGACTCGAATTCTCCACTCGGTGTGGTCATTGAACGCAACAAAGACACCAACAAAACCTACGAAATCAACAACACTGACAACAACAAGAAGCGTACCAAAGGCACTAACGACAAGAACGACAAAAACAACAACACTGGAACAACGACTGGTACGACATGGTACAACTCTGCAAATGCAGGACAATGTAACAGCACAGCTCCTAACACTGGCAAGAGTACAGCCATACCATGGCATGACAGCAAATCTCAATGATTCAAGTTTGCTCCACCACAATCACGCAAACCAGCTTTCAAGGCAGATGACATACTGCATCGTTACCACAAGCATAGAAAAAAAAGAGTCCAAATCAGACAACGAAGTGATTTGACCACTTCTTGGTTCCGTAAGCACAGGGTCACTGACGGCGTTCATAAGGAAATGTCAACATCGACATCGACACCTCAATAACAAACCAAGAAAGCCACTCAACCATATTAATTCATGAACTTTGGACTCATACATATTATTTGGTATTGTATAATCATCACTGTCATCATGATTTGTACATGTCATCACTTGTCTACCTATTTTGTTCAATTTTCTTTAACATTGTACAGAAAATATGTAACACGAAAAAGAGGGGATGTGGTGATATGCATCACTGTAAATACACATGAGGTTAATATAGATACACTAGGACTAAGTAAACACTAGAGGGAGCACCAGAGATATCATGACATGCAGACATACAGTAATGAACACATAGAATAGGACACGACCAATGGGCAGTCAAGATACCCAGAGGTGACACTACCACAAGGGGGAAACCCATATGAAAGGACAGGGCACACATGCTCTTTCTCTTTCCACAGGCGACACAGGGGCAGATCAGAAGCATCACACCCACCACGTGACTTAGAGTAGACTGGTTAGTTAGACTGAGTTACTATAGCAAGATTAGCAGGAGAGTCGAACTCAAGTAGGAGAATTGTTAACTGTTCAATAAATGTGTTAAACCTATCTCCAAGTCTGAACCTTCCTTTGTCAGAGCATACATCAAGGAAGCAGCTTATGCTACATGAAGAAGCATAACACAACAACCCTCAAATAGGGATTGTAAACATTTTATCAAGAGTTGAATGGAGATGTTGCTTTGCCTTTGATGGTGTCTTTTTTAGCACTTACTAAATGCCACCACACTTTAGCTTATGCAGAGCAGTGCTACCACTTACTCATATCCAATAAAATATCTGTTCTGCTGAGTAACAAGATGCAGGATCACACTGATTGTTTCCGACACGGTGGATATTTGATCTCCACCATCGTGACAACATAACAAATTCTTCACCACTAGAGGAGATGCAGAATTGGACGCTGGGCCAATGTGGGTCCCTCTTACGTATCTTGACCAACTATAATAATACATTCTTGGAACAGCGGTGAGCCCCATTCATTGGCAGCTAGGTTAAGGCAACCACACCTCAGTTGGCCATGGGATCCCCGACTGAATTTTGCAATCCTCAGGAAATTAAGGCCTGGAGTCAGAATCTCTGTCTCTGTATGGGACAAGGTCCGGACTCCAAGAGCCGCTGGGTAATTGGATGGCCTGCAGCTCTCCAGTCCCAGCAGAGTCACTGGGAGTGGTGGCCACAGCTGGGACTGTATGCAGGCCCAAACTTGCCACAGTGGAGGAGGCCCTGAAGTGCAGGTGAGGTTGTGGGATTTGCGGTGGTCAGTCAGGGAGGCCAGTGTGAGTGGGGTCGCTGGATCCTGAGGGTGCGGGATCTTTTGAGGGTGGGACGGCCCTTGCCACCATTGGGGCAGAGGGGGATTGGGTAGGGCCTTCAGTGGGTCACAGGGTTCCCAATCAGGAAGGCCCATACTTCCAGAACCCACAAAGAGGTCTCCCCACAGGCAGTACCCATCTGCCTCTGGCAAAACTGGACATGTGCGGCGCGATTCTTCCAAAACGTTTCTAAGTGTGGTAGCGAGCGGAAACTGTCGCGGGCTTCCCGGCGCTTGGCTCGGCAAGACAGTCACCGCAATACAATAATAATTGGTTCACTAAAAGTGGCCCTACAGGCTTCACATTGTAAATAAAGGCTCGCCAGCCGATTCGCCAGGACCACACTCGCCAGCCCCCGCTGACAAGGTCGAGCAGCACCTAAACTGGCACTTGTACAGTCAACCCCACACAACTCGTAGCCATGGTGCCGAGATGACTGGCCCCATGATTCAGTGAGGCAGACCTGGGAGACTCTTGGAGGAGGTTGAGGCCAGGAGGGATGTCCTGTTCTCCCAAGGGTCCCGGAGGGAAGGCCACAGGGCAGCCAGTGGCGCCTGGGATGAAGCAGCAGCAGCTGTCGGCTCAGGAAGTGTGACCAGGTAGACCGGCAACCAGTAACGTAAAAAGGTCAAAGACCTACACTGGGCCGTATGGGTGAGTTGGCACCGGCAACCCTCCCCCCCCCCAACGAGCCTGCACCTGACACCGCCCCCTCCACTATGCCGTACCCTTGTGCACCCATGCTGCCCCCCCAAAACTCTCCCTGAAACATTCTCCCCACCACCACCCTAACCCCCTCCCCAACCACGGCCCCCCAGAATCCCCCCTGGCTGAACAATGTGTGCTGTTAACAATGCCCTCTCTGTGTCACAATCATCAGGAGGGGGCCCAGACTGGCGGCGGGGTGCCAGACATTAGAATGCTCACCACCTTCGAGGGGCGGGCCGTGGAGGTTATGGGGGTGGCCGAGGACAGATCGTTCACCAACGCTCATGCCGCAGAGGTGAGGATCCACCGGGCCCCACCCGGATGGACTGTCACACGTGAGTTGTTATTGCCATCCTGAATGACCCATCCTTCCCACTGACCATATGTCCATTCTCCCATAGGTCCTCCAGCCTATGGCGCCGGCCCAAAAGTGGTGATGCCCCCATGAGACCACCTCGGAGGAGAGCTCCGAGGATGCCACCATAATAGTCGCAGCCACCATCGACGTGTCACAGCTGTCATCCCCACCCTCCACCAGTGGAGAGACACATACCTCGGTGGGGAACGTTAGTGGGCAGGCTTCTGGGGCACATTCTGGTGAGCATCTCACATTGCTGATGCACATCACATGGCCCGGTCTCAGATGGGAATGGCCGAAGCGCTGCGGAGCTTGTCCCAGTCACAGGTGGGCATTGCCGAGGCACTGGAGAGAATGGTCCAATCAGTAAGGAGCATCGCCGAGGTTATGAACACTATGGTGCAGACATCTGGGAGCCACCAGTGCTGGCAGGGCCAGATGATGCAGGGGCAGCCGGAGCTCGAACCAGCTGCCCCTCCGTCCCGAGGTGAATCTCGGGGCCCTATGGGCACCGACCGGGAGGAGGAGAGTGGCTGCCAAGCCTGGACCTGCCCCATGGAGTGAGAATGGTGGCCACCAGCTCCCCCGAGTTCCACCTCTCTGTCGACGGCATGTCTAGCAGTCAGCACACGGGACAGGGAGGCACGGATATGCATGTGCCACCGACTAGAGCGCCGGGGTCCTCGGGCCCTTGAGCCCCCATAGAAGGCCAGCCAGGGGCATCGAAGGCCACGGGACGAGGTAAACAGCTGGCTGACTCCACCTCTGAAGCGCACCCTGGATTCACACGAAGACGCAGCGGTAGAACAAGGAAGGCTTAGCACGTTGAGGATCACTGAGGACATGGGGTGGAGGTAGGTAGGGTAAGGGCCCCTCTCTCCAGGCATGACCACCACCATCCTCCCCTCCCAGGCAGGTGATGGGTGTGAGCGAGCACCCAGAAGATAGCCATGGGTCAGACTATGGCATAGATTGAGGAGCGTCAGCGCTCAGCTCTCTGCGGCTTATCATCCCCCCCCCCCGCCCTCGACAGTGAGCCGCTGACGGTGCCGACACAGACCCAGCATCCTGGAGTGATGTGACACAGGCCCTGGGAGGGTGGGAAATGAGGTAGATGGGGGGTTTGGGGAGGGGGGGGGGGGGGGATAGCGTTGATGGACCAGGCCACGCCCTATGTGAAGCGGGCGAGAAAGAGGGCCTCCCTGGCCCTCCGGGCTTGTTGGACCCTCACCGCAGCTGCCTGTCCTGCAGTCTCCAGCTGGTCCTCCAGTGTTCAATCTCCAGCCCCTGCTGGTCCGGCTCTTCATCATCATCCTCCTCCTTCTCAGAGGTGGCCACATGCTCATCCCCCACCTCCAGCGCATCGCATTGCTGCTGTGCCAGGTTGTGGATGACATGGCAGACCTTCACAAAGCGGGCGACTCTCCAGGGGCGCACGGCTGGGTACATGATCTGGAACCCCATCTTGAGGAGTCCAATGCACTGCTCAATGGCAACCTGGCATGCCAAATGGGCCTCATTGTATCGGATCTCCACATCACTCACTGGTCTCTGAATTAGCATCATTAGCCAGGTCCTCAGTGGGTTCTCCTTACCCCCCAAGAGCCAGCCAGTCATCCTGGGGTGGTCCACGAAGAGGCTGGGGATGTCTGACTGCCCCAGGATGTAGCTGTCTTGCTCACTCCATGGGAAGCGTGCACACATCTGCATGATCTGCATGTGGTGGCCGCACACGGACTGGATATTCAGGGAGTGGAACCCCTTCCTCATAATGTAGCCACTCCCAGATGGCCAGGTGCAGTTATCTGCTCCTGGACCTGGTAATCCTGCCGATGGTGGAGAATCCTGCTGCACGGGCATCTTGTTGGACATAGTCCATGCCAAAGTCTATATAGTTATCTGTCCGAGCAAACAGGACCTGTTGGATGCACCTGTGAGTTGTACCTTGTGAGGTGCCACACAGGTCCCCACTCGAACCCTGAAAGGATCCCGAGGCATAAAGGTTCAGGGCTGTGGTGACCTTAACAGCCATGGAGAGCGGGTGTGGCCCTCCTTCGAGTGGTGCCAAGTCTTCTAGTGGTGCCAAGTCTCCTTGTTAAGGCGGAGCCTCCTGCTCAAATAACTAGCGATGCTGATACATACTGGGCCATCGCCCTCTGGATCTCACTCTTGCCTGATGGGCAGCCAGGTCCTCAGGGTGTGGGGCGGAGTCCAACACATGGGCCGCCGCCTCGAGCCTCTGCAGACGCTGCTGCTGCTGCCGCCTCCGGCACCTGGCTGCCCAGCCTAGCAGCAGCACCACTAGGGCTAGTTCTACGGGGTCCAAAATACCATCCATACCATTCAATATCTGGAAGGAATTGGGAGAGGGAGGTAGACTGGCAAACAGCGGTGGCTCCAATCCCAGGACCCTCTATTCCCCCATTGCTCTCCCCCTCCCCCCTTCCCCCCCTCCCCATACCTGGTATCCCCTGCCCTCGCACAGGGCCCCCCCCCTACTCACCAGACCCCAGATCATGTACCCCTGACGCCCGCACATGACGTTATCTGAACCGGAAGCTGGTCCCCTCCCCATTGCACTCACCTACCCTCCAGCCTTGTACATGTCCCCGGTGCTGGGGTCCATCCACTCAATGCATGCTTTGGTGGTCGGTGGGGCAGACAGGCAGGGACAAGGGTTGCCCCCGGAAGGGGAAGACTTGATCCAGGGTTTGGCATGGAGGAGCTGCGTGTGGTTGCCATCCCAGCAGAGCACCCCCGCCCCCCCTACAACTCCCCTACCCCCCTCCCATGGCGGACCACCCCAGCCCAGGTGCCCCCCCCCACCCCGGTTTCCCTCCCACCCCTCACTCTGAGCACAGAGGCGGCAGGCCCAGTGCCCTCAGGCTCATTGCCTGCGAGTGAAGATGGCTACTCACCTCTTCGGCTTCCCACTGAAGCCCTTCCACGAGGTCCATGTTTTCCAAAAGGAGTACTAATTGGTGCCAGCGTGAGCACTTGCTGGGGAGACGGTTAGACCACAGGAAGCCTTTGGATATGGGGTGGCTCCCGTTAATTGTGTGGAAATAGGGATTAACTGGTGATTATTGGCTTCTCGCCCCGCTATGGCGGGATCCCGATTTCGCCAATGGGAGCGGGCAGTTTGCATCGCGAACGGTTTGATGCATGGCATAGTTCTCGTTTTTAGCCTCTCCCACTATTCACCAGCCTCGTCGCCCTCTCACTCAAGCAAAACAAGGCCACTGAATCACACCCTTCAGGTTCGCAACTGGCCTGAGGATCAAAAGTATTGACTGGTAAAAATCAGTACTTTTGACCCTCAGGCCAGTAAAAGTGCACTCCCTGGGGCCCTGTAAAATCCTGACCTTAGTGTTGAGTTAAGACTATGGAGTGACCTTAAATAAAAGAGAAATTTTAAAGATGGGAAAAACTGTGGTGCGTGTTTTCTCATTTCCATTGCCAATTTCTACCAGTCTTTACATTCTGGAGTGTGCCCCATAATATCCAACCTTAACCAGGCTGTGAAGGCCCACCCGCTCATTGCACACCATTTTACCACAATTTGTTTTTGCACGTTTCAATCTATTATGTCAGTTTTTCCAGGCAGTAATCTTCAGTCATTTTCCTTGACTGCTGGATAATGCACCCATAGTCTGTCATCTTGCTCAATAGCCTCATCATTTTCCTTGTGCTTTCTCAAGGACCCTCTCATTAGTCACCCTTCTCCAACACAAATTCAGCATTTGTCTGTAGCACATGAATTCAAATGCCTTCAATCTTATTATTCAGCATTCAGGGTCCAATTGTCACATATATATAATGTGAATCCCGCAGTTTCCACTGAGTATCCATAGATAGCTCTCAGGGTGATAAATCCTCGCAGGTTTTTCGCTGGGATTTGGGGGCAAATTGTAGCACCCTACTACTGCCCTTCAGGAGTGAGTTCTCCCAGTGAGCCAGAGAGAAGACAGAGCCAGGAGTGAGACACAGCAAAGAGTGAGTTTGGGAATTTGAATCGAGGTGGGAATTCGAAGCTGGGTGGGGAGGAAGTGTTTTTTATCCCTGGTAAGTGACTGGTAAGTAGTGTTTCTGTTTTTCTGTTTCTTTTCATTGGTATATTTATTTATTTTTTTTCTTCATTGTTTATTTGTTTATTTAAATTTTGGGGGGGGGGAAATTGAAATTGTTGAAGTTAACCGAAGGTTTAAGACATGGCAGGAGATCTCAGACCTGTGTCATGCTCCTCGTGTGCCATGTGGGAGCTCAGGGACACATCCACTGTCCCTGGCTCCTTCATGTGCATGAAGTGTGTCCAGTTGCAGCTTCTGTTAGACCGCTTGACGGCTCTGGAGCTGCGGATGGACTCACTTTGGAGCGTCCGCGATGCTGAGGACGTCGTGGATAGCACGTTTAGCGAGTTGGTCACACCGCAGGTGAAAGGTACTGAGGGGGATAGTAAATGGGTGACCAAAAGACAGAGCAAGAGTAGGAAGGCAGTGCAGGTGTCCTCTGCGGTCATCTCCCTGCAAAACAGATATACCGCTTTGGATACTGTTGAGGGAGATTGCTCACCAGGGGAAGGCGGCAGCAGCCAGGTTCATGGCACCGTGGCTGGCTCTGCTGCGCAGCTGGGCAGGAAGAAGAATGGCAGGGCTATAGTGATAGGGGACTCAATTGTAAGGGGAATAGACAGGCGGTTCTGCGGACGAAATCGAGACTCCAGGATGGTATGTTGCCTCCCTGGTGCAAGGGTCAAGGATGTCACGGAGCGGTTGCAGGACATTCTGGGGGGGGAGGGTGAACAGCCAGCTGTCGTGGTGCACATAGGCACCAACGATATAGGTAAAAAACGGGACGAGGTCCTACAAGCTGAATTTAGGGAGCTAGGAGTTAAACTAAAAAGTAGGACCTCAAAGGTAGTAATCTCAGGATTGCTACCAGTGCCACGAGCTAGTCAGAGTAGGAATGTCAGGATAGAGAGGATGAATACGTGGCTCGAGAGATGGTGCAAGAGGGAGGGATTCAAATTCCTGGGACATTGGAACCGATTCTGGGGGAGGTGGGACCAGTACAAACCGGACGGTCTGCACCTGGGCAGGACTGGAACCGATGTCCTAGGGGGGGTGTTTGCTAGAGCTGTTGGGGAGAGTTTAAACTAATGTGGCAGGGGGATGGGAACCGATGCAGGAAGTTGGAAGGTAGTAAAACAGGGACAGAAATAAAAGGCAGTAAGGGGGAAAGTGTAAGGCAGAGAAGCCATAGTCAAAAATCAAAAAGGGCGACAGTACAAGGTACAGTGACTGAGGGGAGCTCAGTGAATAGGACCAGGAATACTAAAAGAAATAAAACGGGAAGTGAAAACATTAATGGTAAGCGATGCGGCAGGTTGTTACAGGAAGATGCGGGTTCGACGACAAGGAAAATTAGGAGAAAGGTTACGAGGAAATATAACTTAGGAGAGGTTACTGATCGAGGTGTTAAGATTCAGAACAGAGGTAAAAAAGCCAACATAAGTGTACTTTACCTGAATGCTCGTAGTATTCAGAATAAGGTAAATGAGTTGATGGCGCAAATCATCGTGAATGACTATGATTTAGTGGCCATTACTGAAACATGGTTAAAGGATGGTCACGACTGGGAGTTAAATATCCGAGGGTATCAAACTTTTCGGAAGGACAGAGTGGATGGTAAGGGGGGTGGTGTAGCTCTGTTATTTAAGGATGACATCCGGGCAACAGTAAGGGATGACATCGGTGCTATGGAGGATAAGGGTGAATCCATTTGGGTGGAAATCAGGAATAGTAAGGCGAAAAAGTCACTGATAGGAGTAATCTATAGGCCACCAAATAGTAACATTATGGTGGGGCAGGCAATAAACAAAGAAATAACAGATGCATGTAGAAATGGTACAGCAGTTATCATGGGGGATTTTAATCTACATGTTGATTGGTTTAACCAGGTCGGTCAAGGCAGCCTTGAGGAGGAGTTTATAGAATGTATCCGCGATAGTTTCCTCGAACAGTATGTAATGGAACCGACGAGGGAACAAGCGGTCCTAGATCTGGTCCTGTGTAATGAGACAGGATTGATCCAGGATCTCATAGTTAGGGATCCTCTCAGAAGGAGCGATCACAATATGGTGGAATTTAAAATACAGATGGAGGGTGAGAAGGTAAAATCAAGCACTAGTGTTTTGTGCTTAAACAAAGGAGATTACAATGGGATGAGAGAAAAACTAGCTAAGGTAGACTGGGAGCAAAGACTTTATGGTGAAACAGTTGAGGAACAGTGGAGAACCTTCCAAGTGATTTTTCACAGTGCCCAGCAAAGGTTTATACCAACAAAAAGGAAGGACGGTAAAAAGAGGGAAAATCGACCGTGGATATCTAAGGAAATAAGGGAGAGTATCAAATTGAAGGAAAAAACATACAAAGTAGCAAAGATCAGTGGGAGACTAGAGGACTGGGAAATCTTTAGGGGGCAACAGAAAGCTACTAAAAAAGCTATAAAGAAGAGTAAGATAGATTATGAGAGTAAACTTGCTCAGAATATAAAAACAGATAGTAAAAGTTTCTACAAATACATAAAACAAAAAAGAGTGGCTAAGGTAAATATTGGTCCTTTAGAGGATGAGAAGGGAGATTTAATAATGGGAGATGAGGAAATGGCTGAGGAACTGAACAGGTTTTTTGGGTCGGTCTTCACAGTGGAAGACACAAATAACATGCCAGTGACTGATGGAAATGAGGCTATGACAGGTGAGGACCTTGAGAGGATTGATATCACCAAGGAGGTAGTGATGGGCAAGCTAATGGGGCCAAAGGTAGACAAGTCTCCTGGCCCTGATGGAATGCATCCCAGAGTGCTAAAAGAGATGGCTAGGGAAATTGCAAATGCATTAGTGATAATTTACCAAAATTCACTCGATTCTGGGGTGGTCCCGGCGGATTGGAAATTAGCAAACGTGACACCACTGTTTAAAAAAGGAGGTAGGCAGAAAGTGGGTAATTATAGGCCAGTGAGCTTAACTTCGGTAGTAGGGAAGATGCTGGAATCTATCATCAAGGAAGAAATAGCGAGGCATCTGGATGGAAACTGTCCCATTGGACAGACGCAGCATGGGTTCATAAAGGGCAGGTCGTGCCTAACTAATTTAGTGGAATTCTTTGAGTTCATTAACAGTGCGGTAGATAACGGGGAGCCAATGGATGTGGTATATCTGGATTTCCAGAAAGCCTTTGACAAGGTGCCACACAAAAGGTTGTTGCATAAGATAAAGATGCATGGCATTAAGGGGAAAGTAGGAGCATGGATAGAGGATTGGTTAATTAATAGAAAGCAAAGAGTGGTGATTAATGGGTGTGTCTCTGGTTGGCAATCAGTAGCTAGTGGTGTCCCTCAGGGATCAGTGTTGGGCCCATAACTGTTCACAATTTACATAGATGATTTGGAGTTGGGGACCAAGGGCAATGTGTCCAAGTTTGCAGACGACACTAAGATAAGTGGTAAAGCAAAAAGTGCAGAGGATACTGGAAGTCTGCAGAGGGATTTGGACAGGCTAAGTGAATGGGCTAGGGTCTGGCAGATGGAATACAATGTTGACAAATGTGAGGTTATCCATTTTGGTAAGAATAACGGCAAAAGGGATTATTATTTAAATGATAAAAAATTAAAACATGCTGCTGTGCAGAGAGATCTGGGTGTGCTAGTGCATGAGTCGCAGAAAGTTGGTTTTCAGGTGCAACAGGTGATTAAGAAGGCAAATGGAATTTTGTCCTTCATTGCTAGAAGGGATGGAGTTTAAGACTAGGGAGGTTATGCTGCAATTGTATAAGGTGTTAGTGAGGTCACACCTGGAGTATTGTGTTCAGTTTTGGTCTCCTTACTTGAGAAAGGACGTACTGGCACTGGAGGGTGTGCAGAGGAGATTCACTAGGTTAATCCCAGAGCTGAAGGGGTTGGATTACGAGGAGAGGTTGAGTAGACTGGGACTGTACTCGTTGGAATTTAGAAGGATGAGGGGGGATCTTATAGAAACATATAAGATTATGAAGGGAATAGATAGGATAGATGCGGGCAGGTTGTTTCCACTGGCGGGTGAAAGCAGAACTAGGGGGCATAGCCTCAAAATAAGGGGAAGTAGATTTAGGACTGAGTTTAGGAGGAACTTCTTCACCCAAAGGGTTGTGAATCTATGGAATTCCTTGCCCAGTGAAGCAGTAGAGGCTCCTTCATTAAATGTTTTTAAGATAAAGATAGATAGTTTTTTGAAGAATAAAGGGATTAAGGGTTATGGTGTTCGGGCCAGAAAGTGGAGCTGAGTCCACAAAAGATCAGCCATGATCTCATTGAATGGCGGAGCAGGCTCGAGGGGCCAGATGGCCTACTCCTGCTCCTAGTTCTTATGTTCTTATGTTCTTATGTTCAGCTGAGATAAGTGAAATTAGCATGAAGAGGATACTGAATGCAGCGACCTGCCATTCTGAATGGTTCAATTTTAAGGTAGATCAATAAGACACTTGTTCATACCGGTTTAGCTCAATAGCTGGATGGTTGGTTTGTGATGCAGAGTGAGGTCAACAGCGCGGGTTCAATTCCCATAACGCCTGAGGTTATTCATGAAGACCTGCCGTCTCTCCCTTGCCTAGGTGTGGTGACCCTTAGGTTAAATCACCATCAGTCAGCCCTCCCATTCAAAGTGGAAAGCAGCCTTTTGTCATCTGGGACTAAGATGACTTTACTTTACAATTGTCGGAAACCTTATCATCATAGAATAAATATTATTATTATAGAATCTACGGCATGGAGGCAGGCCCTTCGGCCCAAACTGGTCCATGCCAACCGGAAAGCCCATCTAAGCTAACCCCATTTGCCTGCATTTGGCCCATATCCCTCTTATTCTTGAGTTCTCGGCCTGAAGGCCGGCCTTTGGTTATCAGCTGAATCATGATAAAGTGATGTGATTTTTTTCCCCACCATTCTGACTAGTGTGAGATGGCCAGCCCCAAAGTCTCACACAGCTGCAGTGGGGATCAAACCTTTTACTGCTGGCGTTATTCTGAACAACACACTGAGCCATCCAGCCGACTGAGGTAGCTGGACCCCAATTAACTTACACAGTTTTCAAAAACATACAGACTTATCAGAATACATGAAAATATCATTACACTTCATTTGATAAATGTAATAATTAAGAATTCTATTTCTCATCATCAATTTGATGATTTAGACAATACAAGAATAAATAATTTTACCTACTTACCCTATTTTCACATTGTTCAAGCTTCACTGGACTCCCTCTTGCTTTATGATTATCATTGACCTTGACTTCTCTGTATTTATATTCAATCCATATTCCAATTCTACCTTGTTAAGTACGACTGATAATCTCTCTTTTATATCTATAATCATTATTGCATAACTGTCATATTTTTGATTGCTGCTAATTTTTCACTGTTTCTGGTCCCACATTGAAAAGTGTCCACACTGTCTCTCAAAAAACTGTACAATCTACATTAAAATGATTGGATGATATAACACAAGCTTGTCTTAGTTCTCTTATAATCTTTTATTTTAGGTTATTAACCTGAAAGCTCATGGGCTCACACTCTACACTGTGGGCGTTGTGCCTTAGCCAAAATGGCGATTGAGCCCCGGTTCCAGAAGCCCCCACCCCAAACCAGGCACCCACCATTTTCACCGGGGCAGTGGGAGGTTGGGATGGAACAGAATTTCACACATCCCTCGTTCACAGAAGTCATAGCACATTTAAAAAGGAAACTTCCTTCAGCTATTTTTGTCACCCAGGTTTCTGAAACACAATTTGTGGGGTTTAGGAATTTGAGGAAAAGATCTCAACCTATTGGATTTCTTTGGGGAGGTCAGGTACACTTTTGAGGAGGTCCAGTTACCCATTCAAAATTGTTAAGAGTAGCCATGAATGTGGATTAAAAAAACAGATAAGGTCTGTGGAACTGTCAACCTGTCAAGTCATTTAAATCTCCTGACCTTCCAATTTTGTAAAGAGGACAGCTTGCTGTGACTCTCAGCTGATAAAAATGGTGCTTGCTATTTCAACAAATGTTTGTTGATATAAGCATGAGGGTTATTATTATATGATTCATACTGCTTGACTGCTTATACACCTATCATTTTCACGCTAAGGTGCTTGTACGTTTGCAGTTTGATTGAAAATTCCAAGTGACTATAAAGGGATTTTTTGGCTTTGATGTGTGGCTATGAATACAAATGTTTGTTTTAATAAGGGGTTAAGTGCTTGAAGGTATTTAAATGTATTTAATAGGCTTTTATCAGGGAGAATGTTTTTATATAGTGAAGTCTGTGATAGATGCTTAGAGCTTTATTCTATTGCATTTCTTCATGGCACTTGAAGTCTGTCCATGGTAGATATTAGGTGAGTTGGCATGGAGGATGCAAAGGCAAAGGGTTTTGGATAGGTTAGCATGATCTGGCACTGTTGGCAATAAGTTGGCATGGAGGCTGTACAGGACTGTGGGAATGAATGAGGTCACCCGTTGCCATGAGTTGACACCAAGTTGGCCTAGAAGCTAAAAAGGACTACAGGGTGAGTGGTGGGTCAGGGGTTGCCATCAGTTGGCACTAAGTTGGCATGGAGACTATAAAGAGCTATGCAGATAAGTGGGAGTTATAATTGACCGGAAACTGAGCTGGACAATACTGTGGCTACAAAAGTAAGTGAGAGGATGGAAATTCTGCAGAAGAGTAATGAATCTCCTGACTCCCCAAAGCCTGTCTAGCATCTACAAGTCACAAATCGAGAGTGTGATGGACCACTCTCCACTCGCCTGGATGAGTGCAGCTCCAGCAACTACCGACCACAGTGACAATACTGTGTGCCAGCTGCAAGATATGCTGCAGCAACGTACCAAGAATCCTTTGACAGAACCTTCTCAAGCTGTGACCTGTACCATCTGGACGTATAAGGGCAGAAGATACATGGTCACACCACCTCCTGCAAGGTCCTCTCCAAACCACACACCATCCTGACTTGGAACTATATCGCCACTGTTGCTTGGATCAAAATCCTGGAACTCCCTTTTTCATAGCACCGTGGGTGTACCAACACCACATGGACTAGCCCTCATACACTCCATGACAACCTATGCCTCTGTAGCTACCCCTATGAGCCAGCAAAGCTTCCATGACAACTTAATGCCAAGTCATGTCAACTCATTCTTTAAGGCCAGCATTTCTTGCCCATCCTTAATTGCCCTTGAGAAGGTGGCGGTGAGCCAGAAGCATGAGTTGGCACAGATGGGGTATGGGAGCGTGTGTGGGGGGTGAGAGTTAGAGAGTCTTACTGCTTTTATTATAAATGGGACAAAGCACTGAGCCCTGTGGCAGGCCTTTTAAAAGCCCGCCTTGGCACCTGGCAGCCCCTATGGTTGCCTCCGCATTGTTTTCAGGGGCAGCAGATCCGAGTCCAGTTAGCTCCCACCTCCGGGGGAAGTTTCTCCTGAGTCGGGCTTGGGGAGTCGGGAGTTTCCCCAACTCTGCGTACCTGACTTGGAAATGAAAATTCAGCCCCTAATCTAGGCTTGGCACTTTAGTGCTACACTGTCAGATGTGCCTGTCTTTTATATCAGACTTTAAACTGAAGTGCTGAGTACCCTCTGAGATGGGTCTATAAGATCCCTTGACACTATTTGAATATGTGGCTGTCCAGGTCATCATAACTAAAACAGTTTTTATGACGATTTATCTTTTGGTTGTACACACATAGGTTGTCTTATTTCCCTACATTAAACATTTCAATAATACTTCAACATCTGTGAAGCATTATGGGATCTCTGAGGATGTAAAAGGCATGTACAAATGTAAATTATTTTTCTTTCTTTTACTCTTACTGCTTCGTGTTTCCAATTTCCTAATAGATTTAATGCCTTTTCTACAATTTGCAACACTTTGCCGGACATCTGTTGTCCTTTGTGCTTCCCCTTAATCTATAATCACTCCCCCGTCATTTCCATTGTTTGCTCAAAGGTTTCCACATGTGGGATTTCCCACACATATAATATATGTTTTTTGAAATATTTCTATTAGAGTTTTCCATTTTAACAAATAACGCAGCAAACCCTCAAAACGGGTACCATGCAGCTTAAATTCTTCTGCCTCCATGAATACAGATAATAACAGCAGAACACCAACACAATTGGTTCAGCTTACTCATTAAACTTGGTGTCTCCGTTTATACAAGGAAAGAAGGTGAACAGATAACCTAGAGAATGAGGGAGAAGAGGACGAAGCCACATGATAAAGTGGCATCCACCTTCAATTGTAGCGATTGTTCATACAACCAGCAAGAATATAGGGTAAGATTGTTGCGCCCTGATCGGGCATGCACCGAAACACACCTCCCCCAACTCCAATTCGACCAGAGACACCAAGGACACATTATAATATTTTTGTCTCAGATATGAGACCTGCCTGTACCTTTACAGGAGCCAGTTAAGGGTTATTTAACCCAAAAATTAAGAAAGGAGGTACATAAAAAATCCGGGAAGACATTACTTCAAAGAACATATTTTACATATAACGACAAGGTGAAACAAATTCCCCAAATCTAATACAATACAAAGTAATCATCGGTCCATATATTTATGCAGAGAAGACCAGCGAATATTCATACAATTGCTTCAGATTGTAATTGTTGTGGCCCGCGTCTCCCTTCACACATAAAATGACAGGGTAAAAAGATACCACAAAGAGCCGGGATCTCAGGATAACAGGATAATACCATGAGCACATGGTCTCATGGTGCACACCGTCCTCCATAAGACAAAAAAGAAAAATTTGAAACTTAACTCAACATCCTAATATCTCCAGGCATTGAAAGGACACCCAAAGTGAAAGGCCCCCTCACCAGCAAAACCACCACTGCAAACTGAGTCCCACCTCGGCCACAACTGACCACCTCAATCAGACAGGATTTTATTGACTTTAGAACATAGAACATAGAAAAATACAGCACAGAACAGGCCCTTCGGCCCACGATGTTGTGCTGAACCTTTGTCCTAGATTAATCATAGATTATCATAGAATTTACAGTGCAGAAGGAGGCCATTCGGCCCATTGAGTCTGCACCGGCTCTTGGAAAGCACCCCACCCAAGGTCAACACCTCCACCCAACACTAAGGGCAATTGTGGACACTAAGGGCAATTTATCATGGCCAATCCACCTAACCTGCACATCTTTGGACTGTGGAAGGAAACCGGAGCACCCGGAGGAAACCCACGCACACACGGGGAGGATGTGCAGACACCGCACAGACAGTGACCCAAGCCGGAATCAAACCTGGGACCGTGGAGCTGTGAAGCAATTGTGCTATCCACAATGCTACCGAGCTGCCCTTAAGAACAAATTAATCCACACTATATCATTCTACCGTAATCTATGTACCTATCCAATAGCTGCTAATCCCTAATGTTTCCGACTCAACTACTTCCACAGGCAGTGCATTCCATGCCCCCACTACTCTCTGGGTAAAGAACCTACCTCTGACATCCCCCCTATATCTTCCACCATTCATCTTAAATTTATGTCCCCTTGTAATGGTTTGTTCCACCTGGGGAAAAAGTCTCTGACTGTCTACTCTATCTATTCCCCTGATCATCTTATAAACCTCTATCAAGTCTCCCTCATCCTTCTCCGTTCTAATGAGAAAAGGCCTAGCACCCTCAACCTTTCCTCATAAGACCTACTCTCCATTCCAGGCAACATCCTGGTAAATCTCCTTCGCGCCTTTTCCAAAGCTTCCACATCCTTTCTAAAATTAGGCGACCAGAACTGTACACAGTACTCCAAATGTGGCCTTACCAAAGTTTTGTACAGCTGCATTATCACCTCACGGCTCTTAAATTAAATCCCTCTGTTAATGAACGCTAGCACACCATAGGCCTTCTTCACAGCTCTATCCACTTGAGTGGCATCTTTCAAATATGTATGAACATAGACTCCAAGATCTCTCTGCTCCTCCACATTGCCAAGAACTCTATCGTTAACCCTGTATTCCGCATTCATATTTGTCCTTCCAAAATGGACAACCTCACACTTTTCAGGGTTAAACTCCAT
This sequence comes from Scyliorhinus torazame, assembly GCF_047496885.1. Lineage (NCBI taxonomy): Eukaryota > Metazoa > Chordata > Chondrichthyes > Carcharhiniformes > Scyliorhinidae > Scyliorhinus > Scyliorhinus torazame. The sequence goes on from NC_092707.1 coordinate 66,920,231, forward strand.
CTGCCACTTCTCAGCCCAGCTCTGCATCCTATCTATGTCTCTTTGCAGCCGACAACAGCCCTCCTCACTATCCACAACTCCACCAATCTTCGTATCGTCTGCAAATTTACTGACCCACCCTTCAACTCCCTCATCCAAGTCATTAATGAAAATCACAAACAGCAGAGGACCCAGAACTGACCCCTGCAGTACACCACTGGTAACTGGGCTCCAGGCTGAATATTTGCCATCCACCACCACTCTCTGACTTCTATCGGTTAGCCAGTTCGTTATCCAACTGGCCAAATTTCCCACTATCCCATGCATCCTTACTTTCTGCATAAGCCTACAATGGGGAACCTTATCAAATGCCTTACTAAAATCCATGTACACTACATCCACTGCTTTACCTTCATCCACATGCTTGGTCACCTCCTCAAAGAATTCAATAAGACTTGTAAGGCAAGACCTACCCCTCACAAATCCGTGCTGACTATCCCTAATCAAGCAGTGTCTTTCCAGATGCTCAGAAATCCTATCCTTCAGTACCCTTTCCATTACTTTGCCTACCACTGAAGTAAGACTAACTGGCCTGTAATTCCCAGGGTTATCCCTAGTCCCTTTTTTGAACAGGGGCACGACATTCGCCACTCTCCAATCCCCTGGTACCACCCCTGTTGACAGTGAGGACAAAAAGATCATTGCCAACGGCTCTGTAATTTCATCTCTTGCTTCCCAGAGAATCTTTGGATATATCCCGTCAGGCCCGGGGGACTTGTCTATCCTCATGTTTTTCAAAATGCCCAACACATCTTCCTTCCTAACAAGTATTTCCTCGAGCTTCCCAGTCTGTTTCACACTGTCCTCTCCAACAATATCGCCCCTCTCATTTGTAAATACAGAAGAAAAGTACTCGTTCAAGACCTCTCCTATCTCTTCAGACTCAATACACAATCTCCTGCTACTGTCCTTGATCGGACCTACCCTCTCTCTAGTCATTCTCATATTTCTCACATATGTGTAAAAGGCCTTGGGGTTTTCCTTGATCCTACCCGCCAAAGATTGTTCATGCCGTCTCTTAGCTCTCCTAATCCCTTTCTTCAGTTCCATCCTGGCTATCTTGTATCCCTCCAGCGCCCTGTCTGAACCTTGTTTCCTCAGCCTTACATAAGTCTCCTTTTTCCTCTTAACAAGACATTCAACCTCTCTTGTCAACCATGGTTCCCTCACTCGACCATCTCTTCCCTGCCTGACAGGGACATACATATCAAGGACACGTAGTACCTGTTCCTTGAACAAGTTCCACATTTCACTTGTGACTTCCCTGACAGCCTATGTTCCCAACTTATGCACTTCAATTCTTGTCTGACAACATCGTATTTACCCTTCCCCCAATTGTAAACCTTGCCCTGTTGCACTCACCTATCCCTCTCCATTACTAAAGTGAAAGTCACAGAATTGTGGTCACTATCTCCAAAATGCTCCCCCACTAACAAATCTATCACTTGCCCTGGTTCATTACCAAGTACCAAATCCAATATTGCCTCTCCTCTGGTCGGACAATCTACATACTGTGTTAGAAAAGCTTCCTGGACACACTGCACAAACATCGCACCATCCAAACTATTTGACCTAAAGAGTTTCCACTCAATGTTTGGGAAGTTGAAGTCACCCATGACTACTACCCTGTGATTTCTGCACCTTTCCAAAATCTATTTCCCAATCTGTTCCTCCACATCTCTGCTACTATTGGGGGGCCTATAGAAAACTCCTAACAAGGTGACTGCTCCTTTCCTATTTCTGACTTCAACTACCTCAGTCGGCAGATACTCCTCGAACTGCCTTTCTGCAGCTGTTATACTATCTCTAATTAACAATGCCACCCCCCCACCTCTTTCACCACCCTCCCTAATCTTATTGAAACATCTATAACCAGGGACCTCCAGCAACCATTTCTGCCCCTCTTCTATCCAAGTTTCCGTGATGGCCACCACATCGTAGTCCCAAGTACTGATCCATGCCTTAAGTTCACCCACCTTATTCCTGATGCTTCTTGCGTTGAAGTATACACACTTCAACCCATCTCCGTGCCTGCAAGTACTCTCCTTTGTCAGTGTTCCCTTCCCCACTGCCTCACTACACACTTTGGCGTCCTGAATATCAGCTACCTTAGTTGCTGGACTACAAATCCGGTTCCCATTCCCCTGCCAAATTAGTTTAAACCCTCCCGAAGAGTACTAGAAAACCTCCCTCCCAGGATATTGGTGCCCCTCTGGTTCAGATGCAACCCGTCCTGCTTGTACAGGTCCCACCTTCCCCAGAATGCACTCCAATTATCCAAATACCTGAAGTCCTCCCTCCTACACCATTCCTGCAGCCACGTGTTCAGCTGCACTCTCTCCCTATTCCTAGCCTCGCTATCATATGGCACCGGCAACAAACCAGAGATGACAACTCTGTCTGTCCTGGCTTTTAACTTCCAGCCTAACTCCCTAAACTCGTTTATTACCTCCACACCCCTTTTCCTACCTACGTCGTTGGTACCAATGTGCACCCTGACTTCTGGCCGCTCCCCCTCCCCCTTAAGGATCCTGAAGACACGATCTGAGACATCCCTGGCCCTGGCACCCGGGAGGCAACATACCTTCCGGGAGTCTCGCTCGCGACCACAGAATCTCCTATCTATTCCCCTAAACATTGAATCTCCTACTACTATTGCTTTTCTATTCACCCCCCTTCCCTGAGCCCCAGAGCCAGACTCAGTGCCAGAGACCTGGCCGCTAGGGCCTTCCATCCCCCCCAACAGCATCCAAAACGGTATACTTGTTTTGAAGGGGAACGGCCATGAGGGATCCCTGCACTGTCTGCCTGTTTGTTTTCTTTCCCCTGACTGTAACCCAGCTACTCTTGTCCTGTACCTTGGGTGTGGTTATCTCCCTGAAACTCTTCTCTATCACCCCCTCTGCCTTCCGGATGATCCGAAGTTCATCCAGCTTCAGCTCCAGTTCCCTAACACGGTCTTTGAGGAGCTGGAGTTGGGTGCACTTCCCGCAGGTATAGTCAGCGGGGACACCGGTGGTATCCCTCACCACCCACATCCTACAGGAGGAGCATGCAACTGGCCTAGCCTCCATCCCCTCTTACCTTACAGAATATAGCTGCCCTGTGGACCAACTGGACCTCCTCCCTCCGACTCTGCACCCCGTCAGCTGCACCCTCTGTAAACTCCTAGCTCCCTTCTCACTCTTTGCGGAAATGTAGGAAACGAAATGAAAGGAGCGCCTTACTCCCTCACTTTTACTCGGCTCCCCATTGCCAAAATCTAGCCAAGAACTTCCAGGAACATGGCACAGGACATAAAAAAATCTATATTTTTATGTGATGGCACTTTTATGCATGTTTATTAATTGATAATGATATTGAAACAGTATAAACAAGTGCCAAGCTGTTGTTACAATATTCTGAATGACACTTGCAAACTAGGGAATTTCCCGTTGGATAATAAGAGGAAAATAAAACATGACTGAATTCAGTTTTGTGCAATCATTAGGGGCGGACTGAAAAGACTATCACTATCCAGACTAAAGAAAAGGTTTTGCTCTTTATTTAATCAATTTCCACATGTATGCTGGGAGGTCTTGTGGCGCAGTGGGTAGTGTGCCTGCCTCGGAGCCAAAAGCTCCGGGTTCGGGTCCCACTTCAGGATTTGATGGCCAAAGAAGATGCACTCATAACGAGGCTAAAGAGGTTCAGCAGCATCCTCAGAAATCCTTCCTGCACTACAATGGCAGACGGTAACAGAGGGAGAGACTCCTGGTCAGCCATGATTGTTGCAGAGCAGTGCCCCTCAAGCTATAAACATCGGGCAACAAGTTAGTCACCTGCTCCAGGAAAAACCTTGCTTTGGAATCAGACAAAAGTTTGCCTTGTGCACCACGAGGTGCAGGAAGAAAAGGAACAGCAGCATGTGTGCTGCTGCTACTCATCTCACCTCCTTGGACCCCCTCAATTGTCTTTGATTAATCAAACGGCTATGCTAGTCCGACATTCAATATTCGATGAGGGGAAATTTTCTGCAGCTAATTAGCCTGAAGCCATGGGGTAGAATTTTTCAATCCTCCCCCACCCCATGGTGGGTTTAATGGTGATAGGGCGTGGGGTAAAGGGGGAGGGTGATGGGGTGGTGGAGACCAACAACGCGGCAGTGTTGCTAACTTTTGGTTGGTTCAATTGGCTCTGTTTTATAACCTTTGCTCTGAGTCGCCAGGTATCTTTATGATACCGCCACGAGGTTCAAGTTCAAGTAATGATCAATAACTCAATACACCAATTAGTAAGATTCAAATCAAAGCACATTTATTACACACAGTAAATCACTACTCATGCATAAACTCTACTTTCTAAGCTATTTCTATCACTAACAGGCCAATTCTTAGCTTCGGGCTGGCCCACCAGGTCAGGGGAACAAATGGCCTTTCGTTCAGGTTCTGAGTCTGCGGGATTCAAAAGCTGGTATGGACTGGTAGCTAGGAGCGCCTATCTCGTAGCGAGCGTTGACTTGAAACTTACGTTCTTGGAGGCCGCCGGACAGGTCACTCTCAGGGGTTGCTTCGCGTTGCTGAGTGACCCGGTCAAGAAGGACGATTTGAACTTGGGGGCTTTACTTTATAGTCCCCAGGGGCTTCCCGCCTTTCGGGGCAGACCCCGTACCTGGTTTCAAGTGAGTGGACTTCGTTCTAAACGCTTGGTTCGATTTCTCCAATACTGGAGCAGTTCCCTGATCGATGGGCGGTCTTTAGGTGTCCGTTAACCTCTTTTGTGTTGGCTCCTGCTGGCGCCGAGGAGTCTGGCTTGGCCTTGTTTATCTCAAATGTTTCGATTGTTCCCGTGGATCGCTCATTAGTATGTAGATGGCCGCTACATTATTATGCAGATAGCTGCTTGTATCGATGCTATCTGGGCTTTTGCAGAGTCTAATACACAGTAAACTTACACCTGCTTGTTTCTGCCTGTGTTGGCTGAATTTCCCTTCAGCCTTTGCTGTTCTCCATTTTACGTCGGGAATTGGCCAACCCAGGTGGCTACAGCAGGATATGAAAAATCAGTTTCTCGCTGGTTTAAAATAACCGTGGGAACTTGTGCTACTGAATGCCATGACGGGTCAGCATTCCCTCCAGCGTGAAACTGGTTTGCATTCAGTTAATGGGATTCAGATGAAGGCCCATTTGGAACCTACAAATGTTGCTTATGGAGCCCAGTCCGGAATGAATGCTGCTCAAGTTCCTTCAAAGAGCTGTTGTTGCATGGTTATGTCATGTATTTATAATGATATAATGATATAATCCCCACAAAGGATTGGGTAAACACATTGTGGGTTCATTTAGAATTACTCGCCATATATGAGTAAATATCCATGGATATAGAGCTTGAAGACATCAGCAGCTGGGCTGTGGGTGCTGTGTTCTTTTCGCATGCCAATATGTACACTGTTTAAACATTTTGATTTTGGATAGTAGGTCAGCTGTATCCCAATTCAAACTGGGGAATTGTGTGGACATTCTGACAATATCCCTTTGACCATCCTTCTCCTATCGTACCTGGGATTAGTAGCCACCATGCCCCTCCATTCCAGTTGTAACCTGGCTTCACATTAATATTGGGGCCAATATTTTCAAACGCCAGAATCCGTCTTCAAACATGCCAATTGTACGTTCTAACAACATTTGGGTGGAGGCAAGGTTCTTAATATCTACATTCTGGTCTGTTCAAGGGGTCATCTCCCGAGGCTGCAGCCGGTATCCATGGTTACCGAGCAGCGCACTGTTCATTCCGGCGACTGCATCAAATAATAGTTGCTCGGTGGTCTGACACAAAATCTCTCTCACACAACTGCTCCCAGAGCATCTTGTGTTTATTTGTATTACTCTGCTCCGCAATCGAACACCAGCTGCTCATTAATGGTGTGAAAGATTTTCAATTCCTCTGTGCAGTGAGAATTTAACTGAGGTTCCTGGTGGCCACATGGGTACCATTAAGGTGACCCGACACTTTAGCAAAGCCTGTCAGCTGGTAAGTGTGCTGCAGCTGATGTTGTTTCCTCATTTCCATGGGGAAAAAAGATGAGAGTACTATCCCCTTGGCGAGCAAAGCCTTTTCACTTATCTTATGCATCAGCGGACTGAAGATTGACTGCTGCAGCAAATGTCACTCACGATGGGACAGATCCAGTCATCTTACAATTTAATATGGCAATAATATTTGCAGACATGGACAGGGTTGTCCCTGTGGTGGATATTGTGTGCATGTCAGACTCGAAATTAATCTCTTTTGAAATGTACTTGGGGAAGGTAGGTCTCAATGCAGACATACGCGAGTGCTCCCAGGTCAGAAGACTTAGGTTCCGAGATGGGACAAAGTGGATGCCAGATACTGAGGTGCAATCATACCTGCCATTGATCCTTCAGCACAAAGCCCCCTTTCTTATCCAAGTCAAGCACTGCCATTGGAATGCAGTGCGACTCTTGCAATATGGTCGCTCTTAATGAAGTGGCTGCTGACGAAAACAGCTATGTGGAGAACAACATAATACGCAAAGAGCTTTAAACACAACATTAATAGTCAATGACACTTCCAAATGAAGAGCAGGAAATTCCAGTGACAGCTGCTTCAAACACAGAGAAACATTGAAAGAGTCAACAGATTGTTGATTTCAACAAGGGACCAATTTTCAATTAATTGATGTAAAGAAACTGATTCAAGCCCTGCACAAAACCTCCAGATATTGGCTAATTTTCTAGCTCACTAAATTTGGCAGCCCAGGAATCAGGCATTTGGGCCTCATTTCCTCATTCAACACTGTTCGCTCCAAGAATGCAAGGGTGTGTTCTCTTACTGCTTTATCGGCGACTGAGCCATTATTAGCACAGATGGAGCTCTGTTTATAGGCTTTCAAGCCACAATTACCAGTTGTGGCTAGAGTTGCTGTGCCTCCAACTGGAGATCATGAAAGCGGAGCACAGCAGGGGTTACCACATGGAGCAAGAGGACAGTGTGTTCAATCGTGTCTAATACGGCAGAGAGGCCAAGAGGGATGGGGAGAAAAAAACCCAAATCTGGTCACACTCACAAAGGATGTTGTCTGACTTTAATTCTGGCCAATATTTGGCTATGAGGGGGGTGGAAAACTGGTTAGAAGACTTCAAATGTGGGAGAGATGGATACGTCTCTGAGAGGTCTAATTGTACTGATCCCTGGCTGCATGAATCTACTCTATAAAATATAACTGGGGTTGAGTGTTTTTTTTCTTTACTCTTTAATGGGATGTGGATATTGCTAGTGAGGCCAGCATTTGTTGCCCATCCCGGATTGCCCTGAACGGAATGACATAAGCGCATCAGACAGTTAAGAGGCAATCACATTTTGCTGTGGGCCTACAGTCACATGTAGGTCAGGTCAGGTAAGGGCGGCAGGTTTCCTTCCCTAAAGGACATTAGACAAGAGTTACACTGCATTCCAATGACAGATGGGTTTTTACAAAGTATCAACAATGGTTTCATGGTCATCATTAGACTTTTAATTCCAGATTCTCATTGAAATCCAAATCTCACCACCTGCCATGGGATATGAACCCCAGAGCAGTATCCAGTCCAGTGACAATACCACTATGCCACCACCTTCCCTAAGTCAAAAGAGCTCCTCCGATTAGGTGTCGAGATTTACTCTATCTAAAGTTACCTTTTGGTCAATGTGGACATGCCAAATTTCCTTAGTTTCCTGTGGAAGTATTGGCACTGTTGTGCTTTCTTGGTCATAGCGTCAACATGGGTGGATCAGCACAGATTGTTGGTGGAGTACACCTAGGAATTTGAAGCTGTCAACCATCTCCACCTCAGCACCATTGATGCAGACAGGGGTGTGTACGACACTTTGCTTCCTGAAGGCGATGACCAGCTCCTTAGTCTTGCTGACATTGAGGGAGAGATTGTTATTGTAGCATTATGCCACGAGGTTCTCTAGATTATTGCTTCACTTATAATAATCAACGTGAATCAACATAAAGCTTACTGCTGAAGCCTTCAACGATACTGGTGTTACCTCAAAACATTACAATTCTAATGCACTCCTGACTGATTTGCCATGTTCTACCCACCAGGGGAGGCAGTGGTGTAGTGGTATTGTCGTTGGACTAGTAGTCCAGAGACTCAGAGCCTTGATCTGCGGGCCCGGGTCCGAATCCCGCCATGACAGATGGTGAAATTTGAATTCAATTTAAAAACAAATCTGCAGTTAAAAGTCTAAAAGGTGACCATGAACCCATTTTCAATTGTTGTAAAAACCCACCTGGTTCAATAATATCCTTTAGGGAAGGAAATCTGTTGTCCTTACCTGGTCTGGCCTACATGTCACTCCAAATCCACAGCATGGTTGACTCTTAAAAGCTCTCAGGGATGGGTAATAAATACCCAGCCAGCGACACCCACATTCCATGGATGAATTTTTTAAAATTTAGATCCACCAAAACTCTGCTGTTGTATCCTCATTCCTAATTAACCCATTCACCCATCACTCTTGCTGACCTACACTGACTCCTAGCTAAGCAACACCTCAACTTTAAAATTTGCATCCTTGTTTTCAAACCCATCCACCACCTTTGTACCTTTGTAATCTCCTTCAGCCCCCCAACACTTTGAGATACCTGCACTTGTCTCATTCTGCTTCTTTAAGCATTCTCAATTGTAACCATTCTCCTCTGGAGGGGTTGCCACATGGAGCACAGCAGGGGTTGCCACATGGGGCCAATCTTTGGCTACCTGCCCTAATATCTCCTTATGTGAATGTCAAATTTTGTTTTATAATGCTCAGTGAACCCTATTGGGGCATTTTATGATGTAAATTGTGCTATATAGATCCAAGTTATTATAGATCCAAGGTCTTAAAAAGCACTGAATTCTGAGCGGCAGCATTCTATACCAGAATTGGTCAGAACATTGAATATAGGAGTTAGGACGTCTTGTTGAAGTTGTACAAGACATTGGTACGGCCACACTTGGAATACTGTGTGCAGTTCTGGTCACCCTATTATAGAAAGGATATTATTAAACTAGAAAGAGTGCAGAAAAGATTTACTAGGATGTTGCCGGGACTTGATGGTTTGAGTTATAAGGAGAGGCTGGATAGACTGGGACTTTTTTCCCTGGAGCGTAGGAGGCTTAGGGGTGATCTTATAGAGGTCTATAAAATAATGAGGGGCATAGATAAGGTAGATAGTCAACATCTTTTCCCAAAGGTAGGGGAGTCTAAAACTAGAGGGCATAGGTTTAAGGTGAGAGGGGAGAGATTCAGAAGGGCCCAGAGGGGCAATTTCTTCACTCAGAGGGTAGTGAGTGTCTGGAATGGGCTGCCAGAGGTAGTAGTAGAAGCGGGTACAATTGTGTCTTTCAAAAAGCATTTAGATGGTTACATGGGTAAGATGGGTATAGAGGGTTATGGGCCAAGTGCGGGCAACTGGGACTAGCTTAATGGTAAAAAACTGGGCGGCATGGACTGGTTGGGCCGAAGGGCCTGTTTCCATGCTGTAAACTTCTATGATTCTATGATTCTATACCAGAAATCAAACTCATACCAGAAGCCACAAAATTGTGGAACCTGCAAACTTGTGCAACAGGAATGATATTTTCGAGGTACAACTCACCCATATTTATGGTTCTTGTGAATTATGGTTGTTCCATGCCTGTGAAATGACTGCTATAATTCAGTCACCTGTGAGATTTCCTCCTTAGCTGTCGGAGTCACTTTAACATAACTTCTAGCTGCAATTCCATGAAGAATGGCTATGAGAAAATAACACTGTTATGATCAGATAAAAAAAAAGACCCAAGGGACCTTGAAATCACATAAAACAAATCAATCTTGCAGAGCACATTAACTTACACAGTTGGCATTTTCACAGACATGGTCTGAAGCTTTCTGATGTCTACCGTATATAATTGCTGTTGGGGCCCCATATCACAGCTCACTACAGACCAGGACAAAATAATCATTGTGGTATAGATAGTAGCCATCTCGAATTAAAATATTGTTTCCTTGGAATTCTGCAGGGAATAACACATTGCACAAAGAATCGGGGCTGGGTTTTCCTTTTCAGAGACTAAGGGCTGGATTCTCCGGTCTCCGACGCCAAAATCGCGTTCAGCGGTCGGTCGGAGAACCCCGTTGGCACCCAAATCGGGGGCGGTGCCGCTTTTGCGATGCTCCGCCCCCTCCAGTGGACGACCTGAGGACATTACCTGAGGTTCTCCCCCAATGCTCCGCTCCCGATGGGCCGAGTTCCCGACGGTGTGGGTCTCTCATGCTATTTTATTTCGGGAACCCGGTGTGGCAGCTGGGGACTGAGTCCAGCGCCGCCACAGTCGGGGGGTGGCGGGAGCTGATCTGCAGGCAGGGGGGTCTTTGGCGGGGGCTGGAGGCACTGGTGGGGGGCTGTCCGGGGGTGGCGAGCCTGGCCAAAGGGCGGCACTATTTGGTAGGCCGGTCCGCGGGCAGTCCGTGCCATGGTGCACGCCGCGGCCGCTGTAGGCCGCCACCGTACGCATGCGCGGCCATGGACCGGGCAATTCAAAGGCCGTACCCGCAGTTAGAGCCGGGGGCTCTACGCTGTGAGCCTGCTAGCCCCCCACCAGAGGGAGGATCGGTGGAGGTGTTGCGCCATTTTTTCGGGTGTGAAACGCCATTCTTCCCACGCTGGCGTCAGCACATAATCTCCCAAACGGAGAATCCAGCCCGCAGTGCTGATGCCGGGACTGAATCAGTGGTGCCGCCGGTCCCGGAGCAATTCGGGATCCTTTAGTGGGCGAGCACCGGCACCACATGGAACTAGTGCAATTCCAATGAAAAATGGTGTCCGATTTGCCGGGGTCGGGATTGGCACTCAAGAGGCTGACAAGCTGCGGCCATATATAAGCATCCACTCCCCATACACATCCATCTCAGCCAACAAGATGGCAACCCGAAGAGTGGCACCCCATTTCGTAGATGTGGAGCTGGAGACCCTGAATGATTCCGTGGAGGAGAGGCAGGTCACCCGGTTCCCCGGGGTAGGAAGGAGGCTGCCACTCGCTGCCGTACACTGGGCCTGGGCGCAGGTGGTAGAGGCCATGAGAGCCATGGCCCCACCACCAGGACCAGCCAGCAATGCAGGAAAAAGTAGCACAACCTCCTCAGGGCGGCCGGGGTGAGAAGCCAGCAGCACATCCCTGGCACCAACTCCCATCCCCCACACACCCATAACCAACCCCAGCACCCCCCCCCCCCACCTGAAGGGCAACCAAACAGCACACATTGGCAGTCTGCTCTCACCCCTCCCTGCACCACATGCCAGCACCAAACTGCTCGCCACAGCCATGTGCCCTGTTCACAAAGACCACCAGCTGCCCACCCCTTGTGCTGCCCATGTCCGACTGCCATGGGTTGCTGTACCTCACCAAATTGGCATCTTCACGTGCAAGGCAAGATTGTGAATATTATTTGAATTTGGGACCATCACAGACAAATCCTGCCTTGTCCTCTTGAAACATCCAACATGCGTACTTTCCAACATGGGTACCTGCCATCAGTTAGGTTCAGGCTCCTGGGCAAGCACCACTGATGCCAACTGTGGTCTATGTCTGACCAGGCTGCTATTTACTAACTCAACACAGATGAGTCAGAAAACCTGAAGCATTCTCAGTATCGTCTCATCGCTTTCACATAGCGCACTAATTTACGGGGAAACAATGTAGGAAAGTAGAAAGTAGAAACATTTTCCATGAAGAGAATACTTCCTCACATTATGTATGATCTGCTATTTTATAGTCGCTGCCTAAGACCTCAAGAGTAAGTGTTTTATAAACATATCCCCTGTTCTCTAAAAGAAATTCAAGTAAAACTTTTTACATAAAGTAAAATACTGCTGATGATGGAATTCTGAAACAGAAACTGATAGAAACACTCGAAAGGTAAGGCAGCATCTGTGGAGAAAGAAAATAGTCTTGGCCTGCTGAGTGACCTCCAACACCTTCAATTTTTGTTCAAAATAGTTTACATAATCTTGCTTATTATGCCAATTAGACTATTTCAATTACTCAGTACTTAAATTCCTTGGCATTAAAACACTCATGCTCTGGGTGTTCAAGTATCTGTAGTCTTTAGTCTAATCCTCAGTATCGCTGCTAATCAGATATTTGTCTAGATCTTGTTGTAAACTGGTAATTGGCACCACATGAATTTATATCTGAGAATCAGTTTAATAGATTCAAAATGTGTGACCTTGAGTCTAACTTGAAGCTCGTTGATTGTTTGCTTGTGTCATTTTAATTCTGTGCTCACTGTCAAACGTTAACTCTGTCTACGCCTCCCGCTGCCTTGGGAAAGGGGGCAGCATAAGCAAAGACCCCTCCCACCCGGATTATTCTCTCTTCCATTCGGGCAGGAGATACAAAAGTCTGAGAACACACACTAACAGATTCAAAAACAGCTTCTTCCCCGCTGTTACCAGACTCCTAAATGACCCTCTTATGGACTAAACTGTTCTCTCCATTCATCTTCTCTATTGTGTAGCACTACACTCCGTATGCTTCACCCGATGTCTATGTATTTCCATTGTGTATTAATCGTACGTCCTATGTTTTTTCATGTATGGAACGATCTGCCTGCACTGCATGCAGAACAATACTTTTCACTGTACCTCGGTACATGTGACAATAATTCTAAATCTAAATCTAAATTTCAAGAAAGTATATCCTTCATTTTTTTCCACATGCATTCTTCTTAGCATTCTCTTTTTCTTCCTTCCATTGGAAACATGTCTGTGTGTCTGTAACTTGGTGGCTTCGGTCTTAGAATCATCCTCGTTGCTCATCCTTGAACTGTCTCCTGCGCATCAAGTGTTCACAGAGCAGGTAAATTATTCTAAAGCTAGGATTGTACACGTACAGTTTTCAGATGAAAGGGCTGGGGATAATTGTCCGAGCACCTATTTTCAAAAAGAGTGGCACTTAGATCCAGATGACTTTGTCAATTGAACTAAAGAACAGGTGTAATCATGGAAACTATACTAGGTTATAAATTGGAAGACTATTCGTGGAAAAATAACAAGATAAGAAACAAGTCAGCATGGATTTAGAATGAGAAGGTAATTCCTGATAATTCTTCCGATTTGTCTGAGTATTCTCCGAGCTTCTGCCTTCTCCTTCACATTCCCATCATCCTCCTCATCAAAGTGCACGAACATTAGGATTCCAGGAGTGAAATTCACTACAGTTTCCTAAAATTTTTAAAGATTCGGTACTGAATTTAGAAATGTACTTTAATGGCTTAGTTTTCAAGAGGATCAGATATGGACAGTCATGTCTAAGCGTTACTTACTTATAGGATTACTGAACAAAGTCTCTCGATATAGTCTCACTTCTGTGACTTAATTCGGGTCTCAACACTAGCACTATTATAGACTTGATCCTTCGCGAGCGCAGAAACCTGGCACAAAGTGACCACATCGCTTGCATCTATTTATGTGGTTCAGGAAGGGCAACGGTGGTCACAGTTAGGGTAATTCAAGAAACATTCTGATGGGCATTATTCAGGTGGATTTAGGTGTAAGGAAGAAATGAAACATTTCAATTAATATTGGTAAGTGTAACATTTTTCAGAGTACTTTCAAAATATTCATCGCAGATATTCAATGAGCAGGATTGATTGGCAGAGGGCACTTTGAAAGGCACCTAGAGGTGATGATAGAGTATTTTCAATCTGGCAAAATAATTAATTTAAAACAAATACTTTGGACATATATAAAGCAAATTACTGCAGATGCTGGAATCTGAAGCAAAAACATGGGGCGGGATTCTCCGACCCCCTGTCGGGTCGTATAGTCGTCGGGGGGGGTGGCGTGAATCCCGCCCTCGTCGGCCACCGAATTCTCCAGCACCGGATATTCGGCGGGGGTGGGAATCGCGCCGCGCCGGTTGGCGGGCCCTCCCCCGGCGATTCGCCGGCCGGTGATGGGCTGAAGTCCCGCTGCTGTCAGGCCAGTCCGCCGGCATGAATCAAACCATCTACCTTACCGGCAGGACTGGCGGCGCGGGTGGGCTCCGGGGTCCTGGGGGGGGGGCGCGGGGCAACCTGGCCCCGGGTGGTGCCCCCACAGTGGCATGGCCCGCGATCGGGGCCCACCGATCCGCGGGCGGGCCTGTGCCGTGGGGGCACTCTTTTCCTTCCGCCTCGGCCATAGCCTCCGCGATGGCCAATGCGGAAGTGACCCCCTCCTGCGCATGCGCAGGGATGACGTCAGCAGCCGCTGACGCTCCCGCGCATGCGCGGACCTACGCCGGCCGGTGGAATCCCTTCGGCCCCGGCTGGCGTGGCACCAAAGGCCTTTCCTGCCGGCCGGCGGCGCGCCAACCACTCCTCGCCCCTCAAGGTGCTGGCTTGGCCCCTAAAGGTGCGGAGAATTCTGCACCTTTGGGGCGGCCCGACACCGGAGTGGTTCCTGCCACTCCATCCCGCCGGGACCCCCTGCCCCACTGGGTAGGGAGAATCCTGGCCATGAAGTGCTGGACAATCTCAGCGGGTCTGACAGCATCTGTGGAGGGAGAAGAGTTCTAACTATTCGAGTCTGGATGACTCATTGTCAAAGCTGGAGAGAACTGGAAATGGGGTCAGATTTATACTGTAGTTGGGGGGAGGTGGGGAGGAGTGGTGGGGCTTGACATGGCCAGTGATGGGTGGAATTTGGTAAAGATGTCAAGGACAGAAGACAAAAGGAATGTAAATGACGTGATTAAGGCTAAGAAGGCTGCTGATCGTGGCACATAAAGAGATTAGAATGTGTGAAAGGCAGAACAAAGTTGATCAGAGTGTCAAAGGACAACTAGGAACAGAAGGCCCAAGTGGAGTTGGGGGTGGGGGGGGGGGGGGGGGGGGGAGAGAAACAATGGTGAGGGAAAAACAGATTAACGGTAGAAATGAAAATAAACTGATAGAAATTTTAAAAAGGGGGGTTGACGCTGGGGGAGAGAGTTCACAGTCAGGGGCCTTGGACGAGCACCATTTGGTACTGGTCTCCAGAAACGTGAACCAAAGGGAATCAGAGGCCCCCAGCTGTATCCCTTTGGGCAGGGTGATGCCCTAGCACTGCTGGTGCCACCTAGGTACCCTGGCAGTGCCAGACTGGCACCTTGGCAGTGCCACCTGGGTGTCAGATTGGCACTGCCAATGTGCCCAAATGGCACTTCCAGCTGGCAGGGGCACTGCCATGGTGTCAGATTGGCAGTGTCAAGGTGCCAAGCTGGCATTTTGTGCGTGCGTGCGATCGGACTGGAGTTGCCCACCGTGTGTGTTAGAGGGTGCGGGGGGGAGGGTGGGGGGAAGGGCGGGGGGACACTCCCATGTTGTGTTCGGGCTGGGTGGAGGTCAAGGTTTTTTTTGTGGGCCTCAAGAGATTGGGAAGCCAATACTACAAAGGGCAGTTCCAGCAAGCGGAGCTCCCCTTTGTAACAGACGGGGCTATATGCGGCCTCGGCCACGCGTTTACCATTTAGGCCCCTTATTCAACACGAGTAGCGTTGAATAGCTACTTCGAGTGCCGGGAAACTCGCGGCTAAACGCGCTCGCTAGGGAACTTTGTTCCCTTTTGGGCAGATCGCGCCCATAGCCGGATCATGAGAATGTAATTCTCTGGAATTTCTCCTGGAGCTTCGGAATACCCTAGACGAAGCGTCACTTGGAACATGGTTTTCAATTTTGGTCAGTACATTTCAAAAACTTACACATAAATTAGTTTAGTGTAAGAGAACCACAGGACTGGTGCAAAATGTAAAATAGATCAGCTATGAGGAAGGATTGGAGGAACTCAACCACGACAGACTCCACTGAGGTATATAAAGTATTAAATGAGATTGACAAGATAAACCAGGATTACCTTACACTAAGCCAGTAGAGTAGCACCAGAATGTTTAAGGGATGATTAGAAGGCCTGTGTGGAATATTCAAGATTCTAGTGCCTGATACATTTAAAATGGACAACACAAGGGGCTGGATTCTCTGATTTTGAGACTAAGTGCTGACACCGGCGTGGGAACAGTGGCGTTCTACGCCCGAAAAAACAGCGCCAAACCTCCACCGATCCTCCATCTGGTGGGGGGCTAGCAGGCTCACAGTGTAGAGCCCTCGGCCTGTAGCTGTGGATACGGCCATGTGAATTGCCGGGTCCGTGGCTGCGCATGCGCACGGTGGTGGCCTACAGCGGCCGCGTCATGCAACATGGCGCCGGTTGCGCGTGGACCCGGCCTGCCAAATAGTGTCCCGCCTTTGGTCAGGTTCACCACCCCCGGATCACCCCCCACCAGTGCCCCCAGCTCACACCAAATCCCCCCCTGCCTGTGGATCGGCTCCCACCTGACTGTGGAGGCGCTGGACTCTGTCCGCAGCCGCCACGCCGGATTCCCGAAAAAAGATAACATGAGTGACCTAGGCCGTCTGGAACTCGGCCCATCGGGGGCGGAGCATCGGCGGAGGGCCTCACGTGACATCCTGAGACCATCCATATGGCGTGCGAGTACGGCGTTTTGGAGGGGGCGGAGCATCGCAAAAGCGATGCCGCCGCCGATTACGGCGCCAACGGGGATTGTCCGGCCGATCACCGAACGTGATTCCGGCATCGGAGATGGGAGAATCCCGCCCAAGCAGTTGGATGTAACTCACTGACAAGCTCCTGAAGGATCCAATCAAGGAATCAGCTGCTGCAATTTTAAAGAGTGAAAGATATTTGAAATAACTTCGCCACTGAAATGGTGATGAATGTTTGGAATAATTTGCCAGACAGGGTGGTATAGGCAGAAAAGTTGGTGATGTTCATAATGCAGGTGAGTTCCGTGTAAAGGATAGCTAGGGCAGTGGCGACGTGAGTTTCAAAGGATTGAAGGGGCCGTTTCTTCTTCTTAAATTTTCTTATGTTTTTAAAGCAAGAGTAACCAAGAGGACAATAAAACAACGAATAGGTCTCAGTTCCCAAGTATTTAATATTGTCATTAATATTCTTCTTTTTTTTTTTAGTTAATCAGAGGTCATTAGCCTCGTAACAGAGAATTAAAGTGAATTGATTAGAATGAGATTGTTTCAATGTAAATAACATCTTACTATAGAAATTAGAAGTCTACAATGAAACACAACCTTAGAAGCTTCCAAGCTCAAAAAAAAACATCATCATGTAGCTCATGACAGTATTAAGGCTGATTCACCTCTATTAATTGCCTGTGATCCCATTTCAAACTGAAGACATTTATTGGTGCAGTGGGTATTATAAGTGATAAGTGACCTTTGAAAGTGGTAGAACCCCAGAGACTGCGACTTTGACTAGTTTGCCCATGACAGCTTGGCCGAATGCCAAGTGGGAAGTTCATCCTGCTGTCACAATGAAGCACCATCACAATCTCTAGATATGCAGCAGGAGCATAGAAAGTTCTAAAAGTGTATTGAAGAAGACTGAGTGAGGAGAATGTCAATTGCTCTGTTTATATAATTCAGCCAATAACTAAAAAAGGAATTGTAAAAAATATTGAAAACTGTATTTCCCGATACAGATCTCTTAAGTCATTGATCGTCAATGAAACTATATTTTTCTGAAGCGATAGGCAATTTCTGCAATATTCACTTAAAGTGCCAGTTAACGTCCAAAGTAAACTAAATGTATCGAACTAAAAAAATGTAGTTCTACCTATGGGTTGCTGACGGCTTCTAGTTGCTGCACACTGAATAATGTAGAATAGAAACAGAAAACGCCAGAAATGCAAATCTGTCAGCATCTGCATAGAGAAAAAGACAGGTTAATGTAGACCTTCCATCAGAACAGGAGGCAAACAAACACTTTTTATAGGACTGAGCACAGTGAATTCAGATGTGGGAGGGGAACACTTTTCAGAAAAAGACAACTAATGGTGTTAATCATCAGCAACAGCTTTAATTGGCTTTTTGAAAAAGTCCAACATGTTTTATTTGAAGAGCACAAGTATTACTTATCTGATTTAGTGAATGCCGTACATTTTTTAAAATAGCATCATTTGGACATTTTGCAATAATTTTAATGATAATATAAAATCGCCTCTGAATTCAGACAAAGACGCAAAATAACCAATAAATGTATTCTTATTTTGATAATTGGACCACAAAGATAATCCTGACAATTATAACCGATTCATTGTTATTCTTTCCTTATGAGTTGTGTATTTTCCAAGAGATGAAAATTACAGTTAATGTCCTGGAGAATGACAGTAAACTTAATCGGATTTTTAAAATACAACTGAGATTTTGGGGTGAAATTACATTCCCCGTCGATACATTTGAGGGCAGAGTGCTTGTAATATAAAATGGGTGGTCCGCCTGCTGCTTTCCTACCTGTCGTGTTGGGTGTTCCGATACACAAACGAACCAACACGGTTGTAGACGGTACAACTCTATTGTATTATTCTGTACAATAATAACTATTAACTTCTGGCTGTGGTTCGTACTTCACCAGCTAACCTGTGGACCCAGCCCTAGCACTATCTGTGAGGCACTCAGCACATGGTGTATGTCTGAGTGGCACGCTGTGAGCTCTGTGCTCTGAGCTATCTCCTGGTAGAATGAGCAGGAACTGTGGTGTTCCCTGTTTTATAGTGCGTGTGCTCTCACTGGTGATTGGCTGCGATGTTGTGTGTGTGTTGGTTGGTCCAACTACCTGTCCATCAGTGTGTGTGTGATTGCATCATAATATGTTAATGTGGATATCATGACATCCCCCCTTTTCACAAGGATATGTGCCTACATGGTAATAAATATTGGTGTGTACTGAGTGCATCTGAGTATGTGTGTGCAATATTTACAACATGTACATGAGGCTAAACTATATACATAGGAAGGTGTCAGGTGCAACAGAGCAACGAGGTTGTACCATAAACAAAATAAGTGCAATCAGCAAATATCGAAAGAGAACTTCTGGAATGACAAGAAAGAAACACGTTAACAGTATTGCAAAACAATTCAGTGAGTCCAATGTGCAAACAGGCTCATAAGTCCAGTCTATTAGGTGGGTGACGAATTCGGGTTGACCGCCTCAAGGGTGGGTCAGGATCCACCGGCTGAGGAATGGGCCTGGCCACGCGCGAGAGAGGAATAGGCAGAGTGGCAGGAAGCTCAACGAAGTCGACATCAGGGACAACAGGAGGGCGTGGCACCAGTGCATGATCACGTAGCGAGCGCGGAAGCAGCCGAAGGGCCCGCCGATTACGCCGGCGAATGGAGCCATCAGGCAGGCGAACCAGGAACGAGCGGGGAGCCACGCGGCAGAGAACCTCGGTGGTTGCCGACCAGCCACCCTCCGGTAGGTGTATGCGGACGTTGTCTCCAGGCGCCAGGGCAGGAAGATCAGTTGCCCGAGCGTCATGTACCACCTTCTGCTGAGCACGCTGTTGTTGCATCCTTTGCAGTACTGGAGCATGGTCGAGTTTAGGAACATGAATGGACGGCACAGTGGTCCTGAGGGTGCGACCCATCAACAGCTGGGCTGGTGAGAGGCCTGTGGACAGTGGGGCCGAGCGATAGGCCAGCAGGGCTAAACAGAAGTCAGATCCGGCATCAGCAGCCTTGCAGAGGAGCTGCTTCACGATATGGACGCCCTTTTCCAGCTTGCCATTCGACTGGGGATGCAAAGAGCTGGACGTCACATGTATGAAGTCGTATGAAGCGACAAAAGAAGACGATTCTTGGCTCGCAAAACAGGGCCCGTTGTCAGACATGACGGTGAGCAGAATTCCATGGCGAGCGAAGGTTTCTTTGCATGCTCTGATGACAGCTGATGATGTCAAGTCGTGCACGCGTATGACCTCCGGATAATTGGAAAAATAGTCAATTATAATGACGTAGTCCCTGCCAAGCGCATGAAAGAGGTCCACACCCACCTTTGCCCAGGGGGACGTTACCAACTCATGGGGCTGAAGTGTCTCAGGGGGTTGCGGCGGCTGAAACCTTTGGCAGGTGGGGCAGTTGAGCACCATGTTAGCGATGTCGTCGCTGATGCCCGGCCAGTACACAGCCTCTCGGGCCCTCCGCCTGCACTTTTCAGCTCCGAGATGGCCTTCGTGCAATTGTTCGAGGACAAGCCAGTGCATGCTGTGTGGGATCACAATCCGGTCCAACTTTAGGAGGACACCATCAATGACGGCCAAGTCGTCCCGGACATTGTAAAATTGTGGGCACTGCGCCTTGAGCCACCCTTCCGTCATGTGGTGCATCACACGTTGTAGAAGGGGGTCAGCCGCAGTCTCACGGCGAATGTGGGCCAGACGTACATCAGTAGCCGGCAGATTGGCCGATGTGAAGGCTACTTGTGCGTCAACCCGACAAACGAACCCCTCCGATTCGGGCGGTGTGTTAACCGCCCTGGACAGAGCATCTGCGATGATGAGGTCCTTTCCCGGGGTGTAGACAAGTTGGAAGTCGTACCTCCGGAGCTTGAGCAGAATGCGCTGGAGGCGAGGGGTCATATCGTTGAGGTCCTTCTGAATGATGGCGACCAGGGGGCGATGGTCGGTCTCCACAGTGAACTGCGGAAGACCATACACATAATCGTGGAATTTGTCGATGCCGGTCAACAAACCCAGGCACTCCTTTTCAATCTGCGCATAGCGCTGTTCGGTGGGGGTCATGGCCCGCGAGGCATAGGCGACCGGGGCCCATGATGCAGTGTCGCCCCGTTGAAAGAGTACCGCCCAATGCCGGACTGGCTGGCATCAGTCGAGATCTTTGTGTCCCGAGTGGTGTCGAAGAACGCCAATACCGGGGCGGTGGTGAGCTTGTTCTTGAGCTCCTCCCATTCCTTCTGGTGTGCGGGCAGCCACTGGAATTCCGTTGTCTTCCTGACCAGGTGGCGAAGAGCCGTTGTGTGCGAGGCAAGGTTGGGAATAAACTTCCCCAGGAAGTTGACCATCCCGAGGAAGCGTAGCACTGCCTTCTTGTGTGCCGGCTGCGGCATGGCTGCGATGGCTGCCACTTTGTCGGCATCCGGCCGCATCCCTGACCGGGATATGTGATCCCCCAGAAACTTTAGCTCAGTTTGGCCAAAAGAGCACTTGGCTCGGTTCAGGCGCAGGCCCTGATCTCGTATCCGTGCAAAGACACGCTGGAGACGACTGATGTGCTCCTGTGGTGTGGTGGACCAGATGATGACGTCGTCAACATAGACTCGTACCCCTTCGATGCCCTCCATCATCTGTTCCATGATGCAATGAAACACCTCGGATGCCGAGATGATGCCAAACAGCATCCTATTGTAGCAGTATCTGCCAAAGGGAGTGTTGAAAGTGCACAGCTTCCTGCTGGACTGATCCAGTTGAATCTGCCAAAAACCCTTTGAGGCATCAAGCTTGGTGAAAATTTTAGCCCGGGCCATTTCGCTCGTGATTTCTTCCCGTTTGGGTATGGGGTAGTGTTCCCTCATGATGTTATTGTTCAGGTCTTTCGGGTCGATGCAGATCCGGAGCTCGACGGAGGGCTTTTTTACGCACACCATGGAGCTGACCCATTGCGTTGGCTCCGTGACCCGGGAAAGCACTCCTTGGTCCTGCAGCTGATGCTTCAGGCGGTCCTTGAGTGGTGCTGGGACTCTACGAGGTGCATGAATGACCGGGGTGGCGTCCGGTTTGAGCCGTATTCTGTAAGTGTAGGGCAGTGTGCCCATGCCCTCGAAAACCTCCTGGTTGTGGGCGAGGAGCGAGTGGAGCTGCGCCCTAAAGTCTGCATCCGGGAAATCGGAAGTGCCTTCTGGAGACAAAGTGTGTACCCACTGAACGAGGTGGAGGATCTTGCACGCCTGTGTGCCTAACAGAGAGTCCTTCGAGGATCCAACTATCTCAAAAGGCAGGGTGGCTGTATGTGAATTGTGTGTAACCTCGAGCTGGCAGGACCCCATGGCCGGGATAACGTTTCCGTTATAATCAACCAGCTGACAGTGGGATGGCAGAATCGGTGGTTAAACCTTCAAGGTGTGGAAGGCTGACCATGCAATAAGATTGGCGGAGGCACCAGTGTCTAAGCGGAATGTGATTGGTGATCGGTTGACCGTTAGGGTGGCACACCATTCATCGCCCGGATTAATGCTGTGCACTGGCATCGGCTGGTGGGTCCGGCTTGGGGACATCCGGTTCTTGTTTATTACCCCAACACGGAAGGGTTCCCGGTCGTCTGTATCACCGGTCAGCACGTCGTCAGGGTATGACTCGGTGTATGGGGGCTGAATGGCCCGCACGTCCCTGCGAGGCTGGCGGAATTGCGGAGAGTTGGCAGGTTGAGCTGCTCGACAGCAGGCAGCGTAGTGGCCCATCTTGCCACAGCGGAGGCATTGTCGCGCTTTGGCCGGACATTGCCGCTTTAAGTGTGCGGATCCACAGTTGCCGTACGTCATGACGTCATGGCGTCGTTGCGCCACCGCGCATGCGTGGTGCGGTCCTGCATAGAGCGCGCCTGCGCATCCCGTCCCTCTGCGTCGACGTCCCCTCGTTTGGCGCGTACAAGCGCGGGAGGCCTTGGAAAGCGCGCAAAATGGCCGCCCTCGTCCGGGCCGCGGGCCGGGAGGAACTCGATCGACTGGACCCGCTCGGCCTCATAGGACCCCTGCCATGCCGATTCAGCTGCCTGGAATTGGGAGTACCGGCTGGTCGCGTTTTCGTGGAGGACGCAGGTCTCGATGGCGGTGGCTAGGGTGAGGGCTTTATTTTGAGGAGCTACTGGCGTAGGGTGTCCGAGGTGACCCCAAAAACTATCTGATCCCGAATCATAGAGTCGGAGGTGGCCTCATAGCCGCAGGACTGCGCGAGGATACGGAGGTGTGTCATATAAGATTGAAAAGGCTCATCCTTACCCTGCAGGCGCTGCTGGAAGAGGTACCTCTCGCAGCTCTCATTAACTTCCACGCCGAAGTATTCCTCAAATTTTAGAAGGACCGTCTTGTACTTCGGCTTGTCCTCACCTTCCGCGAATGCCAGGGAGTTGTAGATGTGGATGGCATGTTGCATGTTGCCCCGCCGTGGAGAGGAGGAGGGCGATCTTCCTGGTGTTCGATGCATTCTCCCTGTCTGTGGCTTCTAGGAAGAGTTGGAAGCGCTGTTTAAACAGCTTCCAGTTTACGCCAATATTTCCAGCGAGCCGGAGCGGCTGCAGCGGGCTGGTGGTTTCCATGGCGCAGGATGGCAGGTTTCTGAAGAGGTGCAGGTAGGTCTCACAGTCGCTGGCGAGTTTCCAGACCTGGTATCATGTCGTGTTGGGTGTTCCGATACACAAACGAACCAACACGGTTGTAGGTGGTACAACTCTGTTTTATTATTCTGTACAATAACAACTGTTAACTTCTGGCTGTGGTTCGTACTTCACCAGTTAACCTGTGGACCCAGCCCTTGCACTATCTTAGAGAGGCATTCAGCACATGGTGTATGTCTGAGTGGCACGCTGTGAACTCTGTGCTCTGAGCTATCTCCTGGTAGAATGAGCGGGAACTGTGGTGTTCCCTGTTTTATAGTGCGTGTGCTCGCACTGGTGATTGGCTGCGATGTTGTGTGTGTGTTGGTTGGTCCAACTACCTGTCCATCAGTGTGTGTGTGATTGCATCATATGTTAATGTGGATATCATGACACTACCCACCCACAACTTGTCTTCTATATTACAGTGGGTGGGCAATGTGTCAGACACCCCTCTCAACTTGGGCCCCTGCCACGATTTTACACATGGCTGGGGAAGGCGGTGGCAAGGGGAGCAGACTGGCACTTTAACTGTGTGGGCTGCTATCGGGAAGAAAGGAGAGGTACCTTCTTTAATGATGAAGCCCGTTGCCAGTGGAGTTACCTTCTCTCTCCCCACTCTCACCCCTCTTCCACCCCCTACTCCTATGATTGCCTTGCTTTTTATCCCTCCTGCAGACCTTTCAAATCCAGCCCCCACCAACCTTCCACTCCTTATCTTGAACCCCACCCACATCTCATGGGGGTCTGCCAGACAAGCCTGACCAAAAACGCTGATTAACCTCATTTCACAGTAACTTCACTGCAGTGTTAATGTAAGCCTACTTGTGACACTAATAAAAATTCTTATTATTATCCATTACTTTTTCAACTTTGTGGACTGCCTGTAGTTCTACTTGTGTCCACTTGATTCTGGTGCTGCTGGGTTGCAGAGCTGTTGGTTAATCAGATTGTCCGGTAGCTTTCTAGAATGGGGGGGGGGAGCGGATGAAGAGTGGGGGGAGATAAGCCCTACTATAATCCGATTAAGGATGCCCCTCCACCCAATGTATTAGGGCTGTGGGGCAGCTGGGTTTCTGGTCGGCGCAATGCTGAGGGACCCTTCAGCTAGAGGTGTGCCTGTCATCCATCCCCTACCCCCTGGCAAAATTCACCTTTTAAATAAGTGTGGTAAATATGCAATCAGATAACATGCTAAGCTGCAACTGAGCGTTTATTAAAGACTTGCTGAATGTGATTTCCCTTCCAGCAGGTTTTACAACAAAAACACATTTCACTGAAGGTCTTTCACATCTTATTTTATTTGCTTTCAGATCCAGGACTGTTATCAATGAACACTTGAGAAGCTGACACTCCTTGTTGACACTTGGTTTGACGTGAACCAGTTTCTTTTAAAAAGTGCTTTCATATTCTTATATATATTCTGGACAAGCCCTCAGGTTTAAGTTTCTGCAAGCTAATCCTTGAAAGATAAAAGAGACAGCTGCTCCTGACCTGAATGCTGTAGCACACTAGCAGACTGTGAATGTAATGGCGCAGTGATCTTTCTTTCCAAGTCTGAAGTGATGTAAAGGATGAAGTGTAAAATGTAACTATAGTTATCTATGGGTCAGTGCACTGATGACAGCAGTAGCTATTCTTTGTCTCCCCATCACTATTTTTTGCTTTATTCTTTTTTTCTGAAGCAGAGTGAGTAATTATAAAGCAAACCTTCATAAAATAAAGACCCAGTTAAATCTGATCAATGAGATCAATCCCGTGTTGGAGTTTTGGCTGGACGTGAAGATCTCAGAATGGAACCCTGGCTCAAAATATCCTGGGCGGGATTCTCCATCAGCCAACGCCGGAATCGGGTAACGCGATTGGGCGGAGAATCAATTTTGTCGACGGAATCATGGCGGCCGCCGGTTTCATGCCAAGTTGCAATTCTCCGGTGCCTCGACAGTGGCGTCAATGCATTCCAGAACACACTTACAGTAAACGACGTTGACATACCATTAGCGGGCCTGACCCCGTATTCTTTGGGGCCTCCGCGATGCTCCGCCTCTACTGGGAATTTCTGACAGTGAGGTTCACTTGTGCTTTTAAAAATCGGATAACAGGCGCCGTGGCTGTTGAAGGAGAGAGGGGGTTACAGAAAGTTTGCTGATAATCGTGCCACTGGCCGGGGGGCTTCTGCCAGGGCCGGGAGGAGTAGCAGCGGTGGCCAGGACGTGGGCTGTGGGCTCAGGGTGGTTGGGCACAGTGCATCATTGTCTCAGCCGGCAAGGCAGCCATGCATCTGCGCACGCCGCTGACTGCCCACAATGAACGTAGGGCCACAGGTCGTATGGGTGTCACCCCAGGGTTACCCCCAAGATGCCCTCTGGCCCCAGCCGAACATCAGCGGGAAGGATTGGATTGGATTGGATTTGTTTTTTGTCACGTGTACCGAGGTACAGTGAAAAGTATTTTTCTGCGAGCAGCTCAACAGATCATTAAGTACATGGGAAGAAAGGGAAGCAAAAAAAATACATAATAGGGCAACACAAGGTATACAATGTAACTACATAAGCACCGGCATCGGATGAAGCATACAGGGTGTAGTGTTAATGAGGTCAGTCCTTAAGACGGTCATTTAGGAGTCTCGTAACAGCCGGGAAGAAGCTGTTTTTGAGTCTGTCCGTGCGTGTTCTCAGACTTCTGTATCTCCTGCCCGATGGAAGAAGTTGGAAGAGTGAGTAAGCCGGGTGGGAGGGGTCTTTGATTATGCTGCCCGCTTTCCCCAGGCAGTGGGAGATGTAGATGGAGTCAATGGATGGGAGGCAGGTTTGTGTGATGGACTGGGCGGTGTTCACGACTCTCTGAAGTTTCTTGCGGTCCTGGGCCGAGCAGTTGTCATACCAGGCTGTGATGCAGTCAGATAGGATGCTTTCTATGGTGCATCTGTAAAAGTTGGTAAGGGTTAATGTGGACATGCCAAATTTCCTTAGTTTCCTGAGGAAGTATAGGCGCTGCTGTGCTTTCTTGGTGGTAGCATCGACCTGGGTGGACCAGGACAGATTTTTGGAGATGTGCACCCTTAGGAATTCAAAACAGCTAACCATCTCCACCTCGGCCCCGTTGATGCTGACAGGGGTGTGTACAGTACTTTGCTTCCTGAAGTCAATGACCAACTCTTTAGTTTTGCTGGCATTGAGGAAGAGATTGTGTCGCTGCACCACTCCACTAGGTTCTCTATCTCCCTCCTGTATTCGGACTTTTCGTTATTCGAGATCGGGCCCACTATGGTCGTATCATCAGCAAACTTGTAGATGGAGTTGGAACCAAATTTTGCCATGCAGTCGTGTGTGCACAGTGAGTAGAGTAGGGGGCTAAGTACGCAGCCTTGTGGGTCCCGGTATTGAGGACTATTGTGGAGGAGGTGTTGTTGTTCATTCTTACTGATTGTGGTCTGTTGGTCAGAAAATCGAGGATCCAGTTGCAGAATGGGGAGCAAAGTCCTAGGTTTTGGAGCCTTGATGTGAGCTTGGCTGGGATTATGGTGTTGAAGGCGGAGCTGTAGTCAATAAATAGGAGTCTGATGTAGAAATCCTTGTTGTCGAGATGCTCCAGGGATGAGTGTAGGGCCAGGGAAATGATGTCTGCTGTGGACCGGTTGCGACGGTATGCGAATTGCAGTGGATCAGGACGTTCGGGGAGTATGGAGGTGATGCGCTTCATGATCAACCTCTCGAAGCACTTCATTATGACTGGATGGTAATCATTGAGGCACGTTGCCTGGTTCTTCTTTGGCCGGTACCGGTATGATGGTGGTCTTCTCGAAGCAGGTGGGGACCTCGGAGTGGAGTAGGGATATGTTAAAGATGTCCGTGAACACCTCTGCCAGCTGGTCCGCGCAGGCTCTGAGCGCGCGACCAGGGATCCCGCCTGGGCCCGTTTCCTTCCGAGGATTCACTTTCAGGAAGGCCGATCGGTGTGCTCCAGTGCAACCAGTGCCATCTTGTTGGCTGGGATGAGTGTGTGTGGGGAGGGTAATGTGTATCGTCGACTGCAGCTTGTCAGCCTCCCGAGTGTCAATCATGGACCTGGTGAATCCCACACCATTTCTCATTGGAATTGATTGTGTTCCATGTGGAGCTGGTGCTAGCCCCTCCACAGTTGCTGAATCGGTCTAGGTGCAGCGCCAGTTTTGCTGTCATGGAAGTCCATGAATCCTGCCACGGAGAATCCCGCTGCCTAACCTTTACGTTTTTTTAGTAAACAGGGAGGAACAGGGTCACAGGGAGGTCATTTAGCTTCTAACTAAATATTTTTAAACATAAAAACTTTGAGTAGAATACAATATTCCTTCACTCCACTTTATTCTCACCAATGTACACAGATTTCAAGGGCAAGACCCCCTCTAAAACCAGGTGACAGATGACAATCAATCTTCCATGGATTTTTCCTCCAATTCCCCAGATAATTTTCTTACAAGTGTTTCCAAGTTCCACTCTCAAAAAACCTGCTTTGACATCTTCTTTCAACCAATGCTTTCTGCCATGATATTTAGATCAGCATATCATGGTGCAATCACACACACACTGATGGACATGCAGTAGGACCAACCAACACACACACAACATTGCAGCCAATCACCAGTGAGAGCACACGCACTATAAAAACAGGGGACACTACAGTTCCCGCTCATTCCAGCAGCAGCCAGCTCAGAGCACCGAGCTCAGAGCCTGCCACTCAGACATTCACCATGTGCTGAGTGCCTCACCCAGCTAGTGATAGGACATGGTCCACAGATTAGCTGGTAATGCACGTACCCAAGTTAGCGGTGTGCTGTTACAGTTGAGTAGTTAATAAAATTGAGTTACACCATCTCCAGTCGTGTTAGATCGTTTGTACATCAGAACACCCAACACGACACTTTCCATCAGATTTTTTCATCAAGGAGCCACTTTCAGGTTTTCCACTATCCTTTCAAGCAACACTTTCTCTCCAATGTATTGGCAAGGATCCGCCCACCTCCAGGTTTTCCAACTCTCGTTTCAGCATTTCTTTGTCTTGAATGCTTTTACACAAACTCTGAGAGCCACCGATTGTTTCACAATTATTTAAACTATTGCTTCAATGGCCATAGTAATATATCACAAACCTTAAAATTACATCAGATATCTCTTTGGCTTTTCACTAGCCAACTCCCTCTCAGCTCTGTTTGTGGCTTCAGTGAACAGTATCCTGTTCTAGTTCCAGTTTCCTCTATTCCTTTAACTTCAGACTTCCTGGAAACCTCTCTTCATTTCTCTCAATTCCCTAACCTCGCAGTGCTGGCACTTGCTTTCTTGCTCCTTACTCCATTGTGTGGCTTTTCTTCTCACAAAGCTGTGAGAGATGTGCCCTATATCACTGCTAAGCTCCTAGTACTCTGGCCTCCAGTTCAAACTAAACTCAAAAAGGTATTTTCCCTAAAAGCGGCCCCTGGTTGCTGAACAACATCCCATTCTTTCCCAAGCTCATGTTTACTTTTCATGCTGTAAACTCTCCAAGCACAATAGAAACAGAATCTGAACTACAACCAAAAATGCCCATACTTGCAAACACCTTTGCTATGAATTAAGAATTAAGAACTAGGAACAGGAGTAGGCCATCTGGCCCCTCGAGCATGCTCCGCCATTTACTGAGATCATGGCTGATCTTTGTGGACTCAGCTCCACTCTTCGGCCCGTACACCATATCCCCGAATCCCTTTATTCTTTAGAAAGGCATCTATCTTTTTCTTAAAAACGTTTAAAGAAGGAGCCTCAACTGCTTCACTGGGCAAGGAATTCCAGAGATTCACAACCCTTTGGGTGAAGAAGTTCCTCCTACACTCCATCCTAAATCTACCTCCCCTTATTTTGAGGCTATGCCCCCTAATTCTGCTTTCCCCGACCAGTGGAAACAACCTGCCCGCATCTATCCTATCTATTCCCTTCATAATTTTATATGTCTCAATAAGATCCCCCCGCATCCTTCTAAACTCCAATGAGTACAGTCCCAGTCTACTCAACCTCTCGTCATAATCTAATCCCCTCAACTCTGGGATCAACCTAGTGAATCTCCTCTGCACTCCCTCCAGTGCCAATATGTTCTTTCTCAGGAAGGGAGACCAAAACTGAACACAATACTCCAGATGCGGCCTCACCAACACCGTATACAATTGCAGCATAACCTCACTAGCCTTGAACTCCATCCCTCTCGCAATGAAAGACAAAACTTGATTAGCCTTCTTAATCACCTGTTGCACCTGCACACCAACTTTTTGCGACTCGTGCACCAGCACACCCAGGTCCCTCTGCACAGCAGCATGTTTTAACATCTTACCGTTTAAATAATAATCCATTCTGCTGTTATTCCTCCCAAAATGGATAGCCTCACACTTGGCAACATTGAATTCCATCTGCCAGACCCTAGCCCATTCACCTAACCTATCCAAATCCTTCTGCAGACTTCCGGTATCCTCTGCACTTTTTGCTTTATCACTCATCTTAGTGTCGTCTGCAAACTTTGACACATTGCACTTGGTCCCCAACTCCAAATCGTCTATGTAAATTGTGAACAACTGCGGGCCCAACACTGATCCTTAAGGGACCCCACTAGTTACAGGTTGCCAACCAGAGAAACACCCATTTATCCCCACTCTCTGCTTTCTGTTAGTTAACCAATCCTCTACCCATGCTACCACTTTACCCTCAATGCCATGCATCTTTAGTTTATGCAGCAACCTTTTGTGTGGCACCTTGTCAAAAGCTTTCTGGAAATCCAGATATACCACATCCATTGGCTCCCCGTTATCTACTGCACTGGTAACGTCCTCAAAGAATTCTACCAAATTAGTCAGACACGACCTACCCTTTGTAAACCCATGCTGCGTCTGCCCAATGGGGCAATTTCCCTCCAGGTGCCCCGTTATTTCTTCCTTAATGATAGATTCCAGCACTTTCCCTACAACCGAAGTTAAGCTTACTGGCCTATAATTACCCGCTTTCTGCCGACCTCCTTTTTTAAACAGTGGTGTCACGTTTGCTACTTTCCAATCCTCTGGGACCACCCCAGAGTCTAGTGAATTTTGATAAATTATCACTAGTGCATTTACAATTTCCCTAGCCATCTCTTTTAACACTCTGGGATGCATCCCATCAGGGCCAGGAGACTTGTCTACCTTTAGCCCCACTAGCTTGCCCAATACTGCCTCCTTAGTGATTACAATCATCTCAAGGTCCTCACCTATCATATCCTTATTTCCATCAGTCACTGGCATGTTATTTGTGTCCTCCACTGTGAAGACTGACCCAAAAAACCTGTTCAGCTCCTCAGCCATTTCCCCGTCTCCTATTATTAAATCTCCCTTCTCATCTTCCAAAGGACCAATATTTACCTTAGCCACTCTTTTTTGTCTTATATATTTGTAGAAGCTTTTACTATCTGCTTTTATGTTCTGAGCCAGTTTACTTTCATAGTCTACCTTACTCTTCTTTCTGGCTTTTTTAGTAGCTTTCTGTTGTTCCCTAAAGACTTCCCAGTCCTCTAGTCTCCCACTAATTCTTGCCACTTTGTATGTTTTTTCCTTCAATTTGATACTCACCCTCACCTCCTTATATATCCACGGTCGATTGTTCCCCTTTCTACCGTCTTTCTTTTTTGTCGGTATGAACCTTTTCTGAACACTGTCAAAGATCGCTCGGAAGGTTCTCCACTGTTCCTCAACTGTTTCACCATGAAGTCTTTGCTCCCAGTCTACCTTAGCTAGTTCTTCTCTCATCCCATTGTAATCTCCTTTGTTTAAGCACAAAACACTAGTGCTTGATTTTACCTTCTCACCCTCCATCTGTATTTTAAATTCCACCATATTGTGATCGCTCCTTCCGAGAGGATCCCAAACTATGAGATCATTAATCAATCCTGCCTCATTACACAGGACCAGATCTAGGACCGCTTGTTCCCTTGTAGGTTCCATTACATAATGTTCCAGGAAATTATCCTGGGCACATTCTATAAACTCCTCCTCAAGGCTGCCTTTACCAACCTGGTTAAACCAATCGATATGCAGATTAAAATCTCCCATGATAACCGCTGTACCATTTCTACATGCATCCGTTATTTCTTTGCTTATTGCCTCCCCTACCATCCTGTTACTATTTGGTGGCCTATAGACTACTCCTATCAGTGACCTTTTCGCCTTACTATTCCTGATTTCCACCCAAATTGATTCAACCTTGTCCTCCATAGCACCAATATCATCCCTTACTATTGCCCGGATGCCATCCTTAAACAACAAAGCTACACCACCGCCCTTACCGTCCATTCTATCCTTTCGGATAGTCTGATACCCTTGGATATTTATCTCCCAGTCGTGACCATCTTTTGATCATGTTTCAGTAATGGCCACTAAATCATAGTCATTCACGATGATTTGCGCCATCAACTCGTTTACCTTATTTCGTATACTACGAGCATTCAGGTAAAGTACACTTATGCTGTTTTTTATGTCTTTGTTATGAATCCTAACACCTTGATCAGTAACTTGATCAGCTAACTGTCCATAGCTTTACACTTCCCTTCCCCCCAACTTGCTAGTTTAAAGTCCGTGTGACCAACCTATTTATCCTATTCGCTAGAACACTGGTCCCAGAATGGTTCAGGTGAAGACCGTCCCAACGGTACAGGTCCCTCCTAAATCTTATTAGAGTTGTACCCTTTCTTACACAAATATACTAAATTAAACCATTTAACTCTATATCTTATTTATAATATTAAACAATACAAATAGTGGTCAATTAAATCTAGCTTGGTTTCCTGACATTTGGTAAACAAGATCATTAACAAAACTAAAGGGTTCAAATGACATTAGTTTCCAAACTAGTTGTACAGACATTTAAAAAGAAACACATGCAATAGGTATAAATTCATTAATGTAAATGCATTTGCATAATACTGTTGTGACCCACAGAAGATGTTGATTGCTGAGTGAACTAAATCCCAGAGGAAACTTGCCTTACGAGCCATATCCTTTATTTTCGATTTCTGAAAATGAGAAGGAAACATACTGATCTCAGCAGCAATAAGTCCAATGATTCTTTTTGGACTTTAGAAATTAAATTCTTAACAAGAAGAAAAAAAGTCTTGAGCACACAAGATTACAATTACACTGCTAAAATTAGTCTTTCAAAACATTTCCCTTAAAAGACTCCCCATTTGGTCAGACCCAGAAGTAAACACCATCCAGGCAACAATCTCTTACAGATGTTTAATTATAAAAAATCTAGTAATCCTACCCAAGGCAAATCTTTAATAAGGTATAGCACATACCTCCTCAAATTCCCCTTGCATTCTGATATGGAAATCCAAGAACCTTCGGAAACAAGACTGATGTTTGAAAATAAAAACTTTCCTGGCTTGACTGGATGGCTGATGCAAACCGCACCTCTTCTCCCAGCTCAGAGCTGTTTGTAGCAAGTCTACCTCACACAGACAACCCCGAAGATCTCCAGAATAACTCTAAGATACCTCTCTCGCTTTACTCTCAGGATATATTGTTCTCAGCACCCCTTTGAACTTAGCTTTTCCAAAATACAAAACTCTTTCAAGTTTTCGTCTGGCCCCCCCATTTGGGTCAAACAACATTCAAAAAGCATCCCTTGTTTACTTATGAAACCCTTGTAAGCTGTAAAAGCCTGTTCTTTCGCTTTGAAATTGAACAGCTGAAAACAACAGAATCCTTTGTATTTCCCAATGCAAACCCAGCCTATTTACTTATAAACCACTTGACCAGAAAAGGTTCAACACAAATCCATGCATCCAACACTTTATTCCTTTTCCCTCAACTCTGACAGACAAATTGTCTCCTGTGTGATTTCCGAACTTAATTCAATCACTTATGCACACAAAGAACATTGATCCTCACAGCCACAATTGACTTACCAGTTTTGGACCTGCCTGCAGTATAAATGAACGTTTGTTATAAAGGTTTATAATGCATTCAACTTCACATCACATCATGAACAGAACGTTGATTTTCAGTGAAACAAAATGGAAACAGCATTCCTTTAAACAAACATAAGAACGCATGAAAAACTTCTGGTGACGGGGATATGCTGAGCAGAGATACAAAAGATGACTCTCCTCCTGAAAACTTGGAACAGGCAATTTAATCCCAAAGTTGCCTTCTAAAACTGGGAGAAAACATCCCCTCACTCTCCTCCAACACCACCAGGACGAGACAGGTCAAGTGGCAGCAACTCCAGGGGCTGAAAAATGGCGAAGGCAGCAAAAGCCTGGAAAGATGAAATGAGGAGATGGTGAGCACGCGGACTGACGAGGCCCCAGCCACACCTGAGCAAGGTGGACCGCCAGGCCGCACACAGAGCTCCCCGCCCCCGATGAAAGGATGGCGGGTGTTCCTCACAAAGGAACTCCAGGAGCTCAAGGGGGCCTTTACGACGGAGATGAGGGCAGGTCAAAGAAGCGGAGGTGCTGATTACCCTGCAGCTGGCACTAGGAAAGGTGGCTGGAGACTCAGGACGCATCGATCAGGGAGCTAGAGGAGGCCTCGATGGACCAGAGCGACCAATTCGCTGCATTAGAGATGGAAATGGCAAAGTTGGTAGCGGCATAAGGAACATTTAAGAGGAAGATTGAGGATCAGGAAAATCGGTCACGACACCTGAACCTCCACATAATGGGTCTACCGAAGGGAACCGAGTACAGGAACCACATGGAATATGTGGCCCAAATGCTGGGTAACCTGGTGGGAAGAGATAGCTTTCCCCAAACCGTCAGAAGTAGACAGTCATAGGCGCAGTTCTTCGGCCCGTTCCAAAACCTGTTCAAGGCCAGCAACGAAGAGTAAGATAGGAAAACGGGAGAGAAAGGAAGAAAAAGAGGAAGGGCAAGGGGAAAACAAAGATAGAGGGCTGAATTCTCCCCCGGCGGGATGCTCCATTTTGCCGGCAGCCCGGGGGTTTCCCGACAGCGTGGGGCTGCCCCACAATGAGAAACTCCATTGACTGATGGCGAAACGGAGAATCCCGCCGGTGGGGTGAAACAGAAATGTGGCGCGGCGGGACAGAGAATCCAGCCCAGAGGGGAAAGCAAAAGAATGCGCAACCCGGGGGGGAGGGAGGAGGAAAAAGAGGAAAGCTGGAAAGTCACAAAAAGAGAATGATCTGGGAGGGGGGGAAACACCTTCCCCCCCCCCCCCCCCCCCCCCCCTCCACAATCACAAGGCAATCACATCCGAAGTTGTCGGGGTGACGGGAAGAAAAGGGAGGGGCGAAGGGAAAGGGGGAGGACACAAGGTGGGGAGGTGAGGCAGGGAGGGGTGGGGGGGGGAGGGTGCAGAAGGACGACAGAGGGCGGCGAAATGTACATGAAGTAAATTAAGGGAAGGACAGGATAAGCATTTCTGTATAGTACAATAAATTAATGCGGCAAAAAATGTCTTTAACTGTTGATAAATGTGGAAAATGCCAATAAAAAGATTTTTTCAAAAAGAAGTAGACAGAGTCCACAGGTCACTCCGGCCAAAGCCCAAGCCAGAGACAACAGAGAGCCATCGTCGTGAAGCTACACCACTACCAGGATCGAGAAAGGATCTTGAACTGGGCAAGACAGACAAGGTCCGGCAACTGGGAGGGTCACTCGATCTGGGTGTATCAGGACATTAGGGCAGACCTAGCCAAGCGCCGGGCAGAATTCCATAGAACCAAGGCAGCTCTTTATAAGAACGGTGTGACGTTCGGAATGCTGTACCCAGCCAAGCTCTGGGTTACCTCCCAGGCAGGAAATATTACTTTACCGCACCGCCGGACATGTTCGTTTACTAACCGCGCCAGTGGACTTCTATAAAACATTTGTGCCAGCACTGGCCCCGCTCCTTCAGGAGATGTTCGCAGACTCGCTAGTAAAGGGCATCCTGCCACCAACACTGGCACAAGCCTCAATATCACTGATACCCAAAAATGACAAAGACCTTGTGGTGCTCTTGGGTTGCTAATCTTAGGATGGTTGGCGTAATGTTCACCAAGACCACATAGAGCTTTAAATTGAACAGAGCTATAGATTTATTAACACTACTAATTTGGATTCAACACTTACTCATAGATAATACACAGTTGATAATAACATATAATCTACACTCATCTACTACTAATCTCTACACCATTACATTAACTATGATCTGCTCTTACTCACACTATCTTTCCCACAGTCTGTCCTCTAGTTTTCTCCACATCAATGTCTTATATACTTGTACATCTAACCTCCTCTAGTGGTTGATTTAGACATTTCATTAACCC
Organism: Scyliorhinus torazame; assembly: GCF_047496885.1. NCBI lineage: Eukaryota > Metazoa > Chordata > Chondrichthyes > Carcharhiniformes > Scyliorhinidae > Scyliorhinus > Scyliorhinus torazame. The sequence goes on from NC_092707.1 coordinate 66,955,813, forward strand.
TTACATTTATGATAATGTCACAGACCTGACTGAGTGCGGGTCCGACAGACAGATCCATCTTGCTGCTCAATGTAGATGCGCAAGTCCTGGCAAATGCCCTGGCTAGGCAGCTGGAGAGTTGCATACCAGAGGTAGTCATGGAAGACCAGACGGGCTTTGTCAAGGGCAGGTAGGTCACATCAAACATCAGGCACCAGCTGAACAGCTGAACATGATAATGACCCCATCTGGGGAGAGAACACCAGAAGTGATCATCTCCCTGGACGCAGAACAGGCCTTCGACAGAGTCAAATGGAAAAACCTCAGAGAGGCATTGGAGCAGTTGGAGCATGGAGCAGGATTCACCGCCGACAGTGAAACTATGGTACAGTGCTTCCATGGCAGCACATGGACAAACACCACCAACTCTAAGTACTTATAGCTGCACAGAGGCACAAGGCAGGGATGCCCGCTGTCCCTACTGCTGTTCGTCTGGCAATCAGGGCACTGGTGATCGCCGTCAGAATGGTGAAAGGCTGGAGAGGTTTCCGGAGGGGGGACAGAGAGTATAGAATCTCACTCTATGCGGATGACCTGCTCCTCTACATCTCGGGCCCCCCATGCCAGCATGGAAGGGGTCATAAAGCTCTTAAAAGGAGTTTGAAGTCTTTTTGGGATACAAACTCAACATGAGCAAGAGTGAGGTTTTTCCAGTGAACCTGCAAGGGAGAGAGACAGAGCTAGAGGGACTACCATTCAAACAAGCCCAAAATGAATTCCACTACCTGGGGATCCAAATAGCCCACGACTGGACACAGATCCACAAATGGAACCTGACGGGTCTGGTGGAGGAAGTCATAATGGACATGCAGAGGTGGGGTTCATTCCCTATCTCCCTGGCCGGGACAGTGCAGACAATCAAAATGAATGTGTTGCCCAGGTTCCTCTTCCTTTTCAGATCCCTCTCAATCTACATCCCCAAGGCCTTCTTCAACACAGGAGACAAAATAATTATGGCATTTATGTGAGGGGGGGGAGAGAACCTGAGGATCCAAAAAAAGGTCCTACCAAGGAAAAGATGTATGGGAGGCCCAGTCCTCCCAAACCTACAGTTCTACCACGGGGCGGCCACAACAGTTCGAGTGAGTGGATGGGTGAAGGAACTGGGAGCAGAATGGGTGAGGATGGAGGAGAGTTCCAACATTGGGACATCCCTCTGAGCCCTAGACAAGACCGCACTCCCATTCCCCCCGACCAAACGCAGAAGAAGCCCAGTGGTAGTAGCCACACTCCGAATGTGGGATCCGAAGTTCGCCTCACCGAAATACCGACTATGACCCCAATCTGTAACAACCGCAGGTTCACGCCTGCAACAATGGGTCGGAGGAGATCTTCCACAGGACGTGGAAGCCATTTACCAATTTATTCCAAGGGCTGATCATAGCTAGAAAACAGTAAGTCAGAGAGGGAGGGGCGAGCGACAGACCTCAAAGGAGAGGGAAAGGGGGAGAGAGGGGACAAAAGCCATAGGAAACACCGCGGAACACAAAGGACATAGCCGCAAGGGGCAGACCTAAGGACAAGCGGAAAGACAGGGGGAGCAGCAATACGCGGGTAAAAACATTAGGGCCAACACTGGGCAGTGCAACTGAGGCAGATCAACCAAATGGGGTTTGCAGCCACAGAGAGGTGGGGGGGGGGGGAAGCATGTAGATGTAAATATTTATAGTGATCCTTGTTTGTTTGTGTTTTATTTTTCCTGTTCTTTGATCTATCGTTTGTCAGTTTAATTTTTCCTTGGTTGCTTTTGTTTGATATTATGCGTGGTTTTGACACTTATAATTTAACCTACGAACTGAAATGTGTAACATAAAATTGTGAAACCCAATAAAAACATTTCTTTTAAAAGAACCCATGAAGTAAGAGCAGAAGGAGGCCATTCAGCCCCCTGAGCCTGCTGCAGCATTCAATAAGATTCACTTTATGGCTTGGCACACAAAATTTCACTTATAATGGGGTGGCATGTAGCACAGTGGTTAGCATTGCTGCCTACGGCGCTGAGGACCTGGGTTTGAATCCCAGCCCTGCGTCACTGTCTATGTGGAGTTTGCACATTCTCCCTGTGTCTGCGTGGATTTCACCCCCACAACCCAAAGATGTGCAGGTTAGGTGGATTGGCCACACTAAATTGTCCCTCAATTAGAAAAAAACAATAATTGGGCGCTCTAAATTTATAAAGCAGAAAAAAAAAAATTTCACATATAACTCTTGGAAATATCTTGGAATATTTTTCAATGTTTAACATGCCACATAAATGCAATTTGTTGCTGTTGTTAAGTGGAAGATTTCATTTATTTATCCTCTATATTAGTCAGTATGATAGTTGGAAGCTACTCAGAAGACGAAACAGATTTCAGAGGTGTCTGATGATTCTCAGGGGGCCAAAAGGTGAATTGGTTTTCTCTCAGACTTTGAAGTGAGATGTCTCATTCAGCTGATCAAACTTTGCTTTTTTTTCTGCTTGGAGATAAGTTTGGTTAACTCCTTGCCTGCGCACTATATGATCACCAAAGTAATAGAGCTCTCAATAGTCAACCCATGGCATAATTCAAAACTCACCTCGCCTCCTGTTATCAGGCCTGGTTTTTCACTCCCTTCATTCTCCAGCTGTGCGAACATTGTCTGGGAAAAAGAGGCCCATAAATTGGGATTTTCGCTCTGGGTGGGGCAGGGTAGTGGACTGGATTGGAAGTCGTGCCTACCGGAACAAATGCAAAGCCCAATGGGATTGGAGGTGGGTTGACCAGAAGGCTGGTGAAAGATTGGAAGAAACAAGAAAGCAAAAAATATCCCTCCAGCTCTTACCTTTCACCAGTCCCCATCCACTCCCCATGTCCGAGCACCTTACCAATCCATGCTGTCTCATGCTCATGTATCCACCCCCATTACCCCCATACCCTCCATGTCAACTATCACCCCTGTAATAGCAAGCAATCCAGACATCCTTTTCAAACATTTAAAGGGCAGGTCTTTTAAATTTCACAATAGCTTGACAGCTCCCTTTGATAGTTGCTTTTGACAAGTCCTCTTGACAGTTATGACCTTGTTTCTCGTGGCCAGTTGGGACTTCAGATTTTCAGGCTTGTCTGCCATTGTTGCCATGACGGAGAGGCTCCCAAACCCCCACCAGAGTGTTTGGTGGCAGGCATGCTGGGAGAATATGGTGGTTTCATGCCGGCGGGAATTTACAGCAGGATCTTCCACTGCTGCCCACCCATTAAGGGATGCAAATGAAGGCCCGACCCCCACACCAGATTCTCAGTGGTGCGTGCAGCAAAACACATTGATGTTTTGAACATAAATTTTTTTTTCCTTTTTTTATAAATTTAGACTACCCAATTAATTTTCTTTTCCCAATTGAGGGCCAATTTAACATGGTCAATTCACCTACACTGCACATCTTTGGGTTGTGGGGGTGAAACCCACGCAAACATGGGGAGAATGTGCAAACTCCTCACGGTCAGTGACCCAGAGCCAGGATAGAACCTGGGACCTCGGCGCCGTGAGGCAGGAGCACAAACCACTGCACCACCGTGCTGCCCAAACATTGCTGAGGCTTCTCTGCCAACTGGTTTGTCAGTCTGTTCAAGGTGACCTTAACTTTATTTTGCTTCTCTTCGTAATTTTCCAGTGAAACAAACTTTGGCCTCAGGGATTTTGTAGCACGTGATGGTCTTTCAAAAGGTTTTCCTTTTCGTTACAAAGCTTGCTTGCTTCAGCTTGAGCTTTCCTATAATTCAATAGAGTCTCCTCGGGTTTCTGCTGTTGTGCTTCCATTCTGCTGTTCAAGACAGTCATCATGTCTTCATGTAACTGAATGGTCACTCATTCATTTTGCATTTGATCTTGAAGGGTAATCAACTGTTCTTTCAACTGTTTATTTTTTTGTTGATCTCTTAACAACTCACTCTGGGATTCACTGCGTTGTCTCGTTGGCTCAGTTTTAATCTAGCACTTCAAATTTTCCAGTTCATCTCTGATGCAATCATTTCCCTGTAAAACAGCTTAATTTAGTTTTTTGCGAGTTTTGCTTCTTTAAGTTACTTCTGATAGCTTTCCTTCATTCACAGCAATCTGCATACGCCACACTGCCATCTGCTGTTACAGTTTGGGTACTGTGTCAGCATTTTCAAGAAACTCTGAGGGAGATTCAGCATTTAAACATGTTTGGTCTGTTTCAAGCTGGATTCTCCCAGCTCCCGGTATTCTCCCCTGCCACCGGCACAGCATGAGGCGGGCAGGAATCACTACTGATCTCCATCTCTGGAGACCAGATGATATGACCATGCCGGGAGGCGTGGAGGCTATTGGAGCCCTTGGGTGGTTCGAGGCAATGCCCTGGTAGCTCCCCCTGGCACCACCAAATTTATAATGCAAGGTTGGCACAACCAGGATGCCAGGGGTCATTGCCAGGATGCCAGGGGGTGCTACCAGGGTCCCAGTGTGGCACTGCCGGGGGTGGCCTGAAAGGGGCAGCGCCATGAAAGGGGCGGTATCATCAATGGGGGTCCCATGAAAGGGTGTGTCCATGAAGGGGGGATTGGGGCAACATGAAGGGAACTGGTACCAGCGATTGAGTGGGGGTGCCTGATGCCAGCTAGAAGAGAGGGTGGGGGGATTTGCCAGTGAGAAGGGGATGGGAGCTAGAGGGAGACCCTTTGCGAGGATGCCAATGCCCTGATGGCAGCAATCCTTGGGGGGGGGGGGGGTGGAAGAGGGCATTGTTGCCAGTGAGGATGGTAGTGGGGGGGAGTGAGGTGGGCAACTGAGGCCCAGATGTCTGTGGCGTTGGTGAGGGGGGTGGGGGGGGGGGCAGGGGGGGCTGCACTGTCATTTTGGGATCTGTGTAGTTGGTTTTGCCGGTGGGGTCATTGTGTCCCATACATCACCTTTTTGGCAATTTCACCCTGGCTCCAAAAAAATGACTAACTGTGGGAAGATTCACATGGATTTTCCCACCCAAAATGGCACTTAATCATTTTTGGGGAGAATTCCACCCTCTATTTTTGAGCCTGTTGGCTGCTTTTCAGAATGACAGTGAGTTCATTCTTCAGCACTGAACTCACTGTCTCCAGCATTTCATTGCACCGGCATAATCAAGTCATCTTGTGGTTTCGTTGACTATTGACTCCTCGCTCTGGGATCTTCTTGTTGTCCTCCATTTGATGTCTATTGTTACATTCGGCACTTTATTGGGAATTATCCTCTCTCTGGAATCTTTTATTGCCCTCGGAGCTTTATTGAGAGATGCCCTCCCTCTGGGGTCTTTTGTTGCCTTCGGTGTTTTATTGGAGTACTCTCGTGTCTGATGTAGCCATTTCCTTATCCAAAATGCGTCTAATTTTCTGTCCATGTTTGTTTGTGTTTTCTTGCAGTTAAAACTTGACGTGCTGTTGCCCATTAAAACTGTCAGTGCAGTAAGTCTTTATTTCCCATTTCCAGCTGTCTGCAGCTGCTGGATTTCTTTGTTGTGAGTTTTGGAGGGCTCCCCGACAATCGTGGGCTTTCTTTTCAAACTTTCATGGTCGAAGCATTTAGTTTTAGGCAACTCATGCCTTCTTTCTTTACCTCTACAGGTGTTATTTTTTCTGTGAATGTCACCCTATTTGTAATTTTGGCTGGAACTCAGGCGATCAACTGCCTCGTGTTTTTGGAAGGTTTAAAACTTTGAATTGAAAAAAACCACTGCAGCGATTTCTTTTTTTTTGTACTTCTTCAGGTTCTTTGGACATTATGCTTTGGGAGCTTTGGGAGCTTTGGCGCCTGTGCCTGTTTGTAAAGTTAAAGACAACATCAGCTGTTTTCACGTTTTTAAATCTTGCGATGCTGTTCTTGGTTCATTGATTAAAATGTCACCATTCATATCCCGGCTGATGTTGAGTTTCACACTGATGTGATATATTTTAATAACTCTCACCATTGCCAACCATGCTGTAAAATAGGTTTTTTATGTCTCAATGAATAGATAGACTTTTACATTTAAATATAAACTGCTCATTGTTTGTAATTATTTCCAGATCCCAGATATTGTCATGCATGCAGCTGTTTCTCCGCACAGTTCTCTCTGAGTCTATTAGCACGGTCATCACCATTTCATCCACTCTTTCTGCTCCTTCAAGTTGCACTTCCCTTTATCAACAGCTCACGAGCTTTTTTCAGATGCTGTGGGCGGGATTCTCCATCCAGCAATGCTGGCATCACGAAGCACAATTGGGCTGAGAATCGCACGTCACCCAAAAATCGAAGACAGCGCCAATCGCCGTAGGAATTTTATGCTCCAGTGCCTCACCACCGGTATGAATGCTTTCCACGTGCATGCCAGCATGGGCACACAAATTGTACAGTAAACGCCATTGGCATATCATTAACGGGTCTGCCCCCACATGCTCCACCTCCACCAGGAGGAATTACCGATGGTGAGGTTCACTTGTGGCATTTAAAGTTTGGAAACAGGCACCATGGCTGCTGAGAGAGAGACAGGAGGTAACACCTGTTCCCAACGGTGCAGCCATGGGCTGCCAGTCCTACTGATGACCGAAGGGGCATCTGCCAGGGCCATGGACGGGGGGATGACCAGGGGATGTTCCGTGGGGCCAGAGTGACACCCAGGACCAACTCAGGCACAGGCTGCATTGCTGCGGCCTGCAAGGCAGCCATCTTTCAGCGCATCCCACTGACCTCCCACCATGGCCTGTAGTTGGGCAGAATGCCACCGGTCGTATGGATGCTCCCATAACATGGCCGCTCCCCCCGAGGTACCCGCAGACCCCACTACCAGGTGCCACCCTACTGATGAGGCACAACATGGCCTCAAAGGGGGTGCCCAGAGTAGATCCCAGGGAGGGCACAGGAAGGGGCCGCAGAGCATACCGCTGGCATGGGTAGTGCCAGGGCCGATAGGGCCAGAGTTGTGGTTCGGAGGGCAATGTGTCCGGGGTGGGGATGGGAAGGGGGGGTGGAGGGGACATGTGGGGGCTGGGGCTGCAGTGCAGGACTGGGCCACCAGGTAGCCTGTTGGGCCTGGTTTTGCATGGGTGTAATTGCCATGCCATGTCTGCATTTCACCCCCTACAGAGAATGGATTTCGGTATCCAACCAGGAATAGTTGGCATCTGCTTAGCCACCGCAGCCCTGGCAGATGCCATGAGACTGTACGAGCAGGAGCTGTTCAGGGAGGACCCTGCAGAACCGGAGCCTGCCCCAGAAGAGCAGGAGGCAGCCGGTGAGGACGGAAAGCTGGCCATCTAACAGACCGAGGAGGAGGTAGGAAGGTCTCATGTGTGCCAGCAGCACCTGTCATTCGAGGACCTAATAGTGAAGACGCTGGCTGAGCAGGGGGACAGTGTGACATCTCTACCATATCATGGTGCATCTAGAACCCGGGGGTATGGAGGAGGACACCGACTCCCGGTGATCGTCAAGGCGACGGTTGCCCTGAACTCTACGCAATGGGGTCCTACCAGGCGCCGTGATGGGACCTGTCTGAGAGCTCACAGACCTCCGTGCACCATTACCGAGGCCCTGTATGCCCAGGCGGCGAAATACATCAAGCTAAATATGGGCCAAAACCACCAGGTTGCCCAGGCAGTGGGATTCGCCACCATCGCTGGGCTGATCCAGGTCCCGGGGTGATCAATGGGATGCATGTCCCTCTACCAGCACCACCGCATGAGTGAGGGGCTCTTCCCAAACCGAAAGGGGTTCTACTCGATGAACGTGCAGCTGTTGTGTGACCACCAACTGCTCATCATGAACATCCGCACCCGATACCCGGGCAGCATGCACGGCGCTTTCACCCTGGTGCACCTGACAGTTCCCGACACATTTGAGGTGCAATCCTAGGTGAGGGGTTGGCTCCCAGGCGACAGGGGTTATAAGCTGCGGCCGTGACTGATGACACCTATCCGGAGGCCTGAGGCCGACATGGTGAACCACTTTGACAGGCAAGGATTGGAGGATGAATGTCATCTTATTTCCAGAATTTATTTTCTGTTGAAAGGAGCTGGTACTGAATAGAAGGATAGTATTTTCGAAAGTGGTAGCCCTTCAAACTCTGAATCAGTACACAAAACTAGTGTAAATTGAAATAGCACTGCTTCACAGCGCCGAGGTCCCAGGTTCGAACCCGACTCTGGGTCACTGTCCGTATGGAGTTTGCACATTCTCCCCGTGTTTGCGTGGGTTTCACCCCCACAACCCAAAGATGTGCAGGCTAGGTGGATTGGCTATGCTAAATTGCCCCTTAATTGGGAAAAATAAATGAATTGGGTACTCTAAATTTGTTTTAAAAAATAAAAATAAATTGAAATAGCAGGGTGGCACAATGGTGCAGTGGTTAGCACTGCTGCTTCATGGTGCCAAGGACCCGGGTTCGATCCCTGCCCAGGGTCACTGTCGGTATGGAGTTTGCAGGGTAGGTTGATTGGTCATGCTAAATTACCACTTAATTGAAATTTTCTTTTTTAAAATGAATGGAAATAGCAGCAAGAGTACCTTTCTCACCTGTGACCATACCTTGGGAGTGGAAAGGAATTTTCTAGTATTTTAGATCAGTTAACATTAATATTTTGTAGTAAAGCACAAAAATTGTCTCCAGTTATCATTTGGATATCATTAGCTCTTCCATTGGTAAAATGTTAATTTGGTTTTAAGTAAAATATTCACAGTCTGGCATATCTATTATCTTATATTTGTATTATCAACAACGCGTAAATAAACGCACAGTAAATTTTTGCCAAGGTTGTCCCTAGTTTGTGATTGACGAAGCTCTTCATTGAATTAAATCCCATTTCCTCATTGTTTTCACTTTGTCTGCCAGTTCATGGAGCAACACAATCACCTTCATCCTCATCCTCCTCCTCACCACTGTTTGCAGCTGCCCAAGCCCCAACCAAACAATGTGATCCAACTTTTCTTTTTATTCATTTACAGGATGTGGGCATCGCTGGTTAGCCCAGCATTTATTGCCCATTCCTAGTTGCTCTTCCGAAACATAGAAACATAGAAAATAGGATCAGGAGGCCATTCAACCCTTCGAGCCTGCTCCACCATTCATTATGATCATGGCTGTTCATCCAACTCAATAGCCTAATCCCACTTTCCCCCCGCATCCTTTGATCCCCTTCGCCCTAAGTGCTACGTCTAACTGCTTCTTGAAAACATAATGTTTTGGCCTCAACTACTTCCTGTGGTAATGAATTCCACAGGCTCACCACTCTCTGGGTGAAGACATTTCTCCTCATCTCTGTCCTAAATTGTGTACCCTGTATCCTCAGACTGTGAGCCCTGGTTCTGCACACACCCATCATCGGGAACACCCTTCCTACGTCTACCCTGTCTAGTCCTGTTAGAATTTTATAGGTCGCTGTGAGATTCCTCCTCATTCTTCTGAACTCCAGCTAATACAATCCTAACCAATTCAGTCTCTCCTCATACGTCAGTCTGGTGCGACGACAATAATCTCTCCCTCAATGTCAACAAAACGAAGGAGATTTTTATCGATTTTAGGAAGCGTAGTGGAGAACATGCCCGTCTTCATCAATGGGAACGAAGTAGAAAGGGTCGAGAGCTTCAAGTTTTTAGGTGTACAGATCACCAACAACCTGTCCTGGTCCCCCCCATGCCGACACTATAGTTAAGAAAACCCACCAACGACTCTACTTTCTCAGAAGACTGAGGAAATTTGGCATGTCAGCTACGACCCTCCCCAACTTCTACAGATGCACCATGGAAAGCATTCTTTCTGGTTATATCACAGCTTGGTATGGAGCCTGCTCTACCCAAGACCACAGGAAACTACAAAAGGTCGTGAATGTAGCCCAGTCCATCACGCAAAGCAGCCTCCCATCCATTGACTCTATCTATAATTCCCACTGCCTCAGAAAGGCAGCCAGCATAATTAAGGACCCCACTCACCCCGGACATACTCTCTTCCACCTCCTTCAGTCAGGAAAAAGATACCAAAGTTTGAGGTCACGTACCAACCGACTCAAGAACAGCTTCTTCTCTACTGCCATCAGACTTTTGAATGGACCTACCTCGTATTAAGTTGATCCTTTCTCTACACCTTGCTATAACTGTAACATTATATTCTGCAGTGTCTCCTTCCTTCCCTATGTGCGGTATGCATTGTTTGTACAGCATGCAAGAAACAATACTTTTCACTGTATACTAATACATGTGACAATAATAAATCAAATCAAATCAAATCAAAAGTCCTGCCATCCCAAGAATCAGTCTGGTAAACCTTTGCTGCACTCCCTCTAGAGCAAGAACATCTTTCCTCAGATAAGATAAAATACAATATTCCAGGTGGGGCCTCACCAAGGCCCTGTATTATTGCAGCAAGATATCCCTGTTCCTGTACCCGAATCCTCTCGCTATGAAAGGCAACATACCTTTTGTCTTCTTTACCGCCTGCTGTACCTGCATGCTTACCTTCGGTGGCTGGTGTAAGAACACACCCAGGCCCTGTTGCACATTCCCCTCTCCGAATTTATGGCCATTCAGATAATAGTCTACCTTCTCATTTTTGCTACCAAAGTGGATAACCTTACAATTATCCAAATGATACTGCATCTGCCATTCATTTGGCCACTCACTCAACTTGTCTCAATCACACTGAATCATCTCCGCATTCTCCTCACAGCTCAACCTCCCAACAAACTTGGTGTCATCTGCAAATTTGGCGATATTACATTTTATTGCCTCATCTACATCATTCATGTATATTGTGAATAGCTGGGGTCCTAGCACCGATCCTTGTGGAACCCCACTAATCATTGCCTGACAATTTGAAAACAACCCGTTAATTCCTACTCTTTCTTTCCTGTCTACCAACCAGTTTTCTATCCATCTCAATACATTACACCTAATCCCCATGCACTTTAATTTAATACATTAATCTCTGATCCGGGACTTTGTCAAAAGCCTTCTGAATGTCCAAATATACCACATCCAATGGTCTCACTCCAATAATACTAGTTACAGTGTACACCCACTATGCTGTTAGCGAGTGAGTTCTAGGATTTTGTCCCAGCAACAGTGAAGGAGCGGTGATATATTTCTAAGTCAGGGCAGTGAGTGACTTGGAGGGGAACCTCCAGGTGGTGGAGTTCCCAGGTACCTGCTGCTCTTGTCCTTCTAGATGGTCATGGGTTTGGAAGGTGCTGTCTAAGGAACCACCCAACATTTCACCCTCCTGCTGCACAGGCCCCTTCTGAAAACTGATTTTAGAAACCTCAGGTATTAGTTGTCTCTTTCTTTTTCCTGCCAGTTTCTCTCAATTCATTTATCATTCAGCCTCCATTCTATTTTGGTGTGGCTGTATCTTTCTCATACTGTTTTACCAAATTGACTGAGCCAACTGTTGAAAATTCCCAACGCTTTCCAATATTTTCCAGTTTAAAACCCAAGAAATATATTTTTGGAATGCATTAAAGATTGCATTGAGCATTTTGTCCACTTGAGGCTACCGCATTCACATGTGCCAGCAGAGAGAGTCTGCTTGGTCGTGAAAATAAAGGATCCATATTTAACAGCAGGTTCTAATTCTAAATGCCTCTGGCTGTATGCATGACTGTTTTCGTCACATTTAGTACACTTAAATCAAGACCAGTTATTCTTCATTCTATACTTATTCCAATTTACCCTGCAAAACATTTGCATATATTCCCGTTCCAAATTTGATACTCGGGCTAAGGTGACACCAGCTCACCTGCCTATTTCCAGGTGAATCTGTTTTTATTTCAGATTTTCAACATTTGTATTTTGTTTATTTTTTTCTTTCTGATGATATCGTGGGATCTGAATGAAAGTGAAAGTTAACAATTCAAGAATAATCCAAAGAAGGAAGAAGATATCCATTAAATAAACTAGACTAGCTTTGACAGAGCAGTGAACCTTATATTACCCTTAAAACACAACAAACCTGTCGGCAGTCAAGCAAGCCTTGGGGAGGCGGTGGCGTAATGGTATTGTCACTGGACTAGTAAACTAGTGACCCAGAGTAATGCTCTGGGGACCCTGGTTCGAATCCCTCCATGGCAGACAATGAAATTTGAATTCAATAAACATCTGGAATTAAAAGTCTTATGATGACCTTGAAAACCATTGTTGATTGTCGTAAAAGATCATCTGGTTCACAAATGTCCTTTAGGGAAGGAAATCTACCATCCTTATCTGGTATGGTCAACATCTGACTCCAGACCCACAGCAATGTGGTTGACTCTTAACTGTCCCTTCAAGGGCAATTCAGGATGGGCAATAGATGCTGGCACAGCCTGCGACTCCCACCTCTCATGAACAAATTTTTTTTAAAGCCTAAATTACCTTATTGCATCGAGAGATTGGAGAGATTAGCCAAACCCATCCCAAGACATCACTAGGAAATGCAGAATAGAATGTTAACATACAGCACGCAAGTGGGGATTGCATGGCACTTAATGAAACGAGGTCCTGCTGCTATACTGTTGAGAATCACAATTCTTGTGTCACGTATTATTGACTACAGCTCCGCCTTCAACACCATAATCTCAGCCAAGCTCATATCAAAGCTCCAAAACCTAGGACTTGGCTCCCCACTCTGCAACTGGATCCTCGATTTTCTGACCAACAGACCACAATCAGTAAGAATGAACAACAACACCTCCTCCACAATAGTCCTCAACACCGGCGCCCCGCAAGGCTGCGTACTTAGCCCCCCTATTCTACTCCCTGTACACACACGACTGCGTGGCAAAACTTGGTTCCTACTCCATCGACACGTTTGCTGACGATACGACCATAGTGGGGCGGATCTCGAATAACGATGAGTCCGAATACAGGAGGGAGATAGAGAACCTAGTGGAGTGGTGCAGCGACAACAATCTCTCCCTCAATGCCAGCAAAACTAAAGAGCTGGTCATTGACTTCAGGAAGCAAAGTACTGTAAACACCCCTGTCAGCATCAACGGGGCCGAGGTGGAGATGGTTAGCAGTTTCACATTCCTAGGGGTGCACATCTCCAAAAATCTGTCCTGGTCCACCCACGTCGACGCTACCACCAAGAAAGCACAACAGCGCCTCTACTTCCTCAGGAAACTAAGGAAATTCGGCATGTCCACATTAACTCTTACCAACTTTTACAGATGCACCATAGAAAGCATCCTATCAGGCTGCATCACAGCCTGGTATGGCAACTGCTCAGCCCAGGACCGCAAGAAACTTCAGAGAGTCGTGAACACCGCCCAGTCCATCACACGAACCTGCCTCCCATCCATTGACTCCATCTACACCTCCCGCTGCATGGGGAAAGCGGGCAGTATGACCCCTCCCACCCGGCTTACTCACTCTTCCAACTTCTTCCATCGGGCAGGAGATACAGAAGTCTGAGAACACGCACGAACAGACTCAAAAACAGCTTCTTCCCCACTGTCACCAGACTCCTAAATGACCCTCTTATGGACTGATTTCATTAACACTACACCCTGTATGCTTCATCCAATGCCAGTGCTTTTGTAGTTACATTGTATATGTTGTGTTGCCCTATTATGTATTTTCTTTTATTCCCTTTTCTTCTCATGTACTTGATGATCTGTACCTCGGTACACGTGACAATAAACAAATCCATCCATCCATCCGTATTGTAGCTAGACACAGCTAAATTCAAGTTCTGAAATACGTGCTTTGCCTCCTGTCGTTCTGTGAATGGTACACTTCTGAATATTCCTGAATTTACAGTGAGTTACCAATCAGTAGAAACTTTCTTCCTGCACATGCAATGAAACTTGGTGACAATTTAATTTAATGCTTATCAATTAAACATGAAGAGGGGCAATTTTTGGAAGAATTTAACCTGAAGCTATTCTTAAAGTTGGAATAAAATATAGGGGATTAAATTACCTGTCTGGTTGGAAGTGCCATTGAACTTTATGTTTAATTTTTAAATATAATTCCAAACCATGATTTTATTGGTAATTCAATCTTTTGTTCCAGATTTTAGATTGGAGAAGATAGTGATTTAGGATTTCTTTGTACATTTCAACACCCCAGGAAAAGTCAAAATATAGGCTTTTTTTTTCATTTAGTTTAAATGCCTATATTTTCATAAATTTGCAATAAAATAGTTGTGGCATGTGTTAATGAACCAACATTAAAATGTTAAAAATACACCTTTTCATGAACTTCTGCTTCTTATTTGACTTAATGTGTATAACACTGGTGGGCAACCTGCGGCCCAGTGGCCAAATGCAACCCATTGCGGCCCACGGGACATTTTGTTGACTGTTGCCCTCAGGCAGAGTTGCCAATTCCTCTGGTTTCCATCTGCTTTTTTCCAACCAGCATAACTGAGGTGATACCCACGTAAAGCAGGGGCACATGAAGTGAGGACAACAATGACTGTAAGAGCCGTATACTCGCTCTGCATCCAATCAAGTGTCAAATGTTTCTTTTGTTTTTACCATTTGAAGTTGATGACAACATGAATGATCAAGCATTTTCTATGATTTATGAAATATTCAGTGTGTGTTAAATGTATTCAATCTTATTAGTGGGGTCACGTTAGTGAACAAGCATGATTTCAACCTTGCAGCCTACTGAGATGAAGTAAAGCCACTCATACAGCCCACTCACTAACCTAGGTTGCTCATTATTGGTGTACAAGGTTGAAATGTGACTGAATGTCTTATATCGCAGTTGCAACGTGTTTGAAATTTAATATGCTAAGCAAGATAAAAAATCGGATGCAGTGAAAATTAAGCCAGATTGATAACTGTGAGAATGTTTCCAGCACTGTAGTTGAGAGTGGGAGATGCGTAAGGCCATAAGATGTAGGAGAGGTAGGCCATTCAGCCCATCACGTCAGCTCCGCCATTCAATGAGATCATGACTGATTCTGCAGTCTTCCGTGATAGGGATGTGCTGCGCGGATGCACAGAAGGTGGCTCTTCTCCTAGGAAATTGAATTTAGGCATTTGTAACCGAAAATAACCCGCCGGAACCCTCTTCAACCTACAAACGAAACATAGACCGAAATGCCGAGCAACAGCTGCAGCAGAGGTCGCAAGGAAACAATAGCCAACAGGAGCTTGGAGAAATCGGCAAGCGAGTCGGCGCAAACACGAGGCAAAGAAGCCCCGGCCGCACCTGAAAGAGAGGGGCCAGCATGCCATGCACGGAACACCCCCTCGCCGGGGGTGGAAGAAGCTCCTCACCAGAGGGCTGAAGGAGCTCAAAGAGGACATAAGACTCGGGCTCCAGGCAGCGGTCAAGGTGCCGATCATGGAAGCACTGGCCGCCGTGCATGTGGCCCTCGGCAAAGCAGAGAGGTGACTGGATGCCCAGGGAAGCACAATGAAGGAGCTGGAAAAAGCCTACATGGAGCAGAGCAACCGGATCATCGCCCTAGACACTGAGATGGCAAGATTGATGGAGAGCCAAGGGAACCTTAGGGGGAAGGTAGTAGATCAAGAGAACCAGTGGAGGCACCAGAATCTAAGAATAGTGGGACTTTCCAGGGAAAACCGAAGGCAGGAACCCCACAGACTACGTGGCCCAGATGCTGGGTAACCTGGTGGAGAGGGACAGCTTCCCCAGGCAGCCAGAAATAGACAGGGCTCACAGGTGGCTCTGGCCAGGGCCGGAGAACAACTGAGGGCAATAATTGCGAAGATGCAGCGGTACCAAGACCGGGATAGAATCCTGAGATGGGCCAGGCAGACATGAACCTGCAACTGGGAGGGACACCAGATACGAATCTCCAGGACATTGACATAGACCTGGTCAATTGCAGGGCCGAATTCAACAGAACAAAGACGGCCCTCACCCCCTCCTTTCTGTTCCTTTCAGTGGTCCTGGTTAACATGTACATGCCCAACTGGGATGGCACAGTGTTTATAAAGAAGACCATGGTGAGATCCTCAATATAAACACACACTGACTCATCATGGCAGGGGGCTTTCACTGTGTATAGTATCCACAGACAGACAGGTCGAACCCCAAAACAGAGACCTCTAACATGGAGAAAGAACTCAGCACATTTATAGAACAGATGGGGCAGTGGATCCATGGAAGTTTACACACCCAGAGACGAAGGAGTTCTCCTTCTTGTACCAAATACATAAGGTATATACACGCATAGACTTATTTGTGGTGGGGGAAACGGTGCTGCCAGTGATAGTAAGCGGAATACTCAGTGACCATAATCTCCGACCACACTCCACACTACATGGATGTGTGGTTGGAGGCAGGCCATGTCCAACACTCCCATGGAGGTTGGACATGGCCCTCCTTGCCGACAGGGTTTTTTGCAAGAACATATCGCAAGCCATAGTCGGGTATATTTCCAATAACCAGAATGGGAAAGTCTCACCCTCCACGATCTGCGAGGCATTGAAGGCTGTAATCAGGGGTGAGATTATTGCCTATAAAGCACTTAGAGATAGGGAAGAGAGAGGAGCTAGGCAACAGCTAGTCAGCTCCATGCTGGAAATAGACCAACAAACTCTGCGGTCCCGACCATAGAGCTCCTGGCGGAGGGGACAAAACTACTAATGGACATGGCCTACTCTCCATGAGGAAAGCAGTGCACCAATGCCACAGACCGAGGGGACCATCTACGATCATCACGGAGACAAAGCCACCTGCCTACTGGCTCACCAGCTGAGGAAGCACGGTAGCATAGTGGTTAGCACGGTTGCTTCACAACTCCAGGGTCCCAGGTTCAATTCCCGGCTTGGGTCACTGTCTGTGCGGAGTGTGCATGTTCTCCCCGTGTTTGCGTGGGTTTCCTCCGGGTGTTCCGGTTTCCTCCCACAGTCCAAAGATGTGCAGGTTAGTGGTAATTGCATTGCTCCAGATGTGGCACCAACTAAGTCAACACTTCGGAGTGACCAAAATATCCACTATGGCCTCCTTCTGCAACATCATTGGTTTGTTGGGGCAGCACGGTGTCGCAGTGGTTAGCATTGATTTCACACGGTGCTGAGGTCCCAGGTTCGATCCTGGCTCTTGGTCACTATCCATGTGGAGTTTGCCCCCACAACCCAAAGATGTGTAGGGTAGGTGGATTGGCCACACTAAATTGCCCTTAATTGGAAAAAATGAATTGGGTACTCTAAATTTAAAAAAATAAATAATTGGTTTGCGCCAGCCAAAATGGACGCTATTTTTAAAAGGTGGAGACAGGATGGTGGGGCGGTGGGAGGGACACTGACAGTTAGTGACTTTTACACTGACGACAGACTGACAACGCTAGAAGAGCTGACGGAGAGGCTTCAACTGACCAAGGCGAACGAGTTACACCAATTGCAAATCGAAATTCAAGTCAAAAACTTCCTCCATAGGGAAACAATGACAGACAAAACAAGAGAAAAATGGGAGGAAGAGCTAGGGATTGAAATAGGGTGGGGAGTCTGGAGCGAAGCATTGAACAGGGTCAGCTCCACCTCCACAGGTGCAAGGGTAAGTCTAATGCAAAAGGCGGCACACAGAGCGCCCCTAACCAGAACCCAAATGAACTGGTTCTTCTCGGAGGTGGAGGACAAACATGCACGATGCCAGGGAGGCCCGGCCAACCACACCCACATGTTCTGGGCATGCCCAGACTTATCAGGCTCTTGACAGCCTTCTTCGAGGCAATGTCCAACGTTGTGGGGTTGAAAGCGGAGCCATGTCCAAAAGTGGCTGTCTTCGGGGTATCAGACTAGCCAGAACTCTTTATGGGGAGGTGAGGCCAATGCCCTAGCCTTTGCCTCCTTAATTGCCCACCGAAGAATCCTGCTCAGCTGGCGATCAACTGCACCCCAAAAGATCCAGACTGGCTGTCCGACCTGTCGGAATTTCTCCAATTGGACAAAATCAATAGTGCACCATCAATAACCACAAGACTAAAATGGTGAAACTATTGAGGCTTTATTGCACAAGATGTTGAGCCTCCTGCAGCTGGAACCAGAATGGGAGCAGTGCAGGAGAGCATACACTTTTATACGCCGCCTGCTGGGAGGAGCCAGCAGGCTGGGATTTACTGTGGTGCCTGTAATACAGTGGCAGTACCATAATACATGCAATGTGTTACCAGTGGTGTTTACCACATTCACCCCCTGTTTAAAAAAAAATCTGGCGGGGGTGAAGAACAACAATACAGATTGAGTCGGTCGGGGCTCTGACCCTCCGCTGCGATCGTCTCAGTCCTGGTGGTAGTGTGGGCGCCGATGTGGACACCTGCGACTCCGGGAGCGTGTTGTCCTCTCCTTCGTCACCCCTTAGTGGGTCCAGTGGGGGGACGGATCCTGCTGGGGTGGGGGCTGCGGTGAGGTTCGCTGGTGAGAGGGTGGGTGGCGCAGAGGTGAATGAGGCAACCTGGGAGGGAGAGCGGTATCAGGTTGGGGGATGTGGGTGGGGACCCAGCGGGTGCCAGGTCCCGGAGGGAGACTGTGTCCTGTCGCCCGTCAGGGTGTGCCACGGAGACGTACTGTGGGTTCGCATGGAGGAGGTGGACTTTGTCAACCAAGGGATCCGATTTATTGCTCTGCACATGCTTCCGGAGGAGGATGGGTCCAGGAACTGTCAGCCATGTTGGGAGCGAGACTCCGGATGTGGACCTCCTGGGAAGGCAAACACACGTTCGTGAGAGGTCTCATTAGTAGCGGTGCACAGGAGCAACCGGATGGAGTGGAGCGCTTCAGGGAGGACCTCCTGCCAGCAGGAGACCGGGAGATTCCTAGACCGAAGGGCCAGCTGGACGGCCTTCCAGACCGTCCCGTTCTCCCTCTCCACCTGCCCGTTTCCCCGGGGGTTGTAGCTGGTCGTCCTGCTCGAGGCGATACCCGTGCTGAGCAGGAACTGACATAGCTCATCACTCATGAAGGAGGATCCCCAATCGCTGTGGATGTAGGTGGGGAAACCGAACAGGATGAAGATGGTGTGCAGGGCCTTGATAACCGTGGCAGAAGTCATGTCGGGGCACGGGATGGCGAAAGGGAACCAGGAGTATTCGTCAATTACATTGAGGAAGTACACGTTTCGGCCGGTGGAGGGGAGGGGCCCTTTGAAGTCCACGCTGAGGCGCTCAAAGAGGCGCGAGGCCTTCACCAGGTGCGCTCTATCTGGCCGGTAGAAGTGCGGCTTGCACTCTGCGCAGACTTGGCAGTCTCTGGTCACGGTCCTGACCTCCTCGCTGGAGTAGGACAGGTTGCGGGCCTTGATAGAATGGAAGAACAGGGTGACCCCCGGGTGGCAGAGGTCATTATGGAGAGCCCGGAGTCGGTCCACTTGTGCGCTGGCCCATGTACCGCGGGATAGGGCATCTGGGGGTTCATTGAGTTCCCCCGGACGATACAAGATCTCATAGTTGTAGGTGGAGAGCTCGATCCTCCACCTTAAGATCTTGTCATTTTTGATCTTGCCCCGCTGCGTATTGTTAAACATGAAGGCAACGGACCGTTGGTCAGTGAGGAGAGTGCATCTCCTGCTGGCCAGATAATGCCTCCAACGTCGCACAGCTTCCACAACGGCTTGGGCCTCCTTTTCGACAGAGGAGTGCCGAATTTCGGGGGCATGGAGGGTGTGGGAAAAGGAAGCCACGGGTCTGCCCGCCTGGTTGAGGGTGGCGGCCAGAGCTACATCCGATGCATCGCTCTCCACCTGAAAGGGGAGGGACTCGTCGACTGCGTGCATCGTGGCCTTGGCGATGTCCACCTTGATGTGGTTGAAGGCCCGGCGGGCCTCAGCCGTCAGGGGAAAAGCTGTGGACTTGATGAGTGGGCGGGCCTTGTTCGCATAATTAGGGACCCACTGGGCGTAATATGAGAAAAACCCCAGGCATCGTTTCAGGGCCATGGGGCAGTGGGGGAGAGGGAGTTCCAGGAGGGGGCGTATGAGGTCGGGGTCGGGCCCTAGGACTCCATTTTCCACTACGTAGCCAAGGATGGCTAAGCGGTTGGTGTGGAACACGCATTTCTCCTTCTTGTAGGTGATGTTAAGGAGTTTAGCGGTATGGAGGAATTTTTGAATGTTCACGTCGTGCTCCTGCTGATTGTGGCCGCAGATGGTGACGTTATCTAGGTACGGGAAGGTGGCCCGCAGCCCGTACTGGTCAACCATTCGGTCTATCTCTCGCTGGGAGACCGAGACCCAATTGGTGACGCCGAAGGGAACTCTGAGGAAATGATAGAGGCGGCCATCTGCTTCGAACACAGTGTATTGGCGGTCTTCCGGGCAGATGGGGAGCTGGTGGTAGGCGGACTTCAAGTCAACTGTGGAGAAGACTCGATACTGCGCAATCTGATTGACCATGTCAGATATGCGTGGGAGGGGGTACGCGTCGAGCTGTGTGTACCGGTTGATGGTCTGACTGTAGTCAATGACCATCCTGTGTTTCTCCCCAGTCTTCACTACTACCACTTGAGCTCTCCAGGGGCTGTTACTGGCCTCAATGATCCCCTCCCGCAGAAGCCATTGGATCTCCAACTTGATAAAGGTCCTGTCCTGCGCATCGTACCTTCTGCTCCTAGTGGCGACGAGCTTACAGTCCGGGGTGAGGTTTGCAAAATGTGAAGGTGGATCGACCTTAAGCGTCGTGAGGCCGCAGACGGTGAGGGGGGCTGGAGTCCGCCGACTTTCAGAGTAGGGCTTTGGAGGTGGCATTGAAAGTCAAGACCTAGTAATAGGGCAGCGCAGAGATAGGGGAGGACGTAGAGCCTAAAGTTGCTGTACTCTATGCCCTGAACGGTGAGGGTCGCGACGCAGTTGCCCTGGATTTGCACGGATGTGATCCGGAGGCCAGGGAGATTTTCTGGGTGAAGGGGAGTACTGGGAGGGAGTAGCGCCTTACCGTAGCAAGGTGGATTAAACTCTCTGTGCTCCCAGAGTCAAAGAGGTAGATCGTCTCATGTCCATTGATCTTCACCGTCGTAGTAGCGGTCGCGAGGTTGCGGGGCCGAGACTGATCAAGGGTGATGGAGGCGAGCTGCGGAAGATGTTGGGAGGTCCCGGGCTGATCGGTGGTAGCAGAGGCATCGGCGGTCCGCGAACGGCCAGGCGAGCAGGGGTCCTGCGGCGCGGTCCAAGATGGCGCCGAAGATGGCGGCACCCACAGGGCGCAAATGCCGACGGCATCAAAGATGGCAGCGACCACGGGCCATACATGGCTTGTGGTGGAGAAGATGGCAGTGCCCCTGGATCGCATGTGGGGGGTGTAGCAATGCTGGGCCTGGAAACAGCGGCGACCGACCAGGCCTGGCAAACGGAAACAAAGTGGCCCTTCTTCCCGCACCCGTTGCAGGTCGCGCTCCGCGCTGGGCAGCGCTGCCTGGGATGTTTGCTCTGGCCACAAAAATAACATTTGGGCCCTCCGGAGTTGGCTGGCTGCCGCGCGGCACAGGCTTGCGGTGTACTCGAGTCGGCAGCTGCTGGGGCACACGATGCCCATGAGGGTGCCGCGCAGTCGGTGGTGTAGGCCTCCAGATTACGGGAGGCCACTTCTAGGGAATTAGCAAGCTGCACAGCCTCTGCAAGGTCGAGCGTACCCCCCGTCCAATAGCCGCTGGCGAACGTAAGTAGATTTAATGCCCGTGACATAAGCGTCTCTGATTAGTAGTTCGGTGTGTTGGACTGCCGAAACTGCCTGGCAGTTACATTTCCTACCGAGAATATGTAGAGCCCACAAGAAATCGTCCTGAATCTCCCCCGGGAGTTGCGTCTCGTGGCCAGGAGCTGCCCGGCGTACACTTGATTCACAGACTTGATGTACTGTCCCTTTAGTAGCGCCATTGCTTCTGTGTAGGTGGACGCATCCCGGATGAGGGGAAAAACTTGTGGGCTCACCCGTGAGTAGAGGACCTGGAGCTTCTGTGAGTCTGAGAGTTCTTCAGTGGCTGCTCCAAGGTGCCCTTCAAAGCAGGCTAGCCAGTGCTCGAAGGTGGCTGTGGTGTTGGCTGCGTGAGGGTTCAGCTCCAGGTGATCAGGCTTGATTAGGATATCCATCTTTTAAAAAATCTTGTGCAATAAATTGATGCACCATCAATAACCACAAGACGAAAATGGTGAAACTATTGAGGCTTTATTGCACAAGATGTTGAGCCTCCTGGAACCAGAATGGGAGCAGCGCAGGAGACCATACACTTTTATATGTCGCCTGCTGGGAAGAGCCAGCAGGCTGGGATTTACTGTGGTACCTGCAATACAGTGGCAGTACCGTAATACATGTAGTGTGTTACCAGTGGTGTTTACCACAATCAAATTCTCCATCTGGGAGTCAGAAGATGGCTTGCACAATATGTAGCAGCCAATTCATCAACCTGTTTCAGGACTTGTTTGTAGCCAATAACCAATAGAACAGAGCGGGGGTGGGGGACACACAGAGATACCACAAGCACCAACAAAAGGGAAGAAGGAGGGAGGAGGGGAGATAGGGAGGGGGGAGAAAATAAGGAGGCACATATGCCATCCACGCGCTGCATGTGGGGGGGAGGGGGTAGACCATGATTGAGTTATCTCTATGTAATCTATGTGTCACTATATGACCTTGCTATATATGCAAATGAAAAACCGATAAAAACACATTTTATTTTTAAATGACTGATCTGGAGTTCACCAAAATAATGGAATTGTCTTTCTTACTAAAAATATTATTCTCAGAAATTAAAATTGAGCATAAAAATGTCATTTATTTCATCACCATTATTATTATTATTAAATTCAGTCAGCTGTTTGCCACAAATTTAGATTCACTAGAAGATTTTTACAAATAAATGAGCACTTGTAAATCTTGTGAATCAATCATGCCTTGCAGTATGATGTACGACATTCTGAAATTACTTTACCCACTCATGAGACTAGTGGAAGGGGTAATGGAACACACTGTACATTCTGCAGAAATAATTTCATAGATGCTACACCAACCTACTACCGTACAATGAACACCGCATTTACATCTGCAGCCACAAGAATTTCAGATTTTACTTGCACCACAGACTGATGGAACATCGTAAAGTAGGAACGATTTTTTCTCAAAATCTCGAGCTGTTTCTATTGTTGCTGTAGCCATCTGGGATGGCCACTTCCAGAATACAAAATGGATGTTTGCAAAGATTGCAGGGAACTATGGACAATGCTAAGAAAGCAGGCAGGCACAGAGCCTGTACGTGTATTGGAACCGCAGCTCCCAGACGAGATGGAAACTGAGGTCCATTAGCATATTGATGGCCCATCTCCGGGAATAAAGGGAGATACTCAAGTAACCGAACTGGCTCCAGACTTCACGGCGCCAGTTCCCCAAACCGAAAGCACAAACAAAGTCAGGCCAACGGCCACCTAGGACACACCCAGCCATCAGGGCACCCACCCCTTTATTGGTCAAGATCAATGCGAGTGATCAAGTTACGGCCCAATTGATTGGGGCCAAGTTTAAGGCCCGCCCAAAAGCACGCGAAGCCCCTCCGGGTATAAGAAGAAACCCCCGAGAGAGAATCGCTCTCTTGGAATCGGCTCTCAAAGCGGAGAGACCCTTCCACCAGCTACACCAGAAGCAAGTAAGTCCAAGGTCAACGCTCACTACCAGATGGACGACCTTAGCTGTTCCCCTTCACCACTTCGACACCAGCAGCCTCAGATCTGAACAACGGCCATTGTTCTGCTGACTGAGTGGACGCCCGAAGCTAAGTATAGGGGTTAGCGTTAGAGATAGTTTAGTCTGTAGTATTTCATGCATGAGTAGATATTGCTGTGTGTGTAAATAAATAGTATTGACTTTGAACTAACTAACTGGTGTATCGGCACTTTGATCAGTATTCGGGTTTGAACCTTGTGGCGGTATCGAGAGATACCTGGCGACTCTAGAGCAAACGTAATTAGGATTAAGGAAGGCGACCATATTGACCGCCATAATTAGAACCAGAGAAACAGAGCAACATTGCAAAGTTGGACCATAAAAACAATAGCATCAAGGTTTTTAAAACTTAGCCTTCAGCTACACTGTCAATATGACCGAAAATATCACTCATGAAAAAAACAGCCTTGGAGTTAGAGAAAGCTCAGCAAATGCAGACCCAATAGGATTTAGGGAGATTTAAGACAGACTGATATGTTTTTTTTAATTCATTTACGGGATGTGGGCGTCGCTGGTAAGGCCATCACTTATTGCCCATCCCTCGTTGTCCTCCAGCGGTGGTGGTGAGTTGCCTTCTTAAACTGCTGCAGTCCTTGAAGTGTAGGTACACCCACTGTGCTGTTAGGGAGGGAGTTCCAGGATATTGCCAGTGACAGTGAAGGAACAGCGATATATTTCCAAATCGGGGTGGTGAGTGGCTTGGAGGGGAACCTCCAGGTGGTGGGGTTCTCAGGTATCTGCTGCTCTTGTCCTTCTAGGTGGTAGTGGTTGTGGTTTTGGAAGGTGCTGCCTGAGGAACCTTGGTGAGTTTCTGCAGTTCATCTTGTAGCTGGCACACTGTTCATCGGTGGTGGAGGGTTTGAATGTTTGTGGAAAGGGGAGCAATCAAGCGGGCCACTTTGTCCTGGATAGTGACGAGCTTCTTGAGTGTTGTTGGAGCTGCACTCATTCAGGCAAGTGGTGAGCATTCCACTACACTCCTGACTTGTGCCTTGTAGATTATGGACAGGTTTTGGGGGGTCACTGTATTATGATGGCTAGTCCGGTTCAGTTTCTGATCAATGGTAACCCCCATGATGCTGACTGTGGGGGATTCAGCGATGGTAATGCCACAAATGTCAAGGGGCAGTGATTAGATCCTCTCTTGTAGGAGATGGTCATTGTCTGGCACTGTATGGCGACTTTCCACCAGTCAGCCCAAGCCTGGATATTGTACATTTGGACATGGACTGCTTCATTATCTGAGGAGTCGTGAATGGTGCTAAATGTGCAGTCATCAGCAAACATCCCCACTTCCGACCTCATGATGTAAGGGAGGTCATTGATGAAGCAGCTGAAAATGGTTGGGCCTAGGACACTACCCTGAGGAACTCCTGCAGTGTTGTCCTGGAGCTGAGATGATTGACCTCCAACCATCACAACCATCTTCCTTTGTGCCAGGTATGACTCCAACCAGTTGAGAGTTTGCCCCATGATTCCCATTGACTCCAGTTTAGCTCGGGCTCCTTGATGCCATACTCGGTCAAATGCTGCCTTGATGTCAAGGGCAGTTACTCTCACCTCACCTCTGGCATTCAGCTCTTTTGTCCATGTTTGATAGCTGTGTGGACTTTGCCAGCTGTAATTTCCTGACAGGCAGGTGACCACCAGATAGGTTAACGAATGAACAATTTATTAAAGTAACAAGTTATGTAAAGAGAGTGAGATAAAAGCTACCATGTTCCAAGACTCCAAACTCCTAACTAACTGTGAAACCAATGATTCGTCATCAGGGTTTGCACGCTTCGGACCCATTGGTTGATTGGGAACTCGCCCTCTTAAAGGAGCACACTACCGTACCAGGACTGCTCTCAAAATAACATCGCACAAGAAAAAATTGTTTTCAAGCTCTTCCCTTTTATGATATTACACTATGCAAGGCTGACAAGAATCTATGGGTAGAATCTTGTTGGGGCACTGGGGAGCCTTGCTTGCCAGCTGGAGAGCCAGTGAGTAGCCAGTGCTGCCTCTTTTCCAGAAGGCCCGACGAGCCAATCGGGCAGTGGCGGGGTCACCGATCAGCCATCGCCAAAAATCAAGACCCTGGGGGAGCATAAATCTCACTGACCAAAAGCTGCCATCCAATCAGAAGCCAGCCGCTCTTGTGCTCAGCAGCACCACAAGAGAGGTGGTGGCTGCTACACCTACCGGAGTCCCAGAACCATAGAGTGACCAGCCTGCAGCCGGGTAAAGGGTGGAGGGCAGTTCGCAAGTGGTGAGAGGGCTTTGGGGGGGGGGTCAGTAATAGTAAGGGCAGTGGGATGGTTCTCAGTGGGCATCCCCTTCCTGATGTTGAGTCCCTCAATCTGCGCCTGTGATCGAGGGAACCAGCTCATCCCCACCCGAGGTGGCAAGCCGTCTGCACAGGTTTACCTGTCATGCACTTTGCACAGCAACAGGCCCGCTTGCAACTAGGTCAATGCCAATGGAGATGGGATGACACCCTTTAGTATCATTAATTGCCCATCCATAGCCCATGAGCTGAATGGTTTGCACAAGAGGGCAGTTAAGAGGCAACTACATTGCTGTGGATCTGGAGTCACATGTAGGCCAGACCAGTTTAGGTCGGCAGATTTCCTCCCCTAAAGGCCATTAGTGAAGCAGGTGGGCTTTTTATGATAGTTGATCTTGGATTCATGGTCACCATTACTGAGGTTAGCTTTCAATTCCAGATATTTAAAATGAATTTAAATTCTTCCAGCTTCTTTGGTGGGATTTGGACCCAATTACCCAGAGCATTAGCCTGGGTCTCTGGATTACTCATCCAGTGACTTTACCCGCCATTCTTCCTCACGTACAAGACACAGTGCAACTTATGTGAATGTCGCCATAGACCCCGAGAACCATAGGCTGCTCTCCCTTTTTGAGAGAGAGCTGACTGGTGGTGACTGAGGTCACCCCACCTCAGGTGAGGGGCAAGGTTGAGAAGGTTCATGGATAACATCAGCCAGTACAGAGTTTATATGGCGTATTTCTGGAAAACAGTAAGCTATCATCTCTTTCTGGTCAGTTCAAGCTTGTATCACCATTAATCTATGCCAAGATGAACTTTCAGTCTGAATTAATAACTCTTGGGCAGACTTAAGGTAATGGGGTGTATAGCATTAAACTACAATTCCTGGAAGGAGATCACTTGGGATTTAGTACTTAGTAGAGTAAGCTGCGAGGAAGTGAAAATGCAATTAAAATACAAAAGTTTAGAACTGTGTACATTGCACAGAATCGCAGAAAGATGGGTTTTTACCAGAAAACCATACTCACAATCTCCTATATCATGAATTTTGTTTTATTCATTTTCAATTTTAGTTTTTAAACTTGCTCTTCATGAGATTTCCCACACCGATGCACCACTCTTCTTCCATGAGCCAAACAGGACACAGGCATTTGCCAAAGTTGCTCTGTAACCAACAGCTGAACGCTCCTGAGCACTGGGCAATCTAGTGCAAAATAAAGCCGGGACAGGACTGGTTAAAGGTAAGACTTTGTTCGAAACTTTCTGAAAGAGCAAAAGGATCACATAACGTGATCTGTATTAGAGTGTTATGAGCCTCCCTTGCATGTCTATCAAGACTCCTTATCCAAGGGATCCCTCATCCTGTATCACTTGGTCAGCTGGCTCCTCCGCATTCTCATTGTTAATGGAGGCATCGCCATCTGCGATATAGAATTTCATAGAATTTACAGTGCAGAAGGAGGCCATTTGGCCCTTCGAGTCTGCACCGGCTCTTGGAAAGCACACCCTACCCAAGCCCACACCACCCTATCCCCATAACCCAGTAACCCCACTCAACCAACACTAAGGGCAATTTTGGACACTAAGGGCAATTTAGCATGGCCAATCCACCTAACCTGCACATCTTTGGACTGTGGGAGGAAACCGGAGCACCCGGAGGAAACCCACGCACACACGGGGAGAACGTGCAGACTCCGCACAGACAGTGACCCAGCCGGGAATCGAACCTGGGACCCTGGAGCTGTGAAGCAATTGCGCTAACCGCTATGCTACCGTGCTGCCCTCACGGGGAAATTATTCAATTTCTCTCGGTTGCACCAAGTTAGTCTACCTCCCCTCTGCATCCGTGTGGGTGTTCCTCATAGGCATCAGTCACCTTGTCCTCAGTGGGTAGCCCACCTCTCAATATCCATCCCTGAAATCACACAGGAGGTTGGAAAAGCAGTGACACGTGGGCTGCCCAAGTGCTTCCCGGGAAAAATGTCGCCATAATGCCTGAAGGATCTGAGTTTGCTGTTTGTGGACCAGTTGGACATTGATGGAATGGATGCCTTTCCTGTTGATGAAGCCCGCTGGCTGGTCTGCAGAATCACCTCGGATCTGGGGGAATCCAGCAATGCCCCCAAAGCTGATGTACCTCTCCACCTGACTGTCAGATGTGGCCAGCACTCTTGACCATAACATTGGTTACCTCCTAAATGTACTGATGGACTGAAGATTGAGAGATCCCACCCATGTTCCCAGTGAGTTCCTGGAAAGAGCAATATCATTGGGTACTGACCAAACTGCACAGGCCTCAGCTCCTGCTGCACCATGGCACAGGCATCAGTGACTGCCCCCTGGAGAGGTGCAGCTTTCGCTGAGAGTACCACTGGGATATCTGACTCCAGATCCACAGCAATGTAGTTAACTGCCCCCTTGAGTTCAAGGACAATTATGAATGGCCAATTAATGACAATTAGAGGGCCTTATTCCACTGATACTGGCATTAGCCTAGTTGCAGGTGGGCCTGTTGCTATGTCCCCACTGCCTGGTGCTTTACCCACTGCCCCACATGCCCACTCTACCTTAATGACACTGGCAACTTCTCCCCCACATCCTGTTGTCTTCTCTTTCCCTCCCCCCCCCCCCCTCCATGCCTTAATAACACTGGCAACCTGCCCAAACAGTCCTGGTGCCTTACCCCCATTTCTGCCGTAGTCTGGCAGTTCCCTCTGTACATTGTGACAATTCCTACCACTGTATGTTGGCTCTCCTCAAGACTTCTTGAGAGAGACAACACTGAGCTCCCACCTCCTTGCTAGTTAATTGGCCTTTCAACTGTCCATAAAGGGTTACCTGCTGCCTCATTTTCCACAGATCTCCTTCCTTGGGGTTTCTCTAAAAACAATCAGGAAGCGACATCAAGATGTCAGATTTCCAGTCAAATGCGTTTAGCTGCATATTGAGCACCCCCTCCCCCGCACCCCCCACCCCCACACTGCCTCCAAACTCACTCTGAATGGCCCGTAAAATTCCAGCCTATATGTTGTTTCCAAGTCTATTTAGATATGACATGATATTTCATTTGTATTACTGAAGTGAGTCCCATTACACAAATACCTTGCCCTAGATTGTTTCTATCATGCTGCAAAAATGGAAAGCTGAATTATTTTCAATCCACGTTACATGCTACATCAAGCTTTGTATGGCCCCACTGGAACTATTTTATAACTTCTGACAAACGCACCAACTGATTCATGGTTTTTTTTGTAACCATAACCGTGTTGCTGAAAAGCCCATTTGGTGTGACCTTGAGTTTTAGGAAAGTTTCTCTGTCAGTGAGCATCATTTGACAGCAGCAAGTTACAATGCTAGTTAATTTAAATCATCTTCCTGTCAGAAGAAGAGTGCAGTAAGTTATTCCCACATGATTTGTTCATCGATAAAACATTTGTCTTAAAAACTCAGCAATCAAATGATTAAGTGCAATGTCTTCCCCTTAACCGCAGATAGGAAACTGCTGATTCCTGCTGCTGGATCATGATGACCTAATTCTAGATATGTACATCGTTTTCCCACTGATTTATTCTGTAACAGTGTTAGTCGAAGAGATCATTATCCCCTAGCCTGTTACTCAGGGATCTCGACTGTGTCTTCAAATGCATGTTCAAGTTTTCAGTAATGTCCCTGTGGTTGGAATATTTCCCACCAACATAATGTATTGCACAAAGATTTGCTGTGTGGAATATTTTTATTTCAGGATTTGCATTATCAAAGGAACTAAGAAGTGAAAAAGTTGCAAATAATAGTCATTCCTTTCAAAGTAAGATATCCTTTTCATGTTAGTTTTTTTTTAGAAAACACACTTGGGCATGGATGAATTAAAGATTAATGTTGTGTTTTGCATTCCTCAGTTGAGAAAGCAGGACTACTAGAATATATGATACACCCAAGCACACCCCATGTGAGTACATCAAAAGCCTTGTTGGTAAATTGCACATTGAAACAAAGCAGGTTATCTGGGGAATATCCTTCTTTCCTATAACTGAAATATGGCGTTACTCAAAGACTTAAAACAGCCCTTTCATCTCAGTGGCTTGATGCTAATTTTAGCTTGATGCTAAACTGTATTTAATACTGCATCAGTTGAAGTTCTTCTAACTTCCATGAAAGTGTTTGGCATCATCGCAATCTGTGTCAGACTGTTCGTAGGGGGAAATCATAAACTGTGGGCAGAAATGGGGCTCTGCAATGGTTCTTTTTTTCAGGTGTGTCATAATATACACCAGTATATCATGGTGCAGACACACACACTGATGGACACACAGCAAGACCAATCAACACACACAACACCGCAGCCAATCACCAGTTAGAGCACACTCACTATAAAGACAGAGGGCATCAGTTATCCCGCTCATTCGGGATGCAGCCTCTCAGAAGAACAGAGCTCACAGCTTACAGCAAAGATCTTCACCATGTGCTGAGTGCATAGACTGGTTAGGATAGGCATAGGTCTTTAGTTTAATCTAACATTGTGTTAACCCACAGTGAAAGTATGTTCAACAGTTTCTAGCTTAATAAAATAGGGTTGTTCTATTTTAAGTGTTGGTAGCCTGTATGTGTTCCACGGATCCAAAGCACCCAACACATCATGGTACCAGTAATTGAAGGATGTTAGAACTTCTTAGACCTACCTGCAAGTGATCTGCCTTCCACCAGCATACAGCCATCCTGCAAAATGGACAGCGTCCGCCCGCCGCCGCCGCTCCGCATCACCGGTAACCTAGGGGCCAACTGGAAGATATTCAAACAACGCTTCCAGCTCTACCTTGAAGCCACAGACCGGGAAGATGCCTCAGACACCAGGAAGATCGCTCTCTTCCTATCCACGGCCGGGGACCATGCCATCCACATTTTCAATTCTCTCACCTTTGCTGATGGTGACGATAAATCAAAATTCAAAACGGTCCTCCTTAGGTTTGACAGTCACTGCGACATCAAGGTGAATGAAAGTTTTGCGCGCTATGTATTCCAACAGCGTTTGCAGGGTAAGGGTGAACCTTTCCAGTCCTTTCTCACCCACCTCCGCATCCTTGCGCAGTCCTGTAATTACGGGTCCACCGCCGACTCCATGATACGCGACCAGATCATTTTCGGTGTTCAGTCGGACCCCCCTACGCCAAAAGCTCCTCAAGGTAAAGCAGCGCACCCTAGCGATTGCCATCGAGACCTGCGTGCTACATGAACACGCCACTAGTCGGTATTCCCACATCCAAGTGGCTGAAACGGCGCGGCAATGTCCCCACGAGGCAGAACGGGTCCAAGCAATCGAGCAACTCCAGGGCCTCAGCCTGGATGAGGGCAGCCATTTCGTGCGCTTTTCACGGACTCCCGCGCCCGTGCGCACCGAACGAGGGGACGGCGACATCGACGAACGTACTGCGCAGGCGTGCAACTTGTACCACCGCACCACGCATGCGCGGTGGCGCAGCAAACATACTGACGCGACAACGTGCGGCAACTGTGTCTCCGCCCACTTAAAGCGGCAATATCCTGCCAAATCCCAACGATGCCTGCGATGTGGCAAACTTGGCCACTATGTTGCTTTATGCAGATCAGCTCAGCCTGCCAACTCTCGCCGCTGCAGCCAGCCTCGCAGGAATGTCCGGGCCATTCAACCCATGGTCACTGAGCCCGATTCGGACCTGCTACCCGATATTGACGCCAAGAACCCGAAGGCGCCTTTTCCAGTCGGTATCGTTACAAAAAACAGGGTGTCCCAGGAGCAAAGAATCCAGCCTCTATCGGTATGCAGCATCGATCCGGACGATGAGTGGTGTGCCACCCTTACGGTCAACCGGTCCCAAATACGATTCCGCCTGGACACCGGTGCCTCCGCCAATCTCATTGCGTGGTCTGACCTCCAAAGCCTTCGTGTCAAACCAGCCATCCTTCCATCAGCCTGCCAGCTATTAGATTATAATGGCAATGCCATTGCTGCCAGCGGCTCATGCCAACTTGAAGTGACGCACAGGTCACGCAAAGCCATCCTCCCCTTTGAAATCATGGGCTCCTCGAAAGCCTCCCTGCTTGGCGCGCAGGCATGCAAGCTGTTGAACCTAATTCAGAGAGTTCACTCTCTCTCTCCTGCTGACGCGTCTGCCTTTCAGGACACTGACTTCAGGGCGCAACTCGACGCCATTATCAACCAGTACCACGATGTCTTCAAGGGCATGGGCATGCTCCCGTACACCTACAAGGTTTTAGTAAAACCGAATGCAACGCCTATGGTGCACGCACCTCGCAGGGTCCCAGTACCCCTTAAGGACCACCTCAAGCAGCAGCTGCAGGACCTCCAGGACAAAGGAGTGATTTCCAAAGTCACAGAACCGACCAGTTCCATGGTATGTGTAAAAAAAGCCTTCCGGCGAATTGGGAATTTGCATTGATCCCAAGGATCTAAATCGCAATATTATGAGAGAGCACTATCCAATTCCCAAGCGCGAAGAGCTCACATGTGAGATGGCTCGCGCCAAGCTCTTTACCAAACTCGACGCCTCAAAAGGATTCTGGCAAATCCAGCTCGATAAATCCAGCAGGAAACTCTGCACGTTTAACACCCCCTTTGGAAGATATTGTTACAACAGGATGCCGTTTGGGATCATCTCTGCATCAGAAGTGTTCCATAGGATTATGGAACAAATGATGGAAGGTATTGAAGGTGTTCGCGTCTATGTCGATGACATAATCATTTGGTCCACCACCCCGCAGGAGCATGTTAGTCGCCTCCAGCGCGTATTCAGACGTATACATGAGCATAGCCTCTGCCTCAACAGGGCCAAATGCTCTTTTGGTCAGACAGAACTAAAGTTCCTTGACGACCACATCTCCCAATTGGGTGTGCAGCCGGATGCGGACAAGGTAGCTGCCATCACAGCTATGAAAACACCAGAGGACAAGAAGGCGGTCCTCTGATTTCTGGGCATGGTCAATTGTTTCGGGAAATTCATCCCTAACCTCGCCTTTCATACCACGGCTCTCAGGAACCTGGTCAGGAAGACGACAGACTTCCAATGGCTCCCTGACCACGAGCGCGAATGGAGGGAACTCAAGGCAAAACCCCCATGGAGCAGCGCTACGCGCAGATAGAAAAGGAGTGCCTGGGCCTTTTGACCAGTGTCGTCAAGTTCATGATTATGTGTATGGCCTTCCCCAATTCGCTGTCGAGACCGACCATCGCCCGCTGGTCAATATAATACAGAAAGACTTGAACGACATGACGCCTCGCCTCCAGCGTATTCTTCTCAAGCTGGGATACACCCCAGGCAAGGACCTCATCATTGCTGACGCTCTCTCCAGGGCAGTCAACACTCCATGTGACCCAGCGGGATTTGTCTGCCAGGTTGACGCCCATGTGGCATTCGCGGCCTCCAATCTACCTGCCTCGGATGAACGCCTCGTCCAAATTCGCCGCGAGATGGCGGCTGACCCCTTGCTACAGCGTGTCATGCGCCACCTAACGGACGGGTGGCTCAAGGGCCAATGCCCTCAATTCTATAATGTCAGAGATGATCTGGCGGTAGTAGACGGGGTTCTTCTAAAACTGGACCGCATTGTCATCGCGCATAGCATGCGCCAGCTTGTCCTGGAACAACTACACGAGGGCCACCTTGGCGTGGAAAAGTGCCGCCGACGGGCCCGAGAGGCAGTGTCTCGTGCACAGCACAAGGCGGCTCATGACTCCCGTGCAGCTGATCTCCCTGCTCTGGCTCCAGATGGCAACGTCCGCATCCATCTTCCGGATGGTGGCTGGTCTGCAACCGCTGTGGTCCTTCGGCAAGTGGCCCCCCGCTTGTTCCTGGTTCGTCTACCGGATGGCTCTATTCTGCGCCGCAATCGACGCGCCCTTTGTCTCGTTCCATGCTCGCCATGTGATCCTCCAGTGTCGCCTGGCCCTCCTGCTGACCTGCCACGGACTATGCAGAGCTCCCTGTCACTCTGCCTCCCCCTGACTTTGACGCAGCCCAGCCCGCTCCTGAACCGGCGACTCTCGACCCACCCTTGAGGCGGTCAACCAGAATTCGTCACCCACCTCAGAGGCTAAATTTATGAACTTTTCGAATTTATGGACTCTCTGAATTGTTTTGTTGCTTTGTTTGATCGTTTCCCTGGTTTGTATATCGTGTTGATCTCGGTATTCTTGTTGCATACTGCTTCTCTGCACCAGGCACCTTCCCATGTAAATAGGTTAGTTCTCATGTACATAGTCCCGTAAATATGTCTTCGCACCCCACACGTAGTTCGGGACATTCTCACCACACATTATTTATTGCCACACACATACAAGGGTCACTCGGAGCAGGGGAAAAGATGGATGCGGTGAAGCTGATAACTAGTCGGAGTGCAATCACACCAATGCAACACCTAGCCAAACAAACCACAACGTTATCTTACACATCTAATGATAGTTAAAAATTCATGTGTGGCAGCTTTAAAAAAAAGGTTTGTCTTGGACATGGTTGATTTTCAAGCAGCGGGTTTTGAGTCACTGTATCTGTAGAGGAAAGCTCTGAAATTGTGTATGTTTGCTTAAGCAGCCATATAAATAATCCAGCAACTAACCTGTAAATATCACTGATGGAGTGATAGCCGTCGGTTCAGGAGCGGGCTGGGCTGCGTCAAAGTCAGGGGGAGGCAGAGTGACAGGGAGCTCTGCATAGTCCGTGGCAGGGTCAGCAGGAGTGCGAGGGTCAGGGATGTCTCGGATCGTGTCTTCAGGATCCTTAAGGGGGAGGGGGAACAGCCAGAAGTCGTGGTGCACATTGGTACCAACGACATAGGTAGGAAAAGGGGTGTGGAGGTAATAAACAAGTTTAGGGAGTTAGGCTGGAACTTAAAAGCCAGGACAGACAGAGTTGTCATCTCTGGTTTGTTGCCGGTGCCACGTGATAGCGAGGCTCGGAATAGGGAGAGAGTGCAGTTGAACACGTAGCTGCAGGAATGGTGTAGGAGGGAGGGCTTCAGGTATTTGGATAATTGGAGTGCATTCTGGGGAAGGTGGGACCTGTACAAGCAGGACGGGTTGCATCTGAACCAGAGGGGCACCAATATCCTGGGAGGGAGGTTTTCTAGTACTCTTCGGGAGGGTTTAAACTAATTTGGCAGGGGAATGGGAACCGGATTTGTAGTCCAGCAACTAAGGTAGCTGATATTCAGGATGCCAAAGCGTGTAATGAGGCAGTGGGGAAGGGAACACTGACAAAGGAGAGTACCTGTAGGCACGGAGATGGGTTGAAGTGTGTATACTTCAACGCAAGAAGCATCAGGAATAAGGTGGGTGAACTTAAGGCATGGATCGGTACTTGGGACTACGATGTGGTGGCCATCACGGAAACTTGGATAGAAGAGGGGCAGAAATGGTTGTTGGAGGTCCCTGGTTATAGATGTTTCAATAAGATTAGGGAGGGGGGTAAAAGAGGTGGGGGGATGGCATTGTTAATTAGAGATAGTATAACAGCTGCAGAAAGGCAGTTCAAGGAGTATCACCCGAATGAGGTAGTATGGGTTGAAGTCAGAAATAGGAAAGGAGCAGTCACCTTGTTAGGAGTTTTCTATAGGCCCCCCAATAGTAGCAGAGATGTGGAGGAACAGATTGGGAAACAGATTTTGGAAAGGTGCAGAAGTCACAGGGTAGTAGTCATGGGTGACTTTAACTTCCCAAATATTGAGTGGAAACTCTTTAGATCAAATAGTTTGGATGGGGTGGTGTTTGTGCAGTGTGTCCAGGAAGCTTTTCTAACACAGTATGTAGATTGTCCGACCAGAGGAGGGGCAATATTGGATTTAGTACTTGGTAATGAACCAGGGCAAGTGATAGATTTGTTAGTGGGGGAGCATTTTGGAGATAGTGACCACAATTCTGTGACTTTCACTTTAGTAATGGAGAGGGATAGATGCGTGCAACAGGGCAAGGTTTACAATTGGGGGAAGGGTAAATACGATGTTGTCAGTCAAGAATTGAAGTGCATAAGTTGGGAACATAGGCTGTCAGGGAAGGACACAAGTGAAATGTGGAACTTGTTCAAGGAACAGGTACTACGTGTCCTTGATATGTATGTCCCTGTCAGGCAGGGAAGAGATGGTCGAGTGAGGGAACCATGGTTGACAAGAGAGGTTGAATGTCTTGTTAAGAGGAAAAAGGAGACTTATGTAAGGCTGAGGAAACAAGGTTCAAACAGGGCATTGGAGGGATACAAGATAGCCAGGAGGGAACTGAAGAAAGGGATTAGGAGATCTAAGAGAGGGCATGAACAATCTTTGGCGGGTAGGATCAAGGAAAACCCCAAGGCCTTTTACACATATGTGAGAAATATGAGAATGACTAGAGCGAGGGTAGGTCCGATCAAGGACAGTAGCGGGAGATTGTGTATTGAGTCTGAAGAGATAGGAGAGGTCTTGAACGAGTACTTTTCTTCTGTATTTACAAATGAGAGGGGCGATATTGTTGGAGAGGACAGTGTGAAACAGACTGGTAAGCTCGAGGAAATACTTGTTAGGAAGGAAGATGTGTTGGGCATTTTGAAAAACTTGAGGATAGACAAGTCCCCCGGGCCTGACGGGATATATCCAAGGATTCTATGGGAAGCAAGAGATGAAATTGCAGAGCCGTTGGCAATGATCTTTTCGTCCTCACTGTCAACAGGGGTGGTACCAGGGGATTGGAGAGTGGCGAATGTCGTGCCCCTGTTCAAAAAAGGGACTAGGGATAACCCTGGGAATTACAGGCCAGTTAGTCTTACTTCGGTGGTAGGCAAAGTAATGGAAAGGGTACTGAAGGATAGGATTTCTGAGCATCTGGAAAGACACTGCTTGATTAGGGATAGTCAGCACGGATTTGTGAGGGGTAGGTCTTGCCTTACAAATCTTATTGAATTCTTTGAGGAGGTGACCAAGCATGTGGATGAAGGTAAAGCAGTGGATGTAGTGTACATGGATTTTAGTAAGGCATTTGATAAGGTTCCCCATGGTAGGCTTCTGCAGAAAGTAAGGAGGCATGGGATAGTGGGAAATTTGGCCAGTTGGATAACGAACTGGCTAACTGATAGAAGTCAGAGAGTGGTGGCGGATGGCAAATATTCAGCCTGGATCCCAGTTACCAGTGGCGTACCGCAGGGATCAGTTCTGGGTCCTCTGCTGTTTGTAATTTTCATTAATGACTTGGATGAGGGAATTGAAGGGTGGGTCAGTAAATTTTCAGACGATACGAAGATTGGTGGAGTTGTGGATAGTAAGGAGGGCTGTTGTCGGCTGCAAAGAGACCTAGATAGGATGCAGAGCTGGGCTGAGAAGTGGCAGATGGAGTTTAACCCTGAAAAGTGTGAGGTTGTCCATTTTGGAAGGACAAATATGAATGTGGAATACAGGGTTAACGGTAGAGTTCTTGGCAATGTGGAGGAGCAGAGAGATCTTGGGGTCTATGTTCATACATCTTTGAAAGTTGCCACTCAAGTGGATAGAGCTGTGAAGAAGGCCTATGGTGTGCTCGCGTTCATTAACAGAGGGATTGAATTTAAGGGCCGTGAGGTGGTGATGCAGCTGTACAAAACTTTGGTAAGGCCACATTTGGAGTACTGTGTACAGTTCTGGTCACCTCATTTTAGGAAGGATGTGGAAGCTTTGGAAAAAGTGCAAAGAAGATTTACCAGGATGTTGCCTGGAATGGAGAGTAGGTCTTACGAGGAAAGGTTGAGGGTGCTAGGCCTTTTCTCATTAGAACGGAGAAGGATGAGGGGCGACTTGATAGAGGTTTATAAGATGATCAGGGGAATAGATAGAGTAGACAGTCAGAGACTTTTTCCCCGGGTGGAACAAACCATTACAAGGGGACATAAATTTAAGGTGAAAGGTGGAAGATATAGGAGGGATATCAGAGGTAGGTTCTTTACCCAGAGAGTAATGGGGGCATGGAATGCACTGCCTGTGGAAGTAGTTGAGTCGGAAACATTAGGGACCTTCAAGCAGCTGTTGGATAGGTACATGGATTACAGTAAAATGATATTGTGTAGATTTATTTGTTCTTAAGGGCAGCACGATAGCATTGTGGATAGCACAATTGCTTCACAGCTCCACGGTCCCAGGTTCGATTCCGGCTTGGGTCACTGTCTGTGCGGAGTCTGCACATCCTCCCCGTGTCTGCGTGGGTTTCCTCTGGGTGCTCCGGTTTCCTCCCACAGTCCAAAGATGTGCAGGGTAGGTGGATTGGCCATGATAAATTGCCCTTAGTGTCCAAAATTGCCCTTGGTGTTGGGTGGAGGTGTTGAGTTTGGGTAGGGTGCTCTTTCCAAGAGCCGGTGCAGACTCAAAGGGCCGAATGGCCTCCTTCTGCACTGTAAATTCAATGATAATCTATGATTAATCTAGGACAAAGGTTCGGCACAACATCGTGGGCCGAAGGGCCTGTTCTGTGCTGTATTTTCTATGTTCTATGTTAAGTGTGGGGATGGGGTGGGCCGAGTGCCCCATTTTATTCAATCTATTGTTCGTCAATGGGAAGTTAAGACATAGCCTGGAGTGTGAAGTTCAAAATTGGCAGTGCCAGCACAGATCAGCATGGTGATCGTCGCCATAATATGCCTGCACCACCTGCTGCCATTGTTTGTTTGGTCCGTGCTTGCAAACGCCTTTACCAATATTGTGTCCAGCATGTTCCCTGTTCGGAAATGGCTGCACGCATCTCTGATCCTATTCTTGAGCACTGAGGCCATGCAGCATCTTGATGTGTTGGGTGCTTTGGATCCGGGGAACACATACAGGCTACCAACACTTAAAATAGTACAACACTATTTTATTAAGCTAGAAACTGTTGAACATACTTTCACTGTGGGTTAACACGATGTTAGATTAAACTAAAGACCATGCCTGTCCTAACCAGTCTGTGCACTCAGCACATGGTGAAGATCTGTGCTGTAAGCTCTGTCCTTCTGAGAGGCTGCATCCCGAATGAGCGGGAAAACTGATGCCTTCTGTCTTTATACTGAGTGTGCTCTAACTGGTGATTTGCTGCGGTGTTGTGTATGTTGATTGGTCTTGCTTTGTGTCCATCAGTGTGTGTGTCTGCACCATGATATACTGGTGTACATTGTGACATCCTCCATTGTTCTTTGTTCTATGACACCCAGGTCCCTCTGCCCAGCAGCATGTTTTAATATTTTATCATTTAAATAATAGTCCCTTTTGCTGTTATTCTTACCAAAATGGATTACCTCACATTTGTCAACATTGTATTCCATTTGCCAGACCCTAGCCCATTCACTCAAACTATCCAAATCCCTCTGCAGACTTCCAGTATCCTCTACATTTTTTGCTTTCCCACTCATCTTAGTGTCATCTGCAAACTTGGACACATTGCACTTGGTCCCCAACTCCAAATCATCTATGTGAACAATTGTAGGCCCAACACTGATCCCTGAGGGACACCACTGGCTACTGATTGCCAGCCAGAGAAACACCCATGAATCCCCACTCTTTGCTTTCTATTGATTAACCAATCCTTTATCCATGCTACGACTCTACCCTTAACGCCATGCATCTTTCTCTTCTGCAACAACCTTTTGTGTGGCACCTTGTCAAAAGCTTTCTGGAAATCCAGATATACCACATCCATTGGTTCCCCGTTGCCTACCGCACTGGTAATGTCCTCAAAAAATAGTTAGGCACGACCTGCCCTTTATAAACCCATGCTGCATCTGTCCAATGGGACAATTTCCATCTAGATGATGCCTTGCTATTTCTTCCTTGATGATAGATTCCAGCATCTTCCCTACTACCGAAGTTAAGCTAACTGGCCTATAATTACCCGCTTTCTGCCTACATCCTTTTTTAAACAGTGGTGTCACGTTTGCTAATTTCCAATCCGCCGGGACCACCCCAGAGTCCAGTGAATTTTGGTAAATTATTGCGAGTGCATTTGCAATTTCCCTAGCCATCTCTTTTAGCACTCTGGGATGCATTCTATCAGGGTCAGACTTGTCTACCTTTAGTCCCATTAGCTTGCCCATCACTACCTCCTTAGTGATAACAATCCTCTCAAGGTCCTCACCTGTCATAGCCTCATTTCCATCAGTCACTGGCATGTTATTTGTGGCTTCCACTGTGAAGACCGACCCAAAAAACCTGTTCAGTTCCTCAGCCATTTCCTCATCTCCCATTATTAAATCTCCCTCCTCATCCTCTAAAGGACCAATATTTTCCTTAGCCACTCTTTTTTGTTTTATATATTTGTAGAAACGTTTACTATCTGTTTTTATATTCTGAGCAAGAAAATGCTGGACCTTGTCAGCAGGTCTGACAGCATCTGTGGAGAGAGAAGGGAGCTAACGTTTCAAGGCTTTGTCATAAACTTTTCTGTTTTTGTTTCAGATTCCAGCATCCACAGAAATTTGTTTTTACTTTCAGATTGTACCATCTCTGCCTGGGCTGTGTTAGCCAGATATCAGGTAACAGCAAGGGCAGAATTGGACTAGCATGGGTGGGAACATGAATTTTGTCACCTTGAGAGAGGACAGCAGCTTCACGTCCTAGAGCAGGCATTTTCAAAGTGGGGGTCGCGACGCAGGTGTGTTGCGGGCAGGTGTCGGGAGCGTCGTGGAGCCATCCATCGCAGCATTCCCGATCGCAGGAATTCAGGCGCAACGGTCACAGCAACCGGCTATTTAAAATGCCAGCTGCGAGCAGTTTTAAAAATGACGTCGCGACCTGCTTTAAAAATGCGGGCACACTGCGCATGCGTGCCCGCTCATCAGCGCGCATGTCCAGAGCTCAGAGAGAAACACCGCCTGCTCCTGAAGCGCTGATCTAGGAGAAGATTTTTTTTTAAATTCAATTCAGTCTTCCTGCATCTGTCTTGAATATGCTCAATGGCTGAACCTGCTTTGGTAGTGAATTTTAGAGATTAAAAAGATTCACAGCACTTTGAGTTAAATAATTCCTCCTCATCTATGTCTAAAATCATCGCATTGTAATTTGCAGACTATATCCCCAGACTGTAAACCATCCATCTGAGGAAAACTTACATTCTGCATCTGCTCTCTCGAGTCCTGAGAGAATAATGCCCGTTTCAAGAATTTCTCATTCTTCGCTTCTCTAGACTATAGAATATAAGCCCAGGCTCACCTCTCACATTAAAGGTAAGAGAAAACGGTGGGTCACGAATGTCGGCTGGCATGGGTCGCGAAGGCCGTCCGGCGTGGGTCCCGAAGGATGGCCGGTTGGTAAAAATGGGTCCCGGCCAAAAAGGTTTGAAAAACACTGCCCTGGGAAATCACTGTCACTCCGGAATCAGAAATCCCACTGCTCTGTTGGAGAACAGATTAATGGACTGTGACACCATGGAAGCCCCTTTGAAGAATGGTTTCTAGAACCGTCAGAGCAGATGACTGAGCTTCCATTGTGTCATTCAGACCGGATGATGAAAGCTGTGGCATTAGGTGCTGCATCGTGGTGGGTTCCACAAGTGGTATTGATCACCTGTTCCATTTTGGAATCAATAGACTCCACCAGGCACAAAGCCGAGTGTTAACTTGGTGCCGGACTCCTCCGTGCTCCCTGACTTTGGAAGTCAGCTCCCTGGCAGGCTTTCAGTACTCACGGTTATTGGTTATGTACAATCATCACACTTTCATGGCAGTCGGTTTAGCTCAGTTGGCTGGACATCTGGGGCAAAATTCTCCGGTATCGGCGCGATATCCGCCGACCGGCGCCCAAAACGGCGCAAATCAGTCGGGCATCGCGCCGCCCCAAAGGTGCGGAATCCTCCACATCTTGGGGGGCCGAGCCCCAACCTTAAGGGGCTAGACCCGCGCCCCAACCTTAAGGGGCTAGACCCGCGCCAGACTAATTTCCGCCCCGCCAGCTGGCGGAAAAGGCCTTTGGTGCCCCGCCAGCTGGCGCGGAAATGACATCTCCGGGCGGCGCATGCGCAGGAGCGTTAGCGGCCGCTCATGGCATCCCCGCGCATGCGCTGTGGAGGGAGCCTCTTCCATCTCTGCCATGGTGGAGACCGTGGCGAAGGCGGAAGGAAAAGAGTGCCCCCACGGCACAGGCCCGCCCGCGGATCGGTGGGCCCCGATCGCGGGCCAGGCCACCGTGGGGGCACCCCCCGGGGCCAGATTGCCCCACACCGCCCCCCCAGGACCCCGGAGCCCGTCCGCGCCGCCTTGTCCCGCCGGTAAGGTAGGTGGTTAATCTACGCTGGCGGGACAGGCATTCTAGCAGCAGGTCTTCGGCCCATCCGGGCCGGAGAGCCGCGGGGGGGGGGCGCCAACCGGCGCAGCGCGATTCACGCCCACGCCGAATATCCTGTGCCGGAGAATTTGGCAACCAGCGGGGGCGGGATTCACGCCAGCCCCCGGCGATTCTCCGACCCGGCGGGGGGTCGGAGAATCTCGCCCCTGGTTCGTGATGCAGAGTGAAGTCAACAGCGTGGGTTCAATTCCTGTACCATCTGAGGTTATTCATGAAGGGCTTACCTTCTCAACCTTGTCCCTCAGGTGAGGTGTGGTGACCCTCAGGTTAAATCACCACCAGTCAGCTCTCCCCCTCAAAAGGGGAAAGCAGCCTAGTCATCTGGCACCACGGAGACTTTACTTGCTTACTTCACTGTAGCCTGGCCCATTGAAGTTGTTATTTGACTCCTCTGCAGCAGAATAAGTGAAGATACATCCTTCCTCCAAGGTGAGCTTGTACCTGTGCTATCCACGCACCCCCCACCCCACCCCCCGCTCACCAACTGGGTTCCTCAACTGATCAGGAAGTTTCCAGTTCTTCAGTACCTGAAATAAAACAGGACAATAGTTGGGTGTTGTGAGGGGCATGGAGGAAATAAGAAGTGCATGCTCACACAGTCTGCAACCAGTGAATGAGATGAGATTGTGGATGGAGGAAAACGTATGTTACAAGAAGAAGGATTAAGTGTCCTGATACCTTCTTTATGGATCCCTTCAACCCCATCAGTGGTCACAGCCTCAGTGATGCCTCTTCCACTCATGCCAGCACGGTCACTTCTAGCGGTGTTAAAACATGCAGGTTTTCCTGCCATTTTAATTTATTTGCCTCTGCCTACTGTTATATATCATCTTCTCGTGCAAGAATGAGGGAAATGTATCAATGAGTATCCTGCAATATGCTTGTGTTATTTGACTGTCCTGGTTGAATAGCTGCCAGTGCAAGTTGAGTTGTGGATATTAGGTTTACGACACTGCGTAGTGTAAGGTGAAACACATCAGTTCAAGAGTTGAGTACCAATTGATAGAGCTCGTTGGTGGGTGTGGAGAACTGAACAATGAATGAGGCAAGCGTTGCAGTTGGTAGGATATGGCATTTGAGGAACTCGCTCACCTCGACAACTCGTGACACATCATTAAACTCCTTTCATTACTGCCTCCACATTCTTGCAGCAACACTCCTGGTATTTATCTCCACTACTACTTGTTCCCATTGTTCCCAACCATGTGACTCAAGAGTAACCTGTCCCACCCGCCTCTACCACCCCACTCCCTGCACTGTGCATACAGGATATCTCTCCTTCCCCCCACAGTACATTGCCTGAAAAACATGGCGCACACTCTCTACTGTGGTCAACCTCATTGCTCAAAACATCATAGCCAAGAGTGACTTTTACAAAAAATCATTTTACAGTCACAGTCCCTTTTAAAATGTGCAGCCTGCCTTTGAGTGCCAGTGAATGGAGTGGATAGCGCTGGCAGCATGCAGCACTCATTTAAAAGAGCAGGCGGTACCAGATTAACATGACAGGTAATCATGTGTTGTAATCATCACACTTGTCTTTGTGGGTTAGTCAATTTCTCCTCCATATTTTTTACCGTGTGCTGAACATTGTGGTATTTTTAAGGGATAGACTTTCAGACCATGAAGGTACAAACAAACAAGGGCCGGGATTCTCCGCTATCCGGTGGGGTGGGCCGTACTGGCACCGAGGAGTGGCGTGAACCACTCTGGCGTCGGGCCGCCCGGAAGGTGCGGAATCCGGCAGGACTGGCCGAAAACGGGCGGCCACTCGGCCCATCGCAGAGCGGAGGATCGCCGGGGGGGGCCATTGCCAACGGCCCCCGACCAGCGCGACGTGATTCCATCCCTGCCGAAAAACGGAGAATCCGGCAGCCGGTGTCGGGGCGCCGGGGTGGGATTCACGCCGCCCCCCAGTGATTCTCCGGCCCGGTGGGGGGGTCGGAGAATCCCGCCCATGAGCTTTATTGGAAAGGAGTTTACTCAACAGGCTCGAAAGGTAGACTGTCCGTTTGCCTGCACAAATGGCCAATGATGTCATTAATACGTCATGCGATCAGACTAAGTGACCTTGTTCCAACTAGGAACAATCATGAATCCACAACAGACATCAACTGTTCAAAGTTGTCTAATCTCCCAGGATTCTTCTGTGCTACAATTGTCAATGTTGCACAA
Source organism: Scyliorhinus torazame (assembly GCF_047496885.1). Classification (NCBI taxonomy): domain Eukaryota; kingdom Metazoa; phylum Chordata; class Chondrichthyes; order Carcharhiniformes; family Scyliorhinidae; genus Scyliorhinus; species Scyliorhinus torazame. Next base: position 67,000,170 of record NC_092707.1, read on the forward strand.
TATAAACTCAAGAACTAATCAGTGAGCGCTTTTCAGTGTATACAGTTTCAGTAACTGGCTTCCAAAATCAATATTACACAGAGATATGGTGCTAGACGGTTGTCTATAATTGTTCAATAGATCTATTCAAAGCAGAAAAAGAAAAAGCTTCAATATCTTCCTTTGCCCAACGGAAATAAAGTTACTTGATTTGCTAGCAACTAAGTGCCAATGTGAAATGTATTGCTCGTATTACTCAAAGAGAGATTTGTTTTCCTTGGATATTGTGGTAGTACCAGGTATTGCGGTACCTAAGAGGTGGATGACCATTGGTTAGACCCAGGAGTCTACCATTGGCTGTTGTACATAGCTCCGCCCTGAGAGGCGGAGTATAAGAACCGGTGCCGTCCCAGCAGCCTTCACTTTCTGTATCGAAGCTGCTGGGGAAGAGTTCTAGCAGATTAAAGCCTTCAGTTATGGAGTCACTTCGTCTTGAGTGTAATTGATTGCGCATCAGATATACAGTTCAACGAGGAACAAGTAGAGACTGAATTTTGCATTTATACAGAAAAACAGCCAGTAACAATATATTATCTGTAAGAGAAGCTGTGAAAATGTGCATTATATCCCTGAATAGACTTTTCCTAATTTATTTATACTATGACCAATTCTTGTTGAGTTGTTGCTTTTACACAATTATTTTATTAGGCGCATTGAATCATCTGTAATGATCCCGAAGGACTGGGCTGTGAGGAGTTTAGTTGCCCAGGGAAGGAGAAATAAGTTGTTTATAGCTATGGCAAAAACCCAAAACGTTCTGTGAATACAGAGAAAGAGAAAGGGACACAGAAAGTGAAAGAGAGGAAATTAGAATAAGTGAATCATAGAACCTCTACAGTGCAGAAGGAGGCCTTTTGGCTCATCAGGTCTAAATCCGACCCTCTGAAAGAGCAATCTACCTAGGCCCACTCCCCTAGCCTATCCCCGTAACCCCACCTAACATTTGGAAACTAAGGGACAATTTCATGGCCAATCCACCTAACCTGCACATCCTTGGACTGTGGGAGCAAACCGAAGCACCCGGAGGAAACCCACGCAGTCACTGGGACAACGTGCAAACTCCACACAGTCACCCAAGGCTTGGATTGAACCCGGGTCCCTGGCGCTGTGAGACAGCAGTGCTAACCGCTGGGCCACCGTGCCACCCCTCTGCACTCTTTCAGAATGAGCAGTAACAGGAGATAGCTTGCAGGAAGATGTGATATGTGTCCCGAGCAAGAGATAATAATTATCTTTTATTGTCACAAGTAGGCTTACATTGCAATTAAGTTACTGTGAAAAGTTCCTAGTCGCTACATTCCGGCACCTGTTCGGGTACACAGAGGGAGATTTCAGAATGTCCAAATTACCCAACAGCACGTCTTTCGGGACTAGTAGGAGGAAACCGGAGCACCCGGAGGAAACCCATGCAGACGCAGGGAGAACGTGCAGACTCCACACAGACAGTGACCCAGCCGGGAATCAAAGCACTGTGAAGCCACAGTGCTACCCACTGTGCTACCGTGCTGCCCGTGGAAGAGGTCCGGAATGTCATGAACTTGTAGTTGACACCTGCTCTACTGTGTCTTTCTCTTGTTCACTCAGTTACAGGCCTCCCCATTAAGGAACACTCTTTTTATAGGGATTGAAATGGAGCATCTTTGGCTGCCCAGTCACTGGTAGTATACCAGCGGTGGTAGGTGGGGCCCCCAAGTAGCCCTTAATTAGCAGCTAGAGGGCCTAAAATGGCTTCTGGGTTAGAAAGCTCTCTTCAAACTTCCCCACCCCTGAAAAATCACAGGGACTTACCTTTCCTTCTGTTTCTACAGACAATTCCATCGCCAGACCAAATTTTGCCCATAGAATGCATTCTTGGAAGCTGTAGTCAAATTTCATTCTCTTTTATATCATTAGGTCTTTACGTTTTTACCCCATGTTGAACTGCTACCTGCAAACAATCAATGCGACCTCCTTCCATTTGGCTGCAATCATGACCTCTAGTCCCACCCTCTAAATAGGGTGTCCCTCCTTAGCCACATCCCTTGCAGGACCTCAAGCTTATTGTTCTGAAAGTTTGTGCTCCAACAACAGAGGAAGTCTTGGATTCTCAGCAAAGTTCCTCTTGTTGCACTGTCTGGATTATGTGAGTACAAGATCTAAGATCATATCCTGCTCAAACGCCGCACCTCAGCTGTGATAAACCATATTGCAACAGAGCATGAATCAAACCTCAAATCTTCTTGTTGTGCATGGTTCACTGTATACAGTATATGCTAAGCTATTTTCCTTCGTTTGGATTTAAGATTATCTCTAAACCATTTAAAGTTAAGAACCAGATAAGAGAAATAAAAGTAGCAGAACATCAAGGCAATAATAACAATAATTTTAAGATTATGAGCACCATTAAGTAGCTTGATATTTGGTCAGACTAAGAATTTCTTTGCTAATGTTACAACGATGTGCTTTTCTGAGATATATTTCCAATGCATCTTTTTTCTGGCTGGATTTGTTTTTAAACTGTGACTCTCTATAGACAATGACAAAGACTGTCCACACTGTCACACAATATTGCATTCCACCAAATGGGGTAAAAACAGCATCTCAGCCCCCTAAGGAGTGTAGCAGACCACATCATCTGCCGATCCAAACCATTCTGAGACTTTTCAAATGTTTCTGAGATGAGACATCAAAATGCAATCACCTGTTCTGAAACAACAACTGCAGCAGACATGAAGTAATAGAATTTCTCTGGAATATATGCCCAAAGGACCTCAAGGACCCCTTTATGAAGTAGGAGGCAAAGAACAAAAGACAATGCTGTACTGAACATAGGCTAACAAAGCTGTGTGCTCTCTCTCTAAGGTGCTGCACCAGTTTGCAAAGTAACCATCCTCAGATGAGAAACCAACTGCGAACTGAGACCTTTTTTTAGAAAATAAAATGTGGAAATCTGCTCCATACAACTACATGCAGGAAGCCAGCTGAACAAATTGGCCACAACATGGAACCATCACATCGAGACCAGCCAAGAAACAACTAATCCATTACTCCTGTTTCAATTTTCATGAACAGAACAAAATTCTATAAGTTTAGCCATTTACTCTGCCATCGGTGCTGGTGTGTGTTCATGGGTGCAGGCGAATGCATGTGATGTATAAATGGTGGTTGCTTTTTACCGAGTATGTCGGGAAATGTCTTCACGTGGGCAGCACGGTAGCACAAGTGGATAGCACTGTGGTTTCACAGCGCCAGGGTCCCAGGTTCTGTTCCCCACTGGGTCACTGTCTGTGCGGTGTCTGCACGTTCTCCCCGTGTTTGCATGGGTTGCCTCCGGGTGCTCTGGTTTCCTCCCACAGTCCAAAGACGTGCAGGTTAGGTGAATTGGCCATGCTAAACTGCCCTTAGTGTCCAAAAAAAAAGAAAAGGTTAGGAGGGGTTATTGGGTTACGGGGATAGGGTGGACGTGGGGGCTTACGTGGGTCAGTGCAGACTCGAAGGGCCGAATGGCAAAATGGCCTCCTTCTGCACTGTATGTTCTATGTTCTATGTTGAGGATACCGTTTATTGTGTTGTGTGGCACTACCACCGCCCTAAATGGGATAGACTTCGAACTGATCTAGCAATTCAAGATTGGGTGTTCATGAGGTGCTGTGGGCCATCAGCAGCAGCAGAATTGTATTCAACCACAATTTGCAACCTCATGGCCCGGGATATCCCACACTCTACCATTAGCACCAAGCCAAGAGACCAGCCCTGGATCAGTGAAGAGCGCAGGAGAGCATGCCAGGAGCAACATCAGGCATATTGAAAAATGAGGTGTCAACCTGGTGAAGCTACAACACAGGATTAATTGTTTGCCAAACAACATAAGTAATAGAGCTAAACAATAGAGCAACAAACGCATCAGATCTAAGTTATGTAGTTCTGCCACAACCAGCTGTGAATGGTGGTGGACAATTAAACAACTTACTGGAGGAGGAGGCGCCATAAATAGCCTCAATGATGGAAGAGCCCAGCACATATGTGCAAAAGAGAAGGCTGAGATACTCGCAACAATCTTCAGCCAGAAGTGCCGAGTGGATGATCCATCTCGGTCTCCTCCAGAGGTCCCCAGTATCACAGATGTCAGTCTTCAGCTAATATGATTCACTCAACGTGATATCAAGAAACAGCCCAAGGCACTGGATACTGCAAAGGGTATGGGCCCTGACGATATTCCAGCAATAGTACTGAAGACTTGTGCTCCAGAACTTGCCGCATTCCTAGCCAAGCTGTTGCTACAGCTACAACACTGGTGTTGGAGTGCATTTTGTGATACTGGACTATGATTTAAATTATAGGTGGCCCTGTAACTACATTTGTGCCCCTATATTACTTTTGAATAGTTCTGAGGAGACAAAAGGTACTCATTGGCTTAGATGCCTGTTTAGAAGAGGCAATTTGTAGAAATAGATAGTGTATACACAATGCTTGTTAATATCAGAAAAGACACTAAAATGGCTGTTAGCTATTTTGTGATAGTAAAGACACAAAATGGCTGAACAAGCCACATTCCCTGTAAACTGTCTCATGAGAACCAACCATGGGTATGTACAGGGAGTATCCCAACAGCCGCTGATAACAGCTTCACAGAACAAGACATGCAATGTATCCTTGATAAAGCTCAAGGACTCCAGTTGCAGACAGTGTCATGCTCACAGCGTGCCACTCAGACATAGTGTACATAGTGTCTAGTGTACATGCAGAGTAGAATACATTGGTGTCTAGTGTACATGCAGAGTAGAATACATTGGTGTCTAGTGTACATGCAGAGTAGAATACATTGGTGTCTAGTGTACATGCAGAGTAGAATACATTGGTGTCTAGTGTACATGCAGAGTAGAATATATTGGTGTCTAGTGTACATGCAGAGTAGAATACATTGGTGTCTAGTGTACATGCAGAGTAGAATACATTGGTGTCTAGTGTACATGCAGAGTAGAATACATTGGTGTCTAGTGTACATGCAGAGTAGAATACATTGGTGTCTAGTGTACATGCAGAGTAGAATACATTGGTGTCTAGTGTACATGCAGAGTAGAATACATTGGTGTCTAGTGTACATGCAGAGTAGAATACATTGGTGTCTAGTGTACATGCAGAGTAGAATACATTGGTGTCTAGTGTACATGCAGAGTAGAATACATTGGTGTCTAGTGTACATGCAGAGTAGAATACATTGGTGTCTAGTGTACATGCAGAGTAGAATACATTGGTGTCTAGTGTACATGCAGAGTGGAATACATTGACGCTGCTGGATTTTCAGTTTGAGCTGGCTTGCAATTACTGCAACCCAGCTGTAACCTGATCCTTCTTCTACCACCTGTCAGGTTTGGTTTGAGTTGATTGATGTGTGTATGATACAATTTATTTGCAATATTTCATGCAAAAAGCTATTTGGGACGCAGTGTCATTCTTTATCGTGGGATCAGAAGCTAGTGCAAGCTGACCAGCTGAATGTCTGCTTTTACTGGGGTGAGGCATTCCATCAGACTCACCGACACTGACTCACGTGTGATTCTCCGCCCAATCCCTTTGCACGATTCCAGCGTCGATGGAGGGACAATCTCTCACATGGTCTGCATTTGTATAGAGGCGCAGAGTACAAAAGCAAACAGGATATGTGAAAATTATATAAATCATTGAGCAGAACTCAGCTAGAGCCTTCTGCCCAAACCTGAAAGCCAAACGTGAGAAAGGGCATTGAGGTTTTTGCGAGCGCACAGAGGAGATTTCCTAAAATGGTACCAGGGCTGGGAGGAGATCCGTTATCTGGAGGGACTAAAGACATTGTGATAATTCTCCTTGGAGTAGAGAAGGTTTTGCGGAGGTTTAAAAGAGATGTCCAAAATTATGAAGGGTTTTTGATAGTGTGAATTTGGAGAAAGTACTTCCACTGGCTTTTGAGATTGGTAACCAGAAGACACAATTCTTTTTAAATTACCAAAAGAAAAAGGTGGCGGAATTGAGAAGAATTTATTTGGGGGGGAGGGGGGTTAGACTGACTTGAGGCTAACATATCATGGTGCAATCACACACACACACACACTGATGGACAGGTAAACGGACCAATCAACACACACACATCGCAGCCAATCACGCTCATTCTACCAGGAGATAGCTCAGAGCACAGAGCTCACAGCGTGTCACTCAGACATACACCATGTGCTGAGTGCCTCTCTAAGATAGTGCTAGGGCTGGGTCCACAGGTTAACTGGTGAAGTATGAACCACAGCCAGAAGTTAACAGTTGCTATTGTACAGAATAATAAAACAGAGTTGCACCATCTACAACCGTGTTGGTTCGTTTGTGTATCGGAACACCCAACACGACATGATACCAGGTCTGGAAACTCGCCAGCGACTGTGAGACCTACCTGCACCTCTTCAGAGATCCGCCATCCGCCGAGCGGGTCCAGTCGATCGAGTTCTTCCCGGCCCACGGCCCAAACGAGGGCGGCCATTTCGCGCGCTTTCCGAGGCCTCCCGCGCTTGTACGCGCCAAAAGAGGAGACGTCGGCGCAGAGGGACGTGATGTGCAGGCGCGCTCTACGCAGGACCGCACCTCGCATGCGCGGTGGCGCAAGGAACACCATGACATCACGACGTGCGGCAACTGTGGATCCACACACTTAAAGCGGCAATGTCCAGCCAAAACTCGACAATGCCTCCACTGTGGCAGGATGGGCCACTTCGCTGCCTGCTGTTGAGCAGCTCAACCTGCCAACTCTCCGCAATTCCGCCAGCCTCGCAGGGACGTGCGGGCCATTCAGCCTCCATACACTGAGTCATACCCTGACGACGTACAGACCGGTGATACCGACGACCGGGAACCCTTCCGCGTTGCGGTAATAGACAGAAATCGGATGTCCCCAAGTAGGACCCACCAGCCGATGCCAGTGCACAGCGTTAATCTGGGCGATGATTGGTGTGCCACCCTAACGGTCAACTGATCACCAATCACATTCCGCTTAGACACTGGTGCCTCCACCAATCTCATTGCATGGTCAGCCTTCCACACCTTGAAGGTCAAAGCACCGATTTGGCCATCCCACTGTCAGTTGGTCGATTACAACGATAATGTTATCCCGGCCATGGGATCGTGCCAGCTCAAGGTTGCACACAATTCATATACAGCCACACTGTCTTTTGAGATAGTTGGATCCTCGAAGGACTCTCGACTAGGCGTACAGGCGTGCAAGATCCTCCACCTTATTCAGCGGGTACAAACTCTGTCTCCAGAAGGCACGTCCGATTTCCCGGATGCCGACAAAGTGGCAGCTATTGCAGCCATGCCCCAGCCGGCAGACAAGAAGGCAGTGCTACGCTTTCTCGGGATGGTCAACTTCCTCGGGAAGTTTATTCCCAACCTTGCCTCGCACACAACGGCTCTTCGCCATCTGGTAAAGAAGACTACGGAATTCCAGTGGCTGCCCGCACACCAGAAGGAATGGGAGGAGCTCAATATCAAGCTCACCACCGCCCCGATATTGGCGTCCTTCGACACTACTCGAGACACAAAGATCTCGACTAATGCCAGCCAGTCCGGCATTGGGGCGGTACTCCGGCAACGGGACGACACTGCATCATCGCGGGCCATGACCCCCACAGAACAGCGCTATGCGCAGATTGAAAAGGAGTGCCTGGGTTTGTTAACCGGCATCGATAAATTCCACGATTATGTGTATGGTCTTCCGCAGTTCACCGTGGAGACCGACCATCGCCCCCTGGTCGACATCATACAAAAGGACCTCAACAAGATGACCCCTCGCCTCCAGCGCATTCTGCTCAAGCTCCGGAGGTACGACTTCCAACTTGTCTACAGCCTGGGAAAGGACCTCATCATCGCGGATGCCCTGTCCAGAGCAGTGAGCACACCGCCCGAATCGGGGGCATTCGTTTGTCAGGTTGACGCACAAGTAGCCTTCACATCGGCTAATCTGCCGGCTACTGATGCAAGTCTGGCCCACATTCGCCGTGAGACTGCGGCTGACCCCCTTCTACAACGTGTGATGCGCCACATGACGGAAGGGTGGCTCAAGGGGCAGTGCCCACAATTCTACAATGTCCGGGACGACTTGGCCGTCATTGATGGTGACCTCCTAAAGTTAGACCGGATTGTGATCCCACACAGCATGCACTGGCTTGTCCTCGAACAATTGCACGAACGCCATCTCGGGGTTGAAAAGTGCAGGCGGAGGGCCCGAGAAGCTGTGTACTGGCCGGGCATCAGCGACGACATCGCCAACATGGTGCTCAACTGCCCCACCTGCCAAAGGTTTCAGCCGGCGCAACCCCCTGAGACACTTCAGCCCCATGAGTTGGTAACGTCCCCCTGGGCAAAGGTGGGTGTGGACCTCTTTCATGCGCTCGGCAGGGACTACGTCATTATAATTGACGATTTTTCCAATTATCCGGAGGTCATACTCCTGCACGACTTGACATCATCAGCTGTAATCAGAGCATGTAAAGAAACCTTCGCTCACCATGGCATTCCGCTTACCGTCATGTCGGACAATGGGCCCTGTTGTGCGAGCCAAGAATGGTCTTCTTTTGCCGCTTCATATGGCTTCACACACGTGATGTCCAGCCCTTTGCATCCCCGTCGAATGGCAAGGTGGAAAAGGGCATCCATATCGTGAAGCGGCTCCTCTGCAAGGCTGCTGATGCCGGATCTGACTTCTGGTTAGCCCTGCTGGCCTATCGCTCGGCCCCACTGTCCACAGGCCTCTCACCAGCCCAGCTGTTGATGGGTCGCACCCTGAGGACCACTGTGCCGTCCATTCATGTTCCTAAACCCGACCATGCTCCAGTACTGCAAAGGATACGACAGCAGCGTGCTCAGCAGAAGGTGGCACATGACACTCGAGCAACTGATCTTCCTGCCCTGTCGCCTGGAGACAACGTCCGCATACACCTACCAGAGGGTGGCTGGTCGGCAACCGCCGAGGTTCTCCTCCGCGTGGCTCCCCGCCCGGTCCTGGTTCGCATGCCTGATGGCTCCATTCGCCGGCGTAATCAGCGGGCCTTTCGGCTGCTTCCGTGCTCGCTATGTGATCATGCACCAGTGCCACGCCCTCCTGTTGTCCCTGATGTCGACTTTGTGGAGCTTCCTGCCACTCTGCCTATTCCTCTCTTGCCCGTGGCCAGGCCCATTCCTCAGCTGGTGGATCCAGACCCACCCTTGAGGCAGTCAACCCAAATTCGTCGCCCACCTACTAGACTGGACCTATGAGCCTGTTTGCACATTGGACTCGCTGAATTGTTGTGCAATAATGTTAACGTGTTTCTTTCTTGTCGTTCCAGAAGTTCTCTTTCGATATTTGATGATTGCACTTGTTTTGTTCGTGGTACAACCTCGTTGCTCTGTTGCACCTGACACCTTCCTCTGTATATAGTTTAGCCTCATGTACATGTTGTAAATATTGCACACACATACTCAGCCGCACTCAGCACACTCCAATATCTATTACTTTTTATTTATGACCCATCAACAGCTGGGCTGGTGAGAGGCCTGTGGACAGTGAGGCCGAGCGATAGGCCAGCAGGGCTAACCAGAAGTCAGATCCGGCATCAGCAGCCTTGCAGAGGAACCGCTTCACGATATGGACGCCCTTTTCTACCTTGCCATTTGGCTGGGGATCCAAAGGGCTGGACGTCACGTGTGTGAAGCCGTATGAAGCGGTGGGCAGCACGGTAGCAATGTGGATAGCACAATTGCTTCACAGCTCCAGGGTCCCAGGTTCGATTCCGGCTTGGGTCACTGTCTGTGCGGAGTCTGCACATCCTCCCCGTGTGTGCGTGGGTTTCCTCCGGGTGCTCCCGTTTCCTCCCGCAGTCCAAAGATGTGTGGGTTAGGTGGATTGGCCATACTAAATTGCCCTTAGTGTCCAAAATTGCCCTTAGTGTTGGGTGGGGTTGCTGGGTTATGGGGATAGGGTGGAGGTGTTGACCTTGGGTAGGGTGCTCTTTCCAGGAGCCGGTGCAGACTCGATGGGCCGAATGGCCTCCTTCTGCACTGTAAATTCTATGATTCTATGATTACCATGTAGGCACCTATTCTTGTGAAAAGGGAGGATGTCATGATATCCATATTAACATATCATGGTGCAATCACACACACACACTGATGGACAGGTAGATGGACCAATCAACACACACACAACATCACAGCCAATCACCAGTGAGAGCACACGCACTATAAAACAGGGAACACCACAGTTCCCGCTCATTCTACCAGGAGATAGCTCAGAGCACAGAGCTCCCAGCGTGCCACTCAGACATACACCATGTGCTGAGTGCCTCACTAAGATAGTGCTAGGGCTGGATCCACAGCTTAGCTGGTGAAGTACGAACCACAGCCAGAAGTTAACAGTTGTTATTGTACAGAATAATAAAACAGAGTTGTACCATCTACAACCGTGTTGGTTCGTTTGTGTATCAGAACATCCAACACGACAGCGAGGTTTGTGGAATTTGACCTTTACCTAAAAAGGAAACAATTGCAAGGCTAAGACGATAGAGCAGGTGTGTGGGGCCCATTTGTAGCTCAGTGAGCTAACATTGGCTCAATGGGTCGAATGGCCTGCTTTAACCTGTGAAGTACTAAATGGTCATATCTGTTTGACTGTGAATAATGAGGAAAATCCTACACTGCAGAAAAACACAAGAGTCTTACACATAACTAATGAGGCAAGAACAATTGTGCTTTGGGTAATAAATTGCCTGGACCTGGGATACTGTGCAAGGCCATATTGAATTAAGAAACATCTGCTACTGAGATAGAAAAATAAATCAATATTTATAGACCTCTCCCAAACTTACTGAATTAACAAAGTAGTTTCAAAACTCCCTCCCATTGCTGTCTCCTCCACCCTCACCTACAATAACATGCGAGGAGCTCATGGGCCTAATTGTTACTAATGTTTTTTTTAAAATAATTTTTATTAAAGGTTTTCATAAAATATCAAAAACAAAATGAGAAAGAAAAAAGAACCCAACAGGGTTAAGTACAAAACACAATCTAAAAAAGCAACCCCCCAAACCCCTCCCCGCCGTGCCTAAATAATAAATTAACATTAACACCCCGACTTAACACAACAGGTGTATACACCCCCTCAGACCCTTCCAGTGTAAATAACATAAACAAAAATAAAGTAAACCCCCCCCTCCACCCCCCGAGCTGCTGCTGCCATTGACCAATGTCTATCGTTCTGCCAGGAAGTCTAAGAACGGTTGCCACCGCCTAAAGAACACTTGTACCAACCCTCTCAAGGCAATTGTTACTAATGTTAGCCTTTGCTGCTTCACTCGCTTCCCCTAGTCCACTAAGCCAAACTTACCCTCAGGTTCCTCCCCTACCCTCGCCCTGAACTCACGTCTATCTCTATCCCCAGCCCGGCCTTGCCCACAAGGCCCAGCTCCTGCTTCCTTGGCCCCCATCGCAGTAAACTGAGATGAGGAGAAATGTCTTCACCCAGAGAGTGGTGAGCCTGTGGAATTCGTGAGGAAGTTGTTGAGGCCAAAGCATTATATGTATTCAAGAAGAAGTTAGATATAGCTCTTGGGGTGAAAGGGACCAAAAGGTATGGGGGGGAAGGCGGGACGAGGCTATTGAGTTGGGTGATCAGCCATGATCATAATGAATGGTGCAACAGGCTCGAAGGGCTGAATGGCCTATGTTTCTATGTTTAAAATGCTCCCTCTTGGACCCTAACAGCCAACAGTTCTCTCACTGCAGTGTTGATGTAAGCCTATTTGTGACACTAATAAAGATGATTTTTATTCCTATGACTTCTCTGGACGAGGCTGTCAACATTCTGCCTTCGAGTACCAAAATCAGGGTGTGGTGGGGGTCCGAATTTGCTTGCAACTAAATTTACAAATTTCATTTTGGATTTATACAGTGAGCAGCAAAAGCAGACATTCAGCTGGTCAGCTTGCGCCGGCTTCTGATCCCACGATAAAGAATGACACTGCGTCCCAAATAGCTTTTTGCATGAATTATTGCAAATAAATTGTATCATACACACATCAATCAACTCAAACCAAACCTGACAGGTGGTAGAAGATGGATCAAGTTACAGCTGGGTTGCAGAAATTGCAAGCCAGGTCAAACTGAAAATCCACTTTCTGCAGAGCTCCAGCCTTTTTCTGGGACTTTCAAACCAGTCTATTTCCTACCTGCTTCCACCCTCCCCTTCCCTCTACTGGTCCTTCATTTGTTGGACCCCTAAAGAATCCACTGTTGTGTTGGGTGTTCCGATGCACAAATGATCCAACACGGCTGTAGATGGTACAACTCTGCTTTATTGTCTTAAATAACGACACCTACTAACTGTTGGCTTAGGTTCGTGCTTCACCAGCTAACCTGTGGACCCAGCCCTATCACTATCTTGGTGAGGCACTCAGCACATGGTGTATGTCTGAGTGGCACGCTGTGAGCTCTGTGCTCTGAGCTATCTCCTGGTAGAATGAGCGGGAACTGTGGTGTTCCCTGTTTTATAGTGCGTGTGCTCTCACTGGTGATTGGCTGCGATGTTGTGTGTGTGCTGGTTGGTCCAACTGCCTGTCCATCAGTGTGTGTGATTGCACCATGATATGTTAATATGGATATCATGACATCCCCCCTTTTCACAAGGCTATGCGCCTACATGTTAATAAATAGAAATGTGTACTGAGTGCATCTGAGCATAAGAACATAAGAACTAGGAACAGGAGTAGGTCATCTGGCCCCACGAGCCTGCTCCGCCATTTAATGAGATCATGGCTGATCTTTGTGGACTCAGCTCCACTCCCCGGCCCGTACACCATATCCCCGAATCCCTTTATTCTTTTGAAAGACATCTATCTTTTTCTTAAAAACGTTTAAAGAAGGAGCCTCAACTGCTTCACTGGGCAAGGAATTCCAGAGATTCACAACCCTTTGGGTGAAGAAGTTCCTCCTACACTCCGTCCTTAATCTACCTCCCCTTATTTTGAGGCTATGCCCCCTAGTTCTGCTTTCCCCGACCAGTGGAAACAACCTGCCCGCATCTCATAGAATATCATAGAATTTACAGTGCAGAAGGAGGCCATTCGGCCCATCGAGTCTGCGCCGGCTCTTGGAAAGAGCACCCTACCCAAAGTCAACACCTCCACCCTATCCCCATAACCCAGTAACCCCACCCAACACTTTGGGCTATCCTATCTATCCTATCTATTCCCTTCATAATTTTATTTGTCTCAATAAGGTCCCCCCGCATCCTTCTAAACTCCAATGAGTACAGTCCCAGTCTACTCAACCTCTCGTCATAATCTAATCCCCTCAACTCTGGGATCAACCTAGTGAATCTCCTCTGCACTCCCTCCAGTGCCAATATGTCCTTTCTCAGGTAAGGAGACCAAAACTGAACACAATACTCAAGATGCAGCCTCACCAACACCCTGTACAATTGCAGCATAACCTCACTAGTCTTGAACTCCATCCCTCTAGCAATGAAAGACAAAACTCGATTAGCCTTCTTAATCACCTGTTGCACCTGCACACCAACTTTTTGCGACTCGTGCACCAGCACACCCAGATCCCTCTGCACAGCAGCATGTTTTAACATCTTACCGTTTAAATAATAATCCATTCTGCTGTTATTCCTCCCAAAATGGATAGCCTCACACTTGGCAACATTGAATTCCATCTGCCAGACCCTAGCCCATTCACCTAACCTATCCAAATCCTTCTGCAGACTTCCGGTATCCTCTGCACTTTTTGCTTTACCACTCATCTTAGTGTCGTCTGCAAACTTTGACACATTGCACTTGGTCCCCAACTCTAAATCGTCTATGTAAATTGTGAACAACTGAGGGACCCCACTAGTTACAGGTTGCCAACCAGAGAAACACCCATTTATCCCCACTCTCTGCTTTCTGTGAGTTAACCAATCCTCTACCCATGCTACCACTTTACCCTCAATGCCATGCATCTTTAGTTTATGCAGCAACCTTTTGTGTGTTACCTTGTCAAAAGCTTTCTGGAATTCCAGATATACCACATCCATTGGCTCCCCGTTATCTACTGCACTGGTAATGTCCTCAAAAAACTCTACCAAATTAGTCAGACATGACCTACCCTTTGTGAACCCATGCTGCCTCTGCCCAATGGGACAGTTTCCCTCCAGGTGCCCCGCTATTTCCTCCTTAATGATAGATTCCAGCATTTTCCCTACAACCGAAGTTAAGCTTACCGACCTATAATTACCCGCTTTCTGACGACCTCCTTTTTTAAACAGTGGTGTCACGTTTGCTACTTTCCAATTCTCTGGGACCACCCCAGAGTCTAGTGAATTTTGATAAATTACCACTAGTGCGTTTACAATTTCCCTAGCCATCTCTTTTAACACTCTGGGATGCATCCCATCAGGGCCAGGAGACTTGTCTACCTTTAGCCCCATTAGCTTGCCCAATACTGCCTCCTGTATGTGTGAGCAATATTTACAACATGTACATGAGGCTGAACTATATACAGAGGAAGGCGTCAGGTGCAACAGAACAACGAGGTTGTACCAATAACAGAACAAATGCAATCAGCAAACAACAAGAGAAAACTTCGGGAACAATGAACGACAAGAAAGAAACTCGTTAACAGTACTGTAAAACAATTCTGTGAGTCCAATGTGCTAACAGGCTCATAAGTCAAGTCTCTCAGGTGGACAACGAATTTGGGTTGACCGCCTCAAGGGTGGGTCACGATCCACCGGCTGAGGAATGGGCCTGGCCACGGGCAAGAGAGGAAGAGGCAGAGTGGCAGGAAGCTCAACAAAGTCGACATCAGGGACAACAGGAGGGCGTGGCACCGGTGCATGATCTCATAGCGAGTGCGGAAGCAGCCGAAGGGCCCGCCGATTACGGCGGCGAATGGAGCCATCAGGCATGCGAACCAGGAATGAGCGGGGAGCCATGTGGCTGAGAACTTCGGCGGTTGCCGAACAGCCACCCTCCGGTAGGTGTATGCGTACATTGTCTCCAGGCACCAGGGCAGGAAGATCAGTCGCCCGAGCATCATGTGCCACCTTCTACTGAGCACGCTGTTGTTGCATCCTTCGCAGTACTGGAGCATGGTCGGGGTCAGGAACATGAATGGACGGCACACTTGTCCTGAGGGTGCGACCCATCAACAGCTGGGCTGGCAAGAGGCCCGTGGACAGTGGGGCCGAGCGATAGGCCAGCAGGGCTAAACAAAAGTCAGATCCGACATCAGCAGCCTTGCAGAGGAGCTGCTTCACAATGTGGACGCCTTTTCCGCCTTGCCATTCGACTGAGGATGCAAGGGACTGGACGTCACATGTGTGAAGTTGTATGAAGTGGCAAAGGAAGACCATTCTTGGCTCGCAAAGCCCGTTGTCAGACATGACGGTGAGCGGAATTCCATGGCGAGCAAAGGTTTCTTTGCATGCCCGGATGACAGCTGATGATGTCATGTCGTGCAGGCGTATGACCTCCGGATAACTTGAGAAGTAGTCAATCAGAATAATGTAGTCCCTGCCGAGCGCTTGAAAGAGGTCCACGCCCACCTTCACCCAGGGGGACGTGACCAACTCATGGGGCTGAACTGTCTCAGGGGGTTGCGTCGGCTGAAACCTTTGGCAGATGGGGCAATTGAGCACCATGTTGGCGATGTCGTCGCTGATGCCCGGCCAGTGCACAGCCTCTCGGGCCCTCCGCCTGCACTTTTCAATTCCGAGGTGGCCTTCGTGCAGTTGTTCGAGGACAAGCCGGTGCATGCTGTGTGGGATCACGATCCGGTCCAACGTCAAGAGGACACCATCAATAACGGCCAAGTCATCCCGGACATTGTAAAATTGTGGGCACTGCCCCTTGAGCCACCCTTCCGTCATGTGGCGCAATACACACTGAAGAAGGGGGTCAGCCGCAGTCTCACAGCGAATGTGGACCAGACGTGCGTCAGTGGCCGACAGATTTGCCGATGTGAATGCTACTTGTGCGTCAACCTGACAAACGAACCCCTCCGAGTCGGGCGGTGTGTTAACCGCCCTGGACAGAGCATCTGCGATGATGAGATCCTTCCCCGGGGTGTAGACAAGTTGGAAGTCGTACCTTCGGAGCTTGAGCAGAATGCGCTGGAGGCGAGGGGTCATATCGTTGAAGTCCTTCTGAATGATGCCGACCAGGGGGCGATGGTCGGTCTCCACAGTGAACTGCGGAAGACCATATACATAATCGTGAAATTTGTCAATGCCGGTCAACAGGCCTAGGCACTCCTTCTCAAACTGCGCATAGCGCTGTTCTGTGGGGGTCATGGCCCGCGACGCATAGGCGACCGGGGCCCATGATGCGGTGTCGTCCCGTTGCAGGAGTACCGCCCCAATGCCGGACTGGCTGGCGTCAGTTGAGATCTTTGTTTCCCGTGTGGAATCGAAAAACACCAGTACCGGGGCGGTGGTGAGCTTGACCTTGAGCTCCTCCCATTCACTCAGGTGTGCGGGCAGCCACTGGAATTCCGTTGTCTTTTTGACCAGGTGGCGAAGAGCAGTCGTGTGCGAAGCAAGGTTAGGAATGAACTTCCCCAGGAAGTTGACCATCCCAAGAAAGCGCAGCACTGCCTTCTTGCCTGACGGCTGCTGCATGGCTGCGATGGCTGTCACTTTGTCGGCATCCGGCCGCTCACCTGACCGGGAGATGTGGTCCCCCAAAAACTTTAGCTCAGTTTGGCCAAAAGAACACTTGGCTCGGTTCAGGCGCAGGCCGTGATCTCGTATCCGTGCAAAGACACGCTGGAGACGACTGATGTGCTCCTGTGGTGTGGTGGACCAGATGATGACGTCGTCAACATAGACTCGTACCCCTTCGATGCCCTCCATCATCTGTTCCATGATGCGATGGAACACCTCGGAGGCCGAGATGATGCCGAACTGCATCCTATTGTAGCAGTATCTGCCAAATGGAGTGTTGAAAGTGCACAGCTTCCTGCTGGACTGATCCAGCTGAATCTGCCAAAAACCCTTTGAGGCATCAAGCTTGGTGAATATTTTTGCCCGAGCCATTTCGCTCGTGATCTCTTTTCGTTTGGGTATGGGGTAGTGTTCCCTCATTATGATGTTATTCAAATCTTTTGGGTTGATACAGATCCGGAGCTCGCCGGAGGGCTTTTTTACGCACACCATGGAGCTGATCCATGGCGTTGGCTCCATGACTCGGGAAAGCACTCCGTGGTCCTGCAGGTCCTGCAGCAGCTGCTTGAGGCGGTCCTTGAGTGGTGCTGGGACCCTACAAGGTGCGTGAATGACCGGGGTGGCGTCCGGTTTGAGCCGTATTCTGTAAGTGTAGGGCAGTGTGCCCATGCCCTCGAAAACCTCCTGGTTGTGCGCGAGGAGTGAGTGGAGCTGCGCCCTGAAGTCTGCATCCGGGAAATCGGACGTGCCTTCTGGAGACAGAGTGTGTACCCGCTGAACGAGGTGGAGGCTCTTGCACGCCTGTGCGCCTAGCAGAGAGTCCTTCGAGGATCCAACTATTTCAAACGACAATGTGGCTTTGTGTGAGTTGTGTGTAACCTCGAGCTGGCAGGACCTCGTGGCCGGGATGACGTTTCCATTGTAGTCAACCAGCTGACAGTGGGATGGCAGAGTCGGTGGTTTGACCTTCAAGGTCTGGAAGGCTGACCATGCGAGGAGATTGGCGGAGGCACCAGTGTCCAAGCGAAATCAGTTGACCGTTAGGGTGGCACATCACTCATCGCCCGGATTAATGCTGTGCACTGGCAGCAGCTGGTGGTTCTGACTTGGGGACATCCGGTTCTTGGGGATTACCGCAACGTGGAAGGGCTCCCTGTCTTCAGTATCGCTGGTCTGCATACTATCTGGGTATGACTCAGTGTAGGGGGTCTGAATTTCCCGCACGTCCCTGCGAGGCTGGCGGAATTGTTGGGAGTTGGCAGGCTGAGCTGCTCGACAGCAGGCAGCGTAGTGGCCCATCCTGCCACAGCGGAGACATAGTCGCTCTTTGGCCGGACATTGCCGCTTTAAGTGGGCGGAGCCATAATTGCCGCACATCATGACGTCATGGCGTTCGTTGTGCCACCGCGCATGCACGGTGTGGTCCTGCGTAGAGCGCGCCTGCGCATCATGTCCCTCTGCGTCAACGTCCCCGCAAAATGGCCGCCCTCGTCCGGGCCACGGGCCGGGAGGAACGCGATCGACTGGACCCGCTCCGCCTCGTAGGACCCGTGCCGTGCCGTTTCGGCCGCCTGGAATTGGGAGTACCGGCTGGTTGCGTTCTCATGGAGGATGCAGGTCTCGATGGCAGTCGCTAGGGTGAGGCGCTTTATTTTGAGGAGCTGTTGGCGTAGGGTGTCCGAGATTACCCCAAAAACTATCTGATCCCGTATCATGGAGTCGGAGGTGGCCTCATAGCCGCAGGACTGCGCGAGGATACGGAGGTGAGTCAAGTAAGATTGGAAAGGCTCATCCTTACCCTGCAGGCGCTGCTGGAAGAGGTACCTCTCGAAGCTCTCATTGACTTCCATGCTGAAGTGTTCCTCGTACTTTAGAAGCACCGTCTTAGATTTTGTCTTGTCCTCGCCTTCCGCGAATGCCAGGGAGTTGTAGATGTGGATGGCGTGTTGCCCCACCGTGGAAAGGAGCAGGACGATCTTCCTGGTGTCCGGTGCATTCTCCCTGTGTGTGGCTTCTAGGAAGAGCTGGAAGCGCTGTTTAAACAGCTTCCAGTTGACGCCAAGATTTCCAGCGATTCGGAGCGGCTGCGGTGGGCTGATGTTTTCCATGGAGCAGGATGGCGGATTTCTGAAAGGGTGCAGGTGGGTCTCACAGTCGCTGGGTAGCTTCCACTCCTGGTATCATGTCGTGTTGGGTGCGCTGATGCACAAATGATCCAACACGGCTGTAGATGGTACAACTCTGTTTTATTATCTTAAACAATAACAACTACTAACTGCTGGCTGAGGTTCGTGCTTCACCAGCTACCCTGTGGACCCAGCCCTATCACTATCTTGGTGAGGCACATGGTCTATGTCTGAGTGGCACTCTGTGAGCTCTGTGATCTGAGCTATCGCCTGGTAGAATGAGCGGGAACTGTGGTGTTCCCTGTTTTATAGTGCGTGTGCTCTCACTGGTGATTGGCTGCGATGTTGTGTGTGTGTTGGTTGGTCCATCTGCCTGTCCATCAGTGCGTGTGTGTGATTGCACCATGATATGCTGATGTGGATATCATGACATCCACTCCTCTCCTGCACATTAACAAGCCATGAAAAATGTAAAGTGGTTGAGGAATGTTATTTTAAATCAATCCTGTGAACAATTACAGAAAAGTCTGGAAATGCTCAGCAGTTCAGAAGGTCTGATAGGTCTGTTTCTCATACTGCCCAATCTGCAGAATATTTCCAGCACCTTGTTTTATTCCAGATTTTCAGCACCTTTGGTATTTAGTTTTTACCTGAATGCATCAAAATCTCTCGTTGTTGCTTCACAAGGGATATTCAGCATCAGCTGAGAAATTTACATTGAGCAGTGATAAATTGGATGCGATTTAATAGCTGTGCTGCACTTCAGCAAGAGCGCGTCACAGCCATTAGATCGTGGAAGAGGCTAAAATCGAGAACCGCGGCAGGCGCTGAATAGTTTGCTCCCATTAGCGAAATCAGAATCCAGCCTTGGCGTGGCAAAAAAACAATAATCACCACTTAAGGTCAATCTCCATACAATTAACGGGAAAGACCTCAGGCGGGCTTCTCCCATTTGGCGGCAGAGTGTCCACGCCGTCGGAAAATATCCCGACGGCGTGAACGGGCCGCTGGGAGTACCGATTCTGGCCCATACAGGAGGCCAGCACGGCGCTGGAGCGGTTCACGCCGCTCCAGCCTCCCATCCCGGCACGAACGGCGCAGTGGCACCGGTGTCAACGAGGACGTGCGCAGTGGCGCTGGCGTCAACCCGCCCGTGCGCATTGGCCTCCCTCAATGCGCCGGCCCCGACGCAACATGGCGCGGGGGTTCAGGGGCCGGCGCGTAAGAAAATAGGCCCGGGGAGCGAGAGGCCGGCCAGCCAATCGGTGGGCCCCGATCGCGGGCCAGGCCCTATCGGAGGCCCCCCAGGGGTCGGAGCCCCCATCCTCCTCCCCCACAGGCCGCCCCCCGACGCTGCGCGCAGAGTTCTCGCCGGCTGCGACCAGGTGTGGACGGCGCCAGCGGGACTCTGCCATTTTAGATCGGCCGCTCGGCCCATGCGGGCCGGTGAATCGGCAGCCCAGCCGCGTAGAGCGGCCCGCTGCCGGTGCTGCGCCAAACGCGCCGGCGCCAATGCTGCCGATTCTCCGCTCCACGTAGAATCATGTGCCGGCGGCGTGGCGCGGTTGCGGGGATTCTCTGGCCCGGCGCGGGACTGGGAGAATCCCGCCCCTCCTATCTAACATCCTCCCGTGATCTAACCACCTCCGCAGCAACTGGTCACATGGGTGCCGATTAGTACAGCTTATTCAAAACGTGAAACTGGCAGAATGGCTGATGTGGGGACTCGAGTAGGTGAGTGGCCATCTCCGTTCCCGGGCACTGAGCCCGGGGTCACTTGGGTTGCTGTACCGGAGCCTGGGAGGGGGTGGGCACAGGGGGCCAGCCTCAGTGAGGATAGGCCGCCATCTGTGGGGGGGTGGGGGGCTCCACTGAGCTCCGGGGTAGTAGGGGGTGGGTGTCTGAGCGCCTGCGGGTCAAGCCCCTGGATCTTCTGTAGCCATTACCCCACCCCTGCCTGTCTGTCCCACCAACCACCCATATCACCCACTAGCAGTGGAGGCCTCTGGTGTGACTGAAGGCTATTGCTAATTGGGAATTGGCAATCGTAATTAAGTGAGCGCTTCATACATCCCAAGCGGATTCCCGTGGGTGGGCAGGAAATGTAGCATGTGGGAGTCATTGCCTAGCAACCCAATCGGACCGTGCTGGTGGATACTGTGGCTTAACACTGCGGCAGGCAACGCCACGGATGAAGCGGCCAACGTGCGAACACCCAGGGGTTGGGCTCCAGCACCGGGGACATTTCCGTGACCAGAGGCTGGGTGTGTGCACCGGGGAGGGCACCAGTGCCCGTTCCAGGTAACGTTACATGCGGGTGTGTGGGGTACATGGTCTGAGGTCGGGTGATCAGGGGGCCCCACTGCGGCCCCTGTGTGGGCTGGGAGTGCCCAGACACCCGCACCCAATACATTGTGTTCCACTTGGCACCGGTGCTAGCCCATTACAAAGTTGCTGAATCGATGCAGGTGTTGCAGCAATTTTTTTGTTGTAAAACTCCACACATGCTCCGCTGGCGTCAACACTTAGCCCCAGAACCCAATCCTTAATGTCAGGAACGGAGAATCCCGCCGAAGGTCTGACATGAACTGGAATATTGTGAAAAGCATTAAAAAAAAGTTATTTCTTTTCCCGACATTGGCCCCTATGCTTGTGTGCCGTGGCGTTTCAACGGCTCATTTAAATGCTTCTTAAATGTTGTGAGGGTTCCCACCTCTACCACCCTTTCAGGCCTTAATACATCAAAATGAAATTACTCAAACTGGTATGATCTCTCCAGCAGAAACCAATCTCAGGAGCAATAGGCAGTTGGTTCTGAATGTCAGACGATTCCTCCCCAAAAGGGAAATTAGATAGAGTTTGCCACAATGGTGGAAGCACATCAAAGGGGTGAATTCCCTTAATGCTAACTGTTTGCTGTGGTTGTGGGCGGGATTCTCCGATCGGCGACGCCAAAATCATGTTCGGCGATCGGCCGGAGAATCCACGTTTAGGCTGGAATCGGGGGCTGCGCCCTTTTTGTGATGCACTGCCCCCTCAAAAATGGCATACACCCCGTATGGCACGCCGTATGGCTGGCCTCAGGACGTCACCTGAGGCGCTCCCCCGATGCTCCGCCCCCGATGGGCTGAGTCCCAGATGGCGTGGGACGCGTGTCCCCACAACGTTCGGGGACCTCACGTCGCGGCTGCGGACTGTGTCCAGCGCCGCCACAGTCGCGGGGGAAAGAGCCGTTCCACTGGCAGGATGGGCTTCGTCGGGGGCTGGGGGGACTGGTGGGGGGTGGTGAGGCTGGTTACAGGGGGGCAGTTTTTGGCAGGCCAGGACCGTGCGCGGCCACGCCATGTTGCACGGACCCAGCCATTCTGCCTCCCTATCTGCAGGTAAATCCGGAGACTTTATGCTGCGCGGCTGCTAGCTCCCACCAGATGGAGGATCGGTGCGGGGTCGCGCCGACTTTCTGGTCGTAAGACCAAACAGATCCTGCGGACATAGCCGCAGAATCGGTGAATCCAGCCCAGAGACTTCAGATCGAGCCTTCCACGATTATATGAAGTGGAATATTGTGAAAAGCATGACAAAAACGTTGACTTTGCTCTCGTAAATACTCAGTGCTCTAATTCATCTGGGAATATTTTCACTTCACAATCTGGTGGGAAGAAAAAACAAGTATTCTCAACTGCAGTAAAAGACAAGTAAATACTTCAGTGGTTTTATTTTCATGAAAAAGCTGTTTGATATAAAATTCACACAAGATATTGGAGTAACAGTTGAGTTAAAGGCTGTATTGACCTTAAATAAGATACATTTCATAATTGGTTTATATAATACCGCTGGTTGCCCGGGAGGTGAAAGCAATGCTTAAGGCCTAAACTGGTTAAAATGATATTTTAGCTCATTTCTTAGAACATTATTGGATTTTCAAAGAACACCTATTTTAAGGGCAGTTTGAAATAGACTGGCTCAATTTCCAATCTACTTGCAAATAGAATCTATTCAGTGAGATACAGAATCCATAGTAAGCAATTTGAGTAAAAGCAGCCCAGCCAAATAAATCAAAAAGGTTTCAATTCTCACCAATACAACCCAGTATGAGAAGATCTTGTGGCGCAGTCGATAGCATCCCCGCCTCTGAACCGGACCCTCTGGGTTCGGGTCCCACCCCAGAACTTGATAGCCAAGGAAGGTGTGTTTGTAATGTCGTCAAACAAGTGCATATCAACTCGGGAATCCTTCCAATGTATCCAACTGCAGGCAGGAAGAGCGGGAGAGATTCCTGGTCATCCAATTGATGGAACAAAATTGAAGCCCTACCATCACTGTCCATAGCTCCAGGATCCAACATGCGTGTGAAAGTGTATGTTGCCACAGCAACATGGACTCCCTGAATGAACTGTAACACTGCACTGCAAAATCAATCTTACTGGCTTATTGATGTGTAATTTTGAAGAATTAAATTTTTTAAAATCAGACTTACTGTCCAAGGGTGATTCTCGGAAAGGCAGCCAGCATAATTAAGGACCCCACGCACCCCGGACATACTCTCTTCCACCTTCTTCTGTCAGGAAAAGGATACAAAAGTTTAAGGTCACATACTTAAGAACAGCTTCTTCCCTGCTGCCATCAGACTTTTGAATGGACCTACCTCGTATTAAGTTGATCTTTTCTCTACACCTTGCTATAACTGTAACATTACATTCTGCAGTCTCTCCTTCCTTCCCTATGTACAGTATGCATTGTCTGTATAGCATGCAAGAAACAATACTTTTCACTGTATACTAATACATGTGACAATAATAAATCAAATCAAATCAAATCAAAAGTCCTGCCATCCCAAGAATCAGTCTGGTAAACCTTTGCTGCACTCCCTCTAGAGCAAGAACATCTTTCCTCAGATAAGATAAAATACAATATTCCAGGTGGGGCCTCACCAAGTACAGATGACAATAATAAATCAAATCAAAAGGGTGATAACAAGCTAGACAAAAATTTTACTTCAACTAAAGTTGCACAAAGGGGTCTCTGGGAATTATTATATACAATTAAGTGGTTAATAAAAATTAACAGTCTGTCAAAAATGCTCACCATCTAGGATCATCCTGGAAAACAAAGATAATCTCCAGCTTCTCTACTCTGCTACAAAACATCTTTTTAAACCCGTACTATCTGAGTGCTTGGCGACCACCAGGTTTGAAGAACAACAAACTATTTATTAGTATAACTATGACTATATACAGACTGCTAGGACATGCTACTGACTTCTACAGCCCCACGATCGATCCTGCCCGGGAAAGTCCACGAGACACAGCCCGATTGGCCGATCAGGTCACATGGGCTTTCCAAACCTCACCCCCTTAAAGGAGCCCTCTCCAACATCCCTCCCCACTTTAGTCCCATACTATATAAAGTCATGCTACAGTCGTATAGAACCTTGGTCAGGCGGCACTTGGAATATTACGCACAATTCTGGTTGCCACACTACCAGAAGAATGTGGAGGCTTCGGAGAAGGTGTGCAGATGAGGTTTACCACAGGGTGTTGTCTGGTCTGGAGGGTGTCGCCTGGTCTGGAGGCTATGTGGAGAGGCTGAATAGACTTGTTTTCATTGGGATGACGGAGGTTGAGGGGTGACCTGATAGAGGTCTACAAGATTATGAGAGGCATGGATAGAGTGCATGGGCAGGCACTCTTTCCCAGGGTGGAGGAGTCAGTTACCAGGGGGCATAGGTTTAAAGTCGGTGGGGCAAAGTTTAGAGGAGATGTGCGAGGCAGGTTTTTTACACAGGGGGTGATGAGTGCCTGGAACACTCTGCCAGGGGAGGTTGTGGAAGCAGATACATTTACAGCGTACAAAAGTCTTCTTGACAAATACATGGATAGGATGGGTATAGAGGGATACGGCAGTAGGAAGTGCTGAGGGTTTCGGCCAAGGGTGGTATCATGACCGTTACCGGCTTAGAGGGCCGAAAGGCCTGTTCCTGTGCTGTATTGTCCTTTGTTCTTTGTTGTTATTTACAAGGCAATGTCAATAATAAA
The DNA here is from genome assembly GCF_047496885.1 of Scyliorhinus torazame. Taxonomy (NCBI): domain Eukaryota; kingdom Metazoa; phylum Chordata; class Chondrichthyes; order Carcharhiniformes; family Scyliorhinidae; genus Scyliorhinus; species Scyliorhinus torazame. The sequence goes on from NC_092707.1 coordinate 67,025,051, forward strand.
TATTTTAAACAGAGTTTGTTCTAAACTCAGTCTATCTGAGGGACTTCCTCTTCCTCTGGGAGTGACTTAGCTCAACAGGTTGTGTCTCACCAGTCGGGGTAGGCTTGGTTGGATTCTCAGAAACCTGACTTTCTTTTTGTAAGGGTGCAGCAGTGCCCCTTTCTCCTTCAATTCCAACTGGAACAGTACTTGGCTCTTCTTCAGGCTGACTCACCTCTTCAGCTCCTTGACTAACAGCTACATTACTGGCAGGTACAATCGGAGCGGACTGTGCGACATGGCTCTGTAAGTAATGAGGAAACACGGCAATTTTGTCTCCATGGGTTCTGGCGGTTGTTTTTTCATGGCTGCCTTAAAGAACTGTACAGCATGTTCAGCGAGTCCATTCCAGGAGGTGTGATAAGGTGCAGTACGTATGTGTTTAATCCCATTTGATGACATGAAATATTAAAACGCAGCATTGGTAAACGCTGACCCATTGCCTGAAACTAGTGCCTCTGGCAGACCGTGGAGGGCAAAGTAGTGACGTAGCTTCTCCACTGTTGCATAGGAAGTTGTGGACTTCACCTCATAAACGTCTAACCACTTCAAATGCGCATCCACTAATAGCAGGAACATTGCACCCATGAATGGGCCTACTTAATTGACATGAACAATTACCAAGACTGACTGGCCATTTCCAAGGGTGCATTGGGGCTGCAGTTGGCAATTTATGTGCAGTAGGTATTTGATACACTGCTTTACCATTCCTTCAATAATGGAGTCTAGCCCGGGCCACCAAACGTAACTACGAGCTAATATCTTTAGCTTTGATATTCCAGGGTGACCGCTGTGCAATTCATCAAGTAATAGCTTTTTTCCAGGTACTGGGATGACCACGTTCTCTCCCCACAGGAGGAGACTGTCCTCACAGATAAGTTCATGCTTCCTTGTTTGATATGACTTCAACTGGGGAGAAGGCAGGAGAATGGGGATAGGAACATATCAGCAATGATCGAATGAAATGAAATGAAAATCGCTTATTGTCACAAGTAGGCTTCAATGAAGTTACTGTGAAAAGCCCCTAGTTGCCACATTCCAGCGCCTGTTCGGGGAGGCTGGTACAGGAATTGAACCGTGCTGCTGGCCTGCCTTGGTCTGCTTTAAAAGCCAGCGATTTAGCCCAGTGAGCTAAACCAGCCCCAGGAATGGCGGAGCAGACTGGATGGGCTGAATGGCCTAATTCTGCTCTGATGTCTTATGGTGCTGCTGTTCTGATGTCCTGTCATGACGACAATCATGTAAAGTCATATGCTTGACTTTTGATAATATGGGGGCTGGATTCTCCGTCCCGTCACGCCAGATTTCTGGTTCAGCACGCCGTCAGGATGCTCCGTTTTGCCAGGTGATCAATGGGGTTTCCCATTGTGGCAACCTTGAAATATAGCCAATGGGGTCTTTCTGCTTCATCCTTCATTGTATGGGTCACTGTCTGTGCAGAGTCTGCACGTTCTCCCCGTGTTTGCGTGGGTTTCCTCCGGGTGCTCCGGTTTCCTCCCACAGTCCAAAGACGTGCAGGTTAGGTGGATTGGCCATGCTAAATTGCCCTTAGTGTCCAAAAAGGTTAGGAGAGGTTATGAGGATATGGGGATTGGGTGGAAGTGAGGGCTTAAGTGGGTTGGTGCAGACTCGATGGGCCGAATGGCCTCCTTCTGCACTGTATGTTCTATGTTCTATGTATGTGACAAAATAGCGGCAAACCCATATGGAGACACATCGCAAGTGTTGGAAGACCAGTATGCAAAGTGGACTGGGGCCCTAACAGCCACAATTTAGACATGAGCCATGCATACCAGCAACTGGAACTGGAAGCTCCATCTCATTCCAATTGCTGGTATGGATGACTCATGTCTAACTTGGTGTATGTTAGACCCCCAGACACTTTTGCATACAGGCCCTCTACTTTGGAGAGGGTAACTGTCTAATTTCACCGCCTGGTTCACCGTCAGCTTGTAGTCTCCGCAGACGTAAATAGTCTTGTCAGGTTTGACCACAGCTACAATGAATGCTGCCCACTCTGCAAATTGTTCGGCTTTGATGATGCCCACATCCTCTAATCGCCTCAATTTGATTTCCAATTTTTCATGCAATGAGTAAGGCACATGCCTGGCCCTAAAAACCCAGGGTGCAGCTTCAAGATCTACATGAATCTTTAACCCTTCCGATTTTACCCAATTCCTCCTGGAATCCCCTGAGGATTCCCTGTGGACTTCATGCAGGCTTACTTCATCTGTCTTGAAATTTTCATGGAGCCAACCCAGCCCCATCAAACTTGAACCCTGGCATGAAATTACGATTAAGGGTAGCTGGGCAGATTTCTGCCTGTAACTAACAGGAGTCAACGTTGTCCCCATGATAGCCTCAACGAAGAAATATAACAGGAGAGTTCAGAGATGGCCTTATCTGTAATTGAAGCAACAGGACCAGAAAGGCCATGTGAGATGGCAAGGTCAAGGGCAGGGTGAGGGAGAGGCGGTTGCTTGCGAATATTGTTAGGGGGTTTACATGGAGGGAGTGGCAACACGGAGCATACGATAGCACAGTGGTTAGCACTGTTGCTTCACAGCGCCAGGGACCCAGGAAGAATGTGTAAACTCCACACAGTCACCGGAGGGAAGGCCAGCCCTGGGAACCAGCTGCCGTCCAGACAGGTCATGGGCCTCTGGAACATCCAATCCCAGCCACAGTGCTGATGCAGACAGACAGCCAGGGACTGCAAGAGGGGATGTTGGCGAGAATCCAGCACCTGCAGGAGAAGGTGGAGGAGTCCAATCACCATCAGGAGCAGGGTGTGGTGCCGGCCAGCGTGCTGCCCAGGCCGATACCACACAGGTGCCGTCTGCGGTGGAGGCATTGGTGGCGACGGTTTTGGCTATGGATCAGCGTACCCAAGGCCGGGTCATTCTGTGCAGGTGATGGCCGAGGCTCAGCACGGGGCTGCCCTCTCACAGGCAGCCATGTGCCAGAGCTACTTGGACATTGTAGCGGCGCTCCCCAGTGTGGCCCAGTCACAGCAGGCCATGGCTGAGAACGGTGGCATTGCCTAGGCGCTGGCCAGCGTTGTCCAGACACAGAGGGAGGTGGCCTAATCCCAGAGGGAGGTGGCCCAGTCACTGGCTGATGTGGCACAGTCGCAGCGTAATATGGCACAGTCCGAGACAGAGATGGTACACTCCATGGCATGCAGACCCTGGGTCGCGACCAGAGCAGGCCTCCAGGACTGGCAGTGCCAGGTGGCCGGGGATCCTCAGGGGATGGCTCTGCGTTTATCTCCATCCCGTGGAGTAGCCGGGGAGCCATTGGGCACCCCAGGGAGGAGGAGGTGATGGGGCCCGTGCCGGTGACACCCGCAGGATAGGTGCCGGAACACCGCAGCACCTCGGACTACTCCCTCCTGTCCCTGGTGCATCCAGTGGACAGTGGGCAAAACAAGGCGGCGCCATGCCTCCCACGACACCCGAGCAGCGATCGGGCCCATCCAAGCCGGGTCACCCCAGGAGACGCGCGCCAACAGGGACCCTTGTCACAGGGCAGGAGTTATTGCAGGCCCCCTCCATACCTGCTGCACCATCTGGGGAACCACCTAGGCATAGCATTAGGGCCCGTAAGGGCAGAAAGTTAGACACCAGTTAAGTTGGCACAGGTGCAGGGCACAGTTTAGATATGGGGGTTAGGGCACAGACTGTATATGTTTCTTCACAATATACACCTGTTAACACCATTAAATCCTGCCTCGATGCTCTGTCTGAATGGTGAGTGTGTGGGCTGGTCTGGGCTGGCAGGGCCGAGGGGGATGACCAGTGCAGGCCCTGTGTGAGGACCATGCGATTACAGCAAATTTGTCATTCCAACGGTGGAACAGTGGTTAGTACTGCAGCCTCACAGCGCCAGAGACATGGGCTCGATTCTGCCTTTGGGTGTCTGTGTGGAGTTTGCACATTCTTCCCGTGTGTGCGTGGATTTCCTCCGGCTGCTCCGGTTTCCCCCCACAGGCCAAAGTTGTGCACGTTAGGTGGATTGGCCATGCTAAATTGCCGCTAAGTGGGGTTACGGGGATACGGTGGGGGAATAGGGCTTAGGTAGGGTGCTCTTTCAGAGGGTCGGTGAAGACACAATGTGCCGAATGGCCTCCTTCTGCACGGTAAGGGTTTATGATTCCATGAATTGTAATGAAGATTGGACTCGTGAGTTACATTTTTTTTAACAACTTCTTTAAACAAAATGATTGCTGGAAATCGTACATTCATGGCAAGCAATGAAAAATTCATAGCAGTTTCAGTCAAATTTACACAGAAATAGTTATCGTTAAATTTCTGTTAAGTAGAAATTGTAATGATTGATTTCAAGGACAAGCCAGATGTTAGGTTTTGCAATGAAATGTTAACTCTTCTCTCCACAGATGCTGCCTATGTATTTCCAGCATTTGCTGTTTTTATTCAGTTAAGTATATTGGTCAATCACACAGAATCAGCTTCCTTTGTTACATTACAATGATTTCTATTTATGCAGAATGTTAATTTTGTATATAGAAGTCCAATGCTGCTTATATTAATTTAAAATTAAATGGAAAATGTGACCCTGAGTTAGTTCCACTTAATGAAGTAATTGTGATAACTATCTAGTTTCAAAGATTGCACTTCATTGTAATTCATATTAGGTTCATCCATTTTCATGAACTAAAGTACAGCCTATACACCGAGATCAAATTAGCTCCAGCACATATTATTCAACAGAAGAGGCACATCGAATTGTAAAATATTATCTAGTCATATAAAACGTCTTAAAAATAATAATAACTCTTTTTTATAAAGTGCCTTTAACATATTGGGACATCTACAGGAGCACTATGAAACAAGGTATGATACTCAGTCACATAAAGAGATATCAAGTCAAGTGACCAAAAACTTGGCGAACAATGTAGGCTTTAAAGGGTGTCTTAAAGGAGGAAAATGAAGTGAAGAAGTGTAGGGGGAAGTCCTGAGCTTGAGGCCCAGGCAACAGGAGGCACAGCTATCTTTGATGGAGCATCGGAATTAGGAGCAGAAGTAGGCTATTCAGCCCTTCGACTCTGCTCCGCCATTCACTCAGATCATGGCTGATCTCTTCGTGGTCTAAATCGACCTCCCTGCCTGTTCCCCATATCCCTTCAACTTGTTTGTTTTAATCAGAAATATAGCTATCTCCTTCTTCAAACCATTTAATGACTCAGATTCCACTGGACTTTAGGGCAGCAAGTTCCACAAATTCACCACCCTCTATGAGAAGTAGTTCCTCCTCATCTCAGTTCTAAATCTATCACCTCTCAACCTATAGATATAAACCTATAGGTTTGCAGAAGAGGCCAGGCGGATGGAGAGTTATGGGGCTAGAGGAGATTACAGAAATAGGGAGGGCCATGGAGGAATTTGAAAACAAGGATGACAATTTCAAAATCAAGACATTGCTTGACTGAGTGACAATGCAAGTCAGCAAGTGCAAGTGTGATAGAGGAATGGACCCGGCTTGACTAAGATTCAGACAGCAGAGTATTAGACAGTATCAAATTTATGGAGCAGAGAATGTGGGAGACCATACTGTGGTGGTATGTATTAGGGGTAGTATGGTACCTGTGAAGCCGAGAGGCTATTGGCTGACAGATCCCGGGTCCTGGTTGGATCTTCCGCCTGCTGGCTCTGCCCTGAAGGCGGAGTATAAGAGCTTGAGTTCTCCCAGCAGCTGCATTCTGTAACTGAGCTTCTGGAGAACAGGTCTTGCTTAATAAAGCCTCGATTGATTTCATCTCTTCTCGACTTGAGTGAGTAATTGTTGCGCTACACATACAGGAGTGCATTGGAATAATTGAGCCGAGAGGCAATGGGGGTTTTAGCAGTAGATGAGTTGAGACATGGATAAAGTGAGGCAATGTTATGGAAGTGCAAATAGGTGGTCTGAGCAATAGCACGAACACGAGGTTGGATGGTCATCTCGAGATCAAACATGACACCAAGGCTGCGTACAGACTGGCTTAAGACTGTGGCCAGACAGATAGATGTAGTCTGTGGCTATGAGAACAGGTTTGGAGTCATTTAAGTTGGAGGAAATTTCTGCTCATCCTTTTCTGGATGTCTAATAATTTAACAAAAGTGAAGGAGTCAAGAGAGGTGATGCAGAGGTAGCACTGGTGTCATCAGCGTGCATGTGAAAACTAATGTTGTGCCTTTGGATAATATCCCTGAGAGGCAGCATGTAGATGAGAAATAATAGACAGGAATCAACATTTCAAGCTCGTGAAAAAACAATTTAGGTAGCACACGTTAAGTTTAAAACCATACCACCCCATACTTAATTTGTTATATGGGCACTTTCAGATGTCAAAGTGTCTGTTTGCATGAACTAATTTAACACACTGCAAAATACATTTGCGCAAGAAATAAATTACCCCACAACTCTCAATAACATGCCCTTGGAGTTACTGAATGGGAATTCCAAAGAAAATTCGATATAACTGCATTTTGTAGAAAAGTTGAACTAATTTCTCCGCGTTGCATGTCAAATAACAGAAAGAGCGGCAATCATCATGTTAATTAAAACAGTATTTAAATTAATTGCAGATGCCAGAAAACTGAAATGGTTACAGAAAATGGTGGAGGTGCTCAATAGGTCTGGAAGCATCCGTGGGGAAGGGAAAAAGAGTAAGGGAGGGATTCTCCATCCAGCGACGCCGGAATCAGGAAATGCGATCGGGCAGAGGCAGACGGAAGACGAGGTGGATGCTGGGCTCCCAATGGAATGCCATGCTCCAGTGCCTTGACAGCGGCGAGAATACATTCCATGCCGCATGCCAGCGTGAGCATGTACATTTTACAGTAAATGCCGTTGACATATCATTAACGGGCACGACTCGGCTGTTTCCGGGTCCCCCTCGATGCTCCGCCTCTATCAGGAGGAAATACCGATGGCGAGGTTCATTTGTGGTATTTAAAATCAGGAAACAGGCGCGGTGGCTGCTGAGCGAGAGAGAGGGGGTACAAAAAGTGCCCAACGTCGCTATTGTGTGCTGACACTTGTGCCGCTGGCCGGTGGGTGGGGTGGGGGGGGGGTTTGCCGGAGGTGGGCTGTGGCATCAGGGTGGATGGGCACAGACGATTGCCGCAGTCTTCAAAGCAACCATCCAGCTGCGCATGCTGCTGGCTGTGGACTGTGGCGCCACGGATCATATAGGTGCCTTGTCACCCCCCTGGGTACCCTCTGGCCCCAGCCAACTCATCAATGGAATGGACATGCTCCAGCGCAACCAGTGCTATCTTCTTGGCTACCATGAGGGTGTGTAGGGAGTGGAGTGCCTATGTACAGATCCTGCTTGTCATGCTCTCCAGTGCCAATCCCGACCCCGGTGAATCAGACGTCAGTGATCATTAGAATTGCACGAGCTTGACTTCCGGGTGCGGCTATGCAGAGCTAGGTCGCATATTCGGTAGCTCCCGCTTGGAACGGACTTTTGGTCTCTTTTACAGGGCCCCCACGGCATTTGTTTGACATTTCCCGGTGTGGCAGGAAGACTGCAACATTCCCCTGACAGTGTCCCCCAGGAATGTTATGTCTTTTGGCTACCAGACCCGGCAGAAACAGTAAAAGATTTGGGTGCAACAGGATAAACAGGGCCTCTTCCAGCATGCAGGCGGGGGAAGGGCAAGCTTAAAGCTGCAAACTGACCTGGGGGCCTTTATCAAAGTTGAATTCTAACAGCAGAGGGAACAATTGCCTGTGACACCCATACCCCTTGAATTTATAAACAATAAGTTGAAAACCACAGGAATCCAGAGAACGGAGTGTGTGGCTGTTAAATGGAGCTCAACCAAGTACAAGTAAGAGGCGTACAAGATGAAGGAAGATGTTGAGTAACGTTCCATAGAAGTCCATGCTTTGGCTTTTAAATGGTGCCGAGGTAATAACTTGGACGGGCAGTCATTTGGGCAGGTGGTCTTAGTGTCTTATTCAAAACGTGGACTTCATTTGTGGTACCTCCTCAACACTGCTCAGCAGTTCCAGCTGGAGTAGGGCTTGTACCACTCAGATGGGAGTGCCACCAAAGGACCTCCCAGTTTAGATAATTTATGTAGATACAGACAGATGGTGCTTGAAGGGTGTAGCAGACGGGATGAAATAATGTGCAACGTAAGTCTAAAATAACATGTGCACAGATTGAGAAAGGGACCGTTAAATAATAGTGGACTCATCACATTCAACTGTTATTCTCGAAATGTTGCCTGCCAACACTAAGGGCATTCAAATGGTCATTGGATAGACATATGGACGATAAGGGAATAGTGTAGATGGGCTTTAGAGTGGTTTCTTAGGTCGGCGCAACATCGAGGGCCGAAGGGCCTGTACTGCGCTGTAATGTTCTATGTTCTAACTGTGAAAAGATCTCACCAAGGCCACTGAAGAAGCGGGTCGAGGATTCCGGTGGCGGCCATGGAGGAGTAGGTCGCGCATTCAGCAGCTCCCGTCTGGAACGGACCCTTAGACCTTTTTCAGGAGTTTCCACAGACATTTTGGGGCAGATTGGTGAAGCGAACACTGCCAAAAGGATTCCTTCTTGAGACTTCCGGTTGCGGCTATGCGGAGCTAAGTCGCACATTTGGCGGCTCCCGCAAAAACGGAATTTAGGCTCTTTTCTGGCCCCCAAGGGCACTTTTTCGACGTTTCCCAGTGTGGGAAGGAGTTAATAATAGCTCCCCATCAGTATATGGCTTTAACTAGGAGCGGGGTGACAAAAAAGGTGGTGGTGGACCAGAAGAAGGGGGGAAGAAGGACAAAATGGCGGCGGGCGGAGACCAGGCAGCGTGGAGGCGGTGGGCGGAGGAGCAACAGGAGGGTATCCAGCGCTGCCTCAGAGAGATTAAAATGAACCTGCTAGAGCCGATGAAGGCTTCTATTGATAAGCTGCTGGAGACACAGACGGCCCAGGGGGTGGCGATCCGAGAGGCACAACAAAAGATCTCTGACAGTGAGGACGAGATCTTAGTCCTGCCGGTAATGGTGGAGGCGCACGAGACGCTCCACAAGAAATGGCAGGAGCGGTTCGAGGAGATGGAGAATCGGTCGAGGCGGAAGAATCTGTGGATTCTGGGCCTCCCGGAGGGGCTGGAGGGGCCGGACGTGGGAGCCTATGTGGTCACCATGTTAAACTCGCTGATGGGAGCTGGGTCCTTCCAGGGGCCCCTGGAGCTGGAAGCGGCCCATAGAGTGTTGGCGAGGAGGCCCAAGGCTAACGAGCCTCCGCGGGCGGTGCCGGTGCGGTTCCATCGGTTCGTCGATCGGGAGTGTGTGCTCAAGTGGGCCAAGAAGGAGAGGAGCAGCAGGTGGGAGAACGCAGAGGTTCGGATGTGTCGGGACTGGAGTGCGGAGGTGGCGAAGAGGAGGGCCGGGTACAGTCGTGCGAAGGCGGTGCTGCACAGGAGGAGGGTGAAGTTTGGCATGTTGCAGCCGGCGCGACTGTGGGTTACCTACAAGGACCGGCACCATTAGTTTGAGTCTCCGGAGGAGGCGTGGGCCTTTGTTCAGGCCGAGAAGCTGGACACAGACTGAGGGTCGGGATGGGCGATTGGGGACTGTGGTGGATATGTTATGCCTATTTTTGGTTCGGGGGGGGGGGCCTTTGCATTGTTTTGGGTTTCTTTTTCTCTGTGTTTTTCTCTTTCGGGTTGGGGAGGGTGGATGGGGCGGGTTGGGCACTGTTTTGGTTGGTGGCGGGGCCTGGTAGGTGGAGAGCGCGGGATGTTTTCCCGCGTCGAAGACTGGGGGGGGTGGGACCGGGGCGGGGAAGCGAGGATTGTTTCCCGCGCTTAGAACGGAGGGGGAGAGCCTGTGAATGGGGAGCGGGAGAGGAGGGAGTGCCACACAATGGGAGGAGTCGAAGGGGAGGCGGGAGTGGCCGGGGTCAGCAGGAGTCAGTTGACTTGCGGAAGTGCAATGGGGGGAGTAAACCAGCTAGGATGGGTCCTAGCCGGGGAGGGGGTGGGGGGTGGGGGGGAATCGAGTTGCTGCTGCTATGATCAAGGAGGAGCTGGAGCGAGTGGGGTGGGTCGAGACGGGGGTATGCCGCTGTGGGGAACGGGCCGGGTGTGGGGTGCGGGCGCGTGGCTGGCCGAGGAGGGGTCATGGCTAGTCGGCGGGGGAGGGGGGCAGGTAGCCCCTTGATCCGGCTGATAACCTGGAATGTAAGGGGACTGAATGGGCCGGTTAAGCGGGCCCGCGTGTTCGCGCAGCTGAAGGGGCTCAAGGCGGATGTGGTTATGCTCCAGGAGACACACCTGAAGGTGGCAGACCAGGTAAGACTGAGGAAAGGGTGGGTAGGTCAGGTGTTTCACTCGGGGCTAGACGCCAAAAATCGAGGGGTGGCGATCTTGGTGGGAAAGAAGGTGTCATTCGAGGCGTCAAGCATTGTGGCAGATAATGGCGGTAGGTACATAATGGTAAGTGGTAAGTTGCAGGGAGAGAGGATGGTACTGGTCAATGTGTATGCTCCGAACTGGGACGATGCGGGTTTTATGCGGCGTATGTTGGGTCGGATCCCAGACTTGGAAGTGGGGGGCCTGATAATGGGGGGAGACTTTAACACGGTGTTGGATCCTGCACTGGATCGCTCCAGGTCTAGGACGGGTAGGAAGCCGGCGGTGGCTAGAGTGTTGAGGGGATTTATGGACCAAATGGGAGGGGTGGACCCTTGGAGATTTGCAAGGCCGGGGGCTAGGGAATTTTCATTCTTCTCACATGTCCATAAGGCTTATTCACGAATCGACTTTTTCATTTTGAGTAGGGCGCTGATAGCGAGAGTAGAGGATACCGAGTATTCGGCAATAGCCATTTCGGACCACGCCCCGCATTGGGTGGACTTGAAGATGGGGGAGGAGAGGGACCAGCGCCCGCTGTGGCGCTTGGAGGTGGGGCTGTTGGCGGACGAGGAGGTGAGCGAGCGGGTCCGAGGAAGTATAGCGAGGTACTTGGAGACCAACGACAACGGGGAGGTCCGAGTGGGGATGGTATGGGAGGCACTGAAGGCGGTGGTGAGGGGAGAGCTGATCTCCATCAGGGCCCACAAGGAGCGGAGGGAGCGGGGGGAGAGGGAGAGGCTGTTGGGGGAGATGGTGAGGGTAGACAGGAGGTATGCGGAAGAACCTGAGGAAGGATTGTTGAGGAAGAGGCGCAGCCTCCAGGCCGAATTCGACCTGGTGACCACCAGGAAGGCGGAGGTGCAGTGGAGGAAGGCCCAGGGGGCAGTCTACGAGTATGGGGAAAAGGCAAGCCGGATGCTGGCGCATCAGCTTCGGAAGCGGGGCGCAGCTAGGGAGATCGGGGGAGTTAAGGACAGGGGAGGGAGCGTGGTGCGGAGTGGGGTTGGCATCAATGGGGTCTTCAGGGACTTCTACGAGGAATTGTACAGATCCGAGCCCCCACGGGGGGAGGGAGGGATGGGCCGTTTCCTGGACCAATTGAGGTTTCCAAATGTGGAAGAGGGACTGGTGGCAGGACTGGGGGCCCCGATTGGGCTGGAGGAGCTGATCAAAGGGATAGGAAGCATGCAGGCGGGGAAGGCACCGGGCCAGACGGTTTCCCGGTCGAGTTCTATAAAAAATATATGGACCTGTTGGGCCCGCTGTTAGTTAGGACCTTCAATGAGGCAAGGGAGGGGGGGGCTTTACCCCCGACGATGTCCCGGTCACTGATCTCCTTGATCCTGAAGCGGGACAAGGATTCCCTGCAATGTGGGTCTTACAGACCGATTTCCTTGCTAAATGTAGCTGCCAAGGTGCTGGCGAAGGTCTTAGCCACGAGGATTGAGGATTGTGTGCCGCAGATCATCCATGAAGACCAGACGGGGTTTGAGAAGGTGAGACAGTTGAACGCAAATGTGCGGAGGCTTTTGAACGTTATCATGATGCCGGCGAGGCGGAGATAGTGGTGGCGATGGACGCTGAGAAAGCCTTCGATAGGGTAGAGTGGGGGTACCTGTGGGGGGTGCTGAAGAGGTTCGGGTTTGGGGAGGGGTTTGTCAGGTGGGTTAGGCTGTTGTATGAGGTCCCGATGGCGAGTGTGGCCACAAATAGGAGGAGGTCCGAGTACTTTTAGTTGCACCGAGGGACGAGACGGGGTGTCCCCTGTCCCCCCTGCTCTTCGCACTGGCGATTGAACCCCTGGCTATGGCACTGAGAGAGTCGAGGAACTGGAGGGGGTTGGTGCGGGGTGGGGAGGAGCATAGGGTGTCGCTTTATGCGGACGACCTTCTGCTGTATGTGGCGGACCCGGTGGGAGGAATGCCAGAGGTAATGAGGATCCTTAAGGAATTTGGGGACTTTTCGGGGTACAAGCTCAATATGGGGAAGAGCAAGCTGTTCATAGTTCAGCTAGGGGACCAGGAGAGGGGGATTGGCGAGCTCACACTAAAAAGGGCGGAGAGGAGCTTCAGATATTTGGGGGTCCAGGTGGCCAGGAGCTGGGGGGCCCTGCATAGGCTTAACTTTACAAGGCTGGTGGAGCAAATGGAGGAGTTCAAGAGGTGGGACGCGTTGCCGCTGTCCCTGGCGGGTAGGGTGCAGTCAATCAAAATGACGGTGCTCCCAAGGTTTTTGTTCCTGTTCCAGTGCCTCCCCGTGTTTATCCCAAAGGCTTTTTTCAGGCGGGTTAACAGGAGTATAATGGGGTTTGTGTGGGCGCGAGGGACTCCGAGGGTGAGAAGGGTGTTCCTGGAGCGGAGTAGAGATAGGGGGGGCTGGCGCTGCCCAACCTCTGTGGGTACTACTGGGCCGCCAATGCGACAATAGTGCGCAAGTGGGTGATGGAGGGTGGGGGGGCTGCATGGAAGAGGCTGGAGACGGCGTCCTGTGTGGTTACGAGTCTGGGGGCGCTGGCAACGGTGCCGCTGCCGCTCCCTCCAAGAAGGTATACCACGAGCCCGGTGGTGGTGGCGGCCCTCAAAATTTGGGGGCAGTTTAGGCGGCATAGGGGGGAAGTTAGGGCCTCGGCGTGGACCCCATTACGGGGGAACCACCGGTTTGCCCCAGGAAGAACAGGTGGAGGGTTTTCGGGGTGGCACAGGGCAGGGATACGAAAGTTGGGTGGCCTGTTTGTGGACGGGAAGTTCGCGAGCTTGGGTGAGCTGGAGGAGAAGTATGGGCTCCCCCCCGGGGAACACCTTCAGGTACTTACAGGTAAGGGCGTTTGCCAGACGGCAGGTGGTGGAATTCCCACGGCTACTGCCACACACAGTACAGGACAGGGTGCTCTCGGGGGGGTGGGTGGGAGTGGGGAAGATCTCGGAAACTTACCAGGTGATGCAGGAGGAGGAGGAGGCCTCGGTGGTGGAGTTGAAAGGTAAGTGGGAGGAGTAGTTGGGAGAGGAGATCGAAGAGGGGACGTGGGCAGATGGCCTAGGGAGGGTGAACTCTTCCTCTTCATGCACGAGGCTCAGCCTCATACAGTTTAAGGTGCTGCACAGGGCACACATGACATGGACAAGGATGAGCAGGTTCTTTGGGGGTGAGGACAGGTGTGTTAGGTGCTCAGGGAGCCCAGCAAATCACACCCATATGTTCTGGGCATGCCCAGCGCTGGAGGAATTTTGGAAGGGCGTAGCGAGGACGGTGTCGAGGGTGGTAGGATCCAGGGTCAAACCGGGCTGGGGACTCGCAATATTTAGGGTGGCAGAGGAGCCGGGAGTGCAGGAAGCGAAAGAGGCCGGAATTCTGGCCTTTGCGTCCCTGGTAGCCCGGCGAAGAATTCTCCTTCAGTGGAAGGATGCGAGGCCCCCAAGCGTGGAATCCTGGATCAGCGATATGGCAGGGTTCATTAAATTGGAGAGGGTGAAATTCGCCTTGAGAGGGTCGGTACAAGGGTTCTTTAGGCGGTGGCAACCGTTCTTATACTTTCTGGCAGAACGCTAGACATTGGTCAATGGCAGCAGCAGCTCGGGGGGTGGGGGGTTTACTTTATTTTTGTTTTTGTTATTTACACTGAAGGGTCTGAGGGGGTGTATACACCTGTTGTGTTAAGTCGGGGTGTTAATGTTAATTTATTATTTAGGTACAGGGGGGGAGGGGTTTGGGGGGTTGCTTTTTTAGATTGTGTTTTGTACTTAACCCTGTTGGGTTCTTTTTTCTTTCTCATTTTGTTATTGATATTTTCTGAAAACCTTTAATAAAAATTATTTTTTTTAAAAAAGAATTGCACGAGCTTCATGTGGCGCCGATACTAGCCCATTAACGTGTCCCGAATCGCTCCGGGACTGGCATCACTTTCATTAACATAGAGCTCTCGCGATCCAATCCCGGTGTCAGCACTTAGGGCGGGATTCTCCGATTGCCGACCCAGAAATCGCATTTGTGGTCTGAGGTTTTGTCAACCTCGCATGGCGGCTTCGGACTGTGGTCAGCGCTGCCACAGTCGGGGGGGGGGGAGGCGTCGCTACGCTGGCCAGGGGGCTTCTGCGGGTCTGGGGAACTGGTGGGGGTGGTCCAGGGGTGGTGAGGGGGGTTACACTATCGGGCAGGCCGGGTCCGCTAGCGGTCAGCACCATGTTGTACGGCGCGACAGCTGCAGGTCACCGCCGTGCGCATGCTCAGCCACGTACCCGGCAATTCTCCGTCCGTAACGTGCAGGGAAAGCCAGGGGGTTTACGTGGCATGGCGTCCCCCACCAGGCGTTGGTTGGAGGTTAATCATTTCAGCTCCAGGACATCGTTGTAGGAGTTCCTCAGGGTAGTGTCCTCGGCCCAACCACCTTCAGCTGTTTCATCAATGACCTCCCTTCCATCATAAGGTCAGAAGTGGGGATGTTTGCGGATGACTCCACAATGTTCAGCAACATTCGCGACTCCTCAGATAATGAAGCAGTCCATGTCCAAATGGAGCAAGACCTGGACATTATCCAGGCTGACAAGTGGCAAGTTGCATTCACGCCACACAAGTGTCAGGCAATGACCATCTCCTACAAGAGAGGATCTTACCATGGCCCCTTGACATTCAATGGCATTACCATCGCTGAATCCCCCACAATCAGCAACATGGTGGTTACCATTGATCAGAAACTGAACTGGACTAGCCACATGAATACTGTGGCTACCATAGCAAGTCAAAGGCTAGGAATCGTATGGTGAGTAACTCACTTCCTGACCCCACAAATCCTGTCCACCATCTACAAGGCACAAATCAGGAGTGTATTGGAATACTCTCCACTTGCCTGGATGAGTGCAGCGCCAACAACACTCAAGAAGCTCGACATCATCCAGGACAAAGCAGCCCGCTTGATTGCTCCCCTTTCCACAAACATTCAAACCTTCCACCACCGACGAACAATGACAGCCGTGTGTACCACCTACAAGATGCACTGCAATGACTCACCAAGGTTCCTTAGACAACACCTTCCAAACCCATGACCACTAGAAGGACAAGAGCAGCAGATACCTGGGAACCTCACTACCTGGAGGTACCCCTCCAAGTCACTCACCACCCTGACTTGGAAATATATTGCAGTTACTTCATTGTCGCTGGGGCAACATCCTGGAACTCCCTCCTTAACAGCACAGTGGGTGTACCTACACCTCAAAAACTGCTGAGGTTCAAGAAGGCAATTCACCACCATCTTCTGAAGGGCAACTAGGGATGGGCAATAAATGTTGGCCTAAACAGCGACGCCCACATCCCGTAAATGATTGTTTTTTTTAATTATCTGCCTTCGTGCACCACCAGGTGCTAGAAGAGAATTGGAATTACATTGAAGAAGTGTCTCAGGAGTCAGGGTGGGGCAAAATAATTGATACCTTGACCAGTTTTACATGACAAAATTCTTACCTCCAGTCACTTGCGTAATCAGCCATACCTGACAGTGATGAAGGAGTAATGGTTTTAGTGAAGGATGTGCATGCCTGTAGTGAGAGATGAGGAGGTTGAGGGCGAGGAGGATGCACAAAACTTAACCAGACGGGTAATTAAATCATAAATGTGCGTACGATTTATTCCATTTTTTAAACATTTGGGTTGCGGAGATGACAACCTGGTCGAAAAATTGCTTGCACCATACATTCCAAAACCTTGTGCTATCTTCAGGTGTTCCATTTCTGCTTTATCCCTGGAACAGAACATATCGTACACTTACATATCGTACACTTACATATCGTACACTTACATATCATACACTTACATATCGTACACTTACATTTGTACACTTACATATCAATACTTACATATTATGCACTTACATATCGTACACTTACATATCGTACACTTATATATCGTACACTTACATATCGTACACTTATATATCGTACACTTACATATCATACACTTACATATCAATACTTACATATCGTACACTTACATATCAATACTTACATATCGTACACTTACATATCGTACACTTACATATCGTACACTTACATATTGTACACTTACATTTGGGCAGCACGGTAGCATTGTGGATAGCACAATTGCTTCACAGCTCCAGGGTCCCAGGTTCGATTCCAGCTTGGTTCACTGTCTGTGCGGAGTCTACACATCCTCCCCGTGTGTGCGTGGGTTTCCTCCGGGTGCTCCGGTTTCCTCCCACAGTCCAAAGATGTGCAGGTTAGGTGGATTGGCCATGATAAATTGCCCTTAGTGCCCAAAATTGCCCTTAGTGTTGGGTGGGGTTACTGTGTTATGGGGATAGGGTGGAGGTATGGACCTTGGGTAGGGTGCTCATTCCAAGAGCCGGTGCAGACTCGATGGGTCGAATGGCCTCCTTCTGCACTGTAAATCCTATGATTTGTACACTTACATATCAATACTTACATATCGTATTTTACATATCGTACACTTACATATCGTACACTTACATATCGTACACTTACATATCGTACACTTACATATCGTACAATTGCATCACAAAACCACCCAAACACAGCACAAGGCAATTTTACGCCTGATTGTCCTGCTGGCGTGCAATACAATTTCGAATAGGCTTCAAAACTTCTCAAGCAAGTGAAGATGATTCTTTATTTTTAGTTGTCTACAATCATTGTAGAAATTCATTTATAAGGTGTGCGCCCAACCTCCCCGCCTCTCTCATCCCTACTCACAATAAGCTACATCTCCACTTCCAAATAAATTTCACAATAATCCGTATAGCAGTATGATGCAACCATTCAATGACATCAGCTATCCCAGTTATCGCGAATCCTGCTACTAGAATTGGTGCATATTTGAGATTATAGAAGTGTATTTATATCACTGTTGAATAGTTTTATGCTGTGCATTGGAATTACCAAAGGAAATACATTGGAGTATTTTAAGAATTAGATTTTTTTCTCTTTGTCAAAATTAAGGGGAACAAGAGAGATTACAAATACAATTACGATTGATTTTGACTCAGTAACTGTATTTTAACACCAAGCTCCAGGGGCGAGATTTTCCGACCCCCCGCCGGGTCGGAGAATCGCTGGGGGCTGGCGTGAATCCCGCCCCCGCCGGTTGCCGAATTCTCCACCACCGGATATTCGGCGGGGGCGGGAATCGCACCGCGCCGGTTGGCGGGCCCCCCCACGCAATTCTCCGGCCCGGATGGGCCAAAGCCCCGCCGCTAAAATGCCTGTCCCGCCGGCGTAGATTAAACCACCTACCTTACCGGCGGGACAAGGCGGCGTGGGCGGGCTCCGGGGTCCTGGGGGGGGCGCGGGGTGATCTGGCCCCGGGGGGTGCCCCCAAGGTGGCCTGGCCTGCGATCGGGGCCCACCGATCCGCGGGCGGCCCTGTGCCGTGGGGGCACTCTTTCCCTTCCGCCTTCGCCACGGTCTCCACCATGGCGGAGGCGGAAGAGACTCCCTCCACTGCGCATGCGCCGCCCGGAGATGTCATTTCCGCGCCAGCTGGCGGGGCACCAAAGGCCTTTTCCGCCAGCTGGCGGGGCGGAAATTCGTCCGGCGCCGGCCTAGCCCCTTAAGGTTGGGGCTTGGCCCCCAAAGATGCGGAGCATTCCGCATCTTTGGGGCGGCGCGATGCCCGACTGATTTGCGCCGTTTTGGGCGCCAGTCGGCTGACATCGCGCTGTTTCCGGAGAATTTCACCCCAGATGTGCAGAGATTGGAGAATACACAGATTCCCAAACATGACCTTTAAAATTAGCTGCCCAGATGTCAGGTTTTCATTCCAGGGTGCAGCCTTGATTCATACTCGGGAAAGACAACCTGAGAAGAACTGAGGAGGCTGCCAGATGCGGAGGTGGGCCTCCACCGGGGATCCAGGACTATGTCCAAAGTTCAAAAGCAAAGATTAAAACATGAAACATCCCTTCAGCCCTTAACGTCCCCCCCCCAGACATACACACTCCCCATACCCATCCATGCCACCTCATGCTCATCCTCCATAATGCGCCCCCCCCCCCATATATGCCCATGCCAACCTATGTCAGTCCACCCACCCCCTGGGCTCTTTATATCTACTAAGCCAACCCATGCCCCCCCCCATTCCCCCCCCCCATTCCACCACCACCGCCCCCCCCCCCCCGCCCCGCCCCCACCACCACCACCTTTTGCCCTTATACCTACCATGGAAACCCACCCAGTATCCATTCAGGGCCATACAGAGATTAGATAAAATAAAGTTCTATTTCTAAGTTAAAAGCAAATGTTTGCCGACGCTGGAATCTGAAACAAAACAAAAAATGGTGGACAACCTCGAGAGGTCTGACAGCGTCGGTGGAGAGAGAACGGAGCTAATGTTTCGAGGCGGAGTGACCCTTTGTCAAAGCTGGAGAGAACTGAAAATAGAGCCTGGTATATATTGTTAGGGGCGGAGGGGAGGAGGGAGAGGGGGGGTGGAGCAGTGGGGCGGGATAGACAGACAGCGATAGGTGGAGATTGACAGAAATGTCATGGGAAAAAAGACAAAGGGAATGTAAATGGTGGAGATATTGATTAAGGAGGGTGCTGATAGTGGCACATTAAGAGATCAGAATGTGTTAATGGTAGAACAGGGGTAAGCGGTGTGTCAAAGAACAACTTGAAAACAATGGTGAGGGAGAAACAGATCTAAGGAAGGAATTAAAATAAATTGATAGAAATAAAAATGGGGTGAAGGTGGCGGAGAGAGTTGACAGTCTGAAGTTGTTAAACTCAATGTTAAGTCCGGAAGGCTGTAACATGCCTAACTGGAAGATGAGGTGCTGTTCCTCCAGTTTGCGAGGGGCATCACAGAAACATTGCATCAGGCCAAGGACGAATATGTGGACGTGAGAGTAGGACGGTGAGTTGAAATGGCAAGTGACAGGAAGGTCTGGGTTCTGCTTGTGGACGGACCGGAGGTGTTCTACAAACAGCCAACCAGTCTGTGCTCAGTCTCACCAATGTAGAGCAGTCCGCATTGGGAGCAGCAAATGCAACAGACCAGATTGAAGGGGGTGCACGTGAAGCATTGCCTCACCTGCAAAGAGTGTTTAGGGCCTGAGATGGTGAGCAGGTAAAGGGGCAGATATCACACCTTCTGTAATTGCAGGGGAAGGTGCCGTGGGAAGAGGGTGAGGTGTTGGGGCTGATGTAGAAAAAGTGGACAAGGGTGCCCAGGAGGGAATGGTCCCTGCGGAATGCTGACAGGGGGAGTGAGGGGAAGATGTGTTTGATGGTAGCACCATGCTGGATTTGGCAGAACTGATGGAGGGTGACCTTTGAATGCGGAGGTTGGTGGGGTGAAAAGTGAGGACAAAGGGGTACCCTATCCTGGTTCTGGGAGGGAGGGGAAGGATTGAGAATTTCTTTCCATTACAGTGTTAGAGGTGATGTGGAGATGCCGGCGTTGGACTGGGGTGAGCACAGTACGAAGTCTTACAACACCAGGTTAAAGTCCAACAGGTTTGTTTCGATGTCACTAGCTTTCATTCACCTGAGGAAGGAGCAGCGCTCCGAAAGCTAGTGACATCGAAACAAACCTGTTGGACTTTAACCTGGTGGTGTAAGACTTCGTAATGTTAGAAGTGGGTATATTCGCTGATGATTCCCTAATGTTCAGCACCATCTGTGGCTCCTGTGAAACAGACAGCATCCATATGCCAGAAGACCCGGACAGAATTCAGGTTTGGACTAACAAGTGGTAACATTCAGCCACACAAGTGCTAGGTAATGACTATCTACAACAAGATGTAACCTAACCTCTTGATCTTCGATGGCTTTATCGTTCCCAAATCCCCACTATCAACATCCTGGGATTTACCATTGATCAGAAACTGAACTGAACCAGTCATACTAATACTGTGGCTTCAAGCAGGTCAGAGGCTGGAGATTCTGGGTTGAATAACTCACCTCCTCGCTCCCAAAGCTGTCCACCATCTACAAGTCATAAATCAGCAGTGTGGTAGAATAATTCCGACTTCCTTGGATGACTGAAGCTCCAAGGGCCTTCAAGGGTCTCACAGCAAGGAGGGGAAATGAGGCTTTGGAGGATGGGAGAAGCAAGTGGGCATCTTGAAGGAGAGGCCAGGGTAAGAGGGAACCCCTCAGGGGGCAGACTATCAAAGGGTGGGAAGGGGGAGTTTTGCCTGTGAGGAATGGGGTCTTCCAAAGTCTGAGCAAAGAGACTTTCTAGGCTTCCTCCCTGCCCCTGAACTCTTCCCACCAATCTCAAAATTGAGACCAGTGGGAAGCAGACAGAGAGGGGGAGGGGAACTAACTAGCTTGCTCTTTGAAAGACCTAACATCAAGGGGCCAAATGGCGTCCTTCTGTGGTGAAGTTGCTAGAAAGGCTTCTTTCACTTTTTTTTTAATGGATTGGCAACTCATAATATGGAGCTACGTTGATCACTTCAATGCATCAATTTAAAGCTGGCAATTACTTTGCAAGTGATAATCCATATGTACAATTTGACTCAAGTGTCAGCTTCAACACAAATAAATTATTAAATAGGCTCCCTACTACAGAAGCGCTGGCTGTTTAGAGTTGAACAAATTACAGAGGACCAAGCATCCATTTATTTTTATTGTCTTAAATGCAAAGAAACAGCAGCCACATAAATGGACTCCTGTCTGGACAATGTACAAACAGCATGCACTTCCTGCATGACCACTGGAAGGCTGTAATAGTATTCACTTATTCACTAGCAGTGCTTATACTTAATAGGTTAACAGGGTTATTATCATACCGAGCTGTATTTCTCTCCTCCCACATTTCAGGGGTCATCTGGTGCAAATTTAGAAGATCAACTAAGTACACAGACCCTTGAAAACTATCAAAAGGCAAAACAATCAAAACAAATAATTAAGTCTCATGAAATAACAGTTCATGTCGAAGAAAAATAATTCCTTTTTCTTTGTTTACTGTAATTGCCAAAACATAGGGCTGGGATCTCTGATTGCCGACACTGAAATCGCGTTCGGCGATGGGCCGGAGAATCCATTTGTATGCTGGGATCGAGGGCAGTGTCGTTTTTCAAATGCTCCACCCCTCAAAAACGGCGTATACGCCACATGCCGTCGAGTCGGCCTCAGGACGTCACCTGAGACCCTCCCCCGATGCACCGCCCCTTATAGGCCAAGTCCTCGATGGCGTGGGGCGCGTGTCCTCTCACTTTCCGGAGACCTCGCACGGCGGCTGCAGGCTGTGTCCAGCACTGCCACAGTCGGAGGGGTAGCCATTCCGCTGGCAGGGGGGGCTTCGGCGGCGGCTGGGGGCACTGGTGGGGGCTGGTCTATGGGTGGCGAGGGAGTTACAGGGGGACACTATATGGCAGGTCGGACCGCGCGCGGCCACGCCATGTAGTACGGCGTGGCCGCCACAGGTTGTCATCATGCGCATGAGTGTCCATGGACCCGGCCATTCTGCGTCTGCACTGGCACGTAAAACCAGGGGCTTTATGTGGCGTGGATGCTAGCCCCCCCCCCCCCCCCCCACCGGGTGGAGCATCAGTGCGGTGGCAGCGCCGATCTTTTAACCATAAGTCCAGACGGATCCTGCAGACATAGCCGTAGAATTGGAGAATCCAGACCATAATTCTTCACTATTCTCTCTTTCCAAGGGTCGGTGCAGACCTGATGGGCCGAATGGCCTCCTTCTGCACAGTAGGTACTCTATTCAAATTGCTCAGTCACATAAAACAAGACCATCGAGCATTGTGTCTACCTTTTCATTACGTAAATGTAGGAAAGTAATAGTCTCAGCAGAAGTGAAACATCTAAGTGAGGCACTTCACAGCAATATTCGTTCTGATGAACTGAGGAAATTGGAAAATGGTATGAAATAATTTACAGCCAATGTAATTTATTCAATCCCAGACCCTACGTCTGCATTAAATTAATCTTTACTAGAAAAAAACATTACGAATTTATCTGTGGTTCTTTACTGATTATAAAGCGTGACTGGAAACCTCAGGTGGGATTTTCCAAAGATTGCACAGCGGGCTAGCTCAGGTGGGAAAAGCAGTGTGAAACTCGCTGGATTCACAGCTGCCTTTTCAAACCAGATCAGACAGCACTCTGTGCAGTTTCAAAACGGCTACTCCAAATGCGGCCGTACCAGAGTTTTGTACAGCTGCAACATGACCTCATGACTCCGGAACTCAATCCCTCTACCAATAAAGGCCAACACACCATAGGCCTTCTTCACAACCCTATCAACCTGGGTGGCAACTTTCAGGGATCTAATTTTTTTTTTTTAATATATTTTATTCAAGATTTTTTGGCCAAACGTAACAGTACATAGTTTTTCTTTTAAACAACAATAAAGCAATATAAATAACAGTGGCCAGTTTTAAACAAGTAAATAAATAATATATAAACAGAAACAAAAACAAAACTAAATGGCAACTGCCTTGTCAAAAATAGTTACTCTCCAAAGATACAATCCAACAGTCCAATATACATTACGTATAACAAATGTCTATACATATAAAATGACATCCCTAAGAGCCCGCCCGGATCCTCCCCCCCCCGGGTTGCTGCTGTTGTTTTTTCCTTCTTTTTCATTCCCTCTATCGTTCTGTGAGGTAGTTGACGAACAGTTGCCACCGCCTGGTGAACCCTTGAGCCGAACCCCTTAATACGAACTTGATCCGTTCTAACTTTATAAACCCTGCCATGTCGTTTATCCAGGTCTCCACGCCCGGGGGTTTGGCTTCCTTCCACATAAGCAATATCCTGCGCCGGGCTACTAGGGACGCAAAGGCCAAAACATCAGCCTCTCTCGCCTCCTGCACTCCCGGCTCTTCTGCAACCCCGAATATAGCCAACCCCCAGCCCGGCTCGACCCGGACCCCCACCTCCTTCGAAAGCACCTTCGTCACCCCCACCCAGAACCCCTGTAATGCCGGACATGACCAGAACATGTGGGTGTGATTCGCTGGGCTTCTCGAGCATCTCCCACACCTATCCTCTACCCCGAAAAATTTACTGAGCCGTGCTCCAGTCATATGCGCCCTGTGTAGAACCTTGAATTGTATCAGGCTAAGCCTGGCACACGAGGACGACGAGTTTACCCTACGTAGGGCATCAACCCACAGCCCCTCCTCAATCTCCTCCCCCAGCTCTTCTTCCCATTTCCCTTTCAGCTCATCTACCATGATCCCCCCCTCGTCCCTCATTTCCCTGTATATGTCCGACACCCTACCATCCCCCGCCCATGTCTCCGAGATCACTCTATCCTGCACCTCCTGCGTCGGGAGCTGCGGGAATTCCCTCACCTGTTGCCTCGCAAAAGCCCTCAGTTGCATATACCGAAATGCATTCCCTTGGGGCAACCCATATTTTTCCGTCAGCGCTCCCAGACTCGCAAACGTCCCATCTACAAACAGATCTCTCAATTGTACTACCCCAGCTCTTTGCCATGCTCCAAATCCCCCATCCATTCTCCCCGGAACAAACCTATGGTTATTTCTTATCGGGGACCGCACCGAGGCTCCCGTTCTTCCCCCATGCCGTCTCCACTGCCCCCAAATTTTTAATGTTGCCACTACCACCGGGCTTGTAGTATATTTCTTCGGTGAGAACGGCAACGGTGCCGTCACCATTGCTTGTAAGCTGGTCCCCTTACAGGATGCCCTCTCCAATCTCTTCCACGCCGCTCCCTCCCCTTCTCCCATCCACTTACACACCATTGAAATATTGGCGGCCCAGTAATAATCATTTAGGCTTGGTAGTGCCAACCCCCCCCTATCCCTACTACGCTGCAAGAACGCCCTCCTCACTCTCGGGGTCTTCCCTGCCCACACAAAACTCATAATGCTTTTCTCGATTCTCTTAAAAAAAGCCTTCGTGACCATCACCGGGAGGCACTGAAACACAAAGAGGAATCTCGGGAGAACCACCATTTTAACCGCCTGCACCCTACCCGCCAGTGACAGGGACACCATGTCCCATCTCTTGAATCCTCCTCCATCTGTTCCACCAATCGTGTTAAATTAAGCCGGTGTAAGGTTCCCCAATTCTTGGCTATCTGAATCCCCAAGTATCGGAAGTCTCTTGTTACCTTCCTCAGCGGTAAATCCTCTATTTCGCTGCTCTGCTCCCCCGGATGCACCACAAACAACTCACTTTTCCCATGTTCAATTTATACCCTGAAAATTCCCCAAACTCCCCAAGTATCCGCATTATCTCTGGCATCCCCTCCACCGGGTCCGCCACATACAGCAACAAATCATCCGCATACAAAGATACCCGGTGCTCTTCTCCTCCCCTAAACACTCCCCTCCACTTGCTGGAACCCCTCAGTGCCATGGCCAAGGGCTCAATCGCCAGTGCAAACAATAACGGAGACAGGGGACACCCCTGCCTCGTCCCCCTGTAAAGCCGGAAATAATCAGACCCCCATCCATTCGTACCCACACTCGCCATCGGTGCCCTATACAACAACTGTACCCATCTGATATACCCATCTCCAAAGCCAAATCTCCTCAGCACCTCCCACAGATAATCCCACTCCACTCTATCAAATGCTTTCTCGGCATCCATCGCCACCCGTATCTCCGCTTCCCCCTCTGGCGGGGGCATCATCATTACCCCTAGCAACCTCCGTATGTTTGTGTTCAGCTGTCTCCCCTTCACAAACCCAGTTTGGTCCTCATGAACCACCCCCGGGACACAGTCCTCTATCCTCGTCGCCATTACCTTGGCCAGAATCTTAGCATCCACATTTAAAAGAGAAATGGGCCTATGGGACCCGCATTGCAGCGGGTCTTTTTCCTTCTTTAGGAGGAGCGATATCTTTGCCTCTGACATAGTCAGGGGCAACTGCCCCCTTTCCCTAGCCTCATTAAGGTTCTCGTCAGAAGCGGGGCTAGCAAGTCCATATACTTCCTATAAAATTCCACCGGGAATCCGTCTGGTCCCGGGGCCTTCCCCGCCTGCATGCTCCCAATCCCTTTCACTACCTCCTCCATCTCAATCTGTGCTCCCAGTCCCGCCCTCTCCTGCTCCTCCACCTTAGGGAATTCCAGCTGATCCAGAAAGCACATCATTCTCTCCTTCCCTTCCGGGGCCGAGCTTTATATAATCTTTCGTAGAATACCTTGAACACCCCATTCACTCTCTCCGCTCCCCGCTCCATCTCTCCCTCCTCGTCTCTCACCCCCCCTATCTCCCTCGCTGCTCCCCTCTTCCTCAGTTGGTGGGCCAGCAATTGGCTCGCCTTCTCCCCATATCATACTGTGCACCTTGTGATTTCCTCCATTGTGCCTCTGCATTACCCGTAGTCAACAAATCAAATTCTACATGTAGCCTTTGCCTTTCCCTGTACAGTCCCTCCACTGGTGCCTCCGCATATTGTCTGTCCACCCTCAAAAGTTCTTTCAGCAACCGCTCCCTTTCCCTACCCTCCTGCTTTCCTTTATGTGCCCTAATAGATATCAGCTCCCCTCTAACCACTGCCTTCAATGCCTCCCAGACCACTCCCACCTGAACCTCCCCATTGTCATTAAGCTCCAAGTACCTTTCAATACACCCCCTCACCCTTCAACATACCCCCTCATCTGCCAATAGTCCCATGTCCATTCTCCAGGGCGGGTGCTGTTCTTTTTCCTCCCCTATCTCCAGGTCCACCCAATGTGGAGCGTGGTCCGAGATAGCTATAGCCGTGTACTCCGTCCCTGTCACCTTCGGTATCAGTGCCCTTCCCACAACAAAAAAGTCTATCCGTGAATATACTTTATGGACATAGGAGAAAAACGAGAACTCCTTACTCCTAGGCCTGCTAAATCTCCAGGGCTCTACACCTCCCATCTGCTCCATAAAGTCCTTGAGCACCCTAGCTGCAGCCGGCCTCCTCCCGGTCCTGGACCTCGATCTGTCCAGCCCTGGGTCCAGCACCGTATTGAAGTCTCCCCCATTACCAACTTTCCCGCCTCTAGGTCCGGGATACGTCCCAACATACGCCTCATAAAATTGGCATCATCCCAGTTCGGGGCATATACGTTCACTAGAAGCACCGCCTCCCTTTGCAATCTGCCACTCACCATCACATATCTACCCCCACTATCCGCCACTATGGTCTCTGCCTCAAACAGTACCCGTTTCCCCACTAATATAGCCACCCCCCTGTTCTTTGCGTCTAACCCCGAATGAAACACCCGCCCCACCCATCCTTTGCGTAGTCTGACCTGGTCTATCAGTGTCAAATGCGTCTCCTGCAACATAACCACATCTGCCTTTAATTTCTTTAGGTGTGCGAGTATCCGTGCCCTTTTAATCGGCCCGTTCAGCCCTCTCACATTCCACGTGATCAGCCGGGTTGGGGGGCTCTTTACCCCCCCCCCTTGTCGACTAGCCATCCCCCTTTTTAACCCAGCTCCTCACCCGGTTCCCACATAGCCGTATCTCCCCCTGACGGCGCCCTCCCGCCTCGACCACCCCACCCCGTACCAGCTCCCCCTTCTCCCCAGCAGCAGCAACCCAGTTAACCCCCCCCCGCTAGATCCTTTTCTAGCGTAATTGCACCCCCCATGTTGCTCCCAGAAGTCAGCAAACTCTGGCTGACCTTGGCTTCCCCCGTGACCTCGGCCCCCACTGTGCGAGGCCCCCTCCTTCCTGCTTCCCTGTTCCCGCCATGATTACCATAGTGCGGGAACAAAGCCTGCGTTTCCCACTTGGCCCCACCCCTAATGGCCGGCGCCCACAATTCCTCATCCTCCCCCCCCCCCCCCCCCACGACATGGGGAAGAGAGAAAAGTTACAGGGTCGCAAGATTAACAACTTGAGAGATCATCCCTTCCCCCTTTTTCCCCCCCCTTCACCCCACGTAATCACCCCACCACTTTGTCCCAAACGTTCTTTTTCTGGCCCGCCTATTCCAGCTGCTCCTCCACAATAAATGTCCACGCCTCTTCTGCCGTCTCAAAGTAGTGGTGCTTCCCTTGGTGTGTGACCCACAGTCTTGCCGGTTGCAACATTCCAAATTTGACCTTCCTTTTGTGAAGCACCGCCTTGGCCCGATTAAAACTCGCCCTCCTTCTCGCCACCTCCGCACTCCAATCTTGATATACGCGGATCACCGCGTTCTCCCACCTACTGTTCCGAGTTTTCTTCGCCCATCTGAGGACCATCTCTCTGTCATTATATCGGAGAAATCTCACCACTATGGCTCGAGGTATTTCTCCAGCCCTCGGTCTTCGCGTCATAACTCGATAAGCTCCCTCCACCTCCAACGGGCCCGTCGGGGCCTCCGATCCCATTAACGAGTGAAGCATCGTGCTCACATATGCCCCGACGTCCGCCCCCTCCGCACCTTCGGGAAGACCAAGAATCCTTAAATTCTTCCTCCTCGCATTATTCTCCAGCACCTCCAGTCTTTCCACACACCTTTTGTGTTGTGCCTCGTGCATCTCTGTCTTCACCACCAGGCCCTGTATTTCGTCTTCATTTTCAGCGGCCTTTGCCTTCACGACCCGAAGCTCCTGCTCCTGGGTCTTTTGCTCCTCCTTTAGCCCTTCAATCGCCTGTAATATCGGGGCCAGCAGCTCCTTCTTCATCTCCTTTTTAAGTTATTCCACACAGCGCCGCAGGAACTCTTGTTGGTCAGGGCCCCATACTAGACGGCCACCTTCCGACGCCATCTTGCTTTGTGCTTGCCTTCCTTGCCGCTGCTCTAGAGGATCCTCCGCAATCCGGCTACTTTCCTCTCCTTTTTCCATCTGTGTCCAGGGGGAATTCCCTTCTGGTTTACCGCACAGTGTTTTTAGCCATTAAAATTGCCGCTGGGGCTCCTATTAAGAGCCCAAAAGTCCGTTCCACCGGGAGCTGCCGAAACGTGCGACTTAGCTGGTCATCGCCGCACCCGGAAGTCCTTTCAGGGATCTACGTACATGGACACCGAGATCCCTCTGCTCATCCACACTTCCACGGATTTTACCATTAGCCAAATATTCCGCATTCCTGTTATTCCTTCCAAAGTGAATCACCTCACACTTCTCTACATTAAACTCCATTTGCCACCTCTCAGCCCAGCTCTGCAGCTTATATATGTCCCTCTGTAACCTGCAACATCCTTCCGCACTGTCGACAACACCACCGACTTTAGTGTCGTCTGCAAATTTACTCACCCACCCTTCTGCGCCCTCCTCTAGGTCATTTATAAAAATGACAAACAGCAACAGCCCCAGAACAGATCCTTGTGGTACGCCACTTGTAACTGAACTCCATTCTGAACATTTCCCATCAACCACCACCCTCTGTCTTCTTTCAGCTAGCCAATTTCTGATCCACATCTCTAAATCACCCTCAATCCCCAGCCTCTGTATTTTCTGCAATAGCCTACCGTGGGGAACCTTATCAAACGCTTTACTGAAATCCATATACACCACATCAACTGCTCTACCCTCATCTACCTGTTCAGTCACCTTCTCAAAGAACTCGATAAGGTTTGTGAGGCATGACCTACCCTTCACAAAGCCATGCTGACTATCCCTAATCATATTATTCCTATCTAGATGATTATAAATCTTGTCTCTTATAATCCCCTCCAAGACTTTACCCACAACAGACGTGAGGCTCACCGGTCTATAGTTGCCGGGGTTGTCTCTACTCCCCTTCTTGAACAAAGGGACCACATTTGCTATCCTCCAGTCCTCTGGCACTATTCCTGTAGCCAATGATGACATAAAAATCAAAGCCAAAGGCTCAGCAATCTCTTCCCTGGCTTTCCAGAGAATTCTAGGATAAATCCCATCAGGCCCCAGGGACTTATCTATTTTCAGCCTGTCCAGAATTGCCAACACCTCTTCCCTACGTACCTCAATGCCATCTATTCTAATAGCCTGGGTCTCAACATTCTCCTCCACAACATTCTCTTTTTCCTGAGTGAATACTGACGAAAGATATTCATTTAGTATCTCGCCTATCTCTTCAGACTCCACACACAACTGCCCATCCCTGTCCTTGACTGGCCCTACTCTTACCCTAGTCATTCTTTTATTCCTGACATACCTATAGAAAGCTTTTGGGTTTTCCTTGATCCTACCTGCCAAATACTTCTCATGTCCCCTCCTTGCTCGTCTTAGCTCTCTCTTTAGATCCTTCCTCGCTACCTTGTAACTATCAAGCGCCCCAACTGAAACTTCACACCTCATCTTCACATAAGCCTCCTTCTTCCTCTTAACAAGAGATTCCACTTCTTTGGTAAACCACGGTTCCCTCGCTCGACGCCTTCCTCCCTGCCTGACCGGTACGTACTTATCAAGAACACGCAGTAGCTGTTCCTTGAACAAGCTCCACATGTCCAGTGTGCCCAACACTTTCAGCCTACTTCTCCAACCTACCCCTCCCAAGTCATGTCTAATGGCATCATAATTGCCCTTCCCCCAGCTATAACTCTTGCCCTGCGGGGTATACTTATCCCTTTCCATCAGTAACGTAAACGTCACCGAATTGTGGTCACTGTCCCCAAAGTGCTCACCTACCTCCAAATCTAACACCTGGCCTGGTTCATTACCCAAAACCAAATCCAATGTGGCCTCGCCTCTTGTTGGCCTGTCAACATATTGTGTCAGGAAACCCTCCTGCACATATTGTACAAAAAACGACCCATCTAATGTACTCGAACTATATCTTTTCTAGTCAATATTTGGAAAGTTAAAGTCTCCCATAATAACTACCCTGTTACTTTCGCTCTTATCCAGAATCATCTTCTCCATCCTTTCCTCTACATCCCTAGAACTATTAGGAGGCCTATAGAAAACTCCCAACAGTGTGACCTCTCCTTTCCTGTTTCTAACCTCAGCCCATACTACCTCGGAAGAAGAGTCCCCATCTAGCATCCTCTCTGCCACCGTAATACTGTTCTTGACGAATAGGTGAACTCCAAAACTTGTTTAATCGTATTTGGCGCAAGAGTAGAAAGGAAACTATGGCCAAACCATGGCTTACAAGGGAAATTAGAGTTAGTATTAGATTCAAAGAGGTATACAAATTAGCAAGAAAAAGCAATAGACCTGAGGATTGGGAATAGTTTAAAATTCAGTAAAGGCGGACCAAGGGATTAATTAAGAAGGGGAAAATACAATTTGAAAGTAAAGAGCAGGGAACATAAAACTGACTAAAAGTTTCTATAGGTAAGTAAAGAGAAAAAGATTAATAAAAACTAATGTAGGCCCCTTACAGTCAGAAACGGGGGTATTTATAATAGGGAACAAAGAAATGGCTGAAGAACTAAATTCGTACTTTGCTTCAGTCTTCACAAAGGAAGACATAAATAATGTACCGGAAGTTTTGAGAAGCACAAATTTTAGTGAAGAACTGAAGGAAATTAGTATCAGTAAAGAAATGGCTTTGGGGAAATTAATGGGATTAAAGGCGGAAAAATTTCCAGGGCCTGATAATCTTCATCCCAGAGTACTTAAGGAAGTGGCCCCAGAAATAGTAGATCAATTGGTGGTCATTTTCCAAAATGCTTTGGACTCTGGAATGATTCTTACAGATTGGAGGGTAGGGAACGTAACCCTGCTATTCAATAAGGGAAGTAGAGAGTAAACAGGGAACTATATTCCAGTGAGCCAAATATCAGTAGTAGGGAAGTTGCTGGAGTCCATTATCAAGGATTTCATAGTACAGTATTTGGAACGCAGTGGTGTAATCAGACAAAGTCAGCATCGATTTACAAAAGGAAAATTGTGCTTGTCAAATCTACCAAAATTCTTTGAAGATGTAACTAGTAGAGTTGACCAGAGAGACCAGGATGTGGTTTATTTAGACCTTCAGAAGGCTTTCGACAAGGTCTCACATAGCAGATTAATATGTAAAGGGAAAGCATGGGATTACGGGTAGTGTCTTGAGATGGATAGAAAGCTGGTTAGCAGACAGGAAGCAAAACGTTGGAATAAATAGGTCTCTTTCTGATTGGCAGGCAGTAACTAGTAAGGTAGCGCAGGGATCTCTGTTATAAGACCATAAGATGTGGAGCAGAATTAGGCCACTGGGCCATCGAGTCTGCCCCGTCATTCAATCATGGCTGATATTTTCCCATCCCCATTCTCCTGCCTTCTCCCATAACCCCAGATCCCCTTATTAATCAAGAAACTATCTCTCTCTGTCTGAAAGACACAGTGATTTGGGCTCCACAATCTTCTGAGGCAAAGAGTTCCACAGATTCTCCACCCTCTGGCTGAAGAAATTCCTCCTCATCTCTGTTTTCAAGGATCGTCCCTTTAGTCTGAGATTTTGTTCTCTGGTTCTAATTTTTCCTGCAAGTGGAAACATCCTCTCCACGTCCACTCTATCCAGGCCTCGCAGTGTCCTGTAAGTTTCAATAAGATCCCCCCTCATCCTTCTAAACTCCAATGAGTACAGACCCAGAGTGCTCAACCGTTCCTCGTGCAACAAGCTTTTCATTCCAGGGATCATTCTTGTGAATTCTAGGACCCCAATATTATGTATTAATGATTTGGAAAGGCAACTCCTCCGGGAGCAGCATTTGATTCAACAGTGTGTACTCTGGCAGCTTGGGGAATGTCCTCGACTCTTTCTGTGTCAAGTCCAGCACCTGCTACCTCACAGCTCCAGGGACCCGGGTTTAATTCTGATCTCAGGTGACTGTCTGTGTGGAGTTTACACTTTCTCCCCGTGTTTGCAAGGGTTTCCTCCGGGTGCTCCGGTTTCCTCCCACAGTCCAAAGATGTACAGGTTAGGTGAATTGGCAGTGCTAATTTGCTCCTTCGTGTCCAAATGTTTAGGTGGGGTTACTGGATTACGGGAATAGAGTGGAGGCGTGGGCTTAAGTAGGGTGCTCATTCTTCCCGAGTCTGTGTGGGTTTCCTCCGGCTGCTCCGGTTTCCTCCCACAAGTCCCAAAAGACATGCAGATTAGGTGGATTGGCCGTGCTAAATTGCCCTTAGTGTCCAAAAAGGTTAGATGGGGTTATTGGGTTACGGAGATAGGGTGGAAGTGAGGGCTTAAGTGGGTAGGTGCAGACTCGATGGGCCGAATGTCCTCCTTCTGCACTGTATGTTCTATGAAACTCTATGTGCCCAGTAGTTACACTTTTCCTCTCGACCGGCAGCTTAAACATGTTTCACCCCATAGGTTGCTGGAAATGACCAAGTTGGTAAGGGCAATGTGTCCTTGGTGAACAACAGGACCTACTTTCTGTCTCCTTAACCCTATCCTACAAAAATGCAGCTAATATCGTAAATGATCAACAACTTCAACAGAACAGTTGTGCTTGAAAGAGATTGATACACCAAATATCTAAATAGATTCTTCTTCCACATTAATAATTCTGGTAATTACTTCTTGCACCAAAATATTGTGTTCCAATTCAAGTTACATCTTATCATAGAAATACATTCTTTTGACCAAGCCTTTAACCTTTGGCATGACCTTCGTGGATGGTGCTGAGCAGCATATCAGATATTTTGGTGCCTGATTTTCAGAAAGCAAATGGCACCAATGCCAATTCCCACCTAATGTGATTTCCACCCCACAGAGCCAACAACCCCAATTTTATCTGGTGCAGGAGAAGGATGTAGGCAGCAAGCCTGCATCCTGTATTCCCAACCTGAACAGCTCCATTGTGAGGATAGGCATCCCCTCGCCCCTTTTGGGGAGATGAGTCAGCTTCTCAAGGACTCGTGGTTTACAGAAATAGGATTGGGAAGACCATGGAGGGATTTCAGTATCAGGATCAGAATTTTTACATCAATGCGTTGTTTAACCAGGAGTCAATGTAGCTGATCAAGCACTGGAGTGATGGCTGAATATAGCTAGGTGATAATTATTACCCAGACAGTTTTGGAAGATTTCACGTTTACAGATGGTAGAACGTGGGAGACCAGCCAGGGTTGTATTGCCATAGTTGGATTCGGGAGACAACAAAGGCATGAACGAGGGTTTCAGCGGCTGATGAAGTAAAGGTCGGTGGAATACGGCAATAAGGAGATGGAAATAAACGGTCTTAGCAATGGTGCCAGTAAGTCCATTGTTAGTTCATCTCAGGGCCAATATGCCACAGATATTACAAGTGGTTTGGCTCAACCATAGGCTGGTGCCATGGACATGGATAGAATGAGTTGTAGAAGAAGGAAGGTAGAAGGTAAAACCGTGTATTTGGTGGGCGCGGAAATAATAGCTTCAATCTTCCCAAAATTTAGTTGTATTTTTACTCATTCAGCGCTGGATGCCTAACAAGCAGTCTGACAATTTAGAGACAGTGAGAGGGGTGTAAAACTGGGGGTGGATGTCAGGGGACGTGTGATTACTGACGCTGTGTTTCTGACTGATGTTGACCAAAGCCAGCTGGAGATGAGAACTAGGAGAGAAAAGAGAGGGTAGAGATGGGGCGATAGTTGAATGTGCACAAATAAGTCTAACTACGTGGCATGGCATGAATTGCCCCACACCAATCAAATCTAATAATCAGAATTAATTCTTTCTGCTGATTCTATTCAAGAGATTTTCGTACCCTCCAATTAAATTGGAGTGAGGAAGAAAATCATGATGAAGATTTTGAATCGTCAGAGTGAACATATACTAATAGGAGGAATAAATATTACTAATAAATAGGGAAAATCATATTAACAAAACTACATACCAAGCAAATCAATTTGGATTTAAAAATTAATCGCACCAAGAATAACAGAATAAGATTGCTGTATAATGAAGATATGTGTGCTGTACAATAGGAAAGGGTTAAATCTGTCTAAAAGTGTGTTACATTACATGATCCTGCTTCGGTGGAGCAATGTAGAAATGGTGGCATAGTGGTACTATCACTATCATATCCAGATCACTAGCTAATACTCCGTGGACATGGATTCAAATCCCACCATGGCAGCTAATAGAATTTAAATTCAATTAATTAATCTGTAATATAAGCTTGTTAGTCTCAGTAATGCTGATTGCTATTACTGATTTCTGTAAAAACCCAACTGGTTCACCCGAATCCTTCTGGGAAGGACATCTGACATCCATACATCCTTACATTGACATGTAAATCCACACGAACAGCAATATGGTTGGCTCCAAAATGACCAAGCAAGCCACTCGGTTCAAGGACAATTAGGATGAGTGGCACAGTAGCTAGCACTGCTACTTCACAGCTTCAGGGACCCGGGTTCAATTCCAGCCTTGGGAGACTGTCTGTGTGGAGTCTGCACTTTTTCCCCGGGCCTGCTTGGGTTTCCTCCAGGTGCTCCGGTTTCCTCCCACAGTCTAAAGATGTGCAGGTTAGATGGATTGGCCATGCTAAATTACCCCTTAGCGTCCAAAGGTTAGGTGGGGTTACGGGGATAGGGTGGAGGCGTGGGCTTAAGTAGGGTGCTTTTTCCAAAAGCAGGTGCAGACTCGATGGGCCAAATGGCCTCCTTCTGCACTGTAAATTCTATGATTCTATGCTAGGCTTGCAAGCGATGCCAACATCCCAGGAAAGAATATTAAACACAAACGCAGGCACAATATCTAGCCTTAGACTTTTCTGGAGTTATTTGCCAAAACAACAGTCCCATCTAAAATGTCATTTCTGCTGCTGCTTGACATATATTTGGAATGGGCAACCTCAACTGATAAGGTCAATAAGAATTGCTGTCAATGTTACAGTGATTATTACTAACATGGTGTAATACCCATCAGTATTTTTACTGTACCTGTGTAATGAAGCAAAGTGTGTGTGGGGGGGCGGGGGGGGGGGGGGGGGGGAAATAACATTTTGTACTTGCATAATTATCATGCTGTGACTGACAATATAAGAAAGTGTGCTAATTATACATGACTTAGATATCATTTCTTGTAATTACCTGTAATCCTTTATTTACAACAATGCAGAGCGGGAGGCACCTTCTTTCAAGATAGAGAGCATGCAATTTTAACTCTGCTGGTGCTGTAGAAAAGAAGATTTGCAAAGATTCATCAATTTACAAGGGGCCAGTTGCAGGATTAGATTTTCACCATAACAGGTAGCTCTCCAGAAGAGGCTCTCCATCATGGAGAAAATACTTGAAAATCCAGCCCTTGAACACGGCAATTCCCAATTTTGCAGGGGAGGGAATGGAGTCAGCCTGGGGTTCAGACATAACATTTTACGGAGACAGCAGGCCATTTAACTCATCAGCTGATCCACTGAAATGCGATTTTGGGTGCGCCAGGAGAGTGAGCCCGGTGTGTGCAGATTAGACCGGGTAAGAGATGGTCTGAACTTGGTGGATTCATTTGGATAGCCAGGATACCCCTTTAGAGAGGGATACCCTGCGACACACTTGGGGGTGATCTGGTGCCCTTTGGAATAGGTCAGGTGCCCTTTGTAATTGTGAAACGTAGCCACAAATAGGCAGAAAAATGCATATACTCATTTCTCCTTTGGGAGAGGCAAAGAATCCTTTAGGGTTGAAGAAAGTGAACAAGATTGTGTGCAAAATGTACGTAAATTCATTGGAACTGTCAAAGCTGTCAAAAAACTGTCAAGCTGTCAAAGAACCGCCATGCTGTTAAAGAACGTCAAACTGAACAAAGATGTGACAAGCT
The DNA here is from genome assembly GCF_047496885.1 of Scyliorhinus torazame. Lineage (NCBI taxonomy): Eukaryota > Metazoa > Chordata > Chondrichthyes > Carcharhiniformes > Scyliorhinidae > Scyliorhinus > Scyliorhinus torazame. The sequence continues at coordinate 67,061,013 of NC_092707.1, forward strand.
GTCAAATGACCGTAGGAGCTGTCAAAAGACTTTCAAAACTAATTGAAACAGTCAAAGCATATCAATGGATTTGACTCTTCTGGGCTTTAAATTACAAAAAAAGAAGTTTGGAGTTCAAAAATAAATCAGTGCTTGATATTTCATTGTGTCTCTCGACATAAGCCTCAAGAAGACCTTTGTAGGAATTATGCTGCAATGATTGATTTAACAAACTAACATTATCACAGTGGGGTGCCTGGTAAATGAGCAGTCTGATTGGCCATTCTAAGTTGTTGCAGAATAAAAATGTTTATTTTCATAAGACACGAGTTGAAGGAATTTCTATGTATTGAATATTTTTTAATCAATGAGAGGGTTTTTGTGGTGAGTTGGCATGGGTAAGGACAAAGGATAGGGGGCATGAAGATATGAAGGGGCATGGGGATATGAAGAGCCATGTGGATGTTAGGGGTATAATGGATCATGAGGAGGAGAGTAATTTCTCTAGCTTTTTATTCCAAATTTATTAACTAAATGAATTTAAATTCCCCCAACTGCCATGTTGGGATTTGTGCTCAGCCTTCGGGACATTAATCCAGGGGTTACTATCCAATAACGTTACTACAATGCTACCATCCTCCTTCTTAACTAGCCACAGGAAAATTAAAATAGGCCATTCAGCCCCTCAAGCATGCTCTGATCTGTCCCTAAACCTCGTTTATCTGCCTACATCCCTTGAGACCAATATTTAACAAAATCTCATTCATTCACAGCTAAAAATCGCTGTTATCCTTTAGGTAAATACATCTAAATCTAATTGTAAGATTAAGCCAATGTATTACTAGAGGAAACAAATTATTTTTGTCTGCCGTACAAAATCATTTATCACAGGCATATTGGATCCAAATTGGAAGCCCTCCCACTTCCCTCATTGAACTTTATTTGCCAATCTGGCTCATTTCCTTAATCCAAGGGCATTTGTAACTTCCTGTTCCCAATGTGCACTATATTTTTTGCCTCCCAATTGCGTGTGATCTGACAAATTTGAGATACTACCCGTTTGTGGTCAAATTGATCCATGCCAGAGGTGGGAAATATGCTGATAAAAAATCATTCCAGCCAATTCGTCACCACAATTGAAGTTCACCGAATAATAGTTCAAATTCTTCTTTGTTTGAAAAAAAACTTGGCAATATTTACCAAACAACGGATAGCGAAATCCAGCATGGGGAAATAAGTAACTTTCAAACCCACAACTGCTAGCAACTAGAAGGACAAGGGAACACCACACCTGGTAGTTCCCCTCCAAGCCACACCCATCCTGATTTGGAATCATATCGCCCTTCTTTTTCCTTCACTAGGTCAAAATCCTGTACCTCCCTCCCTAACAGCTCCGTGAGTGTACCAATGCCACATGGACTGCAGCGGGTAAAAAGGCAGCTCACCACCTCCTCCAGGGCAATTAGGGATGGCCAGCAACACCGACATCCCAGGAATGAAAAAACAATTATGGGCAGCTGAATTGGACCAATTTCACCCCCTCTAATCCTCCATAAAAAAAGAGTAACACAGGCATTGATAGATCACTTTTCATTGCCATCAATGTTTAAAAGCATTTTACAGGCAAGTAAGTGCTTTTGAAATGCTGTCACTGCTGTAATGTAGGAAATGTAGCAGTCAATATGCACGTATAAACTCCCACAAACAGCAATGTGATAATGACCGGATAATCTGCTTTCTGTGATGCCAATTGAGAATAAATATTGGCCAGTACACGACGGATAGCCTCCCTGCTCATCCTCAAGATAGTGCCATGGTTATTTTATAGTCCACCTGCAGACGGTGTAGCATGTCATGCCATCATTAATAAGCATGGTGAAAAGTCAGGGGGCGCAATTCAGTGGACTTGAGTTAAAGTCTGCTGAACGGCACAGTTAGCAGGGTTTTTCTCGGGCCTGCAGCACCGAAAAACATCTCGCTATTCAACGGCACTTTGCTGTTTTTGGCCTCAGGGAGATTCTCTTCACTGAGGCCGCACTTAGCGTGATTTCCTGCTGGTGAGCAAAGACACCTCCCAGATCGGGTGCCATTTTGGAAGGCTGCGTGATCTTTCCCCATCACCCTTTAAGGGCCCCCCTTCTTGACCCCCCCCCACCCCCACAACGTTGGGAGGCTCCCAGGAACCCCACCCCCTCACCCCCTCAACCTGCCCAATACCTGGCAGTGCCAACCTGACACCTGGGCATCCTGACACTGCTGCCGAGTGCATGGGTTCAATCCCGGCCCCGGGTCACTGTCCGTGTGGAGTTTGCACATGCTCCCTGTGTCTGGGTGGGTCTCACCTCCACAACCCAAAAGCTGTGCAGGTTTGGTGGATCGACCAACCTAAATTTCCTCTTAATTGGAAACAAAATTGGGTACTCTAAATTTATATTAAAAATATATTAAATGAGCCTTTTGAGCCATCGTGATGTCTCGTGAGATTTTATTCAAGAGCCGTACAAGCTCGCAAATCTCACTAGAGGCCTCATCTCGACACCAAGTCAGGCGCGACAAGGCCGCTGAACCGTGCCCAAGATCTGAGGAACACCACTTGTCACATCCTCCCATTCAGTGTATGTTCCCTTTGCCCCACTCCAGTACCTATCTCCCAACCAATTCCTGACACGTCACAATTTTACATCCTATTTCTTGCACTTTCAATATTGCTCGTAATCTTGCCAAATATATTCTGGAATTCCAGAGATTTAACATCCGTAGGTATTTTCACATCCACCAGGTTAGTGACCTCAAAACATTCAACTAGATTAATCATGCATGACATAGCCTTCACAAATCCACGATGACTCGTTCTGATCAACTCAAATTTGTCCAAGTACTCAGTCACTCTGCACTAATGAGAGCATGTCCGTTCACGTGCATTCAATGCAGTCATTTTCAAATGTAACATTCTTAAAAGCATAGGGAATTAGGGCTTGTCTGAAATACAGGAGCAGAAGAACTTGGATAAGAAAGAGAGAGGAGACATCAAGATGTAATGCCAATATTTTTGTCATCTGATGTGCCATCAATTAACACAAGACGAGTAGTGAATGAAACTGTGACTTTAATAAGCTAAACAGAAAGCCTCCTGGCCACTGATCCCGAACTGGGGCAGAGCCGGAGGTCAGCCACCTTTATGCCGAGCCCGAGGGGGGGCGAAGCCATCAGGCAGTGGTTTACCACAATACATGTAGTACAGTAACAGTTTACCACAATACATATAGTACACTAACAGTGGTTTACCACATTCACCCCCTGTTAAAAAAAGAGACCAGCGGGGGTGAAGTGGACTTAAAGGTCGGGTCTGTCGGGGGCTTTTTTAAAAAAAATATATTTATTAAAGTTTTTTACCAACACAATTCTTTCCCCTTCCAAACAATAACCCCCCCCCCCCCCCACCCCCGTAACAAAATAACACGAAAACGCACTGAGCAAGATATATACATGGCAAAATGGTATATTTACACAGCTTTATACACTGGCTCTCTCCCGCACGTGCCAGTTTCCCCCACCCTTCATGTTATCTCCTGCTCCTCCATCCCCCATTCCATCCCCCCACCCCCCCCGCAAGGTTGCTGCTGCTGCTGAACGAACTTCCTCTAACGCTCCGCGTGATAGTCCAGGAATGGTTGCCGCCGCCTGTAGAACCCCTGCGCAGACTCCCTTAAGGCAAACTTAATCCTCTCCAGCTTTATGAACCCAGCCATGTCATTTATCCAGGCCTCCACGCTAAGGGGCTTCGCCTCCTTCCACATTAGCAAGATCCTTCACCGGGCTACTTGGGACGCAAAGGCCAGAATTCCGGCCTCTTTCGCCTCCTGCACTCCCGGTCCACTACTCCAAATATTGCTAGCCCCCAGCTTGGCTTGACCCGGACTTTCACCACCTGAATATTGCTCCCGCCACTCCTCTCCAGAACCCCTCCAGTGCAGGGCATGACCAAAACATATGGACATGGTTCGCCGGACTCCCTGAACATCTTCCGCATCTGTCCTCTACCCCAAAGAACCGACTCAACCTCGCCCCCGTCAAGTGCGCTCTGTGAACCACCTTAAATTGTATCAGGCTGAGCTTGGCACATGGGGAGGAGGAATTAACCCTACACAGGGCATCAGCCCACAAACCTTCCTCGATCTCCTCCCCCTGCTCCTCCTCCCATTTACCCTTCAACTCTTCTGCTAGCGCTTCCCCCTCTTCTTTCATCTCTTGGTGTATTGCCAAAACCTTGCCCTCCCCGACCCATACACCCGAGATTACCCTGTCTTGAATTTCTTGTGCCGGGAGTAACAGGAATTCCCTGACCTGTAGCCTCACAAAAGCCCTAACCTGCATATATCTAAATGCATTTCCCGGGGGTAGCTCAAACTTCTCCTCCAGTGCCCCTAGGCTTGCAAATGTCCCGTCAATGAACAGGTCCCCCATTCTTCTAATCCCCGCCCGATGCCCGCCCTGGAACCCCCCGTCCATCTTCCCCGGGACAAACCGGTGGTTACCCCTGATCGGGGACCACACCGAGGCTCCCACTGCACCCCTGTGCCGTCTCCACTGACCCCAGATCCTTAGCGTTGCCGCCACTATCGGGCTCGTGGTATATTTTGACGGCGGGAACGGTAGCGGTGCCGTCACCAACGCCCCCAAGCTCGTTCCTTTACAGGACGCCATCTCCATCCTCTTCCATGCCACCCCCTCTCCCTCCATAACCCACTTGCGGATCATCGCCACATTTGCTGCCCAGTAGTAGCTCCCTAGGTTTGGCAGCGCCAACCCTCCTCGGTCCCTGCTGCGTTCTAGGAACACTCTCCTTACCCTCGGGGTCTTATTAGCCCACACAAACCCCATAATACTCCGACCTACTCACTTGAAAAAGCCCTTGGTGATCACGATGGGAAGGCACTGAAACACAAACAAAAACCTCGGAAGGACCACCATTTTGACCGACTGCACTCTACCCGCCAGCGAGAGCGGTAACATGTCTCATCTTTTGAAGTCCTCCTCCATTTGGTCCACCAACCTCGTCAGATTCAATTTATGTAGGGCCCCCCAAGTCCTGGCTATCTGGATACTCAGATACCGAAAACTCCCCACCGCCCTCCTCAGCGGTAGGTCCCCTATCCCTCTTTCTTGGTCCCCTGCCTGTAATACAAAGAGCTCACTCTTCCCTACATTGAGCTTATAGCCCGAGAACTCCCCAAACTCCCTAAGAGTCTGCATGACCTCCACCATCCCCTCCTTGGGTCCGCCACGTACAGCAACAGGTCATCCGCGTATAGCAACACCCGATGCTCTTTTCCCCCTCGAACCACCCCCCTCCATTTATTAGACTCCCTCAGTGATATGGCCAAGGGTTCGATCGCCAATGCAAACAACAGGGGGGACAGGGGGCACCCCTGCCTCGTTCCTCGGTACAGCCGAAAGTACTCCGACCTCTGCCGATTCGTCACTACACTCGCCACCGGGGCTCTGTAAAGGAGCTTAACCCAGCTGATAAACCCTCCCCCGAACCCAAACCTACGCAACACCTCCCAGAGGTACTCCCACTCTACTCGGTCAAAGGCCTTTTCCGCGTCCATAGCTGCCACTATCTCCACCTCTCCCTCCTCCGATGGCATCATTATCACGTTTAAGAGCCGCCGCACATTAGTGTTTAATTGCCTGCCCTTTACGAATCCCGTCTGGTCCTCATGAATCACCCCCGGGACACAATCCTCAATCCTCGTGGCCATCACTTTTGCCAATAACTTAGCGTCCACATTGAGGAGTGAGATCGGCCTGTACGATCCACATTGCAGTGGGTCCTTGTCTCGCTTTAAGATCAAGGAAATTGTCGCCTCCGACATTGTCGGGGGCAGGGTCCCCTCCTCTCTTGCCTCGTTAAAGGTCCTCACTAGTATCGGGGCCAACAGATCTACGTACTTTCTGTAGAACTCCACCGGGAACCCGTCCGGCCCCGGGGCCTTCCCCGCCTGCATACTCCCCAAACCCTTGCTCAGCTCCTCCAACCCGATTGGTGCCCCCAAACCAGCCACCTCTTGCTCCTCCACCCTCGGGAACCTCAGTTGGTCTTGGAATCGTCTCATTCCCCCCCTCGCCCCCTAGGGCTGGGATCTGTACAGCTCTTCATAGAAGGCCTTGAATACCTTGTTTATTTTCGTCGCACTCCGAACCGTGGCTCCCCTTCCAACTTTGATTCCCCCTATTTCCCTCGCTGCTGTCCTCTTACGGAGCTGGTGTGCCAGCATCCGACTAGCCTTTTCCCCGTACTCGTAGGTCGCCTCCTGCGCCTTCCTCCACTGTGCCTCAGCCTTCCCCGTGGTCAACAGGTCAAACTCCGTCTGGAGCCGTCGTCTTTCCCAAAGTAATCTTTCCTCCGGGGCCTCTGCGTATCTCCTGTCCACTCTCAAAATCTCCCCCACTAACCTCTCCCTTTCCATGCCCTCTGTCCTCTCCCTATGAGCCCTGATGGAGATTAGCTCTCCCCTGAACACCGCCTTCAACGCCTCCCATACCACCCCCACTCGCACCTCCCCGTTGTCGTTGGCCTCCAAGTACCTTTTGATACACCCCCTCACCTTCCCACACACCACCTCATCTGCCAGCAGTCCCACATCCAGCCGCAACAGCGGGCGTTGGTCCCTCTCCTCTCCCAGCCCCATTTCCACCCAGTGCGGGGCGTGATCCGAAACGGCTATGGCCGAATACGCCGTCCCCTCCACCCTCGGGATGAGCGCCCTGCCCAGAACAAAGAAATCTATCCAGGAGTAGGCTTTGTGCACGTGGGAGAAGAAAGAAAATTCCCTGGCCTGCGGTCTTGCAAACCTCCATGGGTCCACTCCCCCCATCTGATCCATAAACTCCCTAAGCACCTTGGCTGCCGCCGGCCTCTTTCCCGTCCTTGATCTGGAGCGGTCCAGTGCTGGGTCCAGCACTGTATTGAAGTCCCCTCCCATTATCAGGCCTCCTACCTCCAGGTCCGGAATGCGCCCCAACATGCGCTTCATGAATCCAACATCATCCCAGTTCGGGGCGTATACATTTACCAACACCACCCATGTCCCTTGCAGCCTACCGCTCACCATCACATATCTCCCTCCATTATCCACTACGATAGTCTTGGCCTCAAATGACACATGCTTTCCCACCAAAATTGCCACCCCCCCTATTTTCCGCGTCCAGTCCCGAGTGGAATACCTGTCCTACCCATCCCCTTCTTAACCTGACCTGGTGCGCCACCTTCAGGTGTGTCTCTTGGAGCATGGCCACGTCCGCCTTCAGTCCCTTCAAGTGCGCGAATACTCGAGCCCTCTTCACCGGCCCATTCAGGCCCCTCACATTCCACGTTATCAGCCGGATTGGAGGGGCTCTCACCCTCCCCCCTGCCAACTAGCCATCTCCTTTTCTGGGCCAGTCCCGTGTCCGCGTCTCCCTCGCCCTCCAGTCCCCCAGCCGGGGGACCTCCGTCCCGACCACCTCTTCTGTGTCCCATTTCCTTTCGGCCAGTGCAGCAGCAACCTTTCCCCCCCCCCCCCCTTCCCCCCCTTCCCCCCCTCCCCTCCCCGCTAGACCCCTGCCTAGCTTTTTTGCTCCCCCCATATCACTCCCGTAAGTCAGCTGACACCTGCTGACCCCGGCTTCCCCAGCCGTCCCTTTGACCCCACCGTGTGGGAATCTCCCAATCAATCCTTCGTTCCCCTTCCCGCCTTTCTTCCCGCGCGCGGGAGGAAAACCCTGTGCTTTCCAAAGCTTGCCCCGCCCCCTCTGGCGCAGCTCCTGTCGCGGCCTAGTCTCTCTCCCCCAGCCCATATAACATTTCCTGCGCGTGATTGACCCCCATATACAACAACCATCATACTTCAACCCTTAAACACCCCTCACCCTCACAAACCCTCAGTTAGAGTCCAACTTTTCAGCTTGTATAAAGGTCCACGCCTCTTCAGGCATTTCGAAGTAGTAATGTTGGTCTTTGTATGTAACCCACAGTCGCGCTGGCTGCAGCATTCCAAATTTCACTCCTTTCCGATGCAGCACCGCTTTGGCCCGGTTGAAACCCACTCTCCGCTTGGCAACCTCCGCGCTCCAGTCCGGGTATATTCGGATCTCTGCATTGTCCCACTTGCTGCTCCGCTCCTTCTTGGCCCATTTCAGGACCCTCTCTCTGTCCGTAAACCGGTGAAATCTCACCACCATCGCCCTTGGCGGTTCAGTTGCCTTGGGCTTCCTCGCCAGCACCCGGTGCGCCCCGTCCAGCTCCAGCGCCCTCGAAGGGGCCTCCGCACCCATCATCGCCCCGATCATCGTGCCCGCGTATGCCGCGGCATCGGCCCCCTCCACTCCTTCTGGGAGACCCAGGATCCGCAGATTCTTTCTCCTCGACCTGTTCTCCAGGTCTTCGAGTTTTCCCGCCCACCTCTTGTGTAGCGCCTCGTGCCGCTCCACTCTCACCGCCAGGCCCAAGAGCTCAACCTCATTCTCACTCACTCTTTTCTGGACCTCCTGGATCTTCACCTCGTGGGCCTTCTGGGTTATCCCTAGTCCTTCGATTACCGCCAGCATAGGCGCCAGCATCTCCTTACGCAGCTCCTCGAAGCAGCGCTTGATGAATTCCTGCATCTCCTCTTTGTCCCCGGCCACCGCCATTTTGTTTTTTTTCCCTCGCTTCTCCCGCTGCTCCAATGCCGCTTTTCTGGCCGTTGCACTTCGGGTCCGGTCCATAAAAGTCGGTAGGGGACCTCTCTCTCCTCTTCCCCACGGGTTGTCTGTAAAAAAAAGTCGGTTGGGGCTCCTCTAGCGAGCCCGAAAGTCCGTAATCGCGGGAGCTGCCGAATCGTGCGACCTAGCTCCGCATAGCCGCAACCGGAAGTCTCCTGTCGGGGGCTTTGACCTTCCACCATGATCGCCTCAGTCCCGGCTGTGGTGTGCGCACTGGTGTTGAGACCTGCGTGTCCGGGAGCGTGTCGTCTTCTTCTTCGCCCAGTAGTTGAGTCGGTGGAGGTGGGTGGGGTGGTGTAGGGGCGGGGGTGGTGGTGATAGTCACTGGGGAACCTGCAGGTGCCAAATCCCGGAGGGAGACTGTGTCCTACCGCCCGTCATGATGTGCCATGTAGGCATATTGTAGGTTGGCATGGAGGAACAGGACCTTCTCGACGAGGGGATCTGATTTATGACTCCTCGCATGCTTCCGGAGGAGGATGGGCCCTGGGACTGTCAGCCAGGACGGGAGCGAGACCCCTGAGGTCGACATCCTAGGGAAGGCAAACATACATTTGTGAGGGGTCTCATTGGTGGCAGTGCACAGGAGCGACCGGATGGAGTGGAGCGCATCGGAGAGGACCTCCTGTCAGCGGGAGACTGGGAGACCTCTAGACTGTAGGGCCAGAAGGACGGCCTTCCAGACCGTCACGTTCTCCCTCTCCACCTGTCCATTGCCCCGGGGGTTGTAGCTGGTCGTCCTACTTGAGGCGATGCCCTTGCTAAGCAGGAACTGACGCAACTCGTCGCTCATGAAGGGGAAAGCCCGATCGCTATAGATGTAGGTGGGGAAACCGAACAAGGTGAAGAGACTGTGCAGGGCCTTGATGATGGTGGCAGAGGTTATGTTAGGGCATGGGATGGCAAAGGGGAATCGTGAGTACTCGTCAACAACGTTGAGGAAGTACATGTTATGGTCAGTGGAGGGGAGGGGCCCTTTGAAGTCGTGCTGAGGCGCTCAAAGGTGTGGGAGGCCTTTACCAGGTATGCTCTGTCGGGCCGATAGAAGTGCGGTTTGCACTCCGCGCAGACCTGGCAGTCTCTGGTCATGGTCCTGACCTCCTTGATGGAGTTGTTGTCGATTTATCTCTGCTACTTGGTCTTTTCTGTGGCTCTGTTCAAATTAGGGCAATCAGTGGATTTGCCTTCTTTCTATATTGTCTATGTCGAATGATACCACCACAGGTTTCAACCGGCTATCGATCAAAGAGCCAAACACCAGTTAGTTAGTTCAAGGTCAAGGGTACTTTATTTCCATACAATCAGTCATGCAACATTAACACTACTAGTCAACTACACCTATTACTAAGCCAACCTGTACTTAACTTCGGGCACCCGGCTTAGGTCAGGAAACAGCGGCCGCTGTTCAATTCTGCATCTCTTGGGTTCGAAGGGGTAACTGCTGCTCAGCTGGGCTCATCCGTCTGGTAGTGGGCGTTGAATTCGAACTTGCTTCTGGTGTTGCTGCAGTTGGCGATGGCCATGACCGGGGTACCAAGGCCAAAAGAGAGTGAACATATGGTGAACTCTTCCCTTATACTCGGGGGGCTTTCGCGCTCTTTTGGGCGGTCCTTCGATTTGCGCCTTACTAATTGGATGATCCCTGATCACTCCGTTCGATTCCGAACCAATAAGTGGGCATGGATCTGGATGGCTGGACATGTCCCAAGCAGTCATTGACCCTGTTGTTTGCATTTCCCTTGAACAGGGAGTGGTGCCGAAATGTCTGGGACTGTCCCGGTTGCTGGAGTACCAGTCCTTTGTGTTGGGGAAGATGGGCCATCACCTGCTAATCGGCCTGATTAACATGCTAATGGGATGGAGTTTCGATGCCATCTGGAATTTGCTGACAGATATGCATTTCAGGCTCTGAGCCTGCCTGACTCTTGGCTTGTCCATTTTACCCATCAGTCTTTGCGAATTGCCATGTACCTAGTTGGAAGTGGCCATCCCAGATGGCTACACTCCATCCTCTTGATCCTCAACGCGAAGCGTGAAGGATCACAATACTGGGTCTTCTTTGTTCTCTTGGGATGCCGGGTACCCTTAACCAAGGACAGGTTCTACTCTACTCTGTCCTATGGGTCCAAAAACATTTACCTAATTTCCCTAATCAACAGATGTCTAAGAATCTCTAGGGGGCCATTTAACATTCAGTAAAAGGGGAACCTCTAACTGCCTCTAACTAGACTACACTCATGCTGCTATTTACAATCCAAAACTTATGTTACAATACAAAAAATATCCGATAGCAGCATCGCATTTCTTCCTATCACTGACACTTACATACACAGAAAAATAAACTTTATTTACAAAAGAACAACCGCGGAATTTATTAACAAAAAGATTCAGAAAGAGTGTGGGGTTTGCTGGAGTCCGAGGAAAGGGGCTATGAATGTATATACTGGGGGCGGGAGGCTCTCCGTCTCCATTTCCGCAATCTAATTGTCTGGATGACACTGCACAATATGGTTATTACTAGCAAGGCTTCCACTGTGTAGGACAGTGAACACCACTTGATGAGGTTCTCACACAATGTGGGAGTATCGGTGGCTGGATGTGCGTGCGGTGTAGTGTCCGGGCTGGGGGTGCTGTGTTGGGTGGTCGTGTTCGGGGCCTGTGTGGTGAGAGGGGTAGAGGTGGGTAACGCGCGCAACTGGACTGTTCCAGCGGCGATCATGATGCCCATCATCAGGGTCGTCTTCATTTTGTTTTGGTTTTCCGTCACCGTCGAGTGTCTTCGTATATCTTCTAAGGGAACAAGCATAGTGTCTGTTATCATCGTGTTGTTTAACATCTCGTATTTCCGTCTGTGTCTCTGTAACGTTAATTTTCCCATTATAATCATCACCTTATGTGACTCCTCATTTTTTTTTTTAAACAACCATTTGTGGAGACAAGACATCCCAAAACAGTTCTGTGTCATACCACGAGCACTCTCGCAGCCTGTGGTCGATGAGCTGAGTGGACGGCCAATTTCTCCGTCCTCTGCAAACCTGTTTTTCCAACCAAGTGTTTCTTACATGTAAATAGTATGTGGGGGCATAGCAACTGAAGGGTTGCTGGGAAGGGCAAAAGTAGTGGCAAAGAGCATTCTTCAAACCACAGGACTCGGAAAAAAACAGGAAAAGAGTTTTGAAACTGTGATAAAGCCAGGAGAGTCCAACTAGCTTCTTAAAAGTCCTTTATTTCAGTAACAGCATCATACATGCACAGGGCCCGGTTCCCTTTCACGGAGTCCTCATTCCTTTTTAGCTGGCTCTACAGCTGCCTGCCTTTTATACTAGTGCTGGGTTAACTCAGTCCAATTGAACACTGGGAACAATCATCCCCAGGTGGATGAGTCCTGTGCAGGTTATTACAGAAACCAAGTAGTCAAATGGGGTGGTGCGTATGATCCACTGCAGGGCAAGAATGGGTGGGATCCCCGGGTAAGGCAGTGATCAGTGCCGTTGCTCCACTACCCGAGCTTGACTGACCGACTTATAGGGGGTCCCCAGGCAGGGCGGGGATCAGTGCCGTTACTCCACTGCCTGAGCGACCTTCCAAGAGCGGTACGAATTTGTAACTATATGGGCTCCAGACAAACTTGTTTCACTAACTACCATGTGGCGTCAGAAGAGTAATTATGACTGCATCAAGAAATTTGGTGTGAGACCGAAAGAAGAAACTGTATCAAGAAATTCAATGAGATTGACACGAGTAGTCGCACAAATAAACAAACATTCAACAGTTAAAAATAACAAATTAAAGAAAAAAACGGGCAGGCTCCATCAGAGTACAGGACCCCGTAAATCTCCATCGGTTCCTGACTCTCATCATCTGGACACCTCAAGATTCTATTTCAAAAAGATTTGCAAAGGGTTTACCATGGTGGGAGTCAGACTCGTAGCTGTCACCATCTCCCTGGTGCCAAACTCTTTCATGGAGTTTGCGTGCTAATGCGGTGTGTGTCGATGTGGGGTCCATTTCGACATTTCTCATCAAGTGACAGGAATTGTCACGGTGCCAGTGCTTCATGGTCCGTAGGGAGGTTGTCAGGGGCATGTCGCTATCGTCGGGTGGCAGGTCAGGTTCCGGATTGGGCAGATAGATTGTTTCAAAGGGGCTGAGTGTATCGTCGTCGGGGTGTTTGGGCCTGTAGTGACTGGGGCCTGGTTTGAGGGATCTTTGTTCGGGTCTCTCAGGGGCTTTGGTAGTGCTGTCGCTGTTGCTGTCGCTGTCGCTAGCAGTCGAATCAAGCACAGGGTGAAATTTGATTCTGGGGGCGTGGTCAAGGTCTTGTCTGTGGACGTGCTGTTGCTGCTGGGGGAGGGGGAACTCGGGTTGTCAGTGGGCGGGTCCTCATTGTCTGCCATCGCCAATGAGAGATGGTGCGAGTGGCTGCACTGCGTTCCATAAACTTTAAGCTGATTTACATGGAACCATCCTGATTTTCCGTTTGGAAACGTGATTTTATAAACCGAGGGGCTTGCCTTGTCTGAAATTGAATAGGGTCCTGCAAATTTAGGGGAGAGGAACGAACTAGGGTTGTACAAGGTGATCATTACCCGCTGTCCGACTGTATACTCCGTTGGGTGAACTGTTCTGTCAAAGCAGGCCTTACTCTGCTTTCGTTTAGCGCCTAGTCGAACAGCTGCAGCGAGCTGTGCTGCTTTAATATTCTCTGCCATGTGCTGGACTACTTTCTCATGCGTCAGGGTGGTGACTGCGGGGCTGGCCAAATCAAATCTGAATAAGTATTCGGTACCCTTCATGGATCGTCCGGTCATGAGGGTATAGGGGGGTATATCCTGTAGAGCTCGACACTGTGTTCCTGATAAACATCAGTGCGAATGGGAGCACTGTGTCCCATGTTGCGTTGTGCTGCTGCACCATTTTCCTAAGGGTGGCTTTTAGCGTCCGATTCATGCGCTCCACAATGCCGCTGGACTACGGGTGATAGGCAATGTGGAACTTTTGTTTAATTCCAAATATTGTCATAACATTTTTCATGACCCTTCTAGTAAAGTGGAAACCTTGGTCCGATTCAATACTATGGGGGAGTCCCCAGCTTGTAAAAATCTGTTCTGTTAAGACCTTTGCGGTGGCCTTGGCTGTGTTTGTTCTCAATGGGAACGCTTCAACCCATTTCGTAAATGTGTCTATCACCACTGCACATACTTGTAACCATTTCTGAAGGGGGGGAGGGGACCAATATAATCCAATTGGAGGTTTGTCCACGGGCCATTTACAGGGCGGGTGTGTCGTAGCTGGGCTTTTTTCACATACCTATCGGGGTTATTTTGAGCGTAAATTAAGCAATTTTCGACCTAGTGGGATACGTCGGTTTTCAACTCGGGCCACCAGCAGAGGGGTCTGAGGTGGGCAAGGGTGGATTCAATCCCTTGATGTCCATGTCCATCATGGAACTTACAGATTATCTCGTTCCTGTCCTGGGTGGTGACTACATAAATTCCATCTTTTAAAACAATTCCCTCATGGACTGTCAAAGAATTTCTGAACTTTTCATAGGGGGCTGGGAAGTTTCCTTTTAAAATCTCCTTTAACGCTTCATCTTCTTTCTGTGCCTGGGCTAGGTATCGGATGTTGATCTGTGAGACCTGAACTGCGTGTACTGGGGCACTCTCAGGGGGTTGCCAAAGGTGGCCATGTTGTGAGCCTGCCTTCGCTAGGGCGTCAGCTTTTACATTACCGGGTGGGGAGGAACGATGGTGACTTCTTACTTTGATGATGCCGTATACTCTGCCTTTAGCTGTCTGGAGGATATGAAATGAAAATGAAATGAAAATCGCTTATTGTCACAAGTAGGCTTCAAATGAAGTTACTGTGAAAAGCCCCTAGTCGCCACATTCCGGCGCCTGTTCGGAGAGGCTGGTACGGGAATCGAACCGTGCTGCTGGCCTGCCTTGGTTTGCTTTAAAAGCCAGCGATTTAGCCCAGTGTGCTAAACCAGCCCCTGTTTTATGTTTTAGCAGTGGGGCTGAGGGTAGAGGTTTTCCGTCCGCGGAAATAAATCCTCTCGATTCCCACAGGGGTAGGAATTCCGTAAGGCTGTTGCAGACGTACAAACTGTCCGAATATATGTCTGCAGGGGTCGGGAATGAATCGGGGTGCTGGACAATGTAAGCAATGGCCGCTAACTCTGCTGCCTGCGAACCTAAGTGTCCAGGCAATTTTAAAGCTATCTCTTCTAAAGCGCGTCTCTGCGCGTCCTCTACATAAATGCCACAGCCTGTTATCCTTTTTCCCTTGAGGACTGTGGAGGATCCGTCTACATAAATTCTCAGTGCTTTGTCTGTGGGCTGGGGTCCGATACCTGTCTTTCTTGGTACCGACTTTGGAACAAAGGGTCCTGTGGTGTGTTTTGGGGCTATGATCTCACACTCATGTGGGGTCCCTGACTAGTGCAAATTATCGGCCAGAAACGTGTGAGTTTTGGTCCGTTTGACCGTGATGCCGCGTCCCTGTAGGAGTAGGGTCCATCGCGCTACTCAAATTTGGCTCACTGTGGCGTCTTTTAGTCTACCGTCCAATAAAAGCTGTGTCGGGGTGTGCTCGGTCAAGATGGTTACTGGGTTGAGTCCGGTTATGTACGAGAAGTACTGTACCACCCAGAAAACTGCTAACAGGTGCCTCTCGCAGGCTGAAAATCCTTGTTCGACCGGATCTAAGACTCGTGAGGCATAGGCCACGGGTCCCAGACGATCATGCCTTTCCTGCAGGAGTATGGCCGAAAGGGTGCGATCTGTGGTCGCTACCTCTATCGCGTACGGGGAGTGGGGATCGGGGGCTCGGAAAGCGGGGGCTGTGCTCAGGGTACGTTTCAATGCATCCACGGCATCCGCGTGCTGTGGAAGCCATTTCTATGGTGCCTGTTTCTTTAGTAAATCGGAGAGTGGGGCTGCCTTTGTGGCGAATCCGTCGATATGGTTCCGATAATAGCCAACCAGTCCTAAAAATGACCGGAGGGCTGTAACGTTTTGGGGCAAGGGCAAATTTACAATGGAATCAATCCGTTTGGGTTCTATTTCACGCTTCCCATGCGTGATGACCGTACCTAAATAAGTGACCTTTTCCTGAAGAATGTGGACTTTCTTGGGGTTAATTTTGCATCCAAACGTTGTAAGGAGTTCCAATAATTCAGAAAGAAGTGAGATGTGCTCTTCCTTGGTGTCAGTCTGTAGGAGCAAGTCGTCCACATACTGAACAAGGCATTCAGGGCGGGAAAATGTAG
Organism: Scyliorhinus torazame; assembly: GCF_047496885.1. Taxonomy (NCBI): domain Eukaryota; kingdom Metazoa; phylum Chordata; class Chondrichthyes; order Carcharhiniformes; family Scyliorhinidae; genus Scyliorhinus; species Scyliorhinus torazame. Next base: position 67,077,016 of record NC_092707.1, read on the forward strand.
CAAAGCCGTTTGCCAATTGTCTGTGGAAAATGGAGGGGGTGTTGTGGAAGGCACGTAGACGTGTACTGCTGTCCCTGGAAGGTGAACACAAATTTATACTGGCATGCTGATGCACGATCAATGACCACTAAAGCAAGGTTGTAGTCCAACTGAAGGCTTTAATAAGCTAGATGTTTCGCCCAGCAGCTCAGGTACAGAATGAAGGCTGCTGGGGTGGCACGGGTTCTTATACCCCGCCTAGCAGGGCGGAGCTATCATACATTCTAACCAATAGAAAGCATACAGTTTCCACCAATGGTGCTTTAGCCTATCAGGTACCATAATACCTATAATACCACACATGCTTTGTCCAGTGGTATGGACCAAAAGCCATTACTGATGTCTAATACCGAAAAAAAATTCGACTGGAGTCCCTGTCTCAATATGGTCTCGGGACTTGTGGCAACGGTGGGGGCTGCTCGGGGAGTCACTTTGCTCAATTCTCTGTAGTCGATGGTCAGTCTCCATGGTCCATCGGGTATTCTTACTGGCCAAATCGGGGCATTATTTGTCGATGCAACGGGTCGAATCACACCTTGCGTCAATAAGCTTTGAATTACCTTGGCTATCTCTCCCTCGGCTTGCTGGGGAAACCGTACTGTTTCTGGGGCTTGGGATTGGGATCTGTAATGTTTACAACACCTGGGATTTTAATGCAGTCGTGCTTGTGCTGGGAAAATGCTGTCTTATGTCTTTTCAAGACCTCTCTAACTGCTTTGGCTGTGGTAAAGGTTTGTGGATCAAACCAGTATTCTCCTACTGAGCTGATTCTATGGGCATGATCTCCTTTGTGAGCGTGGCGGAGGCTTGTGATGTTCTCGCCATTTTCCAGTTGCATCGGTTAACTGGGTCGAATGAGAGGTTGTGTGTACTCATGAAATCGATACCTAGAATGTGTTCTGCTGCCTGGGGCAAGTCTACTAAAACAACCAAATGCTTTGTCCTAATATTACTGAGCTGTACGTCCACAGGGGCTGTGATGTGTCCCTGCTGGAGGTGACCTGTAAAGCCACTAAAGTTAATGGCATCCGTTGTGGGCCAAATCTCTTTCTGGAACATGATGGAGGATTTTAACGTGGTTCGGGGCCCTCCTGTGGCCCAAAGGAACTCTACGGGGTGTTTCCGGACTGTGCCTGCGACTACCGGTCTTCCGGACTTATCCCAAAGGGTATCGCAGACCCATGTTGGGGAGCCTGAACACCGTCAATCAGTGACACTCATGGCGGAATTATCTGGTTGGGCACTAACGCTGTGAATGGGTCGGGTATTGTTTCTGGGGGGAGGGGGTTGGGTGCTGATTCCTTTGCTGCTTCGGTGGGGGCTTGACCTTCTCGGGCGTAATGTCCTTTCTGTCCGCAATTGTAGCATTCCTGTGTCTTGGGGTGCTGTGCTGTACCTCTGCCTTCATTTACCCATGCGGGGTCTTGGTGTGCCTTTACTGGGTTCATGGTGGCGTCTACTCTCTCATGTTCTGTCCTTTTCTGTACCGACTGTTCCCAAGCTCTGGACAATCGTTTCAGAACCCACACTTCATTGTGCGCTGGGTCTGAGGGGTCATAATTGGCGTAAGCCTTCTGTCCTACCTCTGTGGCGTGAGACACTAACGTACGGGTCCATTTGGCCGTATTGTCTGCTGATAAATGGGCACGGGCTAACTCACTGAATACCGCAGTGAAATGGATCCGAAGGCGTCCAGCAAATGCTGTTGGATGCTCTCCCTTTTTCTGCCTGCACCGGTTGTGTCCCTCTACTGGGTCTCCTCTGTTATATCCTATGGCATCTAAGATGGCCGTTTTCATTTCTTGGAGGCAACCTCCTCCTACATTTTGTGGGTCGGGAAGGGCTGAACTAACTGAGGGGTGTAAGCACATAACTATGCGCTTAACCTGCTCTGGCTCGTCTAAATCATACATCAGGGTTTGTTGTTTTACTAACGCGAAAAAGTGATGTGGGTCCGATGTGGGGTGGAAAGTATCTATCTTTTCGCGGACATCTCGTAACTGGGTGATCAATAATGGGGTGGTGTATACAAAATCGGGTTGGTCTTCCGTGGTAACCCTGCGCTGTGTGGTGATGAGGTTCATTGGGTTGGGTGCTGCCTGTGCAGTCGGTGGTGCAGGTGCTTTTCTCTTCTGGGCCTGAGGGGCTCTATTTTGATTCTCGGTCTCGCTTACGTACCGTTGGGCCGTTTCACTGAGTTCCTGCCAATCGGGACCGTCTTCCTGGTCTAGCTGTGGGCCAAAGGTGTCTCTAAACCCATTTTGAACTGATAGCAGGGATTGCAACCTTGCAATTTGCTGCCTGCATTTGGCATGGTCCACCGAACACTGTCTCTGTTCCGTGGTGGAACTGTGGAGGGCTCGGAGGGCTGCTTTTAAATCATCGCATTGTTTCTTTAAGATCTGTACCTGATTCTCTGTCTCTTCTCTTACCAGTACAGCACGTTGTGTGTCCTGGTAGGCCTTATCATACTGAATTTGGAAGCTGCTAAGATTGGCGAGACAGGATTGATGTGCCCTCTTGACATCATCCATTTCCTTGTCCTTCGCTGCTAACTGCTCCCAGAGCTGCACCTTTAATGTCTCGCTTTCACTGATATCTCCCTCTCTAATTCTCTCTTTCTCCTCAAGCTACTTGCGGAGCGTCCTCACAACCTCCTCTGTGCCTCGCAATTGTGCCAGACAGGACACGATTGCTATCGGCTTACGAACCTTAGTCAAACTCTTTTTATGTATCTCAGTCAAGCTGTCCCACCAAGTCTGTCCTATGCTGCCAGGACCTGTCTCTTCATTCGCGCAAAACTCCGACCATAGGGGCCATCCTTTCAACTTTATGTACTTCCTGATCTCTTCTTCCCATACGGGACACTGTTCTGATCTATTGGTCGCTGCGACCTCGGGCTCTTGTGGGTGCATAAGGCGTTCCATTGCCTTCATGGCCATCCCTACAAACACTCTTCTCTTACCAGAAATTTGGAAGAAGAAGGAAAAAAGCGGTGGTGCAAACACGGGTATGGCTTAAGCTATTTTCCGGTTTACGCAACTCCCAAAAGTTTCACGCAACAAAATCTATTGAGTTTACCTTATATCCCTTTGTACGTACGCATGCAAATTACACACTTCCGAATTCTGGAGGTTTGATCGATACTGGTTTCGCTTGTGGTTTCATTACTTTGCCAATTTGGATTCTAATTCAAATACTTTTGTGGGTTCTCTCGGAGTGACACGGTCACTTCTGGGTCGAGTCCCGTCAGATGTCGCCAATAACTGTTGTCGATTTATCTCGATTACTTGGTCTTTTCTGTGGCTCTGTTCCAATTAGGGCAATCAGTGGATTTGCCTTCTTTCTATATTGTCTATGTCCGAATGCTTAGAGTCGCCAGGTATCGAATGATACCACCACAAGTTTCAACCGGCTGTCGATCAAAGAGCCAAACATCAGTTAGTTAGTTCAAGGTCAAGGGTACTTTATTTCCATACAATCAGTCATGCAACATAAACACTACTAGTCAACTACACCTATTACTAAGACAACCTGTACTTAACTTCGGGCACCCGGCTTAGGTCAGAGAAACAGTGGCCGTTGTTCAATTCTGGATCTTCTCGGGTTCGAAGGGGTAACTGCTGCTCAGCTGGGCTCATCCGTCTGGTAGCGAGCGTTGAACTCGAACTTGCTTCTGGTGTTGCTGCAGTTGGCGATGGCCGTGACTGGGGTACCAGGTCCAAGAGAGGACGAACATATGGCGAACTCTTCCTTTATACTCGGGGGGCTTTCATGCTCTATTGGTGGTTCTTCGATTTGCACCTTACTAATTGGGTGATCCCTGATCACTCCGTTCGATTCCTTAACCAATAAGTGGGCAGGGATTTGGATGGCTGGGCGTGTCCCAAGCGGTCATTGACCCCATTGTTTGCATTTCCCTTGGACAGGGAGTGGCGCCGAAATGTCTGGGACTGTCCCGGTTGCTGGAGTACCAGTCCTTTGTGTTGGGGGAAATGGGCCATCACCTGCTAATCGGCCTGATTAACTTGCTAATTGGACGGAGTTTCGATGCCGTCTGGAATTTGCTGACAAATATGCATTTCAGGCTCTGACCCTGCCTGATTCTTGGCTTGTCCATTTTACCCATCAGTCTTTGCGAGTTGCTCTGTACCTAGTTGGAAGTGGACATCCCAGGTGGCTACAGAACAAGGCAGATTGCGAGCCTTGATAAAATGAAAAACACGGGTGACTCCCAGGTGACAGAGGTCATTGTGGAGGGCCCAAAATCAGTCTACTTGTGCGCAGGCACATGTACCGCGGGATAGGGCATCTGGGGGCTCATTGAGTTTCCCAGGTCGGTACAAGATATCGTAGTTGTAGGTGGAGAGTTCGATCCTCCACCTCAGAATCTTGTCATTCTTGATTTTGCACCGCTGTGTATTATTAAACATGGAGGCAACCGACCGTTGGTCAGTGAGGAGAGTGAATCACCTGCCGGCCAGGTAATTCCTCCAATGTCGCACAGCTTCTACAATGGCTTGGGCTTCCTTTTCAACGGAGGAGTGTCGAATTTCGGAGGCATGGAGGGCACGGGAGAAGAAAGCCACGTGCCTGCCCACCTGGTTGAGGGTAGCGGCCAGAGCAAAGTCCGACGCATCGCTCTCCACCTGGAACGGAATGGACTCGTCCACAGCGTGCATCGCGGCTTTGGCAATATCTGCCTTGATGCGGTTGAAGGCCAGGCGGGCTTCAGCTGGCAGGGGTAAAATCGTGGATTTAATGAGTGGACGGGCCTTGTCCACATAACTGGGGACCCACTGGACATAATAAGAGAAGAACCCCAGGCATCTCTTCAGGGCCTTGGAGCAGTGGGGGAGGGGAAGTTCCAGGAGGGGACGCATGCGGTCGGGGTCGGGCCCTAGGACCCCGTTTTCCACAACGTAGCTAAGGATGACTAGGCGGGTTGTGTGGAAAACGCATTTCTCCTTATTATAGGTGAGGTTAAGGAGCTTAGCGGTGTGGAGGAAATGCCAGAGGTTTGCGTCATGGTCCTGCTGGTCATGGCCGCAGATGGTGACATTATCTAGGTAAGCGAACGTGGCCTGCAGCCCGTACTGGTCAACCATTCGGTCCATTTCCCGCTGGACGACCGAGACCCCATTGGTGACGCCGAAGGGAACCCTGAGGAAGTGGTAGAAGCGGCCATCTGCCTCGAAGGCAGTGTATTGGTGGTCCTCCGGGCGGATAGGGAGCTGGTGGTACGCGGACTTCAAGTCAACTGTGGAGAAGACTCAAAACTGCGCAATCTGATTGACCATGTCAGACCTGCGGGGGAGGGGATAAGCATCGAGCTGCGTGTACCGGTTGATGGTCTGACTGTAATCGATGACCATCCTGTGCTTCTCCCCAGTCTTGACGACCACCACTTGGTCTCTGCAGGGGCTGGTACTAGCCTCAATGATCCCTCTCGTAGAAGTCGCTGGACGTCCGACCTGATATAGGCCCTGCCCGGGCACTGTATCGTCTGCTCCTAGTGGCGACGGGCTTACAGTCTGGGGTGAGGTTAACGAAGAGCGCGGGTGGGGCGACCTTAATGGTCCCGAGGCTACAGGCAGTGAGGGGGGGCAGGGGACCACCAAACTTTAAGGTAAGGCTTTGGAGGTGGCACTGAAATTCGAGCCCCAGTAATAGGGCACTGCAGAGATGGAGGAGGACGTAGAGCTTAAGGTTAGTGTACTCTACGCCTTGTACCGAAAGGGTCGCAATACAGTTTCCCCGGATTTCTACGGAATGTGATCCGGAAGCCAGGGAGAATTTCTGGGTCATGGATAGGATTTGGAGGAAGCAACGCCTTACCATATCTGGGTGGATAAAGCTGTCTGTGCTCCCGGAGTGAAGAGGCAGGTCGTCCCGTACCCGTTGTTCCGGACGGTCATCGTGGATTTCGTGAGATGATGAGGTCGAGACTAGTCGAGCGTGATGGAGGCGAGCTTCGGAAGGTGGTGGGTGGGCCGGTCGGAGGTAGAAGTGGCCAGCGTACGACCGGGTGAGCAGGGGTCCCGGGAGGCCGCGGAGTGGTTCCAAAATGGCAGCCCCCATGGGTCGCGCGTGGCGGGTGGCATTGAAGGTGGTGTCAAAGATGGCGGCCCCCATGGGTCGCACATGACGGGTGGCGCGGCAGATGGGGGCGGTCCCGACAGGCAACAGGCAGCACTGCTGGGCCTAGGAACTTTAGGGAAAGATCGGGCCTGGCAGACTTTGGCGAAGTGGCCCTTCCTCCCACACCCGTTGCCAATTGCGTTCCGTGCAGGGCAGCATTGTCTGGGATGCTTACCCTGGCCGCAAAAGTAGCATTTCGGGCTTCTGGTGTTGGCGGGCTTCTGCGCGGCACAGGCTTGCGCCGCACTCGAGTCGGGTGATGGCGGCGCCCACGACGTCCACGAGGGTGCCGCGCGGTCGGAGGTGTAGGCCTCCATGTTCTGGAAAACAACTTCCAGCGAGTTTGAGAGCTGCAGTGTCTCTGGGAGGCTGAGTGTACCCTCTTCTAGCAAGCGCTGGCGGATGTAATTGGATTTAATGCCCGCGACATAGGCATCCCTGATCAGCAGCTCCGTGTGTTGGACAGCCGATACCGCCTGGCAAGCACAGTTCCGGCCGAGTACCCGCAAGGCACGCAGGAATTTGGCTTGTGATACTCCGGGGCGTTGTCGCCTCGTGGCAAGGAGGTGCCTGACGTACACCTCCTTTACTGCCTTTACGTACTGTCCCTTCAGCGGCATTATCGCCTCCGTATACGAGGGGGCGTCTCTGATAAGAAGGAAAACTTGCGGGCTCACCTGTGCATTGAGTATTTGAAGTTTTTGGAGGTCGGTGACATCGACGGTGGAGGATCCGAGGTAAGCTTTGAAGCAGCTTAGCCAGTGCTCGAATGTCGCAGTGGCTTCGGCTGCTTGTGGGTCCAGCTCCAGGCGATCAGGCTTGAGTGATGAATTCATTTTAAAAGTTTAGCTTATTAAATTGATGTGCCATCAATTAACACAAGACGAGTAGTGAACAAAACTGTGGCTTTAATAAGCTAAACAGAAAGCCTCCTGGCCACTGATCCCGAACTGGGGCAGGGCCGGAGGTCAGCCACCTTTATACTGAGCCCGAGGGGAGGCGGAGCCATCAGGCAGTGGTTTACCACAATACATGTCGTACAGTAAGTTTACCACAATACATATAGTACACTAGCAGTGGTTTACTACATCATCTGAGAATTTTTGCATATCCAATTCAACAAATTGTAACGTTCTTGCGAGACTAGGCTGTGGCTCCTCCATGTCTGGCAGCAGAGGAACAGGAGTAGGTCATCGGCCTTCCAGCCTGCTCCACCATACAACTGGATCATGGCTGACATTGTGGTATCCCCTGACTCCACCTCTGCTTCGACCCATCTGCTATTAATGTTCTCATTCATTTGTTACATTTGGGATGGGAGGGGTACACCTAATATCCAGCCCCACTACTCTGTAGGCCATACCATTCATTAAAAAGTTTCATTTTCTCATCAAAATGGCTGCTTGTTTAACTCCAGAGACAGTGACCCAAGCCGGAAATTGAACCTGGGACCCTGGCGCAGTGAAGCAACAGTGCTAACCACTGTGCTACCGTGCCGCCCATTAGGAAGTGAACTATTTACCTCTTCTTAAAGAATTCCCCCAGCGCACACATTGTCATACAAATACTGTAGCTACAAGAACAGGTCAGAACTAAGAATCCTGCGGTGAGTAACTCCCCTCCTGTCTCCCCAAAGCTGTCCACCATCTACAAGGCACAAGTCAGGAGTGTGATGGAAACTCCCCATTTGCCTGCATAAGTGTCACTACAAAAACACTAAAGCAGCTCGATACCATCCAGGACAAAGCAGCCAGATTGATTGGTTACCCCTTTCACAAACATTCACTCCCTCAACCACCGATGAACAGTGGCAACAGTGCGTACCATCTACCAGATGCACTGCAGGAACTCACCAAGGCTCCTTAAGCAGCACCTTCTAAATCCAGGACCGCTACCATCTACAAGGACGAGGTCAGAACCTGCGAACACCACCACCTAGGGGTTCCCCAAATCACTCACAAATTGATTTGGAAGTATATTGCTGTTCCTTCACTGTCACTGGGTCTATTCCTTCTCTAGCAGCACAGGTATCTACACCTCAGGGACTGCAACGGTTCAAGACGGCAGCTCACTACCACCTTCTCAAGGGCAACTAGGGATGGGTAGTAAATGCTGGTCTAGCCAGTGCCACCCGAATTTCATAAAATGAACAAAAATCACACAGATGAAAAGGAGCAGACAGATTAGGCTCAATACTTGCATCTTCAGACTAAGTTCAATGGCAGGCGGTTTCGGTGGTACCTGCCCCACCGACCAGAACGGTGGGATCCCACGCCAGATTGAGCGCCTGGAACCTCATCAATTATGCACAGGCGAGTTCCTCTCCGATTCTCCTGGTGGGCTGGCAGATGATTCAGTCTCTTGTCCCCAGCTGACGGGTTTGAAGGTGCCGGTTCCATATATTAATACCAGTACACCCTTATCATTCTCTCCAGCTCAGCTGTCTTCACCAGACCATGCAGGATATCGCGAACCCAGGGGGAAAAGGCTAGTAGCCTCAGGCGGGAGGCAGCACCACCTTTCACCAGGGCCCTTGAGGCCCTTTTTCAGGGAGTCAGGGCCCAGCGGCAGCTCTAGATTAGATTTGGGATCACTTTCTGGGGAACACCTCACAGACACATCTCCACAGCAATCAGAGGCCAGGACAGCCCAGGTCCCCAGCACTTAGAGAGCAGCTGGAGACAAGCCACCTGCTCAGTGCCAGTCAGATCATGAGCCTTTGTCAGCTCAATTATGCAAATGAAGGCAGCAGAATATCGGGCAGAGCTTCAACAGTCACTCGTCAGAGGACAGCGTTTGATGGAAGAGACCCTGCACGTTATCTGTGCCTCAAGGCCACCATGGGAGGGTCGGCAACCACCATGGAGATCTTGGTCCAGCATGGCCACACACCCTCAGGATGAAGGCCACATGGGGATGAGGCACCTTAACCTCCATCCAGGTGCTCCATCTCTTGCAGGAGTCATTCTGGTGCCCTTTGGCACCCAAAGGGAGTGTGGGCGTCAGCCAGACCCCCTGGGGGCCTCTATGTAAGACATTCCAAGGGTGTGCAGCCACTCAGAGTCCCTGCTGCCTTCTCAACAACTCCAGCAGGACAAGCCACTGAGGGTGATTTTGTCCCTGAGCTGGAGACTCTTATAAGGCACGGCCTCTCTAGGGCTCGGGCCTCCAGAGGATGTCCACCAAGGTCATCACAGTCAGCCTCTGCCCCTGCTGTGGATGCCGGGTTGCAGCAAGGCCTAATGGCAGGGTTAGGAAAGTTTTTAAATGTTGAAGTCATCTCAGGGTCTCGGGTGTGAAGTGTTGGGTGCTCTGCTACACAGACGAACCAACACGGTTGCGAATGGCACAACGCAGTTTTATTTCAAACATCTATTTACACTGGTAAACTGTTTACTGAGGTTCGATCATGACCCTTGATTCTGTGGACCTATTCCTAATTCCATCGTGTAGTGGCACTCAGCACATGGTGGATGTCTGAGTGGCTTGTAATGAGCTCTGTGCCCTGAGCCGTCTCCTGCTTGAATGCCCAGGAAGTGTTGTGTTCCCTGTTTTGTGCTGTGTATGCTCTTGCCTGTGATTGGCTGCCGTGTTCTGTGTGTTGATTCGTCCGTTGATCTGTCCATCAGTATCTATGTATGTATGTGCTATGATGTTTACCTGAATATCATGACAGGGCGCTCTATCACTGTGAACAAATTACACCTTTTGAAAACAGTGGCATGGGTATGTGAATATTATGATCAGATGAAAGAATTTAGGTCTGATCCTCTTACTCTGAGGTTCAACCTTTCTCGCACTGAATACCTCTTTTAACCACGTTCATATGTTTTGGTCCTGTCCAAAGCTGGAGGATTACTGGAAGGAGGTTTTTAGGATAATCTCTAAAGTGGTGTACGTGAAACTGGACCCGGGCCCTCGGGAGGCCATATTCGGGGTGTCGGACCAGCCAGGGTTGGAAATGGGTGCGGAGGCAGATGTTGTAGCCTTCGCCTCGTTGATCGCCCGAAGGCAGATCCTGTTAGGGTGGAGATCAACCTCTCTACCCTGTGCCCTGGCGTGGTGGGGGGACCTGCTGGAATTCTTGACGCTTGAAAAGGTCAAATTTGAACTGAGGGGAAGGATGGCGGGATTCCACAATTCATGGGCGTTATTCATTATGCACTTTCGAGAATTGTATCACATCGAACATTAGGGGGGTAGGGAGCTGGGAGGGTTGGGGGAGAAGGACTGTATGTGTTAATGGTGACTATGGGTGATTCCTGATTCCTTTTTGTCATTTGTTTATGTTATCATGTGGGCTAATGTCTGGGGTTTGGTGGGAGGATGGGATCGTTGTTATTGATATGGGGATTGACATTAACATTTGTTATTGATTATTGTTTATTGTTGGGTGTAAATTTGGGAGAAAATGTGAAAAAGGAGGAGAATAAAAAATATATATATTTTTTGAAAACCGCGTTACGAGGGATCTTTCCCTGGCCAACAAGTACTGACGTTGGAATTGAACCCAGAGCTTCTGGTCCAGAGGTAAGAAAGCTACCACTGTGCTACAACACCTCCTGCATGCCCACAGATATAATGGTTGCAGTGGTGGAGTGTTTCTAGTTTTGCAGAGGACTGACATTGCCCCTACTTTCTCTTCGATTTGAGCATCTGATCCTGGCCATGTAAAATAACCACGTGGCAGTTCCTTCATCCTTGGGTCACTGTCTGTGCGGAGTCTGCATGTTCTCCCCGTGTCTGCGTGGGTTTCCTCCGGGTGCTCCAGTTTCCTTCGACAGTCCAAAGATGTGCAGGTTAGGTGCATTGGCAAAACTAAATTGCACTTAGTGTCCAAAAAGGTTAGGTGGGGTTACTGGGTTACGGGATAGGGTGCTTTTTCCAAGGGCAGGTGCAGATTGATGGGCTGAATGGCCTCTTTCTACATTGTAGATTCTATGATTCTATGAAGCTCACCACCCCATGCTGTGAAAATGTTAAGAAAGTTGTCGGGTTACTAAATGAGGGAGGCATGTTATATACAGAGAATACATCCCTGCTGATGGAGCATCATGTGATCTATAGTGACGTCAGCAGGGTGTTTTGCATGGGCTTCCAGTTCTTCATTTTACATTGTATGAACAACATCTCGTAATAAAGCCCTCATCGTGTTTGTAAGAAATCCAAGTGTGTGGTACTTCCATTCCGTTTCTCGTTGTGACACTTTGAGAATATAAGAAACCCACCAGCAAGGACGTTTACCAGTAGATGGACAGACATTGAGTCAGGACGAGATGGCGCGAAGGTTTAATAATATACCGATGTGGACAAGATTGGAAATGAAACAATGTTCTGTACTGACTGATAGTGTGGAGCCCCTGTGACTAAGTGAGAGTTCTATATTGGAGATGAGTGCTGCTTCGGAGGTTTCTCTGGGGTATTGCTCTCCATGCTCGAATCTTGAAGAAACAGTTGTAACCTGTTCCTGAGTCCTCCTGTGGCTAGTTCGCAGAAGTCCACCGCAGCATTAAACATGACAGTTTGACTGTAATATGAGACTCCTTTTAAGGGTAACACAGGTCACCAACCTTAGGGTTGCATCAGATATGATGGGCTGGATTCCCCGCTGTCGCGATTCTCCGTTATGCTGGCAGCGCATTCACGCCTGGGGATTTCCCGACGGCGTGGGACTGCCCACAATGGGAAACCCCATTGGCCAGCCGACGGGACAGAGAATCCCGCTGCTGCCGGGGGTGCGCCGCGCCAGAAAACTGGGGCAGAGAGTCCCACCTCATACTTCCCGCTAGCCAACTGCACCAGGTCTGTACTCTTCAGCTCTGTCTTTAACTTCAGTGAACAATATCTTGTTCAAATTCCAGTTCCTTTTGTCCCTTTGCCTTCAATATTCCATCAAGTTCTCTTTTCACTCCCTGGTTTCCAGAACTATCTGTTCTTTAGTTTCTGGGACGTGCTTTCCTTTTTAGTCCATTGTGGTAAACCACTGTATTGTATTGTATTGTTACATGCCTGGGCTTGTCCCGGCTGGCTCCGCCTGTGGCTCCTCCCCTCGGGCTCATGTATAAAGGTGGCTGGTCTCCGCCTCTGATCCAGTTCGGAATCAGAGGCCAGGAGGCTTTCTGTTTAGTCTACTAAAGCCTCAGTTGCGTTCACCACTCGTCGTGTGTTATTGATGGTGTATCAATTTCATACACTAAACATGAATATGAATTCATCACTCAAGCCTGATCACTTGGAGCTGGGCCCACAGGCAGCCGACGCCACTGCAACTTTCGAGCACTGGCTAAGCTGCTTCGAAGCGTACCTCGGATCCTTCACTGAAGACTTCACCGACCTCCAAAAGAAGCAGGTCCTCCACGCATGGGTGAGCCTGCAAGTCTTTCTTCTCATCAGGGTCGTCCCCTCGTATACGGAGGCGATAATGCTGCTGAAGGGACATTATGTTAGGTCTGTGAACGAGGTGTATGCTAGGAACCTTCTTGCCATGAGACGACAATGCCCTGGGAAGTCACTAGCAGAATTTCTGCGTGCTCTGTGGGTACTCTGCCGGAGCTGTGACTGCCAGGCGGTATCGGCTACCCAACACGCGGAGCTGTTGATCAGAGACGCTTATGTCGCGGGCATGATATCAAGCTACATCCACCAGCGATTGCTAGAAGGGGGTACACTTGGCCTCCCAGAGACAGTGCTGCTCTCAAACTCGCTGGAGGTGGCCTACCAGAACATGGAGGCCTACATCTCCAACCGCGCGGCACCCTCGTGGACCTCGTGGGCGCCGCCATCATCCGACCCAAGTGCGACGCAAGCCTGTGCCGTGCAGCAGCCCGCCAACACCAGAAGCCCCAAGTGCTACTTTTGTGGCCAGGACAATCATCCCCGACAACGCTGCCCTGCACGGAACACGACTTGCAACGGGTGTGGGAGGAAGGGCCACTTTGCGAACGTCTGCCAGGCCCGATCTCTCCCTAAAGCCTCTAGGCCCAGCAGCGCTGCCTGTCGGGGCTGCCCCCAGCTGCCGCGCCACCTGCCATGTGCGACCCATGGGGGCCGCCATCTTTGACGCCATCTTGGGACCACTCTGCAGCCTCCCTGGAGCCCTGCTCACCCGATCGTACGCTGGCCGTCACTACCTCCGACTGGCCCACCCATCACCTTCTGAAGCTTGCCTCCAACACGCTCGACCAGTCCCGGTCTCATCACCTCACAAAATCGACGATGACCGTCCGGATCAACGGGCACGAGACGGCCTGCCTTTTCGACTCCGGGAGCACAGACAGCTTCATACACCCAGATACGGTAAGGCGCTGCTCCCTCCCAGTCATACCCGCAACCCAGAAAATCTCCCTGGCTTCTGGATCACATGCAGTAGAAATCCGGGGGTACTGCGTCGTGACCCTTACTGTGCAAGGTGTAGAGTACACTGACTTCAAACTCTACGTCCTTCCCCATCTCGCCGCTGCTCTATTACTGGGGCTCGACTTCCAGTGCCACCTCCAAAGCCTTACCTTAAATTTCGGTGGACCCCTGCCCCCCCTCACTGTCAGTAGCCTCGCGACCCTTAAGGTCGCCCCACCCTCACTCTTCGCTAACCTCACCCTGGATTGTAAGCCCGTCGCTACTAGGAGCAGACGATACAGTGCCCGGGATAGGACCTTTATCAGGTCGGAGGTCCAGCAACTCCTACGAGAGGGATCATTGAGGCTAGTACCAGCCCCTGGAGAGCCCAAGTGGTGGTCGTCAAGACTGGGGAGAAGCACCGGATGGTCACCGACTCCAGTCAGACCATCAACTGGTACACGCAGCTCGATGCGTACCCCGTCCACCGCATATCTGACATGGTCAATCAGATTGCGCAGTATCGAGTCTTCTCCACAGTTGACTTGAAATCCGCGTACCACCAACTCTCTATCTGCCCGGATGACCTCCAATGCACTGCCTTCGAGGCAGATGGCCGCTTCTACCACTTCCTCAGGGTTCCCTTCGGCGTCACCAATAGGGTCTCGGTCTTCCAACGGGAAATAAACCAAAATGGTTGACGAGTACGGGCTGCGGGCCACATTCCTGTACTTAGATAATGTCACCATCTGCGGCCATGACCAGCAGGACCATGACGAAAACCTCCGGCATTTCCTCCAAACCGCTAAACCCCTGAACCTCACTTACAATAAGGAAAAATGCATTTTCCGCACAACCCGCCAAGCCATCTTTGGCTACGCATGCGCCCCCTCCTAGAACTCCCCCTCCCCCACTGCCCCAAGGCCCTGAAGAGATGCCTGGGGTTCTTCTCCTGCTATGCCCAGTGGGTCCCCAATTATGCGGACAAGACCCGTCCGCTTATTAAATCCACCGTTTTTACCCTGACGGCTGAGGCCCGACTGGCCTTCAACCGCATCAAGGCAGATATTGCCAAAGCCGCGATGCACGCTGTGGACGCGTCCATTCTGTTCCAGGTGGAGAGCGATGCGTCAGACTTTGCGCTGGCCGCTACCCTCAACCAAGCGGGCAGGCCCGTGACTTTCTTCTCCCGTACCCTCCATGCCTCCGAAATTCGACACTCCTCCATCGAAAAGGAAGCCCAAGCTATTGTCGAAGCTGTGCGGCATTGGAGGCATTACCTTGCCGGCAGGCGATTCACTCTCGTCACTGACCAACAGTCGGTTGCCTTCATGTTTAACAATACACAGCGGGGCAAGATCAAGAATGACAAGATTCTGAGGTTGAGGATCAAGCTCTCCACCTACAACTACGATATCTTGTATCGACCTGGGAAGCTCAATGAGCCCCCAGTTGCCCTATACCGCGGTACATGTGCCAGCGCACAAGTTGACCGACTCCGGGCCCTCCACAATGACCTCTGTCACCCGGGGGTCACCCATTTTTTTTCACTTTATCAAGGTTCGCAACCTGCCTTACTCCATTGAGGAGGTCAGGACTGTTTTGTTGTGCTCTTGTTGTAGCATAAGCTGCTTCCTTGATGTGCACTCTGACAAAGGAAGGTTCAGACTTTTTCGTGTTTTGGGACATTTCCCCTTTAAGTGGGCGTGGTCCGGGGCTTCTGACTTCATGAAGCATGTGACGTAGTGCGTAGGAAGCGATTGCGCATGCGCAAAACGTTGTTCCTTGACTTGGGGCCTTATTTTCAATTACGCATGCGCGACTTCTCGTTCCGTGCGTTCTTCGCGCAACTGCGCATGTGCAGCATCTTTTCCAGGAGCGCTGCAATTCAAAACTGCCGTTCGTTGCTGCAAGCCTACCTCGCGGTGCGTTTTGGCGCCTTTTACCTTTGTTCCTTGTATTTTCCTCGCAGAATTCTTGGAATTTGTCCAGGACTGCCTGGAAGTCGCTCTTGTTTTGCCCCTTTGAGTATTTGAAGGTCTGGAAGATTTCAGCTGGTTCTGGACCCGCGATGGTAAGTAGAAGCTTTAGTTTCTCTGCATCCGCCACGCCATCTAGGTCGGACGCTACCAGGTAGATCTCAAATCTCTGCCTAAACCAACGCCAGTTTTCACTGAGATTGCCTTGGTACTGGAGCTGCTGTGGAACCGGAATCCCGAACATCATCTTGCCTGGCTGCTGTTGCTGGTTGTCACTATTCGCTGAGTTGAAACTATATGGATTTAACAGTCCACTCCTGGAACCATGTTTTGTTATGCTCTTGACGTAGCATAAGCTGCTTCCTTGATGTGCACTCTGAGAAAGGAAGGTTCAGACTTGGAGATAGCTTTAACACGTTTATTAAACTATTCACAATTCTCCTACTTAGATTCGACGCCACTGTTAATCCTGCTATAGCTACTCAGACTGACTAACCAGTCTGCGACAATCCATGTGGTGGGAATGATGTTCAATCAACCCTGTGTCTGTACTCACTGAGTGTCTCCACTGGAAAGACCCTGAGCATGTGTGATGGGTCCTTTTATATGGGTTGGTGTAATGCCCTCCTGTGGTAGTGTCACCTCTCTGTGTATCGTAACTGCCCATTTGTCGTGTCCTTCTTACTGACCTATTAGTTGACTGTCTGTGTGTCATGTCTCTGGTGCTCTCTCTAGTGTCTAGCTAGGTATAGTGTATGTACATTGACCCTTTGTGTACTTACAGTGATGTATATCACCACAAGGACCGTGACCAGGGACTGCCAGGTCTGCACAGAGTGCAAACCGCACTTCTATCAGCCAGACAGAATGCACCTGGTAAAGGCCTCTCACCCCTTTGAGCGCCTCAGCGTCGGTTTCAAAGGGCCCCTCCCCTCCACTGACCGTAACGTGTACTTCCTCAACATTGTTGACGAGTACTCAAGATTCCCCTTTTCCATCCCATGCCCAGACATGACCTCTGCCACCGTCATCAAGGCCCTGCACAGTCTCTTCACCTTGTTCGGTTTCCCCACCTACATCCATAGCGATCGGGATTCCACCTTCATGAGCGACGAGCTGCGTCAGTTCCTGCTCAGCAAGGGCATCACCTCCAGCAGGACGACCAGCTACAACCCCCGGGGCAACGGACAGGTGGAGAGGGAGAACGCGACGGTCTGGATGCCGTCCTCCTGGCCCTACGGTTTAGAGGTCTTCCAGTCTTCCGCTGGCAGGAGGTCATCTCCGATGCGGTCCACTCCATCCGGTCGCTCCTGTGTACTGCCACCAACGAGACTCCTCACAAGCATTTGTTTGTTTTCCCCAGGAAGTCCACCTCCAGGGTCTCGCTTCCATCCTGGCTGACAGTCCCAGGGCCCGTCCTCCTCCGGAAGCATGCAAAGAGCCATGAATCTGATCCCCTCGTCGAGAAGGTCATGCTCCTCCATGCCAATCCACAATATGCCTACGTGGCACATCATGACGGGTGGCAGGACGCAGTCTCCCTTCGGGATTTGGCACCTGCAGGTTCCCCATCGACCATCACCACCACCCCCACCCTACACCGTCTCCCTCCACCTCTACCCAGCTACTTCAAGAACTGGCACCCGCAGGCCCACCAGCGACCATCACCACCACCCCCGCCCATACACTGCCCCCCCCTCCACCGACTCAACAACTGGGTGAAGAGGAGGACAACACACTCCCAGAAGCGCAGGTCTCGACACCGGTGCCCATACCACAGCCGGGACTGAGGCGATCACGGCGGAAGGTCAAGGCCCCCGACAGACTTGATCTTTAAGCCCACATCACCTCCGCTGCACTCTTTTTTTAACAGGGGGTGAATGTGGTAAACCACTATATTGTATTGTATTGTTACATTCCTGGGCTTGCCCCTGCTGGCTCCGCCTGTGGCTCCTCCCCTCGGGCTCATGTATAAAGGTGGCTGGTCTCCGCCTCTGATCCAGTTCAGGATCAGAGGCCAGGAAGCTTTCTGTTTAGTGTATTAAAGCCTCAGTTATGTTCACCACTCGTCATGTGTTCATTGATGGCATATCATCCATCATCTTGCTTCTGTTTCTGGCAGAGTAGAGAGAGCTCAGAGCTCTATAGCTGCTAAGATCCAACTGCCTTGGGTCCATTGAAAAACTAATCTCAAAAGGTCTTTCCAATTTACAGGAGGCTCCTGGTTGCTGAGAAACAGGTCAGCCCTTCTCTCAGCTCTGATGCCTTTTCACATCGTAAACACTTAAATTACAATGCAGACACATTTAAAATGAAACCAAAGCTCCCTCTTGCGTGCAAACACCTTTGTTCAATGTGAATCTAACTCGGGTTTTACCCTCTTTTACACAGAAACAGAAATTAAACTCACTTAAATCTAATGCCCAACAATACAAACAGATCCCTTAAAACTATCTCCTTCCTGATAGTCTGACAGCGGCTGGATTAAAGTGTGCGCTGGCAGAGTTTTGAGTTCAACAAAACCATTTATTCTGTAATGCCACTGTCATGATATGCAGACATGCAGATAATGATATACAGACAGGCACAGACAGGCAGAGAATGAACACAGAGAACAGGACATGACCAATGAGCAGGCAGGACACTCAGGGGTGGTATCTCACTATAAAAGGCACGAGGCACTCACACTCCACCTCTTTCCACTGATGAACATCTACAGAGTGAGTCAGGATGTATGTATAGTATCACACCTCCAGCACGTGGTTAAGAGCTAGTCTGGTTCAGTCAGACAGAGTCACCACATTTAGGTTAGCAGAGAGTCGAACTCATAGAGAACTGTGCTAACTGTGCTACTGGTTCAGTAAATCAGATTGAACTAACTTCAAGGACTGGAGTATCTTTTGGTTAAAGCTGCATCCAGTTGCAGCCTATGTTATCCCAGAGTACATAACACGACAGCCACATAATCGATTGTAAAGAGCCAGGTGCTAACACATCTGCTATGTCTAAGAGAGAAGATAGTGGGCGCAATTCTCCAATCGGGAGACTAAGTGTTTCACTCCGGCGTCGGAGGCCGTTCCCAGCCCCCTATTCTCCCGCCCCCGGGGACTAGGAGCGGTGCCGCGTCATTTACACGCGCTGGGCCTTGGCGCCGCATAAAAGCGGCGCCACGTAAATGACACGACCGGCGACGCGTAAATGATGTCACCCGCGCATGCGCGGTTGCCGTCCTCCCCGCAGCCGCCCCGCAAGAAGATGCCGAATGGATCTTGCGGGGCAGCGGAGGAAAGGAGTTCCTCCTTCAGAGAGGCCAGCCCGCCGATCGGTGGGCACCGATCGCGGGCCAGACCCCTTTTGAGCCCACCCCCCGGTGCAAGAACCCCCCTCGCCCCCCCCCCCACAGGCCGCACCCACCCCCCCAGCGTTCCCGCGCTGTTCCCGCCGGCAGCGACCAGGTGTGGATGGCGCCGGCAGGAACCTGGCGTGTTGGGCAGGCCGTTCGGCCCATCCGGGCCGGAGAATCGCCGCTCGCCCATTACCAACGGCAAGCGGTGATTCTCCCAGCGGCCAGCCGTGATTCGCGCCGCGCTGGTTTGGGGGGGGTGGGAGAATCGCGTGTGGGCGTCAGGATGGCGTGGCGGGAAGATAGTGGGCGATTCTCCCACCCGCGTGAGGGGGGAGAATTCCGTCCCGCAAGTCCCACTGCTGAGATTCAACCGCAAGACTTTGGCATAATTATGATGATCACAGTGCCACCTATGGGTGGGAACAGGTATGGCAGGTGAGTGGTTAACACTTTAAAATGGTTTCATGACAAAGCCTGACAGAGATTTTCAACGTATTTTGAAATGTTTTGTTGACGCCCATTCTGCTCTTTAATGCATAATTGGTAAGGCAAAACTCTGGCAGTTCTGTGAAGGGGAGGAAAGGCAAACTGCCAACAGCTGCAGAGTTACATAATTGTTGCTCATTATTATTATTATTTTTTTAACAAACAATTTTATTGAGGTATTTTTTGGCATTGTAAACAGTTACAGATTACAGAAATATGCAAACATCAACAAAAAACCAACACTTCAACCAAACCATAATGCACATACTGGCTCCTCTCCCATAGACACAACCTGCCTATTTATCCCTCCTACTCTAATCTCCCCCCTTCCGCCCCCCCCCGTCCCCGTCCCCCCGCCCCCCCCCCCCCTCCCCCTGCTGACGTTCACTCTTCCGCAAATAAGTCGATGAATGGTTGCCACCTTCCATACCCAGAAAACTTGACATGTCCGAAAGCCATAGTTTGGTCTTCGGGGGTTTTGAGTCCCTCCATGCCAGCAGTATTCGCCGCCGGGCTATTAGGGAAGCAAAGGCCAGAACATCTGCCTCTTTCTCCCCCTGGACTCCCGGGTCTTCCGAAACCCCGAAAATTGCCACTTCTGGACTCATCACCACCCTTGTTTTCAGCACCCGGGACATGACCCCCGCAAATCCCTCCCAGTACCCCCTAAGCTTAGGACATGCCCAAAACATGTGAACATGGTTCGCTGGTCCTCCCGCGCATCTCGCGCACTTGTCCTCTACCCCAAAGAATTTGCTCATCCGAGCTACTGTCATGTGGGCCCGGTGAACGACCTTAAATTGAATCAGGCTGAGCCTAGCACATGTTGCAGTTGAGTTTACCCTACTCAGGGCTTCCGCCCATACCCCGTCCTCCATCTCCCCACCGAGCTCCTCCTCCCATTTGAGTTTCAGTTCCTCCGTTTGGGACGCTTCTCCCTTCATGAGGACCTTGTAAATATCCGAGACTCTACCCTCTCCACCTTCTCCCCTAGAGACTATTCTGTCCTGGATCCCTATTGGCGGGAGGCGTGGGAAGGATGGGACCTGTCTGCGTACAAAGTCCCGCACCTGTAAGTACCTAAAATCATTTCCCCATACCAGCCCAGCTTTCTCCTCCAACTCCCACAAACTCGCAAAGTTCCCCTCCAGGAACATATCGCCCACCCTCCCCACCCCCGCCCGCCGCCATGTTCGAAACCCTCCATCCATGTTCCTGGGGGCGACTCGATGGTTATCACAGCCCAATGCACCCTCCTCCCCTGCATGCTTTCTCCACTGGCCCCAAATCCGCAGGGCCGCCCCCACTACCGGGCTGGTGGAGTACCTGGCCGGCGCAAGTGGTAGGGGAGCCATGACCAGGGCTGCCAAACTGGTGCCCCTGCAGGAAGCTGCCTCCACTCGCTCCCAGATAGACCCCGTACCCACCATCCACTTCCTTATCATGGCTATGTTAGCCGCCCAGTAGTAGTTGATCAGATACGGCAATGCCAGTCCCCCCTCGCTGCGGCTCCTTTCAAGCATCGCCTTCCTCCCCGGCAGGGATTTTCCCGCCCAGACAAAACTCATGATGATTTTGCCGGTCCTTTTGAAGAATGACCGTGGGATAAAGATCGGAAGGCACTGGAAGATAAACAGGAATCTAGGTAGGATTGTCATCTTTACCGTCTGCACCCTCCCCGCCAGTGACAGCGGGAGTGCATCCCATCTCCGAAACTCCCTCTTCATTTGTTCCACCACCCTAGTCAAATTTAACTTATGCAACCTGCCCCAGTCTCGTGCCACCTGTATCCCCAAGTACCGGAAACTTTCCTGCACCATCCTAAATGGCAGCTCCTTCAGTCTATTCTCCTGGCCCCTTGCCTGCACCACAAACATCTCACTCTTGGCCATATTTAATTTGTACCCTGAAAACCGGCCAAACTTCCTCAATGTTTCCAGTATATTTTCCATCCCGGCCAGTGGGTCCGACACGTACAGGAGCAGGTCATCCACATAGAGAGACCCTGTGCTCCACCACCCCCTACCCCCCCCCCCCCCCCCCCCCCCCCCCCCCCCAGTCATTCCCTTCCACCCCTCTGCAGGTCTCAGTGCAATCGCCAATGGTTCTATGGCCAGCACAAACAGCAACGGGGAGAGTGGGCATCCCTGTTTGGTCCCGCGATGTAGTCTGAAGTAATCTGACATTATCCTGTTCATCCTTATGCTAGCTTTTGGGGCCTGGTACAATAGTCTGACCCAATTAACCAGTCCCTCCCCGAACCCAAACCGTCCGAGTACCTCCCACAAATAGTCCCACTCCACCCGGTCGAAGGCCTTCTCAGCGTCCATTGCCACCACCACCTCCACCTCCTTGCCCGTCGGGGGCATCATGATCACATTAAGCAATCTTCTCAAGTTGGCTGTCAGCCGCCTGCCTTTCACAAACCCTGTTTGGTCATCCCCAATCATCTCCGGTACGCAATCTTCAATTCTAATCGCCAGGACCTTGCGGGCGTTGGTAATTCATCCCACCGACCTGCAGGTCCACCCAATGTGGGGCATGGTCCGAAATGGTGATTGCCGAGTATTCCGTATTCTTTACCTCCCCTACACAGTCCCTGCTCAAGATAAAGAAATCAATCCTAGAGTATACTTTATGAACATGCGAGTAGAACGAGTAGCCCCTTCCCGCCGGCTGTCTGGCTCTCCATGGGTACACTGCCCCCATTTGCTCCATGAACCCTTTCAGCTCCCTTGCCATTGCTGGGAGCCTACCCGTTCTGGGACATGACCGGTCTAGCCCCGGGTCGAGGACCGTATTAAAATCCCCCCCCCCCCATCATCAACTTGCGTGAGTCTAGGTCGGGGATCTTCCCCAGCACTCTTTTAATAAAGTCAGCGTCGTCCCAGTTCGGAGCATATATGTTCACCAGCACCACTCTCCTCCCCTCCAGCTTGCCCCTTGCCATAAGGAATCTGCCCCCGCCATCTGCGGTTACGCCCTCCGTTTCAAATTGAACCCGCTTATTTATCATAATCGCTACCCCCCTGGACTGAGAGTCCAAGCCCACGTGGAAGACCTGGCTGATCCAGCCCTTCCTTAGCCTAGTCTGGTCAGACACTTTCAAATGTGTCTCCAGCAACATAATTACGTCCGCCTTTAGAACCCGCAAGTGCGCGAACACACGTGCCCTTTTAACTGGCCCATTTAGTCCTCTGACATTCCAGGTGATCAGCCTGGTTGGGGGGCACCCCCCCCCCCTCCCCACACCGGTCAGCCAGAACCATTCTTGGGCCCGCCCCCGGCCCTCGCGCCGCGCCGCTCTTGGCTCGTCTCTTGGCCGCCTCCACCCCGACCTCCTCTCCATTACCTACTTCAGACCCCTCCCACGTCAGCAGAATAACTCCCCCCCTCCCCTCCCTTTCCCCCCTAGCAACATCCCCCGATAACCCCACCCCTGCCATCTACTGGCTGTATTCTCCCCCCCACCTGACTCCCTTGACCAGCCAATCTGCTAGCCCGGTGACTCATCGCTCCGGCGACCACTTGTCTCACTCCCATTGTTTCCCCGACCTCATCTCCCCACTCCCCAGCACACCATCCCCCACTCCGACCCACTGGAGCAGTCTCACTAAGATGGGAAAGATCAAACAAGATGTAAACATTAAACAGCAACACGAGGCTGCCCCAGGTACAATACAGTTCCAGCTGTGTACACAGAAAAGTGTTAACCCACGTCCCTTTCTGAGCATTAATAAAATAGCAACACAGTAACACAGTACCCGTATATCACCCACCCGAAACAAACATAAAAACCACAGACATAAAAACCCCCCAACCAACATCTTTAATCCCCATTGCTTACCAGCCACCTTTATGTTACAATGAAGGCTCCAGCGCACTCAGAGAACACGACGAAAGGTACCAACAACAGCAGAAAAAAGAGATAAGAAAAAAAAAAAGAGCATACGAGAGGGGGACCCCCCCCCCACCCCCCCCCCACCCCCCCCCCACCCCCCCCCCCCCCACCCCCCCCCCACCCCACCCCCCAACCCCGCACACCCAGTAGGCAAAAGCTGCTCGACAATACAACACATGGCACCTTTAAAGCAGCAAACAGTCGACCGTCAGTCCAGGCACAGTAAGCATCCCCCCAAACAATAACTCTCGGACCCTAGCTTGCGTCCGTGGGTCCTTTTTTCGGGACCAGCCCCTGATCCCTCGCGAAGTCCATCGAAGAAAGAAGCAGTGGTGTTGGCCCTGATGCGTGACCCAAAGACGGGCCGGGAAGAGCAGACCAAACTTCAAGTGCTTTTTAAATAACACCTCCTTCACTTGTTTAAAGGCTGCTGGCCGCCTGGCCACCTCCTGGCTTAGGTCCTGGTAAATGCGAAGGACACTGTTATTCCACGTGCTGCTCTTAGCGCTCTTTGCCCACTGCAGCAACCGCTCCTCCTCCACAAACCTGTGGAACCTAATCACCATTGGACGGGGGCCCCCCCCCCCGGACTCACGTCTCGCCTGTACTCTGTGTGCCCCCTCCAGCTCCGGCGGTCGCGGAAAGGCGTCAGCCCCCATCAGCTGCATCAACAGGCCAGCCACGAACGCTATGGCATCTGCTCCCTCAGCCCCCTCCGGGAGGCCGATGATCCTCAGATTTTGTCTGCGGGCTCCATTTTCCAGCTCCTCTACTCTGTCCAGCAGTCTTCTCGGTCTCGCCTTCAACCCATCAACCTCTAGCGCAGCAATCGTCTGCGCGTCCACCTGCTCCTCCACCGCCTCCCCCAGCTCCTTAACTTTTTCGTCCTGGGTACCCAGTCTCTGGTTCAGCTGATCCACTGCCTTCTGAAGTGGGTCCAAGTTATCCTGCTTCAATGATTCAAAACTGCTCTTTATCACCTGCAGCATGTTTTCCAGCGCATGCTGGATCGCCGGGTCCGAGGTCCGTAGGTCCGCCATCTTTGCTCCCGGGTCAGCTTCCCCTGCACCTTGCCTTTGTCCCTTCCTCTCCCATTTTCACTGCTTTCTGCTCTCCCGCGGTTCCATGCAGCTCTGCCCGTTCCTCAGCACCTCCGTGGCCGTCTTGCCAGCGCTCCGCAGTCCCGCAAAACCGGGGAACCAGGCCCTCAAATCCCGCCGGAGTGAGAGCCCCCGAATGTGCGGCTCACTCACTAATCCCCACCACCGGAAGTCGTTGCTCGCTATTATTAACTGCCCCCGACTCTGAACACACATATCAACCAATTTGGAGTTTAGTGCCGAAATCATTGAGGACCCAATTAGGGCCCAAACAAAAACTTGTCTATTTCAAACAGAGGCCCCAACAATTTTCGATTGCCCAGTCGTGGCTAGTCAAGCAATTTTTGACCCAAAGAAGGAGGAGTCAGAAATTAAGGGTGTGATTCATTGAAAACGTTTTGTGTGGTAACGACAAGGAATTGTCGCGAGATTCCCGCCGCTCGGCCTTGCGAGGCCATCACTGCAATTCAACGTTAATTGATCCACTTAAGGAGGCCCCACGGGCTTCACGCAGCAAATCATGGCTCGCCAGCTGATTCACATGGGCCGTGCTCATTAGACCCCCACTAAAAAGGTAGAGCAGCACATAAACTGCTCTAGCACAGCCAACCCCACTCAGTTCGCAGCCATGGCACCGAGACGACCAACCCCACAATTTGGGGATGCAGACCTGGGGAGGCTCCGAGAGGCGATCGAGGCCAGGAGAGATTTTCTGTTCATGCGCAGGCGCAGTGGCTTCCTTCTCCGCGACGTCCCCGACGCAACATGTCGTAGGGCTACAGGGGCCGGTGCGGAGCAAAAGAGGCCCCCAGCCCGAGAAGCCAGCCCGCCGATCGGTAGGCCCCGATCGTGGGCCAGGCCACAGCGGAGGCCCCACCCCCCCGGGGTCCGCCGCCCCCCCCCCCCCCCCCCCCGGGGTCCGCCGCCCCCCCCCCCCAACAGACCACCCCCCGGATGCATGCATGCTGAGGGACCGCCAGGTAAGAGCACACGTGGACGGCACCGGCGGGACTCGGATTTTCTGCGCGGCCGCTCGGCCCATCCCGGGCTGGCGCCGCGCCAGCACCAATGGCACTGATTCTCTGCTCTCCAGAGAATCGGCGGACCGACGTCGCGCGATTCGCGCCCGTCCCGGCAATCCTCCGGCCCGACCTGGGCTGAGAGAATCCCCCCCTAAATTTCTGTTAATTTTATAAATCCTTACTTTACCAGACAGGGGATGAGTGTTTAATAAGAATATATGTCACTAAAGGTCTTAGCACTGGGAAATGACTGCTGTTGGGTCAGACATTGTAACATATGGAATCTTACATGGTTACAGCACAGAAGCAGGCCATTGAGGCCATTTGTCTGTATCGTTTCTCATACTCAGCTACTCCCACTCGCCTGTCATTTCCCTGTAGCACTGCAAATTTTCTCTCTTCAGACAATCAAATCACTCCTTTTTCAGAAAGCCAAGGCTAAATCCACCTTTATCACACTCTGAGCCTCTGCATTCCAGATCCTAATCACTTGCTGTGTAAGAAGGATTACCCTCATGTTACCTTGGGTTCTTCTGACGATCACCTTAAATCAATGTCACCGCCTTCATGACCATTCTGCCTATGGGACAAGTTTCGCCCTGTCTACTATGTCCAGACTCTTCATGGTTTTGAACAGCTCTATCTCTTCTCTAAAGAGAACAGTTCCAGCTTTACCAATCTATTCTGTAACTAAAGTTTCTCATCTCCAGAACAATCCTCATGAATCTATTCTGCACCTTCTCTTCATAACCGTCTTAAAGTACGGTGCGCAGGATTGGACACAATAGGCGGGATTCTCCGACCCCCCCCCCCCCCCCCGCCGGGTCGGACAATCGCCGGGGGCTGGTGTGAATCCCGCCCCCGCCAGTTGCCGAATTCTCCGGCACTGGATATTCGGCGGGGGTGGGAATCGCGCCGCGCCGGTTGGCGGGCCCCCCCCGGCGATTTTCCGGCTTGCGATGGGCTGAAGTCCCGCTGTTGGAATGCCTGTCCCGCTGGCGAGAATCAAACCACCTCTCTTACCGGCGGGACAAGGAGGCGCGGGCGGGCTCCGGGGTCCTGGGGGGGGCGCGGGGCGATCTGGCCCCGGGGGGTGCCCCCACGGTGGCCTGGCCCGCGATCGGGGCCCACCGATCTGCAGGCGGGCCTGTGCCGTGGGGGCACTCTTTTCCTTCCACCTTCGCCATGGTCTCCACTATGGCGGAGGCGGAAGAGACCCCCTCCACTGCACATGCGCGGGGATGCCGTGAGCAGCCGCTGACGCTCCCGCGCATGCGCCGCACGGCAAAGTCATTTCCGCGCCAGCTGGCGGGGCACCAAAGGCCTTTCCCCAAGCTGGCGGGGTGGAAATCAGTCCAGCGCGGGCCTAGCCCCTCAAGGTGAGGGCTCGGCCCCTCAAGATGCGGAGGATTCCGCACCTTTGGGGCGGCGCGATGCCGGACTGATTCGCGCCGTTTTTGGCGCCGGTCGGCGGACATCGCGCCGATTACAGAGAATTCCACCCAATATTCTAGTTGAGGCGGAACCCGTCTTGTATAAAGGTTCACCATAACTTCCTTGCCTTTTTACACTAGGCCTCTATTTACTCCATTACTAACCACTTTCTCAACCTGTCCTGCCATCTTCACTGATTGGTGCATGTGTGCTCTTGCAGGTCCCTCTGCTCCTACAACCCCTTTAGAACTGCACTCTTTATTTTATGTTACCCTTCCACATTCTTCCAACCAAAAGGTGTCGCTTCACACTTTTTTCTCCATTAGAGCTCATCAGAAACGTGTCAGCCCATTCTGCCAGCCACGTCAGATACAGCCTGGCTATATCTATGTCCATTTAATTTTGATATTCCTGTTACAAATCTAAAGTAAGGGGAATGAGAGCAGTTAAAGCCCTTTGTTGGTTATTTTAGATCCCGTGCTTTGGATACCTCCGACGAGAGGATATTCAACTGAGCCAAACTGCATGCTTGAATATGCAAATTTATTCCCCACCCATTGTGGTCCAGATCCAGATTGCGACATCTCACGAGATCCCATTAGATCCCCCGAGGCATGACGAGCCATGTAAATCTTGCGAGAGGCCGTTAGATTGCCCTCTATGTCATTTGTCTAGACACCTGCATCTCATTACTTTTAAAATTGCATCTCATTACACCTTTTGAATGCTGGCTACTGCTGTTGCTAGGCAGATTTCTGCCTATTGCTGGGCAGATCACATCCTATCATGCCTTGTTACATTTGTGTTACTGCTTTTATTCGGCAGATTTATACCTGTTGCCGGGTAGATCCATGACTGCAGTCAATTTTGGCCAAGTCCTGACATTTAAAAAAATGGTTACTCTGAAAGTGAGATGGGGGAGGGGGAAGTGGGGGAGCACTGATCCCTCTGATCCTCACTGGCTCTACCAATGATGATAGAATTATACATAGGCTCTGGATGAAGCTGATTTGCCAAACTGAACTGCCTTTCTGTGACCAAGAAAGTGTAATAAAGAATGAGCCTACAATTTATGCCCATTGCCTTTTTTACCCTCTCTATCACCCATGATTTTCTGTCTGAATTAACAATTCTTTCAAGGCTCTGCAGTGGAACCCAAACCTGGCAGAACGAGATTCATAGTGTTAAAGATGGCTCATCGACAGCTCTACTGGGAGAAGCACCTTACCTTCAATGGCGCCTCCATTAAAAGACCAATGGAGATCAGGGAGTGACTACTTGGGGAAGATTTCCCCAATTTCCTTTTCAATTCACCATCATGTTACCATGGTCACATTTCTGTCTTTGGCCTGCTGCAATTTTCTGACAAAGCCCTATGCAAGCTGGATGATCACCACCTCACCTTCCATTTGGGCACTTTGCAGCCTTCTGGACTCAAAATTGAGTTCAACAACTTCAAACCATGAACTCTGTCATCCATTTGGGGTTTTTGTCTCTTAGTGGCAGCCTGCATCTTGTTCTTGTGTTTTTGCTTTCAAACAGTGCCAATTTATACCTACTTTTTGTTTCCTGTCTGCCAACCAGTCTTTGATCCATCTGAATACATTACCCCCAATCCCATGCGCTTTTAATTTACATGCTAATCTCATGTGACACTTTGTCAAAAGTCCAAATGAACCACATCCACCGCACCCCACCCCCCGTCATCAACTCTACTAGTTACATCTTCGAAGAATTTCAGTAGATTTGTCAAATATGATTTCCCTTTCGGAATCCATGCTAGGTTTGTTTCAAATCACTAGCTTTCAGAGCACTGCTCCTTCAGTGCTCCGAAAGCTAGTGACATCGAAACAAACCTGTTGGACTTTAACCTGGTGTTGTAAGACTTCTTACTGTGTTCACCCCAGTCCAACGCCGGCAACTCCACATCATCTTTTTTTAAATCGCGGGGTTACATTAGCTACCCTCCAATCTGTAGGAACTGTTCCAGAGTCTATTGAATCCAAATAAAAGAATGCGTTTCCGCAAACATCAACTTTTATTTTTTTTAAAGGTTCAGCTGTCCCCTTCCCATCCCTGCATGACTGTCACAAGACAAGTTTGTAATAACAGTAAAGTATTAAGAAGCAAAAGCTAGAGAGGAAATGTTTAACTCCTTCTGTGAGTCCATTTTAGGAAGGGATCATTATTCTTTGATATAGAACTGGACACACACTCCTTTACTGCTTTCTACTGTCTCATGCACATGCATATACTCATCTACTTTTCATTAAAAAAATACACAGAGCATTGAATAGTCCTTCAGAGAAAGCAGAAGATTGGAGGAACAATTAGACAATAAAAATAATACTTATAATAAAGGAAGGCTAACATTTGACAAAGAAAAATATGGAATGATCGGAGGGAACAGATGAACAAAGCCAGATTGTTCGTACCGCTAAATACGTTGATTAATGTTAATCATTCTTTTACATGCATATCACTCAAAACATATTGTAATTTTCCTAAGCAAATACAGTTGTTTATTACGATAATAAATTGACATCAGAACATTTGTTCAGTGGAATTTTGGACCAGCCGCCCCCGCCCCCCGCCCCTGCCGAACGCAGCCTGGCTGCAGCCCATTTATGTCCAAATGACGTCACATACTGATCCCAACACGATACCTGCCTCCAGTACATGCAGTGGCAGTATCTGAGTTGATGTGTCTCTGAGTGACAGGGCCCCTTCATTAGTGTTCTGCTATTACTCTCTCCTCCTCCTGGGGTTCCTATGGCTGCAGGTGTCCGTTCGTGCCTGTCTGGAAGCATAAATCAGAAGAGGGAAGTTTGTGTGAGGGAAGGAGAGTTTTTTTCCTATTCATTCGTCCTTCAATGTTAACTCTGTTTCTCGCCCCACAGATACTACCAAGGCCTACTGAATAGTTCCTGACTTTTTTTCACATTTCCAGCTTTTGTAAGAATGTCAGTGATTATGCAGCATTGTGTTTGGGTGATGTTACAGAACAGCTGGAGTTATGTCGAGGTAGAGGAAGTGATTACCAAGCAGGCAGCGTTAGTGGGTGTTGTGAGGATGGAATAGATGTTAGGCATGAATTGCAAGTGCCAGGGAGTGTTGTTGGGTGCGGTGCCTTGAGCAGCTTGAGAGGTTGGGAGGTGCGTTGGGTGGGAGATGTTATGTGAAGATGCAGGCACTGACCCTGTCCACCCGCATAAGGCCATTAAACTTGCTTTGGCACTGCTTCCAAACTCCGAGAATTGACCTTTCCGGCCACCTTTGCCCTACTCCTCAGGGTGGCCCTTCAGGGCTGCCTCCTGGTCCCCACACAACCACTCTCCTCCTGCCCATGTCTCCCACTAAATCCTCCAGCACCACATCAGTCACTCTGGAACCCTCTCTTTTCTGTGGAGGTCCTTATTCCGTGTTTTACATCCCAGCAATATTATTTAGTGGTGCTTCCTTTTATGTGGGACAGACTGCCTTTAAGAAAATGCAGGCTGAACCATGTGCTCATGCGTAATGCAGTTCAGCCCCACACTGGGTGCAGAGACAACCAGCAGCTTTAACATCCAGTAATCAGGTAAAATAAGGTGAGAGCACCAAGCTCGCGTGCTGTCATCCGAACCAGAAGGCCGGGTCGCAAACCCAATCCCTACACCCCAAAAATCAGGGCAAACGAGCATTTAGCCTTGTGTACTAGGATCTCTTGTTACTTCTTGGACAAGTTTATTTTGCGCAGTGTAACATGCTGCCCCAAAGCAACAGCTGAGTGCAGCACAGCAGGTGTTCACAGGGATGAAAATGAATGTTACCATATTTCAAATCTGAACACAAAATCTTCTCACAATGACACACAAGTCAGAAAGAAATGCAACATAAATTAATGTTGGTGTCTCGCGGCCACAGCAGTTTGTTTTTCAAATTGTTACATAAAACCAATGGCTATGGATTTTCAGGACTGTGTAGCAAATCTTGCTGCTGTAACCACATTAGAGGAGTTATTTCAAACAACAAAGAACAATACTGCACAGGAACAGGCCCTTCGGCCCTCCAAGCCTGTGCCGATCACGTGTCCTATCTAGACCAACCGCCTGCACCCATCTGTTCATGTGTCTATCTAGATAAGTCATAAAGGTCACTAACATATCTGCCTCAACCACCTCACTTGGCAGTGCATTCCAGGCCACCACCACCCTTTGTGTAAAAATACTTCCCCCACATATCTCCACTGAACCTATCCCCCCTCACCTTAAATTTGTGCCCTCTTGTAACTGTTATTTACACCCTGGGAAAAAGCCTGCAACTATTCACCCGATCTATACCTCTAACAATTTTGTAAACTTCTATCAGGTTGCCCCCAACCTCTGTCTTTCTAGGGAGAAGAATCCCAGTTTATTCAATCTTTCCTCATAGCTAAATACCCTCCAAACCAGACAACATCCTGGTAAACCTTTTCTGTACTCTCTCCAAAGCCTCCACATCCTTCTAGTAGTGTGGTGACCAGAATTGGACATAGTATTCCAAATGTGGCCTAACCAACGTTCTATATAACTACGAAAGAGAAAATGCTGGAAAATCTCAGCAGGTCTGGCAGCATCTGTAGGGAGAGAAAAGAGCTAATGTTTCGAGTCCAATGACTCTTTGTCAAAGTTCTATATAACTAACATGATTTGCAAACTTTTATACTCGACACCCGGTCTGATGCTTTCTTTACCACCTTTCCCACCTGTGCTGCCACTTTTAAGGATCTGTGAACCTACACACCCAGATCTCTCTGTGTGTCTATGCTCCTGATGGTTCTGCCACTTATTTATAGCTCCCACCTGAATGGGACCTACCAAAATGCATTACCTCATATTTGTCCGGGTTAAATTCCATCTGCCATTTCTCCACCCAATTTTGTAGCCTATCTATATCCTGCTGTATTCTCTGACAATCTTCATCACTATCCGCAACTCCAGCAATCTTAGTATCATCCGCAAACTTGCTAATCAGACCAGCTACATTTTCTTACAAGTTATTAATATATATTACAAACAGCAGAGGTCCCAGTACTGATCCCTGCAGAACACCACTAGTTACAGATCTCCATTCAGAAAACCACCACTGCTACCCTCTGTACTCTATGACCAAGCCAGTTCTGAATCCATCCAGCTAGTTCCCCCGTGACCCCGTGTGATTTAATCTTTTGCACCAGCCTGACATGAGGGACCTTGTCAAATGCTTTACTAAAGTCCATGTGGACAACATCCACAGCCCTTCCCTCGTCAATCATTTTTGTCACCTCCTTAAAAAACTCAATTAAATTAGTGAGACATGACCTCCCTCGTACAAAACCATGCTGTCCGTCACTAATACGACTATTCACTTTCAAATGTGCATAGATCGTGGGTGGGATTCTCCGAACCGGCCAGATTGGCAGTGCCCCCCCCCCCCCCCGGCAATTCTACGGGCCCCGATGGGCCGAGTGGCGGTCAGTTTCTGGCCAGTCCCACCGGCGTGGATTGGACATAATCCCACACGGCGGGACTGGTCTGGTAGGCCGGCTAGTGCAGTCATCGGGAGGGCGCAGGGGGATCCAGCCCCGGGGGCGGGGGGGGGGGGGGCCACGGTGGCCTGGCCCGCGATCGGGGCCCACCGAGCTGCAGGCGAGCCTGTGCCATGGGAGCATTCCTTCCTTCCGTGTCGGCCTCTGTAGGGCTCTGCCATGGCCAACGCGGAGAAGACACCCCCCCTACGCATGCGGTAGAATACGCCGGCCGGTCTGCGCATGCGCGGAACCACGCCGGCGGTTCTGCGCATGCGCTAACACGCGCCAGCCCTTTGGCGCCGGTTGGCGCGGCGCCAATCCCTCCGCTGCCGGTCTAGCCCCAGAAATGCAGAGGATTCCACAACTTCCGGTCGGCCCGACGCCGAAGTGGTTCACGGTGCTTTTTATGCCGGCGTCAGGCCATTGCGGGGATTCGGGAGAATCTCGCTGCCTATCTCTGGGAATCTTTTCCAACAATTTCACTATCACTGATGTCAAGCTCACTGGCCTATAATTACCCAAGTTATCCTTGAAACCCTTCTTAAATAATGGTACAACATTGGCTGTCCTCCAATCCTCTGGGACCTCATCTGCGGCCAATGAGGAAACAAAGATTTCTGTTCGAGTCACTATGATTTAATCTCATGTCTCAGTAATCTGGGATAGATGCCATCTGGCCCTGGGATTTGTCTACCTTAATGCTTTTTAACACACATAACACTTCCTCATAATAATGACTTGTTCTAAAGTGTTTACATATCCCTCTGAGACACCACCAATGAATGTGTTCCTCTCCTTTGTGAATACCGATGCAGAGCATTCATTAAGGATCTCACACACTTCTTTTTTTTTTTAATAATCTGTATTGTCACAAGCAGGCTTACATTGGAATGAAGATACTGTGAAAAGCCCCTGGGTGCCACATTCCGGCACCTGTTCAGGTACACAGAGGGAGAATTGAGAATGTCCAAATTACCTAACAGGGACTGTGGGAGGAAACCCACGCAGCCACAGGGAGAACGTGTAAACTCCGCACAGACAAATCAAACCTTTTTTTAGCCACGTGTTCAGCTGCACTCTCTCCCTGTTCCTAGCCTCGCTTGCACATGGCACAGGGGGTAATCCTGATATTACTACCCTCGGGGTCCTGCTTTTTAATCTTCTTCCTAACTCCCTAAATTGCCGTTGCAGGACCTCGCTACTCTTTCTACCTATGCCATTCGTGCCTGTGTGGACAATGACCTCTGTCGGATTTCCCTCCCGTTTTAGGATGCTTTGCACCCGCTCAGAAACATCCAAGACCCTGGCACCAGGGAGACAAACTACCATCCTGGAGTCCCTTTCACGGTCACAGAAGCACCTATCTGTGCCCCTGACTATTGAATCCCCTACCACTATTGCTTTGCTACGCTTTGTAGTCCCCGTCTGTGCGGCAGGGCTAGTCGTGGTACCTTCGCTCTGGCCACTGCTGCTGCTGTTCCCTGATGGACCTGCCCCCTCATCAGTATCCAAAATGGCATATGTGTTAGATAGGGGGACAGCCATAGGTGACCCCTGCATTGTCTGCCTACCCCGTCTGGCGGTCACCCTTCTATCTTCCTGTACTTTGGCTGTGACCACATCGCTGTAGCTATTATCTAAACAATTTCAGCTAATTGTGTGCTCCTCAGTGCTTCCAGCTGCTGCTCTAACCGATCCATGCGTTCAGTGAGCTTCTGAAACTGAATGCACTTCCCTCAGATGCAGTCCTCAGGGATACTCAAGTGTCCATGGTGCCCCACATCCTGCAGGATTAGCACACAACCCCGCCAATTGACCTCTCTCTCCCTCTATTGGTTGTTAGGTCCATCAGCTTACTATTGATATGTTTAACACAGGTGGAAGAAGAATTTCCATTCACAGGCAAAGAAGGGGAGTTATTTGAAATATTCACCACCAAGCCAGGGATCAACCCTGGTTCAATGAAGAGTGCAGGAGGGCATGCCAGGAACAGCACCAGGCAATCCTAAAAATGAGGTGTCAATTTGGTGAAGCTATAATAGGACTATTTGCATGCCAAACAGCAGAAGCTGCAAGTAAAACAGAGATAAGCAGTTCTAAAACCAACGGATCAGATCTAAGCCCTGCAGTCCTGCCACATCCATTCGTGAAATATAGTGAACAATGAAACAGCTCAGTGGAGGAGGATGCTCCACAAATATTCACAATCCTAATGATGAAGGAGCCCAGCACATCAGTGCAAAAGATAAGGCTGAAGCATTCACAACAATCTTCAGCCAGAAGCACTGAGTAGATGATCCATCTCAGTCTCCTCCAGAGGTCCCCAACATCATAGATGTAAGTCGTCAAACAATTAGATTTACTCCACATGATATCGAGGAGCGGTTGACAGTACTGGATACTGCAAAGGCTATGGGCAATATTCCGGCAATAGTGTGATGATTGGATGATTTTATGAAAATTGAATTATGAATGTATTGGGCAATTTAAGGGTTAAAAGCCTGGGAATAGAAAGTGTTTGACTGCAATGATCATGTTTTCTCCCCCAGTAATTCTGCTCTACAGGGCCTGGGTGGTTTTAGCAGCCAGCAGGCAAAATTGACGAAGGAATGTGTTTTTCAGTCTGGATTAATGCATCGTGGTTTCCTTTGTGAAGTCCCTGGAAATTTTTTGTTTTTAGTTGGGGAGATGCAGCCATTGCTGAGTGGGGACAAGGAAGGCAGAGAGATATTTTGAGAAGCTGTGGAGAGATAGAGAGAGAGATTTTGCCGAACGCTTTTAGAAGTAAAGTCTGATGTGGCAACTCTTGTTTTGACCACAGGAAAAAGCAGTTTACTTTCCCAGTAAAATAGTTTTAAAATGAAGTAATAAGATTTTAAAATGGAACAGTCGTGTCTGAAGATCAGGAACAGGCTGAAACAACCCAGCTGAAGCAGCCATTTGAAGATATTCAGCCAGAATCTGAAGGGGTTCCAACAAGAGCCAGAATAGGGGGTGAAATTCTCCGTTATCGGCGCAAAAAACGGTGCAAATCCGACCTGCGTCACGCCGCAAAAATCGTCGCGAAGTCTCCGGCCCGAAATGGGCTAGCAGCGAAGTGACGGGATCCGCGCTTGCTCACGTGGTTCACGCCGTGCAGCGTTATACACGCCGCACGGTGTGACGGCTCATAAGGACGCGCTGCTCCCCCCCACCCGACCGGAACACCCGACCGCAACACCCGACTGGATGGCTGGCCGCCGCTCAGCCCCGAGGTTCCAGTCACGGGATGTGGAGGCGCTCCTGGACGCAGTGGAGCAGAGGAGGGAGGCCCTGTATCCTGGGCACGGCCGCAGAGTTGCCCCACGCCACAGCCGGCATCTATGGAGGGAGGTGGCAGAGGCCGTCACCGCTGTGGCCCTGACACCACGGACAGGCACCCAGTGCCACAAGAAGGTGAACGACCTTGTCAGAGCAGGCAGGGTGAGCCTCCCCCCCCCCGCCCGATATCCATATCCCCCATATCCCCATATCTCTTTGTAGTATATATAAATGATTTGGAGGAAAATGTAACTGGTCTGATTAGTAAGTTTGCAGACGACACAAAGGTTGGTGGAATTGCGGATAGCGATGAGGACTGTCTGAGGATACAGCAGGATTTAGATTGTCTGGAGACTTGGGTGGAGAGATGGCAGATGGAGTTTAACCTGGACAAATGTGAGGTAATGCATTTTGGAAGGGCTAATGCAGGTAGGGAATATACAGTGAATGGTAGAACCCTCAAGAGTATTGAAAGTCAAAGAGATCTAGGAGTACAGGTCCACAGATCACTGAAAGGGGCTACACAGGTGGAGAAGGTAGTCAAGAAGGCATACGGCATGCTTGCCTTCATTGGCCGGGGCATTGAGTATAAGAATTTTCAAGTCATGTTGCAGCTGTATAGAACCTTAGTTAGGCCACACTTGGAGTATAGTGTTCAATTCTGGTCGCCACACTACCAGAAGGATGTGGAGGCTTTAGAGAGGGTGCAGAAGAGATTTACCAGAATGTTGCCTGGTATGGAGGGCATAAGCTATGAGGAGCGATTGAATAAACTCGGTTTGTTCTCACTGGAACGAAGGAGGTTGAGGGGCGACCTGATAGAGGTATACAAAATTATGAGGGGCATAGACAGAGTGGATAGTCAGAGGCTTTTCCCCAGGGTAGAGGGGTCAATTACTAGGGGGCATAGGTTTAAGGTGAGAGGGGCAAAGTTTAGAGTAGATGTACGAGGCAAGTTTTTTACGCAGAGGGTAGTGGGTGCCTGGAACTCACTACCGGAGGAGGTAGTGGAGGCAGGGACGATAGGGACATTTAAGGGGCATCTTGACAAATATATGAATAGGATGGGAATAGAAGGATACGGACCCAGGAAGTGTAGAAGATTGTAGTTTAGTCGGGCAGTATGGTCGGCACGGGCTTGGAGGGCCGAAGGGCCTGTTCCTGTGCTGTACTTTTCTTTGTTCTTTGTTCTTTGTTCTTATCCCCCCTCCCCCATATCCCCCCTCCCCCATACCCCCATATCACCCCCTCCCACATATCCCCCCTCCCCCATATCCCCCATGTCCCCCTCCCCCATATCCCCCCTCCCCCATATCCCCCATATCCCCCCTCCCCCATATCCCCATCCCATATCCCCCATATCCCCCTCCCCCATATCCCCCCTCCCCCATATCCCCATATCCCCCCTCCCCACATCCCACCTCCCCATATCCCCCCTCCCCATATCCCCCCTCCCCATATTCCCCTCCCCCATATTCCCCTCCCCATATCCCCCTCCCCATATCCCCCTCCCCCATATCCCCCATATCCCCCTCCCCATATCCCCCTCCCCATAGCACCCCTCCCCCATATCCCCCCTCCCCCATATCCCCCTCCCCCATATCACCCCTCCCCACATCCCCCCTCCCCCATATCCCCCCTCCCCATATCCCCCCTCCCCCATATCCCCCCTCCCCCATATCCCCCCTCCCCATATCCCCCTCCCCATATCCCCCTCCCCATTTCCCCCCCCCCATTTCCCCCCTCCCCATATCCCCCATATCCCCCCTCCCCATATCCCCCCTCCCCCATATCGCCCCTCCCCCATATCCCCCCTCCCCCATATCCCCGATATCCCCCCTCCCCCATATCCCCCCTCCCCCATATCCACCTTCCGCCATTTCCCCAAGTGAATCCAGCCCTAACCTTAACCTCTGCATACACGCGCAACCGATGGCGTGCATTCATATACCTGTCTAAAACTGTTGCCTTTTACCCCTGCCACCCCCCCCTCCCCCCCGCCACAGGAGAAACGCGCACACAACACCAAGGAGCATGTGAGGTCTGAAGGAGGCCCGCTGATGAGAGGCCACTGACCGTACACGAGGAAAGGGCCCTGGAACTGGCTGGCGGACCTGAGGACCGGGAGGTTGCTGATGCAGAGGTCGGGGGCGTACTAGCAAGTGAGCCACCAACAGCCCGTCCCCATATCCCCCCTCCCCTATATCCCTCTCCCCCATATCACCTGATCACTGCCTGCGTGTCTAACCATGCATGCTTCATTGTGTATCGCAGGAGCAAACGTCGAGGCACCCATCCCCGCAGATGCAGACCGCCCGCAGGATGCCCCTCGGAGGCCACGGGAGACGGAGAGACCTGGAGCAACAGGGAGACGACGCCCCCGTCACGTGCGGGTGCGACGACGCAGGCGTGTGCCACCCAGCGATGAGAGGGGCAGCCACAGGCCCCCGTCACAGCCGAGCCAGGACACTACTACCCAGGACACCACTACCCAGGACACCACTACCCAGGACACCCCTACCCAGGACACCCCTACCCGGGACAGCACGACCCAGGAAGACGAAATACCGGACAGTGACACAGAGTGGATGGGTGGAGACGAACCCCCACCACAAAGTGCCATGGACACAGAGTGGGACGAAGAGCACGACACAACGCCACTGCTGTCACCAACACCCTCCACCATCGCAGAAACACTCACCTCGGTTGGGCACTTTAGTGATGAGGCGTCTGGTAGACTCACTGTTGCGCACAACACAGCCGTCCCGGTACAGCAGGTGGAGGTAGGAGCCGCAGGGGGGCCGGGCAGTCGGAGGGCAGCCCAGCCCAAGCGGACATCTGCCGCCCAGATGTATCCCGGGTTCCTGGAGTTACCACACCCACCCATAGATCCGATGCAACCACCGACCCGGAGACGAGCGAAGAGGGTGACGGCCGGCTTGCGGCGGCTTCTGTCGCAGGTGGAGGAGTCCACCCGCGTCCAGGAGCTGGGAGTGGTGCCGGTCATACGTGCCACCCAGGCCGACACCGCACGGGTGGCGTCCGCGGTGGAGGCAATGGGTGCGACGGTGTCAGACATGGGGAACGGTTTGCGAGGCCTGGGGCTTTCCGTGCAGGCGGCGTCTGTGGCCCAGGACATGGCTGCCCTCTCACAGGAGGCCATGAGCCAGTGCCAGCGCCAGATTGCAGAGGCGCTCAACGCCATGGCCCAGTCTCAGCAGGCCATGGCCCAGTCTCAGCAGGCCATAGCCCTGTCTCAGCAGGCCATAGCCCAGTCTCAGCAGGCCATGGCCCAGTCTCAGCAGGCACGGACCCCCCATCCTCCTCCCCGGCACGGACCCCATCCTCCTCCCCGGCACGGACCCCCCCCATCCTCCTCCCCGGCACGGGCCCCCCATCCTTCTCCCCGGCACGGGCCCCCCATCTTCCTCCCCGGCACGGGCCCCCCATCCTCCTCCCCGGCACGGGCCCCCCATCCTCCTCCCCGGCACGGACCCCCCCATCCTCCTCCCCGGCACGGACCCCCCATCCCCCACCCCGGCACTGACCCCCCTCCCGGCACTCCCCCGGAGCCCAGCCCACTCTAACCACCCGCCCCACCGCACACACACACACACAACCCTAGACACACCTCTCCCCACACATTCAGACTGCGGCCACGCCATTGCCTGCCCAGAGCCAACCCCCTAGGCCCTCACCCACCTCCACGCTGGTCGGCGTGAACCTGGAGCACAGGTTGACGCCGATTAAAAGGAGGTTTGATTTACATCGACGTGAACGGTCATCACGTCGACGGGACTTCGGCCCATCCGGACGGGAGAATATCGGCAGGCCCAAAATCGGCTGCCTTGCGCCCACCCGTGCCATTCTCCGACGTCTGCGGCGCCATTAACGCCCCGCCGACTTTTCTCCCTTCGGAGACTTCGGCAGCCGGCGGGGGCGGGATTCACGGCGGCCAACGGCCATTCTCCAACCCGCTGGGGGGTCGGAGAATGACGCCCAGGTTCTGTAACACAAGTATAACTTTATGCCATGCTGGTTTAAGCAGGATTGGGAGCTGTATGCTTATTTTCTGGCTGTTTAATGCAAAATTGAGTCATAGTGTTAAGGTGCAAGTGTAAGCTGTTCTTTTCTGGTGTGAAGTTAAAAAAGTTTAATATTGCAGTCACAATAAATTTTAGTTTTAAAAATAACAAAGCTCTATTTCTTCATGAAATCACTCCTGGAGTGAATCATTCATTCTGCACCATCTTACAAATAAAATAAAGTATTTGGGTTTTGGCCCAGTACCCTAGCTACTGTTGGGGTCTGGGATCGTAATAATAGTGCTGAAGATTTGTGCTCCAGAACTTGCTGCGTTCTGAGCCACGCTGTTCTAGTACGCCTATAACACGAGCATTTACCCGGCAATGTGGAAAATCCAATGCGGCCAATTACCGCCCCATCAATCTACTCTTGATCATCAGCAAAATGAAGGAAAGGGTTATCATCAGTGCTGTCAAACGGCACGTACTCAGCAATAATCTACTTACAGATGCTCACTTTGGCTTCTGCCAAGGTCACTCAGCTCCTGACCCCATTACAGCCTGGGTTCCAACAAGGACAAAAGAGCTGAATGCCAGAGGTGAGGTGATAGCGACAGCCCTTGACATCAATGCAGCATTTGACCGAGTAGCAAAACTAGCGTCAATGGGAATCGATGGAAAACATAGATTCATACCTGGCTCAAAGGAAGATAGTTGTGGTAGTTGGAGTCAATCATCTCAGCTCCAAGACATCATTGCAGGAGTTCCTCCGGGTAGTATCCTGGGCCCAACCATCTTCAGCTGCTTCATCAATGACTGCCTTCTATCATAAGATCAGAATTGGTGATGTTCACTAATGACTGTACAATGTTCAGCAATATGCGTGACTCCTCAGATAATGAAGCAGTTCATGTCCAAATGCAGCAAGACCCGGACAATATCCAGGCTTGGGCTGACAAGTGGCAATAACATTTGTGTCACACAAGTAGCAGGCAATGACCATCTCCAACAAGAGAGGACCTAACCATCGCCCCTTGACATTCAATGACATTATTATTGAATCAACCACTTTCAAAATCCTGGGGGTTACCATTGACCACCAACTGAAGTAGATTAGTCATATAATCCAACAACGCTCAAGAAGCTTGACACTATCCAGGACAAAGTAGCCCACTTGATAGCTTCCACAAACATTCAATCTCTAAATCACTGACGAACAGTGGCAGCCGTGTGTATCATCTACAAGATGCACTGCAGTAACTCAACATGGTACATGTGGCAGCATCTTCCAAACCCACGACCATGACCATCTAGAAGGACAAGAGCAGCAGATACCTGGGAACACCAGTACCTGGCTTCTCCTCCAAGTCATTCACCATCCTGACTTAGGAATATACAGCCATCCTTCACTGCCACTGGGTCAACATCCCAGAGCTCCCTCCCTAACAGCACTGTGGGTGTACCTACACCTCGAGGACCGCAGAGGTTCAAGAAGGCAGCTCACCACCACCTTCTGAAGGGCAACGAGGGATGGTCAATAAATGCTGGCCTAACCAGCGATGCCCATATCCTGTAAATTAATAAAAAAGACAACCATTTAGCTTACAGAATTAAAGTGATGTCAATGTTTTTTATTTACAGCATTTGAAATGGTTGAATGTAACAAAATCAAACAGTTTGATTTGGTCTGTTGATGAATTACATGATGATACAACATTAATAATGCGGATGTCATTCACAGACTGGAGATGAAAGCTGGGTGAAAGTAGGGTTAGGAGTAAGCAGATGGAGTCGTTCAATCCAGCATAAATAGATTACAGGCAATTACATCCAAGTTCTTTTCTTCAATATCTCCTGTAATTAATCAAGTTATTTGCGGAAAAGGTTCTTTAGCAACCTTCTCTAAGGTTCCCTTAATGTTGAAGTTATCTTGTTTGTCTTCTCATTTTTTAAAACACTCATTTTTTAAAATTGTGACTCAGTATCCGAGGTGACCTAACATATTCGTAGACAAAGACCTTAGTATCTAGATTCACAATTCTCAACCGAAATGTAGCTGACTTACAATAATTCAAACACTGCTAAAAGCAGTAAATATGCAGATAAGGGATTCAAGTCAGGATCTTCCTAAACCAGCCAGACAGCCGACGAGCGGTTTTGAGATTGATGCTAAATGCCAGATACAGAAGTATATTTAATACTTTATTAATGACATGTGAGAGCTTTTAGCATCATATTTAACTATGCACTGGTTGACATTTTTCGATGATAGGCATGAATAAACAAAAGCTTTTGGAGGGTCGTTATTCAAACCACCATAACAAGATGACATGAGTTCCACATGGGAACTAGAGCTATCAAATTTCATTTTTCTCCCATGCCCTTGAATATCTTAAATGTAAATTTTATTGAATGCCCTGCTAAATATTTTGATTGATTCAACTTCAGTATCTACTTAGGCTAGTGCTGCAGAGTTCTTTGCATTTTATCCTATCTACCCTCTCAAACCCTTGAGATTCTTCCACCCTTACCTTTATTTCCTATTTCAGGTAATGCGACCCTAGTTTTGTCAAGTCTTGCATTGTGATGATTATTCCTTTTACATGCTACCACATTTTCTATGTCGTCAGTAGCACTGCTACCTCACGGTGCTGAGGACCCAGGTTCGATCCCGTACTTGGGTCACTGTCCGTGTGGAGTTTGCACATTCTC
Source organism: Scyliorhinus torazame (assembly GCF_047496885.1). Taxonomy (NCBI): domain Eukaryota; kingdom Metazoa; phylum Chordata; class Chondrichthyes; order Carcharhiniformes; family Scyliorhinidae; genus Scyliorhinus; species Scyliorhinus torazame. The sequence continues at coordinate 67,119,366 of NC_092707.1, forward strand.
CCCGTGTCTGCGTGGGTTTCACCCCCACAAACCAAAGATGCGCAGGTTAGGTGGATTGGCCAAACTAAATTGCCCTTAATTGGAAAAAAAAATAACTGGGTACTCTAAATTTATAGAAGAAAAAGGTTTTCCACAATGGCTTTCCCAAAACTGCATTTGGTACTCCGACTGTGAACTAACCATCATCCTAGGTAGGTTTATCACCTCCTTGCTCTTATTTTAATGCAACCATGTTTAAAATTCTGAATGTGAGTTGGTGTCAGCTTTTTTTCCCCGCCTGCACTCCAGCTTTTAAATGTTTATTTTCGGTTCTTTGGCAGGATTTTCCAGCACGCCCACCCCCCCCCCCCCCACGCGGAGTGTTTTCCGGCAACGGAAGAAGTTCACCATTGTCTGCTGTCGGGATATTTTAGTCCCGCCAAAGTCTACAGCATTTTAAGGGACTCTCGCTTTCCACCACTGAGGAACCCACCATGGAGTTTCGTCTTCGGATGGATTGGAAGATCCCACTGACAGGAAAGGCTGACAAGTCCCACCCATTGAATATATTCAAGACAGAGATTAATAGATTTCTGGATATGAAAGATATAAAGGGTTATGGGGATAGCGGGGGGAAATGGCATTAAAAGTGTCATGATATTCAAACACACACATCATGATAGACACACCAACAGACAAATCAGAACACACACCACCACAACCAATCACAGAAAGATATAAAAGCACAAACACGAGACCTGGTGGTCAGTATTAGCTGGAGAGGAGGACCAGGACAGACCTGCTACACGACACACTCAGGGAGACAGCACGTGCAGAGTATCCAGAACGAACTGTATTATAAGAGTTAAAATAAAATAGAGTTGTACCACATACAACTGTGTTGGCTCATCTGTGCACCAGAGCACCCAACACCACATGGTACAGGAGTGGATCGATACCTGCCGGCATACCTCAGTGTACACAGACAACCAGCAGTGCCCAGGCAAAATGATAGAGCTCCCGGTTCCGCAGCCACTCCAGTGCTACGGCGATCTCCGCGAAAACTGGCGGTGATTCCGGCAAGTGTTCGAATTGTTCCTGGTGGCAGCTGAACTCCAAGACCTGGATGATAGCGAAAAAATTGAATTTCTCCTCACCATCGCCGGTGCAAGGGCAAGAGAAATATTCACAAGGTTCAGGTTCTTCAGGAGGCAGCAAAGGTACGATTACCAGGCAGTCCTGGACAAATTCTCCAAGTACTGTGAAGAAAACGCAATCCAATCGGCAAGTAAAGGTAAGAAAAGCGGCAGTACTCACCTCGTGGCTGGGATCCCGGAGCCCGAATTCCCAGAGGCCGAAATCCCGGGCCTGAGAGAGGGCTGGGTCGAGGTCGGCGGCCATCTTGCTATAGGTATCACGCTTGCACAGTTGCGCGAGCAGTGCGCAGAACCGGAAGTTTCGTTTGCGCATGCGCGAGATGCTGCGCATGCGCAGTCAAGAAAACGGCCATCGGTCAAGGAACAGCGATCTGAGCATGCGCAGTCGCTTCCTACGTGCTACATACCGAGCGTCAGGATGTCAGAGGCCCCAGACCGCACCAATTTAAAGGGGAAACGTCCCAAATCCAATTTAAAAGGGAAACGTCCCAAATCAAAAAAACAAAAATCTGTTAAAGCTGTAAAACAACCTTCCCTCACCTGGAATGACAGCACATTGCCGCAAATTGACCCAGGAGATGAATTTGACCTCCGAAGAACCCTCCGACAAGCAGTTACCTACGCACAAGCCGATGATTCCGACCTCGAATACTTCGATGACGATCTTTACAGTGTTTCCGGACCTCGCGAGCCCAATGATAGCTCCGTGGTCCTATACGACTATGACTCGGACGAACCTTTCGTGTTGCACATTGGCGGCCCCCACATTGAATCCGACGCAGATGCGGATTCATTTTTCGGATTTGAGGATCTTCAATCCAGCAGATATGACGTCCCAACTTATCAGTACCAGATGATGCTGCAGCCTGACATTAACAGACAGGGAGCGCTGCAAGCACACGGAGAGCGCCCTGCTGCCACACAGAGCGTGGTCCACGTCCCGCTCAACGTTCCCGACTCTATGAAAGAAGACATGCAAGACTCCAGAGCGCAGTCCTCGCATGAACCAGAAGTGACTCCAGTGTCACAAGCCTCCACAGCAAGCTCATGGACAGACTCCACAATTGCAGAAACGCAAGACTCCAGAGCGCAGTCCTTGCACGAACAAGAAGTGACTCCAGTGTCACAAGCCTCCACAGAGAGCTCGTGGACAGCCTCCACGATAGAAGCAACGCAAGACTCCAGAGCGCAGTCCTTGCATGAACAAGAAGTGACTCCAGAGTCACAAGCCTCCACAGGGAGCTCGTGGACAGCCTCCACAATAGAAGCAACGCAAGACTCCAGAGCGCAGTCATTGCACGAACAAGAAGTGACTCCAGTGTCACAAGCCTCCACAGAGAGCTCGTGGACAGCCTCCACGATAGAAGCAACGCAAGACTCCAATGTGCGGTCCTTGCAGGAACAAGACCATGAGGGTCTAGCAACCTCTCCTGACCAACCAGCGGCAGACGATGCAAGTCTGCCATGCTCATGTGAACAGCAAGAAGGCTATAACAGCCTACCATGCTCCACTACACAGCAGCATGACCATGACGGTCTCTCATGCTACAATGAAGGGCACAGCGCTGAAGACTGTTCAAGCCCAACTGAAGACAAGCCAATGGTATCGCCTCTTCCAAGCCCAAAGAAAAAAGGTTTATGCGCTGACCTTCAGGATCATTATAGCCGAACAGAGATTCATAATGCTGCACGGTCACAGAAGGATGCTGAGGATTTGCTAAAGAAATTAATTGAATGTTTAACTTGCAAGGAGCAGACTGAGAATTGCCAGTGTTTTAGTACGGATCGAAAAAATGGACAAGACATTGATCCTCAGGTAATGGAAATAACACAACCTGAATCATATCTACAGCAGGGACAAATGTCTCCCTTCAACACAACGCCGCAAAGTCCCAACTTCGGAGACCAGCAGTTAGTCAGTAATGACTCTTCAAACCTTGCGGGGAACATTAATTGCATTGAACCTATACACACTCCACTGATAAATGAGCAGAACATTGGAGCAAGAATCCTGAGGACACCGACATCGAGTAGCCAGATAACGAATTTAAAACCCGCAGCAGTTTCAAGTGAACCAAGTGTGTTTTCCACTAATGGTGAAGATGCAGATAAGGTCGACCCGATTATCCATTGTACCACACTAACCCCAGTGATTAAGCAGTTATGTATGGGGAGTATAATGTGGGCAATTGAGAACAGTAAAAGAGAGACTGTGACCATGCCAGTCCCAGCAAAATCAGACCCAGAGACCATGAAGGCATGTACATTAGACAAAGATACATATGAGGTATCTGAGAAGAAAAGTGAAATGGAATGTTCTTTGGAAAATAGTACAATGTCGATAGAAACATTGGATCCTATATTCGAGACCATACATATGGGAGAATTTGGGGGTAATAAACAAGGTTCTGCAATGTCTGGGGGAAGATTTTAAATTCCAAAGAAGAAAAGCCCAAATGAAGGACAACGGCAAGACAATGACAGTCCACCGACATGGTGTGCACCACCAGATGAAAACTCTGACAATTTACCCAACCCTAGTGAACAGCAAGTTGCTAATGAGGATCTATCCACGGGATGTGAGACGAGTGATGACAGCATCCCACTTCCCATGCAAAAGGTGCAAGGTGACAGACCTCGCCTAGTGCGTACCGAGACACTCGACGATCACGGTGGGACCACTGACGACTGCGGTGGCGGCGCACCGCTTCCACCCTCGATGGCTCGAGCCTCTCCACTGGTTGGTGCATTCCTGCATGTTCCGACTCCAGAAGTGCAGCTTCAGGGAATCTCGGCTGCCTCCAGTGAACCTGTTGGGACTCCGGACGGGGAGCATCGACGGAAGGCAGACCGGACTCCAGATGGGGAGCAGCCAAACGCCGACTCTGATTCGCGCACGCCAGACCTTGCTCCGGACGGGCGGTGTCGCGGCCTCGGTGATGGCACGCTCAGGGTGACGGCGGATGCCACGGCGACAGGGAATGGATCGCGTGGCAGTCCCACTGGGTCGGCAGTGGCGACCAGCACCGGCGGTCCAAGACGGACACACCAATTCGCGCCATCGCCAGACGTTGATGCGAGCAACAATTCTCTCTCCAAGGCGACATGCTTCGACGTTTCTCTGCGGAGTCGCCCTTCTGGCACAGCAGGTGGCCGGAACCAGCGTGCACGGTCTCGGCCAACTTCCACATCTGGCACAGTCATCGCCTTGCATGATATTAGTGATGGTGCTACTTCGATGGCAACGACCCATCGGCTACAAGATGCCGTCCACCACAAACATAAAAAGTAAAAAGACTCCACCTTGTTCGTGGCATGCAGGGCGGATGGATTGGTGCGTAGGCGCAATCAGCGAGCTTTGCGCCGCCTTCCACGCTCGCAACTGAACCGTACGCACACGCCGGATCCTCCACTGGTTCCCAAGGATGACTTCGTGGAGATGCCACGGATCATGCCCCTTCCATCGCCACCAGAACCAAACCACAGCCAAGGCAACACTAACAAAGGTGTTGAATGTTATATTTGCACGAATGAAAAACCAAGCACTGCACGAAGTACAACAAATGGAAAAGTAGAGACTTCGGCAACAGCATCACCTCCAACAGTCCAAGGTGAACCAGTGTGAACCCAAATCTCCACAGCTGAACCGGCTTGAGGACCAGCCTATTCTTGAGGCGGTCACCCATTAGACTGGACTTATAACGCTGTTCATACGTTCAAAAAGTCAAACACTTCTGTATTATAACCTGTTGTTGTTTATCGTTCCAGATATTGTCTGACCGGACCACTGTTCAAGTTGGTTTTTTTTTTCTCGCATTCATGTTTTGTTATGGTACAACCTTGTTAGTGTGACGCACCCGACATCGCCCCATGTAAATAGTTACGTCATATACACACGCTGTACACAACACACGCACACACTCTTAGATGCACTCACGACACGATTATATTCATAACCACGTAGGCACATATCTTTGTAAAAAGGGGGGATGTCATGATATTCAAACACACACATCATGATAGACACACCAACAGACAAATCAGAACACACACCACCACAACCAATCACAGAAAGATATAAAAGCACAAACACGAGACCTGGTGGTCAGTATTAGCTGGAGAGGAGGACCAGGACAGACCTGCTACACGACACACTCAGGGAGACAGCACGTGCAGAGTATCCAGAATGAACTGTATTATAAGAGTTAAAATAAAATAGAGTTGTACCACATATAACTGTGTTGGCTCATCTGTGCGCCAGAGCACCCAACACCACAAAAAGTAGAGCATCAGCCATGATCTTATTGAATGACTCAAGTGGACAAATGGCCAATCCTGTTGTATGTTCCTATTTAAACGTCACAGCTGAGTCTTCGCTCTCCTGAGAAATTTGCTGCTTAGATTACATTTCCATTCGCTGTTCTTTTTCTCAATACACACTGATGAATATAACAATTTAAATGTGACGAACGGAGGCAAACCTTCCCTCATGGTGCAGTTTCTCCATGTCATTTAGTTAACATATTAACACTTCTGTCTTTGCTAGACCTGTCACAGTCCTAAATCAATCTACGCTGGTTACAAAGGGGTGATGCAATCAGTGATTGAGGAAGGAAGTCAGAGTCATTTGTAGAACCAGATATTGCCAAACAGGGTGGAAATCTGAAAGGTGAAGGAGCAACCCAAGAACGACATGAGGGAAGGAGCACAAGACAGAAGCAGATGGCAGCGCTAAAATGAATCGGGCAAGGTAGAATAATTAGGTTACCAAAAGTGAAAAGGTTTTTGAAGTTGTATGAGATCATCAAGTATTTAAAAGAGACAATATAAAGCATTGATGAAACACCAGTTAGAGATTATTAAATATAGAGAGACCCGGGCATTGCAAAGCGTTTAGTGCAGGTTAATAGGAATGGTGATAAATAAACTGTGAAAGGAGGTTTGGGGAGATCCAACTTGAATGGAGCAATCCAAAAAGGAAGAGAAAGGTAAGCAGAACAATTATAGATCAGTTAACCCATATTAATTGCAGGCAAATTCCTCGAATTTATAATTCAAGATATCATTTAGCAAACATTTATAAATATGAGGGATAAGCAAAAATTTGTCAGCATAGATTTGTAAAAGCCAAATTTTATTTCACAAATGTGACTGGACTTTTTTTTTGGTTATAAATTTAGCATACCCAATTCATTTTTTCCAATTAAGGGGCAATGTAACGTGGCCAATCCACCTGCCCTGCAGTTTGTGGGGAAGAAACCCACGCAAACACGGGGAGAATTGCAAACTCCACACAGACACTGACACAGAGCCGGGATCAAGCCTGGGACCTCGGCGCCGTGAGGCAGCAGTGCTACCCATTGTGCCACCGTGCTGCCCAACTGGACATTTTTGAAGCAAATGATTGTATAAAGTCCAAGCAGTGGTACGAACGGATTTTCAGAAGGCATTTGGCAATAGGCTTGTTGCAAGTGAAAAACACATAAACTGTAAAAAGAGAAAACATAGCATGTTAGTTAGGCTGGAAAAATAGATAACGTTATTGAGCGCTGCTTGAATGAAGAAAGATCAGAGAAGATTTTTCCGAGGCGTTAGTACCAAATTCCATTTATGGATGTTGGCACTGGTAGCATAATGTAATTATTTATGGAAGGCAGAAAAAGCAGCATTTGTCAAACAGTGGAGCAGACTGTAAGAGATTTAAAAAGAACACTGGCAGAGGCAGAGGCGATAGAATTTAACTGTGAGACATGAGACATTTTAGAAGGAAAACAAAGAATGGAAATAAACTCAAGGGACAGGAGTGAACTAAAAACCAAGAGCTCCACGTATGTAATTACCTGACAATGAGACTCGAGGTAGACAGAGCCATAAAAAAGGCTAATAACATTTTGGATTTAATTAAGAGGGACATATTTTATAAAAGAAAGATCAGATAATAAATTTGAATAAGACAATGGATAGGCCCAGGAATACGAAGTACAGCTTTAAACCTCCCACTACGGAAATGGAATTTAAGCCGGGAAAAGAAATATGGAATCATCAGATAAAACCAGGAACATTATGAGGGCATGTTTAAAATACTGGGATTTTTCCAGTAAAGGTTAAGGGGAGATATTCAAAAGCTCACTTTTCAATTATAAAAGGTCTTGATCAGGTGAAAAGAGAAGGGGTTATTTCATCATTGCGTGGGGAGGCAATGACAAGGGGTCATCGGTTTAAAAGAGGTTAGGAGAGCTTTATTCAAGCAGAGGTGTGTTCAGGCAGAGGATCCTTGGCCTTGTGGAATGGATCTGACAGAGATTGCTATTTTTAAGCAAAAAATGTGCATTTTGAAAAAGCTGAAACAGAGGAAGAGAGAGGTATAGGAAGAATGGTAGGCAAGCTTAAGCTTGCTCTAGAAAGCAGATTTGATGGATCTATAGACCCCTCTCTGTATTGTAATCATCTACAGTATTAAATTCTTCGTAAGCAAACTGAAAAGATCCAGGGACATGCTTATGCAGTAAGGAAATCACAATTGACACTAAGATCCTTTCGTTTGCAAGATTTCTTCAACCCATCCATGTCCATTAGATTAGCAGGGCATCATCTTCGCTGTGTTAATGTTGCAATGTATTTGGAATTATCACAAAACTATTTCTACATCAAAATTAGTTTTGCCAGCTCCCTGAATGGGCTGATCAAGTAAATACCTTGTGAATCGCACAGATGATGATTTAGTTCAAGATCACAGTGATGACATGGTGAAATAGATTGGGCGGGATTCTCCGTTTCAAAAATTTGACACCAGGACTGAGTCGGCGGGCTTCTACAACAACTAAATTGGTGCCTGTTGCAGAGCAATTCAGAATCCATTAATGGGCTAGCACCGGTGCCACAAAGAACATAATCGATTCCAGTGAAAAATGGTGTCCGATTCGCCGGGGTCAGGATTGCCACTCGAAAGGCTGACAAGCTGCAGCCACATATAAGCACAGCACTCCAGACACACACTCATCCCAGCCAACAGAGAGATGGCAGCACAGAGAGCGGGTTTGCAGACACCGAGCTAGAGACCCTGCTGGACGCCGTGGAGCGGCGGGCAACCCTGTTCCTCAGAGCGGGAAGAAGGCTGCCATCCGCCACCATACACTGGGCCTGGGCGCAGGTGGCAGACACTGGGCCTGGGCGCAGGTGGCAGACACTGGGCCTGGGCGCAGGTGGCAGACACTGGGCCTGGGCACAGGTGGCAGAGGCAGTGAGAGCCGTGGCCCCACCACCAGGACCGGAGAGCAGTGCCGGAAAAAGCTGCACAAACTCCTCAGGACAGCCAGGGTGAGTAAGTAGCACTGTGCCCCTGGCACCAAGCCCCGTCCCACACACCCGTAAACACCCCTCCCCCGCCCGGAGGGTGAATGAACCCCAACCACCAACAGTGTGTCTGTCCCCACCCTGCACCAGATGCCAGCATCCATACTGGCCTCCATGGCCGGGAGCCCTGGCCACAAAGGCCACCAGCTGCCCACCCCCTGTCCTGCCAGTGACTCACACTGTGCACAGTCTTCCTCCGCAGAAGAAGGCAGCCCACAACCGCCAAGAGAGAGAATACCGTAGGGGGATCGCTGGACCTAGGGCCCTCAGCGCAGCAGCGGGCACTGTACCCGGTCTCTGGGCCCGGACAGGGCAGTCATCGAGGTGGAGGGCGCATCGGGCAACCAATTGAGACCCCGTTCAGTTGCGGTTTCCCATGACATGCGTGGCACCACCGTACCCGCACAAAGGGAGGTCCCATCAATAATGGAGATGCAGTCTCAGAGCCAGGGACTACATGAGGGGCTGTCAGCAACCATCCAGTCTGCAGGGACAGAGGTGGTGCCGACGATGCATGCCACCCAGGCCAACACTCCACGGCTGACATCTGCAGTGGAGGCCTTGGGGGCAAAGGTATCGGCCATGGGATAGGATGTCCAAGGCCTGGGGCACTCTGTGCGGGCGGTGGCCAAGGCATAGGACAGGGCTGCCCTATCTCAGGCAGCTATGTACCAGAGCCACCTGGACATTGCAGCGGCGCTCCAGAGCTCGGCCCAGTCAGTTATGGCTGAGGGCTTTGTCGGCATTGCCCGGGCGCTGGCTGACCTGAGCCGCCCCCGGAGGGAGGTGGCACAGTCGCTGAGTGATGCGGCACAGGCCCAGAGAGAGGTGGCCCAGTACCTGTGCTCCATGGTTGTGAGCATGGAGACCCTGGTTGAGACGAGAGCGGTCCTTTAGGATTGGCAGCGCCAGGTGGCAGGGCAGCACCCGGAGTTTGCTCCAGTCGCCACCACCCCTGATATGCTGTCTGGGGATCCACCTCGACGTAACGTTAGGATCCATTAGGCCAGAAAGATACACACCAGTTCAGATGGCACGGGTGCAGCACATAGGTTGGCGTTAGGGGCTAGGGCACAAACCATTAAAGCGATATTCACATTTTATTTGTAAAATAAACACCTGGACACAAAAGTTCCAACCTCCCTCAGTCCTCTGTCAGCAGGATGTGAGGGATGGGCTGGGCTGGCTGCAGAGGGGCGCTGGAGGAGAAAGGGGAAGATGGGAGGATGGTGGAGGTGGTCACAGACCAGGGCCCCCAGGTCGGACCCCGCACATCGCCCTGGAACCTCACTCCTCCCCTCCCTCTCACCCAACCACCCCCATCCCCTGCAGCCCAACCCCACCTCCACCACCCAAGGGTTCAGTGAAACCATGTGATGGAATGGCCAGCTTTCATGCAGGGATCACCCAGGTGGATGGCGGAAAGAGTTACCACAGAGTCAGACGTTGTCAAACGACGCAGAGCACCAGAGCTCATTGCAGAGCAGTTTATCCTCCATCCCTCATCCCATGGACCAGACCTGTTATTATTGCCAACCCAGGGCCCCCCACCTGGAGGTAGGAATCCCGGAGGGGATTTCAAGGGTTAGTGGGGCTGATGTAGGACGGGTGGTCATGGGAAGGGGGGGTCGGCTGGGGGTGGGATGGGATGTTCGTGCCATTGGCTAGGCCCCCTAGTCAGTGGATCTGGAGGTGATTAGAGTGTCCCATGCGTGCTGGCCCAGCTACATCCTCCTCATTGGATGAAGCCTGGCAATCATGCCCCTCCTCCAGATGTCGCCCATCTGCTGAGCGATATTGTGGAGGTCTCAACATGCCACAACGACGTGGAAGACTCTGCTAACGATATACTGGAGGGCACCTCCAGAGCGGTCCAGGCACCTGAACCTCATCTTCAGGATGCCAAAGCACTGCTGGATCATACCCCTGGCGGCATGGGTGTCGTTGTAGCGGATCTCCGTGTCGGTCTGTGGCCTCCGGATAGGTGTCATCAGCCACGACCTCAGCGGATAACCTCTGTCCCCAAAGAGCCAACTCCTCACTTGGGGGTGCACCTCGAGGGTGCAAGGAACTGTCAAGTGTGTCAGAATGAATGCGTCGTGCACACTGCCCAGTATCTGGCGCAAATGCGCATGATGTGCAGCTCATGGGTCACACACCAGCTGCACGTTCATCGAGTGGGACCCATTTTGGTTTGTGAAGACCGGCTTGTCATGGGCCGGTGCTTGTAGGGGGACAGGCATCTCGTCGATCACTCCCTGGACCTGGGCATACGGGCAATGGCAGCAAATCCCGTTGCCTAGGCATCCTGGTGGGCTCGGTCCACATTGAATTTGATAGATTGTGCCGAGCAGGCACACATAGCCATTGTTGCAGCACGGATGCACCTGTGCATCGAGCGCTGTGAGATTCCGGACATGTCCCCACTCGAGGGGTTTGAAGGGGTGGAGTTGGGGTGCCACCCCGGCACCACGGCCCATTCCCTTGGTGACCCTCCGCTATTACCCCTGGCTCTGGCAGAAGCCTCTCCTCCCTTGCTGCCCAGTCACGTTTCCTGGTTCCAGCGTCGCTGAACAAAGAATCCCGCCCCTTGAGCTTTGACAGAGAGTCATCCAGACTCAAAACATTCGCTCCCATCTCTCTCAAATGCTGTCAAAGCTGCTGATCCATTATTTTCTGTTTTTGTTGTGGTGAAATATTACTTTATTTTGTTGCATACATTATTAATCATGTGCATTATGCATTAGTCTATATTGTAATAAATTACAAAATAAACCAATGATTAAAGGATGAATATGTTACCTGCATCTAACAAGGAATTTATACCATTTTTGTCTCTATAAAACATGTGCATCACAAGCCATGAGTAAGGCAAAACGCCAGCCTTCCATAAGAAAGCTTCATTTTGCTACATAGAGAGCTGCGATTTATAAAACCTTCGTCAACACTAAACTTCCACTATGATAGAATAACAAGATCAACTAGAAATTACTGTTGTCAATATTAGCAGAAAAATGCCAAAATGCTTTCAGAACATAATCCATTATTCACTCTATTCTTTAACCCTTCAAAAAAAACAAGTTGATGTCAGCATTAACACAATGGATAGAGAAATTATACGAATGAAATTGTCTCTTTCCAATTAATTTTGTTTTGCATACTTGTACAAGGATGCCACTGTGGACACATGTGTTCTAAGGGTTTAGGGACTGAGGATAAAGCACAGCACACTGGATAAGAGACTCTTATAAAGTACTTTACAAGATAAAAAATGGAGAGACTGCCTCCATAATGGCTTACATTTTATTTTGAACTAGAAATTATATTTTATTCATAATCAATAGAGGACCAGGAATGTTACACAAATTATTATTCTCGACAGCTAAACCATATCTTGTGCCTCCGAAGGTACCATCATAGTGATTCCTGAGAAATGGGATGAAGCCAAGGCAAAGGAAGAAAGGGTGATATCATTGACAACATGCAATGCCATTCAATGTAAGCGATGAAAAATAATTATTTTAATGCATTTACTCACAATAAGAGAGAGCACCACAGTAAAGGCAAAAATGTGTAGTTAACTTTGGCACAGTGGTTAGCATTGCTGCCTCACAGCGCCAGACACCCGGGTTCAATTCCGACCTTGGGTAACTGTGTGTGTGTGGAGTTTGCACGCTCTCCACGCATCTGCGTGGGTTTCCTCCGGGTGCTCCGGTTTCCTCCCACGGTCCAAGGATATGCAGGTTAGGTGGACTGGCCATGGTAATTACCTTAATGTCCAAAAAAAGGTGAGGCCAAACGGCCTCCTGCATTGTGGGGATTCTATGATTGGCTCAGATTTTGTGGGAAGCATAATGATGAGACTAGCACGTTATTAAAGTATCGATCAGACATCACCTTCTGGTGTCTGAGGGCAGCACGGTGGCGCAGAGGTTAGCACTGCTGCCTCACGACGCCGAGGTCCCAGGTTCGATCCCGGCTCTGGATCACTGTCCATGTGGAGTTTGCACATTCTCCCCGTGTTTGCGTGGGTTTCGCCCCCACAACCCAAAGATGTGCAGAGTAGGTGGATTGGCCACGTTAAATTGCCCCTTAATTGGATAAAATGAATTGGGGACTCTAAACTTTAAAAAATTACTTGGTGTCTGCACATGCAATTAAATTCAGTAATCAGGAAGTTGCTGCCCAAATTGCCCTTCTCCCCTACAGGCTTTGATATACCAGTGCCTCACCAAATGATTCATCATTCGCATCCCTGCAACAGTGTGAGGTTGTGGTGCTTCCCTACTAACTTCCCTAACAGTGAGGTTTGTCCAATTCAAATGCAAATGAATTATTATCAACTTCTCTGGCACTGAAAATGTTACAAATATGGAGCCTTATTCCTTAATGTTTTAATTATTGCTGGATTTTTAGACAGTAAGATTAGAACTCAGTAAAATTGGTACTCCCACAGGGCCACAGCCTGAGTTCAGTGACACAGCACCCAGAGTATCACTGGTGGTTGTTCCAATGATTGAATTGGTCTGGCTGCCAGACTATCTGAGGACGTTTGACGATCAAGGGCCTTGATTACATGAAGAGTGAAAATTCACAGAAGAGAACAGTCAGCAGATTTAGAATGTGATCCATTTCGTGAGCTCCTTTTGTCGTAGTACATCGCTTGGTGCAAGGAAAAAACTTGCATGCACAGCTGAATATTCAGGTTATGCCATATTAGATGAATGTTTAATGCATGGTGTCCTCAATGCTGCCTTAAAAGACAAAGACGCCGTCGCTACCCTTTCAAGGGATCCTCATGTCTCCCAGCAACCATCCTTCGAGACGGGCTGGAGCCACAATCAGCCTTGGCACTTGTGACTGGCACAGTATGTAGGCATCATGGGAGGTGCCAGGGTACCTTGCACAAACCTGTTAGAATATGGATTTTGTAGTCACAAACTATCTGAACATTCATGAAGTGAAATTCCTTCCTCTTGACAGTCATATGGCTGGCTGGCGCCCTGATGACCACATGGGTGCAATCAAAGGTACCCTGGATCTGGGAGAAGTGTGCAATGGCAGCCTCTGGCCCGCCTAGCCTGGCTGACTTGATCCGTCCTGAAATGGATGAATGTTCTCACCCGCTTGAACAGAGCGTCAGCCAGCAGCTTGATACAACTGTGCACAGCTGACTGGGAGACTCCGGAAAGATCACCCACTGATCCTGGTAAGACTGGAGCATAAGTCAAGGGATACAGTGACCCTGAAAGCCACAAGCATTGAGTGTTCACCCACACAATTGGAGGCTACCTCCGGCCCAATCATCTGGCATATGGACGTGACGGCTTCCCTTGAATGCTGGAGCCTCCTGCGGCACTGGATCGCTGTCATGCTGAGGAAGTTGAGTGGCGGCCTGTGCACCCTGGAGGCTGGGTAGTGTCTCCTGCAGGGACATCCTCTTTGCTCTCCAATCTGGCCCTGAACACACTGTGCCTGCGACTCAGCTCTAAGGTGATGCATCCTCTCTCTTTGTTCCCTGTCCTCCTCCTGCTGAATAGACTATACCTATCTGCAGAGTTGCAAATGGGGCTGATCCATATATGGTGGGCACCAACGGATCCCAATTCTCAGGTCCAGCAAGACTGAAATGCCCTAAAAACTGCAGATTATAGAATCCATAGAAACCCTTCAGGACAGAAGGAGGTCATTTGGACCACTGAGTCTGCACTGGCCTTCTGCAAGAGCACTGTAACTAGGCCCACTCCCCCACCCTATCCCAGTAACCCATTATTGATTATTAGCGATCCACCTACCCTGCACATCTTTGTACCGTAGGAGGAAACCGGAGCACCCGGAGGAAACCCACGCAGACACAGGGAGAATTTGCAAACTCCACACGGACAGTGACCCAAGCGGGAATCGAACCTAGGACTCTGACGCTCTGAGGCAGCAGTTCTAAACCCTGTGCCATCCTCGAGGCACAACCCCCCAAAGAAAGCAGTGAAAATGCTCAGAAGACTTCAAACTAAACCTTCACCAAACTCCCACTACCTCCTCCCACCTCAGCCTGCCTTTGCTCCTGTCCCCTTCTGCCCCGCCCTTGGATGGCAAACCCAATAAAACGGATTCGCCACCTGCCCATTGTTGCCCATGTGCCAACCTAAAAATCACACAGGCAGCGTGATATGCTGGTCAATTGGAGTTTTAATCCTCTAAGTGAATTGCCTAATTGTCAGCGGGTTCACATCCGATCCGCACTTGCACTCGCCAACCAAAATATTGCACAAGTCCACGATGGCATTGGGATGCGCGGCCAAAATCTTCCCACGCGATTTTATGCACTTCTGGGTGGTGCACGCACCCAACTACCCAGACAGTGTGAAATTTGTCCATGGAGCAGTGAGACTCATCCATATTTCCTCTAATTCTGTGCATGTGCTTAAAATGGAGCTCAATAGATTTTTGTCAAATACATAATATTAACTTACATTAGGCATACTACATGTTTTAAATGTAAATAGTTCACCTATATTCTGACATAGTGCATGGACTCTGCTGCATGATTACGATATAAGTCTGATCAAAAAAAGTCAATTATTTTCAGTGCCTAGCCCTATCTGTGTCCTTGTTTTGCAGATTTTATTTTCTCGATCATCTTAACTCTATTACCTTGTCGGGGGAACATCCTTGGATACGAAGAGTCAAGTTTATCATGGCCAATCCACCTAAACTGCACATCTTTGGACTGTGGGACGAAACTGGAGCACCCGGAGACCACGTAGACACGGGAAGAATGTGCAAACTCCACACAGACAGTCACCCAAGGCTGGAATTGAACCCGCAGCCAATGGTATTCCTTTGTTTATGAAGGGTAGCAAGGATAATCCAGGGAACTACAGGCCGGTGAGCCTTACATCAGTGGTAGGGAAACTACTGGAGAGAATTCTTCGAGACAGGATCTACTTCCATTTAGAAGCAAGTGGACGTATTAACGAGAGGCAGCACGGTTTTGTGAAGGGGAGGTCGTGTCTCACTAACTTGATAGAGTTTTTCGAGGTGGTCACCAAGATGGTTGATGCAGGTAGGGCAGTGGATGTTGTCTATATGGACTTCAGTAAGGCCTTTGACAAGGTCCCTCATGGCAGACTGGTACAAAAGGTGAAGTCACACATGATCAGAGGTGAGCTGGCAAGATGGATACAGAACTGACTAGGTCATACAAGGCAGAGAGTAGCAATGGAAGGGTGCTTTTCTGATTGGAGGATTGTGACTCGTAGTGTTCCGCAGGGATCAGTGCTGGGACCTTTGCTGTTCGTAGTATATATAAATGATTTGGAGGAAAATGTAACTGGTCTGATCAGTAAGTTTGCGGACGACACAAAGGTTGGTGGAATTGCAGATAGCGATTGAGGACTGTCGGAGGATACAGCAGGATTTAGATCGTTTGGAGACTTGGGCAGAGAGCTGGCAGATGGAGTTTAATCCGGACAAATGTTAGGTAATGCATTTTGGAAGGTCTAATACAGGTCGGGAATATACAGTGACTGGTAGAACCCTCAAGAGTATTGACAGTCAGAGAGATCTAGGTGTACAGGTCCACAGCTCACTGAAAGGGGCAACATAGGTGGAGAAGGTAGTCAAGAGGGCATATGGCATGCTCGCCTTCATTGGCCAGGGCATTGAGTATAAAAATTGGCAAGTCATGTTGCAGCTGTATAGAACCTTATTTAGGCTACACTAGGAGTATAGTGTTCAATTCTGGTCGCCATACTACCAGAAGGATGTGGAGGCTTCAGAGAGGGTGCAGAAGAGATTTACCAGGATGTTGCCTGGTATGGAGGGGATTAGCTATGAGGAAAGGTTGATTAAACTCGGCTTTTTCTCACTGGAACGACGGAGGTTGAGGGGCGACCTGGTAGAAGTCTACAAAATTATGAGCGGCATAGACAGAGTGGATGGTCAGAGACATTTTCCCAGGGTAGAGGGGTCAACTACTCGGGGGCATAGGTTTAAGGTGCGAGGGGCAAGGTTTAGAGGAGATGTACGAGGCAAATTTTTTTTACACAGAGGGTAGTAGTGCCTGGAACTCGCTACCGGAGAAGGTGGTGGAAGCAGGGACGATAGAGGCGTTTAAGGGGCATCATGACAAATACATGAATAGGATGGGAATTGAGGGATACGGACCCTGGAAGTGTAGAAGAATTTAGTTTAGACGGGCAGCATGGTTGGCGCAAGCTTGGAGTGCCGAAGGGCCTGTTCCTGTGCTGTACTTTTCTTTGTTCTTTGTGTCCATAGCGCTGTGAGGCAACAGTGCTAACCACTGTGCCACTCTATTTATTCTAACAACACTGCGGGTCTTTCTTCTAAAATATATCGGCTAATCTGGTTATTTATAAAGCAAACAGCTTTGGATATGGATTGCAGATAAAGATCGTAGCACACCATCCTCGGCAGTTAATGCAGCATAACAATTTTCTACAAATGACTGTACTCACAACCTGTCTTCATTTATGAGTTCATTGCAGACACCAATGTAGAATTGTCATTAATACGATACACATAAGACTGGTGACAGAATAACAGTGATATTTTTTCTGCTGATCCTGGCTACAATCTCCGTGAACATTAGCACATATACGCTAGCAATGGCTCAATATCCAATCAGGAGTATTCAATTTTTAGTTTGCCACTGAGGCCAGCAATCTTGCTTTGATTTAAACGGGTTTTGCTGGTGAAAAGTACGTTTTTTAATGACAATTTCAGCCGCTGACAAAGATCCGCTGTCCATGAACAAATTAGATTGTAAATTTACACTGAGGCAATTGAAGGGGTTCCATGCTGAAATGGCTCCACAGAAAGCGGATTAAATTAATGAAGCAACAAGTCACCTTTAAATGTTCAGTGTATGATCTATTCAGTCAAAGAGCATAATCATGAGTACCTTTTTAAGGATTAACAATGCTTCGATTTACTTTGAGTGCATTTTTGGGAGGGGGAAAGGGACGATTCATCCACATGAAATCAAAGCATTTGTCAATCAAGCCATTGGTAAATTGAATTAATTAAAATAATTAATGTTGTATCGGTATTCACCAAGGAGAGGGACAGGATGGATGTTGAGGCTAGGAATGGGTGAGTGAATACTCCAGGATATAATGAAGGAGGAAGTGTGGGGATATCTTAAAATGCATTAATGTAGACAAGTCTCCTGGACCGGATGGGATATATCCCAGGTTACTGCGGGAGGCATGAGAGGAATTAGCTGGGGCCTTAACAGATATCTTTGCATTATCTTTGACCACGGACGAGGTTCCAGAGGGCTGGAGAATGTCCAATGTTGTCCCTTTGTTTAAGAAGGGGAGCAGGGGTAATCTAGGTAATTATAGGCTGGTGAGTCTGACGTCAATGGTGGGGAAGCTGTTGGAGAAGATACTGAGGGACAGAATTTATTCACATTTGGAAGCAAATGGACTTGTTAGTGATAGGCAACATAGCTTTGTCTGGGGAAGGTCATGTCTTACCAACTTGATAGAGTTTTCTTGTGCAGGTGACAAAATTAATTGATGAGGGAAAGCTGTGGATGTCGTCGACATGGACTTTAGTAAGCCGTTTGGATCCCTCGTGGCAAACTGGTACAAAAGATAACTTTGCATGGGATTCGGGTTGTGCTAGCTAGATGGATAAAGAACTGGCTTGGCAACCCTATGTATTTACATTATGTATTTATGTATGTCCTATGTTTTTTCATACATGGAACAATCTGTCTGGACTGTATGCAGAACAATTCTTTTCACTGTACCTTGGGACACATGACAATAAATCAAATCCAAATCCAAAAGGAGACAGAGAGTTACAATGAAAGGAGTTTTTCAGAATGGAGATCTGTAACTATTGTTGTCCACATGGATCAGTGCTGGGACCACTATTATTTGTAATATATATAAATGATCTGGGGGCAGCACGGTGGCGCAGTGGATAGCACTGGGACTACGGCGCTGAGGACCCGGGTTCGAATCCCGGCCCTGGGTCACTGTCCGTGTGGAGTTTGAACATTCTCCCCATGTCTGCGTGCTCCGGTTTCCTCCCACAACCCAAGATGTGCAGGTTAGGTGGATTGGCCACACTAAATTGCCCCTTAATTGGGAAAAAAATAATAATTAGGTACTCTAAATTTAGTTTTTTTTTAAATGATCTGGAGGAAAATGTAGATGGTCTGATTAGAATAATAGAATCATAGAATTTACAGTGCAGAAGGAGGCCATTCAGCCCATTGAGTCTGCACCGGCCTCTGGAAAGAGCTTCCTACTAAGGCCACGCCTTTACCCTATCCCTGTAATCCAGTAATCCGACCTAACCTGTTGGACACTAAGGGACAATTTAGCGCGGCCAATCCACCTAACATGCACATCTTTGGACTGTGGGAGGAAACTGGAGCACCCGGAGGAAATCCATGTAGACACTAGCAAGTTTGCAGATGACACTGAGATAGGTGGAGTTGCAGAAAGTGAAGGGCACTGTCAGCGAATACAGCAGAATATAGATAGATTGGAGAGTTGGGCAGAGAAATGGCAGATGGAGTTCAATCCAGATAAATGCGAGGGGATACATTTTGGAAGATCAAATTCAGGTGTGAATTATACAGTCAATGGCCGAACCCTTAGGAGCATTGATATACAGAGGGATCTGAGTGTTCAGGTCCATAGTTCCATGAAAGTGGAAATGCTTTTGGGTAAGTTGGTCAAGAAGGCATACGGCATGCTTGCCTTCATTGGCTGGGACATTGAGTACAAGAGCTGGCAGGTGATGTTACAGTTGTTTAAAACTTTGGTTAGACCGCATTTGGAATATTGCATGCAGTCTGGTCGCCACACTACCAGAAGGACATGGATGCTTTGGCGAGAGTGCAAAGAGGATTTACCAGGATGTTGCCTGGTTTGGAGGGTGCTAGCTATGAGGAAGGTTGAATGAATTGAGATTGTTTTCTTTGGAAAAAATCTTTTGGAGGCTGAGGGGAGACATGATTGTGGTCTACAAAATTACAAGAGGTATAGACAGGTGAATAATCAGAAGCTTTTTCCCAGAGTGGAAGTGTCAATTACAAGGGGGCACAGGTTGAAGGTGAGAGGGGGAAAGTTTAGGGAAGAGGAAGGGGAAAGTTTTTCACTCAGAGGGTGGTGGGTGCCTGGAACACGTTGCCAGTGGAGGAGGTGGAGGCAGGCACGATAGCAACGTTTAAGATGTATCTTGATAGACACATGAATGGGTGGGGAATGGAGGGATATAGAAATCGACTGTCTTCTAAGCAACACTTCATGGAAGATACAAAGTGAAACGCTTGAGTAATTGGAATGCGCTTACCTCTCTTTGATGTGGTCAATAATTACAAACATTGACGTTTCACCACTTAGGCCACTGAAGTGTGACGGGATATGAATGAATCAAAGCTGCAGATGATTTGTAAAGGCCGTCAATCACAAACCACTACTAGAAAGCTAAGAATGGTTTGCAGCTAATGGATCTTTGGGGACCAGATGCAGGCCACAGCTGTTCTCCTTCGAGGTATAGACACATGGAGCTTCAAGGTTACTATTACAGCTGCAATTCCTCTCACCGCCCCTGTCTGGATGACTCTCTAGTTTCCAGACAGAAGTTTCTTTTCTGGGAGGGAGGGGAATGGGGGGTAATTGTGATGGGGGTCCATGGGGGCAGAGGGTTCCTGTGGGGGGGTCCCCTATTACAGGCATTTTCAAAGTGGGGGTCGCGACTGTGGGTGGTCACGGGCTGATGTCGGGAGGGTCTCCAAGCCGTCCATCGCGGCGTTCCCGCTGCCAGGAATTCACACGCAACAGCTGCAGCTGGCGGCTTTTAACAAATGTCGGCTGCGAGTGGCATTAAAAATGGCAGCCGCAACCTGCTGAAAAATGTGGGCGCACTACGCATGCGTGCCCACTTATCAGTGCGCATGCGGCCCGGGAGTGTTGGGACCTGAACTCGGGGTCAAAGTGCGATCGCGGCATGGTGATCACAGATGATGAACAAGGCTACGACCTCGATCTATTTTGTATCCCGAAATATTACTACAATGATCTGGAAAGAGTATATATTCCTCATGGTTTAATCATGGACAGAATTGAACATTTGGCAAGGGAGAGTATGAAAGCCATGGGAAATCATCACATGATCATCCTCTGTGTACGGAACGGTGGCTATAAGCTTTTTGCTGTCCTTTTAGACTACATTAAAGCATTGAATCGAAACAGTCAATCCCAATGACGGTGGACTTCATCAGCTTGAAGAATTACTGTCATGACCAGTCAACAGGGAGATGCTCAGAGCTTACGAACTGAGGTACAAATCCATGGATTCCGCCTGATTGGAGTGAGATCATGAGGACCAAGCAGGCTCACCTCTCGCATTAAAGGTAAGAGAAAATGGTGGGTCGCGAATGTCGCCGTTGTGGGTCGCGAATGTCGACCGGCGTGGGTCGCGAAGGTTGGCCGGTTGGTAAATATAGGTCCCCGGAAAAAAAGTTTGCAAAACACTGCCCTATTACGTGGGTCCCTGGGGGGGGGGGGGGGGGTCTCCCTATTACAGGGGTCCCTAGTGTAGCCACCTGGGTTGGCCACTTCCCGACTTTAAAATGGAGATCCGCTAAGAATGCAGGGAAATTCAGCCAATGCAGGAAAAACAAGCAGGTGCAACGTTTCCTGTAATCAGAACTTGCAGGAACCCAGACAGCACTGAAACTAACAACCATTTACATACTGATGAGCGATCCCCGGGAACAATTGGAAACAGTTAAGGTAAACAAGGCCAAGCCAGACTCCTCAGCGCCAGCAGGAGCCAAGACAAAGGAAGGCCAATCGACACTTGGGAACCGCCCAGCGATCAGGGAACAGCTCCAGTATTGGAGAAATCGGTCCAAGTGATCAGAACTTAGTCCAATCACTTGGAACCAGGTACGGGGTCCGCCCCGAATGGCGCGAAGCCCCTGGGACTATAAAAGTTCAATTTGTCCTTCTTGGCAGGGTCTCTCAGCAGCTCAAAACAACCCTTGACAGTGACCCGCCTAGTAGCTGCACCAACCATGTAAGTCTCCAGTCAACGCATGCTACGAGATAGGCGCTCCTAGCTACCAGTCTATACCAGCTTTGAAGCCTGCAGACTCAGAATCGAACGAAAGGGTATTTGTTCCCCTGACCTGGTGGGCCAGTTCCAAAGCTAAGTATAGGCCTTTTAGTGTTACAGATAGTCTAGTAAGTAGAGTTTTATACATGAGTAGTGATTGACTGTGTATAATAAATGTGCTTTGATTTGAAACGTACTAACTGGTGTATTGAGTTATTGATCAGCACTTGAACTTGAACCTCGTGGTGGTATCATAAAGATACCTGGCGACTCTAGAGCAAAGGTTATAAAACAGAGCAAATTCACGTGTGTGAAGCCATACGAGGCAGCAAACAATGACCATTCCTGGCTGGCAAAACAGGGCCCATTGTCCGACATGACAGTCATCGGAATGCCGTGTCTTTGCAGGCCCTGATGACAGCAGACAACATTAAATCGTGCAGGCGAATGACTTCAGGGTAGTTTGAGAAGTAGTCAACTATGATGACATAGTCCCTGCCGAGCGCGTGAAACAGGTCGACACCCACTTTCGCCCAGGGGGACGTCACCAGCTCATGGGGCAGAAGCGTCTCAGGAGGTTGCGCCGGCTGAAACCTTTGGCATGTTGTACAGTTAAGCACCATGTTGGCAATATCGTCACTGATGCCCGGCCAGTATACCGCCCCTCGGGCCCTCCGTCTGCACTTCTCGACCCCCAAGTGGCCTTTGTGTAGTTGGTCGAGAACCAGCTGACGCATGCTGTGCGGAATCACAATCCGGTCCAGCTTCAGAAGGACACCATCAATGATGGCTAGGTCGTCTTGTACATTGTAGAACTGCGGGCACTGCCCTTTGAGCCATCCTCCCATCATGTGGCGCATCACTCGCTGCAGAAGGGGGTCGGCCGCAGTCTCTCGGCGGATACGGGCCAGACTGGAGTCGTCAGCCGGCAGATTTGCCGATGTGAAAGCCACCTGTGCCTCGACCTGACATACGAACCCCTCCGCATCTGGTGGCGTGCTCACTGCTCTGGTTAGGGCATCCGCCATGATGAGGTCCTTCCCTGGAGTGTAGACCAGTTGGAAGTCGTACCTCCTGAGTTTAAGTAGGATGTGCTGGAGGCGAAGGGTCATCTCGTTCAGGTCCTTGTTTATTATGCTGACCAGGGGGCGGTGGTCAGTTTCGACAGTGAACCGGGGAAGACCATATACGTAATCATGGAACTTGTCTAAACCGGTTAGCAAGCCCAGGCACTCTTTTTCGATCTGCGCGTAGCGCTGCTCTTTGGGGGTCATGGCCCGCGATGCATAGGCAACTGGGGCCCATGATGCTGTGTCATCCCGCTGCAGGAGCACTGCTCCAATGCCGGATTGGCTGGCATCAGTTGAGATTTTGGTGGCACGAGACGTGTCAAAAAATGCCAACACTGGTGCAGTGGTGAGTTTGCGTTTGAGCGCCTCCCATTCCAGCTGGTGTGTGTGTTGCCACTGGAACACTGTGGATTTTCTGACGAGGTGGCGCAGAGTCGTCGTGTGGGTGGCAAGGTTGGGAATGAACTTCCCCAGGAAGTTGACCATGCCAAGGAAGCGTAGGACAGCTTTCTTGTCGGCCGGCTGCGGCATGGCTGTGATGGCGCTCACCTTGTCTGCATCCGGACGGACCCCTGACCGGGAGATATGGTCCCCCAGGAACTTCAGCTCGGTCTGGCCAAAGGAGCACTTGGCTCGGTTGAGGCGCAGGCCGTTTTCCCGTATGCGGGCAAAAACGCGTTGGAGACGATATATGTGCTCCTGCGGTGTGGTGGACCAGATGATGACATCGTCCACATATACGCACACCCCTTCGATGCCTTCCATCATCTGCTCCATGATTCTAGGGAAGACCTCGGATGCCGAGATGATGCCAAATGACATCCGGTTGTAGCAGAATCTACCGAAAGGGGTGTTGAAGGCGCATAGCTTTCGGCTGGATGGGTCCAGTTGGATCTGCCAAAACCCCTTAGAAGCATCCAGTTTCGTGCATATCTTTGCCTGGGCCATTTCACTGGTGATCTCCTCCCCTTTGGGTATGGGATGATGTTCCCTCATAATATTATTATTGAGGTCTTTGGGGTCAATACAGATACGGAGCTCGCCGGAGGGCTTCTTGACACACACCATGGAGCTGACCCATGGCGTGGGCTCCGTGACCCTGGATAGGACCCCTTGTTCCTGGAGATCCTGCAGCTGCTGCTTGAGGCGGTCATTAAGTGGCGCAGGAACCCTGCGAGGTGCGTGAACGACCGGGATGGCGTCCAGTTTGAGGCGAATTTGGTAGGTGTATGGCAGTGATCCCATGCCCGCGAATGCCTCCTGGTTGTGGGCTGTGCGTTGAACTCTGCATCTGGGAAGTCAGACGTGTCGTCTCAAGAGAGAGAGAGTGGACTTGTTGCACAAGGTGGAGAGTCTTGCATGCCTGTGCGCCCAGCAGGGAGTCCTTCGATGAACCGACTATCTCGAACGAGAGTGTGGCCGTGTGTGTGTTGTGTGTCACCTGGCAGGATCGCATGGCCGGGATAACGTTCCCGTTGTAGTCGACCATCTTGTACCAGGATGGCCGGATTGGTGGTCTGACCTTCATGGCGCAGAAGGCTGACCATGCTATGAGGTTGGCGGAGGCGCCAGTGTCCAGGCGGAAAGTGATCGGCGATCGGTTGACCGTCAGGGTGGCACACCATTCATCGCCCGGATTGATGGTGTTGACCCGGTTCCCATCAATGACCGAAACCCGGAAGGCGTCTTGGTCATCTGTGTCATCGGTTTGGATGTCATGATGTGGAGGCTGAATGGTCCGCACGTTCCTGCGAGGTTGTCGGAGATGTGGAAGATCAACAGGTTGAGCCGCTCGACAGTAGGCAGCGTAGTGACCCACCTTGCCACAGCGTATGCATTGTCGGGTTTTTGTGGGACATTGCCCTTTTAAATGTGCAGCTCCACAGTTGCCACACGTCATGACATCATGGTGTTCGTTATGCCTCTGCGCATGCGCAGTTTGGTCTTGCGTCGGGCGCGCCTGCGCAGCACGTCCCTCAGTGTTGCCGTAGGTTTTGGCACGCACAAACGCGGGAGGCCTTGAAAAGCGCGCGAAACGGCCGCCCTCGTCCGGGCCGCGGGCCGGGAGAAACTCGATTGCCTGGACGCGTTCGGCCTCGTGGGTGGCCTGGCTTGCTGATTCGGTCGCGTGGGGCCCCCTCCGTGCCGATTCGGTCGCCTGAAATTGGGCATAGCGGCTAGTCGCATTCTCATGCAGGACACAGGCTTCAACTGCAGATACTGCAGGGGCAGCACGGTAGCATTGTGGATAGCACAATTGCTTCACAGCTCCAGGGTCCCAGGTTCGATTCCCCACTGGGTCACTGTCTGTGCGGAGTCTGCACATCCTCCCCGTGTGTGCGTGGGTTTCCTCCGGGTGCTCCGGTTTCCTCCCACAGTCCAAAGATGTGCAGGTTAGGTGGATTGGCCATGATAAATTGCCCTTAGTGTCCAAAATTGCCCTTAGTGTTGGGTGGGGTTACTGGGTTATGGGGATAGGGTGGAGGTGTTGACCTTGGGTAGGGTGCTCTTTCCAAGAGCCGGTGCAGACTCGATGGGCCGAATGGCCTCCTTCTGCACTGTAAATTCTATGATGCTAAGGTGAGGCCTCTTATTTTTAGAAGCTGCTGGCGTAGGCTGCCCGAGGCAACCCCAAAAACGATCTGGTCCCGGATCATGGACTCTGAGGTGGTGTCGTAACCGCAGGACTGCGCGAGTTTGCGGAGGTGCGTCAGGAAGGACTGAAAGAGCTCATCCTTACCTTGCAGGCGCTGCTGAAAGACATACCTCTCAAAGCTCTCGTTGACCTCAACGTTGAAGTGCTTGTCGAGCTTGAGGAGGACCGTGTCATACTTAGCTTTGTTCTCGCCGTCCGCGAACACCAAGGACCTGTATACATGGATGGCGTGCTGACCTGCGGTAGTGAGGAGCATGGTAATCTTCGTTTCGTCCGAGGCGCCCTGTTTTTCATTGGCCTGCATGAAGAGTTCGAAGCGCTGTTTGAAGAGCGTCCAATTTTTGCCCAGGTTCCCAGCGACTTGCAACGGCTGCGGTTTGTTGAGGGTGTCCATGGCTCAGGATGGCAGATTTGCTGGTAGGTATCGATTCACTTCTGGTACCATGATGTGTTGGGTGCTCTGAGGTACAGACGAGCCAACACGGTTGCGATTGGTACAACGCAGTTTTATTCCATTAAACTATTTATACATCAAACTTGGTACTCAGCACGTTGTGACTGTGTGAGTGTCTTGCTAATGAGGTCCTGGCCCTGTGCCGTCTCCAGATGGACTGCTCAGGAAGTGTTGTGTTTCTTGTTTTATACTGTGTCTGCTCTTGTCTATGATTGGCTGTCGTGTTATGTGTGCTAATTGGTCCGTTGCTCTGTCTATCATTATGTATGTGTTATGATGTATGTTTGAATATCATGACAGAGGCGATGTGTGAGAGGGTGAGGAAATCTATGCAAAACTACCTGCAGGCCAATGACACAGGGGAAGTCTCAGCTGCGGTGCTCTGGGAGGCGCTGAAGGCAGTGGTGAGAGGGGAGCTGATCTCGATTCGAGCACATCGGGACAGGACGGACAGGGCAGAAATGGACCGACTGATAAGGGAGATCTTACAGACAGGCAGGAGATATGCGGAGACCCTGAGGGAAGAGCTACTAAGGGAATGACGAAGGCTACAGACTGAGTTTGGGGTGTTGTCCACAGGTAAGACTGTGGAGCAGCTTAGGAAGGTGAGGGGTGCGATCTATGAGCACGGGGAGAAAGCCAGTAAAATGCTGGCACAGCAACTGAGGAAGAGGGAGGCGGCCAGGGAAATAGGGAAGGTAGTCGACGGGGGGGGGGGGGGGGGGGGGGGGGACACGGACGGACGGACTTGGTAGGTGATCCGGCAAGGCTGAACAAGGTGTTCAGGGACTTCTATAGTAAGCTTTACACCTCAGAACCACCCCCTCTCCCCCTGCGCCCCCCCCCCCCCCCTCCCCAGAGCTGGAGGGGATGAGGCACTTTCTGGATGGACTGACCTTCCCAAAAGTGGGCAGGGGATTGGTAGATGGGTTGGGGGCCCCAATCAGGACCGAAGAAATATTGAGAGGCTTGAGGGCCATGCAATCGGGTAAAGCCCCAGAGCCGGATGGGTATCCGGTGGAGTTTTATAAAAAGTTCTCTGAGATAGTGGGGCCGGTGCTGGTTAGGGATTTAATGAGGCAAGAGACAGAGGGGTTTTACCCCCCGACGATGTCACAGGCCACCATCTCCCTGATATTGAAACGGGACAAAGTCCCGGAGGCATGTGAGTCCTATAGGCCGATCTCTCTGCTCAACGTAGATGCTAAAATACTGGCCAAGCTCTTGGCGGCTAGGATTGAGGACTGTGTGCCGGACGTTATTATGGAAGATCAAACCGGGTTAGTCAAGGGCAGGCAGCTGGTGGCCAACCTAAGAAGGCTGCTGAATGTGGGACAGAGTTTCATTGTATGCCGACGACCTGCTCTTATACATCACGGATCCAATGGCTGGGATGGATGAAATCATGGGGATCCTGAAGGAATTCGGCCGGTTCTCGGGGTACAAACTGAACATGGCAAAGAGTGAGTTGTTTGTAGTCCAGGCGAGGGGCCAGGAGGGTAGTTGAGGGGCTGCCGTTCAGGCCAGTAGGGGACAGCTTTAGATACTTAGGGACACAGGTGGCGCGTTGGGGCCGGTTGCACAAGTTGAACTTATCTCGGTTGGTGGAGCAAACGAGGGTCGAGTTCCGGAGGTGGGATGCACTCCCACTGACACTAGCGGGAAGAATGCAGATGGTTAAAATGACAATCCTCCCGAAATTCCTGTTCATATTCCAGTGTCTCCCCATTTCCGTGGTCTTTTTTCAAGAAGGTCAATAAAATGATTATGGGATTCGTGTGGGCGGGAAAGTCCCCGCGGGTGAGGAGATTGATGCTCGAGAGGAACCGAGGGGAAGGGGGCTGGCGCTGCCAAACTTTAGTAATTACTACTGGGCGGCCAACATAGCTGTGATAAGGAAGTGGATGGTGGGTGCGGGGTCGGTTTAGGGGCGGATGGAGGCCGCTTCGTGCAGGGGCACCAGTTTGGCAGCCCTGGTTACGGCGCCCCTGCCGCTCCTGCCGGCACGGTACTCTGCCAGCCCTATAGTGGTGGCGACTTTGTGGATCTGGGGCCAATGGAGAAGGCACGTGGGGGAAGTGAGAGCATCAGTTTGGTCCCCAATTTGTGACAATCATCGGTTTGCCCGGGGAATACGGACGGTGGGTTCCGAGCATTGCGGAGGGCTGGGATTGAGAGGATGGGGGATCTGTTCTTGGAAGGGAGCTTCCCGAGCATGAGGGCGTTAGAGGAGAAATTTGGGCTGGCGAGAGGGAATAATTGCAGGTACTTGCAGGTGCGGGACTTTCTACGCAGACAGATTCCATCCTTCGCACGCCTGCCACTTAGGGGGATCCAGGACAGGGTAGTGTCCAGTGGATGGGTGGGGGAGGGGAGGGTCTCGGATATATACAAGGAACTTATGGGAGCAGAGGAGATACAGACCGAGGAGCTGAAG
This sequence comes from Scyliorhinus torazame, assembly GCF_047496885.1. NCBI lineage: Eukaryota > Metazoa > Chordata > Chondrichthyes > Carcharhiniformes > Scyliorhinidae > Scyliorhinus > Scyliorhinus torazame. The sequence goes on from NC_092707.1 coordinate 67,147,582, forward strand.
CTTAAGTGGGAAGAGGAGCTCGGGGGTGAGATGGAAGAGGGCTTATGGGCGGAGGCTTTGAGTCGGATAAACGCGACCCCAACATGCGCCTGATTCAATTCAAGGTCACATGACAATGGCCTGGATGAGCAAATTTTTCAGAGTGGAGGATAGGTGCGCCAGATGTTCGGTAGGGCCGGCGAACCATGTCCACATGTTTTGGGCATGTCCGAAACTCAGGGGGTACTGGCAGGGGTTCGCCGATGTTATTTCCCGGGTACTGAAAACAGGGGTGGTTATTTGGGGGGTTTCGGAGGACCCGGGAGTCCAGGAGGAGAGAGAGGCTGGGGGTAGTTAGGTCCTTGCAGGAGGGGAGCTTGTTGTCTTGCACTATCATGATTGTTTTTTTGCACACTGTTTTATATTGTTGTTGTTTATTGTGCCAAAATGTCTTAATAAATTTGTCTATCAAAGATCCCCTACCAGCCAAAAAATAAATAAATAAAAATAAAGTGGTCCCTGTGGGTTATCCACTTACAGGGATCCCTGTAGGGGGTACTCCCTCTTTCAAGGCTCCCTGGGACGGGGTGGACCGAAGATGATCTCAAATGGTCTCTACCAGCGTGGCCCTAACGTTGCCCCCTTGGCCCACACAAGGTCCACCACGCCAGGCCACACTGGCCGAGACCATAAGTGATCCATGCCCACATGATTCCTGGCCTGGGGGAACCGGAGAATCACAGAAGGCCGGAGCATAGGGCGCCCATCTTGCTAAATAGAGGCAAATGGGTCATTAAAACCTATTTGCATTTATTTACATCTCCCACCGGCGCATATAGTGGATCTCATTCACACCGCCACGGTACCCAACGCCAATCCCAATCTTCCCCTGATGCTTAATTCTCCTTCCCCCTCGAGGAACACATTCCAGGCTTCCCGGGATGCAGAATCCCACCCTGTATGTTTTCAAGAAACAGTTAGATTTAGCATTTGGGGCGAATGGGATCAAAGGATATGGGGGGGAAGGCGCGATTAGGCGACTGAGTTGGAAGATCAGCCATGATCTTGAGGAAGGAGCAGTGCTCCGAAAGCTAGTGTTTGAAACACACCTGTTGGACTTTAACCTGGTGTTGTAAGACTTCTTACTATGATCATAATGAATGGCGGATGAGGCTAGATGGGCCGAATGGCCTCCTCATGCTCCTATTTTCTATGTTTCTAAGCTGAACGGGAAATTTAGTGTGTGGATTCTGGAAGTATCCTTCACAGCTTTAACAAACCGGTGCCAATTTTAAGGTCAAGGCAAAACTATATCGAGCTCATATGGGCAGCCTGTGAATGATATTAGTGTTGATGGTTTTCTATAACAATCAGTAGCAATGGCTTTTCGATGATCAAAGGTGATAACTTCGCCACTTTACAGAAAGCACTTCACACAGACAATATTGAGCTGCAGAAGTTTCAGGGCAGCACAACTTTAGCTCTGGATATTCATGCACATGAAGTAAAGAAACTTGATGATTGATATCAGCAGATTGGCAGCATTATTGTAGAGGAACAAACACTAAACAATTCCTTTCATGAGACCTGACGAAAGATTCAGCTCTCAAGAAGAGCTATTAGGACTCAAAACGTTGTGATAAATGTTCCAACCCCACCTGCTGCGGGAATGGTCGCAGGCGTGACAGACCATTTAACGGACCATTAAAACATCTGTTGACCCCGGGTGGGATTTACTGGTCCCCAGGCGGGAGGGCGGGACCGACAGTCCTGCCTGGCTACTCTGTTTCTCTCTCCACAGATGCTGGCAGGCCTACTGAATTTTACCAATATTTTCCATTTTTATTTATTTATTTTTTTAATAAATATTTTATTGAAAATTTTTGGTCAACCAACACAGTACATTGTGCATCCTTTACACAATATTATAACAGCACAAATAACAATGACCTATTTTATATAAGCAAAAAACAAAAAATGAATAAATATTAAATAACAAAAATGAAAACTAGCCCTAATTGGCAACTGCCTTGTCACAAGTTACACCCCCCCCCGCCCCCCCCCCCCACCCCTCCCCCCCCCCCCCCCCCCCCCCAATCCTGGGCCGCTGCTGCTGCCTTCTTTTTCCCCTTCCATCTATCTATCCGCAAGGTATTCGACGAACGGTTGCCACCGCCTGGTGAACCCTTGAGCCGACCCCCTTAGGACGAACTTAATCCGCTCTAGCTTTATAAACCCCGCCATGTCATTTATCCAGGTCTCCACCCCCGGGGGCTTGGCTTCCTTCCACATTAGCAATATCCTGCGCCGGGCTACTAGGGACGCAAAGGCCAAAACATCGGCCTCTCTCGCCTCCTGCACTCCCGGCTCTTGTGCTACCCCAAATATAGCCAACCCCCAGCTTGGTTCGACCCGGACCCCCACTACTTTTGAAAGCACCTTTGTCACCCCCATCCAAAACCCCCGTAGTGCCGGGCATGACCAAAACATATGGGTATGATTCGCTGGGCTTCTCGAGCACCTCGCACACCTATCCTCCACCCCAAAAAATTTACTGAGCCGCGCTCCAGTCATATGCACCCTGTGTAATACCTTAAACTGAATCAGGCTTAGCCTGGCACACGAGGACGACGAGTTTACCCTACTTAGGGCATCCGCCCACAGCCCCTCCTCGATCTCCTCCCCCAGCTCTTCTTCCCATTTCCCTTTTAGTTCATCTACCATAGTCTCCCCTTCGTCCCTCATTTCCCTATATATATCTGACACCTTACCATCCCCCACCCATGTCTTTGAGATCACTCTGTCCTGCACCTCTTGTGTCGGGAGCTGCGGAAAATCCCTCACCTGTTGCCTCGCAAAAGCCCTCAGTTGCATATACCTGAATGCATTCCCTTGGGGCAACCCATATTTCTCGGTCAGCGCTCCCAGACTCGCGAACTTCCCATCCACAAATAGATCTTTCAGTTGCGTTATTCCTGCTCTTTGCCACATTCCATATCCCCCATCCATTCCCCCCGGGGCAAACCTATGGTTGTTTCTTATCGGGGACCCCCCCAAAGCTCCAGTCTTTCCCCTATGCCGTCTCCACTGTCCCCAAATCTTCAGTGTAGCTACCACCACCGGGCTTGTGGTGTAGTTCCTCGGTGAGAACGGCAATGGGGCTGTCACCATAGCCTGCAGGCTAGTCCCCCTACAGGACGCCCTCTCTAATCTCTTCCACGCCGCTCCCTCCTCCTCTCCCATCCACTTACTCACCATTGAAATATTAGCGGCCCAATAGTACTCACTTAGGCTCGGTAGTGCCAGCCCCCCCCTATCCCTGCTACGCTGTAAGAATCCCTTCCTCACTCTCGGGGTCTTCCCGGCCCAAACAAAACCCATGATGCTCTTTTCAATCCTTTTTAAAAAAGCCTTCGTGATCACCACCGGGAGGCACTGAAACACAAAGAGGAATCTCGGGAGGACCACCATCTTAACCGCCTGCACCCTCCCTGCCATTGACAGGGTTACCATATCCCATCTCTTGAAATCTTCCTCCATCTGTTCCACCAACCGCGTTAAATTTAACCTGTGCAGTGTGCCCCAATTCTTAGCTATCTGGATCCCCAGGTAACGAAAGTCTCTTGTTACCTTCCTCAACGGTAGGTCCTCTATTTCTCTACTCTGCTCCCCAGGATGCACCACAAACAGCTCACTCTTCCCCATGTTCAATTTATACCCTGAAAAATCCCCAAACTCCCCAAGTATCCGCATTATTTCTGGCATCCCCTCCGCCGGATCCGCCACATATAGTAGCAAATCGTCCGCATACAAAGATACCCGGTGTTCTTCTCCTCCCCTAAGAACTCCCCTCCACTTCTTGGAACCCCTCAGCGCTATCGCCAGGGGCTCAATCGCCAGTGCAAACAGTAATGGGGACAGAGGGCATCCCTGCCTTGTCCCTCTATGGAGCCGAAAATATGCCGATTCCCGTCCATTCGTGACCACACTCGCCACTGGGGCCCTATACAATAGCTGCACCCATCTAACATACCCCTCTCCAAAACCAAATCTCCTCAACACCTCCCACAAATAATCCCATTCCACTCTATCAAATGCTTTCTCGGCATCCATCGCCACTACTATCTCTGTTTCACCCTCTGGTGGGGCCATCATCATTACCCCTAACAGCCTCCGTATATTCGTGTTCAGCTGTCTCCCCTTCACAAACCCAGTTTGGTCCTCGTGAACCACCCCCGGGACACATTCCTCTATTCTCATTGCCATTACCTTGGCCAGGACCTTGGCATCCACATTTAGGAGGGAAATTGGTCTGTAGGACCCGCATTGTAGCGGGTCCTTTTCCTTCTTTAAGAGAAGCGATATCGTTGCTTCAGACATAGTCGGGGGCAGTTGTCCCCTTTCCTTTGCCTCATTAAAGGTCCTCGTCAGTACCGGGGCGAGCAAGTCCAAATATTTTCTATAAAATTCGACTGGGAATCCGTCCGGTCCCGGGGCCTTTCCCGTCTGCATGCTCCTAATTCCTTTCACCACTTCTTCTACCTCGATCTGTGCTCCCAGTCCCACCCTTTCCTGCTCTTTCACCTTGGGAATTTCCAGCCGATCCAAAAAGTCCATCATTCTCTCCCTCCCATCCGGGGGTTGAGCTTCATATAATTTTTTATAAAATGTCTTGAACACTTCATTCACTCTCTCCGCTCCCCGCTCCATCTCTCCTTCCTCGTCCCTCACTCCCCCTATTTCCCTCGCTGCTCCCCTTTTCCTCAATTGGTGTGCCAGCAACCTGCTCGCCTTCTCCCCATATTCATACTGTACACCCTGTGCCTTCCTCCATTGTGCCTCTGCAGTGCCTGTAGTCAGCAAGTCAAATTCCACATGCAGCCTTTGCCTTTCCCTGTACAATCCCTCCTCCGGTGCTTCCGCATATTGTCTGTCCACCCTCAAAAGTTCTTGCAGCAACCGCTCCCGTTCCTTACTCTCCTGCTTCCCTTTATGTGCCCTTATTGATATCAGCTCCCCCCTAACCACCGCCTTCAACGCCTCCCAGACCACTCCCACCTGGACCTCCCCATTGTCATTGAGTTCCAAGTACTTTTCAATACATCCCCTCACCCTTAGACACACCCCCTCATCCGCCATTAGTCCCATGTCCATTCTCCAGGGTGGGCGCCCTCCTGTTTCCTCCCCTATCTCCAAGTCCACCCAGTGTGGGGCGTGATCCGAAATGGCTATAGCCGTATACTCCGTTCCCCTCACCTTCGGGATCAATGCCCTACCCAGCACGAAAAAGTCTATGCGCGAATAGACTTTATGGACATAGGAGAAAAACGAGAACTCCTTACTCCTAGGTCTACTGAATCTCCACGGGTCCACACCTCCCATCTGCTCCATAAAATCTTTAAGCACCTTGGCTGCTGCCGGCCTCCTTCCAGTCCTGGACTTCGACCTATCCAGCCCTGGTTCCAACACCGTGTTAAAGTCTCCCCCCATTATCAGCTTTCCCGTCTCCAGGTCCGGAATGCGTCCTAGCATCCGCCTCATAAAATTGGCATCATCCCAGTTCGGGGCATACACGTTTACCAAAACCACCGTCTCTCCCTGTAGTTTGCCACTCACCATCACGTATCTGCCCCCGTTATCCGCCACTATAGTCTTTGCCTCGAACATAACCCGCTTCCCCACTAATATAGCCACCCCCCTGTTTTTCGCATCTAGCCCCGAATGGAACACCTGCCCCACCCATCCTTTGCGCAGCCTAACCTGGTCTATCAGTTTCAGGTGCGTTTCCTGTAACATAACCACATCTGCTTTAAGTTTCTTAAGGTGTGCGAGTACCCGTGCCCTCTTTATCGGCCCGTTGAGCCCTCTCACGTTCCACGTGATCAGCCGAGTTGGGGGGCTTCCCACCCCCCCCCCCCCCCCTGCCGATTAGCCATCATCTTTTTCCAGCTTCTCACCCAGTTCCCACGCAGCTGTATCTCCCCCAGGCGGTGCTCCCCCGCCCATCCTCTCCCGTACCCGCTCCCCCCTTTCCCCAGCAGCAGCAACCCAGTAATTCCCCCCTCCCACCCCCCCCGCTAGACCCCCCGCTAGCGTAATTACTCCCCCCATGTTGCTCCCAGAAGTCAGCAAACTCTGGCTGACCTCGGCTTCCCCCCGTGACCACGGCTCGCACCGTGCGACGCCCCCTCCTTCCTGCTTCTCTATTCCCGCCATAATTATCATAGCGCGGGAGCCAAGCCCGCGCTTCTCCCTTGGCCCCGCCCCCCATGGCCAACGCCCCATCTCCTCTCCCTCCCCACCTCCCCCCATCACCCCCTGTGGGAGAGAGAAAAGTTACCACACCGCAGGATTAGAACATAAAACCCCTCTTCGCCCCCCCCATTCGCCTCACCACTTTGTCCAAACGTTCTTTTTAATAGTCCACTCATTCCAGTTTTTCTTCTACAATAAAAGTCCACGCTTCATCCGCCGTCTCAAAGTAGTGGTGCCTCCCTTGATATGTGACCCACAGTCTTGCCGGTTGCAGCATTCCAAATTTTATCTTCCTTTTATGAAGCACCGCCTTGGCCCGATTAAAGCTCGCCCTGCTTCTCACTCCAGTCTTGATAAACGCGGATCACCGCGTTCTCCCATTTACTGCTCCGAGTTTTCTTCGCCCATCTAAGGACCATTTCTCTATCCTTAAAACGGAGGAATCTCACCACTATGGCTCTGGGAGTTTCTCCTGCTCTCGGTCCTCGCGCCATAACTCGGTATGCTCCCTCCACCTCCAACGGACCCGCCGGGGCCTCCGCTCCCATTAACGAGTGCAGCATCGTGCTCACATATGCCCCGACGTCCGCACCCTCCACACCTTCAGGAAGACCAAGAATCCTCAGGTTGTTCCTCCTTGCGTTGTTTTCCAGTGCCTCCAACCTCTCCACACATCGTTTCTGATGTGCCTCCTGTATCTCCGTCTTCACCACCAGGCCCTGTATATCGTCCTCATTCTCGGCTGCCTTCGCCTTCACGACCCGAAGCTCCCGCTCCTGGGTCTTTTGTTCCTCCTTTAGCCCTTCAATCGCCTGTAGTATCGGGGCCAACAGCTCTTTCTTCATTTCCTTTTTTATCTCTTTCACGCAGCATTTCAAGAACTCTTGTTGTTCAGGGCCCCATGTGAAACTGCCACCTTCCGACGCCATCTTGGTTTTTGCTTGCCTTCCTTGCCGCTATTCCAAAGGATCCGCTGCAATCCGGCCACTTTCCTCTCCTTTTTCCATCCGTGTCCAGGGGGAATTCCCTTCTGGTTTACCGCACGGTGTTTTTAGCCGTTAAAATTGCCGTTGGGGCTCCTATCAAGAGCCCAAAAGTCCGTTTCACTGGGAGCTGCCGAAACGTGCGACTCAGCTGGTCATCGCCGCACCCGGAAGTCCCCATTTTTATTTATTAGAAGAAAGTTAGATATGTGAGAGATTTTAAGACAGTAGAAGAGGGAGGGGCTCGAAGAACAAAAGGGTAGGTTTGTGATAGGATGGAGGGCGGGAGAGACTAACTAACAAAATATTTCTTGATGGAAAAGCCAAAGAGAGTGGTACTGGGTATATTAAAGAAACAACAGTTGTGCCCAGGGGAGGTGGGAATGACAATATGGCAACCACCCGAATGCAACACGAAGAGATAAAGAACAAAACAAGCCTGCACAAAATACCCAGGACAGGGGCAGAGTTTATGATCTACAGCTGTTGAAAACAACATTGTGTCCAGAAGACTGTGGAGTGCCAAGTTGAAAGATGACATGCAGGGGCAGCACGGTGGCGCATTGGTTAGCACCCGGGTTTGAATCCCGGCTCTAGGTTACTGTCCGTGTGGAGTTTGCACATTCTCCCCGTGCCTGCGTGGGTTTCAGCCCCACAACCCAAAAAGATGTGCAGGTTAGGGGGATTGGCCACGCTAAATTGCCCCTTAATTGGAAAAAAATAATTGGGTATTCTAAATTTATTTTTTAAATGAAAGATGACATGCTGTTCCTCAAGCTCGAGTTGAGCTTCGGTGGACTACTATAGGCCAAGGATACGTCAGAGTGAGAACAAGTTGGAGAATTGAAATGACAGGCGACAGGATGGTCAGGACCACGCTTGCAAACTGAAAGGAGGTACTCCGCAAAGCAGTCAAAGCAGGGCTGGGCTTTCCACTTCGGCCACTAAGTACAACAGCAGGTGGCAAAAGCGGGGCACTCCCCATCTGGTTTTGGCGCCAGATCATCTAATTTCAGCTCATTATAAATGGCTGGCGGAGTGAAGTACGATTCACCTGCCCTGCTGTCACCTCATCAGATCATCTTCCCGGGCAACAGATTTAGACAGGTCCCGCACCCATCATTCACTCGCTGCAGGCCAGGTCAAGAGCAAGAGGAGTGATGTCCCCCAGAGGCATGAAGCCCAGTGACAGAGCACCGGGGTCTCTTCTGGATGCCGTGGAGGAATGCCGGATGTCAACTACTCCCATAATAGGAGAAGGAGGTCCACCAATCGCACCTCTGGCTTGGGAAGAGATGGCCAGCACAGTCATCTGCACAGAGGAGATCCCCCGCCCAGTTTAGAAAAAGGATGAATCCTCTCATGTATTCCGCCAGGGTTAAGTCAATCTTCTCCTCACTCCCAACTGTCCACGGGGATCTGTAGGGTGACAGTCCACACACTACCAGATCAAGGGTTGTCTCACACACCATTTAATATCTTCATCTCCTTTCACATCCTGTACAGCTCACATCCTCAGCCCTTACACTGGACCACTCAGCACACATAGAGGGCAGGCATCCTATCATCTGCCTCAGCATTCATCCTGCTCACTGTCTGTCCTCCTGTCTTTACGCAGGATAAGATCACCCACAGCAAAAAGGAGTGATTCCTGACCCCCGCCCCCGCCCCCCGCGGCCCGCCTCCTCCTCCTCAGACAAGGCTGCATGACCCTCCTCCTCCTCCTGCATGTCGCCCCGCTGCTGTGTCAGGCTGTCGAGGACATAGCCGACCCAGGCAATGGAACTGCATTTTGAGCAGTACCGCTCAATGACAGCATGGTGGCAGTATGGGCCTAATTATATCGGGTCTTTGCCTCAGTCTCAGGCCTCTGCACCGGTGTCATCAGCCAGGTCCTCAGTGGGTACCCCGTGTCCCCATGAGTCAACCCATCATCCTGCGGTGGTCCTCGAAGATCCCGGGGATCTCCAAGTGGCTCAGGATGTAGCTGTCATGCATGATCCCTGGGTAGCGGGCACATGCGTGCATGATACGGAGGCGGTGGTCGCACATAATCTGAACATTCAGGGAGAGTAACCCTTCCTGTTAATAAAGAGCCTGATGCCTCAGTGCACGCAAGACAACATGAATGCCTTCAATTGCCCCCTGAGCTGGGGCATTTCGGCGATGGCGGAGAATCCTGCAGCCTGGGCATCTTGGTGGGCCTGATCCAACTCAAATGTGATGTAGTTGGATGCCCAGGAATACAAGGCAGCCATGACCTCCTGGATGCACCTGCAGGCTGTGGCTTGTGAAATTCCGCACAGGTTCCCGCTTGTGCCCTGGAATGAGTCGGTTTCATAAAAGATCCTGGCTTCGGTGAACTTCACGGCCACCAGGAGCGGATGTCCTCCTCCACGGGGTTCCACGTCCGTGAGGACATGGCACAGGGACTGCACTGTCTCTTTATTGAGACGGCATCTCCTGCAGCACATACAGTCCATCGTCTCATTGAAAGACCAATGACGCCTCTATGTCTTGGGCCGTTGCTTCTGGGTTCCTCCTCGGCCTAATGGGTGGCTGGGTCTTCAGGATGTGCAGCAGCGCCCTGCACATGGGGTGCCGCCTCCAGCCTGCATTGTCGCTGCTACCTCCTCCGGCGTCTGGTCACCAGGGCTTCCACCAGCAATGCGAGGGAAGCCACTGCAGGACCGACACCACCATCCATTTGGGTATCTGTAAGGAATTGGAAAAGAAGATCGACCCACAATCAGTTAGGGCTTCCATTTCGGGACTCTCAAATCCCCCAGGTCTCCCGCACCCTTACCTGTCCTGCCTTCTCTCAGAGTGCCAACTGGCAAGCCAGTTGTGCTGGCAAATCTTGCTCTGCACACACACCCCCAGCCACATCAGGAGCCTCTAGACCTCAGAGCTCTGGTGGGAACATTAGGGAGACAGTGCATTGCTGCCCTTCCCTGATCCACACATTTACCCTTTGGTCTTGAGAAGATCCCCAGTGCTGAAGCCATGCCCTTTAATGTTTGATTGTTGGCAACTGCCCCTATGGTGCGACACTACTAGAGATCAGGCACAGTGTTCAAGTTTCCAAGTTTAAGTGAAATGCTATGCATTCATCATCCTCTGATACATGGCATATGTGTCCTCGGGAAGCCACTTGAGAGTTGAGGAGTGTAAAGTGCTCCCACAACTAACAGGGCCAATTCCTCATTTGCAATAGCCTTCAGCTGTGAAGCTAGAGGCTGCTCACAGTCAAAGGGAGTTAAAGTGACTTTCAGCATAGAACCAAGAGCAGAGCTCTGACCTGGAAGTGTCCGGTAAGACAGACAGACTGCAGCTGTGATTGCCACTGTTATGGTTCTCCACGATATTTAAAAGTGGCTTGAAGGCCTTACAGATGCAATGCCCCTCACCCAGGGGAGACCCCGGACCTAGACGCTTCAACCCCCCCAACCAAGCCCAACCCCTTCTAAGGGGACCCCTCCTTCTGAGCACTGGGGCAGCAACTCCTGTGCCTTTGAGCTGCATGCTGGAAATTGGAAATGGCTACTCACCTCCTCACTTCCCCTCAGCAGCCATTGTGCCAGCTTCCCATTTTTAAAAAGGAGTACTAAATTACTCCTGCTTGATTTCTCGCTGGGGAGTTGGGTAATTCCCAGGAGGCCGCTGCATTCAACTTCAACCTCGCTAATGCGATTGAAACAAATGCAAATTAGCATTAATTAATTTTCTCGCCAGTTTGGGGCGAAATCTGTAACTCACCATCAGGAGTGGACCGAGTGAATTGCAAATTGGTTCGCGCCAGGCGCAAATCTCGATTTTGGCCTTTTCCGCTATTTACCCGGTGCGCCCAGATCCGCGCCGGGCATAAAGCGGTGGTTAAATCGCACCCGGAACTCTCATTTGGAATACTTATCAAGAGTGACCGTAAAGACTTTTGTATTTTGGATTTAGTCATCAATTCAAATGGTCAGGGGCTGTTTAGCACAGGGCTAAATCGTTGGCTTTGAAAGCAGACCAACGCAGGCCAGCAGCACGGTTCAATTCCCGTAACAGCCTCCTCAAACAGGCGCCGGAATGTGGCGACTAGGGGCTTTTCACAGTAACTTCATTTGAAGCCTACTTGTGACAATAAGCGATTTTCATTTCAGTGATGAGTGAGTGCATCAATATCCCTGTTGGAGCACACAAGTAGTGGTTTTCAAGCAGGCATTTCAATTCAATTTACTGTACTAGCAGAGGTAAAAGGACTGTTCGTGTTGCTATCAGAGAAGGTATTAATATTATTAGAATTCATCTAACAGATGCCGCCATTTCAATATGCAACAAAATCTTATTTTCTTCTTAAGCAGTTTGTAGTGAAAGCAGCAATGGAAATTTTTTAAGATACTTCAAATTACAGTAAATATGTACGTAACCTTGGGCGAAATTCTCCCCCAACGGCGCGATGTCCGCCGACTGGCGCCCAAATCGGCGCCAATCAGACGGGCATCGCGCCGCCCCAAAGGTGCGGAATGCTCCGCATCTTTGGCGGCCTAGCCCCTCAATGTCGGGGCTAGGCCGGCGCCGGAGGGATTTCCGCCCCGCCAGCTGGCAGAAATAGCGTTTGTTGCCCCGCCAGCTGGCGCGGAAATGCGGCGCATGCGTGGGAGCGTCAGCGGCCGCTGAAAGTTTCCCGCGCATGCGCAGTGGGGAGAGTCTCTTCCGCCTCCGCCATGGTGGAGGCCGTGGCGGAGGCGGAAGGGAAAGAGTGCCGCCACGGCACAGGCCCGCCCGCGGATCAGTGGGCCCCGATCGCGGGCCAGGCCACCGTGGGGACACCCCCCGGGGTCAGATTGCCCCGCGCCCCCCCCAGGATCCCGGAGCCCGCCCACGCCGCCTGGTCCCGCCGGTAAATACCAGGTTTAATTTACGCCGGCGGGACAGGCAATTTCTGGGCGGGACTTTGGCCCATCCGGGCCGGAGAATTGAGCAGGGGGCTGGATTCTCCGATTTTGAGACTAAGTGCTGATGCTGGCGTGGGAACAGTGGTGTTTTACAGCAGGAAAAACGGCGCAAAAGCTGCACCGATCCTCCGTCTGGTGGGGAGCTAGCAGGCACGCAGCATAAAGCCCCCGCCTCTAGCTGCGAATACGGCTGTAGAATTGCCAGATCCGTGGCCATGCATGGGCATGGCGGCGGCCTGCATCGGCCGCGCGTGCAACATGGCGCCAGCCGTGCGTGGAGCCAGCCTGCCAAATACTCTTTGGCCAGGCTCGCCACCCACTGACCACCCTCCTCCAGTGCCCCCAGCCCCTGCCAAAGCCTCCCCGCCTGCTGATCGGCTCCACCCGCCCGCCCGCCCACCCCCACCCCCAACTGTGGCGGCGCTGGATTCAGACTGCAGCCACCACGTCAGGCTCCCGCTTTGAATAAGCGGTCTGAACAGGAAATGCCTGGCTGAGGCCGCACAGAGTTCCATTTTTTACAATGGAGAGCTCCGCTCGCCGGAACTCCCCGTTGTAGTGAGAAATCGGGACGCCGTTTCTAAATCTCTGAGGCACCAAAAAGAATCCCCAACCTCCTCCCAGCCTGAACGCAATATGGGACACAATTGCGTGCACGCAAATAATTCCAGCTAGGCACCTTGGCAGTGCCAACCTGGGATCCTGGCAGTGAAGTGCCAAGCTGGCAATTGTTTTGCATGCATGCAATCAGGCCTTGGTTGCCCAGCATGGGTGTTAAGGGGTGCGGGGGATCCTCCCATATTGTGTTCGGGCTGGGGGGAGTTCGGGATTCTTTTACGGGCCTTGGAGATCGCCATTTAAAAATAGCGTCCCAATCTCTCACGACAACGGCGAGTTCCAGCGAGCAGAGCTCCCCATTACAGAAAACGGGGCTATGTGCGGCCTTGGCCACCCATTCCTCGCTCAGGCCCCTTATTCAAAGTGAGTCGCGTTGAATACCACTTTGGCAGTGCCATCTGGCACCACCCTGTCCACAGGCCATGCAGGTTGGAGTCTCCGATCCCCTTGGAGACCCCACGAGTGCCGTTCTGTCTGGCCTCGTTTGTGAGGACCAAACAGCGCTCACCCGAGGTCTCCGAGGCGAAGGGAATGAATTCAAAGCCTCAGGTACTTCGGGAATCTGTACATTAGAGTAAGGTTTAATGCCTCACTCTGATATGCAGATTTTCTAAAAAATGATCCCGCCCGTCGTGGGCAGGATACACCTTGGAACTTCTGACGAGATTGCGTTGAATCTCGATAGAGATTGCGAGCGGGGTAGATCCCGACGAGCTGCTTTTCTGGCGCAGTGTGGTCAGAGGAACGTGCCCCTTGTTTTTTTTCACCTTCACAGGTGACACTGACTTACTGCCTGATTTCAGCACTTTTATATTTTGCAATCTGTTGCTTGTCGAAAACATTTCATCCTTTTGGTTTGAAATGTTCTTGTTCATTGTGGGTTTTTTAAAAGTGGATGCCAGGAGCAATCTGCAAAGGTTCAGGCTGGAAAGGAGGGGAAATGCAGATAATTAGTTGAGCAGCAATCCAGAACACAGACTACTAGAGAATCAGTAATGACCAGCATCCTGAAATAGATCAGAAGACAGACTGGTGAAATTCCCTCGGAATTACAAGCTAAACATCTGAGATGCAGAAGTGACACGGAGCAGCTCTTCACCCTCCGGCTGGTCCATTGAAAGTACAGACAGTTAGGGAGACATCTGTCCATATGTCATCCTCATTTTATGTTATTAGTACCCATCAATCAAACGGCTTCAACACTGGAAACCTTTTCCAGGAGTAGTTTGGGTTAGGTCAAGGTAACAAGACAAATTAGTTCAAGATGATGGTGGGAAAAAAATTCCAGGGGGAGGACCCATCATGTGTGGTTAACTGAAACGGTCAAAAGATAGTATCAAACTCGAAGAAAAAGCATATAATTGCACAAAGGTGAGTGCAGGTCAGAGGATTGGACAGAACATTAAAAAATGGCAAAGAATGACTAAAAGATTAATAAGGAGAAGAAAATTAGAGTATAAGACAAAGTTATCCAGAAATATAAAGGCAGGGACGTAGTGGTATTGTCATTAACATAGAATTTACAGTGCAGACGGAGGCCATTCGGCCCATCGAGACTGCACCGGCTCTTGGAAAGAGCACCCTACCCAAGGTCAACACCTCCACCCTATCCCCATAACCCAGGAACCCCACCCAACACTAAGGGCAATTTTGAACACTAAGGGCAATTTATCATGGCCAATCCACCTAACCTGCCCATCTTTGGACTGTGGGAGGAAACCGGAGCACCCGGAGGAAACCCACGCACACACGGGGAGGATGTGCAGACTCCGCACAGACAGTGACCCAAGCTGGAATCGAACCTGGAACCCTGGAGCTGTAAAGCAATTTTGCTATCCACAATGCTACCGTGCTGCCCCTAGTCATGGACTAGTAATCCAAAGACCCAGAGAAATTCTCTGGGGACCAGGTTCAAATCCCACCAGGGCAGATGATGGAATTTGAATTCAATTTTTTAAAATCTGGAATTAAAAGCTTAATGATGATCGTAAACCCATTGCCAATTGTTGTAAAAAGCCATCTGCTTCACTAATGTCCTTTAGGGAAGGAAATCTGTCATCCTTACCTAGTCTGCCTACATATGACTCCAGACCCACAGCAATGTGGTTGATTCTTACATGCCCTCAGGGATGTGCGGTAAATGCTGTCCCGGCCAACAATGCGCACGTCCCATGAATAAATAAAAGAACAATAAAACAAAATATAATAAGACTTTCTATAGATGTTTATGGTTGACCAAGTGAGCTTTGGTCCTATAGAGAGTGAGTCTGGGGACTCCATCATGGAAAAAAGGGGGCGGCACGGCGCAGTGGTTAGCACTGTTAGCTACGCTGCCGAGGACCAGGATCGATACCGGCCCGAGGTCACTGTCCATGTGGAGTTTGCACATTCTCTTCATGTCTGCGTGGGTTTCACTCCCACAATCCAAAGATGTGCAGGTTAGGTGGATTGGCCATGGTAAATTGCCCCTCAATTGGAAAAAATATAATTGGGTACTCTAAATTTATTTTAAAATAATAGAAAATAAAGAGATGGCAGATGAATGGAACAGGTATTTTGCATCGATCTTTGCTACTGAGTTTATAAGTAACATCCCAGAAATAACTGTAAATAAGAAATTGGAAGGAAGGGAAAAACTCTGCAAAATTACAATCTCGAGGAAAGTGGTACCTAGAAAATTGGAACTACGGATTCACAAGTCCCTGGATCCTGATGGATTTCATCCTAGGGTCTTAAAGGAAGTGGCTAGTGAGATAGTTGCTGCATTGATTTTAATTTTCCAAAATTTACTAGATTCAGGCAAGGTTCTATTGGATTGGGAAATAGCTAACATGTACGTTTTTTAATTGAGTACAATTTAAACTCGAGTTCTGCAAGTCTGCACTCAGATTATTTTACCTGTCCATATGAGATTTTAATCAGCAAGCAACAGGAGACAATCTGATGAAGTAATTCAGGAAACTTTATTTAAGTTATAAAGTAATACCAATAAAGCAGGGCAGCAATTTTACGGGCATCCGAAGGTTCTTGCTTCCTGGTTCAGCTTAGGGCCTGGGTTGACACTTTGACATCCTCTTCTCTGTGGTCTTTTGCTGAAGAGCAGGCTCTGTAAACATCAACTTCAAACCTTAAGCATGCTCTGGTCATTGGAAGCTACAATGTCAGCCCAGAGCCTGACTAGTGGTATCAATGGAATCCCTGAACTTTGTGAAACAGGCGTTGCATGATTAGCTGCTAATTGGCTAGGTGACACATGAGCAGTGCATGGTCACTTGGCGGATACTCTGAGCTCATTGTCTTGGCTTTTTCTTAATTGGTGTGACTTCCTAATTTAATCTGATACTTATCTTGATGTGCCTGTTGATTAAATCAGTCCCGATCAATGACTGTCTGCTCTTAGGGACCTCCTGCTGGGTGATGTAGCTGTTGTTCAAATAAGCTACTATACTTTCAAAATAAATGGGAAAGTTATTTCTAATTTTAAGCAAAGCAATGTGGAATACAGGGGATAACACAGTCGGTAATACTTTAAAAGTCTACACAGAGTTTGTCTAAAATATGTGTATCGCAATAATCAGTGTTTATAAGGCAAGGTACTGGAATTGGATTTGTTTATTGTCACGTGTACCAAGGTACAGTGAAAAGTATTTTTCTGCGAGCAGCTCAACAGATCATTAAGTACATGAAAAGAAAAGGAAATAAAAGAAAATACATAATAGGGCAACACAAGGTACACAATGTAACTACATAACTCCGGCATTGGGTGAAGCATACAGGGGTAGTGTTAATGAGGTCAGTCCATAAGAGGAGTCCATTTAGGAGTCTGGTAACAGTGGGGAAGAAGTTTTTGAGTCTGTTCGTGCGTGTTCTCAGACTTTTGTATCTCCTCCCCGATGGAAGAAGTGGGAAGAGTGAGTAAGCCGGGTGGGAGGGGTCTTTGATTATGCTGCCCGCTTTCCCCAGGCAGCGGGAGGTGTAGATGGAGTCAATGGATGGGAGGTAGGTTCGTGTGATGGACTGGGCCGTGTCCATGGCTCTCTGAAGTTTCTTGCGGTCTTGGGCCGAGCAGTTGCCATACCAGGCTGTGATGCAGCCAGATAGGATGCTTTCTCTAGTGCATCTGTAAATGTTGGTGAGAGTTAATGTGGACATGCCAAATTTGTTTAGTTTCCTGAGGAAGTATAGGCGCTGTTATGCTTTCTTGGTGGTAGCGTCGACGTGGGTGGACCAGGACAGATTTTTGAAGATGTGTACCCCTAGGAATTTGAAACTGCTAACCATCTCCACCTCGGCCCCGTTGATGCTGACGGGTGTGTACAGTACTTTGCTTTCTGAAGTCAATTACCAGTTCTTTAGTTTTGCTGGCATTGAGGGATAGATTGTTTCGCTGCACCACCCCGCTAGGTTCTCTGTCTCCCTCCTGTATTCTGATTCGTCGATATTCGAGATCTGGCCCACTATGGTCGTATCGTCAGCAAACTTGTAGATGGAGTTGGAACTAAATTTTGCCGCGCAGTTGTGTGTGTACAGGGAATATAGTAGAGGGCTAAGTACGCAGCCTTGCGGGGCCCCGGTACGGAGTACTATTGCGGAGGAGGTGTTGTTGTTTATTCTTACTGATTGTGGTCTGTGGGTTAGAAAGTCGAGGATCCAATTGCAGAGTGAGGAGCCAAGTCATAGGTTTTGGAGCTTTGATATGAGCTTGGCTGGGATTATGGTGTTGAAGGCGGAGCTGTAGTCAATAAATAGGAGTCTGATGTAGGAGTCCTTCTTGTCGAGATGCTCTAGGGATGAGTGTAGGGCCAGGGAGATGGCGCCTGCTGTGGACCGTTTGCGGCGGTATGCGAATTACAGTGGATCAAGGCGTTCTGGGAGTATGGAGGTGATACACTTCATGACCAACCTCGCGAAGCACTTCATTACGACTGAAGTCAGGGCCACCGGACGGTCGTCATTGAGGCATGTTGCCTGGTTTCTCTTTGGCACCGGTATGATGGTGGTCTTCTTGAAGCAGGTGTGGACCTCGGAGCGGATTATGGACAGGTTAAAGATGTCTGCGCACATATCTGCCAGCTGGTCCACGCAGGCTCTTAATGCACGACCAGGGATCCCGTCCGGACCCGTCGCCTTCTGAGGGTTCACTTTCAAGAAAGCCGATCTAACTTCGAAAGCTGTGATGGTGGGTATGGGTGTGCTATGGTCTGCTGGGGCACTCAACAGCGGATCGTTGGTTTCCTGCTCGAACCGAGCATAGACTGCATTGAGTTCATCGGGGAGGGATGCGCTGCTGCTGTAGATACTGCTCGGCTTTGCTTTTTAGTCCATTATGTTGTTTAGGCCTTGCCACAACCGCCGAGAGCCTGTAACACTAGTCTGTGACTCTAGCTTGGTCTGATATTCTCTTTTGGTATCTCGGATGGCTTTGCAGAGGTCGGTCCTGGATTTCTTGTATAGGTCAGGGTCGTCTGACTTGAACGCCTCAGACCTGTCCTTCAGTAGGGAGTCAATCTCACGATTGAGCCATGGTTTCTGGTTGGGGAACGTACGTACTGCTTTCTTTGGCACGCAGTTGTCCACACATTTGCTGATGAAGCCTGTGACGGTGGTGGCATACTCATTTAAGTTCCTTATACATTCAATTAATATGGCCATGAGTAGCAATCAGCATAGTGACAGGATATTGCTCATTCAAACTTGAATGATTGCAAGTCTCGCACTGATATCGCAGAATCCTGCAATTAACACTGCTTTGAAAATAACAGTCACAAGATACTTAGGTGCTAAATTTTAAGCGATTAGTGTACTTTAGTTGAATTATAGTTCACCATACTCCTTACAAAAGCAGCTCCTTTATTCAAAAAGGGAGGGAGAAAGAAAGTAGGAATCTATCAGTCTGTTAGTTTAATATGTCACATGGAAAATGCTTGAAGCTATTGTTAAAGCATTTAGATAAATTCAACATGCAGTAATCAGGCAGAATCAACATGTTTTGTGAAAGGGAAATCATGTTTTACCAATTTATTGGAATTCCTTGTAGAAGTAACAGGTGCAGTGGATAAAGGGGAACTGGTGGATGTACTTTACTTTAATTTTCAGAAGGCATTTGATAAGGTGCCTCCTCAACGGTTATTGCAGAAAGTAGAGGTCCATGGTATAGGAGGAAACATATTGGCATGGATAGAAGATTGGCTAGCTGAAAGGAAATAGAGTAGGCATAAATGTGTCATTTTCTGGTTGGCTGGCAGGATGTGATGATATCTATGCCGCAGAGATAAGTGCTGGGACCACAACTCTTTATAATTTATGTCAATGAATTCAACGAAGAGATCAATAGTATGGTTGCTAAAATTTGATAATGACACAGAGATAAGTAAGAAAGTATATTGGTCCATTTTGATCCACCATAATGATTGACATTAAGTTTTATTCACACCAGTCAGATTTTTTATTGTCTACAGGCCAAATAGATGTCAAGACCTCACAACACCCAATCATTTAACCTGTCTATATCTCTATTCAGACTCTATCCTTCTTTTGACAACTTGTGCTCTTGCCTAATTTAACTACCCAGACATTTGTTACAGGGGGGCACGATGTGGCAGGCCGGGTCCACGCGCGGCCGGCGCCATGTTGTGCGGCGCGATCATTACAGGTCGCCGCCGTGCTCATGCGCTGCCACGGACCCAGCAATTCTCCGTCCGTATCTGCAGGTAAAGCCGGAAAGGCTTTATGTGGCGCGGCGTCTAGCTCCACACCGGGCAGAGCATCATTACGGGGACAGCGACGACATTTTGGTCATAAGACTAGACACATGCCCCGGACATAGCCTCAAAATCGGAGAATCTAGCCCTATGTTCTCCTGCCTGAGATGAATCGCCTTTGATTTACGATCACGCTGAAAGCGATGGCCAGAGGCAACTCATTATCCCTTGTCGTACAAATTTATGCATGGCAGGGATTGCAAGGAATTCCCTCGCAAATCCCGTTATCGGACCACCAATTTGAGCAGGCCACCCGACAGCGAGGTCCAGGGGCTGGCCCCCCTCTCCAACCACAATGCAATTCCAGCCGCCTCCCCACCATGGGGTTTTCTGGGTCACCCCCACCAAACCCACAATACAAGGGTGACTGGAACATTGCAGCAGGCCAAGAACAGACATGTGGGCATTGGAGCAGGGTCTTTTGTTAAAATAGCAAACAACAGGAAGGTCATGGTCCTGAATGCGCACAGACCAAAGATACTCAGCAAAGCGATCACCCAGTCTGCGTTTGGTCTCTCCGATATAGAGGTGACCACAATGGGCCTCAACATCGAATTCAACAATTTCAGATGATTGGCTCTACCCCACCATTTGTTTTCATCTCATTTCATTTTAACTGTCTTTTACCATCTTTTGTTCTCTCTGGGGACTGCCATTAGCCCTCTTTCCCCTTGGTTTCTGGGGCCTTTAGCACCCGGTTTCCCTGGGTTTCTGTGGCTATGACTCATCTTTCATTCTCACTCCAGTATAAATATTTCCCACTTTCTCTGTCTGTTAGCTTTGACAAAGAGTCATTGGACTCGAAACGTTAGGTCGTTTCTCTCCCTACAGATGCTGCCAGACCTGCTGAGGTTTTCCAGCATTTTCTCTTTCGTTTCAGATTCCAGCATCCGCAGTAATTTGGTTTTATTCCTTTTGATGTGGTCAAGAGCTGTCGGTCATAGCTAGATATTTATAAACATTGTAATTAGTTTCACAGCAGGGTACTTGAAATACATTCATAAAAGCCTTGAAGACCAAAGGATATGAGAGGGTTTAAGCACTGGAGATGTGGGGCGGGATTCTCCACTCCCGCGCCGAAGTGCCCACGTCGTCGTGAACGCCGTTGAGGTTCACGACGGCGTGAAACGGCCCCTATCCCGACCAATTCAGGGTCCGATAATGGGTTAGGATCAGGGCCGCGTCATCTACATGCGCCAGGCCTTGTCGCCGCGTAAAGGCGACGCCGAATATATGACGCGGCCGGCGCCGCATAACTGGCGTCACCCGCGCATGCGTGGTTGCCGTCCTCTCCAAGTCCGCCCCGCAAGTAGATGGCGGACGGATCTTGTGGGGCCGCGGAAGGAAGGAGGGGTCCTCCTTCAGAGAGGACGGCCTGACGATCGGTGGGCACTGATCGCGGGCCATCCCACATTTGAGGTACCCCCCGGTGCAGGATCCCCCCTCCCCCTCGCAGGCCGCCCCCCCCCCCCCCCAGCGTTCCCGCGCTGCTCCCGACGGCAGCGACCAGGTGTGGACGGCGCCGGGGGGAACCCGCCGTTTTGGCCTGGCTGTCAGCCCATCCGGGCCCGTGAGTAGCGGGGGTGCCGGAGAATCGCCATTTTGGGTGTCTCCGGCGATTCTCCCGCCTGCGGCCCGTGGAACTCGACGGGGCCGTTCCCGCCGCTTGGGAGAATCGCGGGAGGGCGTCGGACCGGCCTCCCGGGAAATTTTGGCAGCCCAGGCGATTCTCCCAACCGGCGCGGGAGTGGAAAATCTTGCCCATGGTTTTTGCTTTCTAGGAAATGACAGCTGCTGCTTTCTCTGCCTGAAGCAGCAAGTGGAGGGGACAGGCGACTTTTAAATCAGCGATTTGTTTACACTGTTACTGTCTGGACTACTTTCTGGCTTCCAGGCAAGGGTCTCTGTTATGGGGGTCAGAATCACCCTACCATCAGCCAAATTCTCCTCGAAAGGAACATTCCATCTGACTTTTGTTTCAGGACACATGTAAAGCCCTAACTTGTATTTTGTTTGGTAAGAAGTCTTACAACACCAGGTTAAAGTCCAACAGGTCTGTTTCGATGTCACTAGCTTTCGGAGCGCTGCTCCTTCCTCAGGTGATTGAAGAGGTATTTTGTTGTGGTTGTTCCTTTTCCTCATCCCACATTTATATTGTGAGTGCAAAAGGAGTGGATGCTGCAAAACTCCTCTCACATGTCTATGTTTGTAAAACATAAGAACATAAGAACTAGGAGCAGGAGTAGGCCATCTGGCCCCTCGAGCCTGCTCCACCATTCAATGAGATCATGGCTGATCTTTTGTGGACTCAGCTCCACTTTCCGGCCCAAACACCATAACCCTTAATCCCTTTATTCTTCAAAAAACTATCTAACTTTATCTTAAAACCATTTAATGAAGGATCCTCAACTGCTTCACTGGGCAAGGAATTCCATAGATTCACAACCCTTTGGGTGAAGAAGTTCCTCCTAAACTCAGTCCTAAATCTACTTCCCCTTATTTTGAGGCTATGCCCCCTAGTTCTGCTTTCACCCGCCAGTGGAAACAACCTGCCCGCATCTATCCTATCTATTCCCTTCATAATCTTATATGTTTCTATAAGATCCCCCCTCATCCTTCTAAATTCCAACGAGTACAGTCCCAGTCTACTCAACCTCTCCTCGTAATCCAACCCCTTCAGCTCTGGGATTAACCTAGTGAATCTCCTCTGCACACCCTCCAGTGCCAGTATGTCCTTTCTCAAGTAAGGAGACCAAAACTGAACACAATACTCCAGGTGTGGCCTCACTAACACCTTATACAATTGCAGCATAACCTCCCTAGTCTTAAACTCCATCCCTCTAGCAATGAAGGACAAAATTCCATTTGCATTCTTAATCATCTGTTGCACCTGTAAACCAACTTTTTGCGACTCATGCACTAGCACACCCAGGTCTCTCTGCACAGCAGCATGTTTTAATATTTTATCATTTAAATAATAATCCCTTTTGCTGTTATTCCTACCAAAATGGATAATCTCACATTTGTCAACATTGTATTCCATCTTCCAGACCCTAGCCCATTCACTTAGCCTAACCAAATCCTTCTGCAGACTTCCAGTATCCTCTGCAATATTTGCTTTAAAACAAGCCCTTTTTATCTTATCTTATCTTGAGTTTGCCCATGCAAGTTATTCATAGGCGACTGGAACATTCCAAATTTAAGGGTTGGGGAAAATATGCCACCAGATATAAAGGGGGAAATCAAAATAAAAAACACCTTTCTGGTTACAGATAGGTAGTGAGCAAGGGAAATAAGAGCAGTTTAAATTTACCCCCCTCTGTAACAATCCCTACTCTCTGCTACTGTTAGCATACCCAACCCTATATCCATGCTAATATGTTATCCCCTATACCATGTTACCTTGTCTGGTAACCATTGATGTAGCACCTTTACAAATGCCTTTTGGAAATCCAAGTACACCACATCTACAGTTTGCCCTTTTCCACCTTGCATGTTATATTCTCAAAAATCTCAAATAAATTAGTTAAACACAAATTCCATTTCACAAACCAATGTTGACTCTGCCTGATCACATTATGATTTTCTAAGCATTACAACTTGTTTAATAATGGATTTGAGTAATTTCCTTAAGACAGATGTTAGGCTAACGTGCCTCTAGTATACTACTTTCTGTCTGCCTCATTTTTTGAATAAAGGTTGATAATAAACTAACAATAAACTTGAATAAACTATTTGCCAACCTGGGAACCTTCCAGAATCTAGGGAATGTTGTAAGATCCCTGAGCAGAACCTCTTTCTTAGTCCTACCTACGTCTTTGTTACCAATGTGGATCACAACAACTAGATCTTCCCTCTCCCACTGCAAGTTTCTCCCCAGCCCCATACAGATGGACTGAAACCTGGAGCCAGACATGCAACACAGCCATATTGACTCATGCATTCAGCTGCAGAGAACTGCGCTAATCCTCCTGACTTATTGTATCCTACTCCCAC
This sequence comes from Scyliorhinus torazame, assembly GCF_047496885.1. Taxonomy (NCBI): domain Eukaryota; kingdom Metazoa; phylum Chordata; class Chondrichthyes; order Carcharhiniformes; family Scyliorhinidae; genus Scyliorhinus; species Scyliorhinus torazame. The sequence continues at coordinate 67,171,117 of NC_092707.1, forward strand.
TACATTCCAATTACCTCCCCCCCCACATGGATGGAGAATCTAGTTCAAACTAGCTACCTAATAAATTAACTGCAGCTGCCTCTCCTTTAGGGAGCTGGTTTATTTCCAAGACAGAAAGAATGGTAGTTAAATTCTAAATGTAAACTAGACTAGCTTTTAGGGACGGTTTTGCAAGGGCTCTATCCACACCCCTGCTGATGTTTACTCATTACTGTTATTTTGTTAATAAATTGTGGTGCCCTAGCAGGTAACTTCACTGATCCGTCCTGCAGCCCCCACCTTCATCCCCACAAGCTGCAAGAATAATTTTTTTATTTGTTCATGGGACGTGGGCATTTACTGCCCATCCCTAATTGCCCTTGTGGGACAGTTAAGAGTCAACCATATTGCTGTGGGTCCGGAGTCACGTGTAGGCCAGACTGGGTGAGGACTGCCTCAAGGACATTAGTGAACCAGATGGGTTTCTACGACAATCGACAATGGTTTCATGGTCGTTAGACTTTTAATTCCAGATATTTTATTGAGTTTAAATTCACCTGCCGTGGTGGGATTCGAACCCAGGTCCCCAGATCATTATCCTGGTCTCTAGATGACTAGTCCAGCAACAATACCACTATACCACCTCCTCCACTCAAACCTATTGGAGAATTGCATGAGCTGAGTCTCCTCCATTTCTACCTTCTCAATCCCCTTCCCAGCCTGACTCACACTCACACTCGAAATCAGAAGTCCCTAACCTAGGGGTATGACCGCCTCCTTGATAAAGTGTCCGGGAACTTGCCCGTCTCTGATGCATCGCAGCGTCTGCAGCTCAGCCTCCAGCTCAATGCCTCTGCCCTGAAGCTCTTCAAGCCGTTGACACTTCCAATAGTTGTGCCTGCCCTGGATCAGACTGGTGTCCAGGAACCGCCACATTCTGCAATCGCATTACAGCACCTACCCTGCCATCTTTATTAGGTGTTAATTAATTTATTATTTCCTTAATTTATAATTAATAAACCCAGCTACTCCCGATAGCTTTACTACTGCTAGAATACCTTACTACTAATGAAACCTTATAATTACTAATCAATTACAGGCATTTTGTAAGATAAATGAGCAAAATACTCACCAACCAGTCACTTACCTGCTTCTCTCATGCCTCACTGCACTGAACTCCCGTCCCCCAAATTCCCAGGTTCCCACTCTGTGACTATCTGCACTCGGTGATAATCTGCTGTCTTTGTGCTTGCTTACTTCATGCACTTCGCAAGACGACCTATATGTATTCGACAGAAATTAGTCAGCACCGCTGGCTAGAGAATCTAGTTCAAACTAGCTACCTAATAAACAAACTGCAGCTGCCTCTCCTTTAGGGAGCTGGTTTATTTCCAAGACAGAAAGAATGGTAGTTAAATTCTAAATGTAAACTAGACTAGCTTTTAGGGACGGTTTTGCAAGGGCTCTCTCCACACCCCTGCTGATGTTTACTCATTACTGTTATTTTGTTAATAAATTGTGGTGCCCTAGCAGTAAACGTTTCTCACATAAAGAACTAAAGAAAGCAATTAAAAGATCGCAATGTTTTAAGAGGCGCAAGTTCACTTTAAATAGGTATCATGCCCACCAAATATCATGCCCACCAAATATCCCATTCAGTGAGCTACCAATTCCTGCTGTAAAGGCATGAGCAGCTTGCCTACGAGATTCAAGTGAGAGCCAGCCATGAAAATGGCTCTGGTCTCTCACTGAATCTATCAGGCCAGGCTTTTTGATCATTTCACATATCAGCGGCCTGAAGTGCACACCACAATCAAAATCAATTCCACAGTAATTTGCAGATCCATCTGACCAGCCCTGGAGTTCTAGAACAGAATACACAATTCGCTATTTATATTATCAATCGAAATCGATCCAGTTCCTTCTGAAAATGACTGATGTCATCTGTCGCAGTCACCTCCCTCAGCATTCCGTTCGCCAGCCCCTAGGGGAATGAGTTATATGTAATCTCTCTGGTCACCATCCCTCCCTTGACCTTCAGCCCATGACTTGTTATCATTTTCAAAGCCATGGTACAATTTTTAAATATCCTTATGGATCTTTGAGGACTGCATCTGTTGACATTCCTGACTTTGCTAACTCTTTGGTTCTAAGTTGAAATTACACATCTTCTCCGATGCTGGGCACGTGATGAGGTCGTCACACTGCTTTCACCCATTGAAACGGGGAACCCAGGGCAGCACGGTGCAGTGGTTAGCACAGGGACTGTGGCACTGAGGAGCCGGGTTTGAATCGCGGCCCTGAGTCACTGCCCGTGTGGAGTTTACACATTCGCCCCCACAACCCAAAGATATGCAGGTTAGTTGGATTGGCCACACAAAATTGCCCCTTAATTGGAAAAAAAACATAATTGGGTACTCTAAATTTTTTTTAAAGTGTTTGCACAATTTCCCCGTGTTTGCGTGGGTTTCGCCCCCACAACCCAAAGATGTGCAGCGTAGGTGGATTGGTCACACTAAATTGCCCCTTAATTGGAAAAAATAAATTGGGTACACTACATTTTTTTTAAAATAGGGAGCCCTGTACTTTAAATGGAACTCAGACATAGGACAAAAACCTTTAAAACAATACCACTTTAAAAGAGGACATTTAAAATGGGGATTTACTGTAGCAGGATTTAAACAAAGCAAATAATATAAAGTTGACATGATGACATCTGCATTGAGGCTTTAGGGGTGTGCATCATAATTGTTATGCCATATTTTACAAGCGCTATCTTAAAAACTTTACCCCAGGATGTCTATAATTTAATTGTTTTGAATGACTGCCATCTTGTGGTTATTGCTGATTATTTATAGACACTAACTTCATCCCCTTCAAACGTTTGCTAAAATTCTTTTAATGGCACAGAAGATGAGAATTTAAGACTGAAACTGCTGCTTGAACAAACCTATTTGTGGCTTATTTAAAAACCCATAGAAAACAATTTGCGGGTTAATGGGTCCATAAAAAAGCTAACCAAGCAGCAGGCTATATTTCTAGGTCGATAGAATGGAAAAGTAGAGCAGTTATGCTAAACTTGTATTAAATCTTGGTTAGACCATATTTGGAGTTTGGGTAGAGCTCTGTGACGCAATTCTGCGTTGCGCCCAGCGCAGATCCGGGCGGGCCGGGTGAGACGCGGGAAAGGCCAAAATCAAGGTTCGCGCCGAGCGCAAACCATTTTGCAATTCACCTGTCCGCCTCCTGCTGCCAATTTCCGGATGTTGCCCAAAAATGGCGAGGCCATTAACCCTAATTTGCATTAATTTAAATCTCATTAATGAAATTGACGTGAACGCAGCGTCATCTTGGGAGTTGCCCGACTCCCCGGTGCGAATCGTAGAATTTAAGTGCAGAAGGAGGCCATTCAGCCCATCGGGTCTGCCCCGGCTACTGGAAAGAGCACTCTCCCACTCCTCCACCCTATCCCCGTAACCCCACCTAACCTTTTGTTTGGACACTAAGGGCAATTTAGCATGGCCAATCCACCTAACCTGCACATCTTTGGACTGTGGGAGGAAACCGGAGCACCTGGGGGAAACCCACGCACACAATGGGAGAACGTGCAGACTCCACACGGACAGTGACCCAAGTCAGGAATTGACTTGGGACCCTGGAGATGTCAAGCAACTGCGCTAACCACTGTGCTACCATGCTATCCAAGTCGCACGGGAGTCGTTTAGTACTCCTTTACAAAAACATGAAGCTGATGCAATGGCTACCGAGTGAAGGTGATGAGCCTTTTCCATTTACCGGCATGCAGCTCAAGGGCACTGGAGCTGCTGCCCCAGTGCTCAGGGAGGCTGGGGTGGCCCTTTAGGGGGGTTGGGGTTGTACCGGGGAGCTGGAGGGGACCAGATCGGCGGTCGCTCCTGGCCTGGGGGGATGAGGGGTTTTGTGTCTGTGAGACCTTCAACCCATCTTTGAATATTGTGGAGACCCATAACAGGGGCAACTCCAGCTGCCTCCTACCAGACTCTTCAAGGTCAGAGCCCTGCTGTGGCTTCTATCCTGAAATTCAACTTCGCTCCCTTTAACTGTGAGCAGCCTCAGGTTTCACAGCTGAAGGCCAGTTCAAATGAGGAATGTTTTATGAAAATGTTTTAATTAAAGTTTTAACATTTTATATAAAATTCCAAAAAAGACAAACAATGTCCCTAACCAAACGTAAACCCCCAAAATGGCCCTTCAATCCAAGAAACAAAAGCCCTCCCTACTCACTTACACCCCTCCCCATTTGTACCCTATCCCCACATCCCCCTCTAACAGCTAACAGTGACCAACTCTCTGAAATACAATATAAACGTCTGCCATCTCCGGTAGAACCCTTCAATCGACCCCCTTACTGTATTTGACCTTCTTGGGGTGCAGAAATTCCATTACATCCCCTAGCCACACCAAAGCACTGGGTGGCATTGCCAGCCTCCAGCCCCACAGGATCCGCTTCCACACCACCGGCGAGGCAAAGGCAATGACATCAGCCCCGCTCCCACCCGTAGCTCCAGCACACCTGAAACCCCAAAGATAGCCACCAAAGGACAGGGCACTAGCTCAATATTTAGGAGCACCGATATGGTGCCAAAAAAGGATCTCCAAAAGTCCACCAACTTAGAACAGGGCCAAAATATGTGTGCGCGGTGTGTGGGCCCCCTCGAACAGCGCTCGCACCTATCCTCCACCAGCTCAAAAAAACCGACTCACCCTAGCGTTAGTGAGGTGCGCTTGAAACACTACCTTTAGCTGGATCTGGCTCAGTCTCGCACACAACGAGGTGGCATTCATCCTCCGCAGCCCCTCACTCCATACCTCCTCCTCCAGTATTGGCTTCATATAGCCTTTACCCCTTCAACCAAACTCAACTCTTCCCCTATGATCCGCTCATACATACCAGACACACTGTCCTCCTCCCACCCCGAACAGGAGAGATTCCTCTCCAATAAGGATGGTGGCGGCACTGGGAAATCCGAAAATAACCTCTTAACAAAGCTCCACACCTGGAGGTACCTAAACATATCCAAGTCTAACAGCCCAAACTTCTCCTTCAATTCTCCCAGGCTGGCAAAGCGCCCCTCCAGGAATAAATCACTCACTCTCTCTAGCTCTCTGTCGCTCTCCATGCACCAAATGTGGCATCCAGCCAAGCCGGCTCAAACAGATGGAACCAATTGGGTCTATGACATAGAGCAGGAGGCCGTCCGCAAACAGGAACACTCAATGTTCCACCCTCCCCTCTCTCTATTCCTCTCCACTCCATTGAAGCCCTAAGCGCCATCGCCAATGACTCACTCATCAATGCAAAAAGCAAGGGACAGGGACACCCCTGCCTCATTTCCTGATGCAGGCAAAAATATCTCGAGCTTGCTGCATTTGTGCGTAAACCCGCCGTGGGGGTCTGTACAACATCTTAAACTGACCCACAAACCCCGGTCCCAAATCAAACTGCCTCAGTACTTCCAAAAGGTGCTTCCACTCAACCTGGCAAAACACCTTCTCCACGTCCATGGATATTATCACCTCCATTTCCTGACCCATCATCACATTCAACAAGCTCCTAATGTTTCACAATAACTGTTGCCCCTTCACAAACCCCATTTGGTCTTCGACTATCGCCCCCGGCACACAATCATCCAGGCCCCTTGCCAACGCCTTGGCCATCAACTTTGTGTCCACATTCAGAAGTGATATCGATCGCTATGACCCACACTCCTCCGAATCTTTACCATTCTTTAAAATAAGTGAAAATGATGCTTGTGTCTGCGTGGGCGGAAGCACCATCTTATCTAATGAGTCATTAAACATTTCCACTAAGAGCGGCCCCAACTCCATACCAAACCTTTTGTAGAAATTCGCTGGGAATCCATCGGGGCCCGGGGCCTTCCCAGACTGCATGACCCAATGCACCTCATAACCCCCTCAAACCTCCAAGGGCTGATTTAGCTCAGTGAGCTAGACAGCTGGTTTGTGATGGAGGACAAGGCCAGCAGCACGGGTTCAATTCCCGAAACTGCGCCGGAATGTGGCGACTAGGGGCTTTTCACAGTAACTTTATACTTATGACAATGAAAGGTTATTATTATTATTAAACCCAAATGGGGCACCCAACCCCTGCACTTTACCCTCCTCCTACACCGGGAAATCCAAGCCATCCAAAAACTGCTTCTTACCCCAGTCCCCCCCCCTGGGGGATCTGAACTGTACAGCCCCCGGTAGGAGGCCTTAAAGGCTCTGTTCACCTTCCCTGGCTCGGTGACCACCCTCACCCAGAGTCCTTAACCTGCCCAATTTTCTCCCACTGCCACCTGCTCCCTTAACTGGTGCGCCAATAGCCTACTGGCCCTCTCGCCATGCTCATAAAACTCCCCCCTAACCCAGCGTAACTATCCCATCGCTTTCCTCGTTGACATCATAGATTTCATAGAATTTACAGTGCAGAAGGAGGCCATTCGGCCCATCAAGTCTGCACCGGCTCTTGGAAAGAGCACCCTACCCAAGCCCACACTACCCTATTCCCATAACCCAGTAACCCCATTCAACCAACACTAAGGGCAATTTAGCATGGCCAATCCACCTAACCTGCACATCTTTGGACTGTGGGAGGAAACCGGAGCACCCGGAGGAAACCCACGCACACACGGGGAGAATGTGCAGGCTCCACACAGACAGTGACCCAGCCGGGAATCGAACCTGGGACCCTGGAGCTGTAAAGCAATTGTGCTAACCACTATGCTACCGTGCTGCCCTAAACTCAGAACAAACTCCATCTGGAACTCCTTCCTTTCCTTCAACAACCCCTCTCCAGGGGCCGTCGAGTACCGTCGATCCACTGCTAAAATGGCCTCCACCAACCTTTGCCTCGCCAACCTGCTTACCTTATCCCTATGTGCCTCAATCAAAATTAGCTCCCCCCTGATTACCGCCTTCAAAACCTACCACAGCACAGATGGAAAGACCTCCTCACTTTTGTAAAGCTCAACATAGGTGTCTATAGCTGTCCCATCTCTTTCACATATCCCCTTATCCGCCAAGAGCCCCACATCCAACCTCCACTGCGGTAGCTGGGAGCCCCCTTTTCACGCAAAAGTCTATGAGATGCGATCCATGATCTGACACAACAGTCGCTGAATACTCAGAACCAACCAACCCCACCAGCAGCGTCTGGTCCATAACAAAAAAGTCAATACTGAAGTTTATCCTTGAGGTTCTATAAAAAAAAATGTTTTTAATTATTTAAATTAATTAACTAATTGAATATGGCTGGACAGGTGATGTGCTGTTGCTGTATGATGATGGAACTGGTGGATCCCATTGAGACCGTCAGTAACCACATCTGCAACAAGTGTTGGCTGCTTCGGCTCAGAATTGATGAGCTGGAGACCGAGCTGCACACACTGCGGCACATCAGGGAGGGGGAAAATTACCTGGACACTTTGTTTCAGGGAGGTAGTCACACCCGGTAGAATAAGTACTGTTAATTCGGACCGTGGTCAGGGACAGAGTGGTGTGACTGCAAGGGAGGCCGGTAGGGGGATCCTGAGTTTAGGAGTTGAGGAGCCTCAGCCCTTGACCTTGTCCAACAGGTATGAGGTACTTGCTCCCTGTGCGGATGAGGAAGAGGGCTGTAGGGAGGATGCGTTGACTGACCACTGCACCGTGGTACAGGAAGCCATTCAAGAGGGGGGAGCAAAAAGACAAGTGGTAGTTGTAGGGGATTCTATAATTAGGGGGATTGATGGCATCCTTTGTAAGCCAGATCGAGAGTCCCGCATGGTATGTTGCCTGCCCGGTGCCAGGGTGAGTGACATCTCTGATCGGCTTGAAAGGATTTTGGAGAGGGAGGGGGAGGATCCAGTTGTTGTGGTCCACGTTGGGACTAACAACATAGGTAAGACTAGGGAAGAGGACCTGTTTGGGGATTATCAAACACTAGGGACTAAATTAAAGAACAGGTCCTCCACGGTTATAATCTCTGGATTACTACCCGAGCCACGTGCCAATTGGCATAGGGTTGAGAAAATTAGGGAAGTTAACACGTGGCTAAAGGACTGGTGCGGGAAAGAGGGATTCCATTTCATGGGGCATTGGCATCAGTACTGGGGCAGGAGGGACCTGTACCGTTGGGAAGGTCTTCACCTGAACCATTCTGGGACCAGTGTTCTAGCGAATAGGATAAATAGGTTGGTCACAAGGACTTTAAACTAGCAAGTTGAGGGGAAGGGAAGTGTAAAGCTCTGGACAGTATAATGGTGAATGGAGATCAAGGCAGCAGGTTACGTGACAGGTTATTATGTAGAGATATGGGTTCAAAGACAAGGAAAATTAGGAGAAAGGGTAAGAGGAAAAATAATTTGCGAAAAGTTACTGATCAAGGTGTTAGGATTCATAACAAAGACATAAAAAACAGCATAAGTGTACTTTACCTGAATGCTCGTAGTATACGAAATAAGGTAAATGAGTTGATGGCGCAAATCATCGTGAATGACTATGATTTAGTGGCCATTACTGAAACATGGTTAAAAGATGGTCACGACTGGGAGTTAAATATCCAAGGGTATCAGACTATACAAAAGGATAGAATGGACGGTCAGGACGGTGGTGTAGCTTTGTTGTTTAAGGATGGCATCCGGGCAATAGTAAGGGATGATATTGGTGCTATGGAGGACAAGGTTGAATCAATTTGGGTGGAAATCAGGAATAGTAAGGCGAAAAGGTCACTGATAGGAGTAGTCTATAGGCCACCAAATAGTAACAGGATGGTAGGGAAGGCAATAAGCAAAGAAATAATGGATGCATGTAGAAATGGTACAGCAGTTATCATGGGAGATTTTAATCTGCATATCGATTGGTTTAACCAGGTTGGTAAAGGCAGCCTTGAGGAGGAGTTTATAGAATGTGCCCGGGATAATTTCCTGGAACAGTATGTAATGGAACCTACAAGGGAACAAGCGATCCAAGATCTGGTCCTGTGTAATGAGGCAGGATTGATTAATGATCTCATAGTTCGGGATCCTCTTGGAAGGAGCGACCACAATATGGTGGAATTTAAAATACAGTTGGAGGATGACAAGGTAAAATCAAACACTAGTGTTTTGTGCTTAAACAAAGGTGATTACAATGGGATGAGAGAAGAACTAGCTAAGGTAGACTGAGAGCAAAGACTTCATGGTGAAGCAGTTGAGGAACAGTGGAGAACCTTCCGAGCGATCTTTCACAGTGTTCAGAAAAGGTTCATACCGACAAAAAAGAAAGACGGTAGAAAGGGGAAAAATCGACCATGGATATCTAACGAGGTGAGGGAGAGTATCAAATTGAAGGAAAAAACATACAAAGTGGCAAAAATTAGTGGGAGACTAGAGGACTGGGAAGTCTTTTGGGGGACAACAGAAAGCTACTAAAAAAAGCCATAAAGAAGAGTAAGGTAGACTATGAAAGTAAACTGGCTCAGAACATAAAAGCAGATAATAAAAGCTTTTTCAAATATATAAGACAAAAAAGAGTGGCTAAGGTAAATATTGGTCCTTTGGAAGATGAAAAGGGAGATTTAATAATAGGAGACGGGGAAATGGCTGAGGAGCTGAACAGGTTTTTTGGGTCAGTCTTCACAGTGGAGGACACAAATAACATGCCAGTGACTGATGGAAATAAAGATAAGATAGGTGAGGACCTTGAGATGATTGTAATCACTAAGGAGGCAGTATTGGGCAAGCAAATGGGGCTAAAGGTAGGCAAGTCTCCTGGCCCTGATGGGATGCATCCCAGAGTGTTAAAAGAGATGGCTAGGGAAATTGTAAACGCACTAGTGATAATTTATCAAAATTCACTAGACTCTGGTGTGGTCCCAGAGGATTGGAAAGTAGCAAACGTGACACCACTGTTTAAAAAAGGAGGTCGGCAGAAAGCGGGTAATTATTGGCCGGTAAGTTTAACTTCGGTTGTAGGGAAAATGCTGGAATCTATCATTAAGGAGGAAATAACGGGGCACCTGGAGGGAAATTGTCCCATTGGGCAGGCGCAGCATGGGTTCACAAAGGGTAGGTCGTGTCTGACTAATTTGGTAGAATCTTTTGAGGACGTTACAAGTGCAGTAGATAACGGGGAGCCAATGGATGTGGTATATCTGGATTTCCAGAAAGCTTTTGACAAGGTGCCACACAAAAGGTTGCTGAATAAACTAAAGATGCATGGCATTGAGGGTAAAGTGGTAGCATGGGTAGAGGATTGGTTAACTAACAGAAAGCAGAGAGTGGGGATAAATGGGTGTTTCTCTGGTTGGCAACCTGTAACTAGTGGGGTCCCTCAAGGATCAGTGTTGGGCCCGCAGTTGTTCACAATTTCCATAGATGATTTGGAGTTGGGGACCAAGTGCAATGTGTCAAAGTTTGCAGACGACACTAAGATGAGTGGTGAAGCAAAAAGTGCAGAGGATACCGGAAGTCTGCAGAAGGATTTGGATAGGTTAGGTGAATGAGGCAGATGGAATTCAATGTTGCCAAGTGTGAGGCTATCCATTTTGGGAGGAATAACAGCAGAATGGATTATTATTTAAACGGTAAGATGTTAAAACATGCTGCTGTGCAGAGGGACCTGGGTGTGCTGGTTCACGAGTCGCAAAAAGTTGGTGTGCAGGTGCAGCAGGTGATTAAGAAGACTAATCGAGTTTTGTCTTTCATTGCTAGAGGGAGAGGAGTTCAAGACTAGGGAGGTTATGCTGCAATTGTATAGGGTGTTGGTGAGGCCGCATCTGGAGTATTGTGTTCAGTTTTGGTCTCCTTACCTGAGAAAGGACATATTGGCACTGGAGGGAGTGCAGAGGAGATTCACTAGGTTGATCCCAGAGTTGAGGGGATTAGATTATGACGAGAGGTTGAGTAGACTGGGACTGTACTCATTGGAGTTTAGAAGGATGCGGGGGGATCTTATTGAAACATATAAAATTATATGAAGGGAATAGATAGGATAGATGCGGGCAGGTTGTTTCCACTGGTCGGGGAAAGCAGAACTAGGGGGCATAGCCTCAAAATAAGGGGAAGTAGATTTAGGACGGAGTGTAGGAGGGACTTCTTCACCCAAAGGGTTGTGAATCTCTGGAATTCCTTGCCCAGTGAAGCAGTTGAGGCTCCTTCTTTAAATGTTTTTAAGAAAAAGATAGATACCTTTCTAAAGAATAAAGGGATTCGGGGATATGGTGTACGGGCCGGAGAGTGGAGCTGAGTCCACAAAGATCAGCCATGATCTCATTAAATGGCGGAGCAGGCTCGAGGGGCCAGATGGCCTACTCCTGTTCCTAGTTCTTATGTTCTTATGTTCTTATGTACACCCGATGCACATGTGAAAAAAAAGAAAATTCCTGCGCCATGAACCCCAGCAACTCCTTTGCCACCCCCAGCACCTTCAAGGACTTGATGCACGACCAATCTAACCGAGGGTCAAGAGCAGTGTTAAAATCCCCCTCCCCCCCCCCCACCACAATAATCAGCCAGTGCTTCATGAAGTCCACGTCATCCCAATTAGGGACATAGACATTCACCAACACCAGGGCGCTCCCTCTAACCATCCGCTCATCATCACATATCTACCCCTGAGATTCCTACTATGTTACTCATCGAGAAAGCCACCCTTTTGGAAGAGTTTTTTTCAATATATAAAAGAATAGAGAGAGGCAAAAGTAGACATTGGACCACTGGAAAATGTGGCTGGAGGGAGAAGTAATAATAGGAAACAAAGAAATGGCAGATGAACTGAACAGTTACTTTGCATCAGTCTTCACGGTGGAAGACACCAGTGGGATGCTCGAGCTCCAAGAGAACCAGGGGGCAGGGGTGAGTGCAGTGACCATTACTAAGGAGAACGTTCTGGGGAAGCTGAAAGGTCTGAAGGTGGATAAGTCACCTGGACCGGATGGACTGCACCCCAAGGTCCTAAAAGAGATAGCTGAGGAAACTGTGGAGGCGTTGGTGATGATCTTTCATGAATCACTGGAGGCAGGCAGGGTCCCAGAGGACTGGAAAGTGGCTAATGTAAGACTACTATTTAAGAAGAGACGGAAGCAGAAGATGAGAAATTATAGGCCGGTTAGCCTGTCTTTGGTCATTGGTAAGATTTTAGAGTCTGTTATTAAAGATGAGATTGCGAAGCACTTGGAAGTGCATGATAAAATAGGACTGAGTCAGCACGGTTCTGTCAAAGGGAGGTCGTGTCTGACAAATCTGTTAGAGTTCTTTGAGGAGGTAACAAGGAAGTTAGACAAAGGAGAACCAGTGGACGTGATTTATTTAGATTTCCAGAAAGCCTTTGACAAGGTGTCGCATTGGAGACTGTTAAATAAGTTAAAAGCCCATGGTGTTAAGGGTAAGATCTTGGCATGGATAGAGGATTGGCTGACTGGCAGAAGGCAGAGAGTGGGGATAAAGGGGTCTTTTTCAGGATGGCAGCTGGTGACTAGTGGTGTACCTCAAGGGTCTGTGCTGGGACCACAACTTTTCACAATATACATTAATGATCTGGAAGAAGGAACTGAAGGCACTGTTGCTAAGTTTGCAGATAAGTCTACAAAGATATGTAGAGGGACAGGTAGTATTGAGGAAGCAAGGGGGCTGCAGAAGGATTTGGACAAGCTAGGAGAGTGGACAATGAAGTGGCCAATGAAATACAATGTGGAAAAGTGTGAGGTTATGCACTTTTGGAAGGAGAAATTTAGGCATAGACTATTTTCGAAATGGGGAAATGTTTAAGAAATTAGAAGCACAAAGGGACTTGGGAGTCCTTGTTCACGATTCTCTTAAGGTTAACGTGCAGGTTCAGTCGGCAGTTAAGAAGGCAAATGCAATGTGAGCATTCATGTCAAGAGGGCTAGAATACAAGAGCAGGGATGTACTTCTGAGGCTGTATAAGGCTCTGGTCAGGCCCTATTTGGAGTATTATGAGCAGTTTTGGGCCCCCAATCTAAGGAAGGATGTGCTGGCTTTGGAAAGGGTCCAGACGAGGTCCACAAGAATGATCCCTGGAATGAAGGAGCAGTTGAGGATTCTGGGTCTGTACTCGTTGGAGTTTAGAAGGATGAGAGGGGATCTTATTAAAATTTACAAGATACTACGAGGCCTGGATCGAGTGGACGTGGAGAGGATGTTTCCACTTGTAGGAAAAACTAGAACCAGAGGACACTATCTCAGACGAAAGGGACGATACTTTAAAACAGAGATGAGGAGGAATATCTTTAGCCAGAGGGTGGTGAATCTGTGGAACACTTTGCCTCAGAAGGCTGTGGTGGGGGGTTCACTGATCGTCTTTAAGACAGAGATAGATAGGTTCTTCATTAATAAGGGGATCAGGATTATAGGGAGAAGGCAGGAGAATGGGGTGAGAAAGTATCAGCCATGATTGAATGGCGGAGCAGACTCGATGGGCCGAGTGGCCTAATTCTGCTCCTATGTCTTATGGTCTTATGGTCTCTTACTAATCAACACCAAGCTCCAAGTTCACCCCCCCACCCCCACTCTGATCAGCCAAAGCCAAATCCAAATGGACTCCCCAAGGCCCCTGTCTCACCCACCTCCCAGGTCCCCCCAAGATGGCCGCCACCACCTCCCCTCAAACATCTATTCCATAAAATAACCTTCCACATCAGCAACCCACTCCCCCAATTCCCTCCCCCAGCCCAAACAAAGAAAACTTGACCACCCCATACTCGTTGCCCCAAACCCCAAACAAAGAACAGAGAAGCAAAAAGAAAACCCGAAAAACAAACCCCCTCCCTGCCCAGCCAGCCACGTCTTCCCCCCCCCACTTCTCTTATGTAGCATTTCTGCTGACCAGGTGACCCCCACCCAAGGCTAAGAGCACACTTCCCTTGTAACAAAAAAAAACCTTTACACCCCCCCCCCCCCACCCCACTCTGCCATCTCGTAGCCCCAAGCTCCTCCAGCCCCTCCACCCTTATACCCCACCCCCGTGCTTCCCACCATATCCCACACAAGCACATACGCCGATACCTATACCCCAAATGGGCGGCAAACATTACAAAGCTCTACTGTTACACATGAAGTAGTTAAGTACAAATCGTTAACAATAATACTTGAGAACTTACAATTCTTCACCCGATCTGAGTACAGTTCCACAGTTCGGCTTTGAGGGTGAACCCACCCAAAAGTCCAAGTCCTCAAACGTCCCTCAATCCATGGTCTCTTAAAACGTTACTCGCCTCGTCCGGCATGTCGCAGTGGTGCTCCATTCCGCCATGCATGCCCACAAGCGAGCCGAGTATATCATCCCAAACCGCCCCTTGCCCCTGAACAGAGCAGCCTTGGCCTTGTTGAACACGGCCCTTTGCTCTTGATCAGCTCCCTGCCCAGCTCCGGGTAGATGCTAACCTTCCTGAGTCTCCTTTGCCCACTTCAGGGTCATGTCCTTGTCCAAATACCGATGGAACCATACGATAAGCGATTTTCATTTTACAGGGGCTGGTTTAGCACACAGGGGCTGGTTTAGCACAGGGCTAAATCGCTGGCTTTGAAAGCAGACCAAGGCAGGCCAGCAGCACGGTTCAATTCCCGTACCAGCCTCCCCGAACAGGCGCCGGAATGTGGCGACTAGGGGCTTTTCACAGTAACTTAATTTGAAGCCTACTTGTGACAATAAGCGATTTTCATTTCATTTCATTTTTCATTCACGATGATTGTCTGCGGCAACTCCCCAGCTCTCTGCCTCCTCTTCAATGATGGCTGGGCCCGATCAACCTCTGATGGGAGGTCGAAGACACCCTCTCCCACCAACTTTCTGAACATTCTCACCACATATTCCGTGGCATTCGTGCCCTCAATACCTTTCGGAAGCCCCACATTCCTCCGATTCTGCCTCCTTGTGCAATTTTCCAGATCATCCACCTTCTCCTTCAACTTCATCTGCCCCTCCGCCATCATCCGACTTTCCTTTTTTTAAATGTATTTTGTTCCAAACTTATTCAAACAGTTACAGAACATGAACAATCCGGGGAAAATGCTCCCCATCTCACAATTCTACAGTTTGTCCAGGTTTTGCCCCATTTTCAACCCCCTGTCCCATTTTTACCACCCCCGCCCCCCCCATGATCAACAGCTCCTCAAACATGGCGACGAAGAGCCCCACCTTGCCTCGAAGCTCTCCGCTGAACCCCTTGGTTCATACTTGATCTTTTCCAAACAGAGAAAGTCATATAAGCCTCCTAACCGGCGCCACCCCCGGTAGTATTGCCGACCGCCATTCCAAAAAGATCCTTCGCCGGGCAACCAGAGAGTCGAAGGCCACGACATTGGCCGTCCTCCCGTCCATCAGTTCCGGCTTCTCTGATATCCGGAATATCACCACCATGGGGTCCGACTCGATCTCCACCCCCACAATCTTTGTTAGTGTGCGAACACTCCCGCCTAGTATCTCTTCAGCTTCTCACAGCCCCAAAACATATGTGTTTAGTTTGCTGGTCCCTGCCAACACTTCTCGCAATCATCTCCCACTCCCTGGAAGAACCCACTCATTCTCGCCCGAGTCACAAGCACCGCATGTACCACCATGAATTGTATCAGGCTCATCCTCACAAATGAGGAGGTATAATTTACCCTGCGTAGCGCCTCACTTCACACTCCCCAAAGTATCTCCCCTCCCAGCTCCCCCTCCCAGTTCTCCTCCCACTGGAGAAGGAGTACACCTGCTCCTGGTAGCCATGAAGGTCACTGCAGCCTAAGCTTCTGTGCCAATGGGTCATTACAGGGCTCAAGCAGAGACCTGTCTGGTATTTCCCAATCTTCAGCCCACAGGAGCATCCAGGAGACACTGTATGCCCAAGCATCAGACTATGTCATAGAAACATAGAAAATAGATGGTAGCCATGGTGTGGAGATGCCGGCGTTGGACTGGGGTGAGCACAGTACGAAGTCTTACAACACCAGGTTAAAGTCCAACAGGTTTGTTTCGATGTCACTAGCTTTCGGAGCGCTGCTCCTTCCTCAGGTGAATGAAGAGGCCTGTTCCAGAAACACATATATAGACAAATTCAAAGATGCCAAACAATGCTAGGAATGCGAGCATTAGCAGGTGATTAAATCTTTACAGATCCAGAGATGGGGTAACCCCAGGTTAAAGAGGTGTGAATTGTCTCAAGCCAGGACAGTTGGTAGGATTTCGCAGGCCAGATGGTGGGGGATGAATGTAATGTGACATGAATCCCAGGTCCCGGTTGAGGCCGCACTCATGTGTGCGGAACTTGCTCGGCGATTCTGCGTTGTCACGGATCCTGAAGGCCGCCTTGGAGAACGCTTACCCGGAGATCAGAGGCTGAATGCCCTTGACTGCTGAAGTGTTCCCCGACTGGAAGGGAACATTCCTGCCTGGTGATTGTTGCGCGATGTCCGTTCATTCGTTGTCGCAGCGTCTGCATGGTCTCGCCAATGTACCACGCTTCGGGACATCCTTTCCTGCAGCGTATGAGGTAGACAACGTTGGCCGAGTCGCACGAGTATGTACCGCGTACCTGGTGGGTGGTGTTCTCACGTGTAATAGTGGTATCCATGTCGATGATCTGGCACGTCTTGCAGAGATTACCATGACAGGGTTGTGTGGTGTCATGGTCACTGTTCTGAAGACTGTGACCAAATTATACCTCCTCAGAAGACAAACATGGGACACAACCGACAGAATACCCTTCGTCGTCCAGTACTTCCCCGGAGCGGAGAAACTACGTCATCTTCTTCACAGCCTTCAACACGTCATTGATGACGATGAACATCTTGCCAAGGTCATCCCCACACCCCTACTACTTGCCTTCAAACAACCGCGCAACCTCAAACGAACCATTGTTTGCAGCAAACTACCCAGTCTTCAGGACAGTGACCACAACACCACACAACCCTGTCATGGTAATCTCTGCAAGACGTGCCAGATCATCGACATGGATACCACTATTACACGTGAGAACACCACCCACCAGGTATGCGGTACATACTCGTGCGACTCGGCCAACGTTGTCTACCTCATACGCTGCAGGAAAGGATGTCCCGAAGCGTGGTACATTGGCGAGACCATGCAGACACTGCGACAACGAATGAACGGACATCGCGCAACAATCACCAGGCAGGAATGTTCCCTTCCAGTCGGGGAACACTTCAGCAGTCAAGGGCATTCAACCTCTGATCTCCGGGTAAGCGTTCTCCAAGGCGGCCTTCAGGACCCGCGACAACGCAGAATCGCCGAGCAGAAACTTATAGCCAAGTTCCGCACACATGAGTGCGGCCTCAACCGGGACCTGGGATTCATGTCACATTACATTCATCCCCCACCATCTGGCCTGCGAAATCCTACCAACTGTCCTGGCTTGAGACAATTCACACCTCTTTAACCTGGGGTTACCCCATCTCTGGATCTGTAAAGATTTAATCACCTGCTAATGCTCGCATTCCTAGCATTGTTTGGCATCTTTGAATTTGTCTATATATTTGTTTCTGGAACAGACCTCTTCATTCACCTGAGGAAGGAGCAGCGCTCCGAAAGCTAGTGACATCGAAACAAACCTGTTGGACTTTAACCTGGTGTTGTAAGACTTCGTACCATAGAAAATAGAAGCAGGAGGAGGCCATTCGGCCCTTCGAGCCTCGTCGGCCATGGCTGATCATAAAGTTCAATACCCTGGTCCCGCCTTCCCCCCATATCCCTTGATCCATTTAGCCCCAAGAGCTGTATCTAATTCCTTCTTGAAATTACACAATGTTTTGGCCTCAACTACTTTCTGCGGTAATGGATTCCACAGATTCACCACTCTCTGGGTGAAGAAATTTCTCCTCTATCTCCTCACCTCATTCCTAAAATGTTTACCCCTTATCCTCAAACTATGACCCCCTAGTTCTGTACTCCGCCCCCCCCCCCCCCCCACCCCCACCCCCACCCACCCCCACCCCCACCATCGGGAACATTCTTTCTGAATCTATCCTATCTAATATCCTGTTAGAATTTTGTAAGTTTCTATGGCATTCCCCTCTCACTCTTCTAAGCTCCAGTGAATATAATCCTAACCAATTTAACATTTCCTCATATGACAGTCCCACCGTCCCAGGCATGAGCCTGGTAAACCTTCGCTGCACTTCCTCCATAGCAAGAACATCCTCTCGCTATGAAGGCCAACATACCATTTGCCTTCTTTACTGCCTGCTGTACCTGCACGCCTACTGTCAGCGGCTAATATACGAGGACACCAAGGTCTCACTGAGTATCCATCTCTCTCAATTTACACCTATTCAGATAATAATCTGCCATTCTATTTTTGCTACCAAAGTGGCTAACCTCACATCTATCCACATTATGCTGCATCTGCCATGCATGTGTCCATTCACTCAACCTGTCCAAATCCTGCTGAACCAGCTCTGCATCCTCCTCACAGCTCACTTTCCCACCCAACTTTGTATCATCTGCAAATTTGGAGATAATGCATTTAGTTCCCTCATCCAAATTATTAATATATAATGTGAACAGTTGGGTTCCAGCACAGATCTACTTAATGAGGCCTCACGGGCTTCTCGCCGCAATGAACACTCACCAGCTGATTCGCCAGCACTGCGTTCACCAGCACACCACGAACAAAGTTACCCACAGAAGCCTTTCCACCAGGTTCACGTTTTTCAAAAGGAGTACTAATCGACGCCAGTGTGAGCACTTGCTGGGGAGGCCGCTGAATTACAGGAGGCCGTTGGATATGGGGGGCTGTCGTTAATTGCATGGAAATGGGGCTTAAGTGGTGATAATTGATTTCTTGCCGCGCTACGGCGTGATCCCAATTTCGCCAATGGGAGTTGGCCGGTTGCATCGCAAACTGTTCGCCGCCTGGCGCGGATCTCGTTTTTTGCCTCTCCTGCTATTCACCAACCTCATTACGCTCTCGCTGGAGAATTGTTCCCAGAATGTCTGTACATAGTACTAAGTTTGGATACTCTCATACAAGGTGCTAAGTTTCCATTTACAGAGATGTGTGGTGTAAGGGGTTAATTCTAATTGTAATATGCAAATCAGATACTATATATATCATCAGGAAGTGATGCAATAGCACATGATTGGCTCCCTCTAATGCCACCTATAGCAACTGTGATGATATGCATAATGTAAGTTTGTACATAATGTTATGCACGACCTCCGACCACTAGATGGCATTGTAAACCCATCCCATCGCAATGTGATCTGGGAGTTGGGAGTTGGTCGTGCTGTGAGGTAGGCATATTTGCAGTAGTTCTACAAGAGTTGTTTAGTGTTAATTGTTTGCTAGTTAATCTATCCTAGTTATCTTACCACGCACTCTGTTCTATAATAAATTAGTTATGGTTCTATAGTTTATCATTCACTTCGGCCAGTCTACAGAACATGACAGCCAGTACAGTAAGGTGTGTCCCAATAAAGCTTTTGTTTATAGACCTCTCCAGCCCTTCTATATCCAACTACGCCAAGAATATTATAGGGTGGTGGCGAGTGAAAAAACAGTCAGGAAAAGTCCCTACCTTTACTGAAATCTTTGAGAAAGTCACAGACCCTAACCAAGCAGAAGCATCACTGAATTAGTATCAAAGATTTGCTAGATATCAAACCACATTGGGCCTCGCTGCAAATGTGAGCAATGGGTAGGTCAGTACACTGTTATGTGTGATGGGTGACTGTGCAGATGACCTTCTCATCAGGCAAAAATATCAGTGAGGAAAAAGCCACATGCAATGAAATGATCAAAGCACTTGATACATGCTTCAATCTGAGAAAAAAATACTATTGTTGAATGGGATCAATTTATTTAACAAATGCACCCAAAAATGAGGGGGAAATGTTGATGCATTTATAAATGACCTCAATAGATTTGCAGAGAATGGTGAGTGTGGCACCCTAAAAGATGAGCTGATCGGAGACACAATTGTTGTGAGAGTGTTGGTTGATGGCTTGTCTGACCATTTGCCGTCGAGAGAAGGCAATCCAACTGAGAAGACAAACTAAAGTCAGGAAGCACAATTAATCAGTGATTTGAGGTGACGGGGAAACCTGGTTTCAAAATCAGCTGACTCAGTCGAGTATGTCAAATTGAAAAACGGAGAAGCTGTTCTAAAAATGCACAGGAGAGCGCAAGAGCGTCTATCATAGCCCCAGCTAACTAATTGGCTGTGGGAAAAGCAGACAGGAAAACTGACCTGCTGAAGAGGCTGATTGCCATTTATGCAGACAGATAGGCCACTTCCAGGCAAGATTCATGAACTAGACAATATCCATAATATTGAGATGCCTTTCCTTAGAGAGATCCCAGAAGTGGGAGCTATTGGAGTGCCGATGTGCTTGCAGAGGGAAACAAGTTGCACGTTAAGTTAGATATAGGTGTGATGATATGCATAAGCAATCATGCAAATAGTGATATAAACAACCTCCAACCAGCAGCTGGCAGTGTAAATCTACCACGTAACTCTGTACCATGGGGAGTCTGGAGATAGTCGTGTTAGTGAATAGTCATACTTACAATATCAAAGAATTTACGGTGCAGAAGGAGGCCACTCAGCCCATTGAGTCTGCACCAGCTCTTGGAAAGAGCACCCTACCCAAGGTCAACACCTCCACCCTATCCCCATAACCCAGTAACCCCACCCAACACTAAGGGCAATTTTGGACACTAAGGGCAATTTATCATGGACAATCCACCTAACCTGCCCATCTTTGGACTGTGGGAGGAAACCGAAGCACCCGGAGGAAATCCACGCACACACGGGGAGGATGTGCAGACTCCGCACAGACAGTGACCCAAGCCGGAATCGAACCTGGAACCCTGGAGCTGTGAAGCAATTGTGCTATCCACAATGCTACCGTGCTGCTCCAGGATAATTTATCATAATTAGTACTTTATAATATATTTCTCTGAACCATGCATTTATTTTATAATAAAACATTGTAACTAGTCAAGAACTAGATGTTCTATTGTGCATAATTCCAAGCACCAAAACATAACATGGTACCAGGATTGAAGATCTAACAAGAAAACAAGATTCTTTGATGATCTAAACAACTAAATTAACTCCTGAGAAGAAAAAAGAAAAAATCTTGTCCTAACCTCGTGAACTTCTGGCAACTCGTACTCAACGCATTGCTAGGCGTCGAAATCCAGGGTGGAAAGTCTGAAGGCACCACACAAGCTTTGAGTCACTGGTAATGTTGATGAGAATTGGCAATTAAAAAAAACATATATATGTTTTATTCTCCTTTTTCACGTTTTCTCCCAAATTTACACCCAACAATAAACAATAATCAATAACGAATGTAATGTCAATCCCCATATCAATAACAATGATCCCATCCTCCCACCAAACCTCAGACATTAGCTCGCATGTTAACATAAACAAATCACAAAAAGAAATCAGGAATCACCCATAGTCACCATTAACACATACAGTCCCTCTCCCCGCAACCCCCCCTAATGTTCGATGTGATCCAATTCTCGAAAGTGCATAATAATGCCCATGAATTGTAGAACCCCTCCATCCTTCCCCTCAGTTCAAATTTGACCTTTTCAAGCGTCAAGAATTCAAGCAGGCCCCTCCGCCACGCCAGGGCACAGGGTGGAGAGGTTGGTCTCCACCCTAACAGGATCCGCCTTCGGGTGATCAACGAGGCGAAGGCTACAACATCTGCCTCCGCGCCCGTTTCCAACCCCGACTGGTCCGACTCCCCAAATATGGCCTCCCGAGGGCTCGGGTCCAGTTTCACGTGCACCTCATTAGAGATTACCCTAAAAACCTCCTTCCAGTAATCCTCCAGCTTTGGACAAGACCAAAACATATGAATGTGGTTTGCGAGGCCCCCCCCCCCCCCCGCATCGTTCAAATATATCTTCTACCCCATCAAAGAGCTGGCTCATTCTCGCCCTTGTAAAGTGTGCTCTATACACCACCTTCAGCTGTATCAGCCCTAACCTCGTGCACGAGGTGGAGGCGTTCACCAAGAATTGGCAAATTTTTAAACAACAACTCACTCCTTATGTTGCAGCTCTTGGCTCTACAGGTACAGCCTGATGAGAGGCACATAGCATTGCTGCTCACTGTAGCAGGTCCACAAGCGATAGAAATAGTTAATACATTTGTTTTTGATAGCGAGGCGGATAGCAAGAACTTTGATGAAGTTGTAAAGCAATTCGATCGGCATTGCACACCAAAAACAAATGAGACGATCGAGCACTACATTTTTCGCATGCACAGCCAGAAGGCAGGTGAATCATTTGATAATTTTCTGATCGATTTGCGATTGGAGGCTCAGTCATGTAATTTTGCTACCTTACAAGCGTCGAAGATCTGCGATCAAATCGTGTTCGGGATTTGTAACGACAAGGTAGGCGAGAGGCTGTTAAGGCAAAATGAGATTCAGCTCGATGATGCTTTTAAAATTTGTCATGCCAGCAAATTAGCTGCACAGCAGATTAGCGCTCGAAACCTCAAGCATTTTGGCGTGAAGATAGGAGAGGCAGCCAACGTCATTAGTGTTGTGATGCACCGAGTGCAAAACGTGGTCCCAGCTCTGGCAGCAATTTTAACCGACCGACCGAAACCTTCATTTCATGACAGAGTCACGTGGTAGATTTACACTGCTGGTTGGAGGTCGTTTACAGTACTATTTGGATGATTGCTTATGCATATCATCACACGTATGTCGAACTTAACGCACAAGCAATGCGGCAATAGACATATGCAACGGCAATGTCCAGCCTTTGGTAAAATTTGCTCCAAATCAGGCAAAAATCATTTTGCTAAACATTGCTTTACCAATAAAAAAGTGGAACAAACAAAACCAATCAACGTGGTTGATGAAGTAAGCCTCGGAGGCAAGTTCTTCGTAGACATGATTTCTAGTGGAGACAAAGATAGTCAAAGCATGCACGAAGACAAAGCTTTAATGACGATTTGCAGCAAAAGTGAAGCAAATGTAAATACTCCAAAAACCAACTGGACAGTTCCATTGATGATTAATGAAACATTAATTAACTTCAAACTCAACACTGGAGCGAGGGCCAATCCTATCAGTTTGTCAGATTTGAAAGAGCTGAGAGTTAAACCACATGTATAAATAAAGCAGTATTACTGAAAGACTACAGCAAAAATGAAATTACTACGCGAGGAGCATGCAAGCTCGACGGTCTCTGCGTAGACATGATTTCTAGTGGAGACAAAGATAGTCAAAGCATGCACGAAGACAAAGCTTTAATGACGATTTGCAGCAACAGTGAAGCAAATGTAAATACTCCAAAAGCCAACTGGACAGTTCCACTGATGATTAATGAAACATTAATTAACTCAAACTCAATATGGGAGCGAGAGCCAATCTTATCAGTTTGACAGATTTGAAAGAGCTGAGAATTAAACCACATGTGTTAAATAAAGCAATATTACTGAAAGACTACAGCGGAAATGAAAGCATGCAAGCTCGATGCAAATGTAAAGAACAAAGTTCACACAGTGACATTTTCAATTGTCGAGGCTAAACATGAATTTCTACTGAGGGTGGATGCACTTGAGCTAGTTAAGCAAGTTTACAGTGCAGACTGTGCTGTAACCAGGCAAAATGCATCAGTAAATTCCAAACTGAAAGAATTTCCTGGGATAATTCAAGGCTTTGGCACTTTACCATTCAAGTATCAAATCCAGTTAAAAGAGAATGCGCAATCAGTCATGCACACACCAAGATGTGTACCAGCTCCATTGAAAGACAGGCTGAAGGGTTAGCTAGAAAGAATGATGGCTTTGGGAGTAATCAAATGCATTGAAGAACCAGCAGATTGGGTGAGCTCTATGATCTGCGTTAAGAAGAGAAATAATAACCTAATAATCTGTATGGACCCCAAAGATCTGAACCTCAACAACAAAAGAGAACATTATCCAATTCCGAAGAGGGAAGCAATCACATTTGACATGTCAGGCGCAACATGTTTTAGCAAATTAGATGCATCACAGGGTTTTTGGAAGCTCAGGTTGGATAAGGAGAGCACAAAGCTGTACACTTTTAATACTCCATTCCAGCGATATTGTTTTTTAAGGATGCCATTTGGTATAATTCCTGCATCAGAAATTTTCCATTGGGCAATGGAACACATCATGGAAGGAATTTCAGGAGTTAGAGTATATGTTGACGATATAATCGTCTGGGGCTCAGCACGAGAAGAGCACGACAGAAGGCTTCTTAAAGTGCTGAAGAGCATCAAAAAGAATGGCTTGAAGTTGAATAAAACCAAATGCCAGTTTAGTGTCGACAATATCACATTCTTGGGAGATAAACTTTCTGAAAAAGGTGTACAACCTGATCAAGAAAAAAAAAGGCAATCTTGAATATGCCACGTCCCAATGACAAAGAAGGATGTTAGGAATGATAGTTCACCTGACCCGCAACTTTTAATAGATTATGGTATGGAGAGCACACGGCCCACTCTACAGCAGAAATCAAAAAGTATTTTTTAAAGCAAAACAATGTTTATTCTATGAACTCAAGTTAACCTTTTTAAAACATACAGTGAACATCTAAGCAACCATCAATTCAAATACAACCCCCAAAGAATACAACACTAAGTAATCCTTATGCTTTCCTTTTAACATCCATAAGTCATTAAAAAAAACTTTTTACGGAAGTACATCAGGTTTAAATTCACTACTGAGAATGGTTATAACTCTGAATTCACCGAATGATCAAGAGATAGTCTTTACATGGCAGAGAGAACAACATTACATCTTCTGTGGCTGGCTGCAGCTCCAACAGACACAAAACCAAAAAAACACACACACCCAAGCTTTTCTCAAAGTGAAACTAAACAGCAGAGCCAGAGCTCAGCTCCACCCACACTCTGACATCACTGCAGTAACTTGAGCACACAAACATTTCTTAAAATGACATTCTTATGACACCTCTCCCCAAGAAAAAAACAATAAACCATCAACTTCAAGATGGTTTCATTTTTCACCTTTTCACTATGCTTTAAGAAATGCACACAGTAAATATACTTTTTTGTTTCAAAAAACAACACACGCACACAGGTATAATAATATAGTCCATTTTTTTTTGTTCTTCTTCCTCCAACTGGAATTCTTCTCGATTGAAGTCTCTTTGGAGGTCTCTGTACGATCCATCCATTTCTCTACGCCTCGACATTTCTCTTTAAAGTCAGATACTTTAGTTCAATCTGATCACAGACTCTCTTGTAACTCTCAACTCAGGAGCATTGGTTACCACAGCTGTCAGGCAGTCAAATGCCTGTTGAAACTCCGCTGTCCACTGACATTTTTGACGTTTCTTCAGCAAGTCCATCAGTGGAGCAACCACGCTACAAAACCTTTGCACAAATGTTCAATCAAATCCACTCATGCCAAGAAATGGCATTATTTCCCTTTGTCTCGAGGGTATTGGAAGCTCCTCAATAACTGTTGTTTTCTAATACCGTGTGACCATTCGACCCTGTCCGATTGTATGGCCAAGGAAAGTGACTTGGGCTTTTCCAAATTCACTTTTGGCTAGGTTTATCACCAAACCCGCCCCCTGAAGTTGATCGAATAACTCCATCAGAGATTTTACATGTTCTGTCCATGTCTGGCTGAAAATTACCAGATCGTTGATGTATACCGCACAATTGGGTAATCCCAAAACGACTTTATTAGTTAACCGTTGAAATGTGGCTGGGGCGTTTTTGATGCCAAATGGTATAACTTTGAATTGGTATAGACCATCTGGAGTCACAAAAGCTGAAATCTCCTTTGCCCTTTCGGATAAAGGTACCTGCCAGTAAACTTTAAGTAAACCCAGTTTGGAAATAAAAGCTGATTGTCCAACTATCTCAATGCAATCCTCCAAACGTAGGATAGGATAAGAGTCCATTCTTGTAACTGCATTAACCTTTCTATAGTCCACACACAACCGTTGGGTACCGTCTGGTTTAGGTACCATCACTATGGGTGAGCTCCATTGGCTGCAACCCACTTCAATTATGCCATTTTTAAGCATACTCTCAATCTCTTTGTTAACCTGTGCCAATTTTAAAGGGTTACGTCTATATGGATATTGTTTGATTGGAACAGCATTTTCCACATCTACATCATGTATAGCCATTTTAGTACTTCCCAATTTATCGCTACAAACTTGCCCATGTGATATAAATAACTCTTTCAGGTCAGTCCGTTTTTCCTCTGGAAGGTAACTCAACAATTTATCCCAATATTTAAGAAAATCCTCATTTTCCAATTTAATTTGAGGTATGTCAAATTCAAAGTCATCTGGATTTGGTTCGTCACTTTGAATTAGAATCATTAAAACCTCCTCCTTTTTCTCCCTTTCCCTTTCAAAGTACCTTTTAAGCATATTCACATGACACACTTGGTGAGTTTTCCTTCTATCCGGCGTTCTTACCATATAATTCACCTCACTTAATTTCCTTTCAATCTGATACGGTCCACAAAACCTTGCTTTTAAAGGTTCGCCTTCCATTGGTAACAATACTAAAACTTTATGTCCACTGGCAAAACTACAAACTTTGGATTTCTTGTCCACTATCCGTTTCATCACATTTTGTGCAACTTTTAAATGCTGTCTAGCCAATTCACCTGCTCTATTTAATCTTTCCTAAAATTAGACACGTAATCCAATAATGTAATTTCCGATTTCTCACTCACCAATTTTTCCTTAATCAATTTAAGTGGTCCTCTTACTTCATGACCAAAAATTGGTTCAAAAGGACTGAATTTGGTTGACTCATTGGGTGCATCCCTAATTGCAAACAGTACGATTGGAATTCCTTTATCCCAATCCACTGGATAATCGTGACAATAAGCCCTCAGCATTGTCTTAAATGTCTGATGCCATCTTTCTAACGCCCCCTGCGATTCTGGATGGTACGCAGTTTATTAAATTGTTTTATTCCTAAGTTTTCCATAACTTCTTTGAATAAACTTGAGGCAAAATTTGATTCTTAATCCGATTGTATTTCTGTGGGTTGTGCATATCTAGTAAAGAATTTAAGTAACTCCTCCACAATCTTTTTAGCTGTAATATTAACTACTGGAATGGCCTCTGGAAACCTAGTAGACACATCCATTATAGTAAAAAGATATCGATTCCCATTTTTTGTTTTAGGAAGCGGTCCTACGCAATCAATTAGGACCCTTGTAAACGGTTCCTCAAATGCTGGAATGGGTATTAAGGGCGCTGGTTTTATCACTGCTTGAGGTTTCTATCACTTGACATGTGTGACATGAGTGACAAAATTTAACTACATCTTTATGTAGTCCAGGCCAATAAAAATGTCTTTGTATTTTAGCTTGAGTTTTCCTTACTCCCAAATGACCTCCCACTGGTAACTCATGTGCAACTCGCAACACCTCCTTTTTATACCCTACCTGCAATACTACTTGATGAACTTCTGCGCACTTTTCATCCGCCTGTATATGTTAAAGGTTTCCATTTTCTCATCAAGACATCACTTTTACGGTAATAACACTCTGGTATACACTCAGGTTCCTCTTCCGTATATGCTTTCTGATACATCTGTTTTATTTCTATATCTTTCTGTTGTAACTCCGCCAATTTTCCTGAACTAAAAATATCCGCCTCATCCTCCACCTGTTCTTGTTCTTTTTCAACCATCTGATCAAAATCGTTTCTGATAATTGAACTTCAACTTGATCTTCACTCTTTGATTTTTCCTCTTGTCTTAACCTGTGACTTTGAGACCTTGTACTACACAATCCAGAAAAATCCCAGGATATTCATCCTTCAACACTTCAGTTGTCTGATTTTGCACTGGCTTATCAACCACAGTAAGCATCACTCCCACCTGCGATCCAGCTATATCATTATCCAAGATAAACTGTATTCCTGGACAAGATAGTTTCTCTATTACTCCTACTACCACTTCACCACTCTTCACTGGACTTTCCAACCTTACCTTATATAATGGAACACTACTTCTCCTACCCTGAATTCCACATATTACCACCTTTTCTAGCAATATTCTTCCAAAACTACATAACTCCTCACCTCTTACCATTAAAGATTGACTAGCTCCCGTATCTCTTAAAATTGTGACGTCTTTACCTGCTCCTCCTGATACACATGAGTAAACTTTACCCACACAAGTAAATTTTTTAAAGACATCTGTCACCTTCTTATCAATCACCTCTTGATCAGGCTGTACAATCATTTGCACCTCCTTCGCTTCACTTGGGCTTTCCTTTACCACTTTAACAAACCCCACTGTCTTATCCTGTTTTACCACATCAGCCTTCCCAGTGCTTTTCTTCAACCACCAACACTGTGATTTTACATGACCTGGTTTATTACAGTGAAAACATTTGAAACTTTTCATTTCTTTTCCACCCTCCTGGATTTCTTTTTTAATCTGAGGTACAGTCTCCTTATTATCTCCGATCAGATCACCTTTGCCTCCACCACTTAAGTATTTCTCATGTCCCCAGTTTCTATCCCTCACAGGCTGAAACTGATGTCAGAAACCAAGATTTGGTTTATGAACTAATTCATAATCATCTGCCATTTCTGCTGCTTCTCTCGCAGTTTTAACCCTCTGCCCTTCCACATAAGTTCTCACTACATCAGGAATTGAATTTTTTAACTCCTCCAAAAGTATAATTTCTCTGAGAACTTTATACGTTTGGTCTATTTTCAAAGCCCTTATCCACCTATCAAAATTACTCTGTTTGATCCTTTCAAACTCCATGTATGTTTGACCAGGTTCTTTCCTTAAATTTCTAAACCTTTGTCTGTAGGCTTCAGGTTAGTTCATATGCACCCAAGATGGATTTTGTTCACCTCCTCATACCTCCCAGATACCTCCTCTGTCCCAGATACCTCCTCAGGTAGTGATGTAAATACTTCACTAGCCCTACCTACCAGCTTTGTTTGAATCAGTAATACCCACATGTCCTGTGGCCATTTCATTTGTTTAGCCACCTTCTCAAATGAAATGAAAAAGGCTTCTACCTCCTTCTCGTCAAACCTTGGCAATGCTTGGACATATTTAAATAGATCCCCAACAAGCCTTCGACTTTGACGCTCTTTCTCTTTATCCTCATTACTATCCTCAAACTGTACATTTCCCTTTAAATCCGCCAATTTTAACTGACTGTCAAGTTTCATAGCCATTTTCCGAAGTTCAAACTCTCTCTCTCTTTCTTTTTCCTCTCTCTCTCTCTCTTTCTTTTTCCTCTCTATCTCTTTCATATTCAAGTTATTTTAATTCTTTCTCATGTTCCATTTGTTTAATTTGTAACTGAATTTTTTCCATTTCCAATGAGTCAGACTGTATCTGAGGCAACTTTAAATGCTTAGCCACCGCCATAATTACCTCATCTTTTCGCATTTTTTCAGGTGATGTTAACTGCAATGTTTTTGCCAAATCTAACCGTCTGCTTTTAGTCTCTGTCAGTAAGGTAGTGCATGTGACCGTCTCCACCCCCAAAAACTTCAGAGCCTCTGAAAGAGCCATTGTCCACAACACACTCCCTACTTAAACTGAAATATCACACCTGAAAAGCAACCAAAATAGCTCACCCTTCACTGTCTTTAAGTTCACTAAGCCAATCCAATAGATAGACTTTTATCCCCCTCGAGCCCCCAATTTGCTATGGGCCAGGGCTTAGAGAATCCCAAAGTGTATCATGGAGTTCACCTGACCCACAACTTTTAATAGACTGTGGTATGGGGAGCACACGGCCCACTCTACAGGTATGGTACAGCAGAAATGGAAAAGTATTTTTTAAAGCAAAACAATGTTTATTCTATGAACTCAAGTTAACCTTTTTAAAACATACAGTGAACATCTAAGCAACCATCAATTCAAATACAACTCCCAAAGAATACAACACTAAGTAATCCTTAAGCTTTCCTTTTAACATCCATAAGACATTGAAAAAAACTTTTAACAGAAGCACATCAGGTTTAAATTCACTACTGAGAACAGTTATAACTCTGAATTCAGCAAATGATCAAGAGGTAGTCTTTACATGGCAGAGAGAACAACATTACATCTTCTGTGGCTGGCTGCAGCTCCAACACTAACACAAAACCAAATAAACACAGACACACCCAAGCTTTCTCAAAGTGAAACTAAACAGCAGAACCAGAGCACAGCTCCACCCACACTCTGACATCACTGCAGTAACTTGAGCACAAAAACATTTCTTAAAGTGACATTCTCATGACACTACAAAGAAGACGAAAATATTGACAGATGCGTCGAATGATGAATTGGGAGCTGGGTTATTGCAACAAGACAATGATCAAAATTGGCTTCCAATTGCCTATGCTTCCAGGTATGCTCAAATTGAAAAATAATGCTTAGTCTTAATTAATGGATTGACTAAATTCCATGACTATGTTCATGGCCGACCAACATTCTTAGAGGAAACTGGCCACTTGTCGCAATAGTTTTTAAAAATCTGAATGAGATGTCCCCTAGGATACAACGTATGATGGTGAAGTGACATAGGTATGATTTTGATCTTATCTATATGCCAGGTAAACATCTCAGGGTAGCTGATGAACTATCTCGGGCCACGGGCATGAAAGAGATACCCCAGATAGATGAGGATGTGTAAGTCCACGTGAATCTTGTAACAGAATCCTTTCCAGCATCTGATGACAAATCAAGACTGATAAAGGAGAAAATGACCAAAGATATAGTCTTCCAAAAGATGATCAAATATCTCCACGAGTGATGGCCTAATGGATCCTGCTCCAGCTATTATAATATTAGGGCAGAATTAAGTGATGCCAATGGTTTTTTACTTCGACAACAAAGGACAGTACGGGCAGCACAGTAGCATAGTGGTTAGCACTGCGGCTTCACAGCACCAGGGTCCCAGGTTCGATTCCCAGCTTGGGTCACTGTCTGAGTCTGCACGTTCTCCCTGTGTCTGCGTGGATTTCCTCCGGCTGCTCCGGTTTGCTCCCACAGTCCAAAGACATGCAGGTTAAGTGGATTGGACATGCTAAATTGCCCTTGGTGTCTAAAAAGGTTAGGAATGGTTATTGGGTTAGGCGGATAGGGTGGAAGGGCTTAAGTGGGTCAGTGCAGACTCGATGGACCGAATGGCCTCCTTCTGCACTGTATGTTCTATGTTCTATGATTGTAATTCCACCATCGTTAAGGCCAATGATTCTTTTTTTTAATTTTAAAATTTAGAGTACCCAATTATTTTTTCCCAATTAAGGGGTAATTTAGCGTGGCCAATCCACCTATCCTGCACATCTTTGGGTTGTGGGCCTGAAACCCACGCTGACATGGGGAGAATGTGCAAACTCCACACGGACAGTGGCTCAGGGCCGGGATTCGAACCGGGGTTCTCAACGCCGTTGCCAGCAATGCTAACCACTGAGCCACCGTGCTGCCCTGGAGGCCAATGATTCTTTAAAAAATCATGAAGGGCACTTGGGAATAGAAAAGTGCAAGTGAAGAGCCAGGGAAACAGTGTATTGGCCAGGCGTCAACCACAGGTAATGGTCGATAACTGCGTAACGTGCCAAAAGTTTCAGTGTAAACAGAGGAAAGAAACAATGCAAATGGGCAAAGTCATTACAACTCCATGGCAGAAGGTGGGAATGGATCTGTTTTGTCTGGCAGGAAAGGAATACCTGTTAATAATAGACTACTTTTCCAATTTTCCAGAAATCGTACAGCTAGCAAACTCTTCTGCTAGGTGTGTTATCAAGCACACTAAAGACATTTTTGCACGCCATGGAATACCTCAAATTGTCATGAGTGACAATGGCCCATGTTTTAGCAGTCATGAATGGGCAGAGTTTACACGTAATTATAATTTCAAACATATCACTTCTGGTCCTATATATTCTCAATCTAACGGAAAGGCTGAAAAAGATGTTCACATTGTGAAGCAACTACTCAGAAAATCCATGGATAGCCAAGAAGACACTTATCTCATGCTACTGTGTTATCGAGCAGCACCATTAATCAATGGACTTTCACTAGATCAGTTAATAACAGTATAATAATCTTTATTGTCATCAGGAGCATAGAGACACATAGAGATCTGTGCGTGCAGGTCTCCAGATCCTTAACAGTGGCAGCACAGGTGGAAATGGTGGTAAAGAAAGCATATGGCATGCTTGGCTTCATAGGACGGGGTATCGAGTATAAAAGCTCGAAAATTATGTTAGTTATGTAGAACGTTGGTTAGGCCACATTTGGAATACTGTGTCCAATTCTGGTCACCGCACTACCAGAAAGATGTGGAGGCTTTAGAGAGAGTACAGAAAAGATTTACCAGGATGTTGCCTGGTAGGAGAGTATTAGCTATGAATAGAGATTGAACAAACAGGGATGTTCTCCCTAGAGAGATGGAGGCTGAGGGGCGACCTGATAGAAGTTTATTCTTAGGGGTTATTAGGGGTATAGATAGGGTGAAAAGTTGGAGGCTTTTTCCCAGGGCGGAAATGACAATTACAAGGGAGCACATGTTTAAGGTGAGGGGGGAAAGGTTCAGGGTGATGTGCAGGGGAAGGTTTTTACACAGAGGGTGGTGGTGGCCTGGAATGCACTGCCGAGTGAGGTGGTTGAGGCAGATATGTTAGCGACTTTTAAGACTTATCTGGATAGGTACATGAAGACGGGGTATAGAAGGATACAGACGGTTGGTCTAGATAGGACATGTGATCGCCGTAGGCTTGGAGGGCCGAAGGGCCTGCTCCTGTGCTGTATTGTTGTTTGTTCTTTTGTCACAAGTAGGCTTACATTAACACTGCAATAAAGTGACCGTGAAAAGCTGATGAATCAGCAATTTAGGACAACGTTGCCCGGTATTCCGAAAGAACCAATTCATAAAAAACTAGAGAGGAAACTTATTTTTTTTAAAAGGAGGCAGAAGAGGTATTATGACAAATCCACAACCCAGGCTACAACCATTGCAAAAATATGACACAGTCAGGGTGGAAGATCCTGATGGGAACGGTTGGTTGAAGTATACTAAGGTACTACAACAGACAGGTTCTCATTTATATATTTTTTTTAATTCTTTTTTATAAATTTAGTGTACCCAATTAATTTTTTCCAATTAAGGGGCAATTTAGTGTGGTCAATCCACCTAGCCTGCACATCTTTGGGTTGTGAGGGCGAAACCCACGCAAACACGGGGAGAATGTTCAAACTCCACATGGACAGTAACCCAGAGCTGGGATCAAACCTGGGACCTCGGTGCCGTGAGGCTGCAGGGCTAACCCATTGTGCCGCCATGCTGCCCTTTCTCATTCAGATCTAATCATCACTGATGACGGAACAGTTTTAAGGAGAAACAGGAGAACTTTGCAGAAGGTTCAGCAACCTTTTGTTCTGGAACCACAAGAGGGCATTGTAAGCAATCCAAGGACAGTTGAAAAAGAGTCACCTCAGCATACAGAGCCAGAACAAAGTAAAAATGCACAAATTCAAGAAGAACAACAAGAAACATCTGTAATAGCAAATGAAAACGAAACACATTCACAAATTCAACAAGAAGGTCAACAAGACAAAGAAGAAAGCTGGATAGATTGAATTTGTGATAGACTGTAAATAGTTGAATGATCGAAAGAATGATGCATATC
Source organism: Scyliorhinus torazame (assembly GCF_047496885.1). Lineage (NCBI taxonomy): Eukaryota > Metazoa > Chordata > Chondrichthyes > Carcharhiniformes > Scyliorhinidae > Scyliorhinus > Scyliorhinus torazame. Next base: position 67,204,735 of record NC_092707.1, read on the forward strand.
ATGTGTACTGTATTGTAAAACAAAGTCATGTATGTAAATAGTTTATATTTCCAAAGGAAAGGCGATGTGATGATATGCATAAGCAATCATTTAAATAGTGATGTAAATGACCTCCAACCAGCAGGTGGCAGTGTAAATCTACCGCATGACTGTACCTTGGGGAGTCTGGAGATAGTCATGTTAGTGGATAGTCATACTTGCAGTAGCTCTGGGATAATTTATCATAATTAGTAGTTTGTAATATATTTCTCATTGGTATCTGAACTATGCATTTATTTTATATTAAAGCATCGTAACTAGTCAAGAACTAGGCATTCTATTGTGCATAATTCCTACCGGCCAAGTGCCAGAACGTAACAATAGGTGCAGCAGTTTCAGTTTTTTCTGATGTTGAACTGCAGTTGGAGAGAAACCCTCTTCAGCCATCATGCAAAATACTATACAAGGCAGGTCATAGAGGAACTGAACGCAGACCTCCAATATTAAGAGAAAATAATCGCAGATGCATTTTCTGATTCAGAATCAGATTTGCTCACTCTGGAGCAAGAAGGTCTGCACTGATTTGCATCTGATATCCAGAGTAGAGGAACTAAGAAGACCAGTCCAGAAACTTCAAAGCTGAATTGCCTCAGCTGTTCACAGGACCAGGAAAGATGAAGACAGTGTACAACAAAACTTTACCTCCAGAAATGAAATGCCCATTGGCCAATCAGGCAGTGTGAATTACCAAGCAATCAGCATTTGACATTCCTGTGTTTGTCCCGATGAGTGCAAGACAAAAAACTTCAACAACATGTTCCTCTTTTTAGCAATATTGGTAAGAGGATTTGGAATTCCAAGACCTCTCTGTGCAAGTTTTGCTCACATCTACGACAGCACGGTAGCATAGTGATTAGCACTATGGCTCCACAGCACCAGGATCCCAGGTTCAATTCCCGCTTGGGTCACTGTCTGTGCGGAGTCTGCATGTTTTCCTCGTGTCTGTGTGGGTTTCCTCCGGGTTCTCCGGTTTCCGCTCACAGTCCAAAGATGTGCAGGTTAAGTGGATTGGCCATGCTAAATTGCCCTTAGGTTAGATGGGGTTGCTGGGTTACGGAGATAGGGTGGAGGTGTGCTCTTTCCAAGAGCCGATGCAGGCTCCATGGGCCGAATGGCCTCTTTCTGCACTGTACATTCTATGATTCTACCATGCAAATCCACAAACTTCATGGGAATCAACGCCCGTCCATGCTGAGGGAGATAGTGAGATGCCTCCCTCATTCACGAAAGGCTCAATGCCACAACTTGGGACAGAAAATTTTGGGTATTAGTGTGGAACTGTGAATCTGTCTAAATTCGGTGTGCCAGTAACACAAAAAAATAATGGCCAGTCCATTGGGGGAAATCTGACCCAAAGAGAAATAGGATTGTATCTGTCTATATTTGTGTGTCCTGAATAGATTATAAAGTTATTTCCTATCGAAAATGTGTTCACAAACTGAAATAATGGATTTAAATGAACATATTTTTGATAAGGAGTGTTATTTCCAGAGATTTATTGCAGGTAAACTCCAAGCATGTGATACTGTATTGTCGCTGTGTTATTGCGATTCCAAAGCACCGAGAGATATGCACATGATGCACAATTAGGTAGGGACATGACCAGAGCATTTTCCATTTCCTGCCTATGTGCAGCGATGTGGCGCTCACGATCCCTGGCTGAATGACGTTCGCCGAGAGAGGACTTTGGCAGACCTTGGAAGAAAAACACACACAAACGCCGACCTTTCCAGCCAGAAAAACAAGAAGATGGCGGCGATGTGGCCTGCTCGGATGTGGAAATCGCCGGCACTGTTAGCGCGGAGCTCGGTGGCACTGACTTTGACCAGGTAAATGCCCGGTGGCTCCGCCTGCATCCCCTGCGCTGCTGCTGCCAATGTTCCTGGGCGCTGGCAAGGGACCCTGCGGCACAGTTCCCAGTGCTGAAGGCATCTTTCTGTTCGTGGGATGATTGCCGCGTGTTTAATATGTCTCATTCAGAACTAAAACAAAAATCCACCGCCATTCCCCTTCCGAACGCTGTGAAATAAATGTCACCGTCTGAAGTTTGTGATTTATCACAAATGCCATACATCAGGCAAGGCGTTCACAATGTCAATGGGATTTCCTCAATCTGTTGTTGTTAGCTACAAATAAGAACTTCGTTAATGTGCAATGGAGTATTTGAGTTTACTTTGTCACTCTTAACGAGCGTTACGAAATGGGTGGAAGCTGTTTTGATTGCTGAACGATATTTTAAATAAATCCCCCCCCCCCTTCATACCTGCAATTATTTTTTAATTGTGATGAATTGGCCGTAGAAAAATTGCTCACTTTCTAAAGTAAAATGTTCAAGCAACTACCATGCCTTTTGATTAAGTAAGCGGATCATATTTATCATCTCTGGTTAAGGGTGCATTGGGGCACGAGGCTTTGCTTCACACCCACATTTAGCCTGAATCCAATGTCATGGCTCAAGATGATACCGGAACAAAATATTCTGTGAAGATATGTAAGCTGTGGCTTTGACCTCAATTCAGTTTCATAGAGATATTTCATAAGAATCCCTACAGTGCAGAAGGAGGCAATTCAGCCCATCGAGTCTGCACTGGCCCCTGGAAAGAGCACCCTACATAGGCCCACGCCTCCACCCTATTCCAGCAACCCCACCTAACTGATTGGACACTAAATGGCAAGTTAGCATGGCCAATCCACCTAACCTGCACATCTTTGGACTGTGGGAGGAAACCGGAGTACCCGGGGGAACCCCACGCAGACATGGGGAGAAAATGCAAACTTCACATAGACCATCACCCAAGGCCGGAATTGAGCCTGGGTCCCTGGAGCAGCGAGGCAGCAGTGCTAACCACTGCCGCCCTGTTTATGGAATTCACAGACATTATACAATTGTGAATTAATACAGCATTAAAGTACAGATCAAGAATAGGCAGTTCAGATGTCAGATCCTGACCTGTAGTAGTGCAAGGCTTTAATAACTCCAGTGCAAAGCCACACCTTAGATACAGTATTGTAATTTAGACTTCTTCAGATGCTTTTCCTTCTTTTAGGCTTCATTCAGCCTTGTAGAGCTGGAATCCCACCCAAAAGGTCAGTGGACCAAATCCAACAGAGAAAGTATCCCTGCAGTTAAACTCATCCAACTGGTTAAATGGTTTCTCAACCTCATGAATGAATGTCTTTAAGACAGAGATAGATAGGTTCTTGATTAATATGGAGATCAGGGGTTATAGGGAGAAGGCAGGAAAATGGGGATGAGAAACATATCAGTCATGATTAAGTGACGGAGCAGGCTTGATGGGCCAAATGGCCTAATTCTGCTCCTATGGCTTCTGGTCTTGTGCCCTGCAACCCCTTCTATCCCACCTCCAGCACAATAATTCACTTCCAGGATAATTCCAGACCAATGTCACTCCTTCAAAGTCAAGATGTCTTACTTACAGAACAATTAAGTAGTTTGATTGCTTATCTACAGACAATAGCAATGCTTTTGCTACCTGTGGTGTCTGACAAAAGCTGTCTCTGCTGAAGCTACTCTAATTAGATTATATTGTGGGCTGTAGACATAACTTAATCGTTTTTGTACTTGGGTAACTTCAGGCATATATAGGGCGGCACGGTGGCACAGTGGTTAGCACTGCTTCCTACAGCACTGGGGACCCGGGGTTCAATCCCAGCCCGGGTCACTGTCTGTGTAAAGTTTGCACATTCTCCCCGTGTCAGCATGGATTTCACCCCCACAACACAAAGATGTGCAGGTTAGGTGGATTGGCCACACTAAATTGCCCCTTAATTGGAAAACGTAAGGCATATATTAGTTAATAGTCAACATTATTAGCTTGGATGGTGTTTTATTCCGATATCCATCAAATAAAACTGGCAGAAGAGAAGGCAATTTCCTAACATGCATTTGCCGAGAGCAATTTTGAGGGAGGTATCTTAAAATAACTTGCTTTGAAATCTAAGGAATGTCGTGCAAAGAGGGAAACCATTAATTTTTGAGAAAAACAAGTCTACAATTACCAAAATAATCTTTTTAATGTTAGGATAAAGAAAATGCTTCTATCTTAATTTCCCAACATTAAATTAACTGCCGGAAGAACAGAGCACAGCATGTATGTCAGAGCAACACATGTTGTTTGATCTTGGAGACTGATTGAAATCAGTCCACATTATAATGAGGCTTGTAACTGTGCATAACATTTGACAGATGTTAATCTTACATTGATGACTACTGTATACATTCCAGAAGAGAGAAGAATAGCTTCCAAATTGGATCTTTTGTTACCTTTAATTGGTTCTCTGACTGTGTTATCAATTGGAAAATCCAATTGAGACAAGTCTGTGGCATCTGTGCATACAACTTCTACAATTTAATTGAAAAGTTATGTTTTGTACTTGGTAACACAAAGAGATGGTTTCACTGCTGATTTTTCTCATTCTGTTTACTGATCAATTATTTTCCAAGATAAACTGGAGAACGTGCGTTGAAATCACTTAAAATTGACTTCTGGTGCCACAGAAGGCTGTGGAGGCCAAATCACTGAGTGTCTTTAAGATAGAGATAGATAAGTTCTTGATTAATGAGGAAATCGGGGGGAGAAGGCAGGAGAATGGGGATGAGAAACACATCAGCCATTTTTTTAAAAAAAAATTTAGAGTACCCAATTCATTTTTTTTTTCCAATTAAGGGGCAATTTAGCGTGGCCAATCCACCTACACTGCACATCTTTGGGTTGTGGGGGCAAACCCCACGCAAACACAGGGAGAATGTGCATACTCCACATGGACAGTGACCTAGAGCCAGGATCGAACCTCTGTGCCGTGAGGCAGCAATGCTAACCACTGCGTCACCATGCTGGTGAAACACATCAGCCATGATTGAATGGCAGAGCAGATTTGTTGGGCAAAATGGCCTAATTCTGCTCCTATATGTTATGATCGTATGGCTATGAGGTGAGCAGCTGCAAACCAGGTGGCTCCTGCCTGGGGATTTGTTTTTTTTGGCCCTTTTTACCTGTTTAACGGGTGATTTTTAGGAAAAAATTAGTACAGTGTGACAGAATTAGATCCCCTCTGTCAAGCATGTCTAAGGGGTATAATACTAGGCATAAGTTGGGCAAGAGATCTTCGTCCGATTCGGATGTCTCCTGAGCCTTATAAGGGGAGAAAATGGTGGTAGTCTCTGTGGCACCGTTGCCCTCTCAGTGGACGACCGAGTGGTGGAATTCTTGTCGGGGGAGCTTAAGAGCCAAGTGGTTGCTGAAGATCTGATGAAGGGAACGGGAGTGAGGTGGGGGGAGGGGCAGCAGTCATTGGAACCAGGTCGAGCAGGTTTCGATGGGGCTGGGAGGTGTGAAAGTTGGGGGGGGGGGGGGGGGGGTGGTGGGATCGATACTGGGAGAGGTGTTTGCAAGAGAAAGTGGATGGGGGCATTCTGGGAGGGAGGGGGGAGGGGTTTCATGGTAACAAAAGATAGGGTGGGTCAGGCCAGAGGGGCAGGGCTCAGGATTATGATAATGGTGGATAGGAGGGGTGGGGTGGGGTGGGTGGGTGGGGGGGGGCACGATGAGAGCTCCCCCAGTCAGAATAGTGACGTGGAACGTGAGCGGATTAGGGGGACGGGTGAAAAGATCAAGAGTTTTCACACATTTTAAGAGCTTAAAGGCCGATGTGGTGATGCTGATGTAGACCCACTTGATTGTGAAGGATCAGGTGAGGCTTAGGAAGGGTTAGATGATTCAGGTGTTTAACTTGGGGTTTGACAGTAGGACTCGGAGGGGGGGTGGGGGTTAGCGGTATTGGTGGGCAAGAGGATGAGGTTTCAGATGGAGAAGGTGGTGACGGATCAGAGAGGCAGGTATGTGACAGAGACGGGGGTGCCAGAGGGGAGGTTGGTGACACTGGCGAGTGTATATGGCCCCAACTGGATGATGCGGGGTTTGTGAAGAGGATGCTGGGTGCCATCCTGTATTTGAACACCCATGAGTTGATAGTAGGGTGGGATTGGAACATGGTGTTGGAACCGAAAGTGAAGCCGAGCTCGCTAACTAAGTCGGGTGCGAAAGTGTTGGCTGGGCTCATAAGGGAGATGGGAGGAATGGACCTTTGGAGGTTCTTGCAGCTGAGGGAATGGAAGTATTTGTTTTTCTCCCCGGTGCACAAGGTGTATTTGAGGATTTACTTTTGTGGTGGGAACGGCGCTATTGGCTGGGGTTAAGAGATCAGAGTACTCAGCAATCATGATTTTGGATCACGCTACGCATTGGATGAATGTGGTTTTGGAGTAAGGGGTAGCCCAGAGACTGGGGTGGAGAATGTACGTGGGGTTATTAGCGGGTAAGGCAGATGAACTTAGAGCACTTATTAGTACTTGGAACTACGATGTTGTGGCTATCACAGAAACATGGTTAAAGGAACGGCAGGATTGGCAGCCGAACATTGGAGGATATAAATGCTTCAGGAGAGATAGAGGGGGATGTAAAAGGAGTGGAGGAGTAGCATTACTGGTTAAGGAGAATATTATAGCCGTACTGCGGGAGGACACCTTGGAGGGCTCATACAATGAGGCAATCTGTGTAGAGCTTAGGAACAGGAAGCACAAAGTTGGGGGTTTATTACAGCCCCCCCCCAACTGCCAGCGAGAGATAGAGGAGCAGATAGGTAGAGAGATTTTGGATAGGTGCAAAAGTAACAGGGTTGTTGTTGTAGAGGATTTTAACTTCCCCTATATTGACTGGGACTGCCTTAGTGCTAGGGATTTGGATGGGGCAGAGTTTGTAAGGTGTATCCAGGAAGCCTTCTTGATGCAATATGTAAATAGTCCAACTATGGAAGGGGCAGTACTGGATCTGGTATTGGGGACTGATCCTTGACAGGTGGTTGAGGCTTCAGTAGGGGAACATTTTGGGAGTAGTAACAACAATTCCGAAAGTTTTAGGGTACTTTTGGACAGGGACAAGGGTAACCATTGCGTTAAGGTGCTAAACTGGGGAAAGGCAAATTACGATAACATGAGACAGGAATTGAAGAATTTGCATTGGGTGCAACTGTTGGATAATAAATCAACATCGGAAATGTGGGAGTCTTTCAAGCGACAGTTGATTAGGATTCAGGAAAGTCACGTTCCTGAGAGAATGAAGGATAAGTATGGGAAGTTTAGGGAACCTTAGATAACGAGGGATATTGTGAACCTCGCCAAAAAGAAAAAGGAGACTTTTGTACGGTCTAGAATGGTGGGAACAGTCAAAAGCCTGAGGAGTAGAAAGAAAGTAGGAAGGTACTGAAGCTGGAAATTAGGAGGGCTAGGAGGGTCATGAGGGGTCATGAAAAGCTCTTGGCAAGTAGGATTAAGGTGAATCCCAAAGCTTTTTATTCATATGTAAAAAGCAAGAGGGTGGCCAGGGAAAGGATTGGACCACTTAAGGACAATGGGGGGAATCAAGGACAATGGGGGGGAATCTATGTGTTGAGCCAGAGGAAATGGGTAAGGTACTAAATGAATACTTTGCATCAGTGTTCACGAAAGAAAGGGCTTTATGGAAGTTGATTCTTGGGTAGGGTGTGTGGACAGTCTGGATCATGTTAACATCGAAAAGGAGGAAGTATTGGGTCTTTTAAAAGACATTAAGGTAGGTAAGTCTCCTGGGCCAGATGGGATTTATCCCAGAATACTGAGGGAAGCAAGGGAGGAAATTGCTGTGCGTTGACTGACAACTTTGTATCTTCATTGGCTACAGGTGAGATCCCAGAGGACTGGAGAATAGCTAATGTGGTACCGCTGTTTAAGAAAGGTAGCAGGGATAATCCTGGAAACCATAGGCCGATGGGCCTCACATCGGCAGTAGGTAAATTATTGGAGAGAATGCTCAGGGCCAGGATTTATACCCATTTGGAAACAAATGGACTCATTAGCGATAGACAGCATGGTTTTGTGAAGGGGAGATCGTGCCTCACTAACATTGATCGAGTTTTTTGAGGAAGTGACAAAGATGATTGATGAGGGGGGGGGGGCGGTGGTAGATGTTGTTTGCATGGCCTTCAGTAAAGCCTTTGGCAAGGTGCCTCATGGCAGACTGGTACAAAAGGTGACGTCACATAGGATCAGAGGTGAGCTGGTAAGATGGATATAGAGCTGGCTCGGTCACAGATTGCAAAGGGTAGCAGTAGAAGGGTGTTTTTCTGAATGGAAGGTTGTGACTAGTGGTGTTCCACAGGGAGCGGTGCTTGGGCCTCTGTTGTTTGTGGCATACATAAACGATTTGGAGGAAAATGTAGCCGGTCTGATCAGTAAGTTCGCGGATGACACCAAGGTTGGTGGAGTGGCAGATAGTGTTGAGGATTGTCAGAAGATATAGCAGGACGTAGATAGGTTGGAGACTTGGGCAGAGAAATGGCAAATGGAGTTATTCCGGACAAATGTGAGTTCATGCATTTTGGTAGGTCTAACATAGAGGGGAAATAAACCGTAAATGATAAAACTCTTAGGAATATAGAAAGTCAGAGAGATCTGGGCGTGCAGGTCCACACATCTTTGAAGGTGGCAACGCAAGTGGACAAGGTAGTCAAGCAAGCATACGGAGGGCAGCATAGTGGTGCAGTGGGTTAGCACTGCTGCCTCGCGGCGCCGAGGTCCCAGGTTCAATCCCGGCTCTGGGCCATTGTCCGTGTGGAATTTGCACATTCTCCCCGTGTCTGCGTGGGTTTCGCCCCCACAACCCAAAAGATGTGCAGGATAGGTGAATTGGCCTTGCTAAATTGCCCCTTAATTGGAAAAAAAGAATTGGGTACTCTAAATTTTTTTTAAAAAGCATACGGAATGCTTGCCTTCATTGGACGGGGCATCAAGTATAAAAACTGGTAAGTCATGTTACAGTTGTATAGAACCTTGGTACGGCCGCACTTGGAATATTGCGCACAATTCTGGTCGCCGCATGACCAGAAGAATATGGAGGCTTTGGAGATGGTGTAGACGAGGTTTACCAGGATGCTGCCTGGTCTGGAGGGTGTTAGCTATGTGGAGAAGCTGAATAGACTCGAACTGTTTTTATGAGAACAACTGAGGTTGAGGGGTGACCTGATAGAGGTCTACAAGATTATGAGGGGCATGGATAGAGTGGATGGGCGGGCACTCTTTCCAAGGTGGAGGGTCAATTAGCAGGGGACATAGGTTTAAGATCTGTGGGGCAAAGTTTAGAGGACATGTGCGAGGCAGGTTTTTTACGCAGAGGGTGGTGAGTGCCTGGAACGCGTTGCCAGTGGAGGTTGTGGAAGCAGATACATTAACGGCATTCAAAAGGCATCGTGACAAACACATGGATAGGATGGGTATAGAGGGATACAGCACAAGGAAGTGCTGAGGGTTTTGGCAAAAGTTGGTATCATGACCAGTACAGGCTTGGAGGGCCAAAGGGCCTGTTTCTGTGTATTGTTCTTTGTTAAGATCAGGAAGGTGGTCGAGGAGATGTGGGGTTTAATTTCATGGATGAGGTCTCGTGGTCGGTGGTTTGGGAGACTCTAAAGGCAGTGGTGATGGGGGAAGGTGAAGTTGTTCAAGGCTAAGGTAGAGAGGAAGGAGAGGGAGGAACACCAAAGGCTGATAGAGGAGATGTTAGAGGTGGATGGGAGGTACGTGGCGGACCCGGACTCGGGTCTCCTGGCAAAGAGGAAAGAGTTGCAGGTGAGGTGCGACCTATTGTCCATGGGGAAAGCAGTGTGCCAGCTCAGAAGGGCGAGGTTTATGAGTATGGGAGAAGGCAGGACGTATGTTGGCCAGTCAGCTCCGGAGGGAGGCCGCCGAGAGGGAGATAGTCCGGGTGTGGGATAAGGCGCGGAATTTGGTGGTGGCTCCGGAGCAGATTAATAAAGTATTTTATAAGAAATTTAAGGACAAGTTGGCTCCGCTGATGGTGAGAATGTTTGAGGATGTGATGAAGAGGAGAGTCTTGCCACGAACGATGGGGCAGGCTTCCATCGCGCTGTTGTTAAGTAAGGACAAGGAACCGGTGGAGTGTGGGTCGTATAGGGCCATACCTCTGGTGAATGTAGATGCCAAGACACTGGCAAAGATGTTGGCATTAAGGTTGTCTCATGAAGGGTGTCTCCCGAAGGTGACTGGGGAGGACCAGACATGGTTTATGATGGGAAGGCAGTTGTTCTCGAATATGAGGAGGTTGCTGAATGTGGTCCTTTCTCCAGCGGAGGGAAGGGAGACAGAAGTGGTGGTGGCACTGGATGCGGAGAAGGCATTTGATTGGGTAGACTGGAGTTATTTGATGGTGGCACTTCAGAAATTTGGGATTGGGCCAAAGTCTGTGGCGTGGGTGTGGCTGCTGTATAAGGAGCCAATGGCTCTAATAGGGTATTTCGCACTATACCGGGGTACATTGCGTTGAGGAGCTTGGGGTTGTGGAAGGGGATGGGGGGGGGGGGCATAGGGGGCGGGATTCTCCGAGCCTCCACGCTGAAATCATGGTCGGGGCTGAGGATGGGTGTCAAACCCGAGATCGGGTCTGACAGCGCTCCGCGATTCTCCGATCCCCGGAGAATCGCTGCCAATTACGCGCACGCAGTCGATGCGGCGCCAGTCGGGGGCCATTGAAAGAGGCCCCCGCGCCGATTCACCGAGTGCAGCTGGCCGAGTTCCCGACGACATGGTTTTCTCATGGTTCCACTCGTCGGGGACTCAGCGTGGTGGCTGCGGACTCAGTCCGTGGCTGTCCTGGTGGGAGGGGGCGGCTCCAGGGGATCATTCACCGGGGGGGGGGCTCCAGGACAGCCAGGCTATCAAGTGGGGGCCACCGATCCGTGGACATGCGCAATCTGGGGTGGCCTATGGTTTTGGTGCCAATCCATGGTGTGGGTCGGCCGTGTCGCGCGGGGTGGCCGCCGAAGGCTGGCGCCGTGCTCGTGTGCGGACCCCCGACCGGAGGAGCAGGGCCCCGTATCGGCAGCCAGAGCTGTGAGGAGTACTCCAGGGCCTTGCTAGCCCCTTGCAAATCGGAGAATCACCCTGGGTTTTCTCCAGGTAAGTCCAGATTGATTCACGCGCGTTTTTACGCGGGCTTGGGGACATAGCCCCATTATTGGAGATCCCTGCCCAGGGTATCCCTTTATTTATTTTTTATTTAAAAAAATTAATTTGGAGTACCCAATTCTTTTTTTCCAATTAAGGGGCAATTTAGAGTGTTCAATCCACCTACTCTGCACATCTTTGGGTTGTGGGGGCGAAACCCACGCAAACACGGTGAGAATGTGCAAACTCCACACGGACAGTGACCCAGAGCCGGGATTGAACCTGGGACCTCGGCACCGTGAGACTGCAGTGCTAACCACTGCGCCACCATGCTGCCCCAAGGTATCCTTTTATGCCGGTGATCTGCTATTGTACATTTTGGAGTTAAGCACGTCGGTGGGGAGTATAATGGTGTTGCTCCAGAGATTCAGGATGATCTTGGGGCATAAATTGAATTTCGGGAAAAGTGAGTATTTTTTGGAGTCCCCGCCAGGAGCCCTGCCCAATCCCGTGCCACCTGCACCCTCAAATACCTAAAGTGAGTCGCTGCCAAGCGGAGTTTTTGACCCTGGAAAAGGTGAAGTTTGAGCTGGGGGTGAGGGTGGGGGCCTGGTGAAGGAGTGGTTCTACAATTGATGGGATGTGTTTATCATGCACTTTCAGGAGTCGGTTACCGTCGACTGCTGGGTGGGGGGTTGTGGGTTTTTTTTTTGCTTATTTGGGATTGTTTATATATTGTGAAAACGTTGAAAGTTTGTTGAATAAAAATACTTTTAAAAGAAAGATTTGATGAAGGCGATCGAGGGGGCTGTGGCACCTATTTGTGCGACCTTGGACAGGTTGGATCACCGGATGGAGGTACAGGGAACGACGATTAAGAAGGTGGAGGAGGCGCTGAATGATCACTGCGATTGGATTGTCTATTTGGAGGCAGAGATGTCGGGGGAGTGACAGGCATTAACGGCCAAATGATCCAGGCCGATGATCTGGAAAATTGCTCCAGACGACAGAATTTAAGGATTGTTGGACTGCCGGAGGGCCTAAAAGGTACAAGCGCCACTGACTATGTCTCCAACATGTTTGGGCAGTTGGTGGTGGAGGAGGTCTTTTTCATCCTTCCTGAGTTGGACCGGGCCCATCGATCGCTCAGACAGAAGCCCAGAGCGGGGGAGCCACCATGGGCAATTATTGTCTGATTCCACATGTAACTGGTTAAGGCGCAGGTCCTGAGATGGGCGAAAGACACTCGAGAGTGTGGATGAGAGAGCGATCCCACAGAATATATCAGGACTTCGGAGCAGAGTTGGCAAGAAGGCGCACGGTGTTTAATAGAACCAAGGTGGCCCTCTCCAGAAGTAACATGCATTTTGGGATGGTTTACCTGGCTCGTCTTTGTGTTACTTTCAGAGATAGAGACCATTATTTTGATGCGCCGGAGAAAACAAATGACTTTGTTAATAAACACGGTTTGGAGAAGAACTGAAGTATTTGAGGACTTTGATCCTTTTTGTTTGGGCATTCTTGAGTTCATCTTTCTTTCTTCCAATTAAGGGGCAATTTAGCGAGGCCAATCCACCTACCCTGTACATCTTTTGGGTTGTGGGGGTGAGACCCACGCAGACATGGGGAGATTGTATTCCTGAGTTCATCTGTATTTGTAAAAGGAAATTGCGTGTGGGATGGCTGTAAAGTGGGGGAGGGCGTGTTGTTGTAATGGGGTTTTCTGCCGGGGGGGGGTTCTGGGTGTATTTGGGGATTGTTTATTGTATTGTTGGAACTGTTGGAGGGAGGGCATTGGGGTGTGGTTTTCTGTTTTCTTCCAAGGATGTGTGATATTAAAGTTGGGTTTGGGGTGGGGGCTGTTGTGGATGCATGGTGTGAAAGATTTTATTTTTATCCTGGGTGGGGGTCACCTGGCTAACGAGCTTGCTAGTAAACGGGAACGGAGTGGGGGAGACAGCTGCAGCTGGTTACCTATTGTGTTGGGGTTTTGGGGGGGGGGGGGTCAGTTCTTGGTGGGTTGTTTCTCTGGTCCAGGGTAGGTGGTGTGGGGGGGGGGGGAGGGAGGAGAGAGGGGGAGGGGCAGTTTGCTGACTTGCAGGTTCCTTTGTTTTTGAACTGGCTTGAAGAGGGGGTTGATGACCATCTTGGGTGGCCCAGAGCTGGCGCAGGTTGGGGTCCCATCACAGCGGGGATATGGCTGATCCTGGGATGGGGGGATGGGGCAGGGGGCCCCCTATCCAGTTGGTTACATGGAACTTGAGGGTGGTTAAATGGACCAGTTAAAGGATCCCTGGCATTTGCCCATTTGAAAGGTTTGAGAGCTGCTGTGGTCTTTCTACATGAGATCCATTTGAGAGTTAGGGATCAAACAAGGCAGCGGAGGGATGGATTGGACAAGTATTTCACTTGTCAGGAGCTGGATGCATCAATTGGGCAGTAGGAGATTTTGAACTGTATTTGTCTAATGCAGAGGGTAAGGCACCAGGTCCTGATGGATTCCCTGTTGAGTTTTATAAACAATTTACTGGGCTGCTGGTTCTGCTTATGTTGGAGATGTTCAACGACTCTTTGTCTCGGAAGGTGAGAGCATTGAGGGAGAACTAGGGAATAGGGACAGTGTGGCTCTGAGGCAGAGCAGACAGGGAGAAGTTGCTGAACACAGCGGGTCTGGTGGCCTGAAGTGCATATGTTTTAATGCAAGGAGCATCACGGGTAAGGCAGATGAACTTAGAGCTTGGATTAGTACTTGGAACTATGATGTTGTTGCCATTACAGAGACCTGGTTGAGGGAAGGGCAGGATTGGCAGCTAAACGTTCCAGGATTTAGATGTTTCAGGCGGGATAGAGGGGGATGTAAAAGGGGAGGTGGAGTTGCGCTACTTGTTCGGGAGAATATCACAGCTGTACTGCGAGAGGACACCTCAGAGGGCAGTGAGGCTATATGGGTAGAGATCAGGAATAAGAAGGGTGCAGTCACAATGTTGGGGGTATACTACAGGCCTCCCAACAGCCAGCGGGAGATAGAGGAGCAGATAGGTAGACAGATTTTGGAAAAGAGTAAAAACAACAGGGTTGTGGTGATGGGAGACTTCAACTTCCCCAATATTGACTGGGACTCACTTAGTGCCAGGGGCTTAGACGGGGCGGAGTTTGTAAGGAGCATCCAGGAGGGCTTCTTAAAACAATATGTAGACAGTCCAACTAGGGAAGGGGCGGTACTGGACCTGGTATTGGGGAATGAGCCCGGCCAGGTGGTAGATGTTTCAGTAGGGGAGCATTTTGGTAACAGTGACCACAATTCAGTAAGTTTTAAAGTACTGGTGGACAAGGATAAGAGTGGTCCGAGGATGAATGTGCTAAATTGGGGGAAGGCTAATTATAACAATATTAGGCGGGAACTGAAGAACATAGATTGGGGGCGGATGTTTGAGGGCAAATCAACATCTGACATGTGGGAGGCTTTCAAGTGGCAGTTGAAAGGAATACAGGACCGGCATGTTCCTGTGAGGAAGAAAGATAAATACGGCAATTTTCGGGAACCTTGGATGACGAGTGATATTGTAGGCCTCGTCAAAAAGAAAAAGGAGGCATTTGTCAGGGCTAAAAGGCTGGGAACAGACGAAGCCTGCGTGGAATATAAGGAAAGTAGGAAGGAACTTAAGCAAGGAGTCAGGAGGGCTAGAAGGGGTCACGAAAAGTCATTGGCAAATAGGGTTAAGGAAAATCCCAAGGCTTTTTACACGTACATAAAAAGCAAGAGGGTAGCCAGGGAAAGGGTTGGCCCACTGAAGGATAGGCAAGGGAATCTATGTGTGGAGCCAGAGGAAATGGGCGAGGTACTAAATGAATACTTTGCCTCAGTATTCACCAAAGAGAAGGAATTGGTAGATGTTGAGTCTGGAGAAGGGGGTGTAGATAGCCTGGGTCACATTATGATCCAAAAAGACGAGGTGTTGGGTGTCTTAAAAAATATTAAGGTAGATAAGTCCCCAGGGCCTGATGGGATCTACCCCAGAATACTGAAGGAGGCTGGAGAGGAAATTGCTGAGGCCTTGACAGAAATCTTTGGATCCTCGCTGTCTTCAGGGGATGTCCCGGAGGACTGGAGAATAGCCAATGTTGTTCCTCTGTTTAAGAAGGGTAGCAAGGATAATCCCGGGAACTACAGGCCGGTGAGCCTTACTTCAGTGGTAGGGAAATTACTGGAGAGAATTCTTCGAGACAGGATCTACTCCCATTTGGAAGCAAATGGACGTATTAGTGAGAGGCAGCACGGTTTTGTGAAGGGGAGGTCGTGTCTCACTAACTTGATAGAGTTTTTCGAGGAGGTCACTAAGATGATTGATGCAGGTAGGGCAGTAGATGTTGTCTATATGGACTTCAGTAAGGTCTTTGACAAGGTCCCTCATGGTAGACTATTACAAAAGGTGAAGTCACACGGGATCAGGGGTGAGCTGGCAAGGTGGATACAGAACTGGCTAGGCCATAGAAGGCAGAGAGTAGCAATGGAGGGATGCTTTTCTAATTGGAGGGCTGTGACCAGTGGTGTTCCACAGGGATCAGTGCTGGGACCTTTGCTCTTTGTAGTATATATAAATGATTTGGAGGAAAATGTAACTGGTCTGATTAGTAAGTTTGCAGACGACACAAAGGTTGGTGGAATTGCGGATAGCGATGAGGACTGTCGGAGGATACAGCAGGATTTAGATTGTTTGGAGACTTAGGCGGAGAGATGGCAGATGGAGTTTAATCCAGACAAATGTGAGGTATTGCATTTTGGAAGGTCTAATGCAGGTAGGGAATATACAGTGAATGGTAGAACCCTCAAGAGTATTGAAAGTCAAAGAGATCTAGGAGTACAGGTCCACAGGTCATTGAAAGGGGCAACACAGGTGGAGAAGGTAGTCAAGAAGGCATACGGCATGCTTGCCTTCATTGGCCGGGGCATTGAGTATAAGAATTGGCAAGTCATGTTGCAGCTGTATAGAACTTTAGTTAGGCCACACTTGGAGTATAGTGTTCAATTCTGGTCACCACACTACCAGAAGGATGTGGAGGCTTTAGAGAGGGTGCAGAAGAGATTTACCAGAATGTTGCCTGGTATGGAGGGCATTAGCTATGAGGAGCGGTTGAATAAACTTGGTTTGTTCTCACTGGAACGAAGGAGGTTGAGGGGAGACCTGATAGAGGTATACAAAATTATGAGGGGCATAGACAGAGTGGATAGTCAGAGGCTTTTCCCCACGGTAGAGGGGTCAATTACTAGGGGGCACAGGTTTAAGGTGAGAGGGGCAAGGTTTAGAGTAGATGTACGAGGCAAGTTTTTTACGCAGAGGGTAGTGGGTGCCTGGAACTCGCTACCGGAGGAGGTAGTGGAAGCAGGGACGATAGGGACATTTAAGGGGCATCTTGACAAATATATGAATAGGATGGGAATAGAAGGATACGGACCCAGGAAGTGTTGAAGATTGTAGTTTAGTCGGGCAGCATGGTCGGCACGGGCTTGGAGGGCCGAAGGGCCTGTTCCTGTGCTGTACATTTCTTTGTTCTTTGTGTTGTCAGACACGCTGGTGCATCATCGATCTCCTTGATCTTGAAAAAGGACAAGGGTCCCACGGAATATAGAATCATAGAATTTACAGTGCAGAAGGAGGTCATTCGACCCATCGAGTCTGCACCGACTCTTGGAAAGAGCACCCTACCCAAGGTCAACACCTCCACCCTATCCCCATAACCCAGTAACCCCACCCAACACTACGGGCAATTTTGGACATTAAGGGCAATTTATCATGGCCAATCCACCTAACCTGCACATCTTTGGACTGTGGGAGGAAACCGGAGCACCCGGAGGAAACCCACGCTCACACGGGGAGGATGTGCAGACTCCGCACAGACAGTGACCCAAGCCGGAATCGAACCTGGGACCCTGGAGCTGTGAAGCAATTGTGCTATCCACAATGCTACCGTGCCGCCCTCAATATGGGTCATGCCGCCCTATTTCTCTGTTAAATGTTGATGCAAAATTGTTAGCTGAGGTGCTGGCAATTCGTTTGGATCCTTGTCTGCCGGGGAGTGGTTTCGGAGGAGTAGACAGGGTTTGTTAAGGGCCGACATTGGGAGACTCTTGAATGTGGTGCTGTCGCCTTCCTCAGTGGGCGAGCCAGAGATGATTATCTCGAGGAGAAGGCGTTTGATCGGGTTGAGTGGAGGTACCTTTTTGAGGTCTCGGAGCGATTTAGTATTGGGCCGAATTTTATACCCTGGATTAGGCTTTTGTATAGGGCTCCCACTGTGAGTGACCGTACCAATGCTCTCAGCTCGGGGTAATTTCAGTTGAACAGGGGTACGAGGCAGGGGTGCCCATTATCCCCACTGCTCTTTGCCTTAGCAATTGAACCTCTGGTCATCGTCTTCTAAGTGGAGGCGGATAGAATGGAGCGAGAGGGAGCATAGGGTGTCCCTGTATGCGGCAATTTGTTGTTGTACATTATGGATCCTCTCTTCAATGTGGGGGAGATAATGGAGATGCTCAGGTTCCTTCTCTGGGTACAAGTTAAACCTTGATAAAGATGATTTTTTTTCCGGTGAACCCTTCGGGAAGGGGAGCTGATCTGGAGAGGTTACCGCTTCATCCGACCAGGGCTAGTTTCAGGTATCTGGGAATTCGAGTGGCTCATGATTGGGCCTCGCTCCATAAACTTAACTTGGCCAGTCTGGTTGATGGAGTAACGGCTGATTTGAAGCCCTTTTGATTTTGGAGGATGAGTCCAGACGGTGAAAATGAATTAACTTCCAAGGCTTTTGTTTTTGTTTCAGCGTTTCCCAGTCTTTCTTTCTAAGTCTTCCTTGATAGGGTCAATAGGTTAATATCCACTTTTATTGGGGTGGATAGGACCCTTCGGGTGCATAGGGCTGTTTTACAGAGGGATAGACAGTCAGTGGGGGTGGTGGCACTACCTAATCTGCTGTGTTATTACTGGGCAGCAAACTTTGATACGGTACGGAGGTGTTTTAAGGAACCGGACTCTCTATGGTGGCGTATGGAGGAGGCTTCTTGTTAAGGAACAAGCTTAAGGGCTCTTGTCACTGCTGCTCTCCCATTCTCTCGAGTGAGGTTGTCATCGAGCCAAGTATTCAAAATTTTTGAATAAAAATAGTTTTAAAAAAAGAAATCACTTAAGATTAAGTGCATAAAAATGGAGATGTTAAACTGTCCTTAACAGTTTGCATGTGCAATATAGTTGAACTGGATTACTCATCATCTTGCAACTTATTCATAGAACTCATAGAATTTGCAGTGCAGAAGAAGGCCATTCGGCCCACCAATTCTGCACCGGCCCTTGGGAAGAGCACCCTACATAATCCCACGCTTCCACCCTATCCTAGGGGCTGGTTTAGCATAGTGGGCTAAGTAATGCAGAACAAGACCAGCAGCACGGGTGCAATCGACTGCACAAATACCATAAGAACCTCACTGCTCTGAAATTTCCTCTCTTCCTCCTCTTATGCTCCAGATACAATATCCTAAATGCTCCCTCTCCACCCTTCATTCTCACTGTTGTAAAATCGAGACTTATTCCACCATTTTCTGTTCTAATCGTCCCCCCGAATCTGAAAACTGTGAAATTCTTCATTTCTCTCAATCTTGCCGCTTTCCAATAATCCCGAATTTTAAGGGTTGATTTTGCAATGCCCACAAACTGTGAGGTTCCACACTGGGTGCTTGAAAATTGACGGTGTTTCGCCAGTAATATGTTGCTAACTTTTGGTTGGTTCAATTGGCTCTGTTTTATAACCTTTGCTCTCGAGTCGCCAGGTATCTTTATGATACCGCCACGAGGTTCAAGTTCAAGTAATAAACAATGACTCAATACACTGATTAGTAAGATTCAAATCAAAGCACATTTATTATACACAGTAATCGCTACTCATGCATAAATTCTACTTCTAAGCTACTTCTACAACTAACAGGCCTATACTTAGCTTCGGACTGGCCCACCAGGTCAGGGGAACAAATGGCCTTTCGTTCGGGTTCTGAGTCTGCAGGATTCGAAGTTAGTATGGACTGGTAGCTTGGAGCACCTATCTCATAGCGAGCGTTGACTTAAGACTTACTGGCTCTTGGCGGTAGCTGAACCGGTCACTGTCAAGGGTTGGTTCGCATTGCTGAGTGACCCGGTCAAGAAGAGCGATTTGAACTTGGGGGCTTAACTTTATAGTCCCCAGGGCTTCCCGCCTTTCGGGGCAAACCCTGTACCTGGTTCCAAGTGATTGGACTTCATTCTAATCGCTTGGTTCGATTTCTCCAATACTGGAGCGGTTCCCTGATCGATGGGCGGTCTTGAGGTGTCCGTCAACCTCTTTTGTGTTGGCTCCTGCTGGCGCTGAGGAGTCTGGCTTGGCTTTGTTTATCCCAAATGTTTCGATTGTTCCCGTGGATCGCGCATTAGTATGTAGATGGCTGCTACATTATTATGCAGATGGCTGCTTGTATCGATGCTGTCTGGGCTTTTGCAGAGTTTAATACACAGTAACATGCGCCTGCTAGTTTCTGCCTCTGTTGGCTGAATTTCCCTGCAGCCTTTGCTGTTCTCCATTTTACATCGGGAGATGGCCAACCCAGGTGGCCACACACCCTCCTTGTGATCCCACAGAACTCCAGAAGCTTCGCGTTCGGATCACATAACTGTTGTTTTTCATTCCCTGACCCGGCGAGCACTCTTCTATGGCCTCTACACTGACCATAACTATGCAAAAAAACTTTAAGTGACAATTCTGAGGGGCGCTATGTCAAACAGGGACATGCATTACAAAACAAGAAAATCGGAACCTCTAACTACCCTTAATAAACTACACTCACTCAAACATTTCATCACACTAACTTCCTGAACCATACAAACAAAATCATAGCAGTATTATACACATTTATCTGGCTTGGGAGTCAAGCTCAGGATTGTACAATTGCTCATGAACATTTCTTTATTTACAACAAATTGCAAACGAATGCTCTTTATTATGGATCGCGGGGGTCGGGGGTCTGGTCATATCCGAAAATAGGGGATCTTATCCTATATACCGGGGTGCGATCGCGGTAGGCTCTCCTTCTCCATTTTCTCAGACGAATAGTCTGCACGATGCAACAGAGTATCGTCAATACTAGGAGGGATTCTATCAAGTAGGACAGGGAGTACCAGGTTATAAACCTGTCACACCAAGATGGTGTGGTGTCGCTTGTGACTGGGCTCTGGGTACTGTGGGGAAGTGAATCATTAACGGCTGGGGGGGTTTGAGGTCAGGGGGTTCGCGTTCGCGCGCAACCAAATGTCCATTATGGTGATGAGCCACGCTGAGGATGTCCTCATGGTTCTTCTTCTTTCACTTCTCTTCTCTGGTCCTGGAGCTTCTGGAGTTCTGTGGGGTCAAGCATAGTGTCTGTTACTATCTTGGTTTAATATCTTGTATGATAGCCTGTCTGTCCTTTAGTGCCAATTACTCCTTTATAATTGGTCACTATGTGTGACTTCCTCACTTTTTTTTCCCCAAAATCCGAATTTCAGGATAAGACACACTTACAAATACTGAACCAGTGCGAGCCGACTCGCAGACTGTGCAATTTACCATCCAAATATTTGAGGATGTAAATAGCAGAGGGTTGGCAACCTAAGGGTTACCTGAAAACAAAACAAAACTTTTTGAACAAAACTTGCCGAAATGAGGTGCGTATGGGCCACGCCGGGTACGATTCGGATGGAGTCCCCGGGTAGGACGGCGACCAATGCCGTGTCTCTCCTACCCGAGTGTAGCTGACCAGGGGCGGGGGGGGGGGGGGGGGGGGGGGTTCCCAGGCAGGGCGGGTCCCAATGCCGTTTCTCCACTGCCTGAGCAACCGACAAGAACGGGCAAGAAATGTAGTCATCGTGGGGGGTTGCCGTATTGGTTCTTCCTTCGAACCAGAAGGGCAGTTACGAACGGGGGTCTGGCCAGCTCTCCGAGGTTTCTGCTGATGAGCGTGTGGGCAAGTTCTCAGAAAAATAAGGCGTGGGGCTGTGGAAAAATTTCCGATTTCACAAACAACATTTAACAGTACAACTACAAACAACATAAAACATGCTGCAGGTTCCATCAGAAAGGACACCGTTTCTCCCAAGCGGTTCCTTTTGAAACATCATCTGGACACCTCAGTTATCGGTTGCGAACAGGGTCGCAAAGGGGTTCTCGTTTTGGGAGTCAGACTCAAAGTCGTCATCTTCTCCCGGATGCCAAACTCTCGAGTGTATAAGGGCTGATAGGGCTGCATGGTGTGATTTCGGATCGCTCTCGTCATTCCGGACGAGTCTGTACGAATTATCCCGGTGCCAAAAGGTGGTGTCTAGATCTGTGGGGACGGAATTGGGGTCGGCATTGTTGGTCGGTGGTGGGGTTTGTTTAGGAAAGTGACCGTGAAGGGATCACTCGAATCATGGTCAGATTCGCTGGGTGTGGGTCCTGTTGCATGGGGATAGTAGGGAGGTGTGCTGTGGCTATTTCCCGAGTCACAGTCGCTGTCTCTGCTGCTCCAGTCTGTGGGCGTCCGGGGCGGAGTCTATAGTTCGGGGGTGGAGTCGGGGTTGAGTCCGTGGCTGGGCTGGACGTGTTGGGGGAGGGTAGGGTTACGTTGGCTGTGGGCAGGGCGTGGTCTGCTGCGTCGAGCATGACGTGGTGTGCGTGGTTAGACTGTGGACCATATGCCTTCATCTGGTTGCTATGGAACCACGCAGTCTTTCCATTGGGGTACTTTATTTTGTAGACGGAGGGGCTTACTTTGTCCGCAATGGAGTACGGACCCGAATAATTGGTGACAGGAATGTGCTGGGGTTGTATACGGAGAGCATGACTTGCTGTCTGACACTGAACTCAGTCGCATGCACTGTCTTATCGAAACAGGCCTTGCTCTGTTTCTTTCTTGTGCCCAATTTCACTGCGGCTGCTAGATGAGCCGTTTTAACATTCGGCACTAATTGTTCTACTGCTTTCTCGTGTGTGAGGGCCGTCACTTCGGGGCTGGTCAAGTCTAAACCTAATAAATATTCTGTGCCTTTCATGGGACGTCCGGACATGAGTGTGTGTGGGGTGTAACCTGTGGAAGTTGAAACTGTATTTCGCAAAAACATCAGCGCAAAGGGGAGGACTGAGTCCCAAGTGGTGTTGTTTTGCTGGGCCATTTTTCTGAGGGTTGATTTTAGGGTCCGATTCATGCGCTCCACGATACCACTCGACTGGGGGTAGTATGCAATGTGGAATTTTTGGATAATGCCAAATATCGTGAGGACGTTCTTCATGACATGTCCCGTAAAATGGGAACCTTGGTCGGATTCAATGCTGCGGGGGAGTCCCCATCTTGTAAAGATGTGGTGGGTTAAAATCTTGGCTGTGGTCTTTGCCGTGTTAGTTCTGGATGGGAATGCTTCCACCCATTTTGTAAACGTGTCTATCACCACGAGTACATATTTATAACCATTCCTGCAAGGGGGCAATGGTCCAATATAATCAATCTGGAGGTTAGTCCAGGGGCCATTAACGGGCCGGGTGTGACTGAGCTGAGCCTTTTTGGCGTATCTGTCCGGGTTGTTCTGGGCACAGATAAGGCAATTCTCAACGTAGTGAGTTACATCTTTTTTCAAACTCGGCCACCAACAGAGCTGCCTGAAGTGGGCTGTAGTGGGATCGATTCCCTGATGTCCATGACTGTCATGGAATAAACAAATCGGTTGATTCCTGTCCTGTTCAGGAACCACATAAAGGGTGTCTTTTAACACGACACTGCCATGTGTGGTCAGAGCCTTTCTAAACCTATCATAGGAGGCTGGATAGTTTCCTTTTAAAATCTCCCTGAGATTGCTGTCCGGCTTCTGGGCCTGCACTAAATCCTCGATATTAGTCTGCGAGACCTGAACTGCATTCACTGGTGCGCTTTCGGGGGGTGTCCAAAAATATCCGTGCCTGGAACCTGCTTTAGCCGGTGCATCGGCGTTTACATTTCCAGGGGGGGAGGAACGATGGTGACTTTGAACTTTGACTATTCCAAAAGTCCTGTTCTGCGCTCTCTCTAAAATGTGACGGAGCAATGGGGCTGAGGGGAGGGGTTTTCCGTATGCGGAAACAAATTCTCTTGCTTTCCACAGGGGTAGGAATTCCGTAAGGCTGTTGCAGACATAGAGGCTGTCTGAATATATATCTGCTGGGCTGGGGAAGGAATCTGGGTGTTCCCCTATGTATGCGATGACCGCAAGTTCTGCTGCCTGCGCACCTAAGTGTCCTGGAAGTTTTATTGCTATTTCTTCTAGGGCGCGTCCTCGACGTAAATGCCGCATCCTGTTATGCGCTTCCCTTCTAATATTGTGGAAGATCCATCCACATATATTCTAATGGGTTCGCACGTGTCTGTGGGCTTGGGGCTCTGGGTTTAACTACCTATCTTTCTGGGGGGGTGTTTTCGCAATAAAAGGGCCTGTGTTGTGTGGAGAGATAATTTCACATTCATTGGGGGTTCCGGGGTACTGTAGGTTATCGGCTAAAAAGGTGTGGGTCTTTGTCCTTTTAACAGTGATGTCCTGTCCCTGCAAAAGAAGGGTCCATCTAGCTGCTCTTATTTGACTGACGGTACCGTCTTTAAGTCGTCCGTCCAGTAAAAGTTGGGTCGGGGGTGTGTTCTGTGAGGATTGTGATGGGGTTTAGTCCGGTTATGTAAGAAAAATACTGTACTGCCCAAAAAACTGCGAGCAGGTGCCTTTCACAGGCTGAAAATCCCTGCTCCACAGCATCTAAAACTCTGGAGGCGTAAGCCACGGGCCTTAACTGTTCGTGCCGTTCCTGGAGGAGCACGGCCGAAAGGGTGCGGTCTGTGCTTGCTACCTCTATAGCGTAAGGGGAAAGCGGGTCTGGAACTTGTAGTGCGGGGGCTGCTATGAGTGCTTGTTTGAAAGAGTCCACAGCATCCGTATGCTGTGGAAGCCATTCCCAGGGGGCTCCTTTCTTTAGGAGGTCTGAGAGTGGTGCTGCCTTGTTGGCGAAACCGTCAATGTGGTTTCGGCAGTAGCCAACCAGTCCTAAAAACAACCGGAGGGCTGAAACGTTCTGGGGAAGGGGCAATTTAGCAATCGAATCAATCCTTTTATGCTCGATCTCGCGTTTACCGTGCGTGATAATTGTACCCAAATATATCACTTTGTGTTCCAAAATCTGGGCCTTTTGGGGGTTAAATTTACATTCGGATAGAAGCTCAATGTGCTCTTCCTTGGTGTCTGTCTGCAGTAGTAAGTCGTCTACGTACTGGACCAGACATTCGGGCTGAGAGAATTTGACTAAACCATTTGCCAGCTATCGGTGGAATATGGAGGGGGAGTTGTGGAATCCTTGTGGCAGGCATGTCCACGTGTACTGTTGGCTTTAAAGGTGAAGGCAAATTTGTACTGGCCACCTTTGCCAATGGAATGGACCAGAATCCATTACTGATATCCAAAACCGTAAAGTATCGGGAATTGAGTCCCAGCTTGAGCATGGTCTCGGGACTTGTTGCTACTGTGGGGGCTGCTGCGGGGGTGACTTTGTTGAGTTCCCGGTAATCGATGGTCAGTCGCCATGATCCATCGGGCTTTCTCACTGGCCAAGTCGGGGCATTATTAGTGGAGGCTACTGATCTAAGTACGCCCTGCTCTAATAAGCTGTCGATTACTTTTGAGATTTCTCCCTCTGCCTCCTGGGGAAATCCATATTGCTTTTGGGGTCTAGGGTCAGCTCCTGTGATTTGTACTGAACCAGTCATCCAGCCACAGTCGTGTTTGTGGGTCGCGAATGCTGTCCTGTTCTTTTGTAACACTGCCCTAACCTGCTTGTCCGTGCTAATTGTGTCGGGTCAAACCAAAATTCGCCTACTGCGCTAATTTTGTTTGCGTATTCACCTATTGTGAGCGTTGAGGGGGCTCTTGCGGATTTTGCCATTTTCCAGACACATTGGTTGACTGGATCAAAGGATAGGTTGTGGGAATTCAGAAAGTCAATTCCCAAAATGTGTTCTGCTGTGTGGGGTAGATCAACTAAGACTACGGGGTGCTTGGTAGTGATGTTGCCGATTTGAATGGGTACAGATTGTTCCCGGGGATCGCGCATTAGTATGTAGATGGCTGCTACATTATTATGCAGATGGCTGCTTGTATCGATGCTGTCTGGGCTTTTGCGGAGTTTAATACACAGTAACTTGCTCCTACTAGTTTCTGCCTCTGTTGGCTGGATTTCCCTGCAGCCTTTGCTGTTCTCCATTTTACGTCGGGAGTTGCCCAACCCAGGTGGCTACACTGGCAAAACGTCCAGCCACCTGCACACACATTTTTGATTTGCCTTATCCCATACATTTTTACTTTGCTGCACCAGAGGATGTTCCCTCAAATAAGTTCCTGGACAATAAAAAGATGATAAGTGTTAAGCGTTGCAAGTCCTGCTTCTGAGCTGCTGTCAAAGCCAATTTCAGCTGGCCACCACATGGAAAAGTGGATTGGGAGTGGTTTGGCCGAGCTTATCTGTGTGACATTGTGCTTGTCTCTCTCTGTACAGTTCAAATCTAAAAATGATCCTGTCACCTTATGGAGCTTGGAACAGCATGCATCTTGTCTGAAATATTTTCCATTTGTGCCTATACACTGTAGGACAGAAGCACTCAACAGTTACCTTTATTGATTCTATAGAAGCATACATTAATTTTTTGTGCTTGTCTTGCAGGGCGAATAGCAAAGAAGAACAACAGGACAAAGGGTGGTTTAGGTCATTTTTTGTCCACACAGTAAACCAGAGAAAAGATGCCCACTCCAATCTTCTTTCCAAAAAGGAGACCAGCAGCTTATATAAAATGCAGTGTGAGTGAAAACCGCTTCGTCCAAACCTTTCATCCATATTAAAAGTAAACTGATGGTCCAACTCAGACTAAAAGCTTTTTCTTTTTGTCTTAGTTCATAATGTGAAGCCAGAATGTCTGGATGTGTACAACAATTTATCGTAAGTTCACTATCTCTTTTTAAAAACACGATGATTTTATTTATGAAACGGCCTCTGCCATAAAGCAGTACATTATGCCAATTTGCCTATTACTTTCTCCATATCAGCATTTCCTACAGTTGTTGATTGTCTTGTTCTGAATTAAATTAGTCTTTTTAAATGTAAGGCCCAATCCTCCAGCACAGAAATGCTTCCTACATGCTTTATGAAATATATAAAGGGTGGCACGTGACGCAGTGGCTAGCACTGGGACAACGGCACTGAGGATCCGGGTTCAAATCCCAGTCCTGGGTCACTGTCCGTGTGGAGTTTGCACATTCTCCCCGTGGCTGCGTGGGTTTCACCCCCACAACCCAAAGATGTGCAGGTTAGGTGGATTGGCCATGCTAAACATGCTAAAAAACAATTGGGTACTCTAAATTTATAATAAAAAATATACTATACCTCAGAAATAATGAAACGATAGATGCTTTATGCTGGAGCTTGTTCAGGTCGAATGACCACTAATGTTTGCACTGGTAGCAGAATTATGAATCCAGTATTTTGTGGTTATTTCTCTCGCAGTGAAGAACTGGATTTAGAATGTGACTTAAACAAGCATTAGATTATAAACAAAATTACAGTGTTTATGCACTTATTAGGACCCAGTCTTGACTGTACTGAAGGAATCTGCGCACACCGCTAAACAGAGATAGGAGGTATTTTAATTAATTTTTATTTAAATTTCAAAAATGTAAATCATCATATATCCATAAAATACAACAGATAAATAATTTCTGGACTTGGTCAAATATAGCACAGCAGCAACTTGCCACATGTACGCATCTTGTCAGTTCTACATGCTGTTTAACTGTAGTATCCTTTTTTCTATCTTCACCTTTGTTTTATATGAATGCTTTCAGTTAATTGCTAAAAACGTAAATTGCATTCCAATTTTAAAAATAACCTTTTGATGCTTTCTTCCCCCACTAACACCCCTCTGGTTAACATTTATTCAGCTATCTCTCTGTGTGCTTCCCCAGCAATTATCTTAGTCACTTTGTAACAGTTGCACTCGAGCTGTGAATCATGCTGTCAAGACCATCTATAGTTGCCTTTCATAAACCAAGGCAGTCCTTGTAGTGAGGCTGATTCCACAACCCTATTACAGGCAGAGAACTCCAAGAACTTGACCTAGTGATGTTGAAGCAACAGCCTAATACGTGTGGGCCAGTTTCTTCCTCTCACTGCTCTTTTTTTCCCAACCCAAGTTTTACGACTTAGTTGCTTTTGAAACTAGGCCAGGGATCATTAAGGGTCACTGACATATTGCACAACCAGAGGTATGATTTGCTCTATGAGGCAGGTGTAGAATTTTGATAAACCAGCAGGATTTTGAGGGCACTTTGGAAGATAGCCAAATAACTCATATTCGCAACTTGCTGTGTTGGGATCTACACAGTCTCTGGGTTGCTAGGCTACTGTTCCAGTAGTTGCCAGTGACCTTTGCCTTTCCTCGTTGTGCTTGGTGGTGTGCACGTTTTTTGTCTAGTTTTTTTTTTTAACCCAGCTCATTCCAGCGTGATTCACACAGAGGTAAATTACTCAAAGGTCCCTCCCAACAATGAGCAGGGTAAAGAACATGAAGGTCCTCTCAAAACCCATGCATTTAGCATGATCATTTTCAAAAGTCTGAGGACGATTTAAAAAATAAAATTAGGAAGGATGATGCAGTGAAAAAAGAGGCATTTTAAATGGTGGGAAATCTCGTTTGTTTGCAGTTGCATACGTTACTTTGATGTCAACTTCCTGTGCTTCAAGCAATGCTTACTTATGCATAAGGAATTTTAACATCTGTCGGACTGAATTTCAGTAACCTATCATATTATTTCACTCAAGTTTTGCACTATTTCTTTGTGGTTATGTGCTCTGACCTTTGAACTGCAATGACCTAATCTTTTACACTCTTGCAAATTATTTATGGAAATAAACCTTGGCACTAAAATCCTGTTCACATCATTTGTGGTTTAATTTTCAATTCAAATATCATTCTGGTGGTTTTCTTATTTCTACAAGTATTAAACTAATTGATGGTAAAACTTGAGCTAGTGATGTTGAAGCAACAGCCTAATACGTGTGGGCCATTAAATAATATTAAAATCCAATAGGCTGTCGATATTGGTATTCAGTTTCAGTTAAAGATCCATTTTCTGGGCCTAGATTTAGATTGTTTTCCTTTTGATGAAAAAAAATCTTTATTGGTGATCACAGGGGGCAAATATTGCAGAAGCTGCACAATGATCCTGAATACCCATGTGAGATCGTAGGGAGCTGGAACACCTTGTATGGTGAACAGGACCAAGCGGGTAAGTCTGCCATTTGCTTTGATTGAATCTGTACCCCATTTTAACCTTTCTTCATTTTCCCTCATCTGGAACAGCTCCAACCGTAATTTTTCTTCAGATGTTATCATTCTTGGCCTCACTAGGGTAAATTTTCAACTTGCTTCCCGAGACTAAAACTGCCATTGTGAGTCAGCCATCTTTTATAGTTAATTGTTCAATTTTCATTTCAGTTGAAACCAATGAAAATTAAAATCAGGGGCGGGATTTCTCCGCAGGCTGGATTCTGCCTCGCGCCGACAGCGAATCCACACCCAAGGATTTTTTCGACGGCATGAGGGTGCCCGTAATGGGAAACCCATTGGCCGGCCGGCAGGAAGGAGGATCCCGCTGCGGGCGGGGGAATGCCGCACCAGGAAACAGGGGCGGGATTCCCCGTTTTGCCGGTGCCTGGGGGTTTCCATGGGAAACCCCATTGACCGGCTGGCGTAACGGAGAATCCCGCCGGCAGGTCGAGGCAGAAAGGTGGCGGAGCGGAGAATCGAGCCTCGGGTGCGGGGGGATGGAGAATCCCACCCCAGGCGTTTTCTAGAAGTAGCACTGATCCACCATCATGGTTTTATAACCAAACGTCGTGTCAGAAATCTACCCCACTATCTGACCTGAAGTTGCCGCTGTCCCCAGAAAGACTGGACTTCCCTTTCGTACCGAACATTCCTTATTCCTTCAACAATTTGATGAAGCAGATGATTTGAAGACTGCTTGCCTATCTACCCTTCTGATGCTTCCCTCACATGCCTGAAGATAAACATACATGGTGGGATTTTACGCTCCGGTTGGTCGCGGGCAACATGAATGGTGCGTTCAGAGATTGTGGAGGAGGGCCTGAAGTCGGTTTCCCGCCAGCGTAAATCACGGGTCAGGAGGCCCACATGCCATGTCAGGGACTGCATTTGCATTCATTTAAAATGCCATGAATATTCATTAGAAAAGAAGCTCGCCAGAATCACGCCCCCACTCCAGATCATGGAGCCACACCAGCAGTCTACTCGACCGGCGTGAATCACAACCACATATAAGTGACGTGCACCTAGAGAGCACCACTTGACTCGTAACCTCGAGGTATATTCGCCCACCTTTCATTGCGCTGCACTCGTGAATGCTTCAACTCTGTGCCAGGCTGCCTTGGCAAGACCAAAGGGGAAGTATGGGAGTCTCTGAGCAAAGGCTTACCATTCCAGACCAGCGGGGGGGGGGGGGGGTACCGCATGGTGGAGGAGGGGGGGTGGGGTGGGGTGGGGTGGAAGAGGGGGGGGGGCAAGAGAAGGGGTTGGATGCTACGGCTTGACTATAGGAGATGGGTGATGGGGAAGACTGGGAAGGGTGCACACAGACACATGCATAGTGACCAACATAACAAAGCGCTGATAGTTTCATTGGCTGAACAGTGAGATGGTGATGGGTCCTCACTGACTTAGGAAATACCAATCTTACCCTCGGCACAGGGAAGATTATGGTCCTCGCCAGTCAGCCGTGCCAAATGCTCTTCAAACTCTGTGAGAGGCCTCAATTCTTGCAGTTTGGGATCTCTCCTGTTTGGGCTAGCTTGTCCTGACTAAAGACAGATGGGCAAACTGTGAGCAGGACAGATGCAGACACAGATGATAAGAAAGTCTGCCTTCTGTGTGTGCTGAGTTGACCTATATAAGGGCTGAAGATGCGAGCTGCACAGGATGTGAGGGGAGATGAAGATGTCAAAGTGTGTGTGAGAGAGTCAGTGGTGATGTCCCTTGTGCTGACCGTGTGAGATTGATGTGGATTGTCGCCCAGTGATTGCCTGATGGGCTTGTGAGAGTTGAGTGAGGCGAGGGTTGACTTACTCTGCGATCATTCACTCTTTTCCTGCACTGGATGGCGTTTCTCCTGTGGGTCGTGGTGGCACTGACCACACTGGCAGCCTTCTCCCAAGCCAGAGCGGTAAGTCTCCCATCACTGGGTAAAGGACTCCCGGTGTGCCTCCACCATGTCCAGATCTACCCCCAATGCTTTGTCAGTAAACGTGGAGGGCAGTCGACTGCTTTCCTTTGGGGACCATTACCCACTACTACCAGTCCTGGGCTGCAGACACTGAATGATGTGAGTGGCTGCAGTTTCAAGATGGCACACAGAAAGATGATCCAAAGAGGATGCAGCAGGGTAGACGAATTGAGGCCCGAAATCCTGACATGTATCATGTTCATACATGTGGTGAACGTATTGTATTAACTATTCACCATGTATGACACTGTATCACGCTGTTGCCCATGTGGGCTCCACCTATGGACCATTGTATGATATTACATAGAATGTATCATGTTGGTGCCCCTGTGGGCTCTGCCCCTGGCTCCGCCCCTTGAGGGGAGGTATAAAGAGCAGCAGCCCTGTAGGAGGCTCTCACTAGCAGAGCAGTCACAGGCAGGCACTGTTCTAGTAGTCGATTAAAGCCACTGTTCACTTCAACTCTCTGTCTCGCGTGAATTGATGGTCGCATCAATTTAATCGATTACAACACCACAATGGAATCGGCCCTCAAACCTGACCGACTGGAACTCGACCCACAGGCACGCGGAGGCCAAAGGGATTTTTTCGCACTGGCTCCGGTCTACCTCGCCGCCTCCTCCTCACCTTTCGTTACCAACAATCAGAAGCTGAGCCTCCTCCACGCCCGGGTGAGCCATCGAATCTCCGTACAACTCGAGGAAGCCTCCACATACGCGGACGCTGAAGCACCTATACGTGAGGCCAGTGAACGAGGTGTACGTGCGGCACCTCCTCAGCATTCGCTGCCAATGCCCCGGGGAATCGCTGGAGGAGTACCTAAGCGACCTCAAAGTCCTCGTGCGAAATTGCAACTACCAGGCCGTTACGGCCTCTCAATATATGGAATTCGCCGTCCGGGACGCCTACGTGGCTGGAGTCAGGTCCAACTATGTGAGATAGCGCCTACTCGAGAAAGGCGACCTCGACCTAGAAGAGACAGTACAACTAACCACCTCCCTAGAAGTAGCGTTCCAAAGCCTCAACGTGTTTCTGTCTGATCACGCGACCCCCTCGTTGACCCCCGACCAGAGAGTGCCCCAGGCCTGTGCCGCACGACTGCCCGCTCAATCCGGGGGGGCTACCCTGCTATTTCTGCGGCCAGCAGCAGCACCCCAGGCAGCGCTGCCCGGTTCGGAACGCGAACTGCAGCGACTGCGGCAAAAAAGGGACACTTCGCCAAAGTTGGCCTGGCCGGGTCCAATCCTCCAAGTCGCAGGCCCGACTCTCAGACTCGCAGGCCTGCAGGCTCCGCAATGTGGCTGCGTGACTGCCGGTTCTGCCCCCTCCGGACCCGTCATCCGCCTCATGTTGTCCGTGGGGGCAGCCATCTTCAACCCCACACAACATGTGCGACTCACGGGAGCCGCCATCTTGGCCACCGTCTCCCATGCGGCCCGCCACGTGCAACTCATGGGGTCCGCCATCTTGGATGCCATCTTCCTCGCCGCCCGACAAGTGCGACCAACGGGGGCCGCCATCTGCAACGCCGCCCGACACGTGCGACCGACGGGGGCAGCCATCTTGGGACCACTCCATCACCTCCTACCACGCCGGCTACCCGCAACTCGGCGCGGTCACCCTTGACCAGTCATGACCAAAACACCTCCGGAGCTCCATGATGACCGTCCAGGTCAATGGACGCGAAACGCCTTGCCTGTTCGACTCCGGGAGCATGGAGAGCTTCATTCACCCAGACACGGTACCGCGCTGCTCGCTCCAAATCTTCCCTGCACTTCAAACAATCTCCCTCGCTTCGGGAGCGCACTCAGTGCAGATCCGGGGGTACACTGCCGCAAACTTTGCAATACGGGGCGCCGAGTACGCCAAGTTTAAACTATATGTACTCCCCGACCTCTGCGCTCCTCTCCTGTTGGAACTGGACTTCCAGTGTAACTTCAGGAGCCTAACCCTGAAGTTCGGCAGGCCCCTACCCCCGCTCTTCGCAAATCTCACTGCCGACTGTAAGCCAGTCGCCACCAGAAGCAGGCGGTCCAGCGACTCTTGCGGGAAGGGATCATCAAGGCCAGCAATAGCCCCTGGAGAGCCCAGGTGGTGATCATCAGGACCGGGAAAAAGAACCGGTTGGTTGTAGACGACAGCCAAGCCATAAACCGATACACGCACCTCGATGCGTACCCCCTTCCCCAGATAGCAGACATGGTTAATCAGGATGAAAACCGGATGATTTAGCTGCAAACCCACCGTTCTGGCCGGCGGGAGATGCACCACTTTTCCTGCACACCACTGCACTTTGCCTCTGGAGCAGAAAATCCCGCCCGTAATATTAGTGTGAGGTAAGTGCTGCCCCATTGAGCTCTAGCCGCCAATGATCCTTTCTCTGCCACTGTACTTTTCCCTTTATCCTGTTGTGTTTTATTTCATGGTTCCCCTAAACTTCCCTGGCTTGCCTATCTGTCTTCAGACCGAATGGGCCTATTAACGCTTCAGATGTATCGAGCTGTGAGTCTGCAGTATCTCAATAAATTGCTACGTGTTGTCCGATAATAAGTTACCAGGTGCACACTATGTACAGCAAAACTTTACCTCTTGAGATTGCATTGTATGACATGGAATCACAAACTGCTGGAAATACTCAGTGGGTCGAGCATCGGTGGGGCGAGAAATGTAGTTAACACAAAGACTCAAAGAGCAGAAAAGTTGGGCAGAAATGTCTTTTAACGTTGTGAGTTTGGAGGCATATGGGGCCAGGAAAATAGAAGGAGCCATGTTGGAACAGCTCCTGAAACATTCCCAGTGGTGGGATAGGAAACTGTTCAGCTGCCTGATCCACAAAGACGGACATCTAGTTTGCATGTTTACATTTTCCATGTGAAATATCTCCACCATTTTGCTGTTAGTGGAATAAAACCTTCCCCCAACACCCCACCCTCTCAGTCTGTGGGGAAGACCTCAGCTTAATGTGGCAAGGCAGGCTGGAGAGTATGTGAGCCAGAGGCTCCGTGCTTCAAGGGGAGGGCTTGGTTAACAAAAGGCACTGATCCCAGCTATTCACTTAATGATGTGCAGGAGCGTCTCCATGTTGAAGCACTCTCACAGAGCCCAGCATACCTTTTTTAAAAAAAAATATTTTTGTTCAAATTTTTCCAACAATTTTTAATAACAAACAAACCCCCACCCCGCCATAACAAAAGGAAGAAAGAACACAAACCCCACATTCAAAAATAACCCCCCCCCCCCCCCCGCCGCCCAAATACCCCCCGAAAGAGACATCTCCCCCCTCCCACCCCTGGGTTGCTGCTGCTGCTGACCTCCTCCTAACGCTCGGCGAGATAGTCTAGGAACGGTTGCCACCCCCTGAAGAACCCCTGCACAGACCCTCTCAAGGCAAACTTTATCCTCTCCAATTTAATGAACTCTGCCATGTCATTTATCCAGGCTTCCACGCTGGGGGGCTTCGCATCTTTCCATAATAGCAAAATCCTCCGCCGGGCTACCAGGGACGCAAAGGCCAGGATACCGGCCTCTTTCGCCTTCTGCAACCTTGGCTCGTCCGCTACCCCAAATAATGCCAACCCCCAGCTCGGCTTGACCTGGACTTTCAACACCTTGGACATAGTCCTTGCAAGGCCCCTCCAAAACCCCTCCAGTGCCGGGCACGACCAGAACATGTGGACGTGATTTGCCGGACTCCCTGAGCACTTCCCACACCTGTCCTCCACCCCAAGGAACCTACTCATCCTCGCCCCTGACATATGCGCTCTGTGAACAACCTTGAATTGTATTAGGCTGAGCCTGGCGCAAGAGGAGGAAGAATTAACCCCACTGAGGTCATCAGCCCACAGACCCTCATCTATCTCCTCCCGAAACTCCTCCTCCCACTTGCCCTTTAGCTCCTCTACCGCGGCCTCCTCCTCTTCTTTCAGCTCCTAGTAGATCGCCGAGACCCTCCCTCTCCAACCCATACACCCAAAATCACCTTGTCCTGAATCCTCTGTGCTGGGAGCAACTGGAATTCCCTCACCTGCCGCCTCACAAACGCCCTCACTTGCATGGACCTGAATGCATTTCCTGGGAGTAACCCAAACTTCTCCTCCAGCTCCCCTAGGCTCGCAAACGTCCCGTCTATAAACAGGTCCCCCATTCTTCTGATCCCTGCCCTATACCAGCTCCGAAACCCCCCGTCCATCTTTCCTGGGATGAACCGATGGTTCTCCCTAATCGGGGACCAGACCGAGGCTCCCATCTCGCCCCTGTGCCGTCTCCACTGCCCCCAGATCTTCAACGTTGCCGCCACCACCGGGCTCGTGGTGTACCATGTCGGCGAGAGCGGCAGCGGTGCAGTCACCAGCGCCCTCAGGCTCGTGCCCCTGCAGGACGCCATCTCCAACCTCTTAAACGCCGCCCCCTCTCTCTCTCTATTACCCACTTACGGACCATCGCCATGTTGGCTGCCCAGTAGTAGCCACACAGATTCGGCAGCGCCAGCCCTCCCTGTCCCTGTTAATCTCCAGAAACACCCTCTTTATCCTCGGGGTCTTATTTGCCCACACAAAACCCATGATGCTCCTACCTACCCGTTTAAAAAAGGCCTTGGTAATCATAATAGGAAGGCACTGGAACACAAAAAGAAACCTTGGGAGGACCATCATTTTTACCGACTGTACCCGACCCGCTAACGAGAGTGGCAGTACATCCCATCTTTTGAAATCCTCCTCCATCTGCTCCACCAAACGCATCAAATTGAGCTTGTGCAGTACCCCCCAACTCCCCGCCACCTGAATCCCTAGGTACCGAAAGTTCCTTTCTGCCCTCTTCAATGGTGCGTCATCTATCCCCCTTCCCTGGTCCCCTGGGTGCACCACAAAGAGTTCGCTTTTCCCTACGTTAAGCTTATAGCCCGAAAAGTCCCCAAACTCCCTTAGGATCCACATGACCTCCACCATCCCCACCACTGGATCTGCCACGTACATCAACAGGTCGTCCGCATACAGCGACACCCGGTGTTCCTCAGCCTCTCGAACCAACCCCCTCCATTTCCTGGACTCCCTTAGTGCAATGGCCAAAAGCTCGATTGCCAACGCGAACAACAAGGGGGACAGGGACAGGCACCCCTGCCTCGTCCCTCGGTATAGCCTAAAGTACTCCGACTTCCGCCGATTCGTAGCCACACTCGCCACCGGGGCTCTATATAGGAGCCTGACTGACCTGATAAACCCCTCCCCGAACCCAAACCTCCGCAACACTTCCCACAGATACTCCCACTCCACCCGGTCGAAGGCCTTCACCATGTCCATAGCTGCCACTACCTCCGCCTCTCCCTCCACCGATGGCATCATAATCACGTTGAGGAGCCTCCGCACATTGGTGTTTAGCTGCCTGCCCTTTACAAATCCCGTCTGGTCCTCATGGATCACTCCAGGGACACAGTCCTCAATCCTCGTGGCCAGCACTTTTGCCAGCAACTTAGCAGCCACATTGAGGAGCGAGATCGGTCTATACGACCCACATTGCAGTGGGTCCTTGTCCCGCTTCAGGATCAGAGAGATCAGCGCCCCGGACATTGTCGGGGGCAAGGTCCCCCCCCCCACCCTTGCCTCATTGAAAGGCCTTACTAACAATGGGCCTAGCAGGTCCACATACTTCCTGTAAAACTCAACCGGGAACCCATCCGGCCCCGGGGCCTTCCCCGCCTGCATGTTCCCCAATCCTTTAATCAGCTCCTCCAACCCAATTGGCCCCCCTAAACCAGCCACCTCCTGCTGCTCCACCTTCGGGAACCTCAGTTGATCCAAAAATCGTCGCATCCCCTCTTCCCCCACTTGGGGCTCAGATCTATACAGCTCCTCATAGAAGTCCTTAAATACCTCATTCACTCTCGCCGCACTCCGCACCGTATTTCCCCTGCTATCCTTAACTCCACCTATCTCCCTCGCTGCCACCCTCTTACGAAGTTGGTGTGCCAGCATCCAGCTCGCCTTCTCCCCATACTCGGACGTCGCCCCCTGTGCTTTCCTCCACTGTGCCTCTGCCTTCCCTGTGGTCAACAGATCAAATCCCGTCTGGAGGCTTCGCCGCTCCCTAAGTAGCCCCTCCTCGGGGGCCTCTGCATATCTCCTGTCCACTCTTAAGATCTCCCCCACCAGCCTCTCCCTCTCCTTGCCCTCTCTCTTCTCCCTGTGGGCCCTAATGGAGATTAACTCTCCCCTGACCACCGCCTTCAACGCCTCCCAGACTACCCCCACTTGCACCTCTCCATTGTCATTGGCCTCCAAGTATCTCTCAATGCACCCCCGCACCCTTCCGCACACCTCTTCATCCGCCAGTAATCCCACATCAAGACGTCACAACGGGCGCTGGTCCCTCTCCTCTCCTAACTCTAGCTTCACCCAGTGCGGGGCGTGGTCCGAGATGGCTATGGCCGAATACTCCGTTCCTTCCACTTTCGGGATTAGCGCCCTACTCAAAACAAAAAAATCTATCCGGGAGTAAGCTCTATGTACATGGGAAAAGAATGAAAATTCCCTGGCCAGGGGTCTAGCAAACCTCCATGGATCCAC
Source organism: Scyliorhinus torazame (assembly GCF_047496885.1). Classification (NCBI taxonomy): domain Eukaryota; kingdom Metazoa; phylum Chordata; class Chondrichthyes; order Carcharhiniformes; family Scyliorhinidae; genus Scyliorhinus; species Scyliorhinus torazame. Next base: position 67,241,730 of record NC_092707.1, read on the forward strand.
TCCCCCCATCTGATCCATAAACCCTCTAAGCACCTTGGCCGCAGCCGGCCTCTTCCCCGTCCTAGATCTGGAGCGATGTAATGCTGGATCCAGCACCATGTTGAAGTCCCCCCCCCCCCCCCCCCCCCCCCCATTATCACGCTTCCTGCCTCCAGGTCCGGAATCCGACCCAGCATGCGCTTCATAAATCCGGCATCATCCCAGTTCGGGGCATATACGTTTACCAGTACCACCCACAACCCCTGCAACCTACCGCTCACCATCACGTATCGACCTCCATTATCCACTACAATATTCTTGGCCTCAAACGACACCCGCTTCCCCACCCGTATTGCAACCCCTCTGTTCTTCGCGTCCAGCCCCGAGTGGAATACCTGTCCTACCAATCCCTTTCTCAACCTAACCTGGTCTGCCACCTTCAAATGTGTCTCCTGAAGCATGACCACGTCTGCCTTGAGTCCATTTAAGTGCGCGAACACCCCCCCCCCCCCCCCCCCCCCCCCCCCCCGCCGACTAGCCATCTCCTTTTTTAGGCCAGTCACGTGCCCGCGCCTCCCGCACCCTCCAGTCCCCCAGATGGCGGACCCCCGCCCCGACCACCTCTCCTATTTCCTGTTCCCCATTGGCCAATGCAGCAGCAACCCTATACCCCCCCGCTAGATCAGTATCTAGCTCTTTTGCTCCCCCCATAACACTCCCGTAAGTCAGCTGACTCCTGCTGACCCCCGGCCTCTCCCGCCTTCCCATCGACCCCCCAGTGTGGGAATCCCCCCTCCCCCTCAGTCAGTGTGCGCTCCTCCATATGGTCCTGATTCCAGGGTGCTGAAGCCTGTGGGAAAATTCTGTCCTTTAACACTGCCTTCCCCTAGAGACGCTGTCTGACTGCTAAGCATTTTCAGTTTATATTTCAGATTTCCAGCAGTACTTTAGCTTTTTGCACTTTTTTTAATTTTATTCATTCGTGGAATGTGGGCACTCAGGCAATTGTTTTCCATCTCTAATTGCCCTAATGAAGATGATGATGAGATGTCTGCTTGAGTCATTGCAGTACCTCTGGTGTAGATACACAGTGCTGTTCGGGAGGCGGGAGGCGGGGGGGGGGGTTCCAGAACATTGACAGAGAAGTACTCAGAGGTGCTGGTGTTCTCATAGCACCTGCTGATCTTGTCCTTCTAGGTGATAGAGATCATCACTTTGTAAGGAGCTATCAAAGAAGCCTTGGCCAGGTGCTGCAATGCATCCTGGAGATGATTCACACTGCGTCAGTGGTTGGGGGAGTAACTGTGTAAGATGGTGGATGGGGTGGTGATCAAGTGAGCTGCTTTGACCTGAATCATGCCGAGCTTCTTGAATTAGACTGCAATCACCCAGGCAAGTGGAGAGTATTCTCCCGCCCTGTGCCTTCAAAATGACGGGTAGGCTTTGGAAAGTCAGGAAATGTGTAACTAGCCACAGAATTGCCTGCTTTTAACCCGCTGTTATATCCACATTATTTTATAGCTTGTCCAGTTATGTGTCTGGTCAATGGTGACCCACCCCCAGAATGTTGAAGTTGGGGGATCCACTGATAGTAATGCTTTTGGATGTCAAGTCACGATGGTTAGATTCTCTCTCTTGTTGGTGATAGTCATTACCTGGCATTTTTTGTGACATGGATGTTACTTGCCACTGGACAGCCTGAGTGTTGTCCAGGTCTTGCTGTATGCAGACACAGATTGCTTCATTATCTCCCGAGGTGTGAATGGTACTGAATGTTGTGCAATCATCGGTGAGCATTACCACTTCTGACCTTACGATGGAAGAAGATCATTGATACAGTGACTGAAGATGGTAGGGTCTAGAACATGCTCTGAGGAACTCCTGCAGCAATGCTCTGAGGTTAAGATGATTGATCCCAACCATCTCCCTTTATGCAGGAGAAGGCCGAGATGGATCCTCCACTCTCGCTGAGGATGATTGCGAAGCCTTCATCCTTGTCTTATCCTGGTCTTGTTTGATAAATCCATTTATGATTGGATATGGCAGGACTGCACAGCTTTGATTTGATCAGTTGGTTGTTGAATTGCTGAGTGCTGCCTGTAAAGTTCTGTTAGTGCTGGTTAACGCATAGTCCTGTCTTGTTGCTTCACCAGTTTGACACCTCATTTTTACGGGAGCCTGGTGCTGTTTCTAGGATGCTCTCAATAGGGTTGGCTGTCTGGTTTGATCAGAATGGTGAAGTGGGGATATGCCAAGCCGTAAGGTTACAGATTGTAGTTGTACACACTTCAGCTGTAGCTGATGGCCCACAGCGCCTCTTAGACGCCCAGTTTTGAGCTGTTTTAAATCTATCCCATTAAACTCTGCCACAGAACACGATGGAGGGTATCCTCAGTGTAATGACAGAATTTTATCTCCACACGGACTGTGCAGTGATGACCACCGCCAGTGGTATCATGGATAGAAACATCTGTGAAAGGGAGGTTGATGAGGACAAGGTCGAGTAGATTTCTCCCCTGTGTTGTCTCCCCACCTGCTGCAGGCTCAGTCTGGCAGATATGTTCTTCAGGACTCAATCAGTTGTGGTGCTCCTCATTATTAGTGGTTGACATTGAAGTTCCCCACCCAGAGTACATTCTGTGCCCTTGCGACCCTCAGAACTTCTTCCAAATGGTTTAACATGGAGGAGGAAGATAGATGATGTAACCATCAGAAAGTTTCATTGCCCGTGTTTAACCTAATGTCATCAGGAGTGTAATCAACATTGACGACTCCCAGGTCACTACTTCCAGGTTGTGTACCACCGCCATCTCTGGTGGATATGCCCTGTCACTGGGACAGACATATCCAGGGATGGTGATCGAGGAGTCTGGGTCATTGACTGTTGAGGTATGATTCGGTGAGTATGACTACATCAGGCTGATGTTTGACTCGTCCGGGAGACAGCTCCCCCAATTTTGACACAAGTCACGAGTGAGGTGGACTCTGCAGGTTTGGCTGCGCTGTTTGTCAATCATCGTGCCCAGGTCAATATGGAGTGATCATCTGTTTTTATTATTGTCTGACTTTAGTGTAAAGGTTTGACAAGTGGCTTTTTTGGCCATTTCAGAGGGCAGTTAAGAGCCGATCAGATTGGTGTCAGACAGGAGTCGAAAGTAGAGCAGACCAGATAAAAATGGCACGTTTCCTTCATGACAACATATTCATGGACCAGGTGGGGGTTTTTTTTTTTTGTAACAATCTGGTAGTTCCATGGTCCCCATCACAGATACCAGCTGTTTTATTCCAGATTTACTTAATTAAACTTAATTTAAATTCCCCAGCTGCCGTTGTGGGATTTGAACTCATGTCTTCAGATCAGTAGTCCAGGCTTCTGGATTATTAATCGATTGACATAACCACTATGCTACTGTATCTCAGCAAAGATTCATTATTGTGAAGGAAGTCCTCGACATGCCCGTGGCATTTAATTTATTACTGAGTATTACCAAATTTCTTTTTTCGTACTGTAACACCATTTTTTGTGTATACGGCAAATTTGTCATTTTTATTTTGCACAGTGCATTTGTGGCGGTTTTCTGGTGGTTATCCTGCTTTGACAGATGCTATGGAGAAGCTATTACAGAATAAGGTAACAGATGAAAGCCAATCCCTCAGTCACCCAGCCTCAGATAGTTAAATTTAGTTTCATTTTATGCAGTCACCATTAGTCTGCACTCACGCTTGTATTTTCTTAATTGCTAGTGTGTAAATGAGCAACTACGCATTCGGAAGAAGAATGGGTTAAGATAAATATGCTCATGCTAACATGACCTGTGTTACTGTGCATTTTCTGTGACCATAAGACATGCCAATGCAAAGGTTAAAAATGACTGACATTTTTAAACGAATTTCAGACCACCGGACATCACTGCTCATGTGGACAACCGTGTCCTCCTCAACCTCACGCCATCAATTGATACAAATGAGCACGCCATCGTCTTCCATTATTTCACCCCCGTCACAGTGCCCCAGTTTGGTTCCATGTCTCCTCTGCAATTGTAGTGTGTGCATCTCCTGCTGTGGCTTGTCCTGCTCCTGAATATGCATGTACACCTCAGGTGTGTCCCATGTTCCACCGGTGGACTCTTTTCATCGACATGCTGCCCATTTGTGACATCACCCGTAGGCACAGTGTCAACTTACGTTTGTATATTGACACCCAATTTCATCTCTGCGTCACAACCTTTAATTCCACCTATGTTCTTTCCAAGCTGCACGTACAATATCAAGTCATGGCTGAACTTTCCAGAACTAAATATTGACCAGATTGGAGGCAACATGTTCTTCAAATTTAAAAACTCAACCCTCTGGTCCTTGATTTCGCCTCTCCCTCTGGTTGATCATTCAGGCTTAACCTTCGGTGCCTTTTCGAACCTAACCTGAGCTTCAACCCCATATCGCATCCAACAAGATTTGCCTACTGCTATCCCCTCATCATCACCCTGCTCGGCTTCTACGTCATCCAATTGCTAAATCTCATCCATAAAGTCATTTCTGTTAGACTTAGCCATTCCAATATTGTCCCAGTTAATCTTGCTCGTACTAAATCCACTTGTCCTTCGTAACTTCCAGTGGATTCCCAACTCCCAAATCCATGCCCTCATCTAACGGTTACTAGCCCATGTCCTTATCCCTCTCCTTCTCTGGAACCTCGCTTGGGGTGGGGGAAGCCCACCTTCAATCCCAGAGGCAGCCCTGCAACAACTTAATGCTGGATGAAGGCGTGACCTCAATCCTTTTCTTGAGAAGATGTCCCACTTCAGGGTGCTGCCAGCCCAATCGGATTGGCCGGCAGCTCTGTAGTCCCAGCAACACCAGCCGGGGGTGGTGGCTACAGCTGGGAAAACAGGCAGGCTCACCACATTGAGGATCCCCCCCCTTCCCGGTAGGCCCGGGGTCAGGGTGTCAATGAGGTGGGTGAGGGGTCAGGTTCAAGTGGTTCTGGAAGGTTGTAGGGAGGGTGAGCTTTGCGAGAGTGAGGGTCGGTGGGGGTGGTGAGGGTGGGGTGTTTCCAATGGGCCCGTGATGCCTGCAAAGGAGATCCCCCCCCCACTTTTTCCCAACACCAGCCCACATAGTTAAAGCATGGGTCCGCCCCCAACACTGCTCAGTGTCTGGTTTCAATTCTTTGAAGTGCTTTTTGATGTTTTATTAAGTTGAAAGCGATACATAAATAAATGCAAGTTGTTGTGTAAAACTACTGGGATTCTTTTTTAGCCGGCTTATTGGAAACTTTGAGACCCTTTCTTGTGTGAGGATCTGATTACTGGTTTTACGAGTTGTGACTTTGGATGATTGACTGTTTTCCATGTTTCAGGAGTATTTGGAATACCGGAAGGAGAGGAGCAAGATGTTGCTGTCTCGGAAAAATCAGTTACTCTTAGAATTCAGTTTCTGGAATGAACCATTACCAAGACGGGGACCTAATATTTATGAACTTCGGACATATTATTTAAAGGTAGATCACTCTGACAGAGAATTTGCTGTCCAGTATCTGGTAGGAATCGGTGGTAGATTTAAACAGCAGGAAAGTGGATAGTGGAGAACGGGCACAGATCTGATTGGCTGAATGGTTTCCTTCTGTAAAATTCTGTGGCTGTCAATTTCCTCCGCGTGACTGAACACCAGTTGAACTGCCTGAGAGAAAAAGGAGAGATCTTTCGGCTGAAAACCCTCTGAAGCTCAACTCCAGAGTATACGTTGTGATAGGGAAGCACGGTAGCACAGTTGCTTCACAGCTCCAGGTTCCCAGGTTCGATTCCCGGCTTGAGTCACTGCCTGTGCGGAGTCTGCACGTTATCCCCGTGTCTGCGTGGGTTTCCTCCGGGTGCTCCGGTTTCCTCCCACGGTCCAAAGATGTGCAGGTTTGGTGGATTGGCCGTGCTAAATTGCCCTGAGTGTCCAAAAAAAAAAAACAGGTTAGCTGGGGTTATTGGGATAGGGTGGAGGTGTGGGCTTAGGTAGGATGCTCTTTCCAAGAGCTGGTGCAGACTCGATGGGCTGAATGGCCTCCTTCTGCACTGTAAATTCTATGATAACCTTATTGCATTTCCGTCAAATTACAGTATTTTTTCCATGAGAGGTGCACCAGTAAACTGGAAATTTGAACCGTTAATATAAATTGGGTTTTGGTGTTAGGCTGCCTCTTTTTAACGAATGTTCCCCCTTCTCCACCGCCATCCCTATCAAATAACATGGAAACCTAAATGTTAGTCTCTGCCTATCTCACTCTCTATGAGAGTGACTCCCTGGAAAGAAGCAACAATCCTGCACTTGATATCTCCCCACCAGCATGTGGAGAACTGTGGAAACAAACTTTCTTCTGATCAATCTTCAATAGCACTGGTTTTAACAGTGAATAAAAAAGGCTGTAATGTTTCAGTGGGAAAATCATGGGGGGGTGATTTTTGTTAAAAATAATTTCCCACCTCTTTTTGGAATGACATATCGGAGAGTAATAGAGAGACATGTGTCTGTAGTGCGTGTATGGTGTTGTCTGTCTGTGAGTGTGTATTTTTATGTGTGTCTGGTGTGGTGTTGTCTGTTTGCAGGTCTGTGTTTGACTCGTAGCTCGCGTTGTATAAGGGGCCTGATCAGGTAACGCATGGCAGAGGTTGCACTTAGCCCCGTTTTGTACAGTGGAGAGCTCTGGTCGCCGTAACTCCCCAGTGTAGCGAGAAATCGGGATACTCTTTAAGTCCCAAACACTGAGGCACCCAAAACTATCTCTGATTCACCCCCCCACACAGCCTTAACGCACTATGGGAGGATTCTCCGGGGGGATTCTCCCCCCGCCCCAGCCTTAAAGCACTATGGATTGTCCCCGCACCCCCCCCCCCCCCCCCCCCAGCACCCATGCAGGGCATCCCCTGCCCAATCGGGCACGCGCAAAAAATGCCATCTTGGCACCTTGGCAGTGCCAACATCCTGTGCCAGTGCCACCTGGGCACATTGGCAGTGCCAGGCTGGCACCTAGGTGGCACTCCCAGGGTGCCCGTAACTCTGTCTCTCCAAAGGTATTGCCCGACTGAGTATGTCCAGGAATTTCTGCTTTTATTTCAGATTTCTAGCATCCACAGTATTCGCTTTTATATTTGCATTAGCTCTATGTGAGATTTGTCTTTACTCCGCATCACATGCACAAAGCAGACCATCAAAATGGCCAAATAAAATCAGGGTATTTATTAGGGTCGTGAATAGCTGAAAGTATGTGTCACATTCTTAGCAGTAAATTAAGGTAAGTATGTTTTAATTTATGAGGATGGGGCAAATAGCTTTTCCTCTTGTTACTAGAATTCAATGCATTAGCTGCTTAAGAGGGATTTATTTTATTCCGGTAATTATCTGTAGTTCAGTGAATCTCATATCAACTGTGACTTTCTTTCCCCCCCTTTGTAGCCGGGGACCATGATTGAATGGGGTAACAACTGGTGAGTAAGTGTTTATGGATCTCTGAAACGTAAATGGATTTTCTTTGTCATTTGGCTTGGGTCTGAATATGTGTAAGTATGTGTGAAATTTGACACATCTAATTGCAGCACCAGCAACTTGTTCCAAACTAATATTAATGTCAGTGATGGGTGTAAACTATAGACTAGATGACATTGAGAAGTGAAATATCTTCCTGTTCACATTTCGTAGAAACTTCATCAAAATGATTTGTGTATGTGCAGTGATGTAAGATTTTTTTCAATTAATTCATGGGACCTGGGCGTCGCTGGCAAGGCCAACATTTTTACCCTTCCCTAATTTCCCTGGAGAAAGTGATAATGAGCCACCTTCTTGGAGTGCCACAGTCGACTAGACGTACACCTGCAGTGCTGTTAAATAAGGTGCTCCAGGATTTTTACCCAGCAGCAATGAAGGAATGGTGATATAATTCCAGGCCAGCATAGTGAGTGACTTGAAAGGGAACTTGTGGGCAGTGATATTCTGTGGGGCTGTTTACCACAGGGCTAAATCGCTGGCTTTGAAAGCAGACCAAGGCAGGCCAGCAGCACGGTTCAATTCCCGTAACAGCCTCCCCGAACAGGCACCGGAATGTGGCGACTAGGGGCTTTTCACAGTAACTTCATTTGAAGCCTACTTCTGACAATAAGCGAGTTTCACTTCATTTCACATTCACTTCACCTGCTGCCCTTGATCTTCTAGGCAATGAAGGTCACTGGTTTGGAAGGGGCGGTCAAAGATGCCTTGGCGAGTTACTGCAAGGCATCTTGTGTATGGTACACAGTGCTGCCACGGTGCATCAGTAGTGGTTTGAATGAATAATTAAGGTGGTGGTTGGAGTGCCAATCAAGCAGGCTGCCATGTCCTAGAAGGTGTTGAGCTTCTTGAGTTGTTGGACCTGCACTCATCCAGGTAAACTGGGAGTATTCCATAACACTCAAGTCTTGTATATCGAGGAGTCATGGGTGAGTTACTTAGCACAAAATCTCCAGCCGCTGACCTGTTCTCGTGGCCACAGTATTTCTGTAGCTGGTCCAGTCAGATTTCTAGTCAAAGGTAACTAGTCAATGGTTGATGGTGGGGGATTGGGTGACGGTAATGTTGTTGAGCACCAGTGCAGTTTGTTAGATTCTCTCTTGTTACAGATGGTCATTCTGTTTGTGTGGTACTACTAATCAGCCCAAGCCTGATTATTTACTCTGTTAGCTCACCATGGAACAGTGTTTCAGTGAGGGGACACTATGCAAATTGCATTTGCATTGTATCTTCACAGATTTTCTTTGAAACAATGGGGCTGAAATTCAATGAGAATTCCAATCAGTCTCCTCCTCGAACTCCGGCAAGACATGGGTGTAACCCTGTGACTTTCAGCCCCAATGTATTCGGGGGGCATGTCGTGTTTTCACTGCAAAGTTAATAGAAAGATAATCTCTGTTGTATTCACAATCTCGACAAAATATTTCCTATGGCGATAGGAACTATTTTGATGAAAATATGCAACTTTTGGAACAGGTAAGTAAATAATAGTCACAAAGCAAATGATAGGCTTGCTTAATACTAGACTCAGATAAACCGATCACAAAGTCAATTAATTTGGTGGCCTCCTTTAAGCTGTCATGTTGAGTCTGCCTAATAACCCAAGTCATGCTGCAAAGCAGCACATTCGCTGTATCTGGACTCAATTGTCAGGTTTCCTGACTGAGTTCTGGAGTGGAAGGGTCTGGATGAGTGACAGCCAAAGCTGGATGAAGCAGAGGTTAGGCCGCTGGCTGAGTAGTGGGGCACAGGCGGATCTTCATTTTCGTTTTGCAGATTGCGAGTGTCTTTATATGTCACGGTTTCCCGTGAAACATAAAATCTTGTTTTGTTTATGTGCGAGTCAGCTGCCAAAACTAGGGAGACGAAAGCCAACAAAAATTCTAAACCTGCCTGGCCTTTATTAACATTAGCACAGAGCATTGTCAATCTCTAATGAAATAACCAGGCCCTTGGCAACAACAAATCCGGCTATGAAAACATGGCATAAATAGAATCAGCACTTGTCGTCTGCATCAAACTTAAGCTATTTGGTTCTTAGTTGAGCTTCAGTGATGAATGAATATTGCAGATGTCGTAATTATGATCTTCTAAAGTTGTTCCTTTCAATTAGAAAATTGTGCATGTTATTCCCTTATTTAAGAAAGATGAGAGAGGGAAACCAGGAGATTATAGACCAGTTAACATCTGTTGTCAGGAAATTGCTCGTGTCTACACCTAAGAATAGAGTTGCTGGACATTTTGAAAAATTACAGCTGATTCGAAAGAGTCAAGAAGGATTGGTAAAGGGCAGGTCGTGCCAGACGAACATCGTTGACATTTTTGAGGAAGTGACTAAAGTAGCTGATAGGGGAATCTATGCATTCTCGTTACATGGATTTCCAGAAGAAATTTGACAAAGGCCCTCATAAGAAATCATTAGCAACAGTTTAAGGTAATGGAATTGAAGGCAAATTATTGGCCTGGTTTGAAAATTGCCTACAGGAAGAGAGTGCAGGGGAGTAGAGCCATGCTATAGCTGTACAAAACACTGGTTAGATCACATCTGGAGCAGTTCCAAGCATCACACCTTAGGGAAGATATATTGGCCATGGAATGGGTGAAGCATAGATGAACCAGAATGATACCTGGACTCCAAGGGTTAAATTATAAAGAGAGATTGAACAAACTCAGATTGCATTTTCTAGAAATGAGAAGGATAAAGGGGGATTTGCTCAAAATTAAAAGGACTAGCAATTGCAACTGCCAACCTGGCAGTGCCAGTCTGTACCAAGGGGCAGTGCCAGGTTGGGCCCTCTGGGTATCCACATGGGAGAGAAGAACAAGAACAAAGAACAAAGAAATGTACAGCACAGGAACAGGCCCTTCGGCCCTCTAAGCCCGTGCTGACCATGCTGCCCGACTAAACTAATCTTCTACACTTCCTGGGTCCGTATCCCTCTTTTCCCATCCTATTCACGTATTTGTCAAGATGCCCCTTAAATGTCACTATCGTCCCTGCTTCCACCACCACCTCCGGTAGCGAGTTCCAGGCACCCACTACCCTCTGTGTAAAAAACTTGCCTCGTACATCTACTCTAAACCTTGCCCCTCTCACCTTAAACCTATGCCCCCCTAGTAATTGACCCCTCTATCCTGGGGAAAAGCCTCTGACTATCCACTGTCTATGCCTCTCATAATTTTGAAGACCTCTATCAGGTCGCCCCTCAACCTCCGTCGTTCCAGTGAGAAGAAACCGAGTTTCTTCAACCGCTCCTCTTAGCTAATGCCCTCCATACCGGGCAACATTCTGGTAAATCTCTTCTGCACACTCTCTAAAGCCTCCACATCCTTCTGGTAATGTGGCGACCAGAATTGAACACTATACTCCAAGCGTGGCCTAACTAAGGTTCTATACAGCTGCAACATGACTTGCCAATTCTTATACTCAGTGCCCCAGCCAATGAAGGCAAGCATGTTGTATGCCTTCTTGACTACCTTCCACCTGTGTTGCCCCTTTCAGTGACCTGTGGACCTGTACTCCTAGAAGGGTAGGCATTTCCCATTAAATGTGGTGGGGGAAGAGCGCCAAGGCCATTGAGGGGGGACTTGCAGGCACTGTGGGGGGGAGCGGGCAGTTGGGGTGGGGGGGAGCACACTGGTGATATTTCTACGATAGTGGGAGGAAATTTAAATATGGCGGCCCAATCACTGTGGAGGCGACCTTGCAGGCTCCATCAGGCTCTGCCCTGCCAGAGTGACGGTGTAAGCCATACCCACTCATTTTTATTTTCTCAGAGAGGCTGGAGTGAAAACGGATCTGTGCAGCTGGAGAGTTACGTGCGGTTTTCAGCCTGTGTCAGACATGTTTTAAAAAATGGTCAGATTCTGCCCGCAGAATTTGCAGTGCATGTCAAAACAATGGGGCGATTCTCCAGCCACATTCTACCTGGCACACAGCCCGCTGTTCCGGGAGAATAGCAGGAAAGCCCATATACGGGATTTGCACTGGGCACTGAAAGGAGCATGATGTAACACATTGATGCAAAAGTCAAGAAAGCCCAAAAACGTCTCTACTTCCTACGGAAGCTAAAGAAATTTGGCATGTCTGCATCGACTCTCACAAATTTCTACAGATGTGCCATAGAGAGCATTCTATCTGGCTGCATCACAGCCTGGTATGGCAACTGCTCGGCCCAAGATCACAAGAAACTGCAGAGTGGGGTGAACTCAGCCCAACGCATCACACAAGCTTGCCACCCTCCCCCTGTCTACACCTCCCGCTGCCTCAGGAAGGCAGACAGCATTATCAGAGACCTCTTCCACCCAGACTTTGCCTTCATCCAGACCCTTCCATCAGGCAGAAGGTACAGAAGTCTGAAGACCCACACATCCAGACACAGGAACAGCTTCTTCCCCACAGCTACAGACTCCTCAACGACTGCCCCTTGGACTGATCTGTTCCCTGTAAGAACACTATTCACGACACCCTATGCTGCTCTTGCTCATGTATTTCCTTTGTTTGGCCCCTTGTTTCGCACTGTAACCAATCACTATTTTCGATGTATGTACTATTTGTCAACATTCTTTGTTGATCATTCCTTTTTTCTACTATGTACATACTGTGTACATTCCCTTGGCCGCAGAAAAATACTTTTCACTGTACTTCAGTACATGTGACAATAAACCAATCGAGTAAAGTGCCAAGGTGCTCCCAGCTTGTGGCACCTGGCACAATCTGGTTCGCATCCTCATGAGTGTGAACCAGATTAGTGTATTTAAATAAGCATTTAAAAAGGCTTGGTGAGTTTAAAGCCAGAACTCCCCCCCCCCCCCCCCCCCCCCCGGCTCCCAACATTCTCCCCCCCCCCCCCAAGACGCTTTGAACAGCATGCCTATAATGTCTAACCACTAGAACTAGAAGGACAAAGGCAGCAGCAGATACATGGCAAGACCTCCACCTGCAACTTCCCCTCTGAGTCACGCAACATCCTAATTTGGAACTTTATCGCTGAACCTTCACTGTCACTGGATCAGGATCCAGGAACTCCCTCGCTACGAGTACTGTGGGAATACCTTCAGTGCACAGACTGCAGCGGTTCAAGAAGGTTGAAGGTTTCTTGTGACTGCCTTCTCAGGGGCCACAAGGAATGGACAATTGCCAGTGATATCCAGATCCCGTGAATGCATAATTAAGTAAAATTGAAAGTGCTATATCCCTTTGAGCAGGGAGTTCTGATTCTTATTTTATCTTCCCTCCTCAACCTAAATCGCTCAAGAAACATTCAATTTATTGATGTTTGTGACATTGTGTGCATGCGAAAAGCTTATTGCTTACATTACTTGAAACTACTACTGCAAGTGATTGGTTTATGGTAAGCACTTTGAGATGTTTATAAGTGCTGTGGTAATGGACCACATAATGTAAACTCAAAGCTGTGGAACTTCTTATTTTCCACTAACAAATTACAATCTGTTAAAACCGAAATTTCATATTACCCAGGCAGTAATTGCTGTGCTATCATGTCTTCAATTGTATTCTTTGAACCTGTTGTTGTTTCCGGCTTTAACCCATCACCAAGTCTCTCAATTTGGTAAAAATCCTGTTCTGTTCCAACCTGTTTACCACAGATGATTAATACATCAACACCCTGGGCGAAATACACTGTTTGGGAGTGGATTCTTCTGCCGGAACTGATTTGCACGTGATTCCACTGAGCAATTCAGTATCCCCCGCTATGCAAATTTATGCATGCTGACAAATATAAGGGATTCCCGTGAAAATCCCACTATTGGGTTGTCATTTTGAGCCTGCAGTCCGATAACAAAGTCCTGTGACTGACCACACCCCCCGCATCGCAAAGCTGCCCCCCCCCCCCTCTCCACCACCACCACCAAGGGAGACCCCTGCAGGAACCCCTTAACTAAAGGAATTCCCCACAGGGACCCCTAAATAGGGAGAACACTTCCAGGGACTGTTTATAGAGGGAGACCCCCCCCCCCAGAACCCCTACCGAAAGGAACCCCCCTCCCCCACATGGACCCCTAACTAAAGGATGAGTAAGTCTCGTGGATAAGTAAGTCTAAGTGCTGAAACCACAATGTTTACATATATCAACCACATCAAAGAGAGTTAAGTGCTGTCAATTTCCAGCTCAGCATGAAGGGGCATGATTGGAATGCACTTTCTCTCTTTGATATGGTTGGTGTTTGCAAACATTGTGGTTTCAGCACTTGGACTTACTCATCCATGAAGACAATGAATGAAGCAATGGCTAACAGCTGGTTTGTGAAAGCTGTCAATCGCAGCACTACCAGCAATGAATGAATGTCTTGCAGTTGATGGATCTGAGGGGTTTAATTACAGATCACAGCTGTTCTTTTTCCAGGAATGGATATGTGGTGCTTCCAGTTAACAACTGTAATTTTTTTCACTGACCCTGGACAGTCTGGCCTGCGCTCTAGCTTCCAGGCAGGTATCTCATTTCTGGGAGCCCCTGGGAGGGTCCCTGTAGTTAGGGGGTCCATGTGACGGGTTCCTTTAGTTAGTGGGTCCCTGTGGGGTGTCTCCCTATTTTGAGGTCCCTTGGAGAGTCACCCTATTTAGGGGGTTCCTGGGGCTGTCCCTCTAGATAGGCGGTCCCTGTGGGGCCTCCCTTTAGTTAGAGGTCCCTGTGAGGAGTCCCTTCAGTTAGGGGGTCTTTCGGCATGTCCCTTTAGTTAGGGGTCCTTGGGGGGGGATCTCCCGTGAAGAGGGGTCTGGTACGGGAGAGGTGGGAAGTGCATGTGGGGGTGGAGGGTGGGCGTCGGATGGACTAACCCCTTGGCCCACCGCGAGGACCACCACGTCAGGTTCACGTTTGGTGATACCTGTTGTGATCCGCAGCCATCATGATTCCCGGCCCAGAGGACCGGTGAAATCCGAGAGCCCAAATAATCTGGTGACGGCCGCCTAAGTAGATGATCCATTTGCATCTATTTACATTCTCCCACTGGTGCTTGAGCATGAACCCTGATTCTGCAGCGAGTGGGGGCCGGAGCAGGGCGCCAATCCTGATTTTTTTTCCCTGATGCTTGACTCCGCCACATCAGGGATTCGGCTACCGGCGGGGGGACGGTAGAGAATTTAGCCCCCTGTCTCCACCCCATGAGACCTAGGCACAAAGCTGATGTACAATTCAAGTGGTCTCACCTGACAAGTAGGCTGAAGAAATGCTAATTTAATGCAATGGGCAGTCAGAACAATGTGCCACGGTATCAATGCATATTTATCAAAGCATTTATCAGCAGGACCAATTTCTTAAAAATTTCAGAAAAATAAAACATGAGAAAAGGCCATTCAACCGGTCCATACCTAGCCCTTCTTCTACTTCAGCAGCGCTTTTGAGTCTTAATGATTTGCCTCTCCACCTCCCATGTTTCATTACTCCAGCATTTAGAATTCTTTGAATAAAGATTTTATTTTGATATTTCTTTTGAATAAAATTTTTTGCCCATTTTAATTGACCTTCCTTTCCTGGTTTTTCGTGAAATTATTTTCACTTTTTAGCCAATACTGCACCTTTCAGAATACCACTGGAAATAGCCTTCTAGTCACAAAAGTACCGAACTGCTTCCTGCCACCTGTCAATATTGGCCACTTTCCCATGGATCCCAAGGCTAGAAAGTTCTGACAAGTTTGTTATGTGGGGATCTTGCTAAAACCTACAGAGACTGTTTGGTTTCAGCTTCTCTCATCTTTCATCAGAGCTCATCCTTTATGCATTTGGCACCCCCATTTGTCTCTGCGCGTCTTCCGATATTTTCTTTTGCGACGAGATGCCCAAAAGTGGTTTGACTAATATTGCGTGAGCATAATGTCTGGGATATTTGTTTTCTGATGTCTGGCTATATTCCAGCATATTTTGCAATATTGTCCCGACATTAACTATCATTTGCAATTCCTCCTGAGATCACTACTTGTTGCATCGAAGCAGGAATAGAGGGCGTCATTCTCCGACCCCCCGCCGGGTCGGAGAATGGCCGTTGGCCGCCGTGAATCCCGCCCCCGCCGAAGTCTCCGGTACCGGATATTCGGCGGGGCGGGAATCGGGCCGCGCCGGTTGGCGGGACCCCCCGCTCAATTCTCCGGCCCGGATGGGCCGAAGTCCCGCCCAGAAATTGCCTGTCCCGCTGGCGTAAATCAAAGCTGGTATTTACCGGTGGGACCAGGCGGCGTGGGCGGGCTCCGGGGTCCTGGGGGGGCGCGGGGCGATCTGACCCCGGGGGGTGCCCCCACGGTGGCCTGGCCCGTGATCAGGGCCCACCGATCCGCGGGCGGGCCTGTGCCGTGGGGGCACTCTTTCCCTTCCGCCTCCGCCACGGCCTCCACCATGGCGGAGGCGGAAGAGACTCTCCCCACTGCGCATGCGCGGGAAACTGTCGGCGGTCGCTCACGCTCCCGCGCATGCGCCGCATTTCCGCGCCAGCTGGCGGGGCAACAAACGCCATTTCCGCCAGCTGGCGGGGCGGAAATTCCTCCGGCGCCGGCCTAGCCCCTCAATGTTGGGGCTTGGCCCCCAAAGATGCGGAGCATTCCGCACCTTTGGGCCGGCACGATGCCCGTCTGATTGGCGCCGTTTTTGGCGCCTGTCGGCGGACATCGCGCCGTTGGGGGAGAATTTAGCCCAGAGTGTGGAATGAAAATGAGATGTAAAACGTTGAAAATGAAGATGGATTAAAAATAGCTAATTTTAAAAAAGCACATTGCCTCCTCTTCTTCACGTCAAGCTTTGGCAATAATCAGAACAAGACCAAGACAATAGATACTGCAACTTTAATGCTGTTTGAAACTATTTAAATCTTTTGATTGTCATTAGGGCACGAGCCATTCGATTCCGTCAGGAAAACAATGAAGCTGTCGGTGGATTCTTTTCACTGGTTGGCGACCTGTATGTGGTGCATCATCTTTGGGGTAAGTGGAATGAAATTTTGTTTCCCAAATAGTGTTGTGAGTTTCGGGTAGATTTTCAATTTGCATGTAACTGGAGTTCTTGATCAGCTGAAAAGGTGCCAAATGACAGTTTTACACCTGGGCAGAAAATAGAAAAATCTATCCTTCCCTCCAGTAAACAGTCTTATAAATGGGTCATTAAAGCCCTGATTAAATCAAATGTTGAATTTCTAGACATCCTTTAGTTAGGAATTTGAGAAATTAGCACGGTTAACAGTGAACTTCAAGGTATCTAGAGGAATAATGATGCAATTTGCCCAGTAACAAGATTGGCAGGCATTTAGATACATTGAGGTGCGAATGCCCATATCGGAAACATTGTTTACCAAAGATCAGTGGGGCTATACAAATGATAACCTCTCAAGGTAAGGAATTTGAGCGATGTGAACAGCCGAATATACAGGGCGGAATATTAAAGAGACTGAACAGCGTGACTACTAGCACCCTCATTGGGGAAGGAGGTAAGTCTCCATCCAGCAGCCAGACAATCCATTCCATCCATGATCCAAGCCACGGAGAACCATTCCATCTAACATTTAGAGCTATGGCAGATTGCAGATACTCTGTTCTAAAAGATGTAGTTTTGTGCCTTCGCTGAAACAGGAAGAGACATTTCCCAGGCTTGGTCACCTAAGTGGTTTTGCATGATAACTATCAGCTGGATTTGACCTATAAAGTTACTAACATTGGATGGTGCTTGGAAAAAGGGGTGCCTCAGTGAGTTCACGGAAGGTGGATATATTTTGGGAACGAGTGATAACTTCAGATAAAATGGTGTGTTTAGTTATCAATGTACTTAAGTATCGTAGTGCACATTAGACTTTTGTTGTGTGTTTTTTTTTCCTTTTTACTTTATTAAATATACTTTATTAATTGTTTACACAATGACTGGACCGGTTACTCACTGGATTGCACTTTGTTCCTCACATTATTCCAAACAAATGTACACCATTAAGAACCAGTGATTCAAGTTATCCTTCGGGGTTTTTTGAGACACTCTCGCAGCTAATTTCAGCAAGGTTCTTAACACTTTCCATCATATTAATATGGCACTGGTTAGCACAATTGTTGATTTTGACCACTTGGATTGTGGAGTATTACATTTGTCACACAAAATGGATTAAGAGGTTAAGATATCGTCCGGCATTGTAGACACAATAGAATAACAGCCCTGTTATAAATTCATAAAATGAAATAGCATAGAAGGAGCCCGCTTAAGTCCATCGAGTCTTGGCCAGCTTTTCACAAAAGCTGTTTACTTGGTTCTGCTCTTTCCCCACCATCCTCAAAATCTCTCTCTTCTGGAGTATATCCAATTCCCTTTTGAAAGTTAATATTGGTCTGGATTCTCCGGTCCTCCATCCGCGTGTTTTTCAGCAGTGTGCCGTTCGCTGGCGGTGGGATTCTCTACTCCTGCCGCTTGCCAATGGGATTTCCCATTGAAGCCACCCCACGCCTCCGGGAAAATGGGGGTGCCCTGCCAGCAGGAACGGAGAATCCCAATGGCCGCAAAATACTACTTCATCACCATTTTGGTTATGGCATTGGCGGTCATAGCAATTCACTATGTTAAAACAAATATTCATCTTCACTTCCCCTCTGGTTCTTTTGACAATTATCCTAAATCTGGATCTTCCGGTTACCAACCCACCTGCTAGTTGAAACACTTCTCCTTACTCAGCCCACCAAAATTGATGCGAATAATAACAACAAATATTCATTTCATGTTTTTCTATCAATTCTAGCTTACACAGACCTTCAATCCAGGCAGGAAACACGGAATGCAGCCTGGCAAAAGCCTGGCTGGGATGACTGTGTCTATTACACAGGTAACCTACAGCCTATTGTTTAAGCATTGAGAAATCTTACAACAAAAGCAAAAACAATTGAAGTCTGGTTAAGATGGGTGCAAGTCGTTTTAAAGGAGTGAGGAGAAATAGAAGAGAAATTAGAAATTCAAAGCCTCTTATGTTAAGAAAATGCTAATGCCTACCTGCAGTTTACAGTTACAAATAAATATGCATCAGAAATGGGTGTACAATATATTCTATGGGCAAAGTTCAACCAAAACATTTCTGGTTTTGGGCACGTTTAGCAGGGTGTTTCTTTGCATTGCAACACCGATAAACACCTCGCTATTCAATGGCACTTTGCCATTTCATTTGGCCTTGAGGAGTTTCTTTCTGCTGAGGCTGCACTTGGGTTGAATTCTAGCTGGTGAGCTTTAGCTCACCAGCAGGAAAGGCTCCTCGCAGATTGGGGTTTTGGAAGGATGTCCCGATCTTCTCCACCCCCCCACCCCCCCACCCCCACTCAGGCCCGCCCTTGCTTTTGACCCCCTCCCACCCCCCAACCTTGGGAAGACCCCCGGGAACATACCCTCTACCCCCTCCACCTGATAGGCCCCACCCAGGCCCGATCACTGGCAGTGCCAAACTGGCAGTGCCCCTGCCAGGGTGGCAGTGTATGGTGAAACCACTGTGTTGTATTGTGCTGCCACAGTATTACGTGTTATACAGTATTGTCATTATATTACATGTTGTACGGCTTTGGCTCTGCCCATGGCTCCTCCCCCTCGGGTCTGGGTACATAAGCTGCCGACCTCTCGCACTGCCTCATTCTGGGGCACGCTGCCAGCTCTGTTGTAAGTCAATTAAAGCCACAGTTAATTCACTCTGCGTTTTCCGTCTTAATTGATGGCATATCACAGTGCCAAGGTGCGTGGGTGCAAGAGGGAATGCCAGGTGGCACTCTGCCCTGTCCCCGACCACCCAGGGGTCTATAACTGCCTGGATGACTCCCCGAGGTGCCATTACGACTGGTCCACGTTTGTGTCAACCAGTACTAAACGGCACCCTAGCGAGGTCTCCCAGGCGGGCTGTTAGGTCCCAGGTGCCTGGAAAGTCCAACAAATGCATATTTAAATAAATCTAATGGTGCATTTAAGTACGCTGATTTGGGTCACGCCCAGTGATCCCGTGAGACGATCCGAGCGCCACAAATCTTGCGCGAAGCCTCTTGCGAGATTCAGTGGCCTCGTCTTGACACCAGGTTGGGGGCGCGGATACCGCTGAGTGGTGCCATGTATTTCTATCTGTGTTAGTGCATAGTGTTACCCTGTACAATCTGCTGCAGTAGTTTGAACAATCTAATATTTGTTTCTCTAATATTTATTGCAAGCAAGATTTTTATTCTTTCGTGAAAAGGCCAGCATTTATTGCTCGTTCCTAATTGCTACGGCTGACTGGCTTGCGAGGCCATTTCAGAGGGCAGTTGTGGGTCTGGCGTCACATGTACAGACTAGTTAAGGACAGCAGAAGGGCATTAGTGAACCAAAGAACAATACAGCACAGGAACAGGCCCTTTGGCCCTCCAAGCCTGCACCGGTCATGCGACCAACCTTGGCCAAACCCCTCAGCATTTCCTGGTGTTGAATCCCTCTATACCCATCCTATCCATGTATTTGTCAAGATGCCCTTTGAATGCATTAATGTATCTGCTTTCACACCCTCCCCTAGCAATGTGTCCCAGGCACTCACCACTCTTTAAAAAAAACCTGCCTCACACAACTCCTCTAAACTTTGCCCCACGACCTTAAACCTATGCCCCCTAGTGACTGACCTCTCCACCCTGGGAAAGAGTACCTGCCCATCCACTCTATCCATTCCCCTCATATTCTTGTAGACCTCTTAACAGGTCGCCCCTCAACCTCCGTTGTTCTAATGAAAATAGTCCGAGTCTACTCAGCCTCTCCGTAAAGCTAATTCCCTCCAAACCAGATAACATCCTGTTAAACCTCCTCTGCACCTTCTCTAAAGCCTCCACATCCTTCTGGTAGTGTGGTGACCAGAATTGTGTGCAATATTCCAAGTGCAGTGTTCTATACAACTGTAGTATGACTTGCCAGTTTTTATACTTGGTGCCCTGTGCAATGAGGGCAAGCATTCTATATGCTTTCTTGATTACCTTGTCCACTTGTGTTGCCACCTTCAAAGATCTGTGGACCTGTATGCCCAGATCTCTCGGACTTTTTATATTCCGAAGAGTTTTGCCAATAACTGTATATTTCCCCTCTGTGTTAGACCTACCAAAATATACCTACCTCACATTTGTCCAGTTTAAACTTCATTTGCCATTTCTCTGCCCAAGTCTCCAAACTATCTATGTCCTGCTGTATCCTCTGACAATCCTCATCACTATCTGTCACTCCACCAACCTTGGTGTCATCCGCAAACGTACTAATCGGCCCAACTACATTTTCCTCCAAATCGTTTATGTATAGTACAAACAACAGAGGCCCCAGCACCGATCCCTGTGGAACACCACTAGCCACAACCTTCCATTCAGAAAAATACCCTTCTACTGATACTCTCTGTCTTCTGTGACCGAGCCAGTTCTGTATCCATCTTGCCACCTCACCTCTGATCCCATGTGACTTCACCTTTTGTACCAGTCTGCCATGAGGCACCTTGCCAAAGGCTTTACTGAAGTCCATGTAAACACCATCCATTGCCCTCCCCTCATCAATCATCTTTTGTCACTTCTTCAAAAAACTCGATCAAGTTATTGAGGCACGACCTCCCCTTCACAAAACCATGCTGTCTATTGCTAATGAGCCCATTTGGGTATAAATTCTGTCCCTGAGAATTCTCGCCAATAATTTACCTTCTACCGACATGAGGTTCATATAGTTTCCGGGATTATCCCTGCTACCTTTCTTAAATAGTGGTACCATATTAGTTATTCTCCAGTCCTCTGGGATCTCACCTGTAGCCAATGAGGATACAAAGATGTCATTCAAGACCCCAGCAATTTCCTCCCTTGCTTCTTTCGGTATTCTGGGGTAAATTCCATCCGGCCCAGGAGACTTATCTACCTAAATGTCTTTTAAAACACCCAATACCTCCTCCTTTTTGATGTCAACATGACCCAGATTATCCACACATCCTACCCAAGAATCATCTTCCACAAAGTCCTTTTCTGTGGTGAACACTGAAGCAAAGTACTCATTTCGTACCTCGTCCATTTCCTCTGGCTCAACACATAAATCCCTCTCCCTGTCCTTAAGTGGTCCAATCCTTTCCCTGGCCACCCTCTTGTTTTTTACATATGAATAAAAAGCTTTGGGATTCACATTAATTCTACTTGCCAAAGACTTTGAATGACCCCTTCTAATTTCCCGCTAAAGTACCTTCCTACTTTCTTTATACTCCTTAAGGGTTTCGACTGTCCACCCTTCTCGATCGTACAAAAGCCTCCTTTTTTTTAAATAAATGCTTTTTATTAGGTTTTTGAACATAATATATTTGCAGTTATGTACACAGATTTTTTTTTAAAAATATATATATATATATATATAGATAGATAGAGAGAGAGAGAGAGAAAAGAAATGGTAGGATATTGTGCACTAGCTCAAAAACAGCAACTCTGTACAGTTAGCAATATTATGTTTAACAAGTAAGAAGGCACCTGTTTGTGTGTGGGGGGGGAAACTGGGGGGGGGGGGGTACATATACATTTGGGTGCCGGAGAAACAATTACAGTAGTCATGTCCAATACAGAGAGGGCAATACGAGAATGGATCTGGTGGTGGTGTTGTTACTTGCTTCTCCTGGACGGTTTTCGCTGCCATTGTCGTCGCGCGTTCATCTCCGCTTAGGCCGTTCATCCCACCTTTCGCCCGTATTGTCCTTGCTCTCTGTTACTGTATTTGCCAAGTTTGTTGTTGTTTCCCGTGCTCTCCTTCCGGCTATCATTCCCTCGCTCGCCCCCCCTCTCCCCCCCCTCTCTGGTTCCCCTCTATTGTTCCTTGTAAAAGCCTCCTTTTTGAAAATAAATTTATAGTATCCAATTTTTCTTTCCTATTAAGGGGAAATTTAGCATGGCCAATTCACCTACCTTGCACATCTTTTTTGGGGGTGGCTTTGGGGGTGAGACCCACGCAGATACGGGGAGAATGTGCAAACTCCACACGGACAGTGAACCGGGGCCGGGATCGAACCCGGGTCCTCAGCGCCGTGAGACAGCAGTGCTAACCCCTGTGCCACCCTCTCCTTTTTTCTTTTTGATGAGGTTCACAATATCCATCGTTATCCAAGGCTCCTTCCCGTACTTATCCTTCATTCGCTCAGGAACGTGACTTTCCTGAATCCCAGTCAACTGTCACTGAAAGGTTCCCAAATGTCCGATCTTGATTTACCCTCCAATAGCCGCACCCAATCCAAATTCTTCAATTCCTGTCTAATGTTATCGTAATTTGCCTTTCCACAGTTTAGCACCATAACCCGAGGGTTACCTTCATCCCTATCCAAAAGTACCCTAATACTTACGAAATTGTGGTCATTACTCCCAAAATATCCCCCGACTGAAACCTCAACCACCTGTCCAGGATCATTCCCCAATACCAGGTCCAGTACTGCCCCTTCCCTAGTTGGACTGTCCACATAATGCATCAAGAAGCCTTCCTGGATACACCTTACAAACTCTGCCTCATCCAAGCCCCTAGCACTAAGTGAGTCCCAGTCAATATAGGGGAAGTTAAAATTCCATACCCACATCAACCCTGTTATTTTTGCACCTATCCAAAATCTCTCTATCTGCTCCTCTATCTCTCGCTGGCAGTTGGGGGGCCTGTAATAAATCCCCCAACATTGTGATTGCCCCCTTACTGGTCCTGATGGGTTTTTGCGACAATCAATAATTTTTAAAAATAATTAATTTGTTCATGGGACATGGACATCGCAGGCATTTCTTGCCCACTCCAATTGCCCTTGAGGGGGCAGTTAAGAGTCAACAACATTGCCCAGCGAACCATGTCCACATGTTCTGGGCATGTCCGGAGCTTAGGGGATTTTGGCAGGGATTTGAAGAAGTCATGTCCACGGTGTTAAAAACAAGGGTGGCACTGAGTCCAGAGGTGGTGATTTTCGGGATGTCGGAAGGCCCGGGAATCCAGGAGGAGAAAGAGGCAGACGTTCTAGCCTTTGCTTCCCTGGTAGCCCGGAGACGGATACTATTATCTTGGAGGGACTCAAAGCCCCCGAAGTCGGAGACCTGGCTATCGGACATGGCTAGCTTTCTCTGTTTGGAGAAAATCAAGTTCGCTTTGAGAGGGTCACTGTTAGGGTTCGCCCGGAGGTGGCAAACGTTCGTCGACTTCTTTGCGGAAAATGAATCGTCAGCAGGGGGGGGTTAGTTTAGCCTAGAGTAGGGGGTTAATAAAGGTGGGACCTGTAAGGAAGGGAGACGGCTTTTGCACTATGTTTATAGTTTCATGTACATTGTTTATTTTGTTGTTGTTACAATACCAAAAATACGTCAATAAAATGTTTATTTTTTTTAAAAAGAGTCAACAACATTGCTGGAGTCACATGTAGGCCAGACCAGATAAGGATGGCAGATTTCCTTCCCTGAAGGATACTAGTGAAGCAGATGGGTTTTTCCCACAATGGTCATCATTACACTTTTTAATTCCAGATATTTTATTCAGTATACATTCCATCACCTGCCATGGTGGGATTTGAACCCAAGTCCCCAGAATATTATCCTGGGTCTCTGGATTACTTGTCCAGTGACAATACCACTATGCCACTGCCTTCCATACAATAGTTTCATGCTCACCGTTACTGAGACTAGTATTATATTCCAGATATTTTTATTCATTCATTGAACTTATTGAATTTAAATTCCACCAGCTGCCATGGTATGATTGGAACCAATATCCCTGAGGAATCGTAACCTTATATTTAATAGTTAATGATGAAGATGGGTTAATTAGGTTTTGGTCAAATGTCTCATCAGGATTTGGATCATCTTTAACCATTGTTGGGGTTTTTTTGCCCTGAAATACATTTTATTACAGGTGCTACCCAGTATTACTGTAAATGGTTCCCTCTCCTTTGCTACTGTAGCCCCAATCCTTAGCACAGTGGGCTAAACAGCTGGCTTGTAATGCAGAACAAGGCCAGCAGCGCAGGTTCAATTCCCATAACGGCCTCAACAACAGGCGCCGGAATGTGGTGACTAGGGGCTTTTCACAGTAACTTCATTGAAGCCTACTTGTGACAGTAAGCGATTATTATTAAATCTGCCAGTGATAAGCCTCTCTTAAAGAGCCATCCTCTACTCCTGTTCTTACAATTACGACCCCATCATCAGCCTCCTTTCCTCTCCAAGATCTTATGTGGTCCTGCTTTGCAGATCTGTGGTTACTTCTCCTGCAACTTCCTGTTTCAGTCTCTCCAATCAGGTCTGTGCCCCACTCCCAGCACTGAATTGACTGTGTTAAAACCCCCACGAGGACCGGGGGAAGCAGAGTTTTGGACAAGCTACAGTTTATGGCATGTGGAGGATGGAAGTATAGGAGGCCAGCTCCTCATCTCAGAATTGAACACCCTGAGTCAGTACCAAGGAGGGAAAATCGTGTTTGTGAAAAGGACGTCAGGCTTTTGTGGGAGAGGCCAAAAGCAATGATCATCCCAATTATAGGATGGAGGAAATTATGGCTCAGCTAAGATTTTTAAAAAACAATTCCAATTAAGGGGCAATTTAGCATGGCCATTCCACCTACTCTGCAAATCTTTGGGTTGCGGGTGTAAGACCCACGGAGACATAGACATACATAGAATTTACAGTGCAGAAGGAGGCCATTCGGCCCATCGAGTCTGCACCGGCTCTTGGAAAGAGCACCCTACCAAAGGTCCAAACCTCCACCCTATCCCCATAACCCAGTAACCCCACCTAATCCCCATAACCCAGTAACCCACCCTACACTAAGGGCAATTTTGGACACTATGGGCAATTTAGCATGGCCAATCCGCCTAACCCGCACATCTTTGGACTGTGGGAGGAAACCGGAGCACCCGGAGGAAACCCACGCACACACGGATGTGCAGACTCCGCACAGACAGTGACCCAAGCCGGGAATCAAACCTGGGATCCTGGAGCTGTGAAGCAATTGTGCTAACCACCATGCTACCGTACACGGGGAGAATGTGCAAACGCCTCACGGACAATGGCTTCACCTTTCCCCCAGTCCTACAATTCCACCTTTGAAATCTTCCTTCCTCTGAATCCAGCCTCATCTGCCTCACCTTGTCTCCTTCCTTTGACCCACCATTGACAGGCATACCTTTACCTGCCTAGGCCCAATACTCAGGAATTCTTTCCTCAAACCTCTCCACCTCAATTTCCTTTAAGGTCCTGAAATATAACAACCTTCTAAGGCTCTTCAAAAGAGATCAAATTGATACCAGGCCCAAAGGAGGAGATATTAGAAAGAATGACTGAAAGCTGGTCAAAGAGTTCAGTTTTAATGAAGAGGATCTTAAAGAGAGGAGTTTTAGGGAACGAATTCTAGAGCTATGGTCTAGATAGCTGAGGGTCAGTGGTGGTATGAGAGTGGGGAAGGGTAAGATCCCTGAGTGTAGGATTGGAGGACAATTGAGACTTCGGGAGGGATGAGGGCCTGGAAGGATTTGAATAAGAGGATGGGAATTTTAAATTTGAGGCATTGGTGGAGCTCATGTCGGCCAAAACCCATACCTTTGACCAGGATTTTGGGCATCTTTTCCAGGTCAGTGTTTATTTGTTTTCCCATACGCTTCTATGAAGCACACAAAGATGTTTTTTCTATGTTAAAATTTTAATGCAAATTGTTGATGTGATTATCTGTGAAATGTGTTGCAGTGACAAGCAGAATAAAGTTTAGCTGTCTGATTTAAAATCTTAACTTAAGATATACAAGAGTTTAGGTCATTTAACCGATTATATTGAAGAACAAAGGATAAGTGATGTGTTGATTTTATGTAACGAAATGGTTAACTCTATCCTTGTGTCTTAATTCTTACAGTTCCTTTAATCCGCTACATGGAATCGAGGATTATGATGCCGCTTAAAGTCTCCACTTTGCAATGATGATCTCTTGGTTTTCTTCTATTCCAATTGGACATAAATCCCGCACAGATTAAATATAGTGATCAGTGTTTTTCCTCAAATGTTAGCCTTCAAATGTAACCACCCTCATGGAAAGATTGGTGTTTACTAGAAATATAGTCACCGGTTGCACTTTAGCCAGCATTTACAGAATGACAGAATAGTCTGTCATTTAAGAGTATCGCAGTTCTGTTATCGGTAATTGCAATGCTGGATTCATTCCACTTTTTTCTAATTTACTGATGTGTCAATTTTCAGTTGTTTATATTGGCACAAAGACTACTGCTGAAATTATTTTACTTTCTGTGCACATTTTGCTGTGTGTGGCCATTTATCACATCCAAAGGGACAGTATTTCATGTGTAGGGTCACTGATGGTTTTTACATGCCTTTCTAGATTCTATTACAGCTTGACACCAGGAAAGTAAATGCATTGCTCACTTGAAAGCTGCTGAGTGGTATTAAAATATTTTTTAATGTCCTAGTAATTCACATGGGTGATTTCAGAATACTTGGGACTTGATGTGCTATCAGGCATCAACAACAAATTACTCTCACACTTTCCCTAATTGCTTGAAATGTTTCTTTTTGAGTGGATGTTTTATACAAACCCTCCTTCCCATTAGGTAAGATGGCTGCTAATGACCGATTGACTTGAATTGCCGTTAGAAAACTAGACCACGGAAAATTAAGGCCACAAATTTCTGATTTTGAAAGCAAAATTTGGTGCTGCAATAATTCAAGACTTTTGAAAAGGAAAATTGAATTCCGATTGAAGATGCTTCTGTAACTGATGCTGTACTCAGTGCATTTTATAATCGACTTGGGGATGATTTAATGTTGAGTAGATCTTGAATTATTTCATAATCTGTTTACAGTTGAAGTCTTGAAAACGTGCTGTTGATTCCTTTTTGTGATTACTGTTTGTGATGTATTTTTAAAGAAATTGTACAAATTTTAATTCTAAAACTAATTAAAATATACATTTTTGAGGTATTTTGTGAGAAAGTGGGCTACTGTTTCCATATGCTCCCTTTGTTTGTAAGTCTTCCAACAGTTTTACAAGGTGCAAAGTTTATATCACGGAGCAGTTGTGTATTACGCTGGTAAACAATGGTTCCAAGTGTGAATCCCATCTTTAGCTCTGGTTAAACCTCACTTCCTTCGGCGGACATTTCTGACCATCACTTAGAATGTTATAATACAGAAATAGGTCATTTGGCCTAACAGGAAAATTCCAATGTTTATGCTCCACTTGAGCAAATTAACCTTACCTCACTTCATCTTGTCAACATATCCTTCTACTCCTTTCTCTTCATGTGTTTATCCAATTTCCTCTTAAATGCACCTGTGTTATTTGTCTTCACCACCTCATACAGTAGCACGTTCCACATTCACACCATTCTCAGGAGAAACTTCTTTACTCCAAATTTCTTACTGGATTGATTAATGATTATTGTATATTTATAATGCTGAGAGCAGAATTTTCCCATAATTTGACAGAGTGTGAGGCTGTGACTAGGAACCGATGTGTATCTCTCCAGATGCACAGCTGAGGTTTCAGACCATGGGCGGGTTTCCTTGGTCCTCCAGCCACATGTTTCTTGGCAGCTCACCATTCGCTGGTGGCGGGATTCTCCCTTCCCAGCACTTGTTAATGGGATTTCCATTTGAAACCATAATAATAATAATCTTTATTAGTGTCACAAGTGAAAATGCCACACCACCGGGAAACCCGCGGACGGGGATGCGCTATCAGTGGGAAAAGAGAATCCTAGCGGCCGGAAAATCCCGGCTGACATCTTGAGCCACAGTCTGGTGGGCGGGGCCTGATATATCAGGGTGTCATCTTTAAAGGGCATCTGGATCAGAACTGAATTGAAACTCCCCCCATGCACTACCCCCCCCCCAGCCCCAAGACCACCTCAAAGGTATCAGAGGCTCTTCCACCCCCCCCCCCCACCCCCATAATACAATTATTGGGGCCCCCACAACCAACAAATACCGTAGCAGTATCGCCAGAGCTCCCTCCTCAATGCTAGGTCACCCACCCTCAATGCCAGGTTCCCCATCAATGCCAGTTCCACCCCTAACTGCCCGCTTCCCCTGTCACTGCCAAGTTCCCCCCCTTCAAAGTCAATGGCGCTCTCCAATCCCCCCCCCACCACCACATATTGGTAACATCCCCCTCCAACCCAATTGGGTTATCCACAGGGCCAGCCTTGCCATTGCCCCTGCCTGGGCATGTCCCTCTCCCACCAAGGGCTAAACTTACCTTGGTGCCACCAGCAGGATCCCATTGGCTGTTTCCCGTCTGCTGTTGTGATGACATGACGTGCTGTCGGTGAGCTTTGAATATTCAGTGAAAGGGGCCCTGTAATGATATGCAGATTCATAAAAATGTATTTAAAGGAGGTTCCATCACTGGCAAGAGGCGGGGAAAATCAGGAAACCAGATCCCGTCCTGTTTCCAGACTCTCATGGTACTTTGCGCCCATGTCGCCATTCTCGCTGATGGTGAACGCAGGCAAAAAACTGCCCCGCAGTGGCACAGTGGTTAGCATTGCTGCCTCACGGCGCCGAGGTCCCAGATTCTATCCTGGCTCTGGGTCACTGTCCGTGTGGAGTTTACACATTCTCCCCGTGTTTGCGTGGGTTTCGCCCCTACAACCCAAAGATGTGCAGGGTAGGTGGATTGGCCACGCTAAATTGCCCCTTAATTGGAAAAAAATGAATTGGGTACTCTAAATTTTTTTAAAAACTGTCCGGCTAGTTTGGGACTCATCCACAACCCACCTGGTCCCCACAAGAAGATCAAAAGAACCAGGAGTAAGAGTAGGTAATTCAACCTCTTGAACCCGCTCCACCATTCAATACGATCATGGCTGATCTCATCTCAGCCTCAACTCCACGTTCCTGCCCCTTCGCCATAACCCTTACAACCCACTACTAATTAAAAATCTGTCCATCTGTTCCTTAAATTTACACAAAGTCCAGGCATCTACCGCACTCTGGGGTTGCGAATTCCACAGATTCACGACCCTTTGAGAGAAGTAGTTTCTTCTCATCGCTGTTTTAAATCTGCTACCCCTTACCCCTAAAGCTACCCCTAAAGCTGTGACCTCTCGTTCTGGATTGCCCCTCAAGAGGAAGCATCCGCTCCACATCTACTTTGTCAATACCTTTCATCATCTTATATACCTCAATTAAATCTCTTCTCATTCTTCTTAACTCAAGAGAGTATAAGCCTAAATTGTTCAATTGCTTATACAAACCCTTCATCTCTGCAATCAATCCAGTGAATCTCCTCCGAACTGCCCCTAATGCAACTACATCCCTCCTCAAATAAGGGGAGCCCAAATGTGTACACAGTACTCCAGGTGTGGTCTCACCAATGCCTTGTATAGTTGCAACAACACTTCCTTGAATCTACAACACAGAAACTGGCCCTTTGGCCCAAACAAGTCCATGCCATCCAAAAAGCCCATCTAAGCTAACCCCATTTGTCTGCATTTGGCCCATATCTCTCTCAACCTTTCCTATCCATGTATCTGTCCAAATGCCTTTTAAATGGTGTCAATGTCTCTGCCTCAACCACATCCTCCGGCAGCTCATTCCACATACGTATCACCCTCTGTGTAAAAAAAGTTGCTCCTCAGGTTCCTAGTCTTTCCCCTATTAACTTAAACCTATGCACTCTAGTTCTCGATTACCCAACCCTGGGAAAAAGACTGAGTGCATTCACCCTATCCATGCTTCTAATGACCTTATACACCTCTATAAGATCACCCCTCAGTCTCCTACGCTCCAAAAAAAAAGTCCTAGCCTGTCCAATCTCTCCCTATAACTCAGTCCCTTGAGTCCTGGCAACATTCTTATAAATCTCTTCTTCACTCTCTCCAGTTTAATAACATATTTCCTATAGCAAAGCAACCAAAACTGAACAAAATACTCCAGGTGCAGCACAACCAACATACTGTACAACTGCGACATAACTTCCAACTTCTATAAACAATGCCCTGACTGATGAAGGCCAGCATGCCAAAAGCCTTCTTCACTGCCCTATCATCTTGTGACTCCACCTTTAAAGAACCGTGCACCTGAACTCCAAGGTCCCTCTGTTCCACGATACTGTCTAAGGTCCTACCATTCACCGTGAAAGTCGTACCTTGATTTGACTTTCCAAAATGCAACACCTCACATTTATCTGTATTAAACTCCATTTGCCATTTCTCGACCCACTTCCCCAGTTGATCAAGATCCTGCTGCAATCTTTGATAACCCTCCTCATTGTCTACAATACCACCTATTTTAGTGTCATCTGCAAACCTACTGATCATGCCTTGTACATTCTCATCCAAATCATTTATTATAGATAACAAACAGCAATGGACCCAGCACTGACCCCTGGGGCACACCACTAGTAACAGGCCTCCAGTCTGATAAGCATCCTTTCACCATTACCCTCTGCTTCCTACCATCAAGCCAAGTGTAGATCCAGTTTGCCAGCTCTCCATGGATTCCATTTGATCTAACCTTCTAGAGCAGCCTGCCATGTGGAACTTTATCAAAGGGCTTACTGAAGTCCATATAGACTACGTCTACCACCCTGACCTCATTAACCTTCCTGGTCACTTCATCAAAGAACTCTAACAAATTTGTAAGGCATGAACTCCCATGTACAAAGCCACACTGACTACTCTTAATCAAACCCTGTCTTTCCAAATGCTTGTATATCTTATCCCTAATATCCTCTCTAGTAACTTACCCACCACTGATGTTAGGTTTGCCAATCTCTAATTCCCAGATTTTTCTTTGCAGCCCTTCTTAAACTATAACTATAATCCCTTAACTATAAAGGCCAAAATTCCATTTGACTTCCTTATTACCTGCTGTACCTGCACACTAGATTTCTGAGATTCATACACAAAGGGCAACACGATAGCACAGTGGTTACACAGCTCCAGGATCCCAGGTTCAATTCACGGCTTGGGTCACAGTCTGTGCAGAGTCTGCACGTTCTCCCCGTGTCTGCATGGGTTTCCTCCCACAGCCCAAAGATGTGCAGGTTAGATGGATTGGCCATGATAAATTGCCCTTCGTGTCCAAAAAAAGGTTAGGTGGGGTTACTGGGTTATGGGGATAAGTTGGAGGTGTGGGCCTAAATAGGGTCCTCTTTCAAATGGCCGGTGCATACTTGATGGGCCGAATGGCCTCTTGCTGCACTAAATTCTATGAAAAACACCCAGATCCCTTTGCACCAAAGCACTCTGAAATTTCTCTCCATTTAGATAATAATTTGCCTTTCCATTTTTCTGACCAAAATGGATAACCTCACACTTATCCACGTTAAACTTAGTCTGCCAAATTTTGACCCACTCACCTAACCTATCGGTATCCACTTGTAAATGTCTTATTTCCTCATTGCAGCTTACCATCCTGCCTATATTAGTGTCATCTGCAAATTTGGCTATAATACCTTCTATCCCTACATCCAAGTCATTAATTTGGTCAATAATATAAGCATCTTTTTACATCTACCCTATTGAACCTCTTCATAATTAGATATCACTGTCCTTTCACCACTTTATCTTCTCTTTTCTGGAGAAGAGTTTCAGGGCAAGACATGCATCAACCCCCCACCCCGGTATGTGAACATTATGATCAGATGAAAGAATTTAAGTTTGGATCTTTACAATTTCCTTATCCTGAGGTTCAACCTTTCTCGCACTAATACCCCTTTTAAGATGAACATTTATGTGATGTCAGCCTCAGTGCCACTTGGTACCGGACCCTTGTGTGTTGTCAGGGCGATGTTTATAATTCTTTATTTGGAGGGTATGGTGGGTGAGTTCTCAATCATTAGTCCTCAAGGGATAGCAATGGCTGAGTAGGGCTCAACCATGTGACTCTCTGCACATCTGGGTTTCCTAACTTATAGTGTCCCAAACCAAGACATTCACTTTAGGATGAGAGCCCTACCCTGCTCAGCACTTCTTTCACAGCAGTGTTTGCAAAATTACATTTGTGGGAAACGCCCAGCCTTGACTCACATTGTCAATTTAAAGTTCATCGAAAAAGAACAGCAGAGTGAGCACATTACGTGGACACCGATGACCACAGCAAAGATCTGGGGCGAGATTCTCCGACCCCCCCGCCGGGTTGGAGAATCGTCGGGGGCTGGCGTGAATCCCGCCCCCGCCGGTTGCCGAAGTCTCCGGCACCGGAGATTCGGCGGGGGCGGGAATCGCGCTGCGCCGGTTGGCGGGCCCCCCCGCGCGATTCTCCGGCCCGGATGGGCCAAAGTCCCATCGCTAAAATGCCTGTCCCGCCGGCGGGACAAGGCGGCGCGGGCAGGCTCCGGGGTCCTGGGTGGGGGGGCACGGGGCGATCTGGCCCCGGGGGGTGCCCCCACGGTGGCCTGGCCCGCGATCGGGGCCCACCGATCCGCGGGCGGGCCTGTGCCGTGGGGGCACTCTTTCTCTTCCGCCTCCGCCACGGTCTCCACCATAGCAGAGGCAGAAGAGACTCCCTCCACTGCGCATGCGTGGGAAGCTGTCAGCAGCCGCTGACGCGCCCGCGCATGCGCCGCCCGGAGATGTCATTTCCGCGCCAGCTGGCGGGGCACCAAAGGCCTTTCCGCCAGCTGGCGGGGCGGAAATTCGTCCGGCGCCGACCTAGCCCCTCAAGGTTGGGGCTCGGCCCCCAAAGATGCGGAGCATTCCGCATCTTTGGGGCGGCGTGATGCCCGTCTGATTTGCGCCGTTTTGTGCGCCAGCCGGCGGACATCGCGCCGTTTCCGGAGAATTACGCTCCCGATCCGTGAGTTGTCAGCACCTAAGGCCCAAGTGTGAATGCAGGACCCATCCGCGAGATGGTTCCCTCATAAGTCCCAAAATAGCTAGTAGGGCTGGAGGAGTTATCTCATGATTACTTTTCCTCCTCTTGCAAGCACGGCAGCAAAGTAGCATTGTGGATAGCACAATTGCTTCACAGCTCCAGGGTCCCAGGTTCGATTCTGGCTTGGGTCACTGTCTGTGCAGAGTCTGCACATACTCCCTGTGTGTGCGTGGGTTTCCTCCGGGTGCTCCAGTTTCCTCCCACAGTCTAAAGATGTGCAGGTTAGGTGGATTGGTCATGATAAATTGCCCTTAGTGTTGGGTGGGGTTATGGGGATAGGGTGGAGGCGTGGACCTTGGGTAGGATATTCTTTCCAAGAGCCGGTGCAGACTCGATGGGTCGAATGGCCTCCTTCACTGTAAATTCTATGATAACCTTTCAGCTCTGAGGGTATCATGGGCGCATCTTCCTCGTTACCCCTCCTCCATAGCATCAGGGGACTCATGTCGTCCCTCAGCACCCCCCTGGGGTTCCTGCATCTCATCATCATCATCTTCCAAGGAGGGTTCCTCCTCGCCTCCAGCTTACCCTGTGGCAGGGCCTCACGTCTCTACATGGCCAGATTGTAAAGGGCACAGCAAACTGAGATTATGCAAATTCTCAGGTGCATATTTCAGCTAGCCACCTGAGCTATCCAGGCATCTGAATCACATCTTCAGCAGTCCAATGGGCTGCTCTATGAGGGAATGTGCGGTGGTGTGAGCAACATTGTACCTTTCCTCAACTGGAGTCTGAGGACATCACATTGGAGTCATGAGCTAGTGTTTAAGTGGGTAGCCCCTATTCCCCAGCAACTATCTCTGCAGAATTGCTGGCTCCCTGAAGATCCCAGGTACCTGGGAGTGACTGAGGATGTAGGAGTCATGGAAATTCCAGGGAACCATGCGCAAACATGAAGGATGTGCTTTTGATGGTCACATACCAACTGCACATTGACGGTATGGAATCTCTTGCAGTTGATGAACTCCAAAGTCTGTTGCCAGAGAGCCCATATAGCCATTATTGCTACCTGTTCTCATGGGAACCCAGAGATAGCTGCAAAGCCCGTGAATCTCTGAGCCTGACTATCCTCGACCAGAGCAAAGTTCACATAAAAATGGGCTCTCCTGTAAAGGGCATTGGGCACCTCCTGAATGCACCAGTGTGTTACTGACTGAGAAATGCCACACCGGTCCCCAATTGATCCCTGGAAAGGCCCAAAGGCAAAGCAATAAAGTACTGCCGTGACCTCCAGGGCCACTGGCAAGGTGAAGCCTCCAAACTCACATGGTATCAGGTCGTCTCTGAGCACGTGGTGTTTGTGGTGAACCAGATACCTGGACAATCGCAGCCTTGCACTGCACTGCCTCTCATTTGTAGAAATGATATTTGAAGATGATAGCCCTTGGTGTCCCCAGTCATCACCACAGTCTGTGTCTCTGCTCCTCAGCATCCTGTTGATGCACACGCTCCCCCTGATATTGTCCAAATGCTGGAATTGTGAGTTCAGATGCCGTTCCCTCATTCGCCTCCTGGCTCGAATGAGGATTTGTATAAAAGTTCCCAGGACAACTGGATCCATTCTCACCTTTGCCTCCTTTCTGAAAAGATATATTGAAGACCAGAATGGTTAAAGGGTGCTTAAAGCAAAGGTGCGCATGAGAGACCTATGGGAGAAGTTGGGCAGCTAAGCTTTGGCACCTTAGATTGCAATGTTCCTCGTGTTACCTTACCCCTAGGGCTCTGGCACACGTAGACGTGAGCAGCATTCCATTCCACTAATGTGACATCTGGAGCCCTGTGGGAGGTGAGAACCCCCAAAACCCAAAGATGTGCAGGTTAAGTGGATTGGCCACACAAAATTGCCCCTTAATTGGAAAAAAATAATTGGGTACTCTAAATTAAAAACAAGTTATCTTCCAGCCTCACTAATATTGGATCCTGTCGACTGCCTGTATTATGTGTTCCCTATCTATAGGTTGCCGTTGCCCCCTGTGACCATCAGCAGCCAAATACAGAGCTCATCATGCCCAGCGACATCAACTGTAGGACAGCCCTGCACACCAAGCTGCGCATTTTTCCTGGGAAACACACAGCCCTTTGCCCCCTCTGAAGCGGGGGTGCACCATGCTCCTGCTGCATGTCCACTGACGTTCTACATTGGTTCCTATCATTGGCTTCAGACTGTTAGGTCCACCTGGCATCTGGTACTCCTTTCCATTTCGCAGCAGGAATGTCTGAACTCTGACTCCTGTCTTCCAGCCCCTGAACTTAAACGGGAGCCTTGACATAGTTCCCATTTCCAAAGAGGGCTATGGACAACAGTGTCCTTCACAAAGCATTGCAGCCCCACCCAGTTTAGTGTTTGTGTTAGCAATGCCTAATGTGCCACACTGACAGGCACCACCCCAGAATCTGAAGTCTGTGTGCATTTCCTTTCAGTAATACATGCGCTATCCTTCAGACTCCTTGTTTGTCTGCATGTCATGTAGCCTTGGTGGGGTCCAGCTTCCCCCCCTCAATCTTCCCTCTGCCATCCATTATTCATCCTCTTTATCCACCTTCTTGCCTCGTTGCCTGCCATAGTGAGCTCTCACCCTTCACCCTCATTGCTTGCACAGCCGTCTTTCCACACTGTTTAGTGTTTGCCTTCGCCCAAACCCCTTGTTGCACAGCTCTCCTTCCACAATGCCCTCCATGTTATCGTCAGCCCATCCCCAACCCCTGGCCTCCCATTGCACCCCACCCCAGTCGAACTTCGGACCTTTGTTGCGGTGGCTTCATGAGTCCCCCAGCACAGTGTTGCTCAGATAGACACTGGCGTGTGGTACCAGGGGAAGGGAAAGCCCTGTACTCCCCAACACCAGGTGCAGTATTGAAGTGACACAGGGTGATCCATGGGTGCTGTCCATGAAGACCAGCTCGGCATGGAGATGAAGGGCGGGAACCTCAAAGTCTCGAGCGGACGGAGGAGCACCTTGTGCATGCCACTGTTCATCAATCAGGGTTCAGAACGGCGTAATTTCCCACTGCCGTGACCCATGATTGGCAGGCCTAACGGGTGCTGGTGGGCAGCTGTTTTAATGAGCACTCATGAGATGCAAATGACTGCAAATGGCGTTCATGTCA
Source organism: Scyliorhinus torazame (assembly GCF_047496885.1). Taxonomy (NCBI): domain Eukaryota; kingdom Metazoa; phylum Chordata; class Chondrichthyes; order Carcharhiniformes; family Scyliorhinidae; genus Scyliorhinus; species Scyliorhinus torazame. Next base: position 67,278,148 of record NC_092707.1, read on the forward strand.
CCAGCCAACGGGAAGATCGATCCGCCATAAACCCATTATTGGGAGGATTGCAGCATGATTTTACGCTGGCGGGTTTACGACTTTTTGGCTCCCGCTGGATCCTCCGTTTGCGCCCACCACCAAATCCACCACAGGCGGGATGGGAGAATTCTGCCTATTGGCCCTACGGTTTCAGCTACCGAGTTGAAGGCAGGACAAGGCTTGGGAACCTTTGAACTCTGAGCAGAGTAGCAGCCTACAGCTGGATTGTTTCTCAAAAAAGATGCAATAAGCGAAGGATAACTTCCCAGTAAAAATTAGATTCACAATATCAAACCGAGCTACCTGCAGAATTGCGAGGCTCCCAGTAAGATTAATGGGGCAATGGTCCAAACATTTCCATTCAAACCGGATTATGTCACCAGTCACCATTATATGGAGCGTTTCATATTGGGGCTGAGGGCACATGTCTGTCGAGATGCAATAGAGGCATCTTCTCTCGCTGGTTGTAAATCGAAGCCGCATCCTACCTTTCGAATGGACAATAATCCCTCAATGATGCATCGAGGGATGGAGAGGACACAGGGAAGAGGCCCTGGGTCACGCACACCACCATCAAGGATTCAGAGAAGAGGTCGGAGGGGAAGGGCCTTCGTGGTGCGGGGGGTGGGGGGAAGCAGGTAAAGTAAATGTTGAGGCACTTACCTTGCGCTCCAACCTTGGGAAAAAAAGAGGCACACAAGCCCGACCACACAAACACAGAAGTCACAAGGAGGTAGGCCGGAAAATAAGGAGATGGGAAATCTGGCGCACCCTACTGGACCAACGCTCAGTGCTGTTCAGAACAATCCGGATTGACAGGCTAATGAGGCAAAGAGCCCAGACCCCCCTAGTCCCATGGCCACAGTGATGGGCACTGTCTGCACCCAGAAAATACCCCCAACCCCTCCCCTTCTCTCTCAAGACAAGTGGACTGGCAGCAGTGGAAGAATAAATGCTGTCATCCTGGGAGAGGACAGAAAGTACCTGCAGCACGGAGCCACCCTCCTGGGACAGCATCACGGAAAACCTAGCAATCCGCTGGAATACAAATGGCTGGGCTGCTGGGAGAGCCGAAAAAGCTCCTTGGAACACCGGTATCCACAGCCAGGATGGCAGCAGTCTCTGCTGGTAAAGCAGCCAGCGAGCTTGCCCGGCAACAAGCTGGGATTGCATGACTTCAGTCTGAGCTTCCACTCAAGGTAATGGGTGACTTCTGCTCGTGCTGACTGGAAATTGAGAAACCGGTCACCAGCCACTGGCTCACAGATGTGGCCATGAGTGCAGTAACGGAGCTCAACACCACCTCCCTGCTGGAAAGAATGGGCTCCAAGATCTGTGCAAGGCTCTGTGCCAAGTGGGTGCCAGAATCCTCCACGCTGCTTAACCGTGAAGCAGGCTTTTTGGCAGCTGCACCAAACAGTTCTATGCACACTCATCAGCCTTCTTCTGTATCGTGCCCATCAATGTTCGCATCTGAGTTCTCTTCAACAGAACACTTGTACAACCTCCTCCTGGAATGAATTGGTACCTCCCCAGGCTGAAGACCACCCATGCCGGGTGTCTCAACACGTGCAGACCTCATCGCTAAGCTATCCGTTAAAATCCATTCACCTGAGGAAGGAGCTGTGCTCCGAAAGCTAGTGACATCGAAACAAACCTGTTGGACTTTAACCTGGTGCTGTAAGACTTCAGTACTGTGCTCACCCCAGTCCAACGCCGGCATCTCCACATCATTGTAAGACTTCGTACTGCGTTAAAATGTACGCAGTGTCAGAGTTAATGGGTGTATTTCGTCATCAGTTGTCTCTTCTTCTTTCTCTTACACCTCTAGCCAGGTTGTAGTTCTTGGATATCTGAAAGGAGAAAAGCACAAAGGTAGGGATGTGGTGAGGGAATTGCGGTGAGGTTGTGGGGGGCTGAAAGAGGTGCAATACTGCCACAATCTTCAGCTTGTAAATCAGAAGAGATAGTGGGGTGAGGGAGAGGTGGGATATGAGGAGGAGGATTAAGTCTGAGGATACCATCACCACTGCTTCATTCAAGGCCGCTCTAATGAAGGTGAACACTGGCTCTTGCACAAGGTTAAAGACATGCAGCCATGGCTGTCTGCCATCAGTTAGTTCTGCTGCTTGAAGTTCTGTGGCAGCTTATCCTGCAAGAAAGAGGAAAGTGTGTTACTGTGGTTCAGTATGTGAGGTATGTGTTGTGACTCCTCATCCACCTATAGTGCTGCATCAGGGAACCTTGAAGGCGGCTCTGTCATGCTGTGGCAATCTTGTGTCTTTTCCAGATCAAACTCACTTTCACAAAAACGTCTAGCACCTGCACCAGTCAAAATGCACCTTCCTTTGAAGTAGGGCAGGCTAGTTTAAATTCATGCTAACTGCCACACCACCCCCAATCACCCCCCTCCCACCCCAGGTAACATTTTTACAGATTTGCAGACACCCAATACTGTGCATTGTGCTAGCTGCACACTACACTCATGTAGTGTGCAGGCAACACAAAAGAAGGAACAAACACAGGTTAATTAGGCATTGTGATCCCTCTGCTCTATTTTGTGGGCTGGAGAACTTTGCCCTCAAAGTGCTTTATTTTACCCATTTTCCCTGGCCTATGTGTCGATTCCAGCCAGGGCCTCATGTGGCAGTTTGTGTTCAGTACCACAGTGTAAAGTTCACTCTCACCAGAATCGTTGTTTAACCTCAGCCTCAGAAGTGAATTATCTCCCAGACAAATGAATGCACATGTTCTTATCTAGGGCACGCTACAGCGACTAGCGCAATAGGTGCGTCGTGCAAGAGCAAGAGCCCCTAATTGGGCACTGCGCCGGACGCCAGGCCGACCGCGAATCACCCGACTTGCACCGCCCAGTGAGATCTGGATTCGGCCTCACTGGGCGAGATCCAGATCTGCATATTTAAATAATCCATTAGTCAACACCCGCACCTGCGTGAACTTGTCAGGCGCTGTTTTGTACTGGTCTACACAAATGTGGACCAGTCGTAATGGCATCTGGGAAGCTCTCTCTGGGCATTGGAGATGTCCGGATGCCGGGGACAAGAAGGTGTAGTACCCTACCACCCCCCTGCATCCTGGCAGTGGCACATGGGCACATGGCAAGATCTACCCCACCTCGACGCATTTGTTTTCATCCCATTTCATTTTAACTGTCTTTTGCCATTTCTTTCTTTCTTGTCTTTCTTAATATATATTTATCCCCCCCCCCCATTCTTCTCCACCTTTCCTTACCTTTTCTCCTCTTTGATTCCCCTTCCCATCCCCCCACATCTACAGTTCATCCTCTGATGTTAGTTTCTCTGCTGTTTGGCCTTTCACATTTTTTGTTCTCTCTGGGGGCTGCCATTAGCCCTCTTTCCCCTTGGTTTCTGCGGCCATTAGCACCCGGTTTCCTGGGTTTCTGTGGCTATGACTCATCTTTCATTCTCACTCCACAGTATAAATATTTCCCACTTTCTCTGTCTGTCAGCTTTGACAAAGAGTCATCTGGACTCGAAACGTGAGCTCTTTTCTCTCCCTACAGATGCTGCCAGACCTGCTGAGACTTTCCAGTATTTTCTCTTTTGTTTCAGATTCCAGTATCCGCAGTAATTTGGTTTTATCCAGTGGCACATGGGCACTCTGGCAGTGGCACCTGGGCACCCTGGCTGGCAGTTTACATGGGCACTGCCAGGGTGCCTTTGGCACTGCCAGGTTGGCAGTGCCCAGGTGCTGGGTTGGCACTGCAAAGGATCAGGTTCAGGAAGGCCGTGTCAATTTAAGGGGGTGTTTCCAGGGACCTCCCCAAGGTTGGGTGGGGTGGTGAGGGGGTATCAATAATGCAGGGAGAGGGCACAAAAAGTGGGGGCTTGGGGAAAGATCGGGCCAGCTGGTCAAAATGGCCTTGCCTGCAGCCAGCAGGAAATCACTAAGTGTGGCCTCGGCTGAGAGAAGCTCACCGAGGCCAATAAAAATGACAATGTGCGGTTGAATAGTGGGGTGTTTCTTGTCGCTGCAGCTGCCCAGAAACAGCCGTTAAACACCCGAAAGCGGACTTAGTTTGAGCACTCAAGTCAACACAATCTAGTTATCACTATGTGGCTTTGTGATTACCCACTCATATGCACACAAAAGTATAAGACTATGCTATGAATATGTAACAAACTTCCAGGCACAAGTGATCAACTTTGTAGCAGGACAAAGGACAGACAAAAGAAGCCATCTGACTTCATTATGAGCTGATGGCTGGTCTGACGAGGATGTTTCAGAGGACAATGGGTCTTGATTGAATCCCCTTGGATAAACAGGATTATCCAGTTTTCCCCATTAACAAATTGGGTTCTGGATGGGACAATGGCCAGTTATGACCAGTATAAAGGAAGGGACATTTGGAACAGATCTTTAGCAATAACCTGGGAGTCCCCTAGGCACAACCATCACAAGAAGAAAGGACCCTGGGTTTCAAAGCCCAGAGAAGATATCCACGTCAAGTGATTGTAGCCTGGCCAGCGACCGTCACTAAATGTGGGTAAAACCTAAAGCTCAGCTGTGAGTCTGAATCATACTTTGTTGAGTGAGAGAATTGTGAATAAAATTTCATTAAACCATGAATCTGTTTTGTCCTTTGGTTCATCTCACAAATTAATACACTGCTCGAAGTGCCTGACTTGTACAGACTTGGGCGGCGAGATGGCAGATGGAGTTTAATCCGGACAAATGTGAGGTAATGCATTTTGGAAGGTCTAATGCAGGTAGGGAATATACAGTGAATGTAGAACCCTCAAGAGTATTGACAGTCAGAGAGATCTAGGTGTACAGGTCCACAGGTCACTGAAAGGGGCAACACAGGTGGAGAAGGTAGTCAAGAAGGCATATGGCATGCTTGCCTTCAGTGGCCGGGGCATTGAGTATAAAATTTAGCAAGTCATGTTGCAGCTGTATAGAAGCTTAGTTAGGTCACACTTGGAGTATAGTGTTCAATTCTGGTCGCCACACTACCAGAAGGATGTGGAGGCTTTAGAGAAATATCACCAGTGTGCTCCCCCCCACCCCAACTGCCCGCTCCCCCCCACAGTGCCTGCAAGTCCCCCCTCAATGGCCTCGGTGCTCTTCCCCCACCACATTTAATGGGAAATGCCTACCCTTCTAGGAGTACAGGTCCACAGGTCACTGAAAGGGGCAACACAGGTGGAAGGTAGTCAAGAAGGCATACAACATGCTTGCCTTCATTGGCCGGGGCACTGAGTATAAGAATTGGCAAGTCATGTTGCAGCTGTATAGAACCTTAGTTAGGCCACACTTGGAGTATAGTGTTCAATTCTGGTCGCCACACTACCAGAAGGATGTGGAGGCTTTAGAGAGGGTGCAGAAGAAATTTACCAGGATGTTGCCTGGTATGGAGGGGATTAGCTATGAGGAGAGGTTGAATAAAATTGGTTTGGTCTCACTGGAACGAAGGAGGTTGAGGGGTGACCTGATAGAGGTCTACAAAATTATGAGGGGCATAGACAGGGTGGATAGTCAGAGACTTTTTCCCAGGGTAGAGGGGTCAATTACTAGAGTGCATAGGTTTAAGATGCGAGGGGCAAGGTTTAGAGGAGATGTACGAGGCAAGTTTTTTACACAGTGGGTAGTGGGAGCCTGGAACTCGCTGCCGGAGGAGGTGGTGGAAGCAGGGACGATAGTGATGTTTAAGGGGCATCTTGACAAATACATGAATAGGATGGGAATAGAGGGATACGGACCCCGGAAGTGTAGAAGATTTTAGTTTAGACGGGCAGCATGGTCGGCACAGGCTTGGAGGGCCAAAGGGCCTGTTCCTGTGCTGTACTTTTCTTTGTTCTTTGAACACCATCTTGCTGTACAGTATTCAAATAGTGCTTTATGGTGATACTTGCTGCCAAAATTAGAACTATTCCTGTCCCGTCACTAAAATCTCTCACTTTTGTGGAAAAATTAACGAGAAAAAAAATAAAAAATTCAGGCCTGCTGAAGTCGCAGTACTTTTCGGACTTAACAAGAGGTAACAACCTCACTTGACTGGACCAATTAATTGCTTTTCACACAAAACTGCTGGAAACACTCATCAGATCATGCAGCATGTATGAAGAGAGATACAGAGTTAAGTTTGCACATCAATGACTATCAGAACTGGAAGATATTAGATCAATGGTTCTCAAATCATGGATTCTTGGGGGTCTGTGGAGAATTTCCAGGGGCGGGGGTCCATGTACAAATATGAACTGGATCACTTGCTAGGATGTTGTGGGCCGGTTGAATACTATTGTATGTATTTTGATTTCCATCATTCATTCGAGTGACACAGCTGGGCGTCACCCACTGAGTTGGATGTCAGACGCAGGCCACTTGCACAGTGGGACAATGGTAAACAATCGCTGGTTGGACACTAGGCCGAGAAAGTTCTTGAAATGGACACACAATAATATTTTCAGGGCCTTTGCTTAGACTGACAGAATCCCAAGAGAATGCAGGAGGCCTCAGCAGCAGCAGGAGTAGATTCTAAGGGCTGGAACTGTGGGTTGGTAGGTAGGTGTCACCATGTCAGCCGCGATGATCAAGTCGAACATGATCCATTGAGTACGGAAGTTGGCTCTGTGACTTGACCCAGATTTAAGTCATGGTTCTAGTAACTGACAGTGTCCCAATAGCTGAAATTCCACATGCCAAGCCGGGACCAGGTTGCAGCTGAGTACAGTGCCTGTCTTCCTAACGGGAGTCACTAAGCCTATTTCCCACTCTAGAAAGAGTGTTACCTTTTCTCCTTTACTCTTTTACTCTGTACTTTCTGTGGCTCTGTTCCAATTATGGCAATCAGTGAATTTGCCCTTCTTTCTATGTTATCTATATTCTGAGGGCAGCACGGTAGCATTGTGGATAGCACAATTGCTTCACAGCTCCAGGGTCCCAGGTTTGATTCCGGCTTGGGTCACTGTCTGTGCGGAGTCTGCATGTCCTCCCCGTGTGTGCGTGGGTTTCCTCCGGGTGTTCCGGTTTCCTCCCACAGTCCAAAGATGTGCAGGTTAGGTAGATTGGCCGTGATAAATTGCCCTTAGTGTCCAAAATTGCCCTTAGTGTTGGGTGGGGTTGCTGGGTTGTGGGGATAGGGTGGAGGTGTTGACCTTGGGTAGGGTGCTCTTTCCAAGAGGTGGTGCAGACTCGATGGGCCGAATGGCCTCCTTCTGCACTGTAAATTCTATGATAATCTATGATGCTTAGAGTCGCCAGGTATCAAATGATACCACCACAAGGTTCAACCGGCTATCGATCAAAGAATCAAACACCAGTTAATTAGTTCAAGGTCAAGGGTAATTTATTTACACACAATTAGTCATGCAACATAAACACTACTAGTTAACTACACCTATTACTAAGACAACCTGTACTTAACTTCGGGCACCCGGCTTAGGTCAGAGAAACAGTGGCCGCTGTTCAATTCGGGATCCCTTGGGTTCGAAGGAGTAACTGCTGCTCAGCTGGGCTCATCCGCCTGGCATTGGGCATTGAACTCGAACTTGCTTCTGGTGTTGCTGCACTTGGCGATGGCCGTGACCGGGGTACCAGGTCCAAGAGAGGACGAACATGTGGCGGACTTTTCTTCTTATACTCAGGGGGTTTTCGCGCTCTTTTGGGCGGTCCTTCGGTTTGGGCCCCACTAATTGGGTGATCCCTGATCACTCCGTTTGATTCCTTAGCCAATAAGTGGGTGGGAATCAGGATGGCTGGGCGTGTCCCAAGCGGTCACTGACCCTGTTGTTTGCATTTCCCTTGGACAGGGAGTGGCGCCGAAATGTCTGGTACTGTACCGGTTGCTCGAGTACCAGTCCTTTGTTTTGGTGAAGATGGGCCATCAAATGCTAATCGGCCCCATTAAAATGCTAATTGGCCGGAGTTTCAATACCGTCTGGACTTCTTGCTGACAAATATGCATTTCAGGCTCTGAGCCTGCCTGAGTTTTGGCTTGTCCATTTTACCCGCCAGACTTTGCGAGTTTCTCTGTACCTAGTTGGAAGTGGCCATCCCAGATGGCTACAAGAGCAAGAAGGTGGTTTATTGTTTGGTGAAGTATTCAACAGAATCTGATTACTTGTTGACCACAGACTGAACCTGTGGGGTTACTTTTCAGCCAAAGGAACAATGGAAGTTGTCACATCAATGTTCCATACTGACACAATTAATAATAATCTTTATTAGTGTCACAAGTAGGTTTACATTTACACTGCAATGATGTCATTGTGAAAATCCCCCAGTTGCCACACTCTGGCCCCTGTTCGGGTCCACAGAGAGAATTTTAGAATGTCCAATTCACCTAACAAGCAGGTCTTTCGGGACTTGTGGGAGGAAACCCAAGGGAAGCCCATGTAGACACCAGGAGAACGTGCAGACTCCGCACAGACAGTGACCCAAGCTGGGATTCAAACCCAGGTCCCTGGTGCTGTGAAGCAACAGTGCAAACCTCTGTGCTACCATGCGACCCAATTTCAAGCAAATCTCTTTTAATAGTTTGTTTCAAACAAGCCTCTTGGACTTTAACATAGTGTTGTAAGACTTCTGACTATGCTCATCCCAGTCCAACGCTGGCATCACCACATCATGGCCCTTTTCATAGGACATTGATGAACTTTATAAACTTTTAAAAAATAAATTTAGAGTACCCAATTCATTTTTTTCCAATTAACGGGCAATTTAGCGTCGCCAATCCACCTAGCCTGCACATCTTTTGTGTTGTGGGGGCGAAACCCACGCAAACACTGGGAGAATGTGCAAACTCCACACGGACAGTGACCCAGAGCTGGGATCGAACCTGGGACCTCGGCGCCGTGAGGCAGCAGGGCTAACCCACTGCGCCACCGTGCTGCCCATAAACTGTAAATCTAATGAAAAGTCATCCATCTGAAACACTGGCTGAATTTTCCTGGCTCAATGGCGGTGGGTTTGATAGAAGGAAAATAAGGGTGGGGGGGGAGAACGTGTCAGGATAACTTACTGACACATTCCTGGGGATCTTTCACAGTTTATCCGAGGAGTGATGCAGTTGCATTTGCAGAGTGACGGCCCCAATTAGGGGTGAGCTTGAGGTTGTTACGTCATTTTGCTGGTGGCAGAGATCACCCCCCGCCATCTCCAAAATGGCTCACCGGAATCAGAGGTAGGGTGACCAACCATCCCTTATTTTACAGTATCATAGTTAATTCAGCCCTTTGTCCCGTACTATTCCCTCCCAGGACACTATTCATCTGAAGCTTTCTCAAAAGCAGTGTGCCAGTCTCTGGCCAGGACACTCCACATCAGAGAGCAGACTGCACTCACAAAATATCTCAATTGTGGCCTACCCACAGTGGGTAGCACTGTTGCTTCACAGCTCCAGAGTCCCAGGTTCGATTCCTGCTTGGGCCACTGTCTGTGTGGAGTCTGCACATTCTCCCCGTGTCTGCGTGGGTTTCCTCCGGGTGCTCTGGTTTCCTCCCACCAGTCCCGAAAGACGAACTGTTAGGTGAATTGGACATTCTGAATTCTCCCTCTGGGTACCCGAAAACGCACCAGAATGTGGCGACTAGGGGCTTTTCACAGTAACTTCATTGCAGTGTTAATGTAAGCCGACTTGTGACAATAAAGATTATTATTATTATACCCGCCAATCTGTGGATGGGTTTGCCCACCACTCCAATTCACCTGCTGGACTATATACCCACTGCTATTTAATTATTGATGTTGTAGCCATCTGGGATGGCCACGTCCCGATTACAAAATGGACACTTGCAAAGAATGCAGGGAAAATTGGACAATACTAAGAAACGAGCAGGTGCAAGGTCTGTCTGTTGATTAGAATCTTAAGCTCTCAGACAGGACAGAAACTGCAAGCAATCTACATACTAATGAGCCATCTCTGGGGACAAAAGGGAAACATTTAGATAAACAATGTTAAGGCAGACACCGTGGCGCCAGCAGAGACTAAAACAAAGCAGACCAACGGTCACTAGGACACGCCCAGCAATCAGGGAACCACCCCTCTATTGGAGGAAGATCGATACGACTGATTGGGAAAGACCCAATTAGTTGAGGCCAAGTTCAAGGCCCGCCCAAAAGCGTGCGCAGCCCTTTTTAGTATTAAAGGTATTCCCCAAGGGAGAATCTTTCTTCTTTGGCTTTGGCTCTCAGCGAAGAGAGAGACCAGCCTAGCAGCTACATCAGACCAATAGTGTAGATGGGCTTTAGAGTGGTTTGACAGGTCGGCGCAACTTCGAGGGCCGAAGGGCCTGTTCTGTGCTGTAATGTTCTATGTTCTAAGTAAGTTCCAAATCAAACCATGCTACGAGATAGACGATCCTAGTTGCTACCCTGTAAACAGCTCAACCCAGCAGCCTCAGAACCGAGCAACGGCCATTGTTCCTCTGACTGAGTGGGCACCCGAAGCTAAGTATAGGCTTTAGTAATAGTGGTAGTTTAGTTTGTAGAGTTTATGCATGAGTAGATTTGACTGTGTGTAAATAAATGAGCATTGCTTTTGAACTTACTAACTGGTGTATCGAGTCATTGATCAGTATTCGGTTCTGAACCTTGTGGCGGTGTCGAAAGATACCTGGCGACTCTTGAGCAAACATAATTAAACAGCCAAATTAAGAAACAGCCAAAGTTAGCAGCATTTACTAGCGACATCTGACGGGGCTCGATTTAGAAGTGCCCTAACCACTCCGAGAGAACCCAAAATTTGAATTGAGAATCCAATTGGAAACAGAAAACCACAAGCGTAAGAGCAGTACTGATCAAGCCTCTGAGATTCGGAAGTGTGTTAATGCATGCTTACCAACAGGGATATAAGGTAAACCTGAGAGATTTTATTGCGTAAAACTGTCGGGAGTTTTGTAGGCCGGAAATTAGCATAAGCCGTACCCGTGTTTACATCACCACTTTATCACCCCTGTTCCAAATTCAGTAGAGAACCTCGATAGAGAAAATGGCAATGAAGGCAATGGAACACCTTATGAACCCCCAGGAATTTGAGGTCGCAGCGACCAGTAGAGTAGGACAGTGTCCCGTTTGGGAAGATGAGATCAGAAAATATCAGAAAATATCTCAAGGGAAAGGATGGCCCCTTTGGACTGAATTCTGCAATAATGAGGAAACAGGACCCAGGAGTATAGGACATACTTGGTGGGAGAACCTGTCAGAGATCCACAAGAAGAGCTTAGGGAAAGCTTGCAAGCCGATGGCAATCGTGTCCTGTTTGGCACAATTGTGAAGCACAGAGGAGGTCGTTAGGATGCTCCGTAGAGAGAAAGAGGAGAGAGACAGAAGCAGTGAGGTAGACGTGAGTGAGGTAGAGAAGGAGAATCGAGATTTAAAAGAGCAGTTAGCATCAAGGGACAGAGAGGTGGATGACGCCAAGCGGGCACATCAGTCTTGTCTCGCGCATTTGAACAGTTTTCAGACGCAATATGATAAGGCCTACCAGGACACGCAACGTGCGGTCTTGGTAAGACAGAGACAGAACAGCAAGTGGAGAAATTGCAGAAACAGTGCAATGATTGAAAAGCAGCCCTACGAGCACTCCATACGTCCACAACGGAACAAAGGCAGAGCTTCGTAGACCACGGAAAGTGCCGGAAGCAAATTGCAGAATTGCAATCTCTGCTTTCCGTTCAAAATGGATTTCAAAGTACATTCGGACCCCAATTAGATCAGGAAAACCACCCCAACTGGCAGGAATTGAACGAGACTGCCCATAGATACGTACATGGGACATGTACGCAGGAAAACCCCCAGAAAAGGAAAGCGCCCCAACCCCCAGCCGAACAGGCAGAACACACCCCCATGAACCCTGTAACCACACACCGCAGGGCCACAGCAGAAGGAGAAGCAGATTCCCTTCACACAACCCCCTTAACCGTGACCCAATTACGAGACGCGTGTGGAAAAATTACACCGTTCCTTCCCACATCAGACCCCCACCAATTTTTTGCGTAAGTCAAACAACAGGCAACCATGTACGGCCTGGACGAAAAGGAGCAAGTGAAGCTCACAGTTCTAAGCCTCGACCCTTCAGTCGTAGCAGCCCTTCCCGACCCATAGAATGTAGGGGGAGGCACACTCCACGAGATGCACACAGCGATCCTTGATGCGATCGGCTTTAACAGAGGAGACCCTGTAGAAGGCCTAAATAAGTGTAGGCAAAAGAAGACAGAGCACCCCACAGTGTTTGCTGGACGTTTGTGGATTCACTTCACCGCAGTTTTTGGAGAGTTAGCCCGCGCCCATTTGTCCCCAGATAATATGGCCAAATGGACCCGAATGGACAGAAGCAGGACGAAAAGCTTGCGCAAATTATGACCCCTCAGATGAGGCCCACAATGAAAAATGGGTTTTGAAGAGATTGTCCTGTGCTTGGGAGCAATCAATTGCAGGCAAAACCACATTTATAACACCCGATGAAGAGCAGGCAGAGATGAACCCAGTTAAAGCACACCAGAACCCCGCATGGGTAAATGAGGGCAGGCACAGCCCACCCCAGCCCAAAGCTCAGGAATGTTACAACTGTGGACAGTTAGGATACTTTGCACGAGAGTGCAACGCGCCCCAGAAGCAGCAGAGAAGCCAACAGACAGGCACCCTAAACAGGAATAGGGCAAAGCCGATCCATAGCGTTAGCGCCCGTTCAGTGAATGCAGACGTGAACGGCACCGACTGACGGTGTTCGGGCTCCCCAACTTGGGTCTGCGACACCCTTTGAGACAAGTCCGGTAGACCGGTAGTAGCAGGCAAAGTCCGGGGACAACCCATAGAATTTCTTTGGGACACAGGAGGGTCCCGCACCACACTCGATTCCTCCACGATGTTTCAGCGAGACACGTGGCCCACAACGGACACCATCACACTCAGCGGCTTTACAGGCCATTTACAACAGGGACACATCACAGCCCCTGTAGCAATACAGATAGGGAACATCACAACTAAGCACCCCATAGTTTTGGTTGATCTGCCCCAGACAGCAGAACATATCCTTGGGATCGATTTCATGAGCTCCCATAACCTTTCTATCGACCCAGCTAACAAGTGTGTTTGGAAAATGGCAAAGGCAGCACGAGCCCCCACCACGCTCACAGTAGGAGAGTATGTAAACAGGATTAGCTCAGTAGGAGACTTCTGGTTTGACCCTCGAGCCATTAGTGCAGGCAAACAGGTTAGGGCAGTCCTGCAGGAACATGAAGCAGCATTTGCACAGCACAAACATGACTGTGGCAATTTGGCTGGCTTTGTGAACATTACAGGTCCCGACCCTAAACCCCAGAAGCAGTACGGATTTTCCCAGGAAGCAGAGGGAGAAATCTCCAAAGTAATAGAGAGTTTGTTGGATCAAGGCGTACTCAGATCAGTAGCCTCCACAAACAACGCACCGATTTAGCCCGTCAGGAAACCGGATGGATCATGGCATACGCCTCACGTGTGTTAGACCCTGTGGAGCAAGGATTTTCTGCCTGTGAAAGGCACCTGCTTGCGGTTTTTTGGGCAGTACAATACTTCGTCTACATTACAGGACTCAACATCATCACCATCCTCACAGAACACACCCCGACACAGCTATTGTTAGACGGCCGACTTAAAGATGGCACAGTCAGCCAAATCTGCGCATCACGTTGGACCCTTCTTTTGCAGGGACGGGACATCACGGTAAAGAGAACCAAAACCCACACATTCCTTGTCGACAATTTGTAGTATGCAGGAACCCCTCATAAGTGTCAGATCATCACCACAAAACAGAACACAGGCCCATTTATTCCCAAAACACCTTCCAGAAAAACAGGTAGTACACCCCAGAGACCCCAGCCCACAGACATGTGCGCACCCCTGAAGATTTATGTGGATGGCTCCTCCACAGTGTTAAATGGAGAGAGAATTACCAGTTGCAGTATATATGTAGAGGACACGCAGGGACGCGCCCTAGATGAAATTTCATTAAAGTTGCCAGGACACTTAGGCTCGCAGGCAGCAGAGCTGGCAGCAATCGCTTACATTGTAGACCATCCAGACTTGTTCCCGACCGCAGCAGACATCTATTCAGACAGCTTGTATGTCTGTAATAGTTTGACAGAGTTCCTACCATTCTGGGAAACAAGAGGATTTGTTTCCGTGGACGGTAAACCCCTACCCTCAGCCCCATTACTCTGCCATATCTTAGAGACAGCGAAGGATAGGAAATACGGAATAATTAAGGTTCGCAGTCATCACCGTTCTTCCCCCCCTGGTAACGTTAAAGCAGACGCCCTAGCGAAGGCAGGCTCCAGGTTATTTTTGGAACCCCCCCGAAAGCACCCCAGCACACGCAGTTCAGGTCTCACAGACCAATATTCAGGATCTAGCGAAGGCACAGAAAGAGGACGAGAAACTCAGGGAAGTTTTAAAGGGAACCTTACCGGCCCCGTAAGACAAGTTTAAAAATGCAATCACCACACACGATGGTGTGATTTTAAAGGATGGCATTTATATAGTTCCCAGCCAGGACAGGAACCAGATCATTTGTCAGTTCCATGACAATCATGGACACCAAGGAATTGAACCCACCCTAGCCCATCTCAGACCGCTTTGTTGGTGGCCTGATTTAAAAATCGATGTAACACACTACATAGAGAATTGCTTAATCTGTGCCCAGAACAATTCGGGCAGATATGCGAAAAAGGCTCAACTTAGTCATACTCGCCCCGTTAATGGACCCTGGACAAATCTCCAGATAGACTATATAGGACCCCTACCCCCGTGCAGAAATGGTTACAAGTATGTGTTGGTGGTCATAGACACCTTCACAAAATGGTGGAAGCATTTCCATCACGAACTAATACGGCCAAGACAACGGCTAAAATATTAACACACCACTTTACAAGATGAGGCCTCCCACGCAGTATAGAGTCCGATCAAGGCTCCCATTTCACCGGACGTGTAATGAAAAACGTCCTCACGATTTTCGGTATGAGACAAAAGTTCCATATCGCATACCACCCCCAGTCAAGTGGTATTGTAGAACGAATGAATAAGACATTGAAAGCCACCCTCAGGAAAATGGTACAGCAAAATAACAGCACCTGGGATTCAGTTCTCCCATTTGCTTTAATGTTTTTAAGAAACACGGTATCTACGTCCACAGGATACACCCCCCACATCCTCATGACCGGACGCCCTATGAAAGGCACTGCGTATTTATTACGACTGGATTTGGCCAGCCCCGCAGTTACAGCCCTCACGCATGAAAATGCGGTTACACAACTGATACAGAACATAAAGGCAGCCCAACTCACAGCAGCATTGAGACTTGGAACCAGGAAGAAACAGAATGAAATGAAAATCGCTTATTGTCACAAGTAGGCTTCAAATGAAGTTACTGTGAAAAGCCCCTAGACGCCATATTCCGGTGCCTTTTCGGGGAGGCTGGTATGGGAATTGAACTGTGCTGCTGGTCTGCTTTCAAAGCCAGTGATTTAGCCCAGTGTGCTAAACCAGCCCCTATCATCAGAGCAAGGCTTGTTTCGACAAAACAGTACATGCCACTGAGTTTACAGTAGGGCAACAAGTTATGCTTTCCCTTTACAACCCCAGTTCATTCCTCTCCCCAAGATTTTCCGGACCGTACTCCATTTCGGACAAAGTCAGCCCCTCAGTATACAAAATCACCCATCCCAATGGTAAGTCTGCGCGGTTTCATATAAACCAGCTCAAGGCTTATGGCTCGCAGAATAACCACACACCACATCCTGCTCGCAGCAGCAGACGAGCACGCCCCGCCCACAGATGAAGTATTCCTACCCTCCCCCACCCAGTCCAGCCCGTCCTCCGACACAACTTCATCTCTGCCCCGAGAGTGTCACGACTCCGCCTCTCCCTTCCCTCAACCAGCAGCGACAGCGACAGTGATAGCGATCACGATGACGATAGCCACAGCACACCACGTTGCGACTATACCCCTGTACCAGGCCCCACTCCCAGTGACTCTGAGCATGATGCCACTGACCCATTTGAGATCACTTGTACCAAAGCCCTTGACCCAGACCCACCGCCCGACGATTACGGATTGAAGCATAGTAGCTCCAACTGCGACACACGATTCTGGCACCGAGACAGTTCGTTCAGGCTCATCCGGAATGATGAGATGGACCCCAATTCGCCCCAAGCAGCTTTAGCACGGTTACTACAGTCAAGAGTTAGGCAGCCGGGAGAAGATGATGACATAGAGTCTGACTCCCACCAAACAAATCCCTTTGCGACCCTGTTCGCTATTGAGCAGTGAGGTGTCCAGAGGATGGAGAAAAAAAAGGAACCGATGGAGAGATTCGTTGTCCTTTCTGATGGAACCTGCACCATGTTTGTTGTATGTTTGTTCGTTAGTGTTAATGTTAAGTGTTGTTCATAAACTCGAAAGTTTTCACGGCCCCACGTCACCACTCCTTTAACGCCCCCTGGCTGTTAATGGAACACGTTTGTCCCCAGATAATAGTTCAGAGGTACTAGTTTGTCAACAGAAACCAGTTTAAAAGTACAAGTTTGTCGCCAGACAACCATCATCATAGATTATCATTGAATTTACAGTGCAGAAGGAGGCCATTCGGCCCATCGAGTCTGCACCGGCTCTTGGAAAGAGCATCCTACCCAAGGTCAACACCTCCACCCTATCCCAGTAACCCCACCCAACACATGGCCAATCCACCTAACCTGCACATCTTTGGACTGTGGGAGGAAACCGGAGCACCCGGAGGAAACCCACGCACACACAGACTCTGCCCAGACAGTGACCCAAGCCGGAATCGAACATGGGACCCTGGAGCTGTGAAGCAATTGTGCTATCCACAATGCTACCGTGCTGCCCCCGTTCAGAGGAATTAGTTTGTCGACAGAACACAACTCATAGCTACTCTCCTAATTCGAGAGGCAGCCCCCACGACGACCACATTCTTACCCGTTCTTGCCGGTTGCTCAGGCAGTGGAGAAACAGCATTGGTCCCTGCCCTGCCTAAGGATGCCCCTCTGGTCAGCTACGCTCGGGTAGAGCACATACGGCATTGATCACTGTCCTACCCAGGGATTCCACCCATTTCATACCCGCCGCAGCCCATCCGCACCCCATTTTGGCTTGTTACGTTCAAAATTCTTTTGTTTAGTTTTGGCAACCCTTAGGTTGCTTCCCTATGCTATTTACATCCTCAAACACTGGGATGGTAAATCACACAGGCTGCGAGACGGCTCGCAGTACGGCAGTATTTTTCTTACATGTCTTGTCCCAAATATTTGATTTTTTTTTTTAAATGAGCGAGTCACAGATGGTGACCAATTATAAAGGGAAATTGGTAATAAAGGACAGACAGACAGGCATACGAGATCTTAAGCAAGATAATAACAGAAATTATGCTTTTGTTCACAGAACTCCGGAAACTTGGGAACTCCAGAGGAAGAGAAAGAAGAAGACCGACAAAGATGAAGACAGTCTTCGTGTTCACATGGATCTTAGCGGGGTCCCTTCAGTTGCGCGCGGACTATACCCCCCTGACCCCTACCACACAAACCATAAATGATTCCCACCCCTGCAATACACGGAACCCCGACATAACTAGCGACAGCTAGCAATACCCCGACCTGGTGTGATAGGTTTATCACCTGGTACTCACTCTCATATGTAGTCAAAGCACTCTTAGTGCTGGCGATACTTTGCAGTGTCGTGCAAACGTTTAGAGTTAGGAAATGGCGAAAGAGAGCATATCGCTCTCGCACCCCGTTATACAGGTTTAGGTCCCCCATTTTCGGAATTCACCCGATCCCCGAACCCATTGGGACGGATTAAAGAGCATCCATTTTGTTTAATGTATTCTATGGAATAAAGAGATGTAAACCTCTGTGTCTGACTGCCAGGCCAGAGAAATTTGTGTGCTGCTATTTTGTGCAGGTTAAGATGTATAGATTTCACTTCCGGGTGCGGCGATGACCAGCTAAGTCGTACGTTTCGGCAGCTCCCGTTGAAACGGACTTTTGGGCTCTTAATAGGAGCCCCAACGGCAATTTAAATGGCCAAAAACACTGTGCAGTAAACCAGAAGGGAATCCCCCTGGACACGCATGGAAAAGGGAGAGGATAGCGGCCGGATTGCGGAGGATCCTCTGGAGCAGCGGCAAGGAAGGGAAGCTCAAAGCAAGATGGCGTCGGAAGGTGGCCGTTTGTTATGGGGCCCGGAGCAACAAGAGTTCCTGCGGCGCTGTGTGGAAGAGCTGAAGAAGGAGTTGAAGAAGGAGCTGTTGGCCCCGATATTACAGGCGATTGAAGGGCTAAAGGAGGAGCAGAGGACCCAAGAGCTGGAGCTTCGGGTCGTGAAGGCAAAGACTGCTGAAAACGAAGATGAAATACAGGGCCTGGTGGTGAAGGCAGAAACGCACGAGGCACAGCACAAAAGGTGTTTGGAGAGGTTGGAAGCACTGGAGAATAATTCGAGGAGGAAGAATTTAAGAGTCCTGGGTCTTCCCGAAGGCGCAGAAGGGGCGGACGTCGGGACATATGTGAGCACGATGCTTCACTCGCTAATGGGATCGAAAGCCCCGACGGGCCCTTTGGAGGTGGAGGGAGCTTATCGAGTTCTGGCGCGAAGACCAAAGGCTGGAGAAATACCTCGAGCTATAGTGGTGAGGTTTCTCCGCTACAATGACAGAGAGACGGTCCTCAGATGGGCGAAGAAAACTCGGAGCTGTAGGTGGAAGAACGCGATGATCCGCGTATACCAGGATTGGAGTGCGGAGGTGGCGAGAAGGAGGGCAAGTTTCAATCGGGCTAAGGCGGTGCTTCACAAAAAGAAGGTCCAGTTTGGAATGTTGCAACCGGCGAGATTGTGGGTCACACACCAAGGGAAGCACCACTACTTTGAGACGGCAGAAGAGGCGTGGACATTCATTGTGGACGAGAAGCTGGAATAGTCTGGCGAGAGAAAGAGCTTTTGGGACAAAGTGGTGTGGTGATTATGTGGGGCGAGGAAGGGGAAGGGGAAGGGGGGGGGATGATTTTTCAATTTGTTAATTTTGTGATCCTGTAACTTTTCTCTCTTCCCCATGTTGGGGGGTGGTATGAGGAACTGTGGGCGCCGGCCATTAGGGGCGGGGCCGAGTGGGAAACGCGGGCTTTGTTCCTGCGCTATGGTAATTATGGCGGGAACAGGGACGCAGGAAGGAAGGGGCCTCGCACAGTGGGGCCAAGGACAAGGGGGGAAGCCGAGGTCAGCCAGAGTTTGCTGACTTCTGGGAGCAACATGGGGGGTGCAACTACACTAGAGGGGGATCTAGCGGAGGGGGGGGGGGGTTAACTGGGTTGCTGCTGCTAAGGAGAAGGGAGAGCTGTTATGGGATGGGGTGGTCGAGGCAGGAGGGCACCGTCGGGGGGATATACGGGTACGTGGGAACCAGGTGAGGAGCTGGGTTAAAAAAGGGGATGGCTAGTCGACAAGGGGGGGGGTAAAGAGCCCCCCAACCCGGCTGATCACGTGGAACGTGAGAGGGCTGAACAGGCCGATTAAAAGGGCACGGGTACTCGCACACCTAAAGAAATTAAAGGCAGATGTGGTTATGTTGCAGGAGACGCATCTGAAACTGATAGACCAGGTCAGACTACGTAAAGGATGGGTGGGGCAGGTGTTTCATTCGGGTTTAGATGCGAAGAATAGGGGGGTGGCTATCTTAGTGGGGAAACGGGTACTGTTTGAGGCAAAGACCATAGTGGCGGATAGTGGGGGTAGATATGTGATGGTGAGTGGCAGATTGCAAGGGGAGGCGGTGGTTCTGGTGAACGTATACGCCCCGAACTGGGATGATGCAAATTTTATGAGGCGTATGTTGGGACGTATCCCGGACCTGGAGGCGGGAAAGTTGGTAATGGGGGGAGACTTCAATATGGTGCTTGATCCAGGGCTGGACCGGTCGAGGTCCAGGACCGGGAGGAGGCCGGCAGCGGCCAGGGTGCTCAAGGACTTCATGGAGCAGATGGGAGGGGTAGACCCCTGGAGATTTAGTAGGCCTAGGAGTAAGGAGTTCTCATTTTTCTCCCATGTTCACAAAGTATACTCACGGATAGACTTTTTTGTCTTGGGAAGGGCATTGATTCCGAAGGTGACAGGGACGGAATATACGGCCATAGCCATTTCGGACCACGCTCCACATTGGGTAGACCTGGAGGTAGGTGAGGAAAAAGAACAGCACCCACTCTGGAGAATGGATATGGGCTTATTGGCGGATGAGGGGGTATGTTTAAGGGTGAGGGGGTGTATTGAAAGGTACTTGGAGCTTAATGACAATGGAGAGGTTCAGGTGGGAGTGGTCTGGGAGGCATTGAAGGCGGTGGTCAGAGGGGAACTGATATCCATAAGGGCACATAAAGGGAAGCAAGAGGGTAAAGAAAGGGAGCGATTGTTGAAAGAACTTTTGAGGGTGGACAGGCAATATGCAGAGGCACCGGAGGAGGGACTGTACAGTGAAAGACAAAGGCTACATGTGGAATTTGACCTGCTGACCACGGGTAAGGCAGAGGCACAGTGGAGGAGGGCACAGGGTGTACAGTATGAGTATGGAGAGAAGGCGAGTCGGCTACTGGCCCACCAATTCAGGAAGAGGGGAGCAGCAAGGGAGATAGGTGGGGTGAGAGATGAGGAGGGAGAGATGGAACGGGGAGCGGAGAGAGTGAACGGGGTGTTCAAGGCATTCTATGAGAGGTTATATAAGGCTCAGCCCCCGGAAGGGAAGGAGGGAATGATGTGTTTCCTGGATCAGCTGGAATTCCCGAAGGTGGAGGAGCAGGAGAGGGCGGGACTGGGAGCACAGATCGAGATGGAGGAGGTGGTAAAAGGGATTGGGAGCATGCAGGCGGGGAAGGCCCCGGGACCGGACAGATTCCCGGTGGAATTTTATAGGAAATATATGGACCTACTGGCCCCGCTTTTGACGAGAACCTTTAATGAGGCCAGGGAAAGGGGGCAGTTGCCCCCGACTATGTCGGAGGCGATGATATCGCTCCATTTGAAGAAGGAAAAAGACCCGCTGCTGTGTGGGTCCTACAGGCCCATTTCCCTTTTAAATGTAGATGCTAAGCTCCTGGCCAAGGTGATGGCGACGAGGATAGAGGACTGTGTCCCGGGGGTGGTCCACGAGGATCAAACTTGGTTCGTTAAGGGGAGACAGCTGAACACGAACATACGGAGGTTGCTAGGGGTAATGATGATGCCCCCACCAGAGGGGGAGGCAGAGATAGTGGTGGCGATGGACGCCGAGAAAGCATTCGACAGAGTGGAGTGGGATTATCTGTGGCAGGTGCTGAGGAGATTTGGTTTTGGAGAAGGGTTTATTGGATGGGTACCCGGTGGCGAGTGTGGTCACGAACAGGCAGAGGTCTGACTACTTCCGTCTTCATAGAGGGACGAGGCAGGGGTGTCCCCTGTCTCCGTTACTGTTTGCATTGACGATTGAGCCCCTGGCCACAGCACTGAGGGGCTCCAGGAAGTGGAGGGGAGTACTCAGGGGAGGAAAAGAACACCGGGTATCTTTGTATGCAGATGATTTATTGCTGTATGTTGCAGACCCAGTGGAGGGGATGCCTGAGATAATGCAGACACTCAGGGAGTTTGGGGAATTTTCGGGGTACAAATTGAATATGGGGAAGAGTAAGTTGTTTGTGGTGCATCCGGGGGAGCAGAGCAGGGGAATAGATGATTTACCGCTGAGGAAGGTAACAAGAGATTTCCGGTACTTAGGGATTCAGATAGCCAGGAGTTGGGGAACCTTACATAGGCTTAATTTAACAAGATTGGTGGAACAGATGGAGGAGGATTTTAAGAGATGGGACATGGTGCCCCTGTCACTGGCGGGTAGGGTGCAGGCGGTCAAAATGGTAGTCCTCCCGAGATTCCTTTTTGTGTTTCAGTGCCTTCCGGTGATGGTCACGAAGGCTTTTTTCAAGAAAATTGAGAAAAGTGTCATGAGTTTTGTGTGGGCCGGGAAAACCCCGAGAGTGAGGAGGGGGTTCTTGCAGCGTAGCAGGGATAGGGGGGGGCTGGCACTACCGAGCCTAAGTGAATACTACTGGGCCGTCAATATCTCAATGGTGTGTAAGTGGATGGGAGAAGGGGAGGTAGCGGCGTGGAAGAGATTGGAGATGGCGTCCTGCAAAGGAACCAGCCTACAAGCACTGGTGACGGCGCCGTTGCCGTTCTCCCCGAAGAAATACACCACAAGTCCAGTGGTGGTGGCAACGCTAAAAATTTGGGGGCAGTGGAGACGACATAGGGGAAGGACGGGAGCCTCGGTGCGGTCCCCGATAAGAAATAATCATAGGTTTGTCCCGGGGAGAATGGATGGGGGATTTGGAGCATGGCAGAGAGCTGGGGTTGTGCAACTGAGAGAACTGTTCGTAGACGGGACGTTTGCGAGTCTGGGAGTGCTGACGGAAAAATATGGGTTGCCCCAAGGGAATGCATTTCGGTACATGCAACTGAGGGCTTTTGCGAGGCAACAGGTGAGGGAATTCCCACAGCTCCCGACGCAGGAGATTCAAGATAGAGTGATCTCAGGGACATGGGTGGGGGATGGTAGGGTGTCGGATATATACAGGGAAATGAGGGACGAGGGGGAGATCATGGTGGATGAGCTGAAGGGGAAATGGGAAGAAGAGCTGGGGGAAGAGATTGAGGAGGGGCTGTGGACTGATGCCCTACGTAGGGTAAACTCGTCATCCTCGTGCGCCAGGCTAAGCCTGATACAATTCAAAGTTTTGCACAGGGCGCATATGACCAGAGCAAGGCTCAGTAAATTTTTCGGGGTAGAGGATAGGTGTGGGAGATGCTCGAGAAGCCCAGCAAACCACACTCACATGTTTTGGTCATGCCCGGCACTGCAGGGGTTCTGGGTGGGGGTGGCAAAGGTGCTTTTGAAGGTGGTGGGGGTCCGGGTTGAGCCAGGCTGGGGGTTGGCTATATTCGGGGTTGCAGAAGAGCCGGGAGTGCAGGAGGCGAAAGAGGCTGATGTCTTGGCCTTTGCGTCCCTAGTAGCCCGGCGAAGGATATTGCTAATGTGGAAGGAAGCCAAACCCCCGGGCGTGGAGACCTGGATAAATGACATGGCAGGGTTTATAAAACTAGAACAGATAAAGTTCGCACTAAGGGGTTCGGCTCAAGGGTTCACCAGGCGGTGGCAAACGTTCATTGACTACCTCGCAGAACGATAAAGGAAATGGGAAGGTAACAGCAGCAACCCAGGGGGGAGGGGGGGGGGAGGGGGAGGGGGGTCCTCAGGGGTGTTTTTGTATAGATATTTGTACTTGGTTATGTATATTGGATTATTTGATTTTATTTCTGGAGAGTTATTATTTTTGTTATGGCAGTTGCCATTTAGTTTAAAAATTATTTATTTATTTGTTAAAACGGTCACTGTTATTTATATTGTTTTATTGTTGTAAAAAGGAAAACCTTTGTATTGTTTTGTTTGCCCGAAAAATTTGAATAAAATATATTTTTTTTTAAAAAGATGTATAGATTTTTGGATTGTTTGAATGAGGATAGTTTATCGAGAATAGTTAGAGTTTCCAGTTTTTTATTTTTCTGTAATGCATGTATTAATGTTATAGCGCCCCGTAGAGTTTTATGATAATGAATGTATTTTAAATGGTTTAGGTAAAATTGTGTTGCATAGGATAGGACAGTGTAGAGCCTAAGTATGGGTGCCCGAGTTGGTCAGAGGATGAAGACGACGTAGTAGTGTGATCCTTCACGCTTCGTGCTGAGGATCATAAGGAGGGTGTGTAGCCATCTGGGATGGCCACGTCCCGATTACAAATGGACACTTGCAAAGAACGCAGGGAAAATTGGACAATGCTAAGAAACAGGCAGGTGCAAGGTCTGTCTGTTGATTAGAACCTTAAGCTCTCAGACCGGACAGAAACTGCCAAGAAATCTACATACTAATGAGCCTTCTCCGTGGACAAAAGGGAAACATTTAGTTAATCCATGTTAAGGAAGACACCGTGGCGCCAAGAGAGTCTAAAACAGAGCAGACCAATGGTCACTAGGACACGCCCAGCAATCAGGGAACCACCCCTTTATTGGAGGAAGATCGATATGAATGATTGGGAAAGACCCAATTAATTGAGGCCAAGTTTAAGGCCCGCCCAAAAGCGCGTGAAGCCCTTTTTAGTATTAAAGGTATTCCCCAAGGGAGAATCTTTCTTCTTTGGCTTTAGCTCTCAGTGTAGAGACCAGCCTAGCAGCTACATCAGACCAAGTAAGTTCCAAGTCAACGCACGCTATGAGATAGACGCTCCTAGTTGCTACCCTGTAAACAGCTCAACCCAGCAGCCTCAGAACCAAGCAATCGGCCATTGTTCCTCTGACTGAGTGGGCACCCGAAGCTAGTAATAGTGGTAGTTTAGTTTGTAGAGTTTATGCATGAGTAGATTTGACTGTCTAAATAAATGAGCATTGCTTTTGAACTTACTAACTGGTGTATCGCGTCATTGATCAGTATTCGGTTCTGAACCTTGTGGCAGTGTCGAAAGATACCTGCCGACTCTTGAGCAAACGTAATCAAACAGAGCCAAATTAAGAAACAGCCAAAGTTAGCAACAATGTACAGGTCAGCAATGAGGGCTCCATTGTTGAAGTGCCCTCGGCGTCTCCCACCTGCCTCAGCAGCGCCCACCTCCTCCTGATCCTGGGGCTGCCCAGGCTCCACACAGCTGCTGCCTCTGTGGTCTGGGTCTGGAGCATTGGGGGGAAGAGTGAGCTGGGAGGTGGGCAATCAAGAAGACTGCGATGCCAGTCTGTGCAGGGAGTGCAGGAGGGTCGGTGGGCGAGGGGGGGGGGGGGGGGTGTCTAACACCCAGGGAAAATTCTGCCCATAATTAACCCTGTTTCTCTGTCCCCTCAGATGGTGTTTGACCCACTGGAATGTTTCCAGCATATCCTCCTTTTTTTTTCAAATTTCCACTGTCATCAGTTTTTTTACTCCTGCTTCCCTGTTCCCTCTGTCTCGTTTGGCCAGATTGTGGTCCTCAGCAGTGCTCCTACATTTGGGCAAATTCAGGAGCAAGATCCAGGTCCAAATCGCAGCCTTAGTCTCTTCAGTGGGGAGGTGGCTAATGTTCGATTTGAGAACAGAGTCAACCTGCTCGGGCAGTCTTGCTGCAAATATAAGTTAAACGAGGATTGCTTGGCTTCACACATGGCTGTACGCAATGCACAAGTGAGTCCTGAACTGCAAGCAACATTTTACTTGTTGACCGCATAGTTAGGTTAAGGCGATACCTTTGTCCACGAGAGAGCGTTTCGGAAGTGGGTCATGTTGCCCAAGTGACGAAGTTTCCTATCCCTATGGTTACCTGGTCAGGGGTAAAACAGACACAACATTCCCTGCATCTGGTGCCAGTGATCTGATTTCCGCCTCTGCAGAATATCACGTTTGCTTCAGATTTTAAGCAATAGAAACCGGACTCTAACGCATCGAAAGAAATGGCAAAGCCTTTCGGGGACTATTATGATAGCATATTCGAAGACAGGCTGATGTAAGTCAGAGGGGGCTTGCTTTTTCCCCCCACCCACTCCTGTCTTGCTACTTTGCAAATCGCTGCTGTTTTGCGGAGTAATCGGGTGAAGGAATTCCTTTTACTTGACAATTACATTAGCTTGGGACAGGATAAATACACTTTGAATTTGCAAACTTTTTTCCTCACTTATTTAGGTGTATGTGGATTGAAGGAGAAATGTAACGCTGTCTTATTACTAATTATAATGGCAGTAACTATTAGTGGATTGCTACATGCACGCAGACCTATTGAAAAACAAGGAAGTAAAGGATTTTCGTTATGTTTGGAGGCGATGGCAGCTGGGGGTCGTTCTCTTTGGGCAGAGAAAGTTAAGGGGGATTTAGTAGATATGTTGAATCATAAAGGATTTTGATGTAGTGAAGCAATGAGCAGCTGTTTACAAGTAGAAGGAGAATAGAGATGACCAAAGGACACAGATTTAAGTAATTTGCAAAAGAATAATAGAGTTAAAATGAGTGTTGTTCTGCATTACTGTCTGAAAGTGTGGAGGAAGCAAATAACAGAATGACTTTTAAAAGGGAATAATTGTAGGGGTGAGATTTGCAGGTAGTGGGGAAAAGACAAGGGATTGGGGTTTATTGGACCGTTCTTTCAAAGTGCTAGCACAGGTAAAATGGGCCAAATGGCTGTAAGGAAGTGGGTTCCAGGATTTTAATCCAGCAATGGTGCCCTCATATTATTTTTTTTTAACCAGGGGGTGAGTTTCCCGTTCATCTTGAAGTCCTGCTCCCGGGGCTAAAAGTGGGAGCTGACTCCACTTTTGTAAGTGCCAGGACGCTGGGCGACACATTGCCGCAGCCAGCCCCCAGCACCTGCCGGCTCAGTAAGGGGGCTGGCAGCTCAGCAGCACCACACCGCCACCAGTGGTGGCTGCTGAAGTGGCAATGAAAAGGCAGAGAGAGCGCCTCAGTAGCAGGCACTTAAACATAGAAACATAGAACATACAGTGCAGAAGGAGGCCATTCGCCCCATCGAGTCTGCACCGATCCATTCAAGCCCTCACTTCCACCCTATCCCCGTAACCCAATGACCCCATCTAACCTTTTTGGACACTAAGGGCAATTTATCATGGCCAATCCAACTAACCTGCCGTCTTTGGACTGTGGGAGGAAACTGGAGCACCCGGAGGAAACCCACGCACACACGGGGAGAGCGTGCAGACTCCGTACAGACAGTGACCCAGCGGGGAATCGAACCTGGGACCCTGGCGCTGTGAAGCCACAGTGCTAGCCACGTGTGCTAGCGTGCTGCCCACTTGGGGAGAAGGTAGTTAGGCTGGGGGAAGCCAGGGCCGTGCTATTGTCTCAGGGCTGATCATTTCCACCCTCTTGAACCTGGCAGTCTCTCCATGCAGCAGCGGGCCATTCTGAGGCGGGTTAAATGCCGTGGAGGCGAGAAGTAGCTTCCAGCACCCCCACCCCCTCCCGCCCATATTTATTGCAAATTCTCCCACCTGCTAACTCGCCCCCAGTGGGCTAGGGAAACTCAAGCCATAATATTGGCAATAAATGTGAACCCAGGTAAGGTGGCAGGACAATAGGTAGCAGAATTCTATTTGTGAATTTCAAAGGAATTCACATTTAGGTGATTATAATTAAGGTATAAAGTTCGAAACATGAATCTGTAATTCTACAAAACCTGAAAGTGTCTTTAGCAGTTTGAAGTAACATTTTGTTTTTTGCTGGTATCAATGGGTATGTCTCATTATTGTTGTCCTGTGTGGTCATCAGTAGGTAATAAAGCAATTTTCTCACAGGGCACAACTCCTTATTAGGTTATATTTTTGTGTGAACACAGCAGAATCTGTATATACTTGTAATACTATTCATGCAATGTTGACCCTCTCAAACAGAACTCGCAGCCAGGTGAATAATGATATGGAAGGAATAGCAATATGAAGGAGGGAATCTAATTGCCCAAACCCTACAGGATGCACTTAATCAGTACATTTAAACAATAATGAACTAGCCTTCAAAGCCTTATGAAGCAGGCCTTTCTTTTGAATCTTCAAATGTTTATCTCAAAAAATGGGTTTGTTGTAGCTCTGGTTAATCTGCTTAAAGGAACACAAGAATTAGGAGCAGGAGTAGACCATTTGGCCCCTCAAGCCTGCTTTGCTATTCAATATGATCACGGCTGGTCTTGGGCTTCAACTCCATTTTCTTGCCTGCTCCCCATATCTCTTAGTTCCCTTTGAAACCTAAAATCTGTCTATTCCAGCCTTAAGTGTACTCAACAATGGAACATCTACAACCATCTCCGATAGAGAATTCCAAAGATTCACAAGCCTTGAGGTGAAGTAATTTCTCCTCGTCTTAGTCCCAAATGGTTGGCTCCATATCCTGAGACTGCGCAGCCATGTTTTAGATTCCCCCGCCAAAGGAACCAATCTTTCAGCATCCACCCTATCAAACCCACTCAGAATTCTGTTGGTTTCAATGAGATTGTCTTATTCTTCTAAACTCCATGGAATATAAGCCCAATTTACTTACCCTTTCATCATAGGACCCCCCCCCCCCCCCCCTCCCGACCAATCTAGTGAACCTTCGCTGTACCACCTCCAATTCAAGTCTATCCTTTTTTAAATGTGGTGACCAAAACTGCCCAGAGCATTTCAGGTATGGTCTCACCAAAACCCTGTACAACTGTAGAAAGACTTGTTTATTCCTGTATGCTAATCCCTTGAATGGCCCAATATATAATTTCCCTTCTTAAATGCTTGCTGCACCTGCATGCACTCTGCGTTCCTCGTGCAAGCATACCCGTTTCTCTTTGAACACCATCTCTTATAAGTTTCACACATTTAAAAACTATTCTGCTTTCCTTTCTTATGACCAAAGTGAATAGCATCGCATTTCCCCACATTAATTATTCATCTGCCATCTTGGTGCCCATTCATGTAACCTGTCTATTTCCCATTAAAACCTCCCTGTATCCTCCCCACAGGTCAGCTTTCCACCTAGCTTTATATCATCAGCAAATATAGATACATAACTCTCTGCCTAGTCATTAAGTCATTAATATAGTTTGTAAATATCTGGGGCCCCAGTGCTGATCCTTGCAGCGTTCCACTTAGTCGTTGCCTGCCAGCCTGAAAAAGCTCCATTTACGTCTACTCTCTGCTTTATATCCATTAACCAATCCTCTATCTATGCTAAAATATTACCTCAACTCCATGAGCCCTTATCTTGCCTATTAACCTTTTTTGTGGCACCTTATTGAATGCCTTTTGGAAATATAGGGATACTACATCTGCTGCCTCCCCTTTATGTGGCCTACTTGTTACAATTGTAAAAAAAACTCTGATAAGTTTGTCAAACTTGATTTCCCCTTAGTGCAACCGCGTTGACACATTCTTGTGCTGAAGTTTAAGAGACCACAGAATCACAGAAATACAGTGCCCGTCAAGTCTGAACCGACACATGAAAAGCATTGACCTTCCTACCAAATCCCATTTGCCAGCACTTGGCCCATAGTCTTTAATGTTATGACGTGCCAAGTGCTCATCTAGGTACTTTTAAAGGATGTGAGGCAACCCACCTCTACCACCTTCCATAGCAGGGCATTCCAGACCGTCTGGGCAAAAACGTTTCTCCTTGCATTTCCCCTAAACCTCCTGCTTCTCAGCTTGGACATGTGTGCTCTCGTGACTGACCCTTCAACTAAGGGGAACAGCTGCTCTCTATCCACCCTCTCCATGCCCCTCAATCTTGCACATCTGTCAGTCATCACCCTCTGTCTCTTACAACTAAGCCGTTTTTGAATCCACCTTATCAAATTACCCTCTATGCCATGTGCATTTGCGTTCTTCATAAGTCTCCCATGTGGGACCATGTCAAAGACTTTGCTGAAATCCACACAAACTACATCAACTGCACTACCCTCATCTAAAGACCTGGTCACCTCAAAAAAATCAAATTTGTTAGGCATGACCCCCCCCTGACAAAGCCCTGCTGAGTATTCCTGATCAAACCTTGCCTCTCCAATTGGAGATAGATTCTCTCCTTCAGAAGATTCTCCAATAGCTTCCCTACCACTGACATGAGACTCACTGGTCTGTAGTTCCCTGCCTTATCTCTACAACCTTTCTTAAATAGTCGAACCACATTAGTTGTTCTCCAGTCCTCTGCAGGAATTAACAATTTGGGTTAGAGCCCCTGCAATCTTCTCCCTCACCTCCTAGAGCAGCCTGGGACACAATTCATCCGGACCTAGAGATTTGTTCCACTTTTACGACTGCCAACACCTCCAATACCTTGTCACTCTCTGCTTTAATTTACTCAAGAACTTCACAGTCTCTCTCCCTGAGTTCCATACCTAAATCTCGTTCTCTTGGGTGAAGATGGATGTGAAGTATTCATTCAACACCCTTCAAATGTCCTCTAGCTGCAGCCAGGGGCTGTTTAGCACAGGGCTAAATCGCTGGCTTTGAAAGCAGACCCAGGCAGGCCAGCAGCACAGTTCAATTCCCATACCAGCCTCCCCGAACAGGCGCCGGAATGTGGCGACTAGGGCCTTTTCACAGTAACTTCATTTGAAGCCTACTTGTGACAGTAAGCGATTTTCATTTTTTCATTTTCACAGATTGCCTCCTCGGTCCCTACTCTTTTCCTGGTCATCGTCTTCCCATTGATATGCTTAGAGAATATTTTAGGATTTTCTCTGCTTTTACCAGCCAGAGCTTTCTCATATTCCCTCTGCTCTTTGAATTCCTTTCTTAAGCACCACTCTGCACTTTCTGTACTCCACTAATGCCTCTGCTGATTTGCTCCCCTGGTACTTGCTAAAAGCATCTCTTTTCCTTCTCATCTTATCCTGAATATCTCTGATCACCCATAGTTCTCTGGGCTTGTTATTCCTTCCGATCACCCTAGGAATATGTTGGGCCTGCACCCTCCCCCCAACTCATCTTTTGTAGATTTCCCCACAAGTAGGTTTTTCCAGTCTACCAGATCCTACCTCATTTTACTAAAATCCGTTCTCCTCCAATCAAAAACTTTATTTCTACAACTTGTCTATTTCTTTGTCCATAACAAGCTTAAATTGTACCATGTTGTGGTCGCTATCCTTAAAATGCTCCCCCACCAACACCTCAACCACCTGCTTGACTTCATGCTTTGACAAAGAGTCATCGGACTCGAAATGTTAACTAATTTCTCTCCCTACAGATGCTGCCAGACCTGCTGAGATTTTCCAGCATTTTCGCCTTTGTTTCAGATTCCAGCGTCGGCAGTAATTTGCTTTTATGCTTGACTTCATTGCCAGAATTAGGTCCAGCACTGCGCTGCCCCTCTTACATATTGACCTCAAAGGTTCTCTTGTATACATTTTAAGAACTCGATTCTATCTAAGCCCTTAACTATCCCACTTAATGTTGACAAAGTTGAAATCACCGAGTATAATTACCCTATTATTATTTTTACACACCTCGGCGAATTGTGCACATATTTGCTCCTCAATTTTCTGCTGACTATCTGGGGGGTTTTAGTAGTCAAGGAGAGTCTTGGTTTAGGAAAAGTATCTACAAGCAACATTCAAAATCCCAGCTGGGCTGTTCTGGAGCTCCGGCTCCTACCTGGGCCAGGTTTTATCCTGTGAAATTAACAAGCCTGCTGAAGGGCCTCTGTCCCTCAGCGGGAAAGCTCGTCCTCCACAAGGCTCATGGAGAGATTAATCTGGTTGTCCCCATGGGTCTTGTGGGGTTATAAGATCCCTCCCCCACAAAGTCTGTAAGTCCCCCTGAAGTAGGGAGTGTAGGAGGTCGTCTTCTCTTCTTTGCCCACGGCTGCACTTCCAGTGGCTGTGCGGCTGGGTCGGGAGGTGTGTAGCATGTCAGGGATTGTTGTTGCTGCATTGACCGTCTGGAATGTACTGCTCGCGATCGATCCCTGGCAAGGCCATCGGAAATGTTAGATGCCTGGTTCTCCATCTCGTAATCTGTGTTCACCACCCCTTGCAGTTCGGTGGAGCCCCCATGTGCCAGGCTGACGTGACTGGGAAGGCGGTTCCTCTGGTGGGGCATGTCCTAACACCAGTCCCCTGCTCCTGATGTGATCAAGGTGCTTCCGTACTGCTCGTTCGGGAGTCTTTATTTGGTACGAGATTGGTCCGGTCTGAGTTACCACAGCCCCTGGAATCCAATGGTCGATGAACTGAAGTTTTGGCCGTACACCACGTCCCCTGGTTGCAAACCCCAGCTCAGTATCCGCCTGTCTCGACCGTGCCTCTACCAATCCTGACTGCGTTGCGCTCTCCTGTATATCGGGGAACGTGAGGCGAAGGCGGGTCCTGAGCCTTTGGGCCATCAATAGCTCAGCTGGGGGCTACACTGTTCATGGCATGTGGCGTGGTCCGTTAACTAAATAAAAATTGTGTCAATCTCATTTCCACAGACCCGTGGTCTGTTTCTTCATCCTTCTCTTGAAGGCCTGCACCACTTGCTCAGCCAGCCAGTTTGGTATGAGGCCAGGCAAAAATCATTGCTGGGATGGTCATTCGTTCCCACCATCCAGACCTGGCCATCGTACATAGCTTCTGGCCGGCATATTGATTTTTGATACCCCTGAGTGTGCAGGTCCTATATGGTCTGTCGGCCCTGGTTTGAGACCACAATCTAAACCCCCCACTGGAGGATGATGTCTTCCACACTGAGCCTCCGCATCTCAGTGTCAAAGGCCTGTAGTTCTTTGGGAAGATTCCCTTGCTGGCCCTCATGCAAGGCGATGTGGAGCATTTCGCCAATAATGAGTTCTTTTGCGTCCAGTCGCGAATTCGGGCAGCCGTAACCATAAAATATAGCATTGAAACAACTTCATCAGCCCTTGGAGGGGATGGGAGTCATGTTGGTAATGGGAGCTGGCATAGCACGTCCGCATTCGTGATCTGCGTCTTTGGATGATGCGCAAATACGTACTTGTTTGCCACTAGCAAAAGGCTATTGGCAGAATTGCCTTGTCCTCTTTATAAAGCGCTAGCAATTGTTTGCAGCCTGTCCCAATGGTGAATTGACGCCCATGTACATATTTATGAAATTTCTTCACCACAAAGGCAACGGCCAGCCCTTCTTTTTCAATTTGGGCGTAATTGCATTCCGCATGGCCAAGGTCCGTGACGTGGATGCTATTGGCCTGCCCCATCCGTTCTCCATGCGGTGGGATAATACTTCCCTGATGCCCTAGGTGTCAGTTTCCTCTCTCTAATATGCTTGCGTCCAGTAACTCTTCCAGTAATGTCTGTCGTGGCGGTTGTGGAGTCCTTGTCTCCTTTCGTAGGAAGTTTCTGAGCTGCAGCTACCTTAGCTCATTCCCCCTGGCCAGCTGGAATTTCTCCGTCAGCTCGTCCAGTGTCGCGACCCTACCGTCGGTGTACAGGTCCCTCACTATCAATGTCCCCTCGTCCTGTCTCCACCTTTTGAAGGTGGCGTCAGTCAGTGCTGGTGTGAACCTATGGTTGTTACAGAGCTTCGTCCGACATTTTGGTCAGGCCAAATTGCTGCCGTAGCTGGTTCCAGGACTGGAGGGTGGCTATCACCACCGGGCTGCTGGAGTATTTTTTAGTTGGGGTGGGAGTGCCGCCATGGCAAGGGCCCGGAGGGAGGTCCCCTTGCAGGAGGCCTCTTCCGCGCGCACCCACTCAGCTTCTGGCTCCTTGATCCATCCCGTTATTCGCTTGGCCGTCGCCGCCCAGTGGTACAATTGTAGGTTTGGGAGGGCTAGCCCTCCCCTTGATTTTGTTTTTTATAAGACCTTCTTTGTGATCCTAGCATTCCCCCCCCCCCCCCCCCCCCAACCCCCACCCCCCCATACGAACGCCATGGTGATTAGTTTGTCTAATGCTTTGAAAAAGGCCTTGGGGATGTAGATCGGGATGGGTCTGAATTGGAAGAGGTACCTGGGCAACACGTTCATTTTGATCGTCCGGACTCTCCCCGCAAGGGAGAGTGGGAGTGTGCTCCGTCTTTGCAGGTCCTTTTTTACTTCCTCTGTCAGACTGGTGAGGTTCCATTTGTGGATCCCTTTCCAGTCGTGGGCTATTTGGATCCCCAGGTAGCGGAATTTGAGACGGGCTTGTTTAAATGGCAGTCCCGTTAATGCTGGCCCACCTACTTGTGGGTGTACCGGGAAGATCTCACTTTTGCTCATGTTGAGTTTGTAGCCCGAGAAGGCGCCAAACTCTTTCAGGAGCGCGATGATTCCGTCCATGCTGCTTTGTGGGTCTGAGATGTAGAGGAGCAGGTCATCTGCATAGAGTGAGACTCTGTGCTCTCTGCCGCCCCTTCGGATCCCCCTCCAGCTTTTTGACGCTCTGAGCGCAATTGCTGGTGGCTCGATCGCTAGAGTGAACAGCAGCGGGGACAGTGGGCATCCTTGTCTGGTGCCCCTGTGCAGCTGGAAGTATCGGGAGTTGGTGTTATTTGTCCGTACGCTCGCCCTGGGCGCGCTGTATAGGAGTTTTATCCAGGAGGTGAATCCTGTTCCAAGCCCGAGCCATTCCAGTACCTCTATGAGGTATTTCCATTCGACTCTGTCGAAGGCCTTTTCTGCGCCTAGGGAGACGATCACCTCTGGTGTTCTCTCCCCGGAGGGGGTCATTATCACGTTCATCAGGCGCCTGATGTTGGTGGTAAGCTGTCTACCTTTGACAAAGCCCATCTAGTCTTCTCCAACCACCTCTGGCACGCAGTCTTCTAGCCTTTTGGCTAGAATCTTGGCCAGTATTTTGGCATCTGCGTTCAACAGTGAGATGGGTCTGATTGACCCACATTCCATAGGGTCTTTATCTTTCTTAGGTATCAGCGAGATTGAGGCCTGTGCTAGCGTGGGTGGCAGTGTGCCCTTGGCCAGCAAGTCTGTGAACATCTCCCGCAGGTGTGGGGCCAGTGCTGTCGCAAATCTTTTGTAGAAGTCCGCTGGGAATCCGTCCGGCCCCGGTGCCTTCCCCGCCTGCATGGAGCTTATGTTGTCCATGATCTCTCCCAGTGCACGTAAACATCATTTAACCTCGGCATCGAGTAACTATCCATACAAGAGGCCTTGTTTATGGTCAACTAATAATCTCCACATAGGCGTATGGTTTTGTCACGTTTTAGTACAGGGACTACCGGTGCTGCCCAATAGGCAAAACATACCGGCCGGATAATACCGAGAAATTCCAATTGACTGAGCTTGTCTTCGATTTTTGCCAGCAGTGCATAGGGGACTGGATGGACCCTGAAGTATTTTGGCTAGTCCTCAAGCTCTACGTGTATCTTGGCCACGGTATTCTTAATTTTGTCCAGGCCCTCCTGGAAGACCTCTGGATTCTTGCCCAAGACTTCGTAAAGTCCTCCAGTGCCCATCAGGAAGATCCGTTGCCATTCCAGCAGGAGGCATTGTAGTCAATCACGGCCCAGCAGACTTGGTCCGGAGCCCTGCACCAATGTTAACAGACTATTGTCCATAGGTGCGTGGGGTCATAGTCATTCGTGCTACGGCTAGGGGTTCCCCCATGCAGGTTGCTAGTTTTGTCTTGGTGTCCCTCAACCTAGCTGTTGAATCCCAGTCCTTATTTTCGTAAACATCTGCCTCTCTCTTACTGAAACTGCAGGCCCATGTCCAGCTCCATATCCATCAGGTGGCCGTACTCCTGGACAGTTATTCGGATGGGGCAACCCGCACCACGGCAATGCAATTTAATTGCATGTACTCATCTTCAGCCAGCTGTTCTAGGTGGAGAGCACTGGCTCTGGCCTGGCGTCTCCCTTGGGTTGGACGGCGGGTTTGCTGGCTGACCCATGGTTTCTTATCCCTGCGACTTCTCTGGCCACAAGTGCCGCACCGCCGTGGATTCTTCTCCATCAACTCCGGGGAGGTGTCCTACCTGGCTACAGCAGCCCTTGGCCAATGGGCCTGGTCCCGAAGGGTTCAGGCCAGGGTAGGCTCCAGGGGCTCCTAGGGGGCACCCCTGTATACCTAGGTCGCTGACATCCCCTGGAGTTCCTGGATACCCCTCTCTGCACTTTCCCCTGAGAGGGTGATCTCGACAGCTGTTTTTAAGTCCAACATCATCTCGACCAATAATTTCTGCTGGGTCGCCATATTATTTTTTTCCACAAACAAGGCGGTCTCGTAGCATTTCGGGCAGGGATGGCCCATAGTTGCAATGCTCTGCCAGTTTGTGCCAGAAATTCGGTAATGGACTCCCCTGGGGTTCTCTCGGCCATGTTAAATTGTTACCTTTCCGCAATGACATATGGTTTGGGGTCGTAGTGGTTTGTCACAAGCGCCACTAGCTCTTCGAACATCTTGGAGTCTGGGGCCGTAGGGTATGTTAGGCTCTTTATGATGCTGAAAGTGGGGGCCTTACAGGTGGTCAGAAGAATTACCATCGGGCGTTCATCCCCAACGATAACATCCGTCTTAAAAATAGCGCATATGCTCCACATACTGAGTCCAGTCCTCCACACTTTCAAATGCATCGAGTCTACCAACAAGCGGCATTTTCAAAATGGTGCAAACCTTATTCCTAGGCAAAGAGAGGTGGCTGTACTCCAAATGGTTAGCAGTGCCGACTGTAAGTTCCGCTTTATCCTGGTTGCTAATATAGTAGTCAAGGAGGAGTCCGGAAAGGAGAGTCAAAAACTCTCAACCCTTGGTTTAGGAAAAGTATATACAAGCAACAGTCCAGGTCCCAGCTGGGACTGTTGCGGAACCCCGGCTCCTACCTGGGCCGGGTTTTATCCCGTGGAATTAACCCGCTCGACCTCCATGAGGCTCACAGGAGATTAATCGGGTTGTCCCCATGGGTCTCGTGGTGGTTATAACGGTCTATAATAAACAGCTAGCAATGCGGCTGTCCCTTTTTTATTCCTATACTCTACCCACAAAGATTAATTTGATGCCGCCCCCCGAGATATCATCTCTCCTTACTGTAGTAACTGACTCCTCAAATGATAATGCAATGCTTCCTCCTCGTTTACCCCCTCCCCCGTCTCCCCTGAAGCTTCTGTATCCATGAATTTTGAGCTGCCAATCTTGCCCCTCCCTCCATGTCTCCATGATAGCTACTATATCACCATTCCATGTCAATCCTCACCCTTAACTCATCCGTTTTACCTGTAATAATAATAATAATCTTTATTGTCACAAGTAGGCTTACATTAACACTGCAATGAAGTTACCATGACAAGCCCCTAGTCGCCACATTCCAGCGCCTGTTCGGGTACACTGAGGGAGAATTCAGAATGTCCAAATTACGTTTTTTTAAAATAAATTTAGTGTACCCAATTCATTTTTTTCTGATTAAGGGGCAATTCAGCGTGGCCAATCCACCTATCTGCACATCTTTAGGTTGTGGGGGCGAAACCCACACAGACACAGGGAGAATGTGCAAACTCCACACGGACAGTGACCAAGAACTGGGATCGAACCTAGGACCTCGGCGCCGTGAGGCAGCAGTGCTACCCACTACGCCACCTTGCTACCCTATGAACGTCCAAATTACCTAACAGCACGTCTTTCGGGACTGGTGGGAGGAAACCGGAGCACCCAGAGGAAACCCACGCAGACACGGGGAGAACATGCACACTCCGCACAGACAGTGACCAGCCAGGAATTGAACCTGGACCCTGGTGCTGTGAAGCCACAGTGATATCCACTGTGCTACTGTGCTGCCCCAATACACCTGGCATTAAAGTAGAGGCCATCCTGCCTTGCCTTACTCCCTTGAAACCTAATACAGCTGTACTCCCTCAGACTTGATTGCTTTACTGCGTTATGCTGTGTCCTTCTTCTAACAGTCTATGTCTCCCTCCCCTGCCAGCACGGTGGCACAGTGGTTAGCACTGTTGCTTCACAGAACCAGCCTCAGTGTCCAAAGTGGAATTGTGAGCGGGACCCCAGAGGACTCCTGAACTACCCGCCCGGTTCTCCTGGACTGCAGGTGGTCACCCTTTCCCTTCCTTCCTCACATCCCAAAGCTATGGTGTGACCGCCTCTCTAAACGTGCTATCCACGATGCTCTCAGACTCGCAGCTGCTCCACAGTATCCCCAGCTGCCATTCCACCTCTGAAACACGAGCTTCCAGGAGCTGTAGCTGGAAATACTTCCTGCACACATGCTGATCCCAGGGACTGGAAATGTCCCCGGCTACCCACAGAGCAGGAGGAGCATACTTTGGACTCTCCTAACATGGCAAAATTTAAAATTTCAGAAGACTTTTTTTTAAACTAAGATAAATCAATAAGGGTCTAGCCTCCCGCCCACAGAGGCAGCACGGTGGAGCAGTGGTTAGCACTGCTACCTCATGCTGCTGAGGACCTGGGTTCGATCCTGGCCCCGGGTCACTGTCCGTGTGATTTTTGCACATTCTCCCGTGTCTGCGTGGGCCTCACCCCCACAACTCAAAGATGTGCAGGGTAGGTGGATTGGCCACGCTAAATTACCCCTTAATTGGAAAAGAAAATAACTTGTATTAAATCTAAATTTATATTAAAATAAAGTCCCTACCCTTGCTATAAAACAATGACTTACAATTTAATATAGTTTGAAAATGCCCACCCGGACGGACTTACTTACCTATCAGCTGCTCCCATTGGTCCCACACCACTTTCTGAACTGTGGCATCACCTTTGAAAGCCGCTGAGGAGAGGTAGAAAATGAAAAGAGCACTTCGCTCCCTCAGCCACAAAACTCCAACTTGCACATTCTACTGCAGCCCAATGTAGCAAGCACTCCAGTGAAAATATATTTCAATCTGTTTTATATTATAGAATTTACAATGCAGAAGGAGGCCATTCGGCCCATCGAGTCTGCACCGGCTCTTGGAAAGAGCACCCTACCCAAGGTCAACACCTGCACCCTATCCCCATAACCCAGTAACCCCACCCCTAATGGCAATTTTGAACACTAAGGGCAATTTATCATGGCCAATCCACCTAACCTGCACATCTTTGGTCTGTGGGAGGAAACCGACGCACCCGGAGGAAACCCACGCACACACGGGGAGGATGTGCAGACTCCGCACAGACAGTGACCCAAGCCGGAATCGAACCTGGGACCCTGGAGCTGTGAAGCAATTGTGCTATCCACAATGCTACCATGCTGCCCAATTTTGTTTGCTGATAATGGTGAAGAATATCTAAACCAGATTTTCTTTCTTGGTTTGGGCAGTTAATGATGGCACTTCCAGGTCAGGCATATCATGGCAAAAGCAAAATGCGGCAGATGCTGAAAATCTGAAATAAGAACAGAAAATGCTAGGAAAACTCTGCAGGTTCTGATGAAAGGTCATCAGCTGGAAACGTTAACTTGGGTCAGATGCAGCCCCACTGATATTGTCTGAAAACAACCTCAGCCTCACAATCTCACTTTAATCTGCACTGCAGTGAGACTTTCATTCCCACAGCAGTGAACCTTCTGGTCAATCTGAGTGAGTTTATGAATGATAACAATTTATTGGCACTTAGGTGCTGTGAACCTGCAATTATTAGGATCTGCGCTGGAGAGTACGCAAACTGATCTCACTGAGGATCCGTACATTTGGCAAGTAAAGAGGACTTGCATCACAACAGCTCAAACCATATTAAAACACATAAATCAGAAAGAACCATGCCATCCTCTAGAACGTTAATTTATCAAAATATTTTGAACATTTCTGGATATAAACATGGTTAGGGGTTGTGCACGTGGCTCATATCCAGTTTTCTTAATCATTTTCTACAGACAGGAGTTGGAAAATTGCTTCTAATGCTGGATTTTAAAAACAACGTGTGGTCCCAATAAAAGACACAGGTAGTTAAGGTTCAACATGGAAACGCGTGTTCCCACATGACTAAGCATTAAGAGCTCCGATAGGCTTTCTGGGAATTTGGAAAAACATTGCTCACCATTTTGGCTGGTAAACTCTCAGTCAATCTATGAGAGGGACAGGCCTTTTTGAAAGTGAGAGGCTGTTCAGAGCGGAGCATTTGACACCAAGGCAGCACGGTGGCACAGTGGTTAGCGCTGCTGCCTCACAGTGTCAGGGGCCTGGGTTCTATTCTGACGTCGGGTGACTGTCTGTGTAGAGTCTGCACACCCTGCCTGTGTCTGCGTGGATTTTCTCTGGTTGCTCCAGTTTCCTCCCACAGTCCAAAGATGTGCAAGTTAGGTGGATTGACCATGTTAAGTTGCCCAAAGGTTCAGTGGGGTTACGGGGGTAGGGTGGGGGAGTGGGCCTGGGTGGGGTGTTATTTCGGAGGGTCGGTGCAGACTCAGAGAATCATAGAATCCCTACAGAGGAGAAGAAGGCCATCCAGCCCATCGAGTCTGCACGGACCCTCCAAAGGACTTGATGGGCTGAATGACCTCCTTCCGCATTCTGGTTATCTATGATTCTAAAGGGAATCCAGCTTTTGGGAAGCTGGACTGGCAACTGAGCAACAAAAATCTGCGTAGAGAAGAGATTTAATCCTTCGACTGTCGAATAGAATATAGAGCATTTTTCTGTTTATGTGAACTGACAAAGCACTGAATTGGATAGAACTGCCTGTTCCCTATTTAGTATCATTACATGAACATAGGTTGGACCGATTGAGCTGAGTGACAGTTCACATTGCTGTGTGCATTTCAACTTAACATGGAGTATATCAGCTCAAGGTCTGAGAAAAACTTCACCGCATCTGTTGTTAATTCTGTCGGAATTTAGAGAGATTGAAGAAAAATATGTGCAAAAGATATCTAACCCAGCTCTCAATGGGATAGTATTGTTAAATCCCCAAGTTGCTGTATTGTATAAACATTGTAAAAATCGACTATGTCTCAAGGCGGTGACTGATTCCACTGATCCCGTGAAGGTATCAACAACATGTCCAGCTGAATTAATGATTGTGCTGTAATCCCAACAGACCTTTGACTAGTGTTGGGGTTTAATGCAACATCGCTGCGGTGAGTCTGACTGTACTGTCACTGTCCAATGTGTTGATTTGTAATGGTTTGACTGTTGCTCAGCAGGAGCATGTACCCCTCCTTCTCAAATAAAAAAAACGCAGGGTTGTTATTTTTAAATTTGTTGTTTGGATGTTAAGTTAGCAGATTGTTATGATGTGGAGATGCCGGCCTTGGACTGGGGTGGGCACAGTAAGAAGTCTTACAACCCCAGGTTAAAGTCCAGCAGGTTTGTTTCAAATCACTAGCTTTCGGAGCACTGCTCCTTCCTCAGTAGATTGTTGGCAGCAGGATCTCAGTATTTATGAAGTGCCGTAGTCGGCAGGATTCGAACCTGCGCGGGGAGACCCCAATGGATTTCTAGTCCATCGCCTTAACCACTCGGCCACGACTACTTTGGATTTCAGTATTTATGATACTACATGAAAATCCAAGTCCGTTCCGTTCAAAAAATAATTTTATTTCATATTTAAGAACTTGTCATGCGTATTAATTGACAAGTCATAAATATTTGCTGTAACAAGTTATCCTGGGAGCAAAGGAGATTGAAGGGAGAGTTGATAAGAGTTGTACAAGATTATGGCAGTTTGGAAAAACTGTTCCTATTAGCTGTTTTGACAAGGAGCCGGGGACACAGATTTAAGGCAAGAGGTGAGCAAAAACATTGTTCTGCAACAAATGGTAACGACCTGGAATTTATTGTCCACAAGGGTGGCGGAAGCAGCGATG
This sequence comes from Scyliorhinus torazame, assembly GCF_047496885.1. Taxonomy (NCBI): domain Eukaryota; kingdom Metazoa; phylum Chordata; class Chondrichthyes; order Carcharhiniformes; family Scyliorhinidae; genus Scyliorhinus; species Scyliorhinus torazame. The sequence goes on from NC_092707.1 coordinate 67,319,410, forward strand.
ACCAATGACTTTAAAAGGAAACTGTTCAGGCACTTGAGGGAAGTTAATTTGCAGGGCTACAGGGATAGAATTGGCATGGATGAAAGATTAGTTAGCTGACTGGAAACAGAGTTGGCATAAATGGGTCTTTTTCTAGTTGGCCGGATTTACAGTGGTTCACAGGGATCGGTGCTGGGGCCTGAACATTTTACAATTTATATAAATGACTTGAATGAAGGGACTGAAGGTATGGTTGCTAAATTTGCTGACACAAAGATAGGTAGGAAAGTAAATTGTGAAGCAGACGTAAGGAGGCTACAAAGATATAGATAGGTTAAGTGATTGGGCAAAAATCTTGCAAATGTATAATGTGGGCAAATGGGAAATAGTCCATTTTGGAGGAAGAATAAAAGAGAAGCTTATTATCAAAATGGTGAGAGATTGCAGAGCTCTGAGGTGCAGAAGGATCTGGGTGTCGTAGTGCATGAATTACAAAAGGCTAGAAGGAAGGTACAGCAAGTAATTAGAAAAACTAATAGAATGTTATAATTTATTGTAAGGAAAATTGATGACAAAAATAGGGAGGTTATGCTTCAGTGGTACAGGGCGTTGGTGAGACCACAGGCTAGATTCTCCTCCACCGGTAGAGGAGTTGCCGATGTGGCGGAGAATCCAGCGTAGGACAAAAAACGGGATTGACACCGATGGCAGCATCGAGGTTCACGCCCTCGTACCGGCGGGTGGATGCAAATGGGTCAGTGAATCTCCAGTCCTCCTGGCCGGGAATCACATGGGTGAGAATTGGCACAGGTATTTACAAGCATGGCCCTAACCCCCGTGGGCCTTGCACTGGGACGAGGGATTAACTCTTTAAGTGAGTTGCCCCCAAAGCCAATCGGAGGGCCATCCCTTCACCCCACAATGCAAATCCAGCAAATCTCTTATGGGGGACTTCCACACAGGGGTCTCTGTAATTGGGGGTCTCTGGTTGCGGTCTCTGTAATTTAGGGGTCGCTGGTGGGCTCTCTATTATGTAGATCTCTGGTGGCTGGTTGGTGTGGGCGAGGTGGTAGGGTCACCCTCATAATTTGGGGGGGTGGGGGTGGTGGCCCAGAAAATCACCTGGGGGTGGGGGGAAACAGAATTGCATTGCAGGATCAGCCCCCAGACCGCTTTCGAGCCGCCCAGTGTTCCGAGCACGAACATAGATCAGTGGCGATTCATCTCTGGCAGGAGAATCTCCCAACCAGAGAGTACTGCCCCACATCTGGAGTACTGTGTACAGTACTGGTCCCTTTATCTAAGGAAAGATGTAAATGTGTTAAAGCAGTTCAGAGAAGGTTTACTAGACTAATCTTGAATCATAGAATTTACAGTGCAGAAGGAGGCCATTCAGCCCATCGAGTCTGCACCGGCCCTTGGAAAGAGCATCCTACTTAAAGCCCCATGCCTCCACCCTATCCCATTTATCCCCGTAACCCAACCTAACCTTTTTGGATACTAAGGGCAATTTATCATGGCCAATCCACCTAACCTTCACATCTTTGGACTGGGGGAGAAAACTGGAGCACCTGGAGGAAACCCACGCAGACACAGGGCAAACGTGCAGACTCCACACAGACCGGGAATCGAACCTGGGACCCTGGAGCTGTGAAGCAACTGTGCTAACCACTATGCTACCGTGCTGCCCTAAAACCAGGAATGGGCGGGTTATCTTATGGAGTGAGGTTGGAGAGGTTAGGTTTGTGACCAATAGAATTTAGTGGAGTAGGAGGTGACATGATCGAAACCTTTAAGATCCTGAGAGGTATTGACATTTAGAGAATTTGGAACCAGGGGTCACTCTTTAAAAATAATATAATTTAAGATAGCGATGAGGAAAAAGATTTTCTCCTTGGCACAGTGGGACAGCGGTTAGCACTGCTGCCTCACAGCGCCAGGTTCAATTCCGACCTCAGGTGACTGTGTGGAGTTTGCGCTTTCTCCCCGTGTGTGCGTGGGTTTCCTGCGGGTGCTCCGGTTTCCTCCCACAGTCCAAAGATGTGCAGGGTAGGTGGATTGCCCATGCTAAATTGCCTCTTGGGCTGGAGTGGCAGGAATAGGGTGGGGGATTGGGCATAGGTAGGGCGGTCTTTCGAGGGGTCAGTGCAGATTCAATGGGCCGAATGTGGGGATTCTATGATTCTATGATGATTTGATGAAGATAGATTCTTGATTAACAAGGGGTAGACAGTAATGTGAGGTTGGTGTTACAATCAGATCAATTGTGATCTTATTGAATGGGGAGAAGACCTGATGTGCCGAGTGGCCTACTCCTGCTCCTGTATGCTCATATGAATTTTGGAGTGGAACTCAATGGATTGGTCGACAGAAAGCTGGCATGAACACGCTGGGCCAAAGTACCATAGCTACTCTATGAGTCTATAACTCAGCTCGTTTAGATTCTGGAGAGAGTAAATGCATAGGAATCATGGAGATTGTCAAAGAAGCTGTCACGCCAGAGTAGAAGTGAATGTTAGGCAGAGATTAAGGAGCGAGAAGAGTAAGCCTTTGAGCGGATGGCAAGAAGGGTTCTGTTAGGCATTGGAAAGACATTGAAATTGAATAAATTAAATTCAGAAAGGGAGGCACGGTGGCGCAGAGGTTAGCACACGCGGCGCCAAAGACCTGGGTTCAATCCCGGCCCCTGAGTCATTGTCCGTGTCGAGTTTGCACATTCTCCCCATGTCTGCATGGGTCTCACCCCCACAACCCAAAAGATGTGCAGGGTTGTGGGGGTGGTCACACTAAATTGCACCTTAATTGGAAAAAATTATTGGGTACTCTAAATTTAAAAAAAATTAAATGCAGAAAATTGAAGAAAACTGTTTATGAAGTGTGATTGTATTTATGTGAACCTGAGATTGGCCGCATTTGAAATAAATCGTGGGGTGTCGCTATTGTTGTGTAAGTCATGGGACCAGTTTCTACATTTATATTGCAAAAAGCACATCCAAAGGTTGATGGCACAATACAATAAATTAAATAAAAGCATTTCTTGACTATTATGAAAATCTCCTTATGTTGCATATAATTCTGTGAAGTGAAGCTGAGTTTGAAAAGAGTAATGATATATATAAACCTTGAATTGTTTCACTTTTCTTCAAAGCAACATGCCAGAGCACACACAGCTCCCTTCAGCTAGCTTCACTGCGTTATTGGAGAAAAGACAAGAATTGGCGGAGGTTGAAGCATCGCTTGTTACTCAAAAGGAGGTAAAAGAAACTAGGAGGGCAAAGGTTAAATCTGTGTCCATAAACCAGAAAGGGAATATACTGAAGTATGATATTCAAAATCTCCTCTCTCCCTCAGATTTTACCTCCAAAAAGATCCACCGTTCTATGTGTTGAAACAGTTTATGAATTAGCAAATGTTGTTCAACACATTTCGTCATTTCTCCAGGTCATTGGTTTTGCAGTTTAAAGTCTACCATACTGCATTACAGCATATTTCACCCAGCAGCGATGGTGTTTCACTGCCAACTGTTGGCTGTCAATCAGTACTCCATTTAGAAAGGAAACCTTTGAACGGTTAGAGTTTACGATTAACTTCAGAAACCAAACACGTAGCTTCATTCTGATGGACGGTTATTCAGCTCCTTTCTGAGTACTTAAACATTTATCACCTTGGGAGGTTAATTGTTCTGTACATTAGCAATTTTTAATGGTTTTATTTTCAATTTTGATACTATTAGTGATTATCTGATCTTAAAATCGTATTGCGATACTATTGTAGATAATGCAGAGCGCTGGAAAGGTAAGTCAAAAGTTGTTTATTTCCTACTCACAGTTTGGAAATACAGTAACCAAGCAACACTCCATGTCCCAGCCGGGACCATCCTGAGCTGCCGGCTCCGTCTTGGGACGGCTTTTATCTCAGGGAATTAACGAGCCCCGCTTTTGGGCCTCCATCCCTCAAGGGGGGAGGGGAGCTTGTATTCCACGAGCCCCATGGAGAGATCAGTTGGGTCGTTGGGGGGGGGGGGGTGGGGGGGGGCCGTGATGCAGAAGGAGGCTGGCAGCACGGGTTCAATTCCTGTACCAGCTGAGGTTATTCATGAACCTTTTCCCCGCTTGATCCTCAGGTTAAATCACCACAAGTCAGCTCTCCTCCTCAAAGAGGAAAGCAGCCTACGGTCATCTGGGACTATGGTAACTTTACCTTACCTATAACAGACACATAATTTCATTCATGTTTGCAATACACATTTCGCACATTGTTCACCTGGAATTAACACCTTTCAACACATGTTAAAGACTAGTATTTAGAAGTTGGATCTGAAATAACATCATTAGAAATGAATATATTTCAAAGACTGTAGTTACAAATTTGTTGATGTCTCAAACAAGCAAGTAAGCGTGATGTAAGGGAGCTCCAAAAGTATTGGGCAGAATAGAACTCTGGTACAAGTGCCCAGATGTTAGCGAGGAGGACTTTTCAGGGTAGACTGGGAATGGCATGTGTGAAATGATCCATTAAATCATAACAATGTGGTTCAATTAGAATCTTTTTGTTTTAACATTTTTAATAGTTCCCCTCTTTCTCCAAATTCATGGCCAGAATTCTCCAGTGATTACGATTCACTTTTCCTTCCAGTAGCACCCCCCGCCCCGCGGGTTTCCCGGCAGCATGGGGGTGGTTTCAGTGGGAAATCCCACCGACAAGCAGCAGGAAGACATAATCTCGTCCCCAGCTAATGGAGTACCGCAAAGAAGCACCCAGCTGGGGGACCGGAGAATCCAGCCCTTATATCTTTTTAAAAGAAATTAATTTCCGGTCCCTAGATCAGCCACACTTTTCTATCTTTTGTTGAAGGACGTCTCTATACATCTTAGTTTGTCTCACAAAAATGTCAAAGAACTTCATTTTTAAAAAAAATTATAAATTTAGTGTACCCAATTCATTTTTTCCAATTAAGGGACAATTTAGCATGGCCAATCCACCTAGCTTGCACATTTTTGGGTTGTGGGGGCGAAACCCACGGAGAATGAGCAAACTCCATACGGACAGTGACCCAGGGCTGGGATGGAACTTGGGACCTAGGCGCCGTGAGGCCGCAGTGCTAACCCACTACGCCACCGTGCTGCCCTCAAAGAGCTTCATTAAGCACAGATGACATTAACTGAACTGATTGCTGTTATGTCAGCAAATGTTGCAACCATTTTGCACAGCAGGGGACAACCAATTAATCTCCTTTAGTCGTGTTGGTTGAGAGAGAATTGTTAGCCAGAAAACCCTGCAGGAGAACTCCCTGTTCTTCCAGAAATAGTGGTATTGGATCTTGTAACATCCACTTAAATGAGTGGAACAGGCAGATGTGTGGTTTAATGCTTTGTGTAAAAGGACAGCAGCTGTAACATTGAATCAATCTTTGCTACAGCACTAAAGTGGACCTTAGATTATTTCATGCCCAGAAGTAAGAGTACTACCAAGTGAGATACGTTGCCCAATAAAGACTCAAGACACCACAAAGACCAGAGATAGATCTAGCATTCCAAGTGTGGTCCAAGACTAATTTTTAGCATAGAACTACTAAGTTCACCACATGTTCTGGACGTGTCCAAAACTTAGGGGATATTGGCAGGGGTTTGAGGACGTCATGTCCAGAGTATTGAAAACAAGGGTGGCAATGAGTCCAGAGGTGGCGATTTTTGGGGTTTCGAAGGACTCGGGAGCCCAGGAGGAGAAAGAGGCTGACGTTTTGGCCTTTGCTTCCCTGGTAGCCCGGAGACGGATACTGCTAGCTTGGAGGGACTCAAAGCCCCCAAAATCGGAGGCCTGGCTAACTGACATGGCGAGCTTTCTTGGCCTAGAGAAGATTAAGTTCGCCCTGAGAGGGTCACTGTTAGGGTTCGCCCGCAGGTGGCAACCATTCATTGACTTCTTTGTGGAGAACTAACCGTCAGCAGGGGGAGGGGAGGGGGGGGGGTGTTAGGGTAGTGTAGAATAGGGGGTCAATTAGGTGGGTCTTGGCGGGATGGGAATCGGTGATTGCACTATGTTTATTGTCCTTTGTACATTGTTTTATACCATTGTTGTTTGTAATGCCAAAAATACCTCATTAAAATTGTTTATAAAAAAAAGAACTACTAAGTTCACTTTGGCTTTGATGCGTTTGGTCATACATCCCTTATTGTTACCACATTGTGCACCATTTCATCTTTAATATCCTCTTAAAACCTACCTCTGTAACCAAGCTTTAAGGTACCCCTAATAACCTTCTTCTTTGGTTTGCTGTCAATTTTTATCTGATCATGAACATGATCCAGTGAAATGCCTTGAAATATTTTCCTACCTTAAACTTGTAATGCAAGTTGTCATTGTAACTAGTTACTAAACCCTGCCAAACATTCTTTAAAGATTTTTAAATTTTATTTTGTAATCATATTTACTGTTTTTGGTACTGTGTTGAATATCTATTTAGTTTATGGTTCATGTTAATAATTTAGAGGTCATTTTTAGTTCTGAGAAGATTAAAATTTCGCTGTAGAAAATGCAATGAATCTGACTAAAGCCGATTGAAGACTATTATGTTTTAAAAGTTAGGACTATGTTGACTTATGATGTTAACAGTTAGAAAGGAAATATCATAAAATAGTAGGTGGGCTTACAGAACAGGAAAACTGGAGACATGGGTGCGATCTACCCAGTGTCCTGTAGTGCGCAAGATTAGCAGGGTGTTTTCCAGCACCGAGGAACACCCCGCTGTCTAACTCCTTCCGGGTAGATCGGGGGCCTCACCGGTGAACGCACGGCTGAGGCCGCACACTTAGCCCCGTTTTCTGTACGGAGGAGCTCCGCTCATTGGAACTCCTCAATGCAGCAAGAGATTGGGATGCCATTTACAAATGGCGTCCTGATCTCTTGAGCCCCCAACACAACCCACAAACCCCCACCCAGCCCCAACTCACTATAAGGGGGTCCATGGACTCCCACCCCCGCACCCTTCCCACACCGATCATTGCCGCTCAAAAAAAATGCCAACTTGGCAATGCTAGCCTGGCACCTTGGCACTTCCCCTGCCAGCTGGCAGTGCCACCTGGGCACCTTGGTAGTGCAAGTCTGGCACCCACAATGGGCGGAATTCACATTGTGATGTCTCATGAGGTCACGTTAGATCTTGCGCGGCGCGGCAAGCCGGGTAAATCCAAGACGTGGGATCTCCTGGCATCTACTGGCCACGTTGCATGGCGCGGTCCTGCTTTCTGGGCACAACGCGACTGGTAGATCCCACCCATGGTGTCTACACTGCTTGCAATAAAGTAAAATCAACAATATGTTTGTTTTGGAGTTAGACCTAAATTAGTTTCAAAGTATCCACTGAACCATGAAAGGTTATGTTTCCATGGAGATGGGTGGAGCTAGGGGAGGAAGTGTTTGGCACCACAGGAAGAGGCTTCATACTGAAAAGCTATTGCCAGTAACAGGCTTCAGGTAGTTACGATATAGAAGAGCCGTACAGTGCAGCCAAGGGTTGAAGTTTGGTATGGTTGGGTGGTGGGTGGTGGGGGGGTTACGGCTCATAGAGAAATCCTTGGCCCCATTCCATGCAGTTAGAGCTTGGGAGAAGTTCTTGGGAGCTGGAACGATGGTGGAAAATCGCCGGTTCCATCCTGGAAAGGGTTGAGGCTCAGGAGAGGCCCTGGAAGCCATTTACTGCTTGGTGTAGCCGGACGACAGATGTTTCTGGAAAACGAGGGGGAGTGCCAGCTTGGTGAAGCTTGCAGTCAGTGAAAGAGTTCAACATAGGCTGGTAATTAGAGGTGGGACTGCATGTTTTTGAATGGTATAGAATGCAGTGTCAGGAGAAGAGACTAAACCATGAGGAGGTGAGCAGTTTTTGAGGCAGTCTGATTCAGAGAAGATTTTGTGGAAATTCAGAGGCTAGATATTCAAAAGTGAGGAGTTGAAATCCCTTATGAGGAAGGCTGAGGCTTAAGAACATATTGTGACTCACAGTGGTCACTATGTTGCTTAGAAATCTGTGGTAACTGTCTTCGTTGCATTTGTCATTTCTTGTGCCCTATGATGTGTATGACCACAGTTTGTCTATTAATTTATATCTACCTCATGTTAATTCTGAATGTTGTTTTTCTTTCTTGACTTTGTACAGTAAAATTTATTTTCATATTTTAAAACTGTGGAATCTTGTGGCTTTATTCTCCTAATTGGTAACTAGGATTTCAAACTTTATCTGCTTTAAATATTAAGTTGCTGGTCCCGAGCTGTATCATACCTCTACCAAAGTACATCTTCATATTGAATTCCATCTGACAATCAAACATCAGAGTTCTATTTTACTGTCTGTTACCATCCAATACTATTTTGTTCCAATTCTCTTCCTGAACCTAGTGGTGCACTAAGGCAGACTTTCTGTCTCTCTGGTCTGTCACCAGAGGTTCATAGCTTGAGGGGCGCCACTCCACACCAGCATGGCTGACCAGGGGTCTCGCCCTCACTTAGCACCTGCTGTTGATGTGTGGGAGGGATTTTCTCAGATTGACATTCTACCTGTTGGGCCGCATTATGAATGCACCTTCCTTGGCCATCAAGTCCTGGGCTGGGACTCGAACCCAGCGCTTCTGGCTCAGAGGCTGGGACACTACTCACTGTGCCATAGGACCTCCCATACAATTTTGGACCATCAGCAAATTTACAGGTTCTGTATTCGTGAGACTATGATGCACTGAATTCCATCACACCAGCGAATTGCCAATTTAACCCCTGTCATCATAGCTAAATGTTTAGCAGAAGTTAGGCACTTGCCCATATGTGGGAGAGAAAATTGAAATGACGTATTTCACAACAGCAAATTACTGCGGATGCTGGAATCAGAATCAGAAACAGAAAATAGTGGATAACCTCAGCCGGTCTGACAGGATCTGTGGAGAGAGAACGGAGCTAATGTTTCGAGTCTGGATGACTCTTTGTCAAAGCAACATATTTTATACCTTGTATCAATTGCTGAGCAGATTCTCTCTACTGTAACTGGTGAAAAAAATAAGCATTTGTAACTTCCTCTAGTGATTGACTAGTCACTCCTTTTCGTAAGAACTGATCATCTGTAAGAACCTTCTGCGCATGTTTTTTTAAAAATGTCATATTTCTCCTTTGGTAGGAATTCCAGGTGAAATTCACACTTTTGCAACAGAGAAGAGAGGATCTAAACAAAAAGGAAGAAGAGCTAAAACTATCGATTATCAAGTTTGATAAGTTCTTGGAGGTAAACATTTGGCAGCTTGGACTGGCGAGGCCATTTTGATTATATTAGTCGGTTTTGAAAATCACATGGCAAAAGTCTTTGTATTTAATGATGACTCTTATTCTGCAACTCTGTAACCTATTTATATTTAATTATTGTGCTATGTTGTTCATGAAGCCAGCCTGCTCCTAGAATAATACAGCCCAAAGGCCATTTTCTGGATAAATTGATCAGAAAGTAAGTGGTGTCAAAAGTAGCAGTAACATGAAATATGTCACTTCCATTTTGTATGTGTTGCAGTCGAAGGGAGATAGAGAATGAGGCCCTGTACACTGGTCCTATCCAACAGCTACAATGTTCTCTATTCCAATTCCAATTCTCTTCCTGCCGCACCTAGTGGTGCACTAAGGCAGACTTTCACCTGTTTCCATAGTTAGTAATCCCCGGAACAGGTTGCCAGGGACTGGTTTAGCACAGTGGGCTAAATAGCTGGCTTGTAATGCCGAACAATGCCAGCAGCGCGGGTTCAATTCCTGTACTGGCCTCCTTGAACAGGCACCAGAATGTGGCGACTAGGGGCTTTTCACAGTAACTTCATTGAAGCCTATTTGTGACAATAAGGGATTATTATTATTATAGTCTGTTGCCAGGGGCTCATAACCTGAAGGGAGCCACTCTACATCAAATGCGGCTGACCAGGCGTCCCTCTCACTCTTAGCTCCAGCCATTGGTTATGACCGCACCACCATTGGCCATCAAATCCTGAGGTGGATCTCAGACCCAGAGCTTCTGGCTTAGACGCAGGAATGCTACCCACTGCGCCGCAAGACCTCAATGTACACTTTCCCAGTGAGGATAAGGATGAAGGGTGCAAGAAGGTTGGCCAGAATGCTAACCATGGCACCAAGGAGCAGGAGGCAGTTTAAACAGAGGGAAGAACAGAGTAGAAAGGTTGTAAACACTGGGGATTTGATTATTAGAAACACAAATAGCATCCTCTATGTCGCGATTCGGCGTCTGGGTGGGTGTGATGCCTACTCAGTGCAATGGTAAAGGATATCTCAGAGGAGTTGGAAGGAGTTTGCAAAAGGAGAGAGGAGGATTCAGTTCCCAGGGGCTCATGTCAGGACCAATGACCCAGGAAAGAACAAGGAAAATGTACTAATGAAGGAGTATGAGAAGCTAGGAAATAATTACAAAGCAGGATTTTACAGGGGATAATCTCCAGATAAGTACCTGAGCCGCAAGCTGATTAGCAGAAGAATAAGTAGATCGGGAAGATGAGTGCTACTTCAGAATTAAAAGTATAAACTTAGAGGTAATAACAATGAAATGGCGTAAATTTTGAATAATTACATTGCCTCAATATTTACCAGAGAGACTAACAAGGTGCACATAATATTAGAAAAAGAGGTTTGAAAAGATATAGTAACATTTAAGATAGGAGAGATAATTCATAGTTAAACTTAGGGTGTGCAATTTAAAAATGTGTTTCAATATAGGTAAGTGTGAGGTGGTACATTTTGGAAGGAGTGAAAGAGAGGCAACATACACCATGGAAATAAAGAGACGCAGAGAGACAAACAAACAAAACAGCAACACCAGTTAACATGGCCGTAAAAATTATAAACAATCTTAAAAGGTACAAGTGGTGTTCCACATGGATCAACACTGAGATGGCTTTAAAAAACATTTTTTTTAGAGTACCCAATTTTTTTTTCTCCCCATTCAAGGGGCAATTTAGCTTGGTAAATCCACCTAGCCTGCACATCTTTGGGTTGTGGGGGTGAGACCCACTCAGACACAGGGAGAGTGTGCAAACCCCACATGGACAGTGACCCGGGGCTGGGATCTAACCCAGGTCCTCAGTGCCGTGAGGCAGCAGTGCTAACCACTGCACCACCGTCCTGCCCTGACGTTTGTTCAATATTTACACAAATGATTTGGACTTGAGAATCAGAAATCCAATTGCAAAATATGCAGACCACAGGTTAGAAAACCAGAGAAGCTGTATTGAACTTGTGTAGAACCTTGGCTGGACCACATTTTGAGTACTATGTATAGGTTTGGTCTACACATTACAACAAGGATGTACAAGCACTGGAGAAGGTGCAAACGATAATCACAAAGATAACACCAGAACCAAGGGGATATAATCATCAGGAAGGACTGAACACGCCATAGCTTTTTTTTTCTAAAGACAAGGTTGAGGGATGACCTAATAGTTGACCTAAAAATAATGACGGGGATTCATAGAGTGCACATACAGAATACATTTCCACTTGTGGGAGAATCCAAAATTAGCAGTCATGAATATAAAACCATCACTAATGTGTACAATAAGAAATTCTGAAGAATTTCTCATAGAGTAGTTAAAATGTGGAATTTGCTACCACATGGAGTAGCTGAGGCAAATAGCATTTAAGATAAAGTTCAATAAGCCGATGTGGGAGAAAGCAATGAAAGATAATGCTGATAGGGTTAGATCAAACATGGTGAGAGAAAGCTGATATAGAGCATGTAGGCTTTTGGTCTTCTGAGTCTATCCCTAGTCTCACTGCTCTAAGATTAGTTAAAGAAAAAGAGCACGGTATATTTTAAGATGTTAGCAGGAGGCATTCACTCCTTTAAGAAGTGTGGAGTCTATTACTAGTTATTTCCAAGTGGATCAGAAAGTTCACTGTGTACCCTCCTGTTGTTTCCAGTACCACTTCCAGTTTAGGGCAATTATGTCTATTGAGAAATGACTTCTAATTCCGGTATCTACTTTTTCACATTTTGATTTTGGGGCCTGCAAGGTCATGTTCAGAGCTTCCTGAGGTTGTGCCAAACATTTTGAGTTGATTGGTTTCAAAGACCACACAACACATGTTTTTGGCCAGATACATATGAGACACTTCTGAGTCAAAGGTCTAGTCTGTGCATTTGCGGAGCTGGTGATCTCAAGTCACATGTATCGACTTTTATTTTGGAAGGCATGTGTTGCACTGATAAAAGTGGCTGGGAACATTTAGTTTGGTCATCAAAGGGCATGGGGAAGCTGCATTATTTGCTCATCTTAAGTGAAGGAATAATTTAGGGTGAGATTTTCAGACAAGGGCCTCCCTCAATCCTAGGCCATTCATTAAGTCCTGAATTAGAGATGCAGTTTAAAGGGTTTGCAGGAGAAGATGACCTATTCAAAATATTTTTTTTAAATGTGGCAGTAATTTGTGCACCAATGTCTGTTATTTTACCCCTTCTCCCTGCTAAGGAAAATGATGCCAAGCAAAATAGAGCACAGAACAAAATGATTACTGAAACAGAACTAATAAAACAGAAGGAGAAGGATATTCAGCGATTTAAGGCAGAACTGGCAGTTCTTATCAAAAAGAGGGAGAAACTGAAGAAGAAAGTGGAGGCATATTCCATTTATCCAAAATTCTTGGCGAAAGTAATCAAAATGTCCAAAGAGGTAACCAAAAAGAGTTAATTGCTTATTTGTTTACATAAATGTATGTTTAATTTTTTTTGGAAGGGAATTTAACATATCTAGGAACATCTTCCAATTTTTCTTGCACATCTAAAATGAATTAAGTGCTTCACAGAGGCAAAAATAATCTGATACCAAGTAGATATGGAAATAAGTAATGACTGATGGTCGTCCTAAAGCAATAGATTTTGGGGAGGTTTTTGAATTGATGGAGTGAGATAATAGAGAGAGACTGTTCCTGACTATGGGACTAAGCTGGCTGAACGGTTTTCAGCCAAAGGTGGAACCAAAATAGAGAGGGAGGCAAAGGATGCCTGAGCTGGAAGTTAAGTGCGTGCACGATGGAGTATTGGTCGAGAGGAGGTCGAGACAGCAAGGTAATAATAATAATAATCGCTTTTGTCACAAGTAGCCTTCAATGAAGTTACTGTGAAAAGCCCCTAGTTGCCACATTCCGGCGCCTGTTCGGGGAGGCCGGTACGGGAATTGAACCCACGCTGCTGCCTTGTTATGCATTACAAGCCAGCTGTTTGGCCCACTGTGCTAAACCAGCCCCAGTGATAGCCTATTGTCACAAGCAGGCGTCAATGAAGTTACTGTGAAAAGCCCCTAGTCGTCACATTCCTGCACCTGTTCGAGGAGGCTGGTATGGGAATTGAACCCGCACTGCTGCCTTGTTCTGCATTACAAGCCAGCTATGTAGCCCACTGTGCTAAACCAGCTCCAGGTAGTCTTGGAGAGACTAATAGATGGCGGCAAGATTTTTGAAGTTGATGAGTTGGTGGATGTGGAACCTTTGAAGGTTAACAAGAATGGGGTAATAAAGAAGTGGGACTTAAGGCTGACTTTTATGTGGGGGTGGTGTCCCCACCCTGTGCTAAAGTCAGAGGTGAGCCCAAACTGTACTTGGCCAGCTTTCCCTGCAGCCATTTAATGGCTGTAAATGGTGTAATTGGCTCAAGGCAGGCCTTCTGCTCTCACCAACATGTCTCGCCTCTAAAGAGCTGCCTGCTAATCAAATGGCCAGCAGTTCTCTTGTCCCAGCAGCGTCTCTGGGTGTGGTGACCATTGCTGGGACTGCATGCAGATCTGAAGAGGAAATGCTGATGGAATCCAGACCTTCAGGTAATTTCAGCCTCTTGTCGGAGTCAGACTGGCAGAGCCCAGCAAATGTGTGGTGGGCGGGGAGGTGTGGTTGGAATGTTGGTGTGGGGAGCTGGGATCAACAGGACAGGAAGGGAGGGGAAATGGGGAATACTTTGGGGGAATCTCTAGCGGGCACAGGGAGGATGAACTTAAGGCACCGCCAACTCCCACTCCAGCCTGGTAACAAAGTTGCTGGATTTCATCTGGTGGTCTGGGCACTTGGCGTGGAACTGCTCTGCTGCGGGACAGATCCAAACAGTGATGGGAGGAGGTCCTGAGTAGCCATTAATTGGTCACTGAAGGGCCAAGATTGGCCCACAAGCGAGCAGGCTGTCTGACGTTAACCCACCACATGCAAAATACCAGCAATGTTGGGCGGGTGATAGGTCTCTGCCATGGCACACAATTTTACCACCCACGCCAGCCCACTCTGCCCTTCGTAAGGGAGAGGAGGCAAGCAGCATGGTTTTTTTTTTTTTTTTTAAGAAATGTACAGCACAGGAACAGGCCCTTCGGCCCTCCAAGCCCGTGCCGACCATACTGCCCGACTAAACTACACTCTTCTACACTTCCTGGGTCCGTATCCTTCTATTCCCATCCTATTCATATATTTGTCAAGATGCCCCTTAAATGTCCCTATCGTCCCTGCCTCCACTACCTCCTCCGGTAGTGAGTTCCAGGCACCCACTACCCTCTGCGTAAAAAACTTGCCTCGTACATCTACTCTAAACTTTGCCCCTCTCACCTTAAACCTATGCCCCCTAGTAATTGACCCCTCTACCCTGGGGAAAAGCCTCTGACTATCCACTCTGTCTATGCCCCTCATAATTTTGTATACCTCTATCAGGTCGCCCCTCAACCTCCTTCGTTCCAGTGAGAACAAACCGAGTTTATTCAATCGCTCCTCATAGCTTATGCCCTCCATACCAGGCAACATTCTGGTAAATCTCTTCTGCACCCTCTCTAAAGCCTCCACATCCTTCTGGTAGTGTGGCGACCAGAATTGAACACTATACTCCAAGTGTGGCCTAACTAAGGTTCTATACAGCTGCAACATGACTTGCCAATTCTTATACTCAATGCCCCGGCCAATGAAGGCAAGCATGCCGTATGCCTTCTTGACTACCTTCTCCACCTGTGTAGCCCCTTTCAGTGATCTGTGGACCTGTACTCCTAGATCTCTTTGACTTTCAATACTCTTGAGGGTTCTACCATTCACTGTATATTCCCTACCTGCATTAGCCCTTCCAAAATGCATTACCTCACATTTGTCCAGGTTAAACTCCATCTGCCATCTCTCCGCCCAAGTCTCCAGACAATCTAAATCCTGCTGTATCCTCAGACAGTCCTCATCGCTATCCGCAATTCCACCAACCTTTGTGTCGTCTGCAAACTTACTAATCAGACCAGTTACATTTTCCTCCAAATCATTTATATATACTACAAAGAGCAAAGGTCCCAGCACTGATCCCTGTGGAACACCACTGGTCACAGCCCTCCAATTAGAAAAGCATCCCTCCATTGCTACCCTCTGCCTTCTATGGCCTAGCCAGTTCTGTATCCACCTTGCCAGTTCACCCCTGATCCCGTGTGACTTCACCTTTTGTACTAGTCTACCATGAGGGACCTTGTCAAAGGCCTTACTGAAGTCCATATAGACAACATCTACTGCCCTACCTGTTTTGGACGTGTTACATTCTGTGAAGGATGGCATTGGAGGACCAGCAAAAAAATCTGAATGTTGCAGAAGTGTGTGTAAGCAATTCAATCAGCTTCAATGGCAGGGGTGGAGTGTGTGTGTGTGTGTGTGTGTGTGGGTGGGAGGGAGGGGGGGGTGCGGGTTGATATTACAGAGACAGGAACGCGGAGTCTTGGTGTTAATAAGAAATTACGAGAGGCCCTGATGCGAGTAAATGGCAAAGTAACTTTTTCTCAAAGTGCTTGTAATTGAACAAACTGTTCCTGATTTTTTTTTTGTGCCTTTTTAAGTTTCAGGACATGAATATGGTGAGGACACGTTTTGAGACATTGTTTATTACATATGACCTTCTAATTGCAAAGTATCAGGAAGATCAAGAAATCATGAAGACACTTAAATCCGATCATAATCAATTCATGAAAAAAAAGAATAATGAAATCATGATGTTTCATAATAGCATGGCCAAACTACAAGCTCGGCGGGAAAATGCCAAAACTAAAATTATAAAAGGGGTAAGTATTTTCTCGAAATTAAGCCAAGATCCTTAGATCTCAGCACTTCACATGGAATTCAATATGATAACTCTTAATTGGTTTAGACTCGGAGGGGTTCAGTAATAATTTTTCAAGCTGGTTGGTTGAGGAGACACTGATTCAGACTGTCAGTAATTAGCACGTTTAAAAGTCCACATAACACCTGCGGGCAAGTTTAAGAGTAAGAAATAGCGAGCAATGTTTATTTGCAGCTCATTGCATAATCTGGGTCCAAGGTATTTTGCCAGAATAAAATTACAAATGACCAAGAACGTGTTTTATTTTAAAACAATATTTTTATTTTATAAAAGATTTTCCTTATAATAAAGTAATAAAGTACAGCAAACCCCAATACAAACGACATCCCCCGGATCACAGTCCACCAACCCCGCCCCCTCAGCAATCCGTAAAGAAAGCAAAACCGGAACAAAATGACACCCCCCCACCCCCCAACAGCAGATGGTAAGCAGTTCCCTGAAAAAGGAGATAAAAGGCTGGCACCTTGAGTTGAACCCTTCCACTGACCCCCTCGTGATATCTCCAGATAGAAACATTCATCAGGTCCCCCGGCAAGGTGAAGGCCCCACGCGGCAACAGGGACCTCCTCCCAAGCAGAACTTATCTCCAGGCTATTAACAAGGCGAAGGCTAGGACATTTGCCTTCATCCCCGTCTGCAGCACCGACGGGTCCGATACTCCAAAAATGGCCAGCAACGGGCACAGCTCCAGCCTAATACCCCAAATCTCCGACACAGTGTCGAAAAAGGAGACGCAGAAAGCTACAAGCTTGGAGCAAGCGCATGTGATTCGCTGGCCCCCTAGAGCACCTCTCACACTTATCCTCCACCCCTGAAAATAACTCATTCAAATGCGCCCTGGTCAGTGCACCACCTTGAAATGGATCAAGCTTAACCTCGCACATGAGGAGGCCCCCCCTCCCCCCCCCCCGACTGCCTATCCCTTTGCAGAAACCTCCTACGAACCTGTCGGGTCTTACCAGCCCAAACAAAAGTAGATATCAATTTATTGACCCTGCAAACAAATGACTTGGGAAGAAAGTCTGGGAGACACTGGAACAAAAACCTCGGGAGAATATTCATCTTCACCGTCTGTACCCTTCCCGCCAAGGTCAAAGGCCATGTCCCATCTTTTGATATCGGCCTTCACCCAGGCTAGCAAAGTTAAGATTACAGAGCGAGGCCCAATCATGAGCCAGCCAGATTTCGCCACCCAGATTTCCAGATAACGGAAGCTCGTCCAGGACGGACAAAATAGCAATCTCCCCAGATTGACTCCCCTCCTCGGGGGTTTACCAGAGACTATTCACTTTTGCTCAGATTCAGCTTGTAGCCAAGAAAGAGCCTAAACTCCTGAGCAGCTTCATTATACAAAAGTAGATATCAATCCACATTGGAGAGTGGGTCCGTGATATACGGTAGCAAATCATCCGCATATAAGGACACTCTGTGCTCCATCCCTCCATCTAGTGATGACCTCAACGCAATGGCCGTGGATCAATTGCTAGGGCAAACAAAAGTGGGGACAATGGACATCCCTGCCTTGTAGCCCTGTTCAGTTGAAAATAACCTGAGCTCAGGGCATTAGTAAGTACACTCACAGTGGGGGTTCTATACAAAATCCTAATCCATGATATAAATTTTGGCCCAAAGCCAAATCTTCCAAGGATTTCAGAGGTACCCCACACAACCCTATCGAACACATCTCAGCGTCAATTGAAATAATTACCTCTGGCTCATTTCACAATCTCCTAATGTTTTTAAAAATAAAAATAAATGTATTAAAGTTTTCACAAAGTATCAACAACAAAATGTAAAAAGAACCCAATAGAATTAAATACAAAACAAAACAACACAACCCAGTGCCCCCTCCCCCCCATACATAAATAATATATTAACACCCGCCGAAACACATAGCAAACATAGCAAATATATACACCCCCTCAGATACCCCAGTGTAGACAAACAAAAATAAAATAGAACCCACCCCACCCCCTCCCCCCGGGTTGCTGCCGCTGCTGATCATTGTCTACCGTTCTGCCAGGAAGTCCAAGAACGGTTGCCACCGCCTGAAGAACCCTTGCACCGATCCCCCTAAAGGCAAATTTCACCCTCTTCAATTTAATGAACCCCGCCATATCATTGATCCAGGATTCCACGCTTGGGGGCCTCGCATCTTTCCACCGAAGAAGAATCCTTCGCCGGGCTACCAGGGACACAAAGGCCAGAATACCGGCCTCTTTCGCCTCCTGCACTCCTGGCTCCTCTGCAACCCCAAATATTGCGAGCCCCAGCCCGGTTTGAGCCTGGATCCTACCACCCTCAACACCGTCCTTGCTACACCCTTCCAAAATTCCTCCAGCGCTGGGCATGCACAGAACATATGGGTGTGGTTTGCTGGGCTCCCTGAGCACCTAACACACCTGTCCTCACCCCCAAAGAACTGGCTCATCCTTGTCCCGGTCATGTGTGCCCTGTGCAGCACCTTAAATTGCATGAGGCGTATGACCCTCCCCCTCCACCACCCATTTGTGCACCATCACCGCATTGGCGGCCCAGTAGTACCCACAGAGGTTGGGCAGCGCCAGCCCCCCCCCATCCCTACTCCACTCCAGGAACACCCTTCTCACTCTCGGAGTCCCTCGCGCCCACACAAACCCCGTTATGCTCCTGTTGACCCGCCTAAAGAAGGCCTTCGGGATAAGAATGGGGAGGCACTGGAACAGGAACAAAAACCTTGGGAGCACCGTCATCTTGACTGACTGCACCTACCCGCCAGGGACAGCGGCAACGCGTCCCACCTCTTAAACTCCTCCTCCATTTGCTCCACCAGCCTCGTGAAATTAAGTCTATACAGGGCCCCCCAGTCCTGGCCACCTGGACCCCCAAATACCTGAAGCTTCTCTCCGCCCTTTTTAGTGGGAGCTCGCCAATCCCCCTCTCCTGGTCCCCTGGGTGAACCACGAACAACTTGCTCTTCCCCATGTAGGGCTTGTACCCTGAGAAATCCCCGAACTCCCTCAGGATCCTCATTACCACCGGCATTCCCCCCACCAGGTCCGCCGCATATAGCAGCAAGTCGTCCGCATAGAGTGACACCCTATGCTCCTCCCCACCCTGCACCAGCCCTCTCCAGTTCCTCGACTCCCTCAGTGCCATAGCCAGGGGTTCAATCGCCAGCGCGAAGAGCAGGGGGGACAGGGGACACCCCTGCCTCGTCCCTCGATGCAACCGAAAGTACTCAGACTGCCTCTTGTTCGTGGCCACACTCGCCATCGGGACCTCGTACAACAGCCTAACCCACCTGACAAACTCCTTCCCAAACCCAAACCACTTCAGCACCTCCCACAAGTACCCCCACTCTACCCTATCGAAGGCCTTCTCAGCGTCCATCGCCGCCACTATCTCCGCCTCTCCCTCCCTCGCCGGCATCAGAATAACGTTCAGGAGCCTCCGCACATTCGCGTTCAACTGCCTCCCCTTCACGAACCCCGTCTGGTCTTTGTGGATGACCTGCGGCACACAATCCTCAATTCTCGTGGCTAAGACCTTCGCCAGCACCTTGGCATCTACATTTAACAATGAAATCGGCCTGTAGGACCCACACTGCAGGGGATCCTTGTCCCGCTTCAGGATCAAGGAGATCAGTGCCCGGGACATCGCCGGGAGCAACGCCCCCCCCCCCCCCCCCCGCCTCATTGAAGGTCCTAACCACCAACGGGCCCAGCAGGTCCACATATTTTTTTGTAAAATTCGACCAGGAAACCGTCCGGCCCCGGTGCCTTCCCCGCCTGCATGCTCCCTATCCCTTTGGCCAGCTCCTCCAACCCAATCGGAGCCCCTAATCCCGCCACTAGTCCCTCATCCACCTTCGGGAACTTCAGTTGGTCCAAAAAGCGGTCCATCCCTCCCTCCTCCAGTGGGGGTTCGGACCGATACAGTTCCTCATAAAAGTCCCTGATGACAACCCCACTCCGCACCACACTCCCCCCCCCCCCCCCCCCCCGCCCCATCCTTAACTTCCTAGCTGCGTCCCGCTTCCGAAGCTGATGCGCCAGCATCCGACTTGCCTTTTCCCCATATTCATAAATCGCCCCCTGGGCCTTCCTCCACTGCACCTCCGCCTTCCTGGTGGTCAATAGGTCGAATTCGGCCTGGAGGCTACGCCTCTCCCTCAACAGTCCTTCCTCGGGCACCTCCGCATACCTCCTGTCTACCCTCACCATCTCCCCCACCAGCCTCTCCCTCTCCTCTCCTCTCGGGCCCTAATGGAGATCAGCTCTCCCCTAACCACTGCCTTCAGCGCCTCCCAGACCACCCCACTCGGACCTCCCCGTTATCGTTGGCCTCCAGGTATCACTCTATGCTTCTTGGGACCCGCTCGCTCACCTCCTCGCCCGCCAACAGCCCCACCTCCAAGCGCCACAACGGGCGCTGGTCCCTCTCCTCCCCCAGCTCTAGGTCTACCCAATGCAGGGCGTGATCCGAAATGGCTATCGCCGAGTACTCAGTATCCTCTACTCTCGCAATCAGCGCCCTGCTCATAACAAAAAGTCGACCCGGGAATAGGCCTTATGAACGTGGAGATGAATGAAAATTCCCTAGCCCCCAGCCTTGCAAATCTCCAAGGGTCCACCCCTCCCATCTGGTCCATAAACCCTCTCAGCATTTTAGCCGCCGCCGGCCTCCTACCCGTCCTAGACCTGGAGCGATCCAGTGACGGATCCAACACCGTGTTAAAGTCCCCCCCCCCCCATTATCAGGTCCCCCACTTCCAAGTCTGGGATCCGACCCAACATGCGCCGCATAAAACCCGCATCGTCCCAGTTCGGGGCGTACACATTGACCAGCACCACCCTCTCCCCTTGCAGCTTACCACTTAGCATTACGTACCTGCCGCCATTGTTTGTCACAATGCTCAACACCTCGAACGACACCCTCTTTCCCACCAGGATCGCCACCCCCCGATTTTTGGCATCCAGCCCGAAATGAAACACCTGGCCTACCCACCCCTTCCTTAATCTTACCTGGCCTGCCACCTTCAAGTGTGTCTCCTGGAGCATGACCACATCTGCCTTCAGCCCTTTCAGGTGCGCGAACACCCGGGCCCGCTTAACCGGCCCGTTCAGTCCCCTTACATTCCAGGTTATCAGCCGGATCAGGGGGCTACCCGCCCCCCTCCCCCGCTGACTAGCCATAACCCCTCCTCGGCCAGCCACGCGCCTGCGCCCCACGACCGGCCCGTTCCCCACGGCGGCATACCCCCGTCCCAACCCCCCTACTCACTCCAGCTCCCCCTTGACCATACAAGCAGCAACCCGGTTCCCCCCCAACACTCCCCCCCCCACCCACCCCCCAGCTAGGACTCCTCCTAGCTGCATTGCTCCCCCCATTGCACTCCCGCAAGTCAGCTGACTCCTGCTGACCCCGGCCGCTCCCGCCTCTCCTTCGACTCCTCCCATTGTGGGACTTCCCCTCCCCCTCCATTACCCACCAGCAGGCTCTCCGCCTCCCCCTTTCATCCCTAGCGCGGGGAAAACCCCGTGCTTCCCCACCCCGGCCCCGCCCCCTCCAGCCTTCAGTGCAGGAAAAAGCCTGCGCTTTCCACCTGCCCGGCCCCGCCTCCTCTGTCGCAGCTCCTTTTACTGGCCCAGTCCTCGCACCCCCGACTCGGGCCTCCCCCTCCCCCGTGGGGCCCCATCCCCCCCTACCGGCCATCCATCCTCTACTCCGTTTACTTGCCCCCCTCCAGGAGCCCACCCGACAGACCCAACCAAAACAGTGCCCAACCCACCCTAACCAACCACACCGAACCAAAACTAAACAAGAACAAAGAACTCCCCCTGAAAATGTAACACAACAACAACAATCCCCGACCACCCATCCCGAACCTCAGTTTGTGTCCAGCTTCTCGGCCTGAATAAAGGCCCACGCCCCCTCCGGGGACTCAAAATAATGGTGCCGGTCCTTGTAGGTGACCCACAGACCCTTCCTGTGCAGCACTGCCTTCGCCCGGTTGTACCCGGCCCTCTTCTTCGCCACCTCCACGCCCCAGTCCTGATATACTCGAACCTCCGCATTCTCCCACCTGCTGCTCCTCTCTTTCTTGGCCCACCTGAGTATGCACTCCCGATCAACGAGCCGATAAAACCGCACCAACACCGCCCGGGGAGGCTCGTTAGCCTTGGGCCTCCTCGCCAGCACTCTATGGGCCCCTTCCAGCTCCAGGGACCCCTGGAAGGACCCCGCTCCCATCAGCGAGTTTAACATGGTGTGAAGAAATGCCCACGATTGGACACGGATCCACAAATGAAACCTGATAAGTCTGGTGGAAGAGGTAGAAAGGGACCGACAGTGTCCAAGGAGTAGGAAGAAGGTTCTACAAAGGAGGGGAAACATGGGACGCCTGGCCCTCCTGAACCTCCAATTCTACTACTGGTTGGCTACCGCAGAAAGGATACGGGGATAAGTCATATAACCAGCAGCAGAGTGGGTCAGAATAGAGGAGAGTTCCTGTACCGCGACATCCCTTCGAGCACTGGCAATCACCCTCAGCCAGATATCAGAAACCCAGTGGTAGCAGCTAAGCTGAGAACGTGGAACCAACTGCGACACCACTTTGGTCTGACTGAGATGTCCACTCTGGCCCCCATCTGCAAAAACCACAAGTTCACCCCCGCGACAATGGACACTTCCTTCAAAAGATGGAGACAGGATGAAGGGAGACATATACGTAGAAGGCAGAGCAGCGACCTTCGGGGAACTAATGGACAAGCTCCATAGAAATAAATCAAAAACTTACTCAAAAAAACAACATTCCCCAGATACCAGGACACTCACTATTGGAGAGACTATAGATTGCGGTCCAACTGGGAGATGGGAACTATGCAGACATGTATGAATGAGTACTGGAGGAGGTACACACGCTCATCGCTGGGTGAGACAAGGGAAAAACGGGTGGAAGAGCTCGGCAGGGGGATAGGGGGAGGACTCTGGACCGAATAACTTCGCAGGGCAAACTTCACCTCCAGGTGGACAGGACTAAACCAGAACGGACCAGAAAACAAGGAGAGGGAAAGGGGTAAGGTGTAGGTGGGGGGGGGGACGGGGGGTTGGGGGGGGGAAGACACCAAGGGAAATGTAGGACAAGTAGGAGAGAACCGAAAGGGACAAAGGGGATTAAGCAAAGGCAACCACAGCGATGAGTGCATTCAGCGGGCAACCCCCCCCCCCCCCAACTACCACTCAGTGCCAGGAGACAACCGAAGGGAGGGGGGGCGGGGGCCACACAGCTGCAATGGCCGACCACCGGGGGCTCCCAAACAGGAGCGCCCCATAACCATACAATAGCTCCCTTTCAGAGAAATACAGCCAGCCATTGGCCCCACGTGACATGGTGGACCTACCTATGCTCAGCTGTTTTTTTGATTTCTGTATTTTATTTACCCTTTTTGACTTTCTTTAGGACTAAATAAGCACCCCTTGTAATATAAGTTTTACATGGCGAGGCTATATACTATGTGTGAGGTAATTGTTGGTGTGGTAATTTTTGATACCTGTTGGTTTTGTCTTGTCCTGTAACTGTTGATATAAAATGCAAAAAATCCGATAAAAGTACTTAAAAAAAATGTCCCGTTCCACACTGAGGCCCGAGGGGCTTCTGAGTCAGACGATGATCTCTTGCCCAACTTCTGCCTTGTATTGGAATTGCTGGGCATTCCTTGTGAGGGGATCCCATCCCATCACACTAAACAAATTTCCCCCCAAACATCAGCCATAACCCTGGCAAAAAGGTCAGAAATCGGGCAGCACGGTGGCGCAGTGGTAGCACTGCAGTCTCATGGCGCCGAGTCCTAGGTTCGATCTCGGCTCTGGGTCACTGTCTGTGAGGAGTTTGCACAGTCTCCTCGTGTTTGCGTGGGTTTCGCCCCTATAACCCAAAGATGTGCAGAGTAAGACCATAAGACATAGGAGTGGAAGTAAGGCCATTTGGCCATCAAGTCCACTCCACCATTCAATCATGGCTGATTTCAACTCCATTTACCCGCTCTCTCTCCAGAGCCCTTAATTCCTCGAGAAATCAAGAATTTATCAACTTCTGTCTTAAAGACACTCAACGTCCCGGCCTCCACCGCCCTCTGTGGCAATGAATTCCACAGACCCACCACTCTCTGGCTGAAGACATTTCTCCTCATCTCGGTTCTAAAGTGACTCCCTTTTATTCTAAGGCTGTGCCCCCGGGTCCTAGTCTCCCCTGCTAATGGAAACAACTTCCCTACATCCACCCTATCTAAGCCATTCATTATCTTGTAAGTTTCTATTAGATCTCCCCTCAACCTCCTAAACTCCAATGAATATAATCCCAGGATCCTCAGACGTTCATCGTATGTTAGGCCTACCATTCCTGGGATCATCCGTGTGAATCTCCGCTGGACCCGCTCCAGTACCAGTATGTCCTTCCTGAGGTGTGGGGCCCAAAATTGCTCACAGTATTCTAAATGGGGCCTAACTAATGCTTTATAAAGCTTCAGAATTACATCCCTGCTTTTATATTCCAAGCCTCTTGAGATGAATGA
Source organism: Scyliorhinus torazame (assembly GCF_047496885.1). Lineage (NCBI taxonomy): Eukaryota > Metazoa > Chordata > Chondrichthyes > Carcharhiniformes > Scyliorhinidae > Scyliorhinus > Scyliorhinus torazame. Next base: position 67,344,073 of record NC_092707.1, read on the forward strand.
CAACATTGCATTTGCTTTCTTAATTACGGACTCAACCTGCAAGTTTACCTTTAGAGAATCCTGGACTAGGACTCCCAAGTCCCTTTGCACTTCAGCATTATGAATTTTGTCACCGTTTAGAAAATAGTCCATGCCTCTATTCTTTTTTCCGAAGTGCAAGACCTCGCACTTGCCCACGTTGAATTTCATCAGCCATTTCTTGGACCACTCTCCTAAACTGTCTAAATCTTTCTGCAGCCTCCCCACCTCCTCCATACTACCTGCCCCTCCACCTATCTTTGTATCATCGGAAAACTTAGCCAGAATGCCCCCAGTCCCGTCATCTAGATCGTTAAAATATAAAGAGAACAGTTGTGGCCCCAACACTGAACCCTGCAGCACACCACTCGTCACTGGTTGCCATTCCGAAAAAGAACCTTTTATCCCAACTCTCTGCCTTCTGCCTGACAGCCAATCGTCAATCCATGTTAGTACCTTGCCTCGAATACCATAGGCCCTTATTTTACTCAGCAGTCTCCCGTGAGGCACCTTATCAAAGGCCTTTTGGAAGTCAAGATAGATAACATCCATTGGCTCGCCTTGGTTTAACCTATTTGTTATCTCTTCAAAGAACTCTAACAGGTTTGTCAGGCACGACCTCCCCTTACTAAATCCATGCTGACTTGTCCTAATCTGACCCTGCACTTCCAAGAATTTAGAAATCTCATCCTTAACAATGGATTCTAGAATCTTGCCAACAACCGAGGTTAGGCTAATTGGCCTATAATTTTCCATCTTTTTCCTTGTTCCCTTCTTGAACAAGGGGGTTACAACAGCGATTTTCCAATCCTCTGGGACTTTCCCTGACTCCAGTGACTTTTGAAAGATCATAACTAACGCCTCCACTATTTCTTCAGCTATCTCCTTTAGAACTCTAGGATGTAGTCCATCTGGGCCCGGAGATTTATCAATTTTTAGACCTCTTAGTTTCTCTAGCACTTTCTCCTTTGTGATGGCTACCATATTCAACTCTGCCCCCTGACTCTCCGGAATTGTTGGGATATTACTCATGTCTTCTACTGTGAAGACTGACGCAAAGTACTTATTTAGTTCCTCAGCTATTTCCTTGTCTCCCATCACAAAATTACCAGCGTCATTTTGGAGCGGCCCAATGTCAACTTTTGCCTCCCGTTTGTTTTTAATGTATTTAAAGAAACTTTTACTATCATTCCTAATGTTACTGGCTAGCCTACCTTCATATTTGATCCTCTCTTTCCTTATTTCTCTCTTTGTTATCCTCTGTTTGTTTTTGTAGCCTTCCCAATCTTCTGACTTCCCACTACTCTTTGCCACATTATAGGCTTTCTCTTTTGCTTTGATGCATTCCCTAACTTCCTTTGTCAGCCATGGCTGCCTAATCCCCCCTCTGATAACCTTTCTTTTCTTTGGGATGAACCTCTGTACTGTGTCCTCAATTACTCCCAGAAACTCCTGTAGGTGGATTGGCCACGCTAAATTGCCCCATAATTGGAAAAAATGAATTGGGTACTCTAAATGTTTTTTTAAAAGGTCCAAAATCAAAGTACCCTGACGGGAGCCACTGTGTGTGTGACTGCTCACCACATAGCTGCCACCGGAGGTCCCGAGAACTTGTTTTTCTTTGCAGATTCTAAAAAGCTTGTGCAGTGATTTCTAAAGAAATTGTACCATTCTCTAATTTTACAGGAATCCACATGGGTACATATTCAAAATACAGCAGCTAAAAGGACTATTATCTTGGGTATGACAAAGATGGCAATTTTTAACCTTTACATGCATGTAAGAAAAGCAGATAGACAACTTGGCCCTGCATCAGACGATACAGATATACAACTTCAGGCAGTAAGTGTGCTCGTTATATATGCATCATATTTATTCCTATTCCATTTCAGACCTTTTTCCTGCATTTTGCATTGGGACTGTTCAATTATATTTTTCCCAGCTTTCGCCTCTTTGAAGTGCTAATTTCTGCTTTGGTACAGTTCCATCTTTAGTGATAATCCTCTGGTGTCTTAATCAGATGACATTTTTCATGTATCAGTGGGCTGTATTTTCCTTCACAGGCATTGCAACTGAATCCATTAATACCATCACCAAATAGTCACTTGGTGGTCTTGTGGTGCAATGGGTAGCTTCCCTTTCTCTGAGCCAGAAGCTCTTTGTTCAAGTCCCACCCAGGACTTGATGGTCAAGGAGGTCGCGTTCATAACGCGGTTAAACAGGTTGAGTGTGTCAACCTGCAAATCCTTCCGAACACACCAATGTCTGGCAGTAAGAGCGGGTCAGCCAGGCTTGATTTGGAGTGTCTCCCCTCAAGCTATAGGCCCCTGGCGACAGACTCGTGACCTGTTCGTGACCTGTTCCAAGAATTACTACCTATGGAATAGATGAACGTTTGTCTTAGTGCACCACTAGTTGTGGGAAGAGAATTGGAATTGGACATTCTCATCAGCAGTGGTCAAGAATAGAAAGGTTGGATAATTTCCTCTCTTTTTCACTGAAGTCAATTCTGAAACATCTACTGTTAATCTGTTCAGGACAGGGAATCAAACCGAGGACTTCCATCACTGAATTATTTTACCAACTGATCCATTGATGAACTGGCAATCATTATATTTTTTATTCTATGGAGGAATGTATGCTTCACTGATAACAAAAATTTGCAACAAATACATGGATTGGCGCACTAGCAGGTTGCAGCATTAAACACAAGTATACCGTTTCACACTATTTGTTGCTCCCAAGACAAACTCTTGACAAATGTTTTGATGGAAAATAAATTGTTCCATGATGTTTTCAAAGGATATGGAGCAAAGTTGGACAAATCGAGTTAAAGTACAGATCAAGGATCTAATTGAATGGCAGAGTCGGCTCCAAGAATCTCCACAGCCAACTCTTGTTCCATTCATTTTTTCTTTTTTTGAGGTCACCCTATGCCACGAACAACTTGCACATTGGAGAGGAAGCATTCATTCCGAAATGCGTTGACACAGATTTGAACCCAACTTCCTAGAGAGGTTTCTCTTCGGATTTTAATCCTTACGAGGGATTTTATTCCTTATGTTGGAAGGTGAATGGGTAAATGAGTGCCATTGAAACCTCGGGCAGGATTTTCCCCTGGGTTTGGGGAAATTGAGATCAAATGGGGGTACCGAGCCCGCACTTAACTGGGAGCCAGATCGAGGAAGCTATTTTCCCGGAAAGGTTTCCCACTTGGTGGGCACCTGATGCCCAGAGGGTTGGTTGATAACTCGAGAGCATTGGTAGCTCCATGAGGAAAGGTGGGCATGGCTGAGGCAGGCACGTAACATATGAGTAAAAATAATTATTTCAGACTGATCAGAGATCAGAACAGAAACCCCTCTGGATGGCTGGTTGAGTCCGCAGGCAAGAAAGGTTGCCTCAGTGGTCTCTCTCTTCTGGAGAAATCTTGTGGAAATTAAACCCCTTTAGCCATAACTAAAATTTTAAAAATGAATTTAGGTTTTGGGATTATAAATTTTACCAAAAAGATCATTCAGGTTGTTTGTAAGATCAAAATCTGCTGTGTTCCATAATGAGAAGACACTGGGCACGATCAAACCAAATTGGAACAGAGTCCCGGGACGGGCGGCGTTTAGCCGGATGTTTCCCGGCGCTCACAACGTCGAGAAACACCATGCTATCTACCGGGACTCTGGTTCGATTCGGTGCCTTAGTCGGCCGCACTTAGTCCCAGGTGTGGTAACAATGCCAGACTGGCATCTTGGCACCACCATGGTGGCAGTGCCAATATTCCTGGGTGGCACAAGCAGTCAGGGTGCCACCCTGCCCAGAGAGCAAACACCTGGGGGCCTCTGATCCCGTGGGAGACCCCCATGAGTGCCGTTCCAGCTGGTCCCTGGGTTGTGGAGACCAGCACTGAATAATGCTTGCCTCATGTCTCCGAGGCGAATGAGTTAGATCCCAACGCCTTGGGTACCTCAGTGAAATGAATATTAGAGTGAGACTAGCTGTCTCGCTCTAATATCCAAATTTGAAAAATAGTGAGGGCGGGATTCAGTTTGCGGCATCTTGCGAGATAGCTTTTGACCTCACGAGGTGTGGCGAGCCGGGTAGATCCCGGAGTAGGGATCTCCCGGCATCTACTGGCTGCACTGCGCCGCCTTTCGCGGCCGGTAGATCGCGGCCGTAATTTCACTTGTCAAACAATAAAGGAATGTGTATGCATTTATTTAGTATTGGGATCACTAGCCAGCTCCATAATTGTTTGTTGGCTAGCTGCACAATCATCAAGCTAACGCACCTTTAGAGTTATATATACCTTAGCCCGAATTTGCAAGAAATAATTGATAATCTCGCTCTACCACAAAAACAAATAATGTGCTTCCACATTGAAGTATTATGATTTTGTTCGCTGCATCTCTATTTTTGTTCCATTTTCCCTTTAAGGTATTGGCCACCACTGATGCTTAGATGACATTGAGCATCCTCTAAACCAGTGCTGGGCAACTTGTGGCTCGGGGGCCACAGAACCTGGGTTCCGAGTGTGGCCCACGAGACACTTTGCTGACCGTTGTGTACATGTAGTGTTGACCATACATTCTGCTGATTTCCATCCGCATAGTTTTATTCCTACCAGTATGACTGAGGTAACACGCATGTAAAGCAAGGGCAAGTGAATGAGGTGCATGCTGATTGCACACGATTGACTGTGAGAGCCGTATGCTCCCTCTGTATCTAAAGTGTAAATATTTATATTGTTTTGCCATTTGAAGTTGATGATAATTCTATTAATATATAAATTAAGCATTTTCTATAGCTTATGAAATATTCGGAGTGCATTAAATTTATTTAATTTTATTCTTGGGGTCATGGTTAGTAATTTCAATCTTGTGTCCACTAAGATGAAGGTAGCACGAGCCACATCAAGCCCACTCTTACAAACGTGCTCACATGGATCACGCAGTCTTCAAGATTAGAACTCGGACCCCCCCCCCCCCCCCCAGTCCAGGGGCATTAGTGGTAATTGAAGTTCACTTCCACATCGATGGAAACAGCTAATTTAGTACAGATCAACATAGCGAACAGATACATTGGGTGATTCAGAAATAGATGTGGCAGGCTTTTAATTAGAGACCACAGGAAGTTGACATACTGATTAAATTCTGGTCCAGTGTTTTTCCAACAGTGGGGCTGGATCCATAAGTTACGACCATTGAGCAAACCCCACTATTCCAAGAATCCAAGCTGACCATAAACTTAAAAATCTAGCTCTTGCATAGAATCACATAGATTCTTCACTTAACCTTCTTCTCTTCCTGGACCACCCCACTATTTCTCTGCTCTCTCCTGCTGTTTCAATTGCACTAACTGCCCAATTTTTATGTTCTCGTTTAGCCTTTTCAAATCTCCTAGATACAAGACCTGCTTAGCAATTGATCGATTTTGACAATGTTAATCATCAGCCAAGATTATAACTTACCATTGTTAAGTGCGCTGTGCTAGAATATTCATGTGTATCAATAATGTATGGGTGTGGATATGAGTAAAGGTAAATGCAGTAACAGATTAATGATCTTTACTGTGTTAGTCATTACAGATGAATAGACAATGGGCGTGATTTAACTAAATGGGAACAAAGTCCCATAGCGAACACGTTTAGCCATGTGTTCCCCAGCGCTCGCAGTGCCAAGAAACACAATGCAATTAAACGTCACTCGGGTTAGATAGGGAGTCTCAGCGGGGAACTCCCAATTTCTGGAGCCCCTGATCCACCCAAAGCCCCAACTCATTATGAGAAGTCCCCAGCCCCCAATACCCATGCAGGGCATCCCCCAGCCCAATTGCTGCCTTGTGCAAAATGCCAGCTGGGCACCTTGGCAGTGCCAACCTGTTACCCTGGCAGTGCCCCTGCCAGCACCACCTGGGCACCTTGGCAGTGCCAGGCTTTCACCCAGATGGCACTGCCAGGATGCCCATGTGGCACTAGCAGTGCCAGGGTAACACCCTTCCCAAAGTGCCTACCTGGGACCTCCCATCTCCTGCGAGACCCCCCCATGAATGCTGTTCCACCTGGTCCCCATTTGTGGAGACCAGTACTGAATGGCACTCGCCCGAGGTGAAAGGGATAGCCCCCAGTGCCTCGGGAAACTGCATATTACAGTGAGACTAGTTGTCTCTAGTATGCAGATTTGCCAAAAATTGGGGCTGGATTTACATCGTAACATCTCGCAAGATCGCATTAGATCTTGCGAGGCATTGCAAGCCAGGAGGATCCCGGAAGCAGGGTCTCCTGGCTTCTATCGGCCACATTGCACTGCGGCGAGCTGCTTTTCCAGTGCAACATGGCCGTTCGATCGTGCCCGATATCTAGGTTTAATTATATGCAGATTTGACCAAGTGTGTCATTTTACCCTCATTTTAAACTATCCAATGAGATAATTTTAAAATGAATGAAAGACAGTGATAAATTTTGGAATTCTCTTGCAGGTTCAGCAGTACATCCTGGAATTGAGTGATATGGTACGAGAACTGAAGAAAAGTCTTGCGTTTAACACACCTATAACTCCACCACTATAATGGTGCAATGTTTCCTTCCAGGGTCATTGCTTAGTATAGAAATACTACAAAATTGATGAATGAGAAGTTTTACACTTGTTCTATTATAATAAATGTATGGATATGTATTTATATGACATGTAGGTAGAAGTCCAAATATCATGTTGAATGTACTTTGTGTTCACATCTACAGAAAATCCATTGTCTGTGCCAACCATGCAGAAATTGTATGGGAACAACCTAAGCTGTTTCCAGAACTGTACATCAGAAAACACTGAATTTATTAAAGACAGAGTTAGATAGGATTTTGATAGACAAGGGAGTCAAGGTCATAGGGGGCAGATGACAAAGTGGGGTTAAGACCTCACCAATGAGCCATGATCTTACAGAATGGCTGAGCAAACTCAAAGGGTTTAATGGCCTACCCTTAAGTCCTATGTTACATGGGCAAGGAAAAATGCATTGGATCTAGAAATTAGGAATCTGACCCAGGTGCGTTAAATTCCATCAAGAATGTGGCCCATTTGCTAATTCCAGTATTCTATATAGACCCTTGAGGTTTCATTTCCCATGGGTATGAAACCTCAAAGTGGGAAAAAATGGGCCTAGTTTTGTAACTGAGCCATACATGTATTGAAAGGAAAGGACATTTGCATTAGTTAGCTCAGTTAAAAGCAACTTTGTTTCATCTTACTGCTCACGACGTTGCCCATAACACCAAGGACTGTAGCAATGGGGAGACACAGATTCACGTAGACTGCAGTTTTTCCAAATAGTAAATTATGATTTACCAACTTGATTGTGTTTTTTGAGGAGGTGACAAAGATGATTTATTTGGGGAGAGCGGTGGATGTTGTTTACATGGACTTCAGTAAAGCCTTTGACAAGCTGCCTCATGGCAGACTGGTACAAAAGGTGAAGTCTCACAGAGGTGAGGTGGTAAGATGGATTCAGAATTGGCTTGGTCACAGAAGGCAAAGGGTAGCAGTAGAAGGGTGTTTTTCTGGATGGAAAATTGTGACCAGTGGTGTTCCACAGGGATGTGTGCTTGGGCCTCTGTTATTTAGAAACTATTTGGAGGAAAACATAAACAATTTGGAGGAAAATGTAGCCGGTCTGATTAGTAAGTTCGCGGATGACACCAAGGTTGGTGGAGTGGCAGATAGTGTTGAGGATTGTCAGAAGATACAGCAGGACATAGATAGGTTGAGGACTTGGGCAGAGAAATGGCAAATGGAGTTTAATTCAGACAAATGTGAGGTAAAGCATTTTGGTAGGTCTAACAGAGGGGAAATATATCGTAAATGGCAAAACCTCTTAGGAATATAGAAAGTCAGAGAGATCTGGGCATGCATGATCTTTGAAGGTGGCAACACAAGTGGACAAGGTAGTCAAGAAAGCATACGGAATGCTTGCCTTCATTGGACGGGGCATCAAGTATAAAAACTGGCAAGTCATGCTACAGTTGTATAGAACCCTGGTATGGCCGCACTTGGAATATTGCGCACAGTTCTGGTCGCCACACTACCTGAAGGATGTGGAGGCTTTGGAGAGGGTGCAGAGGAGGTATACCAGGATATAGCTATGTGGAGAAGCTGAAAAGACTCAGACTATTTTCATTAGAAAGACAGAGGTTGAGGGGATGCCTGATAGAGGTCTGCAAGATTATGAGGGGCATGGATAGAGTGGATGGGCAGGTACTCTTTGCCAGGTGGAGGGGTCCATCAGCAGGGGGCATAGGTTTAAGGTTTGTGGGGCAAAGTTTAGAGGAGTTGTGCGAGGCAAGTTTTTTTACACAGAGGGTGGTGAGTGCCTGGAACGTGTTGCTAGGGGAGGTTGTGGAAGCAGATACATTAATGGTGTTCAAAAGGCATCTTGACAAACACATGTAAAGGAAGTGCTTAGGGTTTTGGCAAAGGTTGGTATTGTGACCGGTACAGGCTTGGAGGGCCGAAGGGCCTGTTCCTGTGCTGTATTCTTTGATTTACTCTCACTTCAGGAAGGAAATGATGATTGGGGAAAATACCTGACAACCACAGTACAGAAAGGCAAGAGTTCATTTCAGCTGATCTGTTTTTGTGTAGTCATCTTCAAAGCTAGTTGCACATTCATGATACAAAAACACAAAACGCTGGGAATACTCAGCAGGTCAGCTAACGCCTCTAGAGAGACAATTCAGGTCAAAAACCTTTCATTAGAATTCAAGTTTGATGAAAGTTATTCGGTTCTGATGAAAGGCCTGAAATGTTAACTCCCTCTACACAGATGCTACCAGACCGGCTGGATGTTTCCAACATTTATGTTTGTACTTCAGGTTTCCAGCATTTGCAATATTTTGCTTATGTACAGATTCTTGATGTAGTTGGTACCCTCTATAAAAATTATAAAGAAATTACTCCAAATGCTATTTTTGTATACAATTGTTTCTTGTAGCCATTGCAATCTACTCACTATTTGTAGTGATATTTCTGTGGTATTAAAACTGCATTAAACAACAATCAGTGATTGTATAATTGATTGATGTTTATTTATTCCTGGTATTCAGGTGTATCAATGTGAAATTAGTGAATTAAATCGCATTCCTTCTTAGTGTCCAAGTGGAACATCTGGATTTAAATTCGGGTCCTTATTCCCAATTTCTTTTTTAAAAAAAATCTTTTTATTGGCATTTCTCATATTTATAAACAGTTGTGTGTATATATATATATACACACATCACATTTTTCTCGCCTACGCTAATTTCCTTTATTATATGGAGGTTTAGTTTGTCCTTCGTTTAACTGACCCTACGTGCCTTTCATTGCCCTCTGGATCGGTCTATGGTTCCCCCCACGGCTGTGCTTTTCTTTTATTTTCCGTAGAGTGGAATAATCTCTCGTGGTTTCCCTGCCGCCTCTCCACCCCCCCCCCCCCCCCCCCCCTCCCGCCGGGTTGCGCAGTCTTTTGGTAACTCACCTATTCCCAATTTCTGAACGCCCCAGTGCTTCATTTGCCATGTGTTGAACTCATATGACACAGCAGAAAGACCTCCATATTTATCTGAACGTGGAGCTTGGAGGAACAAGAGTGCTTTCCCTCGCTCCATATTAAAAATATAAAGGCTGCTGCCAGGTCTCCACCATCCCTCAACCTAAGGCATATATTGGCAGAGATTGGACTCTACTCCCACAAGGCAAAAGAAAAGGTGCTCTCAAATTTCTGGGCCTATTTCAATTTGTTTTCAGACTAAGTGACCAGAATTATGCACTAATGATAGCGAAATTGTCAGTGTTCTTTCCCATTGCTGCTCTGAAACTGCCAGAACTTCAGGAGTCTGCATTTAGGCAGTTAAAAGTAGAAATCCAGAAGTTGCGGTCAATTATTCCATGCTTCTTCATAAAGTCTGCTGTTGAAGTTCTTGCAGACTGCAATTAGAAATCACTAAGTGAACAAGAATGTCTTCAAACTGCTGTTAAAATCATTATGCCTCGTTAATGAAGTGTAATTGAAAAATAATTTTACGTTTAAGTAATGCCAATTTTTCTATTCTGATAAAACAAATTCTAGTTTGTAATATTTTTTCAAAGATTGATGTATATGTCACAATCTTTATTTTACATATAATAATCGGTACATTTAACTTCCTGGTTTGCAGTCTGTGAGAATTCTTCAATATGATTGGTTATTTACCCTGCTGGATGAAAACATTAGATGAAAAAATTAACATTAGGAAGGGTAAAATCCATGCCAAGAGATTGATTATGGATGGCTTTCCTCAACATCTGCAATGAGCACTGCTGGTTATGGATGGCTTTCCTCAATATCTGTAATGAACACTGTTGCTTCAGTGCTGATGACAAAATCCAGATTAAAGTAATTTGTTCTACGTGAATTTAAAACGTAGTTTGATGTGTGCAGATTAATTCAATTTGTACACCTGTTAAAATCCCAGGTAATTACTTTTTGAATACTGTATATAATAATGCTTAATATCACACAAAAATGATGAATATGATAAAAGCATGATAGACTGCCAGAAATTAAAAATAAAATTGTATATATTTAATAAAGAAACTAATTTCTGTACTGTAATCTAATTCCAAGTTTAATGTTACTATTTCTTTGGAAATAAAGTGAATCATTATACATAATTTTGACATTTATTTCCATGTTTCCATTTGAATTTTTTGAAAATAATGTTAACATTAATCCGTTTGTGCTCTACTCTCAAGTAGTTTGTATGTACAACCAGCACTCCAAAGTAACTCATGTCTGTGAAGCAGTTTGAAACACTTTAAACACAATAAGGCAGTAAGTAACACAAGTCTTTTTCACCGCATCCTCATCCTTCCTCCCTTAAGACTCTCCTCAAAATGTACATTTTATATCAGGTTTTTGGTCATCTCCCAATATATTCTGATGCAACCCAAATTTTGGTTTATGCGATTCCTGTGAAGAATCTTTGGATGTTTCATTATATTAAAGGCGTTACATAAATACAGGTCTGTTATATATCTGTTTTTCACATTACTGGATTCAGAAAGCAGGTGGGAAAAGACAACTGGATCCTCAATTATTTATTTATTTATTGAACCTCTTTTAATTGGCTTTTCTCATATTTATAAACAGTTGCTGTATATATACATCTATATGTTACATTTTTCTTGGCCATGCTAATTTACTTTATTTTACAGGTTTGTTTTGTCCTTCATTTAACTAACTCTATTTTGTTGCCCTCTGGGCTGGTCTATGATCCCCCACCCCCCTTTGGCTTCAGCACCCTTCCTCTTCTCTTGTGGTTTCTCCACCTTCCTTCCGCCCCCCCCCCCCCCCTCCAAACGGGTTGCGCAGTCCTTTGGTTCCCCATCTATATCCCCCCCCCCCCCCTCTTCTTCTCACTGCTTGTGCCTATCAGTTCCTCCAGCAGTGTGTTTTCTGGGGGCCCTGGGTACCCTACTGTCTCTTTGCGGAGGAAGTGTTTTATTTGGAGGTGTCTCAATTCCTATCCTTTTGCTAGTTTCCACTTCCTCATCAGTTCGTCGTGTCACCAATCTGAGCCCTACGTAGAAGTCCCCGACCATCAATGTGCCCCCGTCCCACCTCCATCTTTTGAAGGTGGTATCTAGCATGGCTGGGGGGAATCTGAGATTGCCGCAGATGGGGGCCATGGGTGACATTTTGGTTATCCCAAAGTGCTGTCTCAACTGGGTCCACGTTTTCAGCGTGGCTGCCACCACTGGGCTTGTTGTGTATCTTGGTGAGGAGGACGGGAGTGCTGCTGTAGCCAGGGCCCGGAGGGTTGTTCCTTTACAGGACGCCTCCTCCATTTGTACCCAATCTGTGTCGGGTTCTTATACCCATCCCCCTCACTCTTTCTGCCGTTCTTGCCCAGTGGTAGTATTGTAGGTTCGGTAAAGCCAAGCCCCCTTTGACTTTTCCTCTTTGCAGTGTCGGTTTGGGAATTCTCGGGTTCTTTCCCCACCCCCACACACAAATGCCATGATTAAACGGTCTACGTTTTGGAAAAAGGCTTTGGGGATGAAGATTGGGATGGACCTAAACAGGAAGAGGAACCTTGGCAGTATGTTCATCTTGATCGTCTGCACTCTCCCTACCAGGGAGAGTGGGAGTGAGCCCCACCGTTGAAGGTCTTTCCCTACTTCCTCCACCAGGCTGGTCAGGTTCCACTTGTGGATGTGTCCAGTCTCTGGCTATTTGGATCCTCAGGTAACAGAACCTGTTCTGGGCCATTTTAAACGGGAGCCACTTCAGCTCTCATCCCCCTTTTGGGTTCACTGGGAATGCCTCGCTTTTGCCCAGGTTAAGTTTGTAGCCTAAGGTTCCAAACTCTTTCAGTATTTGCAGTACTGCCTTCAGTCCCTCCTGTGGCTTTGAGACATAGAGGAGCAGGTCATCTGCATAGAGTGAAACTCTGTGCTCTCTGTCTCCTTTCCGGATTCCCTTCCAGCTTTTGCGTCACGTAGGGCTATCGCCAGGGATTCGATCGGTAGCGTTAGCCCTGTCTTGTTCCTCTCTGCAGCTGGAAGTATTCAGAACTGGTGTTGTTAGTTCAGACACTTGCTTTGGGAGCGTTGTACAGGAGCCTCACCCAGGCGGTGAATCCTGCTCCTAGCCCAAATCGTTCCAGTACCTCAAGGAGGTAGTTCCACTCAACTCTGTCGAAGGCCTTTTCTGCGCCCAGGGAGATGATCACCTCTGGTGTTCTCTCCCGGGAGTCATTATCACATTCAGCAGCCGCCTGATGTCCGCTATGAACTGCCTACCGTTGACAAAGCCCGTTTGGTCCTCCGCAACCAGCTCTGGTACGCAGCCTTCCAGCCTTTTGGCCAGGACCTTTGCGAGTATTTTCGCATCCACGTTCAGCGGTGAAATGGGTCTGTATGATCCACATTCCATCAGGTCTTTATCTTTTTTGGGTATCAGTGCAATTGTGGCCTGCGCTAGGGTGGGGGGGTAGGGTGCCCCTGCCAGTGAGTCCGCGAACATGTCCCTTAAGTGTGGGGCCAGGACTGGTGCAAATGTTTTGTAGAAGATCCTAATTAACTGAAAGCATTACACTTACAAACTGTAGCATTATTCAAATGTATAAGTGTCAAAAATTGATTTTATAAGTTCCAAAACAGAACTCAAAATAGAATTTAAGCTGACAGCAGTGCAACTTTGCTGGTTGATGCCAGTCTTTGGTTGACACGATCTACCTGCTCAAGTAGATGTAAAATATCTTCAAGAGCATTTGTCTGTCAGACAACATTTCTTCCTCAACAACCATTTAATTAACTGGTCATTCATCATACTTACTAGTTTCAGTTGGTTGCTATATTTGCCTACACAATAGTGACAATGCTTCAAAAGCAACTTATTGAGATTTAAGATGCGCAGAGGATGCTAAATATGGTCATATAAATACAAGTTTCCCAAGGGGAACTTTTGATAGAACAAGGCAGGATTTACTGACCACCCCACCAGGTGTTTTACAGCGGTGGAGGTGGCCCACCAGTGGAATTTACCTTTCCCAACGTTGTCAATGGCATTTCCCATTGACTGCACCCAGGAAATCCGTGCATGGTGTGGGACCGGAATTTCTCGCCGGCGTGAAGAGCCGGTAAATCCTGCCCAATGAGCTGGATTCTCTGTTTTTTGGACTAAATCCCCACGCCGTTGTGAAAACTGTGGTCTTTTACCTCAGGAAAACTGGCGTCAGAAGGGCACAGATTCACCGTTTTGCTGGGGGCGAGCAGGCAGCTATCATAGAGGGGGGAAGTGGAGAGAGAATTTGAAAACCGCGCCGCTTCCGAATTCGATGCCCCAAAACGGATTATCCGCCCTGTCGCTGAACGCGATTTTGGCGTGGGGAGCGGACAATCCAGCCCAATATCTTTAAGTACTTCATCACTACAGGCTCTAATGGCTCATGTAAACACCTTATATTTGTAGCAATGATAATCTGCTGAATATCTCGCACGCCCAGAAGTTTGCTCATGTACGGTAACCATGGACAAGAGATTTAAAGCCACCTCCAACTAATTTAAAAGAAAATCTTTATATTGCAAAGACTACCCCAGGGCTTTTAAGTTGATAAAAAAGAAAATAAAGCAAATTTAGTTCAAAAAGAGATAACACTGAAGATGAAGTCAAATAGGTGTATTTCACTATTTAGATCATCGAACGTTTGGAAAATTAACGTAACTCAAAAGGAAAAACGGCACTTTACATTTAGAGTTAATGTTCAGGTACATGCAAGTGTGTTAAAATGCATGTCTAGAAATTTTGGAAAATAATTAATTATACAACATCCGCTAAATAGACAGCCACATGCATTTCACTGTTATTATTTCACTGTTGATTATATAATTGGATACAATCATAGTCAAGAGATTCCACCCACAGAAATCCTACATTTTATGCTGTTTTTGATTCTCTCTCGTCACAGCACCAGGAATTTCAATTTAATTACTGTTTTGTTCAGTTTCAAAATGTAAGCAAAATGTTTGCACAATACATAGTAGCAACGTATTAAAATAACAGAAATTGTTGCATGAACTCAGCATGTCTGGCAGCATCTGTGAAGAGAAACAGAATTAATTTTTTCTCCCAAAATTTTTTAAAGTTAATTTGTGGTGGGTTTTTCAGACAATTTCCCAATGATACTCAGTCACTTTTTGGGCCCTGAGAAATTTCTCACTGGTTTAGCTCACACTTAGAATTGTCTTTTAGCATTCGGGAGCTGAACTCAGAAATCGGGCTGCCATTTTAAAAGGGCGCCCCGATCTCCAAGTGAACTTGTGGAGTGCACCCCCATGGGCAATGTCACCCCCACTCACACATGGACACAACTTTACACCCCGTTATGGGGTCCCTGTGGAATCTCCCCCCCTTACAGCACCCCCTCCCTGCCAGGACCCACCTAACACCCTCCAACCTCCCAGAGGCCCTTACTTACCTGCCCTGCACTCTCTCCATTCAAAACCCCTCTCCACCCTCATTTCATGGGCAGTGCCAGCCTGGCACTCAGACACCCTTGCACTGCCACCATGAACTTACCCTGACCACCCTGGGGTTGCCAGTGGCCCGGGAGACCTTCCCACAGGTGCCATTCACCTGGTCCACATTTAGGTGGACCAGCATTGATCAGCCTGGCTACAACTTCCCTGGGGAAGTGGTGGATCCCAGGCGCATAGGTCGTAAGTATGACCTACTTCCGCGAGCGTCATTCGGTCCTGCCCTTTTACAATGGGGTTCCGACTCCTGACGCCTCGCGGGACTTTGAAGAATCCCGGGAGGCATGGAGCCTGTCGGGAGGCTCTCCATGAGCCTCTCCCAACACTCTCCGGTCGCGTTGTTCACAAGAGAGTACAACATGGCCGAGAATCGCACCCAACATTTTGGGTCTAACCGACCCTTTCAAAGAATAGTTCTGCAGAAGGGCCATTTAGATTCTGCATTTAACTCGCAGGTCTGGCAGCATCTGTGGAGTGAGAAGCAGAGTTTATCCAGCATTTTGTTTATATTTGGATTTCCAGCATCCGCAGTATTTTGCTTTTATTTGAGCAGAAATTAATTTTAAAGGTATGGCTTATGACAGCATCTGGAATACTCACTGTCTGGGTAATAGCGTTTTGGTTTAATAGTGATGAATTTAATTTTTAATTTGCCTCTTTTACAATGGGCGGATATGGTACAGACAGAAGATATACATTTTACAAATGGACTCAAAATGCCCAAAATACCGTGAACTGGGTAACCTTTTTAATAATAAAAAGTACCATAATTTCTTCAGACTAAGATGTTTATCTGGAATATTTCAGTGATGATTGTGGTCTTCAGAATAATATTCTACAAACAAGTTTAATTAGAAACGCAATCTTTATGTTTCAGCTTATACAATCTCATGAAAGTAAGTATGTTCAACTGGTTTAAGGCATTGTTACCCAACTTCGATAACCTGCACAAGTAACAAGGGAGGCAAGATGAGCATCAGCTAACATGAACTTGCAGCACATCATTACTGTAAATGGTATTAAGATTAATAGTCCAGTTCTGTAGGAGACCATTTGGTATTGAGAATTACATTTTTTTCCTCATTTTCCCTTTGCCTCTACCAAAGGCCATGCTCTTCATTTCTCTTGCACGTTGTCGATTCTTATGCTTGAGCTTCTTCATTCCCCCCCGTTGTAGGAACTGATTCTTTTCTTTTTTCTTTCTATTTTTGAGGATTTCAGCTTTGGTCTTCAGCTCTGATCGCACTCCATGCTGTTGCCCTTGTTTTCTTGGGAAGGAACTAGAATTTCCTCTTCCAGCTGTAATGTTAAACATGTTGTTTCTTTATCATGGTACAACAGAATATATTACAGCAACAAGCAACTTGGCCAATCATGCCTGTGCTTATATTTTTCTCCAGGAGCCACCTAATGTCATTCCACTCACCTGCTTACTACCTATACCTTTCAATAATAAAGTACTCCTTTCAGTTTCTCTCTCGCTGGTCCAAACAATTTGTTCAATCTACTTCAACATCAGTTTATGGCAGAAAATTTCACATTTTACCTAACCGCTAAAGAATCATTTTCTCCCCTTTAAATTGTGAGATGGTTTTAGATTTGTTGCATCATTTGACAAAACAACAAATAAGAACACATACTGAATCACTGTTCACTTAACATAATTCTTTTAACACCCTGACAACTTCTTGCCTCTTTTCATAATTGTAACTTCTCATCCTTGCTAGGGCATGATGTCCTCTTGCAGCACTTCACAACAGTCATCATTACAATTTGGCGTTATTAGCAATTTTCAATATTCATCCCTAATTGCTACCTCCAATTCATTCCTGTATATAGAAAGAGCTTTACCACACATCCAAGTGGAACAAATCTTTCCAGTCTGACTAACTTCATTTTGCCCTGCGACCATCCCTTAATTCACACAGCCACCTTCCTAACGCTGCTATTTTTTTTGCTGTAACCTCTTTGTGATGAATGATATCTGTATACACATGTACCTTTAATGCGCAGGTCCCTTTCAGACCGGGCTTGGAATCCTGGGGGACTCCACCTCCGGCTCCGCCCCCAGGGAACTGTATATAAGGTTACGTTCAGTGGGCAGCGTGCAGTGAGCACACTTCTCGGCAGCTGTATGGTTCTCTGGTAATTACAGCCTTTGAATTATCAATCTTCTCTCCTGAGTCGTAATTGAGGGTATCTCACTCTTGCATGGTAGTTTATCAAACAGTTTTTGATAAAGTATATTAACCACACCAATTGCATTAGTTCCAAGGGGAAAAGGCCACAACAAATGATTTAATTTTATGTCATACCACCACTTTAAGGGTGGTCCCTGCTTCTCTGGATGTCCTGTAATATGTGAATGGGCTGTTGCAAGAAAGAGAATACAGGTGTGATGCTGCATTCTTCAGTCCTCCAATATACATAGTGTTCCATTCATTACCATACCCAGCTCTCCCCTCCTGCACATCCCACCTCACTCTCATCTACATGCTGCAGTCTTCTCTTAAACCCTTATTCTGTTCAATTGCTCTTTTCAATTGTGCTTTGCTCCAAACCCTATCATGCTATGTGCCTTTCTCTAGTTCAAAACAACATGCTAAACATCACGACATCAAACCCTATCCATGAGAAGTCTTATGGGACTTCCAAATGACTTTGACTGAACAAAAATACATCATACAAAATACATCAGTGAAAATATAGCATGTTATTGTTAAAAGATGCAAATTTTGTAAAAAATACATACACATTATCTACTTAATTTTTTTAAAGTATTCTTAAAGATGTATATATAGTTTTTCCACTTTGTCTTTTTCAAGCATTTTCTCAATTATTTCCATAATCATAGGAATTTCAGAAAGTAAAATGAAGGAGTAAGTAATCTATTTATCTGGTACAAAAGGTCTCTCTGATCATCCATTCTATCAAATATCCAACTGTCCCTCAAATTTGAATACTAACTGCCTCCAGTTTTTTTGGACAGTCTATTCCACCACATGTAGCGTTGCCAACCCTCCAGGATTGGCTTGGAGTCTCCGGAAAAATAAATCAATCTCCAGGACATTGCTGTGTGTAACCCAGAGAAAAATCATTGGGACATGAAAAACAGGTTGCGTTTTCTTTGTCATTTTCTTCAAGCATTATCAGTTACAAAAAAGTTGAAAATGGGGGGGAAAAAGGGCAGTTTGGCTGATGGTCAAGCATTTTTCAAATGGCTTAGGAAGGCACTGCGTCACAGAATGGATTGGTTGGCTGACTCATGGTTACAACATAAGGGCACGTTTTGGGATGAAACCTCCAGGACAACTTTCCAGGCTGAAGTGGCAAGAAAGATTTGTGCCAGGCCAATAACCATCTTCAACAAGAGAGTCCAACCATTTTCCCTTGACATTACCAACTCCTCCACTATCAACATCCTGGGGGAGTTACTACAGACCAGAAGCTGCACCTTTCAAAGGGCAATTAGGGATGGACAATAAACATTGGTTTAGCCAGTGATGCTCTCACCCAGTGGAAGAATACAAAATTAGTTCACATCCCTAACCACACGTGTAATTTGTCTCAATTTCTAGATTGTGTAACACTCTAAATTCAACCTTGATTTAGCACATCTATTTCCATCAGGTGTCATTTGCAGCCAGATATTAAAAAATATTTCACAAGTGTGAAGCAGGATTATTGAATGATGCTCAATAAAGTGCTGAAAAAAGTGCAAAGAAAATTAGACAAAATTTTAACAAAGAATTGTTGACCTGTTGAAACGGGGCAACACGAGTTTAAGTTCTTTCCTTCCTTTTAATGGATTACAACAACATTTTGCACTAAGAAACAAAGAGTCACAGCAGAACTGCTGGGCTAATACCACATGGTTTTCAGAAAATACTGCTTACCAAATCTTTTCAGTAACATTCATGAGTTAGCAGAAGATGTTTAGTTTTTAACTCAATACTTTGGCACATAAAGATAACAATAAAAAAAAAGTAATTTTACCTCGGCCACCTTTCTTCCTGTGATTCTTACGCTCATTTTCAGCTTCATCATCGGATATTCTGTCATCAATCTTGTACTTCTTCTTCCACTCCTCATAGCTAAATATTGCTAGTCACGGAAACGGATACACTCTGGGTTGTTAATTTTAACCATTTTAATCTCAAATATTGAATATGTACTATCTCAAAAGGAGAGAAATTTTAAGCATAAACCACACCGATTGCAGTAAGATGGTCATGCTGTTCATTTGAGTACAAATCATTTCTGAAGAACTGAGACAACACGTTTATTGGATTCAAGATTATAGAAAAGTTCTTACACCATAAATTGCAGCACGTGCAAAATTTCTACATTTTCTCCCTCACTTACCTATTAAAAATTACCTGTTACCAGGCTGTTTTTCTACACTGTTATAATAGTCATATCTGACTGTCAAAGGGCATAGTGGTACATTTAATTAGTGACCCAAAATATATATATTCACCGGAATCATAAAGATACAGAACAGAGGTCAGTCAGCTTCTGTCTAAAGTTTGGTACAGCTATCAGAGTAATGCCACTCCCTTACTCCTTCCCCATGAGCCAAGTAATTCCTTTCTCTTCAATATCTTATATATAGTTCCTCTTTGGACTGTGAAGAGAATACTTAAATGTTGGTGAAGCTACAACACAGGATTACCTGCAGATCAAAACGGCAGAACCAACACATAATACACAATCTAAGTAATCCCACAACGAACAATTCAGATCCAAGCTCTGCAGTCCTGCAACATCCAGTCGTGAATGATGGTGGTCATCAAGACAACTGGCTCCACAATGGCAGCACAGTAGTTAGCACTGTTGCTTCACAGCGCCAGGCACCCGGGTTCGATTCCTGGCTTGGGTCACTGTCTATGCAGAGTCTACACATTCTCTTTATGTCTGCGTGGGTTTCCTCCCGGTACTCTGGTTTCCTCCCACAAATTCCGAAAGATGTGCTTGTTAGGTGAACTGGATATTCTGAATTCTCCCTCCGTGTACCCAAACAGGTGCCGGAATGTGGCGACTAGGGGATTTTCACAGTAACTTCATTGCAGTGTTAATGTAAGCCTACTTGTGACACTAATAACGATCATTAATATCCCCATCCTTAATGATGTGGGAGCCCAGCACGTCAAAATCTTGGAACTACCTTTCTAACAGCACTATGGGAGCACCTGCACAAGATGTAATGCAGCAGTTTAAGGCAACGCTCACCACCACTTTCAAGGGCAATTATGGATGGGCAATAAAATTGCTGGCCTAACCAGCAATGCCCATGTCACATTAAAGAATTTTAAAAAGCATCTTCAGGCATAAGTATTGACTGGATAAACTATCTTGGCCCCCTCCGGAGCTTTCCAGCATCACAGATGCCAGTGTTCTGTCAGTTCAATTGACACTATGTGATGTACCAAGAAATGGCTGAAGACACTGAATACTGCAAAAGCTTGGCTTTGGGACCTGACAACATTTCAGCAAGTGTGCTGAAGACTTGTACTCAAGTAAGCCACATCCCTAGCCAAGCTGTTCCAGTACAGCCATGATTGTGGCATCAACCCAACAATGCAGGAAATTGTCCAGGTTTGTTCTGTTTACAAAAAGTCAGACAAATCCAAACTGACCAATTATTGAACTCTCAATCACCAGAAAAGTGATGAAAGAGGTTGTCAGTGCTATCAAGTGCCACTTATTGAGAAATAACCTGTTCTCTAATGCTCAGTTTGGACTCTGCCACTTGGCTCATGATCTCATTATAGTCTTGGTGTTAACATGGACAAAAGAGGGGAGGTGAGAGTGACTGCCCTTGGTATCAAGGCAGGATATGACTAAGTGTGGCTTCAAGGAGCCCTATCAAAACTGGAGTCAAAGGGAATCGGAGGGAAAACTTTCTGCTGATTGATTCATACCAGCACTAAGGGTTGTTTGTAGTTGTTGGAGGTCAATCAACTCAGTTGTAGGACACCAGTACAGGAGTTTCTCAGGGTAGTTTCCTTTAACTTCAGCTGTTTCATCAATGACCTTCCTTCCATCATAAGGCTAGAAATGGGGATGGTTACTTATGACTGCAAAATGCTCAGCACCACTTGCAACTCCTCAGATACAGAAGCAGTCGTGCCCTCATGCAGCAAGACCTGGACAACATTCAGGCTTCGGCTGATGAGTGGCAAGTAACAGTTGCACCTGGGAGGTTACCATTTTTTAAAAAATTAAGAGAACCCAATTTTTTTTTTCTAATTAAGGGACAATTTAGCGTGGCCAATCTGCCGAACCTGCACATCTTTGGGTTGTGGGGTGAGACCCACACAGACACAGGGAAAATGAGCAAATCCCAGCAACCCGGGCTGGTACCGAACCTGGGTCCTCGGCACCGTGAGGCAGCAGTGCTAACCACTGCACCACCGTGCCGCCCGTTGGAAGGTTACCATTTACCAGAAACTAAACTTGACCAGCCATATAAATAGCTGAGGCTGGGGATATTTCAGCGAGTAACTAATCTCCTGACTCCCACTATCTACAAAGCATAAATAAGTTAGGAGTGCAATGGAATACTTGCCACTGGTCTGGATGAATGCAGCATGGATTGAAGCAGTTCAAGAAGGCAACACTCGTATCACATGAAAGAATAAATAAGAAAAAGTGGTTCCTGATTTAATTCCTAAATGCATGGCTCTAATTTTAAGACGTCCCCTTGTTCTGGATTTCTTACCAGAGGAAATAGTTCCTCAGTATCCAATTGATTTTTTTATTATTTTACATACCTAGTTTAAAATCACCCTTCAACTGTTTGAACTCCTGTGAATACAGATGGAATTCTTGCAAACTGTCCTCAATTTAGCCATTTTAATTCTGGGGCCATTCTGGTGAATTTGCACTTCACTTTTTCCTAGGCCAATTATAGGTTTCCGGAGGTTAGGTTTCCTGAACTGTATACAGGAGACCAGATGGGGTCTGACCAAACCTCTGGGTGACTAATTTCTGATTGAAGTACTACACAGTCGCACTTCTCTTAAATAAGGGTCTCAATACAATGCCACAGCAAAATTATTTGATCTATTTCAAATTTAGGTTAAAGCAAGACCAACAAATAGTAATTGTGAGTGAAACGAAACCCAATAAAAAGGATACATGTTTTTCTTGTATGATGCATTGATGTATCTTCCACTTTCAGTCTTTATTTTCTTACTTTCTTTGCCAGTGACCCTAACAAATCGCTTTTTTTTACGATCCCTGCACAAAAATTCATAAAAGTGAACAATTTTTATTTAGATGAGGTGAATAACTGCAGCACATTAAAAAAAACTCTTATGTAGAAATGCATGAGATTGACAGCTTCAATCTGGGCAAGCAAAAGAAAAGAGTTAGCTGAAACTGGTATTGTAATCGTCATTAGACACTTCAGGCTGAAGCATTATAATTATTAATTTTGTTTGAAAAACTGTTTGGGATACAACATTTTCCATTTACAACATTTTGAAGAAAATGCTTAGCACAATAAAAAATCAAGGTGATCAAAGACATAGGGCGGAATTCTCCCCCCCCCACCCACGTCGGGTGGGAGAATCGCCCGGGCGCCGCGCGAGTCCCGATGCCCGCACGCGATTCTCCCCCTACCCCCCAAACCGGCGCGGCGCGAATCACGGCTGGCTGCTGGGAGAATCGCCGCTTGTCGTTGGTAATGGCCGAGCGGCGATTCTCCGGCCCGGATGGGCCGAGCGGCCTGCCCAACACGACAGGTTCCCGCCGGCGTCATCCACACCTGGTCGCTGCCGGCGGGAACAGCGTGGGAACGCTGGGGGGGGGCGAGGGGGGTCCCTGCACCGGGGGGGGGGGGGGCGGCGGCTCAAAAGAGGTCTGGCCCGCGATCGGTGCCCACTGATCCGCGGGCCAGCCTCTCTGAAGGAGGACCACCTTTCCTCCGCTGCCCCGCAAGATCGATCCGCCATCTTCTTGCGGGGTGGCCGCAGGGAGGACGGCAACCACACATGCGCGGGTAACGTCAATTACGCGACGCCGGTCATGTCATTTACGCGGCGCCGCTCCTAGCCCCCCGGGGGCGGGGAACGACCTCCAACGCCGGAGTGAAACACTCCGGTTTTCACTCCGGCGTCGGGACTTAGTCTCCCGATGGGAGAATTGCGCCTATAATAGGCACAATGAAAAAGAGGATGAGGAATTTTATACCGATTTGTAGCACATGAATTTTTAATTTATCAGAATTAGTTTCAATAAGTTTATGAAAATCTAAACTATGCAAACTATATTGTCTGCAAAAGGAGACTTATGCAGGACACTGTTATCCCCCATTTAATAGTTCTAATAGTGTGGTTGGTAAATTAGGGACATTGCCCAATAGTGTTTCCCCATCTTTATTTTCATGCAATTACGGAGTATGCTTAGTTTCTAAAAAAACAAATTGCCAGTTGTTTGTCCCACTTCCTCAACCCTCTAGGCTTGACCGTCACCTCTGCATTCTGCCAACCTTCCCACATGCCGCTTCCCTACTACACACTGACCCTCCTGCTTACCACCTCTCCTACACTATCCAGCTCATAGAATCATAGAATTTACAGTGCAGGAGGCCATTCGGTCCATCAAGTTTGCACCAGCCATTAGAAAGAGCACCCTACCCAAGCCCACACCTCCACCCTATCCCCGTAACCCCAACTAATATTTTTTGGACACCAAGGGCAATTTAACATCGCCAATCCACCTAACCTGCACATCTTTAGACTGTGGGAGGAAACCCACGCAGACATGGGGAAAATGTGCAGACTCCGCACAGACAGTAACCCAAGACAGAAATTGAACCTGGGACCCTGGAGCTGTGAAACAACTGTGCTACTGTGCCGCCATTTGCCATTTTAGCCCTGGTATCATTCTGGTGAATTTCTTGATTAAGAAAAACAAAGAATGTTCAAAGTAAACTAGTCACAACAGCAGTGTATCTCAATTAGAATCACAGCCAAAACAAGCTTTTTGCTACTGGCACATATATCTGAATTTCTTTAGAAATCTACATGTTCATTAAGTTTTTCTCACTCCCCTTCCCACTCCAGTTCAGCTATCCCCAACCCTCCTGCTCACCTAGTTCTCTCCCTCTCCGCTTATCTCTTACCCTCTGGTGACTCCTTTCCCTTGCCCTCACCTACAGTGACAGTCTGGGAGAGGGAAATAGCAATCAGTGATTAGGAGGTACAGGGAGGGTACGTCCTCCCTGTAGCGGTGAGTACAAGGGAACGGTGAGCAGGAAAGATGAAGAGGGAAGCGGAAAGCGGGAGAGTTGGAGAGCAAGAGGAAAGCAACGAGTTGGAAGAGACAGCAAGTAAAGAAACGGAGTGGGATGGTCGAGGAGTGGGAGGGTTTGCAAACTGTAGAAGTGGAGAACACAAGTTGGAAGGGGGAGCGAGTGGAGGGAGGCAGCGAGTTAGGAGAGGCAACGAGATGTGAAACAGCGAGGAGGGGTTGAGAAGAAAGTGGCAAGCAGGAAGGTAGAGAACATGAGAGTTAGGAGAGGCAGTGAACAGGATTGAAGCAGCAAGTTGGGAGAAGCAACAAGCGGGAGTGAAAGAGTTAACAGATGGTCAAGGAAGGAAGATGTGGTAAGCTGGAGATAAGTTGTTACGATTATTAAATGATTTTTGGGCCAGTCAAGTTCAAGGCAGCCAATAGGTTTTCATAAACAAATGCCGACCAGGACCATAATTCCATTATTACAGGTTTTCCTATAGGAAAATAACTTGTTTAGCACATCTGACTGAGGGATAGTGCGCGCGCACGCACACACGCACGCACGCACGCACACACAATGGGTAAAAGGTTCTACTCACGTAATATACAAGGGATTAAATTCCATCCAAGATCGATTTTGAAAATGCCCAGTAGCAGCCATCAATTGAACCCGCGAGCAGTTATGAATTGAAAGCACATTACGAATAATACTTACCACTTCAGCATTTGTTTCTGTTTTTGCAAATCTTCGGTTTCATCACCCATCAAGTCCAACACAGCTCCAGATGCCTGCTGTTCAAAGGTGGTACCTACCCCACTTAAACTTAATCTAGAATAAGTGAAATAAAAGCATGAGTTTTTTAAAAATTGTATAATTTCAGTGAATTGTACAACTAAAAATATTGCTTTGAGAAACGGTATTGAAAAGGGACATTGCTACTGCAAATTCCATTTCGGATAAGCAGGTATTCAGCATGTTTTTTTTCAGGTTTAACTGTTATTCTGGATCAATTAATAATGGACACTACTGTACTCTTGCATTATCTGAAATATTAGAGCATACTACCACAAAAACAGGCAATTTGGAGCAACTGGCCTCTGCCATCATTTATACTCCACATGAGCCTTCTCTCACCTCATTTCTTCCAATCCTGTCAGCATGAACTTTGATTCTTTTCTTTGTCATGTACTTAGTCCTTAAATGCATCCATGATATTTGTTTCAACTACTCCTTGAGGTACCACGGTACAAACTTTTAAAAAATAATTTAAAAAAAAAATAAAAAAATTTAAAAGTACCCAATTATTGTTTCCAATTAAGGGGCAATTTAGCGTGGCCAATCCACCGAACCTGCACATCTTTGGGTTGTGGGGGTGAAACCCACGCAGACAAGGGGAAAATGTACAAACTCCATAAGAACAGTGGCCCAGGACCGGGATTCAAACCGAATCCTCAGTGCCTCAGTCCCAGTGCTAACCACTGCGCCACATGCCGTCCTATGATACACAATCTTACCACATTTAGAGGTTTCGTCTGAATTCCTTATTGGATCTAGAAATGATTATCTGATATTTATAACCTCTAGTTTTGTAGGAGCTCCCATTCTCTCTCGCTGTACTCCGATCAGGAGCTCCCATTCTCTCTCTCGCTGTACAAATACATTCTATGCTAGTTTCGAGCAGGAAGCCAACACACCAAAGTCAACTGCCCCAGCAGCCTCGGCCACACCCATACCTACCGTTACAGCCTCAGAAGTCAGATTGGCCTTCTTGAAAGTGAACCCACGGAAAGCAATGCGTCCTGAAGGAGTTCCTGGGCGTGCACACAGATCCTGCATGGACCTACTGGCAGGTGTGTTTGCAGACATCTTCAACCTCTCCCTACTCTGTTCCGAGGTTCTCACCTGCTTCGAGATGACCGCCATCATACCAGTGCCAAAGAAGAAGCAGGTAATGTGCCTTAACAGCTACTGTCTGGTAGCCAATCATTAAGAAGTCCTTCGAGAGGTTGGTCATGAGATACATTAACTCCATACTCCCAGAGTGCCATGATCCACTACAATTTGCATAGCGCCACAATCAGTCCACAGCAGATGCTACCTCTCTGGCCCTACTCATCCCTGGAGCATCTCGACAACAAGGTCTCCTATGCCAGACTCCTATTCATTGACTACAGTTCCACCTTCAACGCCATAATCCCAGACAAGCGCATATCAAAACTTCAAAACCTAGGACTTGGCTGCTCCCACTGCAACTGGATCCTTGACTTTCTGACCAATAGACCGCAATCAGCAAGAATAAACAAAGACACCACCTCCACAATAATCCTCAATACCGGGGCCTTGCAAGGCTGCATATTAGCCCCCTACTATACACCTTATACACACATTAAAAATTTTTCTTATAAATTTAAAGTACCCAATCTCTCAACAACAATCTCTCTCAGTCAGCAAAATTAAGGAACTGGTCATCGACTTCAGGAAGCGAAGTGTCGTACTCACCCCTGCCTGCATCAATGGGGCTGACGCGGAGATGGTTGATGGCTTCAAATCCTAGATGTGCACATCACAAACAATCTGTCCAGTCCACCTATGTTAACGCTACGACCAAGAAAGCACAACAGTGCCTATAATTCCTCATGAAACTAAAGAAATTTTTTTTTTTTTTTTAAATAATATTTTATTGTAAATTTTTGGTCAACCAACACAGTACATTGTGCATCCTTTACACAACATTGTAACAATACAGATAATAATGACCTTTTTTAAATTTAAACAAAACAACAACAAATAAATAAATATTAAATAACAAAAAATAAAAACTAGCCCTAATTGGCAACTGCCTTGTCTCAGGCCACCCCCCCCCCCCCCCCCCCCCCACCCCCCCAAGTCCTGGGCCGCTGCTGCTGCCTTCTTTGTTCTCCCCTATCTATCTTTCCGCAAGATATTCGACGAACGGTTGCCACCGCCTAGTAAACCCTTGAGCCGACCCCCTTAGGACGAACTTAATCCGCTCTAACTTTATGAACCCCGCCATATCATTTATCCAGGTCTCCACCCCCGGGGGCTTGGCTTCTTTCCACATTAGCAATATTCTGCGCCGGGCTACTAGGGACGCAAAGGCCAAAACATCGGCCTCTTTCGCCTCCTGCACTCCCGGCTCTTGTGCAACCCCAAATATAGCCAACCCCCAGCTTGGTTCGACCCGGACTCCTACTACTTTCGAAAGCACCTTTGTCACCCCCATCCAAAACCCCTGTAGTGCCGGGCATGACCAAAACATATGGGTATGATTCGCTGGGCTTCTCGAGCACCTCGCACACCTATCCTCCACCCCAAAAAATTTACTGAGCCGTGTTCCAGTCATATGTGCCCTGTGTAATACCTTAAACTGAATCAGGCTTAGCCTGGCGCACGAGGACGACGAGTTTACCCTGTTTAGGGCATCTGCCCACATCCCCTCCCCAATCTCCTCCCCTAGCTCTTCTTCCCATTTCCCTTTTAGTTCGTCCATCATAGTCTCCCCTTCGTCTCTCATTTCCCTATATATATCCGACACCTTACCGTCCCCCACCCATTTCTTTGAGATGACTCTGTCCTGCACCTCTTGTGTCGGGAGCTGCGGGAATTCCCTCACCTGCTGCCTCGCAAAAGCCCTCAATTGCATGTACCTAAATGCATTCCCTTGGGGCAACCCATATTTCTCGGTCAGCGCTCCCAGACTCGCAAACTTCCCATCCACAAATAGATCTTTCAATTGCGTTATACCTGCTCTTTGCCACATTCCATATCCCCCATCCATTCCCCCCGGGGCAAACCTATGGTTGTTTCTTATCGGGGACCCCCCTAGTGCTCCGGTCTTTCCCCTATGTCGTCTCCACTGTCCCCAAATCTTCAGTGTAGCTACCACCACCGGACTCGTGGTATAGTTCCTTGGTGAGAACGGCAATGGGGCTGTCACCATAGCCTGCAGGCTGGTCCCCCTACAGGACGCCCTCTCTAATCTCTTCCACGCCGCTCCTTCCTCCTCTCCCATCCACTTACTCACCATTGAAATATTAGCGGCCCAATAATACTCACTTAGGCTCGGTAGTGCCAGCCCCCCCCTATCCCTACTACGCTGTAAGAATCCCTTCCTCACTCTCGGAGTCTTCCCGGCCCAAACAAAACCCATAATACTCTTTTCTATCCTTTTGAAAAAAGCCTTCGTGATCACAACCGGGAGACACTGAAACACAAAAAGGAATCTCGGGAGGACCACCATCTTAACTGCCTGCACCCTCCCTGCCATTGACAATGCTACCATGTCCCATCTCTTGAAATCTTCCTCCATCTGTTCCACCAACCGCGTCAAATTTAGCCTGTGCAATGTGCCCCAATTCTTAGCTATCTGGATCCCCAGGTAACGAAAGTCTCTTGTTACCTTCCTCAACGGTAGGTCTTCTATTTCTCTACTCTGCTCCCCTGGATGCACCACAAACAGCTCACTCTTTCCCATGTTCAATTTATACCCTGAAAAATCCCCAAACTCCCCCAGTATCCGCATTATTTCTGGCATCCCCTCCGCTGGATCCGCCACATATAGTAGCAGATCATCCGCATATAAAGATACCCGGTGTTCTTCTCCTCCCCTAAGTATTCCCCTCCATCCCTTGGAACCTCTCAGCGCTATTGCCAGGGGCTCAATCGCCAGTGCAAACAGTAATGGGGACAGAGGACATCCCTGCCTTGTCCCTCTATGGAGCCGAAAATATGCCGATCCCCGTCCATTCGTGACCACACTCGCCACTGGGGCCCTATACAACAGCTGCACCCATTTAACATACCCCTCTCCGAACCCAAATCTCCTCAACACCTCCCACAGATAATCCCACTCCACTCTATCAAATGCTTTCTCGGCATCCATCGCCACTACTATCTCCGTTTCACCCTCTGGTGGGGCCATCATCATTACCCCTAACAACCTCCGTATGTTCGTGTTCAGCTGTCTCCCCTTCACAAACCCAGTTTGGTCCTCATGAACCACCCCCGGGACACATTCCTCTATTCTCATTGCCATTACCTTGGCCAAGACCTTGGCATCTACATTGAGGAGGGAGATTGGTCTGTAGGACCCGCATTGTAGCGGATCCTTTTCCTTCTTTAAAAGAAGCGATATCGTTGCTTCTGACATAGTCGGGGGCAGTTGTCCCCTTTCCTTTGCCTCGTTGAAGGTCCTCGTCAGTAGCGGGGCGAGCAAGTCCAAATATTTTCTGTAAAATTCAACTGGGAATCCGTCCGGTCCCGGGGCCTTTCCCGTCTGCATGTTCCTAATTCCTTTCACCACTTCTTCTACCGTGATCTGTGCTCCCAATCCCATCCTTTCCTGCTCTTCCACCTTGGGAATTTCCAGCCGATCCAAAAACTCCATCATTCTCTCCCTCCCATCCGGGGGGTTGAGCTTCATACAATTTTTTATAAAATGTCTTAAACACTTCATTCACTCTCTCCGCTCCCCGCTCCGTCTCTCCATCTTCGTCTCTCACCCCCCCCTATTTCCCTCGCTGCTCCCCTTTTCCTCAATTGGTGTGCCAGCAATCTGCTCGCCTTCTCTCCATATTCATACTGTACACCCTGCGCCTTCCTCCATTGTGCCTCTGCAGTGCCTGTGGTCAGCAAGTCAAATTCCACATGCAGCCTTTGCCTTTCCCTATACAGTCCCTCCTCCGGTGCTTCCGCATACTGTCTGTCCACCCTCAAAAGTTCTTGCAACAACCGCTCCCGTTCCTTACTCTCCTGCTTCCCTTTATGTGTCCTTATTGATATCAGCTCCCCCCTAACCACCGCTTTCAACGCCTCCCAGACCACTCCCACCTGAACCTCCCCATTGTCATTGAGATCCAAGTACTTTTCAATGCATCCCCTCACCCTTAAGCACACCCCCTCATCCGCCATTAGTCCCATATCCATTCTCCAGGGTGGACGCCCTCTTGTTTCCTCCCCTATCTCCAAGTCTACCCAGTGTGGGGCATGATCCGAAATGGCTATAGCCGTATATTCCGTTCCCCTCACCCTCGGGATCAATGCCCTACCCAACACAAAAAAGTCTATGCATGAATAGACTTTATGGACATAGGAGAAAAACGAGAACTCCTTACTCCTAGGTCTACTGAATCTCCACGGGTCCACCCCTCCCATCTGCTCCATAAAATCCTTAAGCACCTTGGCTGCTGCCGGCCTCCTACCAGTCCTGGACTTCGACCTATCCAGCCTTGGTTCCAACACCGTGTTAAAGTCTCCCCCCATTATCAGCTTTCCGGTCTCTAGGTCTGGGATGCGTCCTAGCATTCGCCTCATAAAATTGGCATCGTCCCAATTCGGGGCATACACGTTTACCAACACCACCATCTCTCCCTGTAATTTGCCACTCACCATCACGTATCTGCCCCCGTTATCCGCCACTATAGTCTTTGCCTCGAACATTACCCGCTTCCCCACTAATATAGCCACCCCCCTGTTTTTTGCATCCAGCCCCGAATGGAACACCTGCCCTACCCATCCTTTGCGCAACCTAACCTGATCTATCAGTTTCAGGTGCGTTTCCTGTAACATGACCACATCTGCTTTAAGTTTCTTAAGGTGTGCGAGTACTCGTGCCCTCTTTATCGGCCCGTTAAGCCCCCTCACGTTCCACGTGATCAGCCAAGTTGGGGGGCTTCCCACCCCCCCCCCCCCCCCCCCTTGCCGGTTAGCCATCATCTTTTTCCAGCTTCTCGCCCAGTTCCCACGCGGCTGTATTTCTCCCAGACGGTGCCCCCCCGCCCATCCTTTCCCGCACCCACTCCCCCCTTTCCCCAGCAGCAGCAACCCAGTAATTCCCCCCCCCCCCGCTAGACCCCCCGCTAGCGTAATTACTCCCCCCATGTTGCTCCCAGAAGTCAGCAAACTCTGACTGACCTCGGCTTCCCCCTGTGATCACGGCTTGCCCCGTACGGCGCCCCCTCCTTCCTGCTTCTCTATTCCCGCCATAATTATCATAGCGCGGGAACCAAGCCCGCGCCTCTCCCTCGGCCCCGCCTCCCATGGCCAACGCCCCATCTCCTCTCCCTCCCCACCTCCCCCCATCACCACCTGTGGGAGAAAGAAAAGTTACCATACCGCAGGATTAATCATACAATCCCTCTTCGCCCCCCCCCCCCCCCCCTCGTCCCACCACTTTGTCCAAACGTTCATTTTCGTAGTCCAATCATTCCAATTTTTCTTCTACAATAAAAGTCCACGCTTCATCCGCCGTCTCAAAGTAGTGGTGCCTCCCTTGATATGTGACCCACAGTCTTGCCGGTTGCAGCATTCCAAACTTTATCTTTTTTTTGTGAAGTACCGCTTTGGCCCGATTAAAGCTCGCCCTCCTTCTCGCCACCTCCGCACTCCAATCTTGATAGACGCGGATCACCGCGTTCTCCCATTTACTACACCGAGTTTTCTTCGCCCATCTAAGGACCATTTCTCTATCCTTAAAACGGAGAAATCTCACCACTATGGCTCTGGGAGCTTCTCCTGCTCTCGGTCCTCGCACCATAACTCGGTATGCTCCCTCCACCTCCAACGGACCCGTCGGGGCCTCCACTCCCATTAACGAGTGCAGCATCGTGCTCACATATGCCCCGACGTCCGCCCCCTCCACACCTTCAGGAAGGCCAAGAATCCTCAAGTTGTTCCTCCTTGCGTTATTTTCCAGTGCCTCCAACCTCTCCACAGATCGTTTCTGGTGTGCCTCCTGTATCTCCGACTTCACCACCAGGCCCTGTATGTCGTTTTCATTCTCTGCTGCTTTCGCCTTCACGACCCGAAGCTCCTGCTCCTGGGTCTTTTGTTCCTCTTTCAGCCCTTCAATCGCCTGTAATATCGGGGCCAACAACTCTTTCTTCATTTCCTTTTTTATCTCCTCCACGCAGCGTTTCAAAAACTCTTGTTGTTCAGGGCCCCATATGAAACTGCCACCTTCCGACGCCATCTTGGTTTTTGCTTGCCTTCCTTGCCGTTGTTCCAAAGGATCCGCTGCAATCCGGCCACTTTCCTCTCCTTTTTCCATCCGTGTCCAGGGGGAACACCCTTCTGGTTTACCGCACGGTGTTTTCAGCCGTTAAAATTGCCGTTGGGGCTCCTATCAAGAGCCCAAAAGTCCGTTTCACAGGGAGCTGCCGAAACGTGCGACTCAGCTGGTCATCGCCGCACCCGGAAACTCAAAACTAAAGAAATTTGGCATGTCCACATTGACTCTTACCAATTTTTACAGATGCACCATAGGAAGCATCCTATCTGGATCCTCAATGCCGTGAGGCAGCAGTGCTAACCACTGCATCACCATGCCGTCCTGTGCATGTTGAATGAATTACCCAAGTATCGCTATATGGCTCTCTCTACATTGCCCTGAAAAACACTTTCCCCTTCAAGAATTTATTTTTGAAAGATGCATCTGCTTCCATTTAAACTTCTGCCATATTCCAGCTTCCAACGTCACCTATTAATATGTTCCGCCACTAATCACCCAAAAGCTTAATCCAGTTTCCTCTCCCAGTCCAAAGACGTGCAGGTTAGGTGGATTGGCCATGCTAAATTGCCCTTATTGTCCAAAAAGGTTAGATGGGGTTACGGGGATAGGGTGGAAGTGAGGGCTTAAGTGGGTCAGTGCAGACTCGATGGGCTGAATGGCCTCCTTCTACACTGTATGTTCTATGTATTTATATGTGCCAAATGGCTATTACCAGTTTTTGTTCGCAGCAGAATTAGATACAAATTAAAAAGGCAATTGATACAGTGGTCTATTCCAGCTAAAATAAATCTCAGTACTGGAGGTTAGAGGCTTATAGGTAGTTACCCTCTTTCAGAATTGAAGTCCTTTGGTCGGTAGGGGATATAAAATTCCTGATCCCTCCTACCTTCTTTCTTCGTTTTGGAAAATTGATCTGCGGATTGCTCATTTTTCCTCTTTCTCCCTTTAACTTCAGAGAATACAGCCTGTCAATATAAAATACAAAATCAATTAACAAATATAGAATGAGGGCACTTCCGGTGGCGACCATGGAGGAGTCGGTCGCAGATTTGATAGCTCCTGCCTGTGACGGACGTTTGGACCTTTTTCTCCCATTTTTTCCTGGATTTTATTGGATGAATCAGTGGAAAGTGAGACGGTGAGGAGAAATCCCCCTCCAGTGTATGGAGAATTGGACCAGAAGTGGCCCTGTAAGAAGACAAAGTTCTACAAGAAAGACGCAAGCAGAGCTGGCAACGCGGGAAAGCATGGCGGAGAAGTAGGGCCGCGGGGAGATGGCACAGTGGTCGATGGAGCAGCTGGTGAAGTTTTTTGAAGATTATTTCGCCAAGCTTAAGAAGGACACGTTGGACCCGATCAAGGCTTCGATTGATCAGGTTGTGCAGAATCAAGAAATCCATGAACGTGTGATCCAGTAGGTGGAGAAAAAGGTGTCCGAGCACAAGGAATACCTAACCGTGCTGGAGACCAAGGTGGAGATGATGAATGACCGCCAGAAAAGAATGCAGGAGAAGCTGGAGGACTTGGAGTAAAGGTCCAGGAGGCAAAACCCGAGAATCGTCAGCCTCCCGGAGGGCAGTAAGGGATCGAATGCGAGAGCCTATGTGCCGAACATGCCGGAGAAGTTGATGGCGGCTGAGGCGTGCCCTCGGCTCCTGGAAGTGGAGAGTGCACAAAGCCCCAAGCGAACGAGCCGCCGAGGGCTATGGTGGTACGTATGCACCGATTCCTGGACAAGGAACACGTTCTACGGTGGGCCAAGAAAGAGCGGAGCAGCAGATGGGAGAATTGTGAGCTGTGCATTTATCAAGACCTGGGCGCGGATTTGGTCAAAAGGCGATCCATGTTTAATCGGGCAAAATCGGCCCTCTTTAAGAAAGCAGTGAAGTTCGGGATGTTGTATCCAGCGCGCCTGAGGGTCACATACGAGGACCAGGAATTTGACTTTGAAACACCAGACGTGCATTGACTTTCATCAGGGAAAAAAGACTGGATGTGAACTAAAAACACTAAATCCTTGGAGAGAGTATTGCAATGGCGATTTGTTGACAATCACTTTTGTGCTGGTTTGAATAAGTAGTGTCATGTGCAATAAGGGGCTGTTTCGATGGCTAACGGTAACTTTGTCTTACTGGGAGCTGGGTGGAGGGGGGGTGGTTTCTGTGTTTTTTTTCCTGTGGTTGTTTTTCCACTGTTTTTTTCTACTGTTTGTTTACTACGGAATGTGATGCATGTCCAAGTGTGTGTGTGTGTGGGGGAGGGAAAGAGGTGAGAGAACAATGGGGAGACAGTCTGTTTGGTGCCATGGGTGGGAGCTATCAGGTCAGCTGACTCACAAAGCAGTGGGGGGCGAGCAGGTGATAAGCTCGAGATTGATATGGGGGGTTGGGTTTCTGGGCTGTTACTAGGGGGAGGATGGGGGAGCTGCTTTGCAGACAGGGGAGGAACTGTTACTCGGGGACAAATGGGAGGTCGGGGACGGAGGATGCCCGAGGGGGGGGGGGGGGAAATCGAGGAGGCTGGGGACGCGGGCTGGAGGCTGGCCTAAAACGGGTGATGGCTAGTCGGCAGGGGGGAGCGGGAAGTCCCCCGACCAGGCTGATTACATGGAACGGAAGAAGGCTGAAAGGGCCGGTCAAGAAGGCTCGCGTATTCACGCATTTGAGGGGACTGAAGGCGGACGTGGCAATGTTACAAGAGACACACCTAAAGATTACAGACCAGACTAGGTTGAGAAAGGGGTGGATTGGCCAGGTATTCCACTCAGGACTGGACTCAAATGCCAGGGGGGTAACGATTCTGATTAACAAGCAGGTGGCATTCGAGGCAGGGAGAATCGTGTCAGACACGGGGGGGGGTACCTAATGGTGAATGGGAAGCTGGAGGGGGGGGGGGGCAGGTACCTAATGGTGAATGGGAAGCTGGAGGGGGTGCGGGTGGTACCCGTGAACGTATATGCTCCGAATTGGGACGATGTGGAATTTATGAGGAATTGGGACGATGTGGAATTTATGAAGCGGGTGTTAGATAAGATCCCAGACTTAGAGTCACATAACTTGATCATGGGGGAGATTTTATCACAGTAATTGATCTGGAATTGGACCGGTCAAAATCCAGGACAGGGAGGGTGCCAGCCATGGCAAAGGAATTGAAGGGGCTTATGGAACAGATTGGGGGGGGGGGGGGGGGGGAGAAAGAGTAGTAGAAATGGAGGTTTGCACGGCCAAGGGAGACGGAGTTTTCTTTTTTCTCACATGTCCTCAAGGTATACTCTCGGATCGACTGTTTTGTTCTGAGCAGGGTTCTAATACCAGGGGTGGTGGATACTGGGTACTCGGCAATCGTAGTGTCGGATCATGCCCCACATTGGGTATTTCTACGGGTTAGTTTGGAGAGAGGACAACGCCCGCTATAAAGGCTGGATGTGGGGTTGTTAGCAGATGAAGCGGTCAGTGGGCGGTGAACAAGTGCACCCAGAACTACCTGGAAACAAGCGATATAGGGAGGTCGCTGCAGCAACGGTCTGGGAATCTTTGAAGGCAGTGGTCAGAGGGGAATTAATCTCGATACGGGCCCACAGAGAAAAGATGGAACGGGCCGAGAGGAATAGGTTAGTTGAGGAGATACTCAAGGTGGACAGGGGATACTCGGAGGCTCCGGATGCAGGGCTACTGAGGGAGCAGTGGAGTTTGGGCTGTTGACTACATGGAAGACGGTGGAACAGCTGAGGAAGGCAAGGGGGGGGGGGCGATCTATGAGTATGGGGAAAAGGCAAGCAGAATGTTAGCGCACCCGCCCAGAAAAAGGGAGGCGGCCAGGGAGATAGGGAGAGTAAAGAGTAGAGGTGGGATCACGGTCCTGTGGCGGTGAATGAGGTGTTTAAGGACTTTTACAGCAGAGTGGATGGCAGTTTTGAGGTCAGTTGAGGTTCCCGAGGGTGGATGAAGATCTGGTGGAAGGGCTGGGAGCCCCAATTGAAATTGAGGAAATAATGGAGGAGCTGGAGGGCATGCAGTCGGCAAGGCCCCGGGGCTGGATGGCTACCCGGTGGAATTCTAGAAGAGGTTTTCTGAGATAATTGAGCCCACTGCTGGTGAGGACATTTAATGAGGCAAGAGAGAAGGGAGTCCTCCCCTAACAATGTCGCTGGCCTCGATTTCATTGAAGGATCCGGAGCAATGCGGGTCATACAGGCCAATTTCTCTACTGAATGTGGACGCCAAATTGCTGGCTAAGATGTTGGCCACAAGGATAGAGGATTGTGTCCCAGGGTGATGGGGGAAGACCAGACGGGATTTGTAAAGGGCAGGCAACTCACGGCCAATGTTCAAAGGCTTTTAAGTGTTATTATGATGCCCTCAGAAGGGGAAGAGACGGAAGTGGTGGTCGCGATGGATGCGGAGAAGGCTTTTGATCGGGTGGAGTGGGATTACCTGTGGGAGGTGCTGGGAAGGTTTGGATTTGGCGAGGGCTTCATTGACTGGGTGTGGTTGTTCTATCAGGCACCAGTAGCGAGTGTGCATACGAACTGGTTGAGGTCGGGGTATTTTAAACTACATCGAGGGACGAGACAAGGGTGTCCCCTCTCCCCGCTACTTTTTGCTCTGGCCATAGAGCCACTGGCCATGGCGTTAAGAGCCTCTAGGAACTGGAAAGAGTTGGTTCGGGGGGTGGGGGGTGGAGCATCTTGTCTCGCTCTACACAGATGACCTGCTCTTGTATATTGCATACCCGTTGGCTGGGATGGGGGAAGTTATGCAGATCCTAGGGGCATTTTGTAATTTTTCAGGGTATAAATGGAACATGGGGAAAAGCGAGATGTTCATGATACAGGCGAGACGGCAGGAGAAGAGACTGGGAGAGCTGCCGTTTAGAATGGTAGGAAGGAGCTTCCGATATCTGGGATTCCAGGTGGCTCGGGAATGGGAGGCACTGCCTAAGTTAAGCTTATCCCGGCTCGTAGAACAAACGAAAGAGGACTTGTAAGAGATGGGACATGCTCCCGCTATCACTGACGGGGAGAGTACAGACTGTGAAAATGACGGTTCTCCCCAGATTTCTGTTTGTCTTTCAGTGCCTCCCCATCTTCATCCTGAGGGCCTTTTTAAAACGGGTAAATAAGGTTATTTAGGGCTGTGTGTGTGCGGGTAAAACCCCGTAAGTGAGGAAAGTGTTGCTGGAGTGCAGTTGGAGGGGGGCGGGGTGGCGCTGCCGAACTTTTGTAAACACTACTGGGCGGCTAATAAGAACATAAGAACTTTAGAACTAGGAGCAAGAGTAGGCCATATGGCCCCTCGAGCCTGCTCTGTCATTCAATGAGATCATGGCTGATCTTTTGTGGACTCAGCTCCACTTTCCGGCCCGAACACCATAACACTTAATCCCTTTATTCTTCAAAAAACTATCTATCTTTATCTTAAAAGCATTTAATGAAGGAGCCTCTGCTGCTTCACTGGGCAAGGAATTCCATAGATTCACAACCCTTTGAGTGAAGAAGTTCCTCCTAAACTCAGTCCTAAATCGGCTTCCCCTTATT
Source organism: Scyliorhinus torazame (assembly GCF_047496885.1). Classification (NCBI taxonomy): domain Eukaryota; kingdom Metazoa; phylum Chordata; class Chondrichthyes; order Carcharhiniformes; family Scyliorhinidae; genus Scyliorhinus; species Scyliorhinus torazame. The sequence goes on from NC_092707.1 coordinate 67,381,941, forward strand.
TTGAGGCTATGCCCCCTAGTTCTGCTTTCACCCGCCAGTGGAAACAACCTGCCCGCATCTATCCTATCTATTCCCTTCATAATTTTATATGTTTCTATAAGATCCCCGCTCATCCTTCTAAATTCCAACGAGTACAGTCCCAGTCTACTCAACCTCTCCTCGTAATCCAACCCCTTCAACTCTGGGATTAACCTAGTGAATCTCCTCTGCACACCCTCCAGCACCAGTACGTCCTTTCTCTGGTAAGGAGCCCAAAATTGAACACAATACTCCAGGTGTGGCCTCACTAACACCTTATACAATTGCAGCATAACCTCCCTAGTCTTAAACTCCATCCCTCTAGCAATGAAGGACAAAATTCCATTTGCCTTCTTAATCAGCTGTTGCACCGTAAACCAACTTTTTGCGACTCATGCACTAGCACACCCAGGTCTCTCTGCACAGCAGCATGTTTTAATATTTTATCATTTAAATAATACTCCCTTTTGCTGTTATTCCTACCAAAATGGATAACCTCACATTTGTCAACATTGTATTCCATCTGCCAGACCCTAGCCCATTCACTTAACCTATCCAAATCCCTCTGCAGACTTCCGGTATCCTCTGCACTTTTTGCTTTACCACTCATCTTGGTGTCGTCTGCAAACTTGGACACATTGCCCTTGGTCCCCAACTCCAAATCATCTATGTAAATTGTGAACAATTGTGGGCCCAACACTGATCCCTGAGGGACATCACTAGCTACTGATTGCCAACCAGAGAAACACCCATTAATCCCCACTTTTTGCTTTCTATTAATTAACCAATCCTCTATCCATGCCACTACTTTCCCCTTAATGCCATGCATCTTTATCTTATGCAGCAACCTTTTGTGTGGCACCTTGTCAAAGGCTTTCTGGAAATCCAGATATACCACATCCATTGGCTCCTCGTTATCTACCGCTCTGGTAATGTCCTCAAAAAATTCCACTAAATTAGTTAGGCACGACCTGCCCTTCATGAACCCATGCTGCATCTGCCCAATGGGACAATTTCCATCCAGATGCCTCGCTAGTTCTTCCTTGATGATAGATTCCAGCATCTTCCCTACTACCGAAGTTAAGCTCACTGGCCTATAATTACCCGCTTTCTGCCTACCTCCTTTTTTAAACAGTGATGTCACGTTTGCTAATTTCCAATCTGCCGGGACCACCCCAGAGTCTAGTGAATTTTGGTAAATTATCACTAGTGCATTTGCAATTTCCCTAGCCATATCTTTTAGCACTCTGGGATGCATTCCATCAGGGCCAGGAGACTTGTCTACCTTTAGTCCCATTAGCTTGCCCATCATTACCTCCTTAGTGATAACAACCATCTCAAGGTCCTCACCTGTCAGTGCCTCATTTCTATCAGTCACTGGCATGTTATTTGTGACTTCCACTGTGAAGACCGACCCAAAAAACCTGTTCAGTTCCTCAGCCATTTCCTCATCTTCCATTATTAAAGCTCCCTTCTCATCCTCTAAAGGACCAATATTTACCTTAGCCACTCTCCCTTATTTCCTTAAGATATCCACAGTCGATTTTCCCTCTTTCTACCGTCCTTCCTATTTGTTGGTATAAACCTTTGCTGAGCACGGTGAAAAATCGCTTGGAAGGTTCTCCACTGTTCCTCAACTGTTTCACCATTAAGTTGATGGGCTTGTCTGCCCTAGTTTGGTTGGTGGTTTTGTTGTTTGTTTTCCAGGTGTTCAGTACTAGGGGGCGGGAAACGCCCGGGACGGGTTGTCCAGCGCACGGGGAGGTCCCAGATGGCGCTTGCCCCTCTATCCTGCAGGGAAGGGGCAGTAGGATGGCCCTAAGGAGGCAACAAGTTAAGGGTTGGTATATAGAGGCAGGAGCGGCCGGGGTCAGCATGGGTGAGTTGACTCACGGAAGCAGAATGGGGGGGGGGGGGGGGGGAAGGACTGCTGCTTTGCTCACTGAAGGGGAGCCAGGTGAGGGGTATGGATGGAGAGGTGGGCGGGGGGGGGGGGGGGGAAAGAGAGAGGGGAGAGCTGGAGGAGGCAGTGGGGGCACACGGCTGGCCGAAAAAGGGAGATGGCTGGTCGGCGGGATGGGGGCGATCAATCCCCCGACCAGGCGGATCAGGTGGAATGTGAGGGGCCTGAATGGGCCGGTCAAGCGGTCCCGCGTGTTCTCGCATTTGAAGGCGGACGCGGCCATCTTGCAAGAGATGCACTTAAGGCTCGCTGGGCAGACGAGGCTGAGGAAAAGATGGGTGGGACAGGTGTTTCACTCGGGGTTAGACTCCAAGAGCAGAAGAGTGGCCATTTTGGTCAGTAAACGAGTGGCATTTGAGGCGGGGAGCATCGTGGCGGACAAGGGGGGGCAGGTATGATGAGTGGCAAGCTGCAGGGGGCCCGGGTGTGTTAGTGAATGTATATGCCCCGAACTGGGAAGATGCGGACTTCATGAGGCGCGTGTTGGGTAGGATCCCGGACTTGTGGAGATACGTCACCTGATAATTGGGGGGGGGGGACTTTAATACAGTCTTGGATCCGAGCTTGGATCGTTCCAAGTCCATGTCGGGAAAGAGGCCGGCGGCATCTTGTGGGAGTTCATGGGCCAGATGGGGGGGGGGGAAATGGACCCCTGGAGGTTTGCGCGGCCAAGGACGAAGGAGTTTTCCTTTTTCTCCCATGTCCATAAAGTCTATTCGCGAATAGACTTCTTTGTGCTGAGTAGGGCGTTAATCCCGAGGGTGGAGGGGGTCGAATACGCAGCCATTGCGGTCTCGGACCATGTCCCGCACTGGGTGGACCTGTGACTGGGGGCGGAACGGGGTCTGTGCCCTCTCTGGGGAATGGATGTGGGGTTGCTGCCGGACAAAGAGGTGTGCGGGCGGATACGGAGGAGTATTGAGAATTATGTGGGAGTGAACGACACAGGAGAGGTGATGGTGGCAGTTGTTTGGGAGGCTCTGAAGGTGGTTGTTAAGGGAGGGTTAATCTCCATTAGGTCCAATAGAGAGGAGAGGGCGGAGAGGGAGACTGGTGGGAGAGATACTCAGGGTAGACAGGAGGTACGCGGAGGCCCCAGAGAGGGGTGCTGTTGAACGAGCGCCGGATATTACAGGCGGAGTTTGACTTGCTGACCACGGGGAAGGCGGAGGCGCAGCTGAGGAAAGCGAAGGGGGAAGTTTATGAGTATGGGGAGAAGGCGAGCAGGATGCTGGCGCACCAGCAGCGCAGGAGGGAGGCGGCCAGAGAGATTGGGGGAGTGCGGGATAGGGAAGGCAACATGGTGCTGAGCCCAGAGAGGGTTAATGAAGTCTTCAGGGAGTTCTACAGGAAGTTATACGAGTCGGAGGGGGGAGGGATGAGACAGTTCATGGACCGGTTGAGGTTCCCAAGGGTGGAAGCAAAGCAGGTGGAGGGACTGGGGGCCCCGATTGAGTTGGAGGAGGTAGTCAGGGGGCTGGCAGGCATGTAGACGGGCAAGGCCCCGGGCCTGGACGGCTTCCCCACAGAATTTTATGATAAGTTCTCGGAGCTGCTGAGCCCGCTCCTGCTGAGAACCTTCAATGACGCAAAGGAGAAAGGGACCCTCCCTCCGACAATGTCGCAGGCATTGATCTCGCACATCCTGAAGAAGAAGGAGAAAGATCCGCTTCAGTGTGGGTCCTACAGGCCGATATCGCTCCTGAACGTAGATGCCAAGCTGTTGGCAAGAATTCTGGCCACCAGAATAGAGGACTGTGTCCCGGGAGTGACTGGGGAGGACCAGACGGGTTTTGTTAAGGGCAGGCAGCTGAACACGAACGTGAGGAGGCTCCTGAAGATCATCACGGGGGGGGGGGGGAAAGAGAGACTTGCTCCGGGTAGGATGCATGGGGGGTACTAACGCTGGTATAGGGCAGGTATTAGGAGGATGGGGACCGGTTTATAGACGGGGCTTTCCCCAGCATGCAGGCGCTGCAGATTCGATTCGGCCTGCGCCCAGAGAATGCGTTCATGTACCTTCAGGTTCGGGACTTCCTTAGAAAACAGGTGGGGACATTCCCGCTGCTGCCCCCACATAGGATCCAGGATAAGGTGGTGTCTGACGTCTGGGTAGGGGAGGGCAAGGTGTCGGACATATATCAGCAGCTGCAGGAGGTAGAGGAAGCCTCAGTGGGGGAGTTGAAGGATAAGTGGGAGGAGGAGCTGGGTGAGGAGCTGGATGAGGGCCAGTGGGCCGATGCCCTGGGCAGGGTGAACGCCTCATCATGTGCCAGGCTCGGCTTAATCCAGTTTAAGGTGGTGCATCGGGCGCATGTAACGGCGGCAAGAATGAGTAGGTTTTTTGGGGTGGAGGACAGGTGCCCGAGGAGTCCGGCGAATCATGCCCATATGTTTTGAGCCTGCCCGGCGCTTAAAGGATTCTGGCAGCGGTTTGCAAGGGTGATGTCTAGGGTTTTGGACGCTCGGGTGAGGGCGAGTCCAACGGTAGCGATATTTGGGGTGGCGGAGGATCCAGGAGTGCAGGAAGCGAAAGAGGCAGAGGTACTGGCCTTTGCCTCCCTGGTAGCTCGGAGACGGATTTTGTTAACGTGGAGGGACTCGAAACCCCCGAGCGTGGAGACCTGGGTTAGCGATATGGTGGGGTTCCTCAGCCTGGAGCGGATAAAGTTCGCCTTGAGAGGGTCCTTGATGGGGTTCTTCTGTTTTGTAATTCGTTTTATTGTAAGCTTTGGGCTATGCTTATTGTTATTTTTTATTACCATCTGTATTTATATTTTTGTTATGTAAAAACGCTGATTGGAAAAACTTTGATAAAATATTTATTTTAAAAAAACTGATTCACCATAAAGTCTTTGCTCCCAGTCTACCTTAGCTAGCTCTTCTCTCATCCGATTGTAATCTCCTTTGTTTAAGCATAAAACACGAGTGTTTGATTTTACCTTCTCACCCTCTATCTGTATTTTAAATTCCACCATATTATGATCGCTCCTTCCGAGAGGATCCTGAACTATGAGATCATTAATCAATCCTGTCTCATTACACGGGCCCAGATCTAGGACCACTTGTTCCCTCGTAGGTTCTATTACATACTGTTCTAGGAAACTATCGCGGATACATTCTATAAACGCCTCCTCAAGGCTGCCTTGACCGACCTGGTTAAACCAATCGACATGTAGATTAAAATCCCCCATGATGTACCATTTCCACATGCATCAGTTATTTCTTTGTTTATTGCCTGCCCCACCATAATGATACTATTTGGTGGCCTATAGACTACTCCTATCAGTGACTTTTTCGCCTTACTATTCCTGATTTCCACCCAAATGGATTCAACCTTATCCTCCATAGCACCAATATCATCCCTTACTATTGCCCGGATGTCATCCTTAAATAACAGAGCTACACCACCTCCCTTACCATCCACTCTGTCCTTCCAAATAGCTTGATACCCGTGGATATTTAACTCCCAGTCGTGACCATCCTTTAACCATGTTTCAGTAATGGCCACTAAATCATAGACATAATATAGCCATGATTAGGAAGTGGGTATAGTGTGGGCTGTGTGGGAGTGAATGGAGGCAGCGTCATGTAAAGACACAAGTTTGGGAGCACTGATAACAGCACCTCTTCCGTTCTCGCTGGCCCGATACGCCACAAGTCCAGTGGTGGTGGCGGCTCTGAGAATCCGGGGTCAGTGGAGGAGATATGAGAGTGGAGGGAGCATCGGTTTGGACACCAATTTATAATAACCATTGGTTTGTACCGGGTAGACTGCATGGTGGGTTCCGGAGATGGCAAAGGGCAGGAATTAGGAGGATGGGGGATCTATTTATGGACGGGGGTTTCCCCAGCTTGAAAGCCTTGGGAGGATAAATTTGAATTGCCAGCAGGGAATGGGTTTAGATATCTGCAAGTACGAGACTTCTTGAGAAGGCAGGTTCCGGCCTTCCCACTGCTGCTGCCATGGGGGATACAGGACAAAGTGGTCTCCAGTACATGGGTGGGAGAGGGGAAGGTATCAGATATCTACCAGAAACTTTTGGAATCGGAGGAAACTCCGGTGGAGGAGCTCAAGGGCAAGTGGGAAGATGAGCTCGGGGGAGAGATCGAGGCGAGTCTGTGGGCGGATGCCCTAAGTAGTTAATACATCCTCATCATGTGCCAGGCTTAGCCTGATACAGTTCAAGGTAGTCCACCGGGCACACATGACGGAGGCTCGGATGAGCAAGTTTTTCGGGGTAGAGGACAGGTGTGGGAGGTGCACGGGAAGCCCGGCAAATCATGTCCACCTGTTTTGGGAATGCCCGAAGCTTCGAGGGTTTGGGCAGGTTTTCACTAAGGCGATGTCCACGGTACTCAAAACTCGGGTGGTACCGAGTCCAGAGGTGGCGATCTTTGGAGCGTCGGAAGAGCTGGGAGTCCAGGGGGCAAAAGAGGCTGAGGTCTTGGCCTTTGCCTTCCTGGTAGCCCGGAGACGGATCTTATTAATGTGGAGGGACTCAAAGCCCCCGAGTGCAGAGACCTGGGTTAATGACATGGCTGGGTTTCTCAGTCTTGAGAAAATAAATTTTGCCATAAGAGGGTCAATGTTAGGGTTCACCTGGAGGTGGCAGCTTTCGTCGACTTTCTCGGGGAAAATTAAAATGTCAGCAGAAGCAGAATTCCAAAGTGGGGGGGGGGGGGGGGGGGGGCAGACTGTTTTATAGTTGGGGTTTGTGAAGATTGTGATGGGGGTACCATGTTTATGTTATTGTTATTATCATAAAAATTGCAATTACCCTAATGAAAATATATATTTTTTAAACAATGTAGAATGAGATATTAGAGGGGGGTGGATTTACAGGTCACTCTCCAAACAGAAAGATGATGCATTAAATAACGCATAGCATCTTGGATAAAACTGCTGACACTGTTTTGAACTGTGGATGTATCCATAACCTTAAGTATCCATATACTTAGGACGGCACGTGGCACAGTGGTTAGCATTGCTGCCTACGGCGCGAGGACCCGGGTTCGAATCCCGGCCCTGGGTCATTGTCCGTATGGAGTTTGCACATTCTCCCCGTGTCTGCGTGGGTTTCACCCCCACAACCCAAAGATATGCTGGGCAGGTGGATTGACCACGTTAAATTGCCCCTTAATTGGAAAAAAAATAATTGGGTACTCTAAATTTAAAAAAAAAAATCCATATACTTAAAATTCTCTTTCGGATATACAGATTCCAAGTAGAAAAAATAGGGCCTTCTACGTTTCTAAAACAGTTTGGTAAAGTGGGTTTGAATTTTTCACATTAAATGCAAAAATGCATTCTTAGTCCTTCCAGCTAAACTTCGTCCATAACTAAAGTAATAATTAGTTGACTCCTCCTATGTCCAGAAATCATTAGCTAACTCCTCCCTGTCGATCTACGCCCAGGAAATGTGGCTTAGATGGGCAAATGTTATGTGACATGGTGTAGCACCAAGCCAAACAAATCAAGGTGGTCCCAGGTTCAAAATGTGGTCTGTCTTGAGTTAGCTGCTCTAACCAGAGTAGCAATTGGAAAATAATTAACTGCAACATCCAAAAGTAAAGTGGACTTTTTCTTACCGCAATCATCACCAATACCCACTGTTAAAGCATATCAAACGAGGGCAGAAATCAAGCTAGGCAATGATAGAAAAGAAAGAAAAGAAAAATTGCTTATTGTCACAAGTAGGCTTCAAATGAAGTTACTGTGAAAAGCCCCTAGTCGCCACATTCCGGCGCCTGTTCGGGGAGGCTGGTACGGGATAGTCCCCATTTTCAATAACCATATAACCGTTCATCCTGAAATTATCAAAAAAAACTATTTAACCTCAATGTTATCTTCATCAGATTCTTGATCAGAAGGGAGCATTGGGCTTGGCATGTTCATGGAGGCAGCTGCTCGCTTTTCTTCTTTCAACCGTTGAAACTTGTTTATAACCAATTTCTGCTTATTTCGTGTCACTCTCATAATCTCACTTGCAATGGTTTTACTTGTCGAATTGACTTCAAAAATGGTCTGTATAATTGAGAATGAAACTATAATTCTTGGTTTAAAAGCACTTTTTTTTTAAAACAAGGTATTTTACTCCAAATACATGTAACAACAGCAAAACACAAAATAGTCAATTAAATCACAGTCCAGTTTGTACAATCTTTCCCCTTTTATCCCCTCCCCACCACAACGAACTCCTCAAATAGCATCAGGGAGAATTCAGAAAGTTCAAATTAGCTAACAGCACGGGCGAAATTCTCCCCCAACGGCGGGATGTACCCACTGGCGCCAAAGACGGCGCCAATCAGACGAGCATCGCGCCGGCCCAAAGGTGCGGAATGCTCCGCATCTTAGGCGGCCTAGCCCCAACATTGAGGGGCTAGGCCGACGCCGGAGGGATTTCCGCCCCGCCAGCTGGCGGAAATGGCGTTTGTTGCCCCGCCAGCTGGCGCGGAAATGCGGCGCATGCGCGGGAGCGTCAGCTGTCAGTTTCCCGGCGCATGCACGGGAGCGTCAGCGGCCGCTGTCAGTTTCCCGCGCATGCGCAGTGGGGAGAGTCTCTTCCGCCTCCGCCATGGCGGAGGCGGAAGGGAAAGTGTGCCCCCATGGCACAGGCCCGCCCGCGGATCGGTGGGCCCCGATCGCGGGCCAGGCCACCGTGGGGGCACCCCCCGGGGTCAGATCGCCCTGCGCCCCCCCCCCCTCCCCCCCAGGACCCCGGAGCCCGCCCACGCCGCCTGGTCAATACCAGGTTTGATTTACGTCGGCGGGACAGGTAATTCCTGGGCGGGACTTCAGCCCATCCGGGCCGGAGAATCCAGCGGGGGGTCCCGCCAACCGGCGCGGCCCAATTCCCGCCCCCACCCAATCTCCGGTACCGGAGACTTCGGTGGGGGCGGGATACACGGCGGCCAACGGCCATTCTCCGACCCCGCGGGGGGTCGGAGAATGACGCCCCACGTCTTTCAGGACTTGTGGGAGGAAACCGGAGCACCCGGAGGAAAGCCACGCAAACACAGGAAGAATGTGCAACTCATCCGGGAACAACAGTTTCTTCAACAGTGCGTACTCCGGAAGCTTGGGGAATGTCCTCGACACTTTCCGTGCAAAGTCACGCACCTGCACATACCTAAACTCACTGCCCTTCGGCAGCTCAAACCTCTCCCACAGCTTGTCCAGTCCTGCAACCTCCTTTCCAAGAACAAGTCCCTGGCTCCCGCCATTTCCCATACATCCCATCCATTTCCCCTGGTCTGGACCTGTGGTTCCCACCCAGTGGAGTTAGCACCAACATTTTGTCAAACTTAAAAATGCCTCCTCAACGGGCTCCACACCCGAACTGTCGATTGCACTACCAGGTTCCCCATATACTTTCCTGGAGCTAACGGCAGCGGCGCCGCCACCATGGACCCAGGCTGAAACCCTTACAGGACTCCGCTTCCATCCTAACCCACTCCACGCTCTCCACCCCCTGCCCCTCATCTTCTCCACATTCACTGTCAAATAACAATACAGCAGGTTCGGGCGCCAAACTCCCTTTCTGTCTCTGCCTCTACAACAGAGCCTTTGTTACCCTTCCCGCCCACATAAACTGCGAGATCAATGCCTCCACCCTCCGGAAGAAGGCCTTGGGGAGAAAGATTGGGAGGGTCTGAAAGACAAACAGGAACATTGACAGTATATTTATCTACACCAATAGCACCCTCCCTGCCAGCGTCAAGTGCAAAATGTCCCACCGCTTAAAATCCCCATTAACCTCCTCCACTAACGCTGCCAAATTCCACCTGTGCATCGTGGCCAACTCACACATCACCAGGATCCCCAAATACCTAAACCTCTCTCTAGCTATCTTAAACATAGCCCCCAAATTGGCCTCCCACCTGCCACATTCACGGGAAACACCTTGCTCGTCCCAACATTCAACTTGTATCCGAAAAAGGCCCCTAAACCTTCCTAACCGTCCCATGATCCTGCCCATACTTTCCAGCGTGACCGACACAAAAAACAGGTCGTCTGTGTACAAAGACCCCTGGTGCTCCTTAAACCCCCACCCCCTCATAATCCCTCGCCATGCAACAGATCCCCTAAGGGCCATCGGCAAAGGTTCAATCACCAATGTGAATAACAGCAGCAACAGCGGGCACCCCTGCCTTGTCACGCTGTGCATTCCAAAACCTGATAAACTCATCTCGTTCATGCGCGTGCTTGCCTCTGGGGACACATACAACAGACGCACCCACGTCACAAACCTTGGCCCAAACCTTTCCAGAAGCTCAAACAAGTTCCTCCACTCCACACGAACAAAGGCCTTCTCCACATCCATTGAAACAATAACCCCCGACGCCTGCCCCCGTGATGGGAGTCATAACTACATTTAACAGCCTCCTCGTATTACTAGAGAGCTGCTTACCCTTGACAAAACTCGTCAGACACCACCCCTGACACACACCCCTCCACCCTCCCCGCCAGCACTTTGCCAATACTTTCACATATATATTTAACAACGAGATAGGCCTGTACAACCCACACTCTAGCGGATCCGTCCCCTTCTTTAGAATCAGTGTAATCGATTCCTGTGTCAATGTCTCTGGCAACTCCCCCCTCTCACTAAATATCCCCAACAAATGGCGTGCGAACATTGTCGCAAACATCTTGTAAAATTCCACCGGAAAGCCGTCCAACCCTGGGGCCTTCCCCACTTGCATTCCCCCGATACTGTCTATCACTTCCCTCAGCCCCAGAGGCTCCTCCAACGCTTGCCTCTTCACTTCCTCTCTGGGAACTCCAACTCATCCAAAATCTGTCCCATACCCCCCTCCACTCCACCCGGTCCGGCCTTGTACACCTTCTCGTAATACCCCCTGAACACCTCGGTGATCCTCCCCAGCTCTGACACCACCTCCCCAGTCTCTGCCCGCACCTGTAGAATTTCCTTAGACGCCGCCTGCGCCGCAGCTGGTGGGCTATGCAGCTCGCCTTTTCTCCTCTATGCCCCCCTCGCCCTCTGTAGCTGCCCCACCACTTTGCCAGTCATCAACCTATCAAACTGTCCCTGCAACCTCTTCTTCTCCTCCAACAACTCCTTGCTACCCAGTGAGCCATGAATTACATAATCTCCCCTCGAACCACCGCCTTCAAAGCCTCCCTGAACGTGGCCACCGTCACTTCCCCATTCCGATTAAGCTCCACAATTTCCAATCATGAATCTCACTGCTCCACAAAACGCCTTATCCTCCAAGAGACCAGAGTCTAACCTCCACCCGGCCTCTTCACCTGCCCAGATTCCCGCTACCCCACCCCACCATTCCCCCCAGCACCACCCGACTCACTGCAAATAAATCAATTCTAGAGTACACCTTCTATACATGCGAGAAGGAGTACTCCCTTCCCTCCGGGTTCCTGAACCTCCATGTATCGACCATCCCAATATGCTCCATAAATCCTCCCAACTCCTTCGCCATCCTCAACCTTCCTATCGACTTGGGGCTCGGCCTCCCCAACTTCGGCTCCATTACACAATTAAAATCTCCACCCATAATCAGTTGGTGCGTATCCAAGTCCGGGATCGCTCCCAATAACCCCATCACAGACCCAACATCATCCCAGTTAGGTGCATATTCGCTGACTATAACCACCAGCCTCCCCTCCAGCACCCCACTGACCATCACATACCTTCTCCCCAGGTCTCACACTTCCCTGGCCCCCACAAACTCCGTTGTTCAACAAAATAGCCACCCCCCTCGACTTTGAATCAAACCCCGAATGAATAACTTGTGCCACCCATCCCTTCCTCAACCTAACCCGATCCTTCACCTGAAGAAGCGTCTCCTGTTTTAAAGAACTCTCATGAAATGGATTAAACACAGAAGTATTTACTTACAGATTTTGCTTTATAGTTTTTGATACTGTTAATAATTTTGAGTCTTTGAAATTCTGTATCTTCTATGCTAATACCTTAAAAAGAAGAAAACACACAAGCTTCCAGTTTTAATCGAGCAAAATATCATCAACCTAAAATCACCATCATTGGCAACAATTTAAAAAAAAGAAAAAGTTACAGCACTGTCCTCCAGGAAGGTGCTGGTTGTGGGCAAGATCTCAACCACTGAATACATGATGTAAATGTCAAATGGCATTTGTTTAGCGGGGATACTCAAATCATTTTCTTTTGCATGAGTTGATGTCCAGGGATACAAGCCCCAAAAATTGGTTGTAATTCAGCTGCTTTTTTGTAATAATAGTCTGAAATCTCTTGTACAATTATTTTTTTTTAAAAAGGCTACAAATTTACAAAGAACAAATAGTTTGTGACTATTATCATGCAAATATGACCATTATCTCCACAAAGTGACTAGCTAGCATTTAAAATCTTAAATATATGTTTAACTTACCAAATAACGGATGAACGGCCAGTGTTGAAAAATCCATATCTCTAACTCTTTTTACTGATTCTGGAGAAGGATTTGGCCTTGACTTTAGGTACTGTGTGTAAGCATTCTCAGACACTCTTTTCAGATTCTGAAGGTCTAGTGAAGCATTATGGTCTGCTAGAAGTAGTGATTCCTCATCATCTATCGTATTCTGGGGTACCCTGCCATATAATCCATTTGTATCTGAATATGTAAAAGAGAGATATAGAAATTCAGTCTATGGCAGAATGAGACACAGTGCACAGCATTAGTTCACGGAAGCACTTCCTGCAAAGTTAGTTAACGTCATAACAGTCTCTTCCCTTCAATTATTGATTATCTAACAATGTCTTGCCACAATCAGTAATCGAAAAACTAGATGTACATTTCAGAACGCAAGCACAAATAAAATGGACAATATGTTTCCTCCCTTCAGTTGCTGTTCGCAATAAGGCGGTATAAATAATATCTAGAAGTCTAGATTTTAAACTACACAATCTGGTGGACTCACTAGAGCATGAAATAAAATGCACTCTGCTTTATCAAAAATCAACAAAACAAACTACACTGGATACCTAAAATGCATATTTACCGTCAGAATTCTCATCTTGGCGTACAAATTTGAGCGGCCGTCCAAGAAACAGATGTAAATCATAAACATATGGAATTTCATCCAGGGCTACCAATGAGTAAGCGGTACCACTTCTGCCAGCTCTGGCTACTCGACCTGATACACAATTAACAATTTTACATGTCCACTGCTATTTCATAAACAACATTTGTTATGATCTTAAAACATGTTCCAATAAATACAAAATTTAGTAGTCAATCTAAATTACAAAAAATATATGTATTTAAAAGCTTGTGTACTTATCAGTAAATATTGACACTGCAATAAATTTCCAAAGTTGAATCCTTTAAACTGAGAAACCTCAAGTTCGAACTACAACTTAACGAGCATGTACAGATTATAAATGCTCCTCTTCCACCACATTTATACATGTTATATTGATTTTGAGCCCAAATGTATGTGTAAATGTAGCCTTCATTGTTTATGGTAAATTGATGCAAAATAAGTATTTTAAGATATTTGTTTGAGTTACTTCAATTTAAAATAATAGCTATTATGGGCAAATACTTGCTGTAACTCGCAGGACATAATCACGACTGAAAAGATCATAAAGATAAAGAAAATGTGAACAATTCCACATAAGACTACTTGATATTTCCTAAAGTCCAAGATAAAAATCAAAGATAAAATGGATTTAAATCAGAAAATATGAGATATAATTTTCTTAAATCTCCAACGTAATTTTTGATTATTGTGAGGCAAACTACATATTAATGTGAACCAACATCTGGAGGGTTCAGCACAGTTTATGAAAAAGAACAGGAAGAGAACAGCTGATCCCTCACGGTGGTTCTAATTTGTAGGGTGTAACTAACTCACACACCAACTGGGCCCTCCATCCGTAGTAACAACACTTCAAGTCAATTATCTCAGGTTTGGAAATCTTAGATAACTTGCTTACCAACTCTATGCAAGAAAAGCTTGGCTTTGGAAGGAAAGTTGTAGTTTATGACATTGTCTAACATGGGAATATCTATACCACGGGCTGCAATGTCAGTGACGATCATCACCATACACTTTCTGTGGACAAATTTCCCAATGTTGATTTTTCTTGCTGTTTGGTCTAGGGCACTGTAGCTGTGTGAACATTCAATACCTTGACTGGTGATCAGCTGGTAGAAACAAAAGTAATAAGTTCAAGGACATAATGTTTCCTACAAAAACAAAACTTTTACATGATGGAAATAAGCGATTAGTGACAAGCGATTAGCGAAGTATAATCAGGCTTTTTTTTTTAGATGTATAAAGTATAGTCTTTGTCATAAAAATGTTCTATGATGGATTTATTAGGAAAGCAATTGTTGACGGGTGAAAGTACCCTTTTCCATCTTATAATAAGCACACTAATGAGGCTGAAGTTACTGATATTTTGCCACTTCGACATTAATATTTGAATTCACAAAGACTATAGCATAATCTAGGTGCAAGGTCACAATAAGACATCCAATCACACTGAAGCCAAGTGATGAGAGCGACATAGAATCCTTACAGTGCAGGAGGCGGCAATTTGGCTTATCGAGTCCGCACGGACTCTCTGAAAGAGCACCCCACCTAGGCCAAATCCCCCGCCCCATCTCCATAACCCTACCTAGAGGCAATTTAGCAAATCCAATCCACATAACCGTCACATCTTTTGTAGCCACGTAAAATGGCTGCTTCCCGGTTAATTTGGCCAAAACCCGATTTAAAATGGCTAACCGGAAAGGCCGCTGGGAAAAGCAGGTAACAAGACACAATCGGACAGCTGCAGAGAATAGCATATTCGGCTCTGGGGAAGTTGGCCCAGATCGATACTCAGGGCTATTAACAGCCCATCCACCCAGACATCTGCAGTTTAATCAGCTATCCCCGGGAACAATTGCAACATATTAGCAATTGAATACCGGGCCAGACCTGTCGGCGCCTGCAGTGGCCGAAACAAAGGCAGGTGAACGACCACCCCCCGATCGGGGAATCGCCTCGCAATTGGACATATCGAACCCAGTGATTGGGAACAAGTCCAATCACTTGGGACTCAGGGTCAAGGGCCGCCCCGGGAGGTGGGACGCCCCAGGGCCCTATAAAGTGAGGGGCCAAGTTCAGATCGCTCTCTCTCCCTTCTTCACCTGCTCGAGACCTCCGCAAGAACAGCAACCGGCAACCGTAAGTTTGAATCCAGCGATCGCTATCCGATAAAGACTCCTAGCCATCGACCTGTAGCAGCCTTTTGAATCCCGCGGGCCAGATCCGATTGGATAAGCCATTCGTTTCCCTGACCTGGTGGGCTCTTCCTAAAGTTAAGTATTTGCCAGTAGTGATAGGTTTATTATATAGATAGTAGGATTATTGTGTAAACATTACTTGTTGTATATAATAAATGACCGTTGATTTCAATCTTACTAAGCGGTGTGCTGACTTATTAATCATAACTTGAACTTGAACCACGTGGCGGTATCAGAAAGATACCTGGCGACTCGTGAGCAAAGATGACGTAATCAGAGCTAATAAACGAAGGCTAAAAAGAGCAACACTTTGGACTGTGGAAGGA
Source organism: Scyliorhinus torazame (assembly GCF_047496885.1). Lineage (NCBI taxonomy): Eukaryota > Metazoa > Chordata > Chondrichthyes > Carcharhiniformes > Scyliorhinidae > Scyliorhinus > Scyliorhinus torazame. The sequence goes on from NC_092707.1 coordinate 67,397,493, forward strand.
ATCCTGAGCACCCGGAGGAAGAATATGCAAACTCCACACAACCACTTGAGGTCAGAATCGATCCTAGGTCTCTGGTGCTGTGAGGCAGCAGTGCTAACCACTGGGAAATCCAGGAAGTAATCATCTAGGCCACCTCACAGCACTTGGAGCTGTGCTAATCCAACATCAAGGTAGCTTTTAAAAAAATCTTGCAATCCAGTAAATGTATATGCTTAGTATGGAGTGTTTTCAAACTATGATGAAAAAGGTATGATGTGAATTGTAGCCAGAGGTTTAACAGGCTTAACCCTGATCTTGTTAGAAACCCATCACGCTTTAGTACACCTGCCTCAGGCATGTACAAGATTGACATATAACCAATCAATTGCAAAATCAGGTTTTTCCAGTGACGAGCACAAACACAAAATATTATTTACCCTCTGATGCCAGGTTCAATTTTATAGGTTACTATGGGTGCAGGCTTAATATAACAAAAACTTTGTGTTGTCAGAAGAAATCTAAGAAAATGTATTGCTACTGGTACCAATGTATCGAAGATCAAACAATGAGTTATTACACCCTTAAGTACAAAGCATTTTAAATCACAGAAAGGTATAGGATATTAATTGCATTCTTTACATTATCTATGTCATAATTCCCCAACTCAGATCTATTCTGGTAGTGCACTGAGAAAAGGAGAATAATAATTTTTTTTAAAAATTGTCCCAAAGTTGACCTATCAGAAAAATTGTTCAATTTGATATTTAACATGGCTTTAGTATTCAAAGAATCTGCTTAAAAGCTCATATACAGGCAAATTAAGCTGAATGGGGATCCTTGAGAAATGCAGAGACTGCTTTTGTTCTTTGGGCTAAGATTTGCTATTTGGTTTGAACAACTTTGTACACCTTCACATTCGAAACAAACCTCCTTTAAGTATTCCACATGATGCTTGGTAGCAGCAAAAATGACAGTCTGTTCTTGAGGTTTCATGATATTTCTCAACAAATGAAGCAAAACAGCTGCCTTGTCATCAGCCCGCACGTGAAAAAATGCCAACTGTAAAAAAACAAATACGTTAACATAAATGCGCGTAAAAATTCAAGCCCTAGCCATTAAAACAGACAGTCAAATATCCTAATTATTCACATAATTTGAAGCTCGCTGAACAATTTAATTATACCCATTTACGGTTACGTTTTAATTACCCATTATCTCCCATAACTAACTTAATTCTCACCAGCTCAAATTTCATATACATCTGAACAGATTTAATCTACAATAGTTTGCATCTTGATTAATAAAGGGGATCAGGGGTTATGGGGAGAAGGCAGGAGAATGGGGGATGAGAAAATATCAGCCATGATTGAATGGCGGAGCAGACTCGATGGGCCAAGTGGCCTAATTCTGCTCCTATGTCTTATGGTCTATCCACAACAATCTCTCAATCTAAACATTTTGTATTTAGAGGACACTTAATTCATTTGAAAAGGTTATGAACAAGTACATTGGAAGGAGGAGTAGGCCTGTCGGAGGCTCGAGCCTGATTTTGATAAGATGATGGCTTATCTGACTGGCCTCAACTCTACTTTCCTGTCTACTTCCTGTAACATTTGACTCTCTTGTCAATCAAGAATCTAACTCAACCTTAAAAATATTCAATGAAAATGCCTCCACTCCTTCCGCAGATTCACAACCCTCAAGGTGAAAATAAAATCTCATCTTCGTCTTCAATGGGAGAACCCTTATTTTGAAATTGTGCCACCTTGTTCTGGTCCCTCCAACAAGGGGAAACATCATCTCATCCTGTCAAATCCCCTCAGGATGGGGCAGCGCAGTGGGTTAGCCCTTTTGCCTCACGGCGTCGAGGTCCCAGGTTCGATGCCAGCTCTGGGTACACTGTCCGTGTGGAGTTTACACATTCTCCCCGTGTTTGCGTGGGTTTCACCCCCACAACCCAAAGATGTGCAGGCTAGGTGGTTTGATCATGCTAAATTGCCCCTTAATTGGAAAAAATGAATTGGGTACTCTAAATTTATAATTTTTTTTAAAAATCCCCTCAGGATCACATATGTTCCAATAAGATCACCTCTCATTCTTCTAACTTCCAATGGATACAGACCCAACGTGTCCAATCCTTCCTCACAAGAGAACACTTTCATTCCAGAAATCAGTGGAATGAACCTTCTCCGATTTGCTTCTGATGCAATTATATCCTTTCTTCAGGAAACGAAACCTGGATATAGTGCTCATGATATATTCACACAAGTGTATAAATCCTGTAAAACTTTGCTACTTTCACCAAACCCTGGCCCATAACAGAAAGTAGGAAAATAGCAAATTACTGCGGATGCTGGAATCTGAAACCCAAAAAAATGCTGGAAAATCTCAGCAGGTCTGGCAGTATCTGTAGAGAGAAAAGTGCTAACGTTTCGAGTCCAGATGACCCTTTGTCAAAGCTGGATCATCTGGACTCGAAACGTTAGCTCTTTTCTCTCCCTAGATGCTGTCAGACCTGCTCAGATTTTCCAGCATTTTCTTTTTGGTTTCAGATTCTAGCATCCGCAGTGATTTGCTATTTTCCTACTTTCTGTTATGGGCCAGGGTTTAGAGAATCCCAAAGTGTATCATGGAGTTCACCTGACCCACAACTTTTAATAGATTGTGGTATGGGGAGCACACGGCTCACTCTACAGGTATGGTACAGCAGAAAATGGACCAGTGGTTTTTAAAACAAAACAATGTTTATTCTATGAACTCAAGTTAACCTTTTTAAAACAAACAGTGAATATCTTAGCAACCAGTAAATCAAATACACCCCCCAAAGACTACAACACTGTATGTAACCTGTATGCTGTCCTTTTACACCCAAAATACTTAAACCTTCAAACAGGAGCACATTAGGTTTACATTTAATACTGAGACCTTTTACAATTCGGAGTTCACCAAATGATCCATAGATAGTCTTTGGATGGCAGAGATCAACAGCAGTGCAGCTCACTGAAAAACACAGACACACCCAAGCTCTCACAAACTGAAACTAAAAAGCAAAAGTAGAGCTCAGCTCCACCCACACTCTGACATCACTCCAGTAACATGAGCAGGTCCATTTCTTAAAGGTCCATTTCTTAAACACCCATTTCTTAAAGGGTACTCTCACATGACACTTTCACATTCCATTACTCTTGCAATGCCATTTGCCTTCCTAATCTCTTGCTGTATCTGTATACTAACTTTTTGTGATTCATGTATCTGGGCACGCAGGTCCCTTTACACCGCAGAATTCTGGGATCACTATTTCTGTTCTTTCTGTCAAAGTGGATAAGTTCACACTTTCCTATATTGTACACAATCTGTCAGTTTTTGGCCATTCACTTAACCTATCTATATCTGGTCACCAACTCCTTGTATCATTTTTTTTTTGATAAAAATTTTTATTGAGGCATTTTGGCATAGTAAACAACAACAATACAAAACAGTGTGCAAAGTACAATCAACATAGTGCAAAAACCAGCTCCCCTCCGACAAGTACCCGCCTAACTACGCCCCCAATCTGCATTGCCCTAACCCCCCCCCCCCACCCCCCCTGCTGACGATTAATTTTCCGCAAATAAGTCGATAAATGGTTGCCACCTTCGGGCGAACCCTGACAGTGACCCTCTCAGAGCGAACTTAATTTTCTCCAGACAGAGAAAGCTCGCCATATCAGATAGCCAGGCCTCCCGCTTCGGGGGCTTTGAGGCCCTCCATGTCAGCAGAATTTGTCGCCGGGCTACGAGGGAAGCAAAGGCCAAAACCGTCAGCCTCTCTCTCCTCCTGGACTCCTGGGTCCTCCGAAACCCCAAAGATTGCCACCTCTGGACTCATCACCAGCCTTGTTTTCAGTACCTGGGACAGAACGTCCGCGAATCCCTGCCAGTACCCCGAGTTTTGGACATGCCCAGAACATGTGGACATGGTTCGCTGGTCCTCCCGAACATCTGCCGCACCTGTCCTCCAAACCAAAGAATTTACTCATCCGGGCCACTGTCATGTGGGCCCGGTGGACGACCTTAAATTGAATCAGGCTGAGCCTAGCGCATGTTGCGGTCGAATTTATCCTGCTCAACGCCTCCGCCCATAAGCCCTCTTCTATCTCAGCCCTCTTCTATCTCACCTCCGAGCTCCTCTTCCCACTAAAGCTTCAGCTCCTCGGTCAGCAACTCCTTTGCCCCCATAAGTTCTTTGTATATATCGGAGAGACTTCCCTCCCCCACCAATCCACTGGACACTACCCTGTCCTGGATCCCCCTAAGTGGCAGGGGTGGGAAGGATGGAATCGGTCTGCTAGAAAGTCCCGCACCTGCAAGTACCTGAAATCATTCCCTCTCACCAGCCCAAATTTCTCCTCTAGCGCCCTCATGCTCGGGAAGCTCCCTTCCAAGAACAGATCCCCCATCCTCTCAATCCCAGCCCTCCGCCATGTTCGGAACCCACCTATATTTTTAAAGTATTTTTATTCGACAAATTTTCAACCATTCACAAACCCCCCCCCCCAAAAACTGCCTCCATGCTCAACAGTAACCAACTCCCAAAAGTGCATGAAAAACAGTTCGCAAAGCACATGGAGGTGATGAGGAATGAGGTGACTGCAGCACTGAAGGTGCTGGTGGAGGAGGGGATTGCCCTGGTGAAGGCGGCGTTGTCGAGGACATCGGCCAAGGTGCGGGAGCAGGGTGAGAAACTGAAGGGAGTGGAAGAGGCCTTGTCACAATAAGTGATCAACTCACCTCGATGGGTGAGGAGCTGCAGAGGGTGGTGGAGGCCAACAAGTGTCAGCGAGCCAAAGTGGAGGACCTGGAAAACAGATCTAGGCGGCAAAATCTGAGGATCGTGGACCTACCCGAAGGGATGGAGGGCCCCGAGGCCAACGGAGTATTTTGTCAACGTGTTAGCGGAGCTGTTGGGGGAAGTGGGACCATCCCACTCAGTGCAAACTGGACCGGGCTCATAGGGAGTGGAGGCCTAAACCAAAGGCGAATGAGCCGCCAAGAGCAATGATTATTTGTTTCCGTAGGTACCACATGAAGGAGAAGGTCCTGAGTTGGGCAAAGCAGAAGCGGGAGGTGCAGGTGGGCTGGAGCTGGTATATGTAAATATATAACTTTACTGTGGAGTTGGCAAGGAGGCGGGCGGCCTTTGGCTGAGTGAAGACAGCATTGGGTAACAGCAGTGTGCAGTTCGGCACAGTGTACCCAGCTAAGTTGAGGGTGACCTACAACTCCAAAGACCTTTATTTCGAGACGGTGGAAGCCGCGAAGGCGTTTGTGAAGGCAGAAGTGAGAAATGGGAATAAGGAATGGACTTGGACTGAGGGTAGGGCAGTTGTATGTAGCTCTATTTTTCACTGCATGTTGTTATATGTGCTAAATGAGTTGAAGTTGCCCGTTTGGACAAGGTAAGAGTTGGGATTTTCTTTTGCAATGATGGTTCTTTGGGGTTTGTGTGTTTACACTGGGGTTGTGTGTTGAAGGGGATTTCTTTGTTTTTCTGGGATGGTTGGGGGGGAGGGGGGGGGGGGGGGGGGCTGCGGCCTTCAGAGCCTGGTAGAACAGGTTTCGATGGGCCTAGGAGTTGTCAAAAGTTGGGGGAGGGGACCGATACAGGGGAGGTGTTTTTGAGAGGAAGTGGATGGGAGGATTCTGGGAGGGGCTCAATGGTAACAATGGGACAAGGCGGGCCAAGCCCAGTGGGCAGAGCCTGGAGTTGAGGGTGGTGGATAGGAAGGGGGGGGGGGGGGGATGCCTGGTTAAGATAGTTCAGTGGAATGTGAGGGGTCTGTTGGAGGGAGGTTTTCAGGGTCATATCGCAGGTAGTGCTTATGAACATGGAACCAGGGCCCCTAGAAGCCTTTTTCGGGGGGGTCGGACCAGCTCGGGGGGCAGGCGGGTGCAGATGTTAGCCTTTACCTCACTGATTGCCCGGGGGCGGGTCCTGTTGGGGTGGAGGTTAGCTTCTCCATCCTGTGATACGGCTTGGCGGGGGACCTATTGGAATATCTTTGGGTCTCAGGAAGGTGACGTTTCAGCCGAAGGGGATTCACAATTCATGGTGGCTGTTTATTATGCACTTCCAAGAATTGGTTGCCATTGAACGTTGTGGGGGCGGGGCGATGGGGTGGGGGGGAGAAAGAGCGAGGAGAAGGGGGGGTTGGCGGTATTGTTGTCTTTGGTTTGGTTACACTGTTTATGGATTAATTGATAATCTGTGTTTTTTTAACCTGGAATGTATGGGTGGATGTTTTGGTCTGTATATTGAGCGAGGTGCGGTTTGTGTGGGGGATTGTTATTGCATTTGTTGGCTTTTTTTTTTGGTTGTTTATTGATGAAAATGAGGAGACCAAAAAGATTTTTTTTTTTTTTAAAATGCAAAACTCTGAACAGTTATTTCAAATTATCAAATGCACATTTTTCTTTAAAAATTTTTTTTTACATGGCATATTATAAAAAGTTTCTTACTTGTAACTGATCATTTAGTTTAGTATCCACATCTAGTCGGATTAGAACTGGCTCTGTTAAACCTGGAAGGAGTAATTAAAAAACTATTAATTTTGATAAGTAACTTTTTAAAATTTACACTACAAAATTTGGTTTGAAGTTATAAAGATTAATGATCATATTAACAAGAGAATGACAGATAAAGTCCTCCACCTTAGCTCTGAGCCCTCTGTTGACCTCCGCCACCCTCCTAAGCTCCTCACCCACCAAGGTAAAACTGGTCGCTGTGCTGCGACAGCACCTCCTCCACCCTCTTCAACTTCTCATTTGCTTTGCTTGGCCTCTTGTTCCACACTGTAACCAATCACTGTTTGTCGATGTACCATTTGTCAATGTCCTCTGTTGATTATTCTTTTTGTCTACTGCGTACGTACTGTATACATTCCTTCAGCCGCAGAAAAACATTTTTCGCTGTGACAATAAATCAAATCAAATTCTCTCCTTGTTCCCGCACCTCGACAGACATCTTCATCACTGCCGTCTTTACCAGCGCAATTGCTTTCTCCACCCACCCTTTCAGCGAAGCCATCAGCTCCCTCAGAAGCACCTCCGCATGCTTGGCAACAGCCTTTCAAACTCCACTGATATTGCCTCGGGTCAGAGTTACCACCTTCAGGGGAGCGGCCCCACCCAACGATCCAGCCCCCGTCATATTTCTTCCTGGAGGACTCACAACATCACTCAGCGGCGGATTTTCACTCGCCCCCTTCTTTCCAGGACCTTTCTTCTGGGACTTTGACATTCCTAGTCTTTCTTATGACTTCCCACCCCAACTCATCCACAACTACCCCTGAAACTGGGCACAAAAGTCCAAAATCCAGAGACTAGCAGAAGCCACCTAACGTGTGACCTCCACCTACATGCTGCCACCAGATGCCCCCATTCATCAATCTAGATACTGACAAGAAACATGTACTCCAAATGCAAAATGCTTCATCGATCATCCAGACAGCTATATTTCAAGCAGAGAGCCGGACAGCAATCAGAATAGTATTCCAGCATGAAACTCGAATTCTGGATCACGACTTACCACAGCTAAAGTCAGTTAACACCACAGCTAGGGGACTGAACCTGACATTCCCCTGTTCTTTATGTTTTAGTTACTCACTGCCTATCTACTTGAACCAGAGATTGCATTTGTGATCAACAAGTTGTTCTTTCATTTAAAATAAATTAAAACTATTATACATAAAAAAAGAACAGTTTTAAAAACAAGGTATTAATATCCTTTACCAGCACGTGCAAACTCCACCAGCTGCTTCGGCAATGTAGCTGAAAAGAGTAAGGTCTGCCTGGAATCTGGCAACCTTCGGATAATCTCTTGCAAGTGTTCTGCAAATCCCATCTCGAACAACCTGACACAAAATAAATATTTACAGCAGACGTCAGTTATGAACCTTCAGCAAATATTTCTGTTCTGTACATTTTCTCTCTTGTCCTTGCAAGATGTTATTGTTATGTATTCAAATAACACCATTGACTGATGAAATGTCATGTGATATGCAGTGACATCAGCAGTGTTTCACAGGCTTCTGTGGGGAGGGAGAGGGGAAAAACCCGAGTTCACTTGTGGAAGCAGCATCTCTTAATAAATCCTGCACTGTGTTTTTATGAACTTAAAGCACAGCATCTCTACTTCTTTTTCTCTTGGTGCCAATAACAAGTATATAAGTCACGTATAGATTATTGGCGCATTTACAGAGTCATTCACTAATATTTGGACATTAGGCTGTAAGAGAGAACAGTCTCCCTATTCAAATTAGTGAGGCAGTATTTATACATACAAAACAGTTCTCACTTCCTCAATTCATGATTATTCTTCAGTGATCAGTCTAAATCTATAATTAATCATAAACTTAGAACAGAACTTTTCTTCATTAAGACAGAATTGGACAATTTTGTGTGTTCTCCTTTTTGCCACTTTGGAATAGGTTACACTGACACAGTATTAACAACCCATTCTTGCTGAGCCAAAAGAAGTACAATACTATCCAGGACAAAAATCCACATGGTCAGCAGCACTTTCACTCCCTCCACTGTTGGTATACAATGACTGTAGAGTTCATTATCTGCAGTATATACTGCAACATTCTTCAGGGGGAGGGTGAATAGCCAGTGGTTGTGGTCCACATGGGTACCAACAGTTTAAGTAGGAAAAGGATGAGGTACTTTATTTTCAGCTGGAAAACGATGAGGTCCTGAAAGCAGATTTAGGAAGCTAGGAATGAGATTAAAAAGCAGGACCTCTACAGCAGTACTCTCAAGGATTACTTTCAGTCCCACATGCTAGTGAGCATAAAAATAGGAGAATTAAGCAATTCAACATGTGACTAGAAAGCTGGAATTGGAGAGAAGACATCAGATTTCTGAGGCACTGGACCAGTTCAGGGAAAGGTGGGATCTGTACAAATCTACACCTGAACATCGCCAGGACAAACATCCACGCAAGAAGTTTTGCTAGTGCTCTTGGGGAGGATTTAAACTAGATTTGCAGGTGGATGGAAACCATGTGCAGTTTCAGATAGGACAAATTCAGAGCGGTGAACAGGAGACAGAAAAGCAGTAAGTGACTGAAAGACAGAAGGCGGCTACAAATTTACAGCACAGGAATTTAGCAGTGTATAACATAAATAGCAAAGCCAATAAGCCGAGGGCTCAGATTGACACATGATAACATATCATTGCATTAACAGAAACTTGGCTTGAACAGGGGAAAATAAATCAGGCCTCACATTCCTGGATGGAGCGTTTTCAGGCAGGACAGAGGGGGAGAAAAATTGGTGGGATGGGGGTGGTTGTGTATCATTGTTGGCTAAGAAAGCAACTAAAGCTCTGTGTGTGTGTGGGGGGGGTGGGGGGGTTATATGCTAAATATATCATCAAATGAGGCCATATGGGTTGTGCTCAGAAATAAAGGGACAGCAAGTTGGCTGGACAGCTGGTTTGTGATGCAGAGTGAGGCCAACAGCACGGTTCAATTCCCATACCAGCCGAGGTTATTTAGAAAGGCCCACCTTCTCAACCTTGCCACTCGCCTGAGATGCGGTGATCCTCAGTTTAAATTACCAGTCAGCTCTCCCCCTCAAAGGGGAAAGCAGCCTAGGATCATCTGAGACTATGGCGACTTTACTTTAGGAGGGTCTATAGATCCCAAATAGTGAGAAGATTAAAGAGCAAATCATGTGGACAAATTTCTAAGTGCATAAACAGTGAAATTATCCTAAAACAGACAGGACACTGAATGCACAAAATGCTTGAACTGCATTCAAGAGAATTATTTAGCCAGTACACAAGCCCAATGAGAGGGAGCGCAATTCTACGTTTAGTCTTAAGAAATTAAGCAAGGCAAGTGGATGAAATAGCAGTGTGTGACACACGATACAGTTAGATTTAGCCTCATCATGGTAAATAACAAGGATCCAACAGAGAAAAATTTCTAAATTGATGGAAGACAAATTTTACAAAACTGAGAAGTGATCTGGCAAAAGTGGATTGGATATATCCACTTGAAGGAAAATCAGAGAGAGGCATTCAAAAGAGACATTCTACAGGCACATTGTAGACATGTCCCCACAAAGAAAAAAGGGTGGTACTGTCAAATCTAGGAGTTATCCAGAAGCATACAGAATAAGATAAAGCAGGGAAAAAAGCTTATGACAGTCACAAAACTCAATACCATAGAAAGCAGGGAGGAATATAGAAAGTACAGGGGTGAAGTAGAAAAGGGAATTAGGAAAACAAAGAGAGGATGCGGAAAAACATTGGCAAGCAAAATTAAGGAAAACCCAAAAATGTTTTTTTTTTTTTTAAAAAGAGGCAATTTAAAGAAAAGGGTAGCCAATCAGGGACAGAAAAGATGAGCAGGGTTCTTAATAAGTAACAAGAACAGAGGAAGGGTCTTTCAGGAGAGAAACAGTTAACATTGAGAGTCATGGGCCCAAAACTGGATCCGAACAGTTCCGACGAAGTGCCCGTGACTCAAAGTTAACTCCGTTTCTCTCCTAGTGCAGCATGGTGGCGCAGTGGTTATCACTGCTGCCTCACGGTGCTGAGGACCCGAGTTCGATCCCGGCCCTGGGTCACTGTCCATGTGGAATTTGCACCTTCTTCCCCTGCCTGTGTGGGTCTCACCCCCACAGCACAAAAAGATGTGCAGTGTAGGTGTATTGGCCACGCTAAATTGTCCCTTAAATTGGGAAAAAAATTGGATACTCTAAATTATTTCAAAAAAAGAAAACTCTGATTCTCTCCGGATAGCTGCTACATTTTTCTAGCTTCCTCTGATCTAATTTTAGATTCCAGCAGCCACAGTATTTTTCTTATAATAATAATCTTTATTAGTGTCCCAAGTAGGCTTACATTAACACTGCCATGAAGTTACTGTGCAAATCCCCTAGTCGCACACTATGCTGCCTGCTCGGGTACAGAGGGAGAATTCAGAATATCCAAATCACCCAACAGCATGTCTTTCGGGACTTATGGGAGGAAAGCCACGCAGACACAGGGAGAACTTGCAGACTCCGCACAGAGAGTAACCTACGCCAGAAATCAAACCCAGGTCCGAGGCACTGAGAAGCCATTGTGCTATCGTGCTTTCGTAATGAGTACTTTTTCTTCACAAAGGATAGTGATGACGCAGACAGGGGCTGTTTAGCACAGGGCTAAGTCGCTGGCTTTGAAAGCAGACCAAGGCAGGCCAGCAGCACGGTTCAATTCCCGTAACAGCCTCCCCGAACAGGCGCCAGAATGTGGCGACTAGGGGCTTTTCGCAGTAACTTCACTGAAGCCTACTTGTGACAATAAGCAATTTTCATTTCATTTCATTTCATTTCTAGTTAAAGAGGAGGATTGTGAGATATTCAGACGCAAGAAGCATAATGAGAGGAAATACTAGAGGGACTAGCAGCATGGTAGCATAGTGGTTAGCACAATTGCTTCACAGCTCCAGGGTCCCAGGTTCGATTCCCAACTTGGGTCACTGTGTGCGGAGTCTGCATGTTCTCCCCATGTGTGCGTGGGTTTCCTCCGGGTGCTCTGGTTTCCTCACACAGTCCAAAGATGTGCAGGTTAGGTGGATTGGCCATGCTAAATTGCCCTTAGTGTTGGGTAGGGTTACTGGGGATAGGGTGTAGGTGTGGGCTTGTGTACGGTGCTCTTTCCAAGAGCCGGTGCAGACTCGATGGGCCGAATGGCCTCCTTCTGCACTGTAAATTCTATGATTCTATGGATGCCATTCATGAAGACGGATAAATAACCAGGGTCAAATGGATTGTAGCCCAGGTTGTTAAAAGAATCAAAATTAGGAAACAGAGCATGCGCTATGGATCATTTCCTAATCCTCACTAGATGCAAGCGAGGTACCAAAGGATTGCAGGTCTGCGGACATGGTCCCAATATTGAAAAAGGGTGCAAGGGATAGGCCAATTAATTAGCATCAATTCTGTGTTGCCTCCCAGGTGCCAGGGTGAGTGATGTCTTGGATCGTGTTTTCGGGATCCTTAAGGGGGAGGGGGAGCAGCCCCAAGTCGTGGTCCACATAGGTACCAACGACATAGGTAGGAAAAGGGATGGGGGTGTAAGGCAGGAATTCAGGGAGCTAGGGTGGAAACTTAGATCTCGGACAAACAGAGTTATTATCTCTGGGTTGTTACCCGTGCCACGTGATAGCGAGACGAGGAATAGGGAGAGAGAGGAGTTGAACACGTGGCTACACGTGGGATGGTGCAGGAGGGAGGGTTTCAGATTTCTGGATAATTGGGGCTCATTCTGGGGTCGGTGGGACCTCTACAAACGGGATGGTATGCACCTGGCCCAGAGGGGTACCAATATTCTGGGGGGGGAAATTTGCTAATGCTCTTCAGGAGGACTAGTTCAGCAGGGGCTTGGGAACCTGAATTGTAGCTCCAGTATACAGGAGGTTGAGAGTAGGGGGGTCATGAGTAGGGTTTCAAAGTTGCGGGAGTGTACTGGCAGGCAGGAAGGTGGTTTAAAGTGTGTCTTCTTCAATGCCAGGAGCATCCGGAATAAGGTGAGTGAACTTGCGGCATGGGTTGGTACCTGGGACTTCGATGTTGTGGCCATTTCGGAGACATGGATAGAGCAGGGAAAGGAATGGTTGTTGCAGGTGCCAGGATTTAGATATTTCAGTAAGCTAAGGGAAGGTGGTAAAAGAGGGGGAGGGGTGGCATTGTTAGTCAAGGACAGTATTACGGTGGCAGAAAGGGCGTTTGATGAGGACTCGTCTACTGAGGTAGTATGGGCTGAGGTAAGAAACAGGAAAGGAGAGATCACCCTGTTAGGGGTTTTCTATAGGCCTCTGAAAAGTTCCAGAGATGTAGAGGAGAGGATTGCAAAGATGATTCTGGATAGGAGCGAAAGCAACAGGGTAGTTGTTATGGGGGACTTTAACTTTCCAAATATTGACTGGAAATGCTATAGTTCGAGTACATTAGATGGGTCCGTTTTTGTCCAATGTGTGGAGGGTTTCCTGACACAGTATGTAGATAGGCCAACGAGAGGAGAGGCCATATTGGATTTGGTACTACTGGGTAATGAACCAGGACAGGTGTTAGATTTGGAGGTAGGTGAGCACTTTGGTGATAGTGACCACAATTCGATTATGTTTACTTTAGTGATGGAAAGGGATAGGTATATACCGTAGGGCAAGAGTTATATCTGGGGGAAAGGCAATTATGATGCGATGAGGCAAGACTTAGGATACATCGGATGGAGAGGAAAACTGCAGGGGATGGGCACAATGGAAATGTGGAGCCTGTTCAAGGAACAGCTACTGTGTGTCCTTGGTAAGTATGTACCCGTCAGGCAGGGAGGAAGTGGTCGAGTGAGGGAACCGTGGTTTACTAAAGCAGTCGAAACAGTTGTCAAGAGGAAGACGGAGACTTATGTAAAGACGAGACATGAAGGTTCAGTTAGGGCGCTCGAGAGTTACAAGTTAGCTAGGAAGGACATAAAGAGAGAGTTAAGAAGAGCCAGGAGGGGACATGAGAAGTCTTTGGCAGGTAGGATCAAGGATAACCCTAAAGCTTTCTATAGATATGTCAGGAATAAAAGAATGACTAGGGTAAGAGTAGGGCCAGTCAAGGACAGTAGTGGGAAGTTGTGCTTGGAGTCCGAGGAGATAGGAGAGGTGCTAAATGAATATTTTTCGTCAGTTTTCACACAGGAAAAAGACAATGTTGTTGAGGAGTATACTGACATTCAGGCTACTAGACTAGAAGGGCTTGAGGTTCATAGGGAGGGTGTTAGCAATTCTGGAAAGTGTGAAAATAGATAAGTCACCTGGGCCGGATGGGATTTATCCTAGGATTCTCTGGAAGCTAGGGAGGAGATTGCTGAGCCTTTGGCCTTGATCTTTAAGTCATCTTTGTCTACAGGAATAGTGCCAGAAGACTGGAGGATAGCAAATGTTGTCCCCTTGTTCAAGAAGGGGAGTAGAGACAACCCCGGTAACTATAGACCAGTGAGCCTGACTTCTGTTGTGGGAAAAATCTTGGAAAGGTTTATAAGAGATAGGATGTATAATCATCTGGAAAGGAATAATTTGATTAGAGATAGTCAACACGGTTTTGTGACGGGTAGGTCGTGCCTCACAAACCTTATCGAGTTCTTTGAGAAGGTGACCAAACAGGTGGATGAGGGTAAAGCAGTTGATGTGGTGTATATGGATTTCAGTAAAGCGTTTGATAAGGTTCCCCATGGTAGGCTACTGCAGAGAATACGGAGGCATGGGATTCAGAGTGATTTAGCAGTTTGGATCAGAAATTGGCTAGCTGGAAGAAGACAAAGGGTGGTGGTTGATGGGAAATGTTCAGACTTGGAGTCCAGTTACTAGTGGTGTACCACAAGGATCTGTTTTGGGGCAACTGCCGTTTGTTAGTTTTATAAATGACCTGGAGGAGGGCGTAGAAGGATGGGTGAGTAAATTTGCAGATGACACTAAAGTCGGTGGAGTTGTGGGCAGTGCGGAAGGATGTTACAAGTTAGAGGGACATAGATAAGCTGCAGCGCTGGGCTGAGGTGGCAAATGGAGTTTAATGCAGAAAAGTGTGAGGTGATTCATTTTGGAAGGAATAACAGGAAGGCAGAGTACTGGGCCAATGGTAAGATTCTTGGCAGTGTGGATGAGCAGAGAGATCTCGGTGTCCATGTACATAGATACCTGAAAGTTGCCACCCAGGTTGAGAAGGTTGTTAAGAAGGCGTACGGTGTGTTAGCTTTTATTGGTAGAGGGATTGAGTTTAGGAGCCATGAGGTCATGTTGCAGCTATACAACACTGTGGTGCGGTCGCATTTGGAGTATTGCGTGCAATTCTGGTCGCCGCATTATAGGAAGGATGTGGAAGCATTGGAAAGGGTGCAGAGGAGATTTACCAGAATGTTGCCTGGTATGGAGGGAAGATCTTATGAGGAAAGGCTGAGGGACTTGAGGCTGTTTTCGTTAGAGAGAAGAAGGTTAAGAGGTGACTTAATTGAGGCATACAAGATGATCAGAGGATTGGATAGGGTGGACAGTGAGAGCCTTTTTCCTCGGATGGTGATGTCTAGCACGAGGGGGACATACCTTTAAATTGAGGGGAGGTAGATATAAGACAGATGTCAGAGGTAGGTTCTTTACTCGGAGAGTAGTAGGGGCGTGGAATGCCCTGCCTGCAACAGTTGTGGATTCGCCAACACTAAGGACATTCAAATGGTCATTGGATAGACATATGGACAATAAGGGAATAGTGTAGATGGGCTTTAGAGTGGTTTCACAGGTCGGCGCAACATCGAGGGCCGAAGGGCCTGTACTGCGCTGTAATGTTCTATGAGACAAAGTGTAAAATGACACTTTGAAAATAACGGATTAATCAGGGAAAGTCAGCACAGTTATGTTCGGGGAAGGTCACATCTTACTTCCTTAAAGGATTGGATTTAAATTAGTAACAAGAATTGATGACGGTAGTGCACTGGATGCTGTCTACTTGGATATTAGTAAAGCATTTGTCAAGGTCCCAAATAGCAGGTTGTTCAGAAAAATAAAAGTCTATGGAATACAAGGACGGGAAAGTGGAGAGTTGGATCCAAAATTGGCTCAGCGACAGGAAACAGAGGGTAATGGTCAATAGATGCTACTGTGAATGGAAAACTGTTTCCAGTGGCGGTTCACAGGGCTCAGTGTTGGATTCCTTGCTGTTTGTGGCATATATTAATTATTTGGATACGAGGCATGAATAGGAAATTTGCAGATGACACAGACATTGGCTGTGTAGTTGACTGTACAAGGTAGTTGTTGTCTCCAAAATGGTATCAATGGTTTGGTTGAGTGGACAGAAAAGTGGCAAATGGAATTCAATCTAGAAAAGAGAGAGGTAATGCATTTGGGGAGGGCAAACAAAACAAGAAATACACAATAAATGGGTTGATATTGAGAGGCGTAGAGGAATAAGAGACCTTCGAGTGATTGTCCACATGGTGGCAGGACAGAGGTGGTCAGGCTTTTATTGGATGAGGTATGGAATACAAAAGCAGGGATTTAATACTGGGACTGTATAAAACCCTGGTTAGGCCACAGTTGGAGTTGAGAGCACAATTCTCATTACCACATTACAGGAAGTGGGTAATTGCTCTGGAGAGTAGAGAAAATTTTCAAAAATGTTGCTTGAAAATTGCCATTATGAGGTAAGATTGGATAGACTAGGGTTGTTTTCCTTGGAACAAGGTAGACTTTGGAGTGACATAATTGAGATGTACAAGATTATGAGTGGCCTAGGCAAGAAAGATCAGTTTTCCCTGGCAGAGAAGTCAATGACCAGGGAGTACAGATTTAAGGTGATTGGTAGAAAGATTAGAGGGACATGAGGAAATACTTCTTCACCCAGAGGGCGGTGGGCACCTGCAATTTGCTGTTGATTCTGTAGAGGCAGAAATGCATCTCAACATGCATGCTGGTGCTGGGGTTAGAATAGGAAGCTAGATATTTATTTTTTCAGCCTGAGCAGACATCATGGACTGAATGGCCTCTTTTTGTGCCGTATCTTTTCTATGGTCAGAACAAGGATGCTTTAGAAGCACTTCTCAAACCCTAATATCCAACACCTAGGAGAACATTGCATGTGTATGGGATCGCAATCACCTCCAAGTCACACACCATCTGGACCTGGACATGTATCATCATTTCATTATGCCGCTGGGCCAAATATGAGAGCACTTTCACCATATGGATTCAAGGGCCTCCAAGCTTCTCTAGACAAATCTAGAACTAGAGGACACCATCTCAGACTAAAGGGACGATCCTCTTTAGCCAGAGGGTGGTGAATCTGTGGAACTCTTTGTTGCAGAAAGCTGTGGAGGCCAAATCACTGAGTGTCTTTAAGTTAGAGATAGGTTCTTGATTAATAAGGGGATCAGGGGTTATGGTGAGAAGGCAGGAAATTGGGGATGAGAAAATATCAGACCATGATTTAATGGCGGAGCAGATTCGATGGGCCGAGTGACCTAATTCTGCTCCTATGTCTTATGGTCTTATAGGCAGGAACTAGTGATGACAATAAATGTAGGCTTTTCCAGTGACATCCTCAACACAAAGAATGATTCAAAAATTCACCAAGCTGATTATAGCAATTTCAAAGTGGACATTTATTTACATAAAACATTGGCTAATTATAAGGAAGATAACTCTGGCCCAAAAATCAAAAACAGGTTAAACGTGTGGGCAATATGAAAATTATACTTAATGTGACTCTCTGAAATAAACATCATTACAACACGCATCAGACAGAAGACCATTCCTTTTATCCCCTCTTACTACACATTGGAGTGCAATTAAGTTTACAAAAGAGTTTTCAACCACTTGCATTTTTAATAAAAGTTAAAGGCTTTCAACGAGTGTAAGGTAAGAAACATATTGTATTTTAACTTTCACAGAACATTCTGATTCAGGAAAAAAGTGCTAGTTGAAAATCAAAGCAGGAAGTGTGCCCGTGCGGAGGGGGTGGGCTGTCATCAATTTTACTCCTTATATGGAATTTATAAAGGTAAAAATATACTAAACCACAAAATGAAGCTATTTAGAATACACTACGTTTTTATTCATCCTTCAGGCTTTGGACTGTAGTTAGCCAATTTTCCAATTCGAAAATGTCATCACTCTTCTCAATATATATGAAATTCAGATGAACTGTACCACAAAAATACTTTCTATCATCCTAGGCTCAGCGGACATTCATCTTTTGATTCCGAACCCCACTTAACCCATAAATCTTTATACGGACGCTTCAGTACAGTGCTGTGGAGCTTGCCACGATTGAGCCTGCGAGATGTTAAATCAAAGCCACGTCTGCCTCCCAGGTGAGTGCAAAATGGCCTTATGGCATCATTGAAAGTAAAGCAGGAGAGCTCACTGTGTCCTATCAACATGTATCCTTCCACCAAGCCCTACGACATGATCTGATCATTTATCTCATTGCTATTTGTGACATCTTGCAGTGCATAAATTGGTTGCCATGGTTCCTATGTAAATGTAAAGTTGCCATAGTCCCAGATGACCATGAGCTGCTTTCCCCTTTGAGGGGGAGAGCTGACTGGTGGTGATTTAACTGAAGAATCAGCACACCTCCAGCGAGGGGCTAAGTTGAGAAGGCGGGACCTTCATGAATAGCCTCAGCCATGAGAGGAATTGAACTAGTGCTGCTGGTATCATGAATCAACTGAGCTAAACCGACTCCTACAATAGTGACTACACTTTAAATAAAACGGCATTGATCATAATTGTTTTGAGATGTTTTGTAGTTATGAAAGGCACTATATATATGCCTCCAAATTCTCTCTTCAAAACCTAGCAATTATTAATAAAACCACCAATATCGCTAAGCAATAATAATGGAAAGAGAGAACTTAAAAAGGAGATGAAGAAGGAGCTGTTGGCCCCGATATTACAGGCGATTGAAGGGCTAAAGGAGGAGCAAAAGACCCAGGAGCAGGAGCTTCGGGTCGTGAAGGCAAAGGCTGCTGAGAATGAGGACGACATACAGGGCCTGGTGGTGAAGACAGAGATGCACGAGGCACAACACAAAAGGTGTGGGGAAAGGCTGGAGGTGCTGGAGAATAATGCGAGGAGGAAGAATTTAAGGATTCTTGGTCTTCCCGAAGGTGCAGAAGGGGCGGACGTCGGGGCATATGTGAGCACGATGCTGCACTCGTTAATGGGATCGGAGGCCCCGACGGGCCCGTTGGAGGTGGAGGGAGCCTATCGAGTTATGGCGCGAAGACAGAGGGCTGGAGAAATTCCTCGAGCCATAGTGGTGAGATTTCTCCGATATAAGGACAGAGAGATGGTCCTCAGATGGGCAAAGGAAACTCGGAGCAGTAGGTGGGAGAACGCGGTTATCCGCGTATATCAAGATTGGAGTGCGGAGGTGGCGAGAAGGAGGGCAAGCTTTAATCGGGCCAAGGCGGTGCTGCACAAAAGGAAGGTTAAATTTGGAATGCTGCAGTAGGCAAGACTGTGGGTCACACATCAAGGGAAACACCACTACTTTGAGACGGCAGAAGAGGCGTGGACATTTATTGTCGAGGAGAAACTGGAATAAGCGGGCTAGAAAAAGAACGTTTGGGACAAAGTGGTGGGGCGAATATGTGGGGTGAAGAGGGGGAAAAGGGGGAAGAGATGATTTCCCAAGTTGTTAATCCTGCGACCCTGTAACTTTTCTCTCTTCCCCATGTCGTGGGGGAGGGAGGATGAGGAGCTGAGGGCGCCGGCCATTGGGGGCGGGGCCAAAAGGGTAGCGCGGGCTTTGTTCCCGCGCTATGATAATTATGGCGGGAACAGGGAAGCAGGACGGAGGGGGCGTCGCACAGTGCGAGCCGAGGTCACGGGGGAAGCCGAGGTCTGCCAGAATTTGCTGACTTCTGGGAGCAACGTGGGGGGTGCAATTACGCTAGTGAGGGATCTAGCGGGGGGGGGGGGGGGGGGGTTAACTGGTTTGCTGCTGCTGGGGAGAAGGGGGAGCTGGTATGGGGTGGGGTGGTCGGGGCGGGAGATACGGCTACGTGGGAACCGGGTGAGGAGCTGGATTGAAAAAGGAGATGGCTAGTCGACAAGGGGGGGGGGTAAAAGAGCCCCCCAACCCGGCTGATCACGTAGAATGTGAGGGGGCTGAACGGGCCGATAAAGAGGGCACAGGTACTCGCACACCTAAAGAAACTTAAGGCAGATGTGGTTATGCTGCAGGAGACGCATCTGAAACTGAAAGACCAGGTCAGACTACGCAAAGGATGGGTGGGGCAGATGTTTCATTCAGGGCTAGACGCAAAAAACAGGGGGGTGGCTATACTAGTGGGGAAGCGGGTAATGTTTGAGGCAAAGACCATAGTGGCGGATAGTGGGGGCAGATACGTGATGGTGAGTGGCAAATTGCAAGGGGAGGCGGTGGTCTTAGTGAACGTATATGCCCCGAACTGGGATGATGCCAACTTTATGAGGCGTATGTTAGGACGTATCCCGGACCTAGAGGTGGGGAAATTGGTAATGGGTGGAGATTTTAATACGGTGCTGGACCCAGGGCTGGACAGATCGAGGTCCAGGACCAGAAGGAGGCCGGCTGCAGCTAGGGTGCTTAAGGACTTTATGGAGCAGATGGGAGGAGTAGACCCCTGGAGATTTAGTAGACCTAGGAGTAAGGAGTTTTCGTTTTTCTCCTATGTCCACAAAGTTTATTCACGGATAGACTTTTTTGTTTTGGGAAGGGCACTGATCCCGAAGGTGACGGGGACGGAGTACACGGCTATAGCTATTTCGGATCACGCTCCACATTGGGTGGACCTGGAGATAGGGGAGGAAAAAGAACAGCGTCCACCCTGGAGAATGGACATGGGATTATTGGCAGATGAGGGTGTGTGTTTAAGGGTGAGGGGGTGTATTGAAAGGTACTTGGAACTCAATGATAATGGGGAGGTTCAGGTGGGAGTGGTCTGGGAGGCGCTGAAGGCAGTGGTTAGAGGGGAGCTGATATCTATTAGGGCACATAAAGGAAAGCAGGAGGGTAGGGAAAGGGAGCGGTTGTTGAAAGAACTTCTGAGGGTGGACAGACAATATGCGGAGGCACCGGAGGAGGGACTGTACAGGGAAAGGCAAAGGCTACATGTAGAATTTGACTTGTTGACTACGGGTAATGCAGAGGCACAATGGAGGAAGGCACAGGGTGTACAGTACGAATATGGGGAGAAGGCGAGCAGGTTGCTGGCCCACCAACTGATGAAAAGGGTAGCAGCGAGGGAGATAGGGGGGGGTAAGAGATGAGGAGGGAGAGATGGGGCGGGGAGCGGAGAGAGTGAATGGAGTGTTCAAGGCAGGAGTGTTCAAGGCATTTTATGAAAGATTATATGAAGCTCAGCCCCCGGATGGGAAGGAGAGAATGATGTGCTTTCTGGATCAGCTGGAATTTCCTAAGGTGGAGGAGCAGGAGAGGGCGGGACTGGGAGCCCAGATTGAGACGGAGGAAGTAGTGAAAGGGATTGGGAGCATGCAGGCGGGGAAGGCGCCGGGACCAGACGGATTCCCAGTTGAATTCTATAGGAAATATATGGACTTCCTGGCCCCGCTACTGATGAGAACCTTTAATGAGGCGAGGGAAAGGGGGCAGCTGCCCCTGACTATGTCAGAGGCAACGATATCGCTCCTCCTAAAGAAGGAAAAAGACCCGCTGCAATGCGGGTCCTATAGGCCTATTTCCCTCCTGAATGTGAACGCTAAGATTCTGGCCAAGGTAATGGCAACGAGGATAGAGGATTGTGTCCCGGGGGTGGTTCATGAGGACCAAACTGGGTTTGTGAAGGGGAGACAGCTGAATACAAATATACGGAGGCTGCTAGGGGTAATGATGATGCCCCCACCAGAGGGGGAAGCGGAGATAGTGGTGGCGATGGATGCCGAGAAAGCATTTGATAGAGTGGAGTGGGATTATTTGTGGGAGGTGCTGAGGAGATTTGGCTTTGGAGATGGGTATATCAGATGGGTACAGTTGCTGTATAGGGCCCCGATGGCGAGCGTGGTCACGAATGGACGGGGGTCTGATTATTTTCGGCTCCATAGAGGGACGAGGCAGGGATGTCCTCTGTCCCCGTTATTGTTTGCACTGGCGATTGAGCCCCTGGCCATAGCATGGAGGGGTTCCAGGAAGTGGAGGGGAGTACTCAGGGGAGGAGAAGAACACCGGGTATCTCTGTATGCGGATGATTTGTTGCTATATGTGGCGGACCCGGCGGAGGGGATGCCAGAGATAATGCGGATATTTGGGGATTTTTCAGGGTATAAATTGAACATGGGGAAAAGTGAGTTGTTTGTGGTGCATCCAGGGGAGCAGAGCAGAGAAATAGAGGATTTACCGTTGAGGAAGGTAATAGGGGACTTTCGGTACTTGGGGATCCAGATAGCCAAGAATTGGGGTACATTACATAGGCTTAATTTAACGCGGTTGGTGGAACAGATGGAGGAGGACTTTAAGAGATGGGACATGGTGTCCCTGTCACTGGCAGGTAGGGTGCAGGCGGTTAAAATGGTGGTCCTCCCGAGATTCCTTTTTGTGTTTCAGTGCCTCCCGGTGGTGGTCACAAAGGCTTTTTTCAAAAGAATCGAGAAGAGTATTATGAGTTTTGTGTGGGCCGGGAAGGCCCCGAGAGTGAGGAGGGGATTTTTGCAGCGTAGTAGGGACAGGGGGGGGGGCTGGCACTACCGAGCCTAAGTGAGTACTACTGGGCCGCCAATATTTCAATGGTGTGTAAGTGGATGGGAGAAGAGGAGGGAGCAGCGTGGAAGAGATTGGAGAGGGCGTCCTGCAGGGGGACTAGCCTACAAGCTATGGTGACGGCACCTTTGCCGTTCTCACCGAAGAAATACACCACAAGCCCGGTGGTGGTGGCTACATTGAAAATTTGGGGGCAGTGGAGACGGCATGGGGGAAAGACGGGAGCCTCGGTGCGGTCCCCAATAAGAAATAACCATAGGTTTGTTCCGGGGAGAATGGATGGGGGATTTGGAGCATGGCAAAGAGCAGGGGTAGCACAATTGAGAGATCTGTTCGTAGATGGGACGTTTGCGAGTCTGGGAGCGCTGACGGAAAAATATGGGTTGCCCCAAGGGAATGCATTTCGGTATATGCAACTGAGGGCTTTTGCGAGGCAACAGGTGAAGGAATTCCCGCAGCTCCCGACGCAGGAGGTGCAGGATAGAGTGATCTCAGAGACGTGGGTGGGGGATGGTAAGGTGTCGGACATATATAGGGAAATGAGGGACGAGGGGGAGATCATGGTAGATGAGCTGAAAGGGAAATGGGAAGAAGAGCTGGGGGAGGAGATTGAGGAGGGGCTGTGGGCTGATGCCCTACGTAGGGTAAACTCATCGTCCTCGTGTGCCAGGCTAAGCCTGATACAATTTAAGGTGTTACACAGGGCGCATATGACTGGAGCACGGCTCAGTAAATTTTTTGGGGTAGAGGATAGGTGTGCGAGATGCTCGAGAAGCCCAGCGAATCACACCCACATGTTCTGGTCATGCCCGGCACTACAGGGGTTTTGGGTGGGGGTGGCAAAGGCGCTTTCGAAGGTGGTGGGGGTCCAGGTCGAACCAAGCTGGGAGTTGGCTATATTTGGGGTTGCAGAAAAGCCGGGATTGCAGGAGGCGAGAGAGGCTGATGTTTTGGCCTTTGCGTCCCTAGTAGCCCGGCGCAGGATATTGTTAATGTGGAAGGAAGCCAAACCCCCGGGTGTGGAGACCTGGATAAACGACATGGCAGGGCTTATAAAGTTAGAACGGATTAAGTTCGTACTAAGGGGTTCGGCTCAAGGGTTCACCAGGCGGTGGCAACCGTTCATCGACTACCTCACAGAAAGATAGAGGGAATGGAAAAGAAGAAGACAACAGCAGCAACCCAGGGGGGAGAGGGGGGGGGGGGGATCGGACGGACTCTCAGGGATGTTACTGTATATGTATTGGCACTTGTTTTAGGTAATGTATATTGGACTGTTGGATTGTATCTTTGGAGAGTATTTATTTTTGACAAGGCAGTTGCCATTTAGTTTGGTTTTTGTTTCTGTTCATATATTATTTATTTATTTGTTTAAAACTGGCCACTGTTATTTATATTGCTTTATTGTTGTTTAACAGAAACACTACGTACTGTTATGTTTGGCCAAAAAATCTTGAATAAAATATATTTTTAAAAAAATAATAATAATGGAAAGAGATTGATTTTACCTGTCAGCTTCATCAAAGACCACATACTCAACATTATGTAGCTTTAGGTTCATTTCCACAGCGACATGCATTAAACGACCTGGTGTGCCAATTATTCTGTAAAATGAACAAACTGTTAAAGTTATAAATACATAAAATTATTTCTGATGTGCAGATATTTACAGTACTCATTACTGATAATTGCTTAAATACTTAATGAGCAAACTGCTGAGCCGACAGTCAATTTTCTCATACTTAATCCAGATGATTTTTTTTTTTTACTTTAGGTTAAACATTAATCGAAATAACAAGAATAAGAATGTTCCGATACTTGGGTAATTTGTTAGTAAGGCTTTATTAGCAGTTTTAATAAGGCTCTTCCATGTGTAGAAAAAACAGACTGTACTCAGCTAAAAATCAGGGGTGGAATACATGATTTAGGATCACAGAATAGAATCATAGAATATCTACAGTGCAAATGGAGGCCATTCAGCCTATCAAGTTTGTTTCAACCCCCTGAAAGAGCACCCTACCCAGGTCCACACCCCCGCTCTTTCCCCGTAACCACACCTAACCTTTGGACACATTAAAGGGCAATTTAACATGATCAATCTACCTAACCAGCACTTCTTTGGACCATGTGTGTGTGTGTGTGTGGGGGGGGGGGGGGGGAAAGAGAACCCTTCCCTTGCAGGCACAGGGAGAAAGTGCAATCCACACAGACAAGTCAACCGGGGCCAGTATCTAACCTGGGTCCCTGGTTGCTGAGGCAGCGGTGCTAACCACTGTGCCACCGTGCAGCCCCCATTTACGTTTAAGCTCATTCTTTAATGCAAAGCCTTGAGCACTCATGCTCCAACATTCAGTTACATGTTGTCCCTGAATTACCACAGAAAGACCAATTTCATTAGTGAACCCATTGCTTTCCCCCCCCAGCTAGAATTGGGACAACATTGCTAATTCAGCATTTCTACATCAACAAATGTAAAACCCAAATTCTTTTAAGTAACACCACATTGCAATGAAGAACATTACACAATTTTAAGAGTTTTACTGCTCGTCCAATTCTTCACAGGGGACATTTATTTAAGACATTAAAATTCACAAACTTTGTTTTACAAAAGGAATTTCAGGTAGCTGAAGACCGTAATAATACACAAAGCAAAGCCATGCTATTATTACAAGAAACGTATGGCATTGCATTTGAAGAGTTTTAAAAAAAGATTAATGCAAGGGATTTCCTTCACCTTCACCTTCAAATAATGTTCAAGAAAAAAAGTTAACTTACATATCAGGGTTTTCATGAAGTGCTTCAAACTGATCCTCCATTCTTAAAAAAAAAGTTACACACATCCCATTACATTCTTGGCTTTATTTGGTTCAATTAAATTACACCAAAAGTACAGATTACGACCCAAAAAGATACTTACTTGTCTCCGCCCAAGATTAAAGCTGTTTTGAAGCCAGCAAACTTTCCAAGCTGCAAATCAAGATAGTAGATCATAAAATTGTTTGCAGTAAAGTCTATAAAATGTATGGTATATTTATTGAACGCGGACATAAAGCATCTGTCGACGGTTCTATAACCAGCATTATATAAATATTCCAAAATAAAATCTGAAATGCAATACACAAATCTGGGCCACAATTCTTACTCTCTACAATATCCGTACTTTATTTATACAAAAAAGGTAATCTTTTCCTCATATTTGTTTAAAAGATAAATCATATTAAGTGGAATTAATGCGCAGACACTAGCAGATGAAGAAATTGTGCACATTCTTTAGATGAAGAAATCATGTTCATTCTTTGGATTTATTAGTTCCAATTAGCATTAAAGAAGCAATTATGTATCAAGGTAAACTGCACTGAAGTAAGGAAACACCAAATGCACATGTTCCATATCGGTAATGTAACTGTTTTGTCCAGTTACATTTTATAATATCCAAAATGGTGATTGTAATTCAATTAATTCTCTATGACTCAACTTGGAATGCTTTTGAGAGTTTGGGTAAACACAAATACAACACTTTTTTCTTTCCTTGATGAATTAAGTTTCCTACATTACAACAGCGGCTATACTAAAAATATACTTAATTGACTGGAAAGCATTTTGAGCATCTAATGGTTATGAAAAGTGCTATATAATTGTAAGTATGGTCTTTTATGAAGGTGATGGACAATTTTTTGAAGTTTGTATTTAGATTTCTTTGAAACTACCATCTTAGGCATGCTTCTCCTGACATTTATCTTCTTGTTGGCTTGCTTGACATGAAAAATCAAGACATACGACACTTATAGTTAGACAAAGAGACATACTACAGTTTTCCCAATCTATTCAAATGTTACCCATCACTTAGTGTGATTGCTCAATAATGCTTTACTAATAGTTCAAATTCTCCTAGAATGGCAAGAATTTCAAAACTGTACTAAAAAAATACAAAGAAAGCTAATAATCTCTACTGTAATAATATGAATGCAACAAACTATTTAGGAATCAGTAAGCGGCTGGTTTAGCACAGTGGGCTAAACAGCTGACTTGTAAAGCAGAACCAGGCCAGCAGCGCGGGTTCAATTCCCATACCAGCCTCCCCGAACAGGTGCCGTTCGGCGACTAGGGTTTTTCACAGTAACTTCATTTGAAGCTTACTTGTGCCAATAAGCGATTTTCATTTCATTCAAGTGTTTTAGGTTCCATGCTTGCTACATTTTAATGCTAGTAAAATTCCATATTTACTGAATACTTAAAACCAAAAGGAAGTATTTTACCTCTTTTGTGAACTTCATGGTCTGTAATGCCAGTTCTCTAGTTGGAGTTAGGATTAAAGCTCTTGCTCCTGTCTGAGCACTTCGAACCTTCAGCTTTTCAAACAATGGAATAAGAAATGCTGCCGTCTTACCACTTCCTGTCCGAGCCATAGCAACAACATCTTTACCATCCAGTATAACCGGGATAGACTGAAACCGAGAACAGATTTTTATCTCAAAAAAGTGAAGTCCTCAAGGTAAACTTTTAAACTGTAGTAAATCATTTTCCAAAATAGATAATAACTACCTCTTAAAAGTTGCTCAAAATGAAATTGCTTTCTTTTCTCAAATTTGAAAGTTATTCCCCCACAAATTGAGCTGCCAGTCACAATAGTGCCGACAGTTGTTATTGGGAAAGGTTTATTCAAATGTACTGAAATTATTTCGGGGGATTGGTCAACATTGCTCTTACGCATCTATTTGTGGTCAGCTCAAGATCAGCAGAGGTCTGATAGCAGAAGGGTTGCTTGCCATCTCTGCTGAGGGGAAAGAAGCATGCAAGGCAAAAACAATTTATAATCATGTTAACTCGATAGGCGGCTGAGATTCAACTGTGATACATATGGAGGTTGCAGTTACAAATATAAACCTGCCAACCATTTACACAAATTTTAAAAGTTAAAAAAAAAATAAACCTGATTAAAAATATTAACTATGTTAAATGTTTTATTCATTCTTTGGGTGTGAACATGGCTGGCAAAGTAAGCATTTATTTCCCACCCAACTGCCATTGAGATGGTGGAGATCAGCCATCTTCTTGAACCACTGCAGTTTATGTAGTGCAGTTACATCAATATTTGACTCTTCTGTAACAGTTTGATGGAACTTTGCTGGGCTATTTCAAAGGATGTTAAGAGACAATGGCTTTGCTGGAGTTACATGTTGGTCAGACTGGGTAAGGATGGCATATTTTTTAATCACTGAAGGACATTAGTGAAACAGATAAGTTTTTACGGCAATCTGGTAGTTTCATGATCATTGTTCATGAGACCAGCATTTTTATTACAAATTTATTTGTAGTGGGATTTAAACACAGGTTTCCAGAGCATTTGACCAGACTTCTGGAATACTAGACTAGTAACATTACTATTATGCTAATACCTCTATCCTCGTTTTTAAAATTTCCTTTTAATTGAGAATACATCTTCATGCAAAATATATCATATACTTTATCTGTTGATGAAGAAACATTAAATATGTAATTCTTACCTGGTAACTTTTCTTGTTACCTTTTACTTTGATTGTTAATAAATAATAATCACATATTGGTACCATTGGCACAGTATAAATAAACAATGATTTTTCACCCATGTTTCCTCTACATGTGCTAATTTATAACAAAAATCAGTGCCGCAATAATTTGTTTTAAAATTAGCACTACTAGTTACCTTTCTCTGAATTGGTGTTGGAACTTTGTATCCTTTCTTCATTATGCCTTTAAAAACAGGAAAGCTTAAACCTGCAGGAAAACAAGTTACCAATTTTGAGATAGCCATGTTGTATATATGTTAAAAACCAACATAATTTTTGCATAACATCACTGTTCAGTGTCGATAGCCACAATTGTGGTGCTTGATGCGCACATTCTGATATTAGAATATCTCTGCAACGACTGCATCACTTTGGTAGCATGAGGCTAGCCAGCAAACCAGACAAGAATGCTTAAAGCACCAAAGGTAAATATTTTAAACTGTACAAAATCAAATGCCTTATTATAAAGATGTGCAAATCAATCAGGTTATGATAATTAAGTCTTCCTGTCACATCTATATATTCGATTTTTTAGAAATCTAATGCAGTTTTTGTCCACAAAACATTACTTTTGTTGTCACATTTGCATACAAATGAAAACCATCAAAATAAAATTATTTCGTAGTTACACTGTATCAGTCTGTAGCACCTCAAATGTACATTTCTATACTATTCAGTTTATGAACATACCAATTAGGAAGAGTAGGCCACTCAGCCCTTTCAGCCTGCTCAAGATCATAGCCAATCTGATCATAACCTCAATCCCACATTCCAGCCTACCCCTGATAACCTTTCACCTCCTTGTTAATCAGGAATCTATCTAGCTCTGCCTTAAAAATATTCCTAGCTCTGACTTAAAAACAAAGATCTGCATCCACTGCCTTTTGAGGAACAGTGTTCCAGAAACTCCTATGTTCCAACCTAACCAATTTCTCGACTTAAGTTGCTCAGGTTTTGATATTTATCGTTAATAATATAAAATCAAGGTACTGCAAACAATTAAGGCCAGAACGTGAGATGTGAAACAAGAATTGAACTCTTTATCCAGACACCTTAATCAAAATGTTCTCCACCCTCTAACTCCATGCAATTTAAATAATGCACTTCCTCTTCAATCATGTTTGCAACAGAACAACTAATAACAGTTCTATTTTTGTTTTCAATCCAAAACTGTTCCCTCGGTTGAATCTGGTTTTAAGCATATATCTGTTTATGAAACCATGGAGATAGAACACACAACTCAGGATAAATCATTCAATGCAGCATCTTGTAATAAAGAAATTGCTTTTGTTAGGAGAAATACTATTTTGTGCTCTTGCTGATGGTATATTGAGGTTGTTGGAGACCTTAGGATACGTTGATGAGATGAAGGCGAATATGAAAATTCAGCACCACTTTTAACAATTGCCGTGGAGCAGGGCTCTACATAAACAGAGGACAGCACATTACAGTATCTAGACTATGCTTCAAGGTTATGTCTGCCAAATGGAGAAACAAACTGCACTTGGGTCATAACTGATTTGTCAAAGACTACATAAATTAACTTGCCACAGCTATAGTAGGTTAAATAATGAAAAAGATAATTCAAGTATCAGAAGCTGTCGGGTGTACCCATAGACTGAAAGCCTCCTGACTTCCTCTTTTTATTCTGTTGTCGGACCATCTGTCGGGTGTCTGGTTCCACATCTGAAGGGCAATCAGCTGAAGGAAAGCTTGGTAAAAATCTGGTGCTGTGCTGTGAAATGAAACCCAGATAATGAATTTCTGTTTCTTAAAAATATAAATATCTTACTGGAACATAATAAGCGATGGAGAATTTTAATTTTGGACAAGCTATCTTGGAAATAACTTCATTTCTAACTAACTAAATTCTGACAATCAATTTCTAGTATATATTCAAACCAAAAACAAACTTTTTAGTGCAAACCCTCAACTGATTATGCAACTGTTCCCTTGTTTTCTGTTGGATAATGAAATATATCTAAAGGTCCTAAGTAGGATGAGTTTTGAATTATGCCACCACAGTCTGCATGTCTAGATTTGAAGAGGTAATCTTTGCAATAAGTGTGTTATGGTGGTCACAAAGGATTGTCAATAGAATTCCCTGGGGGCGTCTGGAATATGAATTCCCCTAATAAGGAGGCGCTAGCTCGCCTAATGGGAAATGTATGTTGGGAGCTGAAAATCCACTGTTCCAACCCAGATCGGCTTCATGTAGGTCCCCGGGTTTGAACAAATATCTTGTGAGCCCCAGCTCTTTTTGTTACTGCAATAAAGGGGTTTTCTATTGGAAGGCTGGTCTTAGCTAAGTTATTACAAAGTGCAAATATACAATGATTCGTATCAGGAGTTAGTTCAGTAGCAAGGATAAATAGTCATTGACTCAATAGAATCATGAAACCAGCTACTCTTAAGACTTTAGTTCGCAGGTTTAAAAAATGCAAAAAAACACCCCTATAAAGGATAAATGCATTTGTGGAAGACAAGTAAACTCATGAAAGGAAAAAAGAATATGGTATGTCAATAGCGTCAACTGAAGCAAGACGAAAGAAAGCTCATGTGAAACAAGAATCCCAATATGGACTAGTATGGTTGAATGGTATGTTTCTGTGCAGTACATTACATTTATTGAAGCTCTTCAGGGCAACGTTTTGAACACAAATCTTATATTGGTATTTTGCAGTCATTGAGGAGAGATGGGAAAGATCAGAGAATCATTCAGCACTTTTCAACTAATTTCCTAAAGAAATAAGCTTTTACATTCACCAGAAGTGGCAGGTAGCAAACCGAGTCACCAATTAGGACCAAAATCCTTTATTCTCCCTGTGGCTTGCCAACACTGTCAATGATCATTTGCCCCATACGTTTGCACATGTTTAGCAACTGTTAGTTGCCACCAGTTTTCAGCCGCAGTTCCTATATCTTAGCGTACATCGCTGGGAGCCAGTAGAGCAGAGCCCAGTATAACGTTGGGATGGTCTCCACCTGAACCGAGCTGGGACCAGTGTTCTGGCGAAAAGAGTAAATAGGACTTTAAACTAGAGATGGGGGGGGGGGTCAGGGAACCAAGAGGTGAAGTAATCAGCGGGAAGCGTAGCTGCTTAGGAATACAAAAAAGCAGGAAAAGTCAGAACTCAGGAGACGTTACGATAGTGCCCATCTCACAAAATATGACACAGTGTATGGAAAGGCTCAGTAAACCAAGGTCCACCACACTAAGAAAACAAAAAGGGACGGTCAATAGAGAATGAAAGGTGCTATATTTAAATGCGCGCAGTGTACGGAACAAGCTAGATGAGCTTGTGGCCCAGATTGTGACTGGCAGGTATGATGTGGTAGGCATCACAGAGACATGGTTGCAGGGGGTCCAGGACTGGCATTTAAACATCCAGGGATTCACAACCTAGCGAAAAGACAAGAGAGGTGGGCAGAGGGGGCGGGGTTGCCTTGTTAATTAGGAATGAAATTAAATCAATAGCACTAAACGACATAGGGTCAGATGATGTGGAGTCTGTGTGGGTAGAGCTGAGGAACCACAAAGGCAAAAAAAACATAATGGGAGTTATGTACAGGCCTCCTAACAGTGGTCAGGACCAGGGGCACAAAATGCACCACAAAATAGAAAGGGCATGTCAGAAAGGCAAGGTCACAGTGATCATGGGGGAGTTTAATATGCAGGTGGACTGGGTAAATAATGTTGCCAGTGGACCCAAAGAAAGGGAATTCATTGAATATTTACAGGAGTGCTTTTTGGAACAGCTTGTGATGGAGCCCACGAGGGAACAGGCCTTTCTGGACTTAGTGTTATATAATGAGCCAGACTTGATAAAAGATCTTAAAGTAAGGGAACACTTAGGAGGCAGTGATCATAATATGGTAGAATTCAGTCTGCAATTTGAAAGAAAGAAGGTAGAATCAGATGTAGAGGTGTTACAGTTAAATAAAGGTAACTACAGGGGCATGAGGGAGGAACTGACGAAAATCGACTGGTAGCAGAGCCTAGTGGGAGAGACAGTAGAACAGCAATGGCAGGAGTTTCTGGGAGTAATTGAGGACACAGTACAGAGGTTCATCCCAAAAAGAAAGGTTATCAGAGGGGGGTTAGGCAGCCATGGCTGACAAAGGAAGTCAGGGAATGCATCAAAGCAAAAGAGAAAGCCTATAATATGGCAAAGAGTAGTGGGAAGTCAGAAGATTGGGAAGGCTACAAAAACAAACAGAGGATAACAAAGAGAAATAAAGAAGGAGAGGATCAAATATGAAGGTAGGCTAGCCAGTAACATTAGGAATGATAGTAAAAGTTTCTTTAAATACATTAAAAACAAACGGGAGGCAAAAGTAGACATTGGGCCGCTCCAAAATGACGCTGGTAATTTTGTGATGGGGAACAAGGAAATAGCTGAGGAACTAAATAAGTACTTTGCGTCAGTCTTCACAGTAGTAGACATGAGTAATATCCCAACAATTCAGGAGAGTCAGGGGGCAGAGTTGAATATGGTAGCCATCACAAAGGAGAAAGTGCTAGAGAAACTAAGAGGTCTAAAAATTGATAAATCTCCGGGCCCAGGTGGGCTACATCCTAGAGTTCTAAAGGAGACAGCTGAAGAAATAGTGGAAGCGTTAGTTATAATCTTTCAAAAGTCACTGGAGCCAGGGAAAGTCCCAGAGGATTAGAAAATCGCTGTTGTAACCCCCCTGTTCAAGAAGGGAACAAGGAAAAAGATGGAAAGTTATAGGCCAATTAGCCTAACCTCTGTTGTTGGCAAGATTCTAGAATCCATCATTAAGGATGAGATTTCTAAATTCTTGGAAGTGCAGGGTCGGATTAGGACAAGTCAGCATGGATTTAGTAAGGGGAGGTCGTGCTGACAAACCTGTTAAGAGTTCTTTGAAGAGATAACAAATAGATTAGACTAAGGAGAGCCAATGGATGTTATCTATCTTGACTTCCAAAAGGCCTTTGATACGGTGCCTCACGGGAGACTGCTGAGTAAAATAAGGGCCCGTGGTATTCGAGGCAAGGTACTAACATGATTGGCGATTGGCTGTCAGGCAGAAGGCAGAGAGTTGGGATAAAAGGTTCTTTTTCGGAATGGCAACCGGTGACGAGTGGTGTCCCACAGGGTTCAGTGTTGGGGCCACAGCTGTTCTCTTTATATATTAACGATCTAGATGACGGGACTGGGGGCATTCTGGCTAAGTTTGCCGATGATACAAAGATAGGTGGAGGGGCAGGTAGTATGGAGGAGGTGGGGAGGCTGCAGAAAGATTTAGACAGTTTAGGAGAGTGGTCCAAGAAATAGCTGATGAAATTCAACGTGGGCAAGTCTTGCACTTTGGAAAAAAGAATAGAGGCATGGACTATTTTCTAAACGGTGACAAAATTCATAATGCTGAAGTGCAAAGGGACTTGGGAGTCCTAGTCCAGGATTCTCTAAAGGTAAACTTGCAGGTTGAGTCCGTAATTAAGAAAGCAAATGCAATGTTGTCATTTATCTCAAGAGGCTTGGAATATAAAAGCAGGGATGTACGTCTGAAGCTTTATAAAGCACTAGCTAGGCCCCATTTCGAATACTGTGAGCAATCTTGGGCCCCACACCTCAGGAAGGACATACTGGCCCTGGAGCGGGTCCAGTGGATTTTCACACGGATGATCCCAGGAATGGTAGGCATAACATACGATGAACGTCTGAGGATCCTGGGATTATATTCATTGGAGTTTAGGAGGTTGAGGGGAGATCTAATAGAAACTTACAAGATAATGAATGGCTTAGATAGGGTGGACATAGGGAAGTTGTTTCCATTAGCAGGGGAGACTAGGACCCGGGGGCACAGCCTTAGAATAAAAAGGAGTCACTTTAGAACAGAGATGAGGAGAAATTTCTTCAGCCAGAGAGTGGTGGGTCTGTGGAATTCATTGCCACAGAGGGCGGTGGAGGCCGGGATGTTGAGTGTCTTTAAGACAGAAGTTGATAAATTCTTGTTTTCTCGAGGAATTAAGGGCTATGGAGAGAGCGGGTAAATGGAGTTGAAATCAGCCATGATTGAATGGTGGAGTGGACTCGATGGGCTGAATGGCCTTACTTCCGCTCCTATGTCTTATGGTCTTATAGTATCTCGGAGCTACTCAGGATGGACCTCGACGCAAACTACTGCAATGTTTCCCAGACCTCCTTTGCAAAGGCACATTCCAGAAGGCAGTGGCTGACAGTCTCCTCATCACCACAGCCAGCCCGAGGACAACGTGCAAGGGGGGCGGGGTGTGTGTGTAGAGGGGCGGACAATGTGCAGGGGTGACACCCCAGGCGTCCAGGAAGGATCTGACAGGGAGGGCCTTTCTCACTCATCCAAAGATAGTACAAAGTCTTACAACACCAGGTTAAAGTCCAACAGGTTTGTTTCGATGTCACTAGCTTTCGGAGCGCTGCTCCTTCCTCAGGTGAATGAAGAGGTATGTTCCAGAAACACATATATAGACAAATTCAAAGATGCCAAACAATGCTTGGAATGCGACCATTAGCAGGCAATTAAATCTTTCCAGATCCAGAGATGGGGTAACCTCAGGTTAAAGTGGTGTGAATTGTCATCCAAAGATGTTCAACAACAAGATAGGAATGCAGCCTGCTGAAGCACAACACAGGCAGAGGATCAGCACCTCATCTTTCGATCCGGCACTTTGCACACTTCTGGACTTAACAAATGAGTTCAACAATTTCAGATCACATCTTAGCACCCTCTCCTTTCAATCGGGTAGCAACTGTCGATGGGGATTCTGCTTTTTCTCAACTTCGCCATCCTCCAGTCCCACCTTATAGTCTGCGTCTTTCAACATCTGTTAACTTGCACCATTATTCATGGCATCATTTAGTGTCACCTACTTTCTACTCAGTCACATCTTTCCAGCATCTCCACACTTACCGAAAACTTCTCCGGTTTTTTTCAGTTTTGCAGTGATGTCAGTGAACTGAAAGGTTGTGTAATTTAAAGAAGCAATTATATGTAGCTCCTGGGCTAAAGGGATGGGGGAGGGGGGAAAGAGAGGCGGAATCAAGGTATTGAACTCGATGATCAGCCACGATCATAATGAATGACGGAGCAGGCTCGAGGGGCCGAACAGCCTCCTCCTGCTTCTATTTTCAATGTTAAGTTCGTCCCTCTCCCTCCGCGGATGATGCCTGACCGGCTGGATCTTACCCGCATTTTCTGTTGGACTTTCAGATTTCCGACCTGTGGGCCTCACCGGCAAACAAATCACCCCGCCCCCCGGGAGGGCCACCAACCTTGCCCACGTCGTCATCCTCCTCGGTTACAGGGGCCAATTGGAACTCCCCGCCGTCGCTGTCCACATCCACATCCCGGTGGTGGGGCTGGGAGTGAGCCTGGGGCTTCCGGTGCCTGTTCGGCCGCTTCTTCTTCTGCGCCATGCCGCCCGACTCAGACTCAAACCGTCCGACCGACCAGCGCACGCGCCCGTCGCCAACAGGACGGCGCATGCGCCGCGGCTCCCGGCAAGGTCAGAGATCATTGGGAGTGCCCACTTTCTTCTTACATCATCACTGTTGGAACAAGGCTCATGAATATTTAATTTCCTTGGTTAATCCGCACTGAAATTTGATTGTTTGTAACCTAAACTTATTTTTAATCGTTCCTGGTGTTTTGTTATGTCTATTGTCTGCAATGAGATGGTTTCATCCACCCCCGCCGCCCCCTCTCTCCCCATGCGGTGCGGCAATGGGTCGTTCCGGATCCCCGGTGTTTGCTGCCATCGCAACGGGCGGCGCGCGAGTCGCATCTGCAGGTGAGAGGTGGGCGCCACCTGTGCAGCAACAGCTCACCTGGACAGCGAGGAGCCGCACTGCCTTCTCACTCAGAGTCTGCGCTCCCAATGTTTGTTCGGGTGATCCACTCCCCTTTAAGTAATTTGCGTAAGAAAAAATGTATTAGTTGGGTTACGTGGGTGGGGGCCGGGGCTCAGATAGGGTACTCCTTTGGAGGGTCAGTGCAGATTCGATGGGCTGAATGGCCTCCTTCTGTACTGTAGGGATTCCACGACTTCCATAAGTGCACGTCGTTCGATTTGTTTCCCGTGTGTTTTTTTTTGGATCGGTGGGCCCACACATGGAGATTTGTCCTGGCAGCTGATGGAGCATTATGTGGAGAAGTGTGAAGTTATCCACTTTGGTCGGAGGATGCTCAAGCTGACTTTTTTTTTGAAAAATGGGGACAGTTAATAAATGTTGGTTTGTACGGGGAATTGAGGGGAAGGGGGCTTTTTTTGTAACTGCTCGCTAACAGTAAATAAATCAGGAAAGCAAATGATACGTTGGCCTATTTTTTTGCCAAGGGGTTTTTGCAGCAATTATATAAGACTTTGGTCAGGCCATACTTTGGACCTCATTTGAAATCTTCACTTCTCTACTACCCGCTCAAGTATCATAAACCTTTTCTCACCCAGATACCATCACTGATTTCCTCCTTCAGCCTGTGCAGCAAGTAACTTCTCATCCTTGGTGATTTCAGCCTGCATTTCAATTCATCATGTTTTCCTTTGAGTTCACTTCCCTCCTATCCTTCCTTAATCTCTCTCCAAATAAACTCCCAACCCACACTTACAATCATTTGCCACCTTACATGGCATTGCTGCTTCCATCCTGTCAATCACAGATAAAGCTATTTCTGATCAACTACTTTTATCACTCCATCCACAACCCCCTTCCCTCCTGACCTTACTTCCTTCTCTGTCCATGTGCATTTACAACAGCAGTCAAATGTTAATAGCACAGTTAGCTATTTTGTCTTCTTTGCTACTATTGTCCTCTTTCAAATGTTTTTCAGAAGAAGATCCATTGATCCCCACTCCCCACCCACTTCTAATCTCCCATCTTGTCTCTCTCCTCCACAGTGCCTCCGCAACCCTAAATCCATGCTCATCTTTCCTGGAATTCTATGCTTGAATTCCTCCACTTGGGGTTCTGGCCTGGCAACACCTCTTATCATAGTCACAAATGACATTTAGTGCTTAACAGCATCCTTATCAACCTCGTTTTGGGCTAAGACACCAGGTAAATTCTCCTGACACACTTTGAATAATGCATGAATAGTTCTTTTTGCATCCAATTAAGCAGGCAGACTGGGATTCTGCTTAAAATGTCATCTGAAAGATGGAATTTCTGACAATGTAATGTACCCTCCGAACTGTCTTAATTATATAAATACCATTGCATTGTTTGAAAGCTAGCAAAACAATATAACCAATTGTTGGCTATCATCAAGTTTTGTTTAACAAGTGCTCAAGAAAAATGTGCATTGTTGAGTTTAGGTTGTGTTGAAAAAGAATTGATCGGTAAATGGATCTTGCTTAGAATTTTAATCATCATTTGATATCTAAGTGGCAAGAAATACATTTCCTTCCGAAAAACTATTGGTAAATTTAGAATTTCTCCCTCTTGTAAACTATGCAAGATTAAATACTATGGTTCAGTAAGTGAAGTTACGTTTTAGGGAACCAAACCATTGTAATTGCTTCAAATTGCAGCTCTATTGGATCTGTTATTAACAATTCAAGAATTAATTTACCTTACAAAGAAAATACTAAGAAAACAGTCTCGTGTCAGACTTGCCATCTTAATCTACTGATCAAGGAATTATTTTATGAACCATAAGACACTGGAAACTTATATAATGCCAGGAAGCCAATGCCAACGCAATCATAAGATCAAGCATAATTAAAGTTTTGGGGGCATAATTACACCACAATAATACGCAAGAAATAGGAGCAGGAGTAGACCACAAGCCCTGGTGCACCTGCTCAACCACTCAATATTATTCAATATTGCCAGGTGGCACGGTAGCACAATGGTTAGCACTGTTGCTTCACAGCGCCAGGGACCCGGGTTCAAATCCCGGCTTGGGTCACTGTCTGTGCAGAATCTGCATGTTCTCCACGTGTCTGCGTGGGTTTCCTCCAGGTACTCCAGTTTCCTCCCACAAGGCCTGAAAGACGTACTTGTTAGGTGAATTGGGCACTCTGAATTCTCCCTCAGTGTATCCGAACAGGTGCCGCAGTGTGGCGACTAGGGAATTTTCACAGTAACTTCATGCAGTGTTAATGTAAGCCTATTTGCGACACTAGTACAGATAACAATAATTATTATTATCATTACACTGTAAATAGCTGAGGCCCCCAACACTGATCCTTGCGACACTCCATTATTCACTGCCTGTCAACTTGAAAAAGCACCATTTATGCCAACTCTCTACTTTCCATCTGTTAACTATTCCTCCATCCATGCTACAATATCACCCCCAGCTCCAAGAGCCGCTTTGTGTGACACCTTATTGAATGCCTTTTGGAAATCCAGGTATATGACACTTTCTGGTTTCCCTTCACCTACCCTCCTGGCTACCCTTCACCTACCCTCCTGGTTACATCCTCAAAAACCTCAAATAAATTATTCAAACAGGATTTCCCTTGAGTAAAATCATGTTGACGTGTTCTAATCGGACCATGCTTTTATTACGATCCTGGACCAGACCCCTACAGTTGCTAGGACACTGGACAGAAACCCCAATATTTTGTTTAATTTGTAGGACTGTGAGGAAAGGATACTTTGTGACTCCACACACAAATAGGCATATTGTATTTTTGAACAAACTTTATTATTAACACAGTCTTAAACTAACTTTAACCTCATAAAAGAAAATAGCTTACAATTGCCAGTTAAACAATGCTTAACAATAAAATGAAACTCTTTATCTCCCAGCTGCTATTTTTAATCTCCAATCAAGCGAACCCATCTCAGGTCAAAACTCACTTATAAATATAGTTAGCAGACACAGCGTTACCTGCTGTACACTTGAATTGAGTTCCTTTTAAAAGACTGATTGGAGAGAGAGAAAGAAATCCGTCTGTCAGGAAACTATCTGCAGATTCTTGTCTGTGTCAGACCACTGTTTAACTTGACAGCCTTTTCTTGAAACTGCTGTTCTTTTCACTGCCAAATTTATACTCACTGTTTTTCAGAAACTGCTAGTTTGTTCACAGACAAGTCAAAGCTAAACTCAACACCTGACTGCTTCAGCCTCTGGCTCTTCCCATTATCCGCATCATCTCTATCCCACTAACAAGATAATGGCCATTTGATTAAGGCTGAATCCGATGAAGTAATTATCTACTCCCCAGAGAACCTTCTTTCTATACACTAAATTCCATTAGCTCTACTTCGGTAAACAATATCCATGCCAGGAATGAATTATGATATATTTTTTTCTTTTTTAAAATAAATTTAGAGTACCCTATTTTTTTTCCAATTAAGGGACAATTTAGCCTGTCCAATGCACCTATCCTGCATATCTTTTTGGGTTGTGGGGGTGAGACCATCACAGACATGGGGAGGATGTGCAAACTCCACACAGGCAGTGGCCCAGGGCCGGGATCGAACCTGGGTCCTCAGCGGTGTGATGCAGCTGTGCTTACCACTGCGCCATCGTGTCACCCCTGAATTGTGATATTTTAAAATATTTTAATTGCAACTCTGTGGCCCCAAAATCTAGCTGCCTTTCAAACCAGGATTTTAAAAAAACATTACTGCAGCTGTCAGATACACACTAACCCAGACATTTATCCATTGTACCAGCTACATTTAAAAAAAATAACTTTAGTGTACCCAATTAATTTTTTCCAATTAAGGGCCAATTTAGCGTGGCCAATCCACCTAGCCTGCACATCTTTGGGTTGTGGGGGTGAAACCCATGCAAACATGGGGAGAATGTGCAAACTCCACACGGCCAGTGACCGAGAGCCGGGATTGAACCTGGGACCTCTGCGCCGTGAGGCTGCAGGGCTAACCCACTGCGCCACCGTGCTGCCCTAGAATGGTTTAGATCCATCGACCTCTGGGTTATGGGCCCAGCACGCGTCCGCTGCGCCACTCTGCTCCCGGTAGTACCAGCTACATATAAGACAATATCTGAATTCCTACATTCATCACATTTTTCCAAGTTAAGACTTCCATAATAATAGATTCCAGAATTTTCCCTCCAACTGATGTTAGGCTAATTGACCTGTAGTTCACTGTTTTCCCTCTCTTTTCTTGAAAAGTGTTGTGACATTTTCCAATGTCCAATTTAATGGGATAGTTTCCAAATCTAAAGAATTTTGGAAAATCAAAGCCAGCACATCCATTATCTTTGCAGCTCTCTTTTAGAACTCAAAAGTGTAGACCATCAGGCCCTGGGAATTTGTTGGATTTTAGTCCCTTCAGTTTCTCTGATACTTCTGATCTGCTAATACTAATTTTCTTAATTTCCTCACTCATTTTACCCCTCGGTTACCATCTATTTCTGGTATGAAATCTGTGTCTTCTATGTGAAGACAGACACAAAATTCTTGTTCAATGCCTCTGCCATTTCTTCATTCCATTGAGATTGCAAAAGGGGGATAGGCAGGACTAAGATGTGGATACGGAGAAGGAGGATGAAGTACATGAGAGGAAGGGGTTCAGAGAAGGATCTGGGCAATATTTGCTTGATTACTGGATTACCTCTGGGGAAGAGGGTACTGGTTCTCAGATCCAATAGCTACTTGGCAGGCTGGGGAAAGAAACTGAGGTTGGGTTGAGCTAGCAACTATTTCTCTGCTTCGTGGCAGCAAAAATGTGGGCCAGTTTTATTCCCCTTGTTCAGTGTGGAAAGTCTGAGTTAATGCTGTGTGGTGGGACAAAGGGCTTCCAGACCTGAACTGCTCCTTGGGGATGGGAAACATGGGAAGTATGGTTAAAGGGCTTTAGAAGTTCATGAGGGCCAAGGTGATACTTAGTTTGGAGAGGGTGGGGTGGGGGAGGAATTGGCTATACTGCTGATTGGTAGAGATAGTTTGATTCTTATGGTGATCTGTATGTGTGGGGTGGTGGAAGTAGCTGAGGTCATGTTCAATGTTGAGGGTTTAAGAGAGATAAAGTAATGCTCAGTAGGAGTGGTGTTTGTGTCTCTTACAAAATATTGTTGGAGTTTTAAGGCCCAAGTTGCTGGTTATCGAACAAGACACTGAACCGCAAATTGCTTACTTTATGGGGTGGTGCAGGGCGGGGGTATGCTGGAAGCAACTTTGATAGAAATTAAGGGAGGTGCTTAGAGATTGATCAGGTGAGTGCTCAGTTGGACAAACGCAGCTGATTTTCTCTACATCTGCCAGAGGAAGAGATCATGGGTGAGACCCGTGAGCTCAGTGATCCCTTCAGCTCCCAGGTTTCAGGCTGTCATAGTTTATTACTGAGGAAGGTCTTCATTTTCTTCAGCTGATGTTCTTTTTTTGATTCTTCAGAAAGCCTGCCTATTTACATTCCGTACTCCAAGATCTGTCACCATTAGCTGATTTGTCTTGGTATTGTTACAAAATAATTCTGAAGCTTTGCTTAAAAATTTGTTAAAGAAATTTAATTGTTGTACATTATAGAAACAGAACGTATTGGAAAATCTCAGCAGGTCTTGTGGTATCTGCGGAGAGAGAAGCAGAGTTACTTTTTTGAGTCCAATTATGACTTTAGTTCGGAACTGAAGAGAAGTAGAAATGTGATGGGTTTTATGCTGTTGAAAAAGGGACGCAGGTCAAGAACAATAAAAGAAAAGGTCAGGAATGGGTTCGACTGTAGGAGATATCAAATGCTGAAGATGTCATGAAACAAAAGAAAAAGGGAGTGGTAATGGTTGTAGTAAAGAAATAAAGTGTTGGTCCCGACTAAGTGTTAATGGCAGAATGCCTCTATCTACAAGCAAGAACATGAAAACAAGTTACAGCATATCACTTGACAAAAATAAAATTAAAATAGTGGACAGAATCCATGGTCTGAAGTGTTTGAACACAATGTTGAGTCCGGAGGGCTGCAGTGATTCATCGCAGGATGAGATGTTGTTCTTCAAGCTGGTGTTGGGCTTCACTGGAATATTGCAGCAGCCTGAGGACAGAAATTGTGTGTGAGAGCATGGTGGTAAATTAAAATGGCATGCTACTGAAGATTGAGGTCAAGCTTGCAGGTTGATCGAAGGTATTCCGCAAAGTGGTCACCCATTCTGCGTTTGGTCTCTCCATGGCTCCCTTGCATTAGGAACAGCGAATACAGTATACTAAATGAATGAAGTACAAGTAAATGGTTGCTTCATCTGGAAAGTTTTTGGAGCCTTGGATGGTGAGTTAAAAGGGCAGGTGTCACACCTGCAATTGTATGGGACGATGCTGAGGGAAGGGGATAAACTTTTGGGATGATAGAGGAGTTAGCTAGGGTGCCATAATATTGCTTCCTTTGATATCAAAAGTGTTTTATTTTGTGGAGGTGGAAGAAAGTGGATTTTGCAAGTATTATTTGAGCTGTCATGTTACATGCCGCACTATTTTCAACTTGTCATGTAATATTACAATGGCAGTACAATCTACCAGTACAGTATCTTTGAACTGCTGATACTGGGATTGCTACACATGGAATGTTTCGCTGATTTCTATATTCAAAACAGCTAAGACTCACCAATGGCTTGCTGACGTATACCAGGAAATCTCTGAGCCAAAGAAGCGATAAGTTCCTCGGTTTGATTGTTGGTTCCTGCTGAATTAGCTGACCTCATCCGGGTGTTGGTACAGCAGCTACAATTTGAAATAATTATGTCTTAACAATTTTCAGGCCATCATAATACACTGACACACAGAATTACTGAAAATAATAGTTTTTCAAAAAACTCTTCCTTTTTCTCACCTTTAGACTGACTTCACTATACTTGAAAAGACCAAAGTGGCCAAGCTAACGTGCCAAATACCATCTCGAGGAATAGGCATGTCAGGCAATTTCGCAGTCACTGATGTTCAACCCAGTCGTGTATGTCATAAAGGATGCAGTCATTATAGAGTGAGAGCAAAGACCTCCTTTGTGGATGAAACCTTATTTGGCCATTCTAATGGGCTTCAGAGTTCAGTGGCTGAATTTGAACCACCATGGGGTTCCTCATCTCAAACTGGCTCTCGACAACCATTATTCTGGAGTCCAAGTTCACAAATAAGGCCGAGCGCAAATGGAGATATTGGTCCAGTTCCAACCCCATCTAAGTGTGGTGGCACACCAGTAAAAAAGAACAAATACAGGTAATGATGACAGGCATTGTATGAATGTTTGAATTTTAGTGTATTACGTGAGGTGTCTAAATGACTCACTAAATTTTCCTGACATGAGAATGATAAATGAAGTGTTGGGCTGAATAGAGTGGGAAGAAAAGTGGGTGATGCATGCAGTAAACCCAACTCAACTTTTTGGTTTGGGGGGTATTGATCATAGAATTAAATTGAAAAGTTTTACATTGTGTTGTGTGGCACTATCACCGTGCTAAGTGGGATAGACTTCGACCAGATCTAGCAACTCAAGATTGGGCATCCATGAGGTGCTGTGGGCCATCATCAGCAGCAGCAGAATTGTATTCAATCACAATCTTCAACCTCATGGTCCAGCATATCCTCCACTCTACCATTACCACCAAGCCAGGGGATCAACCCTGGTTCAATGAAGAGTGCAGGGGAGCAAACCAGCAGTAACATCAGGCTGACCAAAAGATGAGGTGTCAGACTGGTGAAGCTACAACACAGGATTGCTTGTGTGCCAGACAGCATAAGCAGCAAGTCATAGACCGAGTTAAGTGATTCCACAACAAACACATCAGATTTAAGCTCAGCAGTCCTGTCACATCAAGCTGTGAATGGTGGTGGACAATTAAACAACTCACCAGTGGAGAAGGCTCCACAAATATCCCCATCCTCAATGATGGAGGAGCCCAGCACATATGTGCAAAAGACAAGGCTGAGGCATTCGCAAAAATCTTCAGCCAGAAGTGCTGAGTGGATGATCCATATCGGTCTCCTCCGGAGGTCCCCTGCAATACAGATGTCAGTTTTCAGCCTATATGATTCACTCAACATGATATCAAGAAACGGCTGAAGGCAGTGGATGCTGCAAAGGCTATGGGCCCTGATAATATCTCGGCAATAGTCCTGAAAACTTGTGCTCCGGAACTTGCTGCTCCCCTGGCCAAGCAGTTCCAGTACAGCCACAACACTGGCATCCACCCGGCAATATGGAAAATTGACCTTGTGTGTACACAAGAAACAGGACATCCAACCCAGCCAATTACCGCCCTATCAGTCTACTCTCCATCAGCAGCAAAGTGATGGAATGAGTCATCAACAGTGCTACCAAGGGGCACTTACAGCAATAACCTGCTCACAGACATTCAGTTTGGGTTCTGCCAGGGTCTCTCAGCTGCTGACCTCATTACAGCCTTGGTTCAAACATGGACAAAAGAGCTGAATGCCAGAGGTGAGATGAGAGTGACTCCCCTTGACATCAAGGCAGCATTTGTTGGAGTATGGCATCAAGGAGCCCTAGCTAAACTGGAGTCAATGAGAATCAGGGGGAAAACTCTCCACTGGTAGGAGTCATACCTGGCACAAAGGAAGATGGTTGTGATGGTTGGAGGTCAATCATCTCAACTCCAGGACATCACTGCAGGCATTCCTCAGGGTAGTGTCCTAGGCCCAACCATCTTCAGCTGCTCCATCAATGACCCCCCCTCCCTTCAATCATTAGGTCAGAAGTGGGGATGTTGTAGATGACTGCACAATGTTCAGCACCATTCGTGGCGATTCAGATAATGAAGCAGTCCATATCTAAA
The DNA here is from genome assembly GCF_047496885.1 of Scyliorhinus torazame. Lineage (NCBI taxonomy): Eukaryota > Metazoa > Chordata > Chondrichthyes > Carcharhiniformes > Scyliorhinidae > Scyliorhinus > Scyliorhinus torazame. The sequence goes on from NC_092707.1 coordinate 67,441,995, forward strand.
TGGAGCAAGACCTGGACAGTACCCAGGCTTGGGCTGACATGTGCCAGGCACTGACCATCTCAAACAAGAGAGGATTTAACCACCACCCCTTGACATTCAATAGCATTACCATCACTGAATCCCCCACAATCAACATCCTGGGGGTTACCATTAATCAGAAACTGAACTAGACTAGCCATATTATTACTGTGGCTACCAAGGCAGGTCAAAGGCTAGGAAAACTGACCCCCCTCCCCTCCCCAAGCCTGTCTACCATCTACAAGCCACGAGTGTCATGGAATACTCTCCACTTGTCTGGATGAGTGCAGCTCCAATACCAGTCAAGCAGCTCAACACCATCCAGGACGAAGCTTGGTTGCTCCCCCTTCCACAAGCGTTCATACTTTCCACCACCAACGGAACAGTGGTAGCCATGTGTACCATTTACAATTGCACTGCAGTAATTCACCAAGGTTCCTCAGACAGCACCTTCCAAATCCACGACCACTACCATCTAGAAAGACAGAGCAGCAGATACCTGGTAACCCCACCATCTGGAGGTTCCCCTCCAAGTCGCTCACCATCCTGACTTGGAAATATATTGCCGTTCCTTCACTGTTGCTGGGGCAACATCATGGAACTCCCGAACAGCACAGTGGGTTTATCTACATCTCAAGGACTGCAGCAGTTCAAGAAGGCAACTCACCACTGCCTTTTGAAGGGCATCTAGGGATGGGCAATAAATGCTGGCCTAACCAGCGACACCCACATCCCGTAAATGAATAAAAAAAAGGATGCCATCTGGTCCATGGAATTTGCTGTTGTATTTTCCACCACGAGTCACTAGTCAAATCCCAGTCCTACTTGTACCCATAACGTTTATTTAATATAAAAGGCTTACTGTACTCCAGTTTAACAATGTTATGTGGCAGAGAATTCCACGTCCTAAATACTTTGTGTAAATAAATTTCTGCTTAACGTCCTCTTTATTTCTTTTTGTGCTCATAGACATGACCCCTTGGGGCCTTATTATTGATCAGAGAAAATAATCTACCATTATTTACCTCATCATAACCTTGAAGAGGAAATGGTTGAGATTGACTCGCGACATGCCCCTAGTCCTACCCATAAGTAAAAAATCGTGGCACTTGAAAGTGGCTCAGCAAATAATCGTCAAAGACATGCCTTCCGGCAGAGAATCAAGAAGCAGAAGAATCGTGAAGACCTCTACCAGGTGGCCCAGCAACTTCAAATGAAAAAAAAAAGAAAATTGCTTATTGTCACAAGTATGCTTCAAATGAAGTTACTGTGAAAAGCCCCTAGTCGTCACATTTCGGCACCTGTTCGGGGAGGCCGGTACGGGAATTGAACCGTGCTGCTGGCCTGCCTTGGTCTGCTTTCAAAGACAGCGATTTAGCCCTGTGCTAAATCAGCCCCTAGAAAATATGTCCTTAGCAGAATCCCAAGGCAGGGCAGGTTTAGCACAGTGGGCCAAACAGCCGACCTGCAGTGCAGAACAAGGTCAGCAGCGCGGGCTCAACTCCCACACAGGCCTCCCCGAACAGGCGCCGGAAGGTGGCGACCCGGGGCCCCCCACAGCAACCTCAACAATCGCCCATTGTCACAAGTAGGCTTCAATGAAGTCACTGTGAAAAGCCCCCAGTCGCCACACTCCGGCCCTGCCCGGGGAGGCCGGCACAGGAATCGAACCCACGCTGCCGCACCACAAGCCAGCTATCGAGCCCACTGTGCCAAACCACGATTTTCATAATCTCTAGTTAAAAATGTTTCACCTTCCACAACTCACTTATAACAGTATATCCTTATTATGCTGTATTTTTCCACTCTTTCTCGATTTCCTATAATAGAGTATCGAAAATTATACACCATGCTGCCAACTATAGCCCAATTCAGCATTCTCCAACTAGGTTCTGTGGAACTCTGGGGTTCCATAGGAGACATCCAGGGGTTCGCCGGTAGGTCTGGCCCTGGCCATTGTAAATTTGGATAAAGCTGTCCTTCCAGCTTGTCCAATCGGAGGCAGTTTTCACCTTGCGTTTGCTACTGATAAGCGTACTTGTCAGCCCCTTTGCAGTCTCTGATTTAATGAGCTGGAAATAGCAACAGTGAGTATTCAAAGTTCAGACGAGGCAAAGGCATGTAGACATAAGAGTGAGGTAAGTAGCAGCCACCGAGTTGGGAGGGGAAGTGACAATGGAGGGAGGCAGCAGGAAATGGAATGGGGAAAGTGGCCGTGGAGCAAGAGAGGCAGCCATGGGCAGGAGGGGAAGTGGCCATGGAGCTAGGGTGACAGAGGTGAGAGGTGTGCATGTGTGAGAGGTGTGCATGCATGAGAGGTGTGTGTGCGTGTGAGGTGTGCATGGGTGTGAGATGTACGTGAGTGTGAGGTGTGCGTGTGGTGCATGTGAGGCGTGTGTTAATGTGTGCATTGGTGAGTGTGAGGAAGGTGTGTGCGTGCTGTGTGAGGGTGAGTTGAGAACATGTGTGATAGAGGAAATTGTGTGTGTGAAAGAGAGTTCAGATTGTGTGTGAGCGAGAGGGAGAGGTGAGTATGTATGTGCATGCATACAAGAGAGAGTGTGCGTGTCTGTTATGTGAATCCAACTCTCCAGCAGCACTCCTAATAAACAAATTTGTGAGTGAAGAGGCAGCATCACACCTCTCATTAAAAATGACAAAAATAAGCTAAGACTTGAGTACTTTGCTGAATAAGAGAACTTTTAAATTATAATAAATATACATTTAGAAAATAGCAAAGACATTTATAAATTTGTTTTTGTATGCTTGTACCTCATGCAAAAACAATAAATTTTTTTGTACCTCTGCACTGTTATGTCTAAAATCTAAAGATACTTCGACCAGTTTATTATTCAAACGTTTTACCTAGGTGCCCTTGTTTGTGAGATGAACAAAAGGACAAAACAGGTTCATGGTTTAACACAATTTTATTCACTATTCTCTCACTCACATAAAATATGGCTGACTCACAGCTGAGCTCTAGGTATTACCCGCACGTAGTGAAGGTCGCTGGCCAGGCTACGATCATTCGATGTGGATATCTTCTCTGGGCTTCGAAACCCAGGGTCCCTTCTTCTTCTGATAGTTGTGCCTGGGGGACTCCCAGGTTATCGCTGAAGATCTGTTCCAATGTTCCTTCCTTTATACCGGTCTGCTGTCATTGAGTCATAGGTATATGCCCACAACTGGCCTGAGTTCTATTGTTGCATTCAGACCCGAACTCGTTAATGGGAATAAACAGAATACTCCTGTTCATCCAGGTTCATTCAGACAAGATCCATTGTCCTCTGAAATACCCTCATCTGACCAGCTATTAGCCCATTGGACATGGACCACATGTAAATACATTCACTATGAGATTCAATTGCTGATGCACAGGTGGGTTTGCACCAGGGAGAAGCCATTCATCTGCTCTAGGTGTGCGAATAGCTTATTTTTTCTGTCCTTTGTCCTGCTGCAAAGTTAATCACCTGTGTCTGGAAATTCGTTACCTATTCATAGCATGGTCTTGTACTTTTGTGTAAACGTGAGTGGGTAATCATAAAGTACATATAGCAATAATGAGTTTATGTGTTGACTTGAGTGCTCTTGCAGACAGCCTGTATCAATTCAGCTGGGGCCTCATGTGGCTGTTTCTGTTCCTGGCTTATGCTTCTTCTCAGCCTGTTTCCAGTACCACAGTACAGTTCAACATTACCTCCCTATGTTTGACTTCTATGTCTATAGATACAAAATCAAAGTTTTTTTTGGCCTAAACTACTTGCATTGGCACCTTTGGTAACAGACATTTGCAAATTAAGGATGCGCTACTCTACTAATTTTCTACTCACTTCAAATCTTATCAATTTATATATAATTCCGTTCATTAGTCTTGCACCTTGCTACAACCTGCATTTGACATATTGGGCGGGAGCAATCACTATCCCCTGTGTCTCGCCAAATACAGGCTCCGTTGGGAAGGGGACAGGGAGCCGAGATTGATCATGGTTAAATTCCATATAAAGTCGGCCAAGGATGGAACTGACGGGTCAGACCCGGCTGGGTTCTGATGTATATTGTAAATACCTTTACGTTACAATAAACCAAATAGCTTTGGTACAAACTCAGTTCGCACTCCTTTGCAGTTTACAAAGCATACAAAATTACTTCACCTTTTCCCATGTTGCACTACACCTGCCACCGATCTGCCCTCCTACAATCTTTCACAATCTTATTCACATTTAGGCTTACCCTTAATTTGGTGTTTCAAATAAATTTTGACACATGCCTGTTCAAAGAAAGATGGGAGTAGTTAAAGAAAAGGGACATTGGATTATATGTTTGAGATGATCTCTAATTTTCTTCTGACTCAGCAAATCTTGGTAGTATTCTTTTAAGCTGGACCACAATTCTGAATTATGTTCCATTATGTCAAAGAGACAGAGGACTGGCTGTCATCAGATAGACTTAAATATTTTAGGGAGTTCTTTTAATTGCCTATTGTGTATTTTTAACCTGGTAGAATTATAGAATGCTACAGCACAGAAGGAGACCATTTAGCCCATTGTGCTTGTGCTGACTGATTAAATTAGCTATTCAATTGGTCTCATTCCCTTGCTCTTTCCCCATAAGCTAACAAATATGTTCTTTTCTAGTACTAATCCAATACCCTTCTTGAAAGTTACTACTGAACCTGCTTCCACCACCCTTTCGGGCATTATGTTTTAGATCATAAGACCTTTCACTGCTGGTTCTTTTGTCAATTGCCTTAATTCTGTGTGTTCTAGTTACTAATCCCTCTGCCACTGGAGACAGTTTCTTCTTATTTACTCTATCAAACCTTTCATAATTTTGAACACCTCTATAAGTATTCCTTTAACCTCTCTGCTCTAAGGATAGCAATCCTGGCTTCTGCTTTTCCTTCCTGGTACCATTGCACTCAACCTCCAGAGTACCTGAAATACATGAGATATCTTTAGCTCACCAAAGAGATGTATAGAAATATGCCAACTGTTATAATGACAACTGCAACTTCAAAGTAAGGAAAGGAGTTCATTGCCTGTTGTTAGGGGCCAGGGTTTAGAAAACTCCAAAGTATATCATGAAGTTCACCTGACCTACAACTGTTTATAGATTTTGGTTATGAGGAGCACAAGGGCCTGCCTTTCAGGTGTTATTCAACAAAGGCCTTCAGCACTTTTAATCAAAAACAAAGTTTATTCTATGAATTCAGTTAGCATTTTATAAACAAACACAGTAAACATTTTTATCAACTACAAACAGCAATACCCCACACAGCTGCAGTACTCTATATATAACCCTTAATAAATTCCAACTTTAAACTGTCCCAATTTGATAACGAGATCCCATAAACCAAAACCCCTTTTCAAAAGATGTGGCCCAGCACACAACACTCAAGACCAGATATCTTTGAGACTGTGGTATGGATACTTCTTGTTCTTTTCAAAACTTCAGGTTTGGATTCCTTCCAGAAAACAGTTATCACTTTTAAATTATCAGGTGATCTGGAGACACCTTTTAACATGCAGAGGGAGAGAGAGACACGACAAGACTTCTCTGTTTGAATCCAGCTTCCAAACGTGTAAACAAAAGTAAAACTGAGAGCCATCGCCAGCTCCCAGCTCAAAAACGAAACTAAAAACCCAGAGCCACAGCCCATCTCCACCCACACAATGACATCACTGAAGCCATTTGAGAAGACACAACATTTCTTAAAGGGACACTCCCATGACACTGTGGCTGCACATGTGACCCTGGCTGTTGACTTTTATGGACCTGGCTCCTTCTAGGCAACTGCTGAAGATAGAGGCAACATTTCTGTTTGTTGCACACTGCTGCCTAAGGAAGGTCACAGTCAGAGGTTTTACAACACCAGGTTAAAGTCCAACAGGTTTGTTTCAAATCATGAGCTTTCTGAGCTCCTTCCTCAGGTGAATGAAGAGGTAAATTCCAGAAACATATATATAGACAAAGTCAAAGAAGCAAGACAATGCTTTGAATGCGAGCATTTGCAGGTAATTAAGTCTTTACAGATCCAGAGAGAGGAGTAATCCCAGGTTAAAGAGGTGTGCATTGTCTCAAGCCACGACCGTTGGTAGGATTTTGCAAGCCCAGGCCAGATGGTGGGGGGGTGAATGTAGTGCAACATGAATCCAAGGTCCCGGTTGAGGACGGAACTTGGCTATAAATTTCTGTTCGGCGATTCTGCGTTGTCGCGCGTCCTGAAGGCCGCCTTGGAGAACGCTTACCCGGAGATCAGAGGCTGAATGCCCTTGACTGTTGAAGTGTTCCCCAACTGGAAGGAAACATTCCTGCCTGGCGAATGTCGCACGATGTCCGTTCATTTGTTGTCGCAGCGTCTGCATGGTCTCGCCAATGTACCACGCTTCGTGACATCCTTTCCTGCAGCGTATGAGGGAGACAACATTGGCCGAGTCACACGAGTATGTACCGCGTACCTGGTGGGTGATGGTTCTCACGTGTAATGGTGGTACCCATGTCGATGATCTGGCACGTATTGCAGAAATTGCCATGGCAGTGTTGTGTGGTGTCATGGTCGCTGTTCTGAAGGCTGGGTAGTTTGCTGCAAACAATGGTTTGTTTGAAGTTGCGTGGTTGTTTGAAGGCAAGTAGTGGGGGTGTGGGGATGACCTTGGCAAGATGTTCATCTTCATCGATGACGTGTTGAAGGCTGCAAAGAAGATGTCATAGTTTCTCCGCTCCGGGGAAATACTGGACGACGAAGTGTACTCTGTCGGTTGTGTCCCGTGTTTGTCTTCTGAGGAGGTCGGTGCGGTTTTTTGCTGTGGCGCGTTGGAACTGTCGATCGATGAGTTGAGCGCCATATCCCGTTCGTACGAGAGCATCTTTCAGCGTCTGTAGATGTCTGTTACGCTCCTCCTCGTCTGAGCAGATCCTGTGTATACGGAGGGCTTGTCCATAGGGGATGGCTTCTATAATGTGTTTAGGGTGGAAGCTGGAGAAGTGGAGCTTCGTAAGGTTATCCGTGGGCTTGCGGTAAAGCGAAGTGCTGAGGTGACCGTCCTTGATGGAGATGAGTTTATCCAAGAATGCAACCGATTTTGGAGAGTAGTCCATGGTGAGTCTGATGGTGGGATGGAACTTATTGATGGCATTGAGTAGTCGTTTCAGTGATTCCTCGCCATGGGTCCAAAAGAAAAAAATGTTATCAATGTATCTGGTGTATAACGTCGGTTGAAGGTCCTGTGCGGTGAGGAGGTCTTGTTCAAACTTGTGCATGAAGGTGTTGGCATATTGAGGTGCGAATTTGGTCCCCATGGCTATTCCGTGTGTCTGGATGAAGAACTTGTTGTCAAAGGTGAAGACGTTGTGATACAGAATGAAATGGATGAGTTGCAGAATTGTGTCTGGAAATTGGCAGTTGTCGGTATTGAGTACTGAGGCTGTTGCAGCAATGCCGTCATGGGGGATGCTGGTGTAGAGTGCCGAGACATCCATTGTGACGAGGAATGTTCCTGGTTCAACTGGTCCATGGGTGCTGAGTTTCTGTAAGAAGTCCGTCGTGTCGCGACAGAAGCTGGGCGTTCCTTATACGATGGGTTTCAAGATGCCCTCGATGAAGCCAGAGAGTTTCTCACACAGGGTCCCATTGCCTGATACGATAGGCCGTCCTGGTGTGTTGGCCTTGTATATTTTCGGGAGGCAGTAGAGATCTCCAACGCGGGGAGTACATGGGATGAGAGCACATAGGGTGCTCTGAAGGTCTGGATCCAAGGTTTCGATCAGTCTGTTGAGTTGGCAGATTTGTTCCTTGGTCGGATCTGTGGGTAACTGTCTGTAGTGTTCCTGCTTGTTGAGTTGTCAGTACATTTATTTGCAGTAGTCTGTTCTGTTCAGTGTGACAGTGGCCCCTCCTTTGTCTGCTGGTTTGATGACGATGTTGCGGTTGGTCTTGAGAGCGCGGATGGCGTTGCGTTGTGCTTGGGTGACGTTCAGAGCTGTCTTGTGAATGCGACTGATGAATCTGGCATTGACGCGACTCCTGAGAGCTTGAGCATACATGTCGAGTCTAGGGCAGTGGCTTTCCGGAGGGGTCCAATTCGACTCTTTCCTCTTAGGTTGCCGCACCGCAGATATCTCAGTCTGCTGTTCTGGTTCATTGGTTGTCTCATTGGGTTCGCTGTCGGCCTCTTATGGTCTGTGGAAGAACACCCGGAGCCTCATTCGCCTGATGAATTCCTCCATGTCTGCCGCAAGACTGATGGGGTCCACTTTGGTTGTGGTGCAGAAATTGAGCCCTCTGCTGAGCACTTTGATTTTGTCTGGTTGAAGGGTGTAGTCTGACAAGTTGACAATAGATTTCCCTGTATTGTTTTCTACTATGGTACTGGGGGAGGCTTGGTTGTTGCTGGTGGTGATGCTGAGTTTCCCAAGCTTCCTGTTCTTGGTGTGAGACAATTCACACCTCTTTAACCTGGGATTACCTCTCTCTCTCTCTCTGGATCTGTAAAGACTTAATTACCTGCAAATGCTCTCATTCAAAGCATTGTCTTGCATCTTTGACTTTGTCTATATATATATATGTTTCTGGAATCTACCTCTTCATTCACCTGAGGATGGAACAGTGCTCCGAAAGCTAGTGATTTGAAAGAAACCTGTTGGACTTTAACCTGGTGTTGTAAGACTTCTTACTGTGCTCACCCCAGTCCAACGCCGGCATCTCCACATTAAGGAAGGTCACTGAGACTCTGTATAAAGTGACAGCTTCATCTCATTCCCTCTTGCCAGAGACAAGCAGGTGAAGCGAGCATGAGGATTTGCTCAATTTGCAGACTTCTCCATGTCATCAGGTGCTATTCACTGCATGATCACTGTTTTACACGTAAATGGTGTGACTCTACTGAACTGAAAGGGGGAACACTGCCTCGATATGCAGCTGGTGTGTGACCACAGGCAGCTTGCTGATCACGCAAGTGAATGTCTATTATCCTGGTAGTACTTATGATGCCTTTATTCTGCAGTAGTCCCTTGTGTTAGCTGTATTTTATCTACCAAGGCATGTTATTTACTGATGACATGGTATCACTGCTGTCTGGAATCAATGCCCAACAGAGACAGGTTGCCACAATACAAATAAAAGATCACACCATAGGCGCCCTCTTTAACAATGCTTCCACTGCCTGGGCCGCTCTGCTAAATCAATATCAAGTTATGCAGTAGTATGCTGCATGGTATGCAAACCATGATGAGGGATGGGGGTGGAGGGGACGTCCTGGGAGGGAGGGGGGGGGGGGGTGGAGACTACCTGGGAGGGTGGATGAGCAAGAGATAACATGAAGGGTTGGGGAAACTAGCACGTACGGGTGAGGGCCAGTGTACAAAGCTGTGTAAATATATCATTTTGCCATGTATATATCTTGCTCTGCGCGATTTCTCGTTTTTTTTTGTTACGAGGGTGGGGGGTTATTGTTTGGAAGGGAGAAAAGTTGTGTTAAAAAACTTTAATAAATATATATATTTTTTAAAAAACCATGATGAGGGACCAGTCCTACCACCACCTAAAAGCTAAGAGGTTAGGGAGCAAGTGCACAAGGAAGTGAAGGGAAGGAATTGCAACAGAGTAAGGGAGGATACTGTCGAGCCCAATCTGCCCCAGCTCAACGAGATCAAATTGTCCATGAGCAATACAGTAAATTCAGCTACAACTCCGCATTGACCAATAATGCTACTTACATTTCTATGACTAACCATCAAATCATCCTCTTACAAGACAAAAAGAACTGCCAGAAAATGCTGTAAGTAAAACAGAGGTAGTTTTAAGTGATCTATAATTGTATGGTTGAATATTAAAAATTAAGATAGATTTAAGTAGGTTTAATTTAGTGTTTCTGTAGGAAAAGATATAACACTAGATTCACGTTAAGCAAAGATGTTTGTATGTATGGGTGTAATTGGTTGCAGTTCAAGTTGTGGCTATATTGTGCTGAGAGAGTTTATGACAGGAAAAGCAAACACGAGCTTGGGGGAAAGAATGATATGTTGTTTAGTAACCAGGGGCCACATCAGGAGTGACAGACCTTGTGATTGCATTTTAGCTGAATTCATAGCAGATGGAACTATGAAGCTGAAGAGAGAATAGTTCCCTCAGTTCTGCCAGAAGCAGAAGCTGGACAAGGGAGCTGCAAAAAGACAGACTTCCCAAAAAGCACACCAGATACTAAAGAACAGCTTGTTCTGGAAACTAGAGAATGAAAAGAGATATACCTGGAAGTTTGAAGTCAGAAGAGCAAGTAGAAACTGGATTTGGAACAGGTACAGATTACTGAAGTTAAAGACTGAGTTGAAAAGTGAAGCAATTGGGTGAAGTTGGTTAGCGAGAAGCCAGAAGCCAATCTAAAGCAATCATAAAAATTGATGTCCTTATTTCCAGTCTTTGTATTCTGTTGGGGACTGAGTACTTGGTTTTTTGTGTAGAAGTTTGGATGCAAGTGGCAATTCAAGACAAAGGATACTGAAAGGAGAATTGGAAAGCCTGGAGCTTGACCTTGCTAAAATAGCCGAGAGAAAGCCTTGTTTGAAAGGATAGTTGGAAAATCTGAAGGTGAATCCTTGATGAAAACAACTAAGGGAAGCATTGTTTGAAAGAAGATTTTAAAGTGTCTTTTTGAGAGGTGTTTGGAAACACTCGTGTGACAATCATCTGGGAGGGGAATTTGAGGAGAAATCCACAGAAGTTCGCTCAGGTGGCGTCAGCCACTTGGTTTCAGAGTGGACTGTGTCTGACCACAGTCAGCCTGTGGGTTTAAAGGGACTGAGAACATTATAGCATAAGATAAATTATTTAAATTAATTAACTAGTTGAATATGGCTGGACAGGTGATGTGCTGTTGCTGTTTGATGATGGAACTGGTGGATCCCATTGAGACCGTCAGTGACCACATCTGCAGCAAGTGTTGGCTGCTCGAGGAGCTTCGGCTCAGAATTGATGAGCTGGAGACCGAGCTGCACACACTGCGGCACATCAGGGAGGGGGAACATTACCTGGACGCTTTGTTTGTCACACCCGGTAGAATAAGTTCTGTTAATTCGGACAGTGGCCAGGGACAGAGTGGTGTGACTGCAAGGGAGGCAGGTAGGCAGATCCTGAGTTTAGGAGTTGAGGAGCCTCAGCCCTTGACCTTGTCCAACAGGTATGAGGTACTTGCTCCCTGTGTGGATGAGGAAGAGGGCTGTAGGGAGGATGCGTTGACTGACCACTGCACCGTGGTACAGGAAGCCATTCAGGAGGGGGGAGCAAAAAGACAAGTGGTAGTTGTAGGGGATTCTATAATTAGGGGGACTGATGGCATCGTTTGTAAGCCAGATCGAGAGTCCCGCATGGTATGTTGCCTGCCCGGTGCCAGGGTGAGTGACATCTCTGATCGGCTTGAAAGGATTTTGGAGAGGGAGGGGGAGGATCCAGTTGTTGTGGTCCACGTTGGGACTAACAACATAGGTAAGACTAGGAAAGAGGACCTGTTTGGGGATTATCAAACACTAGGGACTAAATTAAAGAGCAGGTCCTCCAGGGTTATAATCTCTGGATTACTACCCGAGCCACGTGCCAATTGGCATAGGGTTGAGAAAATTAGAGAAGTTAACACGTGGCTAAAGGAGTGGTGCGGGTAAGAGGGATTCCATTTCATGGGGCATTGGCATCAGTACTGGGGCAGGAGGGCCCTGTACCGTTGGGACGGTCTTCACCTGAACCATTCTGGGACCAGTGTTCTAGCGAATAGGATAAATAGGTTGGTCACAAGGACTTTAAACTAGCAAGTTGGGGGGAAGGGAAGTGTAAAGCTCTGGACAGTATAATGGTTAATGGAGATCAAGGCAGCAGGTTACATGACAGGTTATTATGTAGAGATATGGGTTCAAAGACAAGGAAAATTAGGAGAAAGGGTAACAGGAAAAATAAATTGCGAAAAGTTACTGATCAAGGTGTTAGGATTCATAACAAAGACATAAAAAACAGCATAAGTGTACTTTACCTGAATGCTCGTAGTATACGAAATAAGGTAAATGAGTTGATGGCGCAAATCATCGTGAATGACTATGATTTAGTGGCTATTACTGAAACATGGTTAAAAGATGGTCACGACTGGGAGTTAAATATCCAAGGGTATCAGACTATACAAAAGGATAGAATGGACGGTCAGGGCGGTGGTGTAGCTTTGTTGTTTAAGGATGGCATCCGGGCAATAGTAAGGGATGATATTGGTGCTATGGAGGACAAGGTTGAATCAATTTGGGTGGAAATCAGGAATAGTAAGGCGAAAAGGTCACTGATCGGAGTAGTCTATAGGCCACCAAATAGTAACAGGATGGTAGGGCAGGCAATAACCAAAGAAATAACGGATGCATGTAGAAATGGTACAGCGGTTATCATGGGAGATTTTAATCTGCATATCGATTTGTTTAACCAGGTTGGTAAAGGAGGAGCTTGAGGAGGAGTTTATAGAATGTGCCCGGGATAATTTCCTGGAACAGTATGTAATGGAACCTACAAGGGAACAAGCGGTCCTAGATCTGGTCCTGTGTAATGAGGCAGGATTGATTAATGATCTCATAGTTCGGGATCCTCTTGGAAGGAGCGACCACAATATGGTGGAATTTAAAATACAGTTGGAGGATGGCAAGGTAAAATCAAACACTAGTGTTTTGTGCTTAAACAAAGGCGATTACAATGGGATGAGAGAAGAACTAGCTAAGGTAGACTGGGAGCAAAGACTTCATGGTGAAGCAGTTGAGGACAGTGGAGAACCTTCCGGGCGATCTTTCACAGTGTTCAGAAAAGGTTCATACCGACAAAAAGGAAAGACGGTAGAAAGGGGAAAAATCGACCGTGGATATCTAAGGAGGTGAGGGAGAGTATCAAATTGAAGGAAAAAACATACAAAGTGGCAAAAATTAGTGGGAGACTAGAGGACTGGGAAGTCTTTAGGGGACAACAGAAAGCTACTAAAAAAGCCATAAAGAAGAGTAAGGTAGACTATGAAAGTAAACTGGCTCATAACGTAAAAGCAGATAGTAAAAGCTTCTACAAATATATAAGACAAAAAAGAGTGGCTAAGGTAAATATTGGTCCTTTGGAAGATGAGAAGGGAGATTTAATAATAGGAGACGGGGAAATGGCTGAGGAGCTGAACAGGTATTTTGGGTCAGTCTTCACAGTGGAGGACACAAATAACATGCCAGTGACTGATGGAAATAAGGATATGATAGGTGAGGACCTTGAGATGATTGTAATCACTAAAGCGGCAGTATTGGGCAAGCTAATGGGGATAAAGGTAGACAAGTCTCCTGGCCCTGATGGGATGCATCCCAGAGTGTTAAAAGAGATGGCTAGGGAAATTGTAAACGCACTAGTGATAATTTATCAAAATTCACTAGACTCTGGAGTGGTCCCAGAGGATTGGAATGTAGCAAACGTGACACCACTGTTTAAAAAAGGAGGTCGGCAGAAAGCGGGTAATTCTAGGCCGGTAAGCTTAACTTCGGTTGTAGGGAAAATGCTGGAATCTATCATTAAGGAGGAAATAGCGGGGCACCTGGAGGGAAATTGTCCCATTGGGCAGGCGCAGCATGGGTTCACAAAGAGTAGGTCGTGTCTGACTAATTTGGTAGGATGTTTTGAGGACGTTACCAGTGCAGTAGATAATGGGGAGCCAATGGATGTGGTATATCTGGATTTCCAGAAAGCTTTTGACAAGGTGCCACACAAAAGGTTGCTGCATAAACTAAAGATGCATGGCATTGAGGGTAAAGTGGTAGCATGGGTAGAGGATTGGTTAACTAACAGAAAGCAGAAAGTGGGGATAAATGGGTGTTTCTCTGGTTGGCAACCTGTAACTAGTGGGGTCCCTCAAGGATCAGTGTTGGGCCCGCAGTTGTTCACAATTTACATAGACGATTTGGAGTTGGGGACCAAGTGCAATGTGTCAAAGTTTGCAGACGACACTAAGATGAGTGGTAAAGCAAAAAGTGCAGAGGATACCGGAAGTCTGCAGAAGGATTTGGATAGGTTAGGTGAATGGGCTAGGGTCTGGCAGATGGAATTCAATGTTGCCAAGTGTGAGGCTATCCATTTTGGGAGGAATAACAGCAGAATGGATTATTATTTAAACGGTAAGATATTAAAACATGCTGCTGTGCAGAGGGACCTGGGTGTGCTGGTGCACGAGTCGCAAAAAGTTGGTGTGCAGGTGCAGCAGGTGATTAAGAAGGCTAATCGAGTTTTGTCTTTCATTGCTAGAGGGATGGAGTTCAAGACTAGGGAGGTTATGCTGCAATTGTATAGGGTGTTGGTGAGGCCGCATCTGGAGTATTGTGTTCAGTTTTGGTCTCCTTACCTGAGAAAGGACATATTGGCACTGGAGGGAGTGCAGAGGAGATTCACTAGGTTGATCCCAGAGTTGAGGGGATTAGATTATGACGAGAGGTTGAGTAGACTGGGACTGTACTCATTGGAGTTTAGAAGGATGCGGGGGGATCTTATTGAGACATATAAAATTATGAAGGGAATAGATAGGATAGATGCGGGCAGGTTGTTTCCACTGGTCGGGGAAAGCAGAACTAGGGGGCATAGCCTCAAAATAAGGGGAGGTAGATTTAGGACGGAGTGTAGGGGGAACTTCTTCACCCAAAGGGTTGTGAATCTCTGGAATTCCTTGCCCAGTGAAGCAGTTGAGGCTCCTTCTTTAAACGTTTTTAAGAAAAAGATAGATGCCTTTCTAAAGAATAAAGGGATTTGGGGATATGGTGTATGGGCCGGAGAGGAGCTGAGTCCACAAAGATCAGCCATGATCTCATTAAATGGCGGAGCAGGCTCGAGGGGCCAGATGGCCTACTCCTGTTCCTAGTTCTTATGTTCTTATATATTTTGTAACCTTGAAATCTGTGTATATTTGTGAAGATAAGTGGGAGTGAAGGAGCATTGTATTATAGTCAAACTTTTCATGTTTAATAATTTATTTTTGTTGTTAAAAGCTAATTAGTAAATCTCTGCATCCCCGTTTTCTGAAAGAAAAGTGAAAGTTACGGGACTGGATTCTCTGCCGGCGGATCCTCTGTTTTGCCAGCAGCGCACTCACGCCAATGGATTTCCCAATGGCATGGGGGTGCCCACAATGGGAAGCCCTATTGGCCAGCTGGTGGGACGGAGGATCCCGCTGCCGGCAGGGGAACGGTGGGACGGAGAATCCCCCCGCGGTCATTTGAGCCAGGGTTCCATTCCAGAACCTTCTCATTCAATAGTAACATCAAATAGGATCACATTCCAGTCTAAATTTCTATATTTAAGCATGACGCAATTGTCATGAAGCACGCTGACATTATTTGTGAGGGTATCCCAACTTGGAACACCGGTTTGTGGGGGTGTATAATTTTGTTTTGTTTTGAGGAGACAAGGTAAACCCTAGTGAGAATAAATAGCCCAGTCGCCGTGTGACAATTATTAAAAACTGTTAAAGAAAAGACAAATACACACAAACAGGACTACTCTCACACAATTAAGATGTATGAATTACTGCATACAGTTTCTATAGAATGTACCCTTTGTTACAAAATACATTTACAATATCTGAACTCGATAAGACTTCCCCTGTTCCCCAAACACCATCCGAATTGAATAACCAGCTATTGTGACCACACAGTACAGGGAAGATACTCAAATCTGGGAAGCGTCTTTTTTCTAATCCAGCGAAGATATTTAAAAACTGCTGTTATTAAGGTTTTCTGCACTGCCTTGGCTCTGAGACTTAGAAGCTTGTTTGGCCTTCAGGCTTGGTGGCTGGAAACTGGCCCGTCCTGTTTCTGAGACTGCTAGATGGTAAATGCCTGCCTTCTTTCTCAGTAACTGGTCAATTATACCCTTGTTGTTCTTTGATTATGCCTTCTGTGTATTCAGTTGTCTGCTCCCAATAACCTCCTTGACCATATATTAACATATCTCAGGAACCTTCCTAATCGTCTATGATCTGTTTCTGCTCCAAAAGCTATTCACACTTGATTATTATCTAAAATGCCATTCTAAACTTGTTACCGGAAGAGACTCATACCAATTGAGGTCCTTTGAATATTGTCTATGCTGTTTCTAGGCAGAGTCATGACACACTGCATACAGAAACCAAACCTTTCTCCATTGTACTGCACCTTCCCATGATGGCCACCACTGCCTCTCCATTAATGTCCACCAGCTCTTATCAGCTGTTTTTCATTTATCACCACCTTCTGCAAGAAAGTGGGAACTTTGTCATGTCATACAATATATTTGTGATGTGACTACCATGGTAGAATAACTGTTTTTGTGGACAATCTGTGTGTGTGTGAGGCTTACAGCAGTGTTAAGTGTATGAGAGCAAGGCAAAGCATATGAATAAGAGGGTTGAGTTCTGATAGAGATTGTTTGTGGATGAGGCTGTTGGAGTAGTTGACAGGAAAAGGTGAAGTCAATCATTTTGACTTATGTGAGATAACAACACTCTTGGCATTAAGATTACGGCTATTTCTTCTTGATGGCTCCTGAGCATGTGTCTGCAGGACCTTCTTCCCCACCTCCATATTGGATACAGGTTGTCTCTCCTTGCCACCTCTTCCACCAAGGCCAGTGGATTGTCTGAAAACTTTGGCGCTCGCTTTCTTGCACCTTCAGCCATTGCTCAAAGTATCATAGCACTGATTCAGGTTTGAAAAGAAATCTTCAACACTTATTGTCAGAGTGCACCTCCCCTTTAAGAGGTGCATGGTGCCTTTAGGCAGCATCAGCATTCGGAATATTGACTCTTTGATGACTGAGGCAGCCAATGAACATTCAATTAAAATGTAATGCACGCTGTCACACCTGCGCCGGTTTTCCAAGTTCTTGTTACTTTATTTTCTTTGGAATTTGTACATGTAAAAATATAAAACAACCTTTTGTGAAAATGGAATGCTAAATCATTTGTATTGAATTTAATTTCTGAAATGTTCTTTTGGATTAGAAAAAATAAAAGGCAAGTTTTGTGAAATTCTATGATTCTTGCATCATGCAATGACTTACAGTTGAAGAGATGCCTTTATTTAGAACATAGAACATACAGTGCAGAAGGAGGCCATTCGGTCAATCGAGTCTGCACCGACCCACTAAAGCCCTCACTTCAACCCTATCCCCTTAACCCAAGAACCCCTCCTCACCTTTTTGGACACTAAGGGCAATTTAGCCTGGTCAATCCACCTAAACTGCACGTCTTTGGACGGTGGGAGGAAACCGGAGCACCCGGAGGAAACCCACGCAGACACGGGGAGAACGTGCAGACTCCGCACAGACAGTGACCCAGCAGGGAATCAAACCTGGGACCCTGGCGCTGTGAAGCCACAGTGCTAACCACTATACTACCGTGCTGCCCTATTTCTGCAGAATAGTCAATAAAATGATACGCAATAAGGCACTACTGAATTTGTAATTCTTTATTCAACTTATGTAGCCATGATTAGCTTCAATTTAAATTTAGTTACTTTCAGTCATAGTACGGATAGATTGTAATATCTTGAGGCCAGTTACATTGAACAGTCTTGCCAAGTCATGTGCTTTGTTAGTTCAGCATCTGTGTTTTAATAATGCTAACAAATGTTTGGTTGACTTGCAGGAACGTTCTCATGAAACATTCTGTTTAAACCAAGAATGTTGTTTATTCTGTATCATGTGAGCACAAACTCATTTGGAATGTTGGCTGAGTCGTTGTTAGCTCATTGTTACAAAATAGTACAATCCATCTTAATAAATAGACCCCAGGGGAGAACTGGTGCAGCTAAACTGTATTTAAGAAAACATTATCGGTGTCTTGTGCATTAATCGAATATTATGTTCTCTTTATTTTTTTCATTAACCAAGGTTAAAATGCCGTAAGCCCAGCTACTGTGACGAGTCTCTTTTTGGCTCAAAGCAAGATGACCCAGGCTGGGAGGCACCATGGACTACACAAGAAGATAAAAGAAATATACGACCACTCCTGTGGACTCCCACTGTTCATAAAATTAGTTCAAGCGAATCTTGTTCTCATAACACTCAGTTCTCGTCTACCAAAGGAAATCCAGTGAAACCACCTTATTCAGTCACAAGAGAACCTTCGACTGATTTTATCGCTGAATACAGAGGTAAAGCAGATTATTGGAAGAGGTCAAACAGTAATAACGACTCTGCTAATGACACCCCTGTTCGAGAACCATCGCAGTCTTTAACTAGGATGCACAGCTCTAGAAAAAGAATAGCCAAGGCAGATTCCACACACAATACTACTAGGAATACAGAGCAGTTGCAGTGTAGACCAATTTCAGCTTTTACTTTACTTTCAGAACCGCAGCGTTACAATAGACAGAGACCTGGTAGTGTGTCAGATTCTGTTTCATGCAGCTATCCCAAGACAACAGATTCTGTCACGTTAAATCCACCCTGGAAATACTAAAGACAGTGACTGGATTGGGTTATAAAGGAGAATGAGCTATTTCCAAAACCACTTTGGTGTCGGTGGGGTAGTTACGTTTTCAGATTTCAAAGTACCGAGAAGCAACGGTGCTGTTTTTGGTTGATTGTCAACAATCCTATTAAGTATGAATATCTTTCAAAAGTCATGTCCATTTAAGTGAGTGGGCAAAACTGGCAAATGAAGCTCAGTTTGGGGAAGTGTGAGTTTGATTTCACTTCGGATCCAAGAAAGATAAATATTAACGTTTTCTTATTAGTGAAAAACTAGGAACTGTAGAAGGGCAACAAGATTTAGATGTTCATGCCTGGAAATGATTAAAAACTAGTGGACAGAAAAATAGTCAAAAGGCTTATGAAATGCTGGCCTTTACCATATAGGTGCTGGAATGCAAAGGGGAGATAAGCAGCCTTGGTTGGATCTCATCTGGAGTACAATCAACTCCTGTTGTTCATGACCCATTCTACCACAAATCTATTTACCCACGCGAATGTAGTTGTAGACCTAATCGTGGTTCGTGGCCCCAGAGCTTCACCATGCGTGGTTTAGAATATTAAACTTTTCCACGTTGTTCCTATGTAGAAATTGCGCATGTTGCATATGCCCACACTGCATGTGCATAAGTTTGCCGTTCATGATTTCACAGTTCCTGAGAATTTGCAGGAATGGAATACCCACGAACGATGGGAGTTAACTATACTTCATTTGGTTCTGGGCACTGCATCTCGGAGAAATATATATTTGCCTTGGGTAAAACCGTTTCAGCAAAATAATACCAACTGTAAAGTTTTAATTAAGAGGGCAGACTATATTTGGAGTACTTTTCAGTTATGGTCTCCTGACATGAGAAAATATATAATAGCATTAGAAGCAGTTTGGAGAAAGGTCTCCTTTCTGATCTCTGGAATGAGGGGTTATCTTGTAAGGAAAGGTTGGGCAGGCTGGGTCAGTATTCATTGGAGTTGAGAAGAGTGAAAGGTGATCTTATTGAAACCTGTAAGATCCTGAGGGAACTTGGCAGGATGAGGGTCGGTTTCCCCTTGTGGGAGAGACTGGATCTAGGAGATGCATGGTGGGATTCTCCGTTGTGAGTCGCCTCGTTACCAGTGAGGTCGGAAAGTTTGCCGCTCAGCCAAATTTCCATTCACTGCAGTGGGTACGGAGAATTCGCCGGCGTGAAGGAACCCGGAATCGAAACCGGGTCCCTGGCGCTGTGAAGCAACAGTGCTAACCACTGTGCTGCCCTTGTAGAGTGTAGTGTGTGTGTGGCCTTCCCCTGACTCCCATTTTATGGTGGGCTGGTGTAGCCAGTTACTGCCTGTTTAAGTGCCTCATTCTGCTGAACTGCAATTTTACCCATGGCAAAGGAGGCCCATGGCTGGTTGGTAGCCTGGCAGCTTTTATTGTGTGGGCCGGTATCGGGTAATGAGGGAGCACCATCTTTGGGAGTCCTCTGAGACGATCGGAGGTACACTCCTCAAAGATCAATGCTCTCCTTTAACCCTTTCCCCATCCTTTCAATCCAACTCTCCCCCCTCACCACCCAATGGGATCTGCCAGCTTGGGCCTGCCGATTCCACAGAATTATCTTGAATTCTGGCCCCATAACCACCTTGAATTCTGGCCCCATAACCACCTCTTGTTCTGGGATAAGTCCTGGCAGTGGCCACTGCTCAAACCTGCCACTTGGCACTACAGAGCTGCCAGGCTATCAGATTGACTGAACACTTTTTTAAGGAAGGCCCTCCTCCCCTCCAGGATAGTGGTGGAAGTCTTGACCTTCTAGATAATTAACACAGCTTTTATCGTAAAATGGCTGCAGGGCAGACATCTTTTAGGTGGGCATATTTGATAGCAATATTTTAGCCATTTTGGGGTGGAGAGCAAGAAATAGGTTTCATATCTACCATTCCCTATTATAATGATGAAGGGTGGTACAGTGCCAGGGACCCAGGGTCATTCCAGCCTTGGGTGACTGTGTGGAGCTTGCATGTTCTCCCTGTCTGCATGGGTTTCCGCTAGGTGCTCTGGTTTCCTCCCACAGTCCAAAGATGTGCAGGTTAGGTGGATTGGCTATGCTAAATTGCCCCTTAGTGTCCAGAGGTTAGATGTGGCTATGGGGATAGGGTGGGGGGTGGGCCAAGGTTAGGGTGCTCTTTTGGAGGGTCGGTGCAGACTCGATGGGCCAAATGGGGATTCCATGAATGCAGAAGATGTTTTCTAAAATTTATACTTGGCTTAGTAGTATTCCTGTTTATGAAGTGAATGTTTGGTTCAGCTTGGCTCAGAGTCTGAATGTTCAAGCCTTACTATTGGATTAAGTACACAGTTGAGGCTGGCACTTCAATGCAGCAGTATTGGTGTTGTCTTTTTTGGAAAATACATCAAACTAACTGTTCAGGGGGATACAAAAGATCCCTTAACATTGGAAAATTCTATTTTGGAGGAGGAGAAGGCACCGCTAGAAGGGATCAAGGCAAAGTGGAAGAGTTGGGAGAGGGTATGGAGGAGGGGTTCTGGAGGGTGAACGCCTCCACCTCGTGTGCGAGGTTTGGGCTGATACAGCTGAAGGTTGTGTATAGAGCACACTTTACAAGGGTGAGGATGAGCCGGCTCTTTAAGGAGGTGGAAGATGTGGGTGAACGGCCCGCAAACCACGTTCATATGTTTTGGTCCTGTCCAAAGCTGGAGGATTACTGGAAGGAGGTGTTTAGGGTAATCTCTAAAGTGGTGCATGTGAAACTGGACCCGGGCCCTCGGGAGGCCATATTCTGGGTGTCGGATCAACTGGGATTGGAAACGGGCGCGGAGGCAGATGATATAGCCTTCGCCTCGTTGATCGCCCAAAGGCAGATCCTGTTAGGGTGGAGATCAACCTCTCCACCCTGTACCCTGGTGTGGCGGGGGGATTGCTGGAATACTTGATGCTTGAAAAGGTCAAATTTGAACTGAGGGGAAGGATGGAGGGGTTCTACAATTCATGGGCGTTATTCATTATGCACTTTCGAGAATTGGATCACATCGAACATCGGGGGGGGGGGGGGGGGGGGGGGGACTATATGTGTTAATGGTGACTGGGTGTTTCCTGATTCCTTTTTGTCATTTGTTTATGTTAAAATGCTAATGTCTGGGGTTTGGTGGGAGGATGGGATCGTTGTTATTGATATGGGGATTGACATTTCATTCGTTACTGATTATTGGTTATTGTTGGGTGTAAATTTGGGAGAAAATGGAGGAAATAAAAAATATTTTTAAAAAAACATTGGAAAATTCTCTTGGTGTTCTGGCTGACATTTAGCTCATAGCTGTTTGTGGGGCTCTGAGCTGCATGCAGATTACCTGCCATATTAGCCTATAATTCATTGGCTATAAAACACTTGGGATGTCCTGAAAGTATGAAAGTTGCCATATAAATGCAAAATCCATCTTTTTCTTTCTAAAATGTTAAATAGTAATTTCATCATTTTACAAGCTTCCAGCACAAAAGCTGACTTATTCTGACACTATGTTTAGGAGTTAGAAGCCTATCTGTATATTTCATAATGTAATCTACATTGAAATCAATACATCATTTATTAATGTAAGTAATTGTGTTTTTGCCATTGACTGCTATTTTATTTAATAGAATTCTAATGCACCTGTGCAAAGTAAGTGTAAATTTTAAAAAAATATACAGTGCAAATCATGTTTGAGTTATCAGCAGAAATATAGGCAATTAAAAAAAAACAAAATAAATGAGTCACTTTTTGGATTTCTTTCTCTGTGCATCATTATATTCATAAATTAGGTGGATATACAGAATGGGACATTTTGTTAGATCTTCAAATTAGTATATCTCCTGTAGCATAATTTGAAGTTGGTGAAAATCGGCTGTGCAGAACAGTTTGATGTGGATGCCACACTGAGTTGGTGTGGGCATCTGACTGAGGTTTGGGTTGATTGTGAAGCAAGTTGGGGGCTGGTTCATTTGCAAAGAAGAAGAAAAATTTCAAGTTTAAAGCCTGGGACAAATCACAGCTAGACGCATAGTGAAGACGAGTTTTTAATCAGAATCATAGAATTTACCGTGCAGAAGGAGGCCAATCGACCCACCGGCCCCTGGAAAGAGGACCCCACTTAAGCCCACACCTCCACCCTATCCCAGTAACCCCACCTAACCTTTTTGGACACTAAGGGCAATTTAGCATGGCCAATCCACCTAACCTGCACATCTTTGGACTGTGGGAGGAAACCGGAGCATCCGGAAGAAAGCCACGCACACACGGGGGCAACGTGCAGACTCCACACAGCCAGTGACCCAAGCCGGGAATCTAGCCTGGCACCCTGGAGCAATGAAGCAACAGTGCTAACCACTGTGCTATGAGGCTTGAAGAGATCCTGCTTTTCTATGTGTGAAAAGAGTTGTGGTTCATTTCTTCTGTTTGTTTCTCGTATTTATTAATCCATTCATTTGAGAGTTTAGAACATTTAAAGTAACACTACTATAAAAAAAAATTACGGTTAACGACTTTATCTTGGAAAATAATTTTGCCACAATGTCTAGATTTCTTGGTAGAATGTGATTGAAAAGAATTTGGATGGGATTCTATGTCCAGCGATGTAGGGCAAATACTCATCTAAACTGTCTTTTGCCAAGTTAGAATGAGTGCAGGCCGGGGTCATCATGCAGTGCATTGGACCTGGTTGGGCATGGGAGGTACACAGCATGCCAACATGTCTGCCTTTCACCCCTGCAGGCAATGGCTATCAGGATCTAACCAAGAATGGTGGCCCTCATCCTGGCCGCCACATCCCTGGGGGATGCAATGAGGCTGTATGAGCGGGAGAGGCTCAAGGGGGACCCTGCAGTGGTGGAGCCTGTCCCAGAGGAACAGGGCCAGCTGGTGAGGATGGAGATCTGACCACCCAACAGACCGAGAATGTGGGAATGAGACACCGCATCAGGCCTCATGCGTACAGGCAGAACGTGTGATACGATGACCTGCCGGACCGGGCATGTAGCTGAAGACTCTGGCTGAGCAGGGGGACCATACAACATATCTGCAGTATCGTGGCGCACCTCAAACCGTAGGGGAACAGGGGAGGACACCCGATCCAGGTGGCCATCAAGGTGATGGTCTCCCTGAACATATGCCACGGAGTCCTTCCAATTGCGAGTGGAGATCTGTCTGGGATCTCGCAGACCCTGTATGCCCAGTTGGAACAATACATCAAATTCAATGTGGACTAAAACCACCAGTATGCCTGGGCAGCGGGATTCGCCGCCATTGCCGGGATGCCCAGTTAGAGGGAATTTTCGAAGACATGCATGTTGACCTATGAGCACCGACCCATAGCAGGTCAGTCTTCACAAACTGAAAGGGGTTCCATTTGATTCATGTGCAGCACATAATGCACGTCTGCGCCCGATACCCAGGCAGTGTACACGATGCAGTCATCCTGGCATACCCAATGGGTTCCTGACACCTTTGAGATGCACCCCCGGGTGTGAGGTTGGCTCTTGGGCAACGGGTTATTCACTGCGGTTATGGCTGATGATGCCTATCCAGAGGCCACAGACAGACATGGAGACCGGCTAGAACAACGCCCATGCAGCAGCCAGGGGCGTGATCGAGCGGTGCTTCAGCATCCTGAAGATGTGGTTTAGCTGCCTGGACTGTTCTGGAAGAACTCCCCAGTATAATCCCTGGAGGGTCTCCCACATTGTGGGGGTCTTCTACATCCTCCACAGCATCGCGCAGCAGAGGGGCGACGTGCTGGAGGAGGGGTGAATGCCAGTCCTCATCCAACGAGGAGGAGGATGTGGGAGTAGGCGAGGATGGGCAGGACATGGGGCCTGGGAAGGCACAGGAGTCTGCACGATTGTAGAAATCCACCGATTCAGTCCCAGCATCACCACTTAGGGCGGGATTCTCCGTTGCCCGATTCCAAATTTGTTTTCGGCCATCGGGTGGGGAATCCCCATTTGCAACCAAATTGGGGCTGGTGCCGTTTTTCAGATGCTCCGCCCCCTCCAAATTGGCGTCATCTAGGAGCGTCAGAGCGTCACTTTGTGGCCTTCCCCTGATGCTCAGCCCCAATGGGCCGAGTTCCCGACTGCGGGTCACATGTGGCCTGAGTTTTCAGAAACCCGTGTTATGGGCCAGGGTTTAGAGAACCCCAACGTGTATCATGGAGTTCACCTGACCCACAACTTTTAATAGATTGTGGTTATGGGGAGCACACGGCCCTGCTCTGCAGGTGTGCTGCAACAGAAATCTACAGTACTTTTAAATTAACACAATGTTTATTTAGGAAACCAGTTAACACTTTATAAACCCACAGCAAACATCGTAACAACTATCAACACCAATAAATCCCCCAAAGAATACAGTACTCTCTAAGTAACTCTTAATCTTTCCTTGCAACATCCATAAGACAAAAATAACCCTATTTACAGAAAGACATCAGGTTTAACTTAACTACTGAGAACAGTTACCACTTTGAAATCACCAAATGAACATTCATAAGCTTGCAGAGATTCATACACATCTTGCTGCGACTGTAGCTTCTCCAAATCTAACAAAACAAAACACACCCTGTAGCTGCGAGTCCAAAGCGAAAGTAAAGGCAGACAGCCCAGCTCCACCCACACTCTGACATCACTGATAAACACCCATTTCTTAAAGGTACATCCACTACAGCTATTTTATAAACCCCCATTTCTTAAAGGTACTCTCCCATGACACCCGGCATGGCGGCTGCAGACTGTTCCACAGTCTGGGTGGGGGGTGTCGTGCTGCTGGCAGGGAAGCGTTGTAGAGGGCCAGGGGACTGGTGGGGGGTGGTCTGGGGGTGGCGAGGGGGGGTCCAAGGGGACACTATTTGGCTGGCCGGGTCCACGCACGGCTGGCGCCATGTTGTACAGCGCGACCCATGTGCATACGCGGCCATGGACCCGGCAATTCTCTGGCCGTTTTGTCGGGAACTCCGGCCGTTTTACCCAGCGCCACTGCTAGCCCACCGGTCGGAGCATTGGTGCAGGGGCGGCGCTGACTTTTTTATTGTAAAACTAGACACTTCTTCCGGACATAGCCTCAAAATCAGAAAATCCAGCCCTTAGTATCGGAAACGGAGAATCCCGTTATGTTTTTCTCCCAATATGGTGATGAATATGAGAAAGTAGATAACCATTTGAGAGAGAAAAGGCACATTTAATAAATGATTGAGGTAAGTGCCACACACTGATTATCAAGAAAAGGTGAAGATTTGTTTTAATTTGAGGTTACAGGATAAGTTTAAGTGTATACAGTAATATCAACAAAAAAGGTATACAAAAGAAAACTTGGGAGGACACGTTTTCTTTTTTCATATCTTTCTTTCACTTTGCTTTTGAATCTCCCCCTTGTCTTCATCTTTTCTTTTTGCCTTTTTTCTTTTTCTTCAATGCTTTCATCAATTGGCGCACTTTGAAACCTTTCCAGAAAGACTGGATTGTGACAGCTGCTTTTCCCATGAGGTATGTTTGCTGCTGTTTCGCCTGTCTTTCCTGTTCCTTCACCTTTCTTTCTTCCACAATCTGAGAATATTCTGGTTCAAGCATGCTAATCTTTTGTTCTAGCTCAAAGAGCAAAATCGTTTCTTCCTTGTGTAGTTTAAAGATGTGTTGATATTCCTCCTGGTAAAACACACATTTTTCACATATTTTAGCAATTCATTGGTATTAACTTTGTGTTAACAAACTGATCTGTTTTTATTGACTATTAAAGCAAGTGACCAGCAACAAGTGAGTATTTCATTCAAACTCTACATTAAATTGAGTTTTTAAAAAAATATTTTGA
Source organism: Scyliorhinus torazame (assembly GCF_047496885.1). Taxonomy (NCBI): domain Eukaryota; kingdom Metazoa; phylum Chordata; class Chondrichthyes; order Carcharhiniformes; family Scyliorhinidae; genus Scyliorhinus; species Scyliorhinus torazame. Next base: position 67,468,312 of record NC_092707.1, read on the forward strand.
TTCTCCTTTTTCATATTCTCTCCCAAATGTATACCCACCAACAATAAAAAATAATCAGTAACAAATATGTCAATCCCCATATCAATAACAACGATCCCATCCTCCCACGAAACCCCAAACATTAGCCCGCATGTTCACACAAATGACAAAAAGGAATTAGAGATCACCCATAGTCGCCATTAACACACACAGCCCCCCTCCCCCAACCCTCCCACCCACACGCCCCAACTAATGTTCGATGTTATCCAGTTCTTGAAAGTGCACAATGAATAATGCCCATGAATTGTAGAACCCCTCCATCCTTCCCCTCAGTTCAAACTTAACCTTCTCAAGAGTCAAGAATTCCAACAGGTCCCCCTGCCACGCCAGGGCACAGGGTGGAGAGGTTGCTCTCCAACTTATCACGATCCGCCTTCGGGTGATCAACAAAGCAAAAGCTACAACATCTGCCTCCGCACCCGTTTCCAACCCTGGCTGGTCCGATACCCCGAATATGGCCTCCAGGGGGCCCGGGTCCAGTTTCACGTGCACCACTTCAGAAATTACCCTAAGAACCTTCTTCCAGTAATCCTCCAGCTTTAGACAGGACCAAAACATATAAACGTGATTAGCGGGGCCACCCCCACAACGTTCACACACATCTTCTACTCCTTCAAAGAATCGGCTCATCCTCGCCCTCATGAGGTGTGCTCTGTATACCACCTTTAGCTGTATCAGCCCCAACCTCGCGCGAGGTGGAGGCATTCACTCTCCGGAGCACCTCACACCAGAACCCTTCCATATCCTCTCCCAACTCTTCCTCCCACTTTGCTTTGATCCCTTCCAGTGGTGCCTTTTCCTCTTCCAAAATAGCTCCATAAACCACTTACACTACCCGCTTCTCCAGTCCCCCCGTCGTCAGCACCTCCTCCAGCAATGTGGAGGCCGGCTCCACTGGGAAGCTCCGTATCTCCTTTCTGGCAAAATCTCGAACCTGCATGTATCTAAACATTTCCCCCTGCTCCAGCCCATACTTCGCTCCCAGCTCCTTCAATCCTGCAAACCAACCCCGAAGAAACAAATCTTTTAGTGTCTTAATCCCCTTCTCCTCCCATTTCCGAAAATTTTCATCCCACTTCCCTGGCTCAAATCTGTGGTTCCCCCGCATCGTCATTTCCCTTGACCCTGCCCCAACCCGAAATGTTGGCGAAACTCCCTCTAAATTCTCAATGAAGCTATTATTACCGGATTCCCTGAGTATTTCCCCAGGGCTATCGGGAGCGGCACTGTTGCTAGTGCTTTCAATCCCGACCCCCTGCAAAAACTCTCCTCCATTTTGACCCACTGGGATTCAAACCCCTCTGACCCAGCTCCGCACCTTCTCCACATTCGCCGCTCAGTAGTAATACATCAGGTTCGGAAGACCCAAACCCCTTACCTGCCTTCCCCTCTGTAGCAGCACCTTTCTAACTCTGGCCACCTTCCCTCCCCATATGAACAAAGTACATTAAATTGAGTTTATTGATACTTTTCTATTACAATATCTTTCAACTGCCATTAGGCAATATCTCTCATGAGTGACTACAATTTGTTATATTAAATCCTTGGCTGATTTTGTGTTTAGTCGCCTTCAATTGCAGGTCTCTCTCACCATCTCTGATGAGATTGGACAGGTTGCTGTGCCTATCCCTCTGTTATGCAGGATTTTAAAGGCATGTAAGAACACCTTCAATTGTCTCGGTCACCTGCTGATGAAGAACTTTACCAGTACTAGCATTTTTTTAACCTTCTGTTTCAGTAAATAGGTAGTGTTTGCTGAGTATGTTTTTACAGGGATAAAGATGCATGTTTTCTATTACAGCATGGGCTCTTGCAAGGACAAATGTTTCAGTGGGAAAACTAGTACAAGCAATTCGGAAAACAAATTACTGTGCTGTACCACTCCCTTATCTGCTTTGATGCCAGTATTAACTACAATGAAATATTCATTAAACTATTAATTCATTTTTTAATATAACCTTCCTACCCATCCCTTACTCGTCAAAAGTTATATTCTTTCTACAAGACACTATTGAACACTAACTTTGTAGTTATTATACAAAATTAAAAGAATACAGAGAACATCCCTTGATAAACTCACGATCCTTTGCAATAAAATGTACCTGTTTTTCTTGTAGGTCAGCATCATACTTCTGGATCCAGTTTTCAATCTCTGTTTCAATTTTGTATTTTCGCTAAAATAAACCAAAGATGCGATGTCAAATTCAGGCAACATAAAATTAATCCAGATAATGATAAAATAATTTGGTAATTCAGACGAAGGTTATTAAGGCAAGCCTGACATTGTCCGAATGTTGCTGCATGTGCCCAGGGTCGAATTCAGTATCTGAGGGGATGTGAATTTTATTGAATATGCAATTATCAACTAACATCCTGCTGCTAATCTTATGTTGGAGTGAATGTAATTGATGAAGTATCTTGAAGATAATTGATCCTCGGAAGTAGCAGAGGAATGTCAATGGAAGTTATTTATATGCACTGTCAAAACATGTTTGATAAAGTCCCTGATAAGAGTTAGCTTAAATTGAAAGCTATAAAATCGAGTCCAAATTATTAACCTGGTTGGGACATTGAGAGGCAGGAAACAAAGAGTAGGTATAATATGCAGGTACTCTAAATATCAGGATGTCACTAGAGTCTCCTGTATTGACTTGTGTTAGGTACTTAACTATAGACTAATACAACTTGGATAATGGGATAGAAAGTCACATATACACATTTGCCAATGACACAAAGGTGGTGACATGATAAGCAGTTTAGATGAGAATATAAAATTACAAATATCTTTATGGATTAAGGGAATGGGCAATACTATGAAAAATGGATTTTAATGTCGGCAAATGTGAAGTGAACCATTTTGGACAAGATTGAACAAGGAATATACTAAAACTAGAAAGACTGATAAACTAGAACCAGTGGGCGGTCCAAAGACACTTGGGATCCAGGTACAGGGACCATTCAAATGTCATGAACAAGTACCAAAAAATATTCAAAAAGCTAATAGAATGCTTTATATGTAAAGGACTAAAACACAAGGGGGTTGAAGTCATACATCAGTTATACAAAGCCCTGGTAAGACCATAGGCTGGATGAGCTACCAAGGTTTAAATTATGGAGAGATTACACAAACTAGGGTGGTATTCCCCTGGAATCTAGAACATTAAAGGGGTGATATGATCAAAGTTTCAATATATTAACAGGAACAGGTAGGATAGATAGTGAGAAACTAATTCTGCTTGTTGGGGGGGGGGGGGGGGGGGGCGGGGGGGGGTCAGAGCCAGACATTTCAGGAATTAGGAAACACTTGTACACATAGAGTATTGGAAGTTTCGAGCTCTCTTCCATAAGTGACAGTTTGTATTGCCACTGTTAGAATTGTTAACTTTAAATCTGAGATTGATAGATTTTGTTAGTCGTACGTATTAAGAGAATTAGAGAAAAGGCAGGAAATAAATATGGAATTCAGTTGCAATTCAGCCAATAAATGGTGGAACGGGCTTAAGGGGTGAAATAACCTACTCCTGTTCCTATGGTTGGATTGTTGTTTAAAACTTGAGTAATCACCTAGACATCACAAATAATTATGTATTTCCATAAAAATTGCAAATTACATTGTATGGTTGTATTTGAAAATGGCTGCTGTTGCAACATGCCACTGTACCTTTCTTAAAGCCACTTCAGATGCTCTGTGTTCGCTTATCAAGTTGTTCAACTGAGTTCGGAGCTGAGACATTTCTTCCTGGTATTTGGCAATTCTTCCTTCTGAATCTTTCTGATAAGTTAGCTGTTGTTTTTCTGCATCTTGTTTAACTTGACGAATGTAATCTTCTGAGAACAAGTCAAGTTGAAGTAAGTTGTTTTTGAGCTTCCGAAGTATCTCATTCTTCTTCAACATCTGGTTATACAATTCAAAGTACATATGAATTTAAAGATTGAAATAAATTCTGTTGTATTAAAATAGGAATAGATTTTTAAAGATGTGGCTAATGAAATATACTACTGAATATATATTCCCTTGGTAAAAGTGCAGGGTAACCAGATAGACGAAGATTTAATACTCCAATTTCTATTTCACACTGAAATACAATCACCTGTTCACATATATAGTGAACTGCTTGAAACACTAATGTAGCTGTGCTGTAGGACCGGAAGATACATTCCATGATCCTTTACCTTAAAACCCAAATTTAAATCTTGCTCATGCTCCTGATATGAAAGTGTGTTTTCTGATGGCCATTAGTATCCAGAGTTCAGAGTCATTACAGCGCAGAAGGGAGACCATTCAGCCCATCATTTATGTACCTGATCTCAAGTGCTATTCTCCTGACTTCTCTCTGTAACCCTGCACATTCCACCTTTTCAGATAACGGTCTAGTTCTTTTTTGAGTGCCTCAAAGTGGATTCAAAAAGTTTTGTTTTTCATCAATTCACTCCCATGACTTCTTTCTTGAAAATTAACACTTCAAATTCCATAACTCGTGGCAGTCCTTTGGCACATTGCCCAAATGTTATTCGTCGGGAGTGAAGAGTGAACACCCCCGACAAAGTACAATCATATTTTCACCCCACCCTCACATACCTCTACTTCTGACAGTATTCGTTCCATGGCTCGGGTGTTAAAGGTAGCTGTAAAAAAACATTTTCTTTGGCCTATATTGGCTACTGCTGCCCAGGGATCAATTCTGGAAAATGTTGTTCTGTATGATTCAGTGCTGAATATTGGAACTCAAATTTGTTGCAAAAACAAATTTGTTAACAGTCCCTTTTCATGTAAAAAGGAGTCCTGAGATGTTTCAGAAACATAGTGGCCAATAATTGCTTCACAGTGGCAGAGACTCGGGATCAATTCCCGGCTTGGGTCAGTGTCTGTGCGGAGTCTGCATGTTCTCCCCATGTCAGTGAGGGTTTTCTCCGGGTGCTCCGGTTTCCTCCCACAAGTCCCGAAAGACATGCTCGTTAGGTGAATTGGACATTCTGAATTCTCCCTCAGTGTACCTGAACAGGCGCCGGAGTGTGGTGACTCGGGAATTTTCACAGTAACTTCACTGCAGTGTTAATGTAAGTCTACTTGTGACACTAATAAAGATTATTATTATGTTACTTATTGTGTCTTACGGCTTCAGAAAGATGCATATTAAAAGACTATCTGACAGAGCACAGCTGGGTGAATCTGCAAAACGTAATGGATTTATACAAAGAGTGGCAATGAAAATTGGGTGCAGAGGGGAAGGAGATATTAAATAATTTAAACAAAGTGACAGCAGTAAAGATAAAACAGTCGGTAATAGATCTAAGGAATTAAAGTAAAGGATAACAACTTTTAAGGATTTGAATTGTATTAAATCTGTTACATCCATCAACAGGAGTAAAGAGGTACTAAATTATATTTATATATAATAATATGATCCCAGACCAGACACCAGCAGTGGCTAGAACACCGGACAGTTAACCCAGTACTTTATTTTCATTTTGTAAGACTGAGAGGAAAGGACACTTCGCTCCAGGAATGATTTCACTCAAAACATGGATATGCCACTCCACCAACCTTGGTGTCATCCGCGAACTTACTAATCAGTCCAGCTACAATTTCCTCCAAATCGTTTATGTATACTGCAAACAACAGAGGCCCCAGCACCGATCACTGTGGAACACCACCAGTGACAATCTTCCATTCAGAAAAACACCCTTCTACTGCTACTCTCTGTCTTCTGTGACCGAGCCAGTTCTGTATCCATCTTGCCACCTCACCTCTGATCCTGTGTGACTTCACCTTTTGTATCAGTCACAAGGAGGGCATGGGTGAACTGCAACAATTGTTTATTTCTGGCTGGCGCAAAAGTAAAATGGGAAAGGTGGCCAAACGATGGCTTACAAGGGAAATCAAACATAATATTAGCTAACCTAACCCCACTATTTAAAAAGAAAGGTAGAGAGAAAACAGGGAATTATAGATCAATAAGCCTGATGTTGGTAGTGGGGAAAATTCTAGAATTCGTTATCAAGGTTTTTATAACAGAGCACTTGGAAAACAGTGGCAGAATTGGACAGAGTCAGCATGGATTTATGAAAGAGAAATAATCCTTGACAAATCTACTGGAAGACTTTGAGGATGTAACTAATAGAGTTGATGAAGGGGAGCCAATGGATGTGGTTTGTTTGGACATTCATAAGGCTTTCGACAAAGTCCCACATAAGAGATTATTTTATAAAATTAGGGATGGATAGAAAACTGGTTGGCAGTCAGGAAACAAAGAATAGGAATTAACGGGTCTTTTTCCAAATGGCCAGCTAATGGGGTACCACAGGGATCAGTGTCGGGACCCAGCTATTCACATTATAATTGATTTAGATGAGGGAATGAGATATACTATCTCCAAATTTGCAGATGACACAAAGCTGGGTGGGAGGGTGAGCTGTGAGGAGGATGCAGAGATCCTTCAGTGCGATTTAGACAAGTTGAGTGAGTGGGCAAATGAATGGCAGATGCAATATAATTTGGATAAATGTGAGGTTACCACTTCGGTAGCAAAAATGGTAAGGAAGATTATTATCCGAATGGTCATAAATTAGGGGAAGGGAATGTGCAATGAGACGTGGGTGGCCTCGTACACCAGTCAATGAAGGTAAGCATGTAGGCAGTAAATAAGACAAGAAGACAAATGGTATGCTGGCCTTCATAGCGGGAGGATGAGTGCAGGAGCAGGGGGTCTTGCTGCAATTATACAGGGCCTTGGTGAGGCCACACCTGGAATATTGGGTGCAGTTTTGGTCTTATCTGGGGAAGGATGTTCTTGCATCCTTCTGAGGAAGTGCAGTGAAGGTTTACCAAGCTGATTCCTGGGATGGCAGGACTGACGTATGAGAAGAGATTGACTCGGCTAGGATTGTATTCACTGGAATTCAGAAGAATGAGGGGAGATCTCCTAGAAACCTATAAAATTCGAGCAGGACTAAACAGGGTAGAAATATGTTCCCGATGGTGGGGGCGAACAGAACCAGGGCTCACAGTCTGAGGATATAGGGTTGACCATTTAGGACGACGATGAGTAGGAATTCCATCACCCAGAGAGTGGTCAGCCTGTGGGATTCACTACCAAGTTGAAACCAAAACACTATGGGCAGGATTCTATGTTTCAGGGACTAAGGTCGCGATCTTCCCAAAAGGGAACAAAGTCCTCGGGCGAGCACATTTCGCCGTGCGTTTCCCAGCAGTGCCGAGAAACATATGGCTACTCAATGCTACTCGCACATAGCCCCATTTTTTGCAATGGGGAGCTTTGCTTGCCGGAACTCCCTGTTGTAGCGAGAGATCGGGACGCCATTTTTAAATGCGCCCTGATCTCCAAGACCCACAAACAATATTCCCGACGTCCCCCCAACCCAAACGCAACATGGGAGGGTTCCCCCCCCTCCCCCCCCCCCCCACCCCGCCGGAGGGCAACACGGGCCAATCACGCATGCACACAAAATACCGGTTTGGCACCTCGGTAGTGCCAGCCTGCCAGCGCCCATGCCAGCAGGCAGTGCCACCTGGGTACTGCCAGGCTGGCACCCAAGTGGCACTTCCAGGGTATCCAGGTGGCACCAGCAGTGTCAGGGCACCACCCTGCAGCTGGTGTCCTCCGATCCCCTTGGAGACCCCCACGAGTGCCATTCCGTCTGGTCCCCGTTTGTGGGGACCAGTAGCAAACAACACTCACCCAAGGTCCTCGAGGTGAAGGGATTGAATCCCAATTGTGGGTGGGATTCTTCTTGCACTGTCTTGCAGGATTGCGCTGAATCTCATGAGGCATTGAGAGCCAGGTGGATCCTGGGAGCGGGGTCTCCCGGCTTTCACCGGCCACGCTGCACCGCGGTGAGCTGTCTTTCCGGCACAGCATGGCAGAAAGATCGCGCCCTAAATGTTGATGCGAGGACTGAATCGGTGGACTTCTACAACAACAAAATTGGTGCTGGTCCGGGACCAATTAATCAACCGTTAATGGTCTAGCACGCTCCCCACCCTGCACAAAATGCCAACACCCATACTGGCCACCATGGCCGGGCCCTGGCCATGGATGCCACCGCCCTGGCCATGGAGGCCACCAGTTGCACACCCCCTGTGCTATATGCGTACGACTGCCTATCCCCCTCCCCAGAAGAAGGTGGCGCATAACTGCCGGGTGAGAGAGAGGACCGGAGAGGGTCCGCCGGATCTGTGGCACCTTAGTGGAGCGGCGGGCATTAGACCTGGTTTGTGGGCCTGGAGAGGGCGCATTGGCCAAGACGGAGAATGGCATTGGGCGAGCAAGTGAACCCCCACTGAGTTGCGGTTCCCCCAGCACGTGTGACACAAACCCCATACCACCCCCTCACCGCCCTCCATTCGCACACCACCACCAGCTCAACGCGCAATCCAATCATGCGTCATGTTTTGTGTCTTGCAGGCCCAACTGGTGTCCCCCAACCCTGACCTCAACCCCAAGCAGATATCAGCAATGAGGAGGACATGGATACTGAAGAGAGCCCCCAAACACCAGTCCGGGGACGACACTGACTTCCTGTCACAGCTGTCTCCAACACCCTCCACCATCCCAGAGACCCTCATCTGGGTTGGGCATGTTATTGAAGAGACTCCTGGGGCACTACCTAGTGCACACCACACATGTGCTGGTCAGAGGGCGGCCTGACCCCAGGGACTGGCTGCCGTCTGGATGGGTTTCGGGCTTCTGGAAAGGGCAATCTTGTCGATAGTGGAGATGCAGTCACAGGGCCAGGGACTACATGAGGAGGTGTCAGCAACCATCCAGCAACTGCTGGTGTAGTTGGAAGAGTTGGAGGAGTCCAACTGCCTGCAGTGGCTGGGGGTGGTGCTTACCATGTGTGCCAGCCAGGCCAGAACTGCACAGGTGGCGTCTGCGGTGGAGCCCTTGGGGGCGAGGGTATCGGCCATGAATCAGAACATCTAAGGCCTGGGGCACTGTGCAGGCGGTGGCCAAGGCACAGGACAGGGTTTCCTGTCACAGACAGCCATGTACCAGAGCCACCTGGACATTGCAGCGGTGCTCCAGAGCTTGGCCCAGTCACAGCAGGTCATGGCTGAGGGCGTTGGCGGCACTGCCCAGGCGCTGGCCAAACTGAGCCAGTCACAGTGGGAGATGGCACAATCACTATGATGTGGCAGAGTCCCAGGGCGTTGTGGCCCAGTCCCAGAGAGACATGGCACAGTCACTGGCTGATGTGGCACAGCCCCAGAGGGACGTGGTCCACTCCATGTGCTCCATGGCCGTGAGCATCAAGACCTTGGTCGAGATGGGAGCGGGCCTCCAGGACTGGCAGCGCCAGGTATTAGGGGAACCTCAGTGATTGGTTCTGGTCGCAAATCCGCCCAGAGGAGTAGTCCAGGAGCCATCGGGCATCCTGAGGGAAGAAGAGGTGATGGGGTCCGTGCCGGTGACTCCTGAAGGGGAGGCACCAGAACACCACAGCGCCTCGGACTTCCCCCACCCCCTGTCCCTGGCACATCTGATGGGCAGCGGGCAGTACTGGGTGGCACAACACCGGGACACCCGAGTGACTGCCAGGCCATCCAGGCTTGGTTGCTCCAGAGGATGACTGCCAAAGAGGACCCATGTCACAAGGAGAGAACCACAGCAGGCCGCCTCCACTCCTGATGTACCACCTAGGGATCCACCTAGACCTAGCATTAGGGCACGTAAGGCCAGTAAGGTAGACACGGTTAAGTTGGCACGGATGCAGCACACAGTATATCGTTAGGGGCTAGGACACAAACATGTACCAAAATGTTCACCATTTCAAAATAAACATCTGTTCACAACATTGAAACCTGCCTCAGTGCTCTGTCAGAAGGGTGTGAGGGATGGGCTCAGCTGGGTTGGCTGCTAGGGGGCTGAGGTGGAAAAGGGCAGACGTTGGGGCTGGGCACGGTCCAGCCACCCAGTTCAGCCACCGCTCACTTCCCGGTACCCGGCCCACCCCCATTTCTCTCCACCCACACGTCACCACATCGGTCTGTGGCCTCTGGATAAGCCTCATCACCCATGACCGCAGCGGATAACCCCTGACCCTCCAGAGTCAACCCCTCACCCAAGGGTGTACCTCGAAGGTGTCAGGAACCACGGACTGTTCCAGGATGAAGGCGTCGTGCACGCTGGCCGGGTATCGGCACAGATGTGCATGATGCGCAGCTCATAGTCACACACCAGCTGCACATTCATCAAGTGGAACCCTTCCGGTTTGTGAAGACTGGCCTGTCATGGACCGGTGCTTGTAGGGTGACATGCATCCCGTCGATCACCAATAAATCTGGGGCATCACGGCAATGATGGCGAAACCCACTGCCCGGGAATCCTTTTTTACGACCGAATCGGGGGCGGCGCCTATTTTCAGATGCTCCGCCCCCTCCAAATCGTCATCGGGGAGTACGCCGCACGCCGCTGGGATGGCCTCAGGATATTACCTTAAGAGCCTCTCCCGATGCTCCTCCCCCAATGGGCTGACTTCACGACGGCGTGGTTCACTTGTGCTCTCAGTTTTCATGAACCGCGTGTGGCGACTGCGGACTTTGTCCTGCGCTACAACTGTCGGGGGGCGTGGGGGGTGTGCCGTGCCACTGGCCGGTGGGGGGACTTCAGCGAGGGCTGGGGGGAATGGTGGGGGATGGTGAGGGAGGGATCCAGGGGTGCACTCTCTGGGTCCACGCGTGGCCAGCGCCATGTTGTACTGCGCACCGTTGCAGGTTGTCGGCGTGAGCATGTGCGGCCACAGACCAGGCCATTCCCTGGCCGTTTTTGCCGCGGGAGCTGGAAGTTCTACCCGGTGCCCCTACCAGCCCCTCACTGGTCCCAGAATCGGTGAGGTTTCGGCGCTGATTTTGGCATCGTAATATGCCACAGTTCCCATGCCGGCGTTGGCACATAGCCGCAGAATCAGAGAATCCAGCCCAAGGTCTCCGTCATGGTGCAGATGCACCTATGCACCAAGGTCTGTGAGATTCCTGACAGGTCCGCACTCGGCACCTGAAAAGACCCCTGGCATAAAGGTTCCGGTGGCAGCCATGAGGGAGTAGGTCGCACATTTGGTGGTTCCCGCTCGTGACGGACATTTTGGACCTTTTTCCCCTGGCTTTTTTCGGAATTTGTTTGAGGGGTCGGTGGTGGATGAGACTGTGAGGAGGAATCCCACCCAGTATATGGAGACATGGTACAGAAGTGGAGGTAAGGGAAGGAACAACTGAATCGAGCAGGCACGTGTAGATTCTGCAGCAAAGGAAAGCATGGCGGATCTGCAGAGTACTGGCTCGGCGGCCCAGTGGACACCGGACCAGCTGGTGGAGTTTATTCGGGAGGTGCTTTGCCAAGCAAAAAAAGGAATGCCTGGACCCGATCAAGGAGTTGATCACTCAGGTTGGGCAGACGCTGGAGGCTCAAGATCGGGCGGTCCAGAAGGTGGAGGAAACGGTAGCTGAGCATGAGGAACACCTAACTGCGCTGGAGATGCAGGTGGGGCTGATGACAGAGCACCAGAAAAGGCTGCAAGACAAGGTGGAGGAACTAGAGAATAGATCCCGCCAGCAGAACTTGAGGATCATTGGCCTCCCTGCGTGATGTGAGTAAACAGACGCCAGGGCTTATGTGGCGAATATGCTCGAGAAGTTAATGGGCGAGGGGTCATTTCCTAGACCCCTGGAGATGGACAGAGCGCACAGAACGCTTGTGAGGTTGCCACGGACGAATGAGCCACTGAGGGCGATGGTGGTACGAATGCACAGATTCCTGGATAAGGAACAGATTTGCGTTGGGCCAAGCAGACACTGAGCTGGAAGTGGGAGAATAACATTCTGCGCATCTGCCAAGATCTGGGTGCGGACCTGGCCAAGAGAACAGCTAAATTCAACCGAGTGAAATCGACCCTTTTCAAGAGGAAGATGAAGTTTGGTCTACTTTATCCAGCTCGTTTACTTATGAAGAGCATCAATTTTACTTTGAGTCGCCGGATGAAGCAATGGACTTTGTGAAAAGCAAAGGTCTAGATAGAGGTTGAGGTGACTGATATTTGCTGTAGGGACTTTTCTAAAATTGTTCTTATCATGCACTGTATGACAGAGGAAGGACTGTTGCTTGGAGATAAATGGGAGGTCTGGGATGGAGGCTACCTGAGGACGGGCCAGAGGAAGCATGGGGCACGAGCTGGAGACTGGCCTCAGAAGGGGGATGGTTGATTCGCACGGTGGGTGGGGGTGAGAAGCCTCCCGACCAGGCTGATCACGTGGAACGTCAGAGGGCTGAATGGGCTGGTTAAGATGGCTCGCATGTTCCCACATTTGAGAGGATTGAAGGTGGATGTGGTAATGCTACAGGAGACACACCTGAGGATAATTGATCAGACCAGATTGAGGAAGGGATGGGTCGGGCAGGTATTTCACTCGGGGCTGGATTCTAAGACTAGAGGGGTCGCGATCCTGATTAATAAGCGAGTATCATTTGAGGCGGGGAGAATAGTTGCGGATGTGGGGGTTAGATATATCATGGTTAGCGGGAAGCTGGAAGGGTTGCCTGTGGTACTTGTGAATGTCTACGCACCAAACTGGGATGATGTGGAGTTTGTAAGACGGACGTTAGGGAAGATCCCGGATCTGGAATCACACAAGCTGATTAAGGAGGGGGGGACTTCAGTACGGTCACTGACCCAAGGCTGGACCGGTCGAGTTCAAGGACAGGCAGGGCGCCGGCAATGGCGAAGGAACTAATGGGGTTCATGGAGCAGATGGGTGGGGCAGACCATGGAGGTTTGGATGGGCAAGTGTGGAGGAGTCCTTCTTCTCACATGTACATTAAGTATACTCCCGGATCAACTTTTGTATTTTGAACGGGGCTTTGCTGGCGGGGGTGGTTGACACCGAGTATTCGGCGATTGCGATGTCGGACCATGCCCCATATTGGGTGGACCTACAGGTGAGCAAGGAGGGTGGTCAGCACCTGCAATGGAGATTGGATGTAGGACTGTTTGCGGACGAGGGGGTGTGCGGGCGGGTGAGGTAATCCATCCAGAATTACCTGGAGATTAGCGATACGGAAGAGATACATCTCAGCAGCAATGGTTTCAGACGCACTGAAGGCAGTGGTCAGATGGGAGCTGATTTCGATTCAGGCCCATAGGGAGAAGGAAGAGAGGGCAGAGGCGGATAGGTTGGTCGGGGAAATACATCAGGTAGACAGGAAGTATGAGGAGGCCCCGGAGGTAGGATTACTGAAGGAACGACGGAGGCTACTGTCATGATATGCAAACATGCAACCAATGAACATTCAGAATAGGACACAACCAATGGGCAGTCAGGACACTCAGAGGTGGCATCACCACAAGGGGGCATGACATAAACACTTTAAAAGTGACAAGGCACTCACACCCGGCTTCTTTCCACAGACAGACATCTAGAGAGTTAGACAGGGTTGATCAGCAGCATCACACCCCAGCACGTGGCTTAGATCAAGCTGGTACAGTTAGACTGAGTTACTACAGTTAGATTAGCAGAGAGTTGAACTCATTTGAGAACTGTGTTAATAGTTCAATAAACACGTTGAACTCATTTCATAGTCTGGAGCATCCTTTAGTTAAGACTGCATCAAGTAGCAGCCTGTGTTATCCGAAGCAGCATAACACAACAGCTACAGGTGAAATTTGGCTTGTTATCTTAGGGGAAGGCGGTGGAGCAGTTGAGGAAGGCGAGGGGGGCGATAGATAAGTATCGAGAGGCTAGTAGAAAAGGGGGGCAGCTGGAGAGATAGGGAGAGTGAAGGACAGAGGAGGGTACACAATCTTGGACCCAGCAGGGGTCAACGGGATGTTTGCGATCCAGGCAAGGGGGCAGGAGAGGAGACTGGGAGAGCTGCCGTTCAGAATGGCGGGAGGTAGCTTCCGTTATTTAGGGATCCAGGTGGCACGTGACTGGGGGCTGTTACATAAACTAAACTTGACCCGATTAGTGGAATAATGAAAGAGGACTTCCGAAGGTGTCATATGCTCCCATTATCACTGGCGGGCAGGGTACAGTCAGTGAAAATGATGGTCCTCCAGAAATTCCTGTTTGTTTTTCAGTGCCTCCCCATCTTTATCCCAAAGGTCTTTTTCAAGCGGATAAATAAGGTGATCTCCGGTTTTGTTTGGGCGGGTAAAACCCCGCGAGTGAAGAAGGTGATTCTGGAGCGTGGCCGGGGGGGGAGGGTAAGCTGGCGCTGCCTAACTTTAGCAACTATTACTGGGCGGCAAATATAGCCATGATTAGGAAGTGGGTAGTGAGGGAAGGGTCGGTGTGGGAACGAGTAGAGGCAACACCTTGTAAGGACACAAGTTTAGGGGCATTGATCATGGCACCTCTGCCGTTCTCGCCAGCCCGGTACTCCACAAGCCCGGTGGTACTGGCATCCCTGAGAGTCTGGGGGCAGTGGAGGAAACATGTAAGAGCGGAGGCAGCATCAGTTTGGGCTCCAATCTGTAGCAACCATCGGTTTGCCCCAAGGAGGCTAGATGGAGGGTTAGGGGGATGGCAGAGTGCAGGTAGGGTGGGAGATTTGTTTATAGATGGGAGCTTCCCCGGTTTGAGGGAGTTAGAGAAGTTTGGGTTGACGGGAGGGAATGGGTTTAGGTATCTGCAGATTCGGGACTTCTTGCGAAGGCAGGTTCCAACCTTCCCTCCTACCGCCACGGGGGATACAAGTAGGGTCATTTCTAGAGCATGGGTGGGAGAGGGGAAGGTCTCAGATATCTATAAAGAACTCATGGAGTCAGAGGAAACACAGACAGAGGAGCTAAAGCACAAATGGGAGGGTGAGTTAGGGGGAGGGATAGAGGCAGCTCTCTGGGCGGATGCGTTAAGCAGGGTCAACACGTCCACGTCTTGCGCCAGGCTGAGCCTTATACAATTTAAGGTCGTTCACCGGGCACACAGGACGGCGGCCCAGATGAGCAAGGTTTTTGGGATAGAAGACAGGTCTGCAAGGTGTGCAGGAGGGCCAGCGAACCATGTCCACATGTTTTGGGCATGTTTGAAGCTTAGGGGATTCTGGCAGGGGTTTGCAGATGTCATGTCCACGGTGTTAAAAACAAGGGTGGCCCCGAGTCCAGAGGTGGTGATTTTCGGAGTGTCGGAGGACCCGGGGGTCCAAGGAGCGAGAGAGGCCGACGTCTTGGCCTTTGCCTCCTTGGTAGCCCGGAGACGGATACTGTTAGCTTGGAGGGACTCAAAGCCCCCAAAATCAGAGTCCTGGGTCTATGACATGTCTGGCTTCCTCAGTCTTGAGAAAAACAAGTTCGCCCTAAGAGGGTCAATCTAAGGTTCGCCCAGAGGTGGCAGCCGTTTGTCAACTTCTTTGGAGAAAATTAACTGCCAGCAGAGGGGGGCGTGTTAGTCTGGATTGCTGTTCTGGGAAGGTGGGATTTGGAGGGTCTTTGCACTATGTTTATAGTTGTTTGTATATGGTTTACTGTTGTTGTTATAAGATCACAAATGCCTTAATAAAATATTTTACAAAACAAAAATAAAGGTTCAGGGCGACCGGGAGCAGGTGGCCTCCGCCATATCCCAGCAGTTCCAGGTGTGCCATGATCCTGCAAGTATGCCGTATGGTCCCCTTGCTAAGCCAGAGTCTTTGGTGACATATCAAGTGGGCAGGTCCTCGAGTGACAGCTGTTGCCGGTACACACGAGGCCTCATGCGGCGCCTCCTTCCCACCTCTTCCTCGGCCTGTTGGGCGGCAGCTCTTCATCCTCTGGGGCAGGCTCCGCCGCTGCAGGGTCCCCCTCGAGCAGCTCCTGCTCGTGCAGCCTCAGTGTATCCCCCAGGGGTCAGCAGCCAGGATGAAGGCCACCATTCTTGATTGGATTCCACTAGCCATTGTCTGCAGAGGGTGAAAGGCAGACATGTTAGCATGGTGCGTACCCCCATGCCCTGCCAGGCCCAACGGGCTGCACGGTGGCCTCCACGTGCCTCCCACTTCTCCACCATCACTACGCCAACCATCGGCCATTCTCCCTGGCACCTTGCCCTCCAAACAGCACCCCTAGGCCTGTTGGTGCATCAGCCCAGGCACCGGTCTCTGATGGAAGGGTACCGGTGACTGGCGCTACCCGTGCCAGCGGTACGCTCCACAGCCCCATCCAGTGCTATAGCGGGCATTGGGTGCCCGCTTGGGTGGGCTGTGTGATGCCCTGCTGGCGTGTGGGGGTGGGGGCGAACTGGTGTGTAGGGATGGTGTAGTTCGGGGGTTGGTGGGGTGGGGGGGGGGGGGCGCTCATACGGCCAGTGTCATTCTGTGCAGCCACAGTGGGGGGTGGTCAGTGGGGTGTGCAGCAAGATGGCAGCCTTGCAGACTGCAGCATTGGTGGTCCATGCCTGGACACACTAGCTCCCACTGCTCCCTCCGGGCCCTGGCAGATCCCACCCCCCCCCCCCCCCGCCCCCCTCCCCCCAAAGCCAGCCCGGCCAGCGGCAGGACCGGCAGCTCATAGCTGTGCCTCTGCATGTCCTATCTCCTCTCCCTCATCAGTCATGGCGCCTGATACCCAATTTTTAAAACCACAAGTGAAACCTGCGGTCGGTTATTCCTCCTGGCGAGGCGAAGCATCACGTAGGCCCCGGAGAATACCGGGTCAGGCCGTTAATGATATGCCAACGGTGTTTACTGTACGTGCAGAGTAGAATGCATTGATGCCGCTGCCGAGGCACTGGAGCATGGCATTATTTTCGCCTCGCGCGCAATTATCCGTCAGATCGTGTTTTGCGATTCCGCCTCACAAGATGGAGAATCCCGCCCATGTTTTCAAAAAGCAGTTAGATATATCATTTGGAGTGAAGAGGACCCAAAGGATATGGGTGGCAAGGCAGGATTAGGCTGTTGAGTTGGATCAGTCGTGATCAGAATGAATGGCAAAGCAGGCTCAAAGGGCCAAATGGGCTCCTCCTGCTCCTATTTTCTATGTTTCTATGTAACAGCACATGTTCAATTCCCATTCAGCTGAAGTAGACTTGAGTCCTTCTGGAAGCCAATGGGGAACCACCAATGACAAAGAAATTGCTACTTAAAATGGTTCAGCATGAAGTATCTGCAGTCAATGTATCAAGGACCAGCCTTGAGCAAAGCACACATGATAAGAGTTTTAAACAAAATGATGGAATGGCCGAGACCCATTTTCTGCAATTCCCGTGCCCTGTGGGAATTCCACTTAATGTGTCATAGATTTCATAGAATTTACAGTGCAGAAGGAGGCCATTCGGCCCATCGAGTCTGTACCGGCTCTTGGAAAGAGCACCCTACCCAAGGTCCACACCTCCACCCTATCCCCATAACCCAGTAACCCCACCCAACACTAAGGGCAATTTTGGACACTAAGGGCAATTTATCATGGCCAATCCACCTAACCTGCACATCTTTGGACTGGGGGAGGAAACCGGAGCACCTGGAGGAAACCCACGCACACACAGGGAGGATGTGCAGACTCCACACAGACAGTGACCCAAGCCAGAATCGAACCTGGGACCCTGGAGCTGTGAAGCAATTGTGCTATCCACAATGCTACCGTGCTGCCCCATCCTTGATAAACACATGTGCAGTAAGTGCCTCCAGCTGTTAGAACTCAAGTTTTGAGTTTCTGAGCTAGACTAGGAGATGGAGTCACTGCAGGACATACAGAGGTGGTCACCCCACAACTACAATCTCGGGAAAAGCAAGTGGAGGCTGTCCAGTAATGTAGGAAAAAACAGGCAGTTCAGGAATTAACCAGTGCTCTCAAACCAGTTTTCAGTCCTGAATGCCTGAAAGTATTGACACCTTGGAGGAGTGTAGTCTAGAGCATGTCCACCACACCATGGAGCATTTGACTGAAGAGGGGAGGGGGATGGGCAGGAGCGGGGTCACAGAAATGCAATGGTCATGGGGATTTAATAATAATGAGCTTTATTAGTGTCACAAGTAGGCTTACATTAACATTGTAATGAAGTTACTGTGAAAATCCCCTAGTCGGCACACTCCGGTGCCTGTTTGGGTACACTGAGGGAGAATTGAGAATGTCCAATTCACTTAACAAGCACGTCTTTCAGGACTCGCGGGAGAAAACCGGAGCATCCGAAGGAAGCTCATGCAGATATGGGGAGAACGTGAAGACTCCACACAGACAGTGACCCAAGCTGGAATCAAACCACTTTGCCACCGTGTCGCCCTACCAGCACTGTAGATTTGATAGGGTGATTGACAGATGTTTCTGCAGCTGCTATTGAGAATTGCATGGGGTCATTAGTTTGGACAACCTTCAGCGAAGTTAAAAGTAAAAATATACGGCCTGGATCACGGAGTTTCATTGTTAGGCTCCTGGGTCTGTATGTACTTTTGCGCTAATGGGTACAAAGCACTGGAATTTAACTTCCATAAAATAAATATGAAACAAGACCACTTATGGAAATGAGTGACATCACTGAACCCAAGCAGATACATATGCTCGTCCTATACTTATAAAACAAATCATATGTTTTTAAAACTTTACTCTTTATACTCTGCATCCTCCAGGTGCACCTCCCCTATTAGGAATTCCAATTCATATAACAGATTATATGGAAGTTGACAGTACAACTTGTCTCTATAATACAGTATGTGAAACAACTCTCTACCTATCTTCTTCATACATGCACTGGAATCTATAGCACTTTAGCTAAAAAGTACTAGAAGTAAGCATATTGTGACTTTTGCTAATGCGTTTCAGGTCCCATATCACAATATTGAAACCTTTTTTAAAATCAGAAGTATAACTTTATGTATGTTTTTATGTATTCTAAACTTAGAGGTATGAATTATAGTCAGTTACAATTTATAGCATTTGTTGCTAAGGCAGCATGAGATATGATTTCCCATATATGTAAGAGTTTACCTCATTTTCTTTATCTTGGATGGCTGTTGCCAGTTCGGCCTCCAAAGTGGCAATAATGTCTGTATTTTTCTTATCTTGCTTGATGATTTTTTGCACATATTCAAACTTTTCTTTTTCCTCAGTGGGCATTATTAGAAGTCTCTCAAACTCAAAATCTCTCAGTTCCATTAGTGCCAGAATGAGATCTGCACAGATACCACTTCGGGCTCGACATTCTGTTTGGATTATTTCACATGCTGAGGGATTCCCCTGAAAGATTCGAAGGATATTTTTAACTGAGCTACCAAAGGCCTGCTGAAGGATTTTAATATCTTGCTGTTTCTCTTTTAGTTTTACTTTGCGTATTGTACTCTGACTTTCCACTTCAGGATCATCTTCTTCGAACAGTTTCCCAACAGCAAAATCGAGATGTCCCTCTAGTCTGTTATTCTCCTTTATAGCACATACCAACTCTAAACCAAGAGCAACATTGAACCTGTCGAGGTTGTCAAACAAATGGGGAATCAAAGTGACTATTTCTATTTTCTTAATAGTCTTTTCAACTACAGAAATAATCCGCTCTGCTTCAATAGATGCAAGCTTTTTTCTAACTGGTTCCAAGATTCGCAGTGCATCCACTTTTGGCGACATCTTTTGCACAGATACATCATAATCCATTGTGGGTCCACTGATGGTCTCTATGTTTTTGGCTTCTAATTGCTGATTCTGTACCATGGTTTCAGTTGCCATTGTTTCCTTCTTCAGTAGATTTTTCTTATATCTTTAAATCTGCAGTGAGCTGTATTGCTGAAACATATAATAATATATTTTCCAATGTCGAGCAGTGTTATTTTCAAAGATTCACAAATGTGTCCAGTACAGAGGGAGGCCATTTGATCATGCTGTCTATACCATTTGCTACAGGCAGTCATAAACAAATCAAGTTATTTTTGTCTTTATTTAAAATGACGGTTTGACAACTTAGACATTAAACACCATTTTCTCTTAGGCAGCATGTGCTGGTCATGGTTGTTGGCTATAGTGCAGCCACACTGAGTAGAGGAGGTACAGGCTGATGCTTCAGGTGGGGGGGGGGAGGGGGGGATTCCCTCAGAACACTACCAACGGGATGACCCACAGCTCTGAGATCTACCAGCCTTTCTTCAGCATCTCTCTTCAGAGATGTGGTCCTAGCAAGCTATTTTTTTTACTTCAGATTTCCAGCACCTGCAGTATTTTGTTTTGAGTGACCTTATTATCACCTAACAAATTTGACATGGCATTTCCCTTCACAATCTTATTTTTGTGCATATAAAGACTTCCATTTATATAGTGCCTGTAATGACCACAGAATTACTGAACTGTTTCATCACAGCAAGTGTTTTTGAAGTATAATCACATTGTAATATGGGAATCACAAACAGTAATGGGATAATTAGAGAATTACATAGAGTATAAAGCAAAGAAAAAGGCAATTTGACTGAACCAGTCCATGTCGTGTCTATACTTCACTTCAGCCTCCTCCCGGGTCTTCCTGAGCCCTGAACCTGCATCGACCAAATTGATCCACAGGCGGAACAGGGTCAGGAAACTAGCATGCCAACTGGCTTGTAATTATCGGGCCCCAAAGATTCAGTCCTCCGTATTTAAGAGTATATGAATTAGGAGCAGAAGAAGGTCATTCAGCCCCTCGATCCTACACTGCCATTCAATAAGATCATGGTGGAACAGCTTGTAATTTCAACCCCACATTTTTGCCTATATCCGATAACCTTTTACCCCCTTGTTAATCAAAAACCTAGCCAGCTCTGCCTTAAAAATATTCCACTGCCTTTTGAGGAAAGGAGTTTGAGACTCAACCCTCTGAGAGGAAAGAATGATCATTTCTGTCTGAAATGAGCCCCCCTTTATTTTTAGCAGTGATTCCTAGTTCTAGTCTACTCTATCAAAACATTTCAGAATTTTAACGACTTCTATTAGGTTACCCGTCACCTAGGAAAGGAGACTCAACCTGGCCACCCTTTCCCAATCTCTTTAATACCATCCTTATAAATCTTTTTAAGATCCTCTCCACAATTTCATGTTTATATCCTTTTTATAATGTGGTAATTGGAAGGGTACGCAGACCTCCAAGTATTTTCTAACCAAGATCTATACCAGTTTAATTAACTTTTCAGTTCCATCCATCTAGAAATAAACCCTATTTGCTTTCCTTCTGTTATGACCATATTGAGCTGTGCTGCAACTTTGTGATTTGTTCCTCAACCCCATTTAGATGCTTATTTTCTGAGTAACATGTAATCTTATTTTTCTTATTAAAATGAAATACCACATTCGCCTACGATTAAATTCATTTGCAAATTATGTGTTCATTTTGCAAGTTTATAAGTGTTTTGAGGGAATCTATATTTTTTGATTTTTGTCTGCGTTTTTGGAATGTAGCCATTGTGCTTTGGGAGTAAACTTTGGTTGACTAGAGATTGTAACATTTAAGGTACAGAATGTCCCAAGGCTTGATACATTACACCCTGCCTCAGAACAGGGGCTGCCCTGTTGGGAGATTTAACTGGACCAAATCAGTTCAAAGGCACTTGTAGCAGATCAGCTGGGATGCTGGGGAACAGAGAAGCCTGACAGTAGCATCAGTTCAGTGAAGCTGATGTAGTTGCTTGCTCCGTGAAGGGTAATTTATGGAAGAGCGTGACTGAGGAGTTGGAACTGTGCCTGTGTTTAGATGCTGGAGTGTAGCCTGGCAAACACAGTGGAATGCAGTCTCAGAAGCAGGTCAGCTCAGCTGGAAAAGACCAAGTATTGCAACGTCAAGGTAATGTCTCTCACTTGCCAACCAAAAAGCACTCTCTTCTGATACAGTATAAATTGGTTGTTTTCCCTTGCATTGATATTCTTGTGAATTGTCCTGATGAGTGCAAGATAAAAAACTTAGTCTGTACTACCAAACGACAATTTGAAGACCAAGGCGGGTGAATCTGGGTGCTAATCTGAGAGAGATCTTGAATAGTATGCCTTTTAGTGAGGATTGTACCCTGTGGAACTTGAGTGGTGTAAAGCTTCTGTCAGCTGGGAATTGGAGGAGAAAACCTGAAATTCCTCATGATAAGACAAAAGTTGTAAGGATTTTTGTGACTCACAGTGTTCACTGACATCTGGGCAGGTTGCTGAGAAATTTGTGGGACCTGTCTTGGTTGTGTCTGACATTTAATATGCAATTTGTGCTATGGTCAACCATAGTTTGCTTGTTAATCAATTTTACCTGAGTTAATTCTGGATGTTAGAATGTAAGATAAATAGTATTGCTTTGTTGACTCTTGGGGAGGCAGTGGCATTGTGGTATTATCACTGGTCGAGTAATGCATAGACCTAGGCTAATGCTCTGGGACCCAAGAATTCAATAACCAAAAGAAGTCTTATGTCAATTACTGTAAAAACTCATCTGGTTCCCTAATGCCCTTTAGGGAAGAAAATCTGCCAACCTTATTGGTCTGGCCTACATGTGATTCCAGGCCCACAACAATGTGGTTGACTGTTAAATGCCCTCTCAAGGGAAATTAGGGATGGGCAGTAAATGTTGGCCTAGGCCAATGATGCCCATACTCCGTAAATAAATAAAAGAAATGCATTAGGATGCTCATTAAAAGTCAATCTTGCTAGAATTAAGTTCCCCTGCCAAATGAAGCTCCCTGCCAGCGAGAAATTTGAACATTCAAATTCACGACTGCATATACCAGCCAGGTTGACTTCTTCCATCATAATGATGAGTTGCTTCTGCATTGTCACCTTTGAGGCGTGCCTGTGAATACCAGCCTATGCTTGCGACTTGGGTGGCGGCAATTTGCGTGCAGGATGACGAAGGGAGGGAGGAAGGATTAGCAGCGAAGGATGGACCAGTGGCCAAGTAAAGGTGTAAGAGATAGAGCAGGCTGTCTAGGGAGGGACACTGCAGGCAGTCCAGCTGTCCTTTAAATATGAAACCCCGCTCTTTGACCCCAGAAAGTAACTTACTGGCTGCTCCTGTTGTAAGAATCGCAGGTTCCTTGCGGATGCATAGGTAATGAATTAAACGGGGCTTCCGGTTGTGGCTATGCCTAGGTAGGTCGCACGTTTGGCAGCTCCCGCCGGGAACAGACTTTTGGGCTCTTTAGAGGGGCCCCAACGGCAATTGTTCGACGGCTTTCAGTGTGGGAAGGTGACAGCAAGGTCCCCCCGACAGTATATGGATTGGACCAGGAGTGGAGCGATTAAAAGAGTGATCCTGGTGCAGCGGAAAGTGCGAGGGAGGAAAAGCAAGATGGTGGCGGGTGGAGACCAAGCAGCGTGGGCGCAGTGGTCGCAGGAGTTTCTTAAACGCTGCTTCGAGGAGCTGAGGACAGAAATGCTGGCGCCAATGAAGGCGGCGATTGAGAAGCTAGTGGAGACCCAGAAGGCCCAAGGGGCGGCAATCCGGGAGGTGCGGCAAAAAGCCTCGGAGAACGAGGACGAGATCTTGGGCCTGGCGGTGAAGGTGGAGGCGCATGAGGCGCTGTACGAGAGGTGGGCGGAAAAATTTGAGGACCTGGCGAATAGGTCGAGGGAGAAGAATCTTCGGATTCTGTGTCTCCCTGAAGGAGTGGAGGGGCCCGATGCCGGGGCATATGCGAGCACGACGCTCAATTCGCTGATGGGCGCGGGAGCTTTCCCGAGGCCCCTGGAGCTGGATGGGGCTCATCGGGTCCTGGCAAGGAGACCCAAAGCCAATGAGCCGCCAGGGGCTGTAGTGGTGAGGTTCCACCGCTTTATGGACAGAGAGTGTGTTCTGAGATGGGCCAAAAAAGAGCGGAGCAGCAAGTGGGAGAACACGGAGATCCGAATTTACCAGGACTGGAGTGCGGAGGTGGCTAAGGCGGTGCTCCATCGGAAGGGGGTGAAGTTTGGGATGCTGCAGCCAGCGTGATTGTGGGTCACGTTCCAAGATCGGCACCACTATTTTGAAATGCCTGATGAGGCATGGAACTTTATCCAGACTGAAAAGTTGGACTCAAACTGAGGGTTTGTCGTGGGGGGATGTTTACTGCGTTTGGGGAATGTTCTTTTTGTTTTGGTGCTGGGTGGGGATGGGTGAATGGATTTGATGTGGGGGCTGTGGGAGTATGTTGGCGTCGGTGTTGGAGGGGCAGGGCCCCGCGGAGGAAAGGGGGGGTGGAGGCCCGAGGATGGGGAGTTGGGGTAAGGCTGCAAAAAGGAGCTGCGCCAGAGGGGGCGGGGCCGGCTCAGGAGAGCACAGGCTTTTTTCCCGCGTTAGGGAAGGATGGGGGCGGGGCCCCGGGGGGGGGCGGGGCTGGAGAGGAGCGCACACTGACTGCCAAGGGTGCGGGGATTCTCACACTGGGGGGTCGATGGAATGGCGGGAGAGGCCGGGGTCAGCAGGAGTCAGCTGACTTACGGGAGTGTCATGGAGGGAGCAAAATGGCTAGATGAGGATCTAGCGGGGGGGAGGGGGGAAACTGGGTGGCTGCTGCATTGGCCAAAGGGGAGCTGGAAGCACGAGAAGTAGTCGGGGTGGGAGTCCGCCGCCTGGGGGACTGGAGGATGCGGGAGGCGCGGGCAAGTTGCTGGCCTAGAAAAGGAGATGGATAGTCGGCAGGGGGGCAGGGGGGGGGGGAGGAGCCCCCCGATCCGGTTGATAACTTGGAATGTGAGGGGCCTGAACGGGCCGGTCAAGAGGGCCCAGGTGTTCGCACACTTAAAGGGACTGAAGGCAGACGTGGTTTTGCTCCAGGAGACACATCTGAAGGTGGTAGATCAGGTTAGGCTGAGAAAGGGATGGGTAGGGCAGGTCTTTCATTCAGGGCTGGATGCGAAGAACAGAGGGGTTGCAATACTGGTGGGGAAGCGGGTGTCGTTCGAGGCACTGAATATTGTCGTGAATAATGGAGGTAGATATGTGATGGTGAGTGGCAGGTTGCAGGGGGTGCGGGTGATACTGGTTAACGTATATGCCCCGAATTGGGATGATGCCGGATTTTAAAAACGCATACTGGGTAGGATTCCGGATCTGGAGGTAGGAAGCTTGATAATGGGGGGTGGGGGCTTCAACACGGTGCTGGACCCAGCACTGGACCGTTCTCGGTCCAGGACGGGTAAGAGGCTGGCTGCGGCCAAGGTGCTCAGGGGGTTTATGGACCAGATGGGAGGGGAGTGGATCCATGGAGGATTGCCAGGCCGCAGGCCGGGGAATTTTCCTTCTTTTCCCACGTCCATAGAGCCTACTCCCGGATAGACTTTTTCATTTTGAGTAGGGCGCTAAGCCCGAAAGTGGAGGCAACGGCATATTCGGCCATAGCCATCTCGGACCACGTCCCGCATTGGGTGGAGCTGGAGTTGGGGGAGGATAGGGACCAGCGCCCGCTGTGGCGCCTTGATGTGGGAATGTTGGCGGATGAGGGGGTGTGCGGGTGTGTATTGAAAGATACTTGGAGGCCAACGACAACGGGGAGGTGCAGGTGGGGATAGTTTGGGAGGCATTGAAGGCGATGGTCAGGGGAGCGCTAATCTCCATTAGGGCCCACAGGGAGAAGAGAGAGGGGAGGGAGAGGTTGGTGGGGGAGATTTTAAGGGCGGACAGGAGGTATGCAGAGGCCCCCGAAGAGGGGCTACTTAGGGAGCGACGGAACCTCCAGACGGAATTCGAGCTGTTGACCATGGGGAAAGCAAAGGCACAGTGGAGGAAAGCGCAGGGGGCGGAGTATGAGTATGGAGAAGGCGAGTCAGATGCTGGCACATCAGCTTCGTAAGAGGGAGGCAGCAAGGGAGATTGGTGGAGTCAAGGATAGAGGGGGGAATACGGTGCGGAGTGCGGTGAGAATAAACGAGGTATTTAGGGACTTCTATGGGGATCTGTACAGGTCTGAGCCCTCAGCAGGGGAGGAGGGGATGCGACGACTCTTGGATCAGCTGAGGCTCCCGAGGGTGGAGGAGGAGGAGGTGGCTGGTTTGGGGGCGCCGATTGGGCTGGAGGAGCTGGTTAAAGGATTGGGGAGCATGCAGGCGGGGAAGGCCCCGGGGCCAGATGGGTTCCCGGTTTAATTTTACAGGAAATACGTGGACCTGCTGGGCCCATTGCTAGTGAGGACTTTCAATAAGGCGAGGGAGGGGGGACCTTGCCCCCGACAATGTCCAGGGCGCTGATTTCTTTAATCTTGAAGCGGGACAAGGATTCATTGCAATGTGGGTCGTATAGACCGATCTCGCTCCTCAATGTTGACGCTAAGTTGCTGGCTACGAGAATTGAGGACTGTGTCCCGGGGGTGATTCATGAGGACCAGACGGAATTTGTGAAGGGTGGGCAGCTAAATACAAATGTGTGGAGGCTCCTCAATGTGATTATGATGCCCTCGGTGGAGGGGGAAGCGGAGGTAGTGGCAGTTAAGGACGCGGAGAAGGCCTTCGATTGGGTGGAGTGGGAGTATCTTTGGGAAGTGTTGCGGAGGTTTGGGTTCGGGGAGGGGTTCATCAGTTGGGTCAGGCTGCTATATAGAGCCCCGGTGGTGAGTGTGGCTACGAACCGGCGGAGGTCGGAGTACTTTCGGCTGTACGGGGGGACGAGGCAGGGGTGCCCCTTATCCCCCTTGTGGTTTGCACTGGCAATTGAGCCGCTGGCCATGGCACTGAGGGAGTCCAGGAAATGGAGGGGATTGGTCCGGGGAGGGGAGAGGAACACCGGGTGTCGTTGTATGCCAATGACCTGTTGTTGTATGTTGCGGATCCAGTGGAGGGGATGACGGAGGTCATGCGGATCCTTAGGGAGTTTGGGGACTTTTCAGGGTATAAACTCAATGTAAAAAAGATTGAGCTCTTTGTGGTGCATTCAGGGGACCAGGGAAGGGGGATAGACGAACTAACGCTGAAGAGGGTGGAAAGGAGATTACGGTACCTCGGGATCCAAGTAGCTAGGAGCTGGGGGCCCCCCACAAGCTCAATTTGACGCGGTTGGTGGAGCAGATGGAGGAGGATTTTAAAAGATGGGATATGCTGGCACTCTTACTAGCAGGTAGGGTGCAGTCGGTCAAAATGACGGTCCTCCGAGGTTCCTCTTTGTGTTCCAGTGCCTTCCCATTTTGATCCCCAAGGCCTTTTTCAAACGGGTAAGCAGGAGCATCATGGGATTTGTGTGGGCGAATAAGACCCCGAGGGTGAAGAGAGTGTTTCTGGAGCGTAGCAGGGACAGGGGGAGGCTGGCGCTGCCGAATTTGTGTGGCTATTATTGGGCTGCCAATGTGGCGATGATCCATAAGTGGGTAATGGAGGGAGAGGGGATGGCGTGGAAGAGGCTAGAGATGGCGTCCTGTGTGGGCACGAGCCTGAGGGCGCTGGTGACGGCACCGCTGCCTCTCTCACCGGCAAGGTACACCACGGGTCCGGTGGTGGCGGCGATGCTGAAGATCTGGGGGCAGTGGAGGCGACACAGGGGCAAGGTGGGAGCCTCGGTTTGGTCACCGATTCTGGTGAATCATCGGTTCGTCCCGGGAAGAATGGATGGGGGGTTTCGGAGCTGGCATCGGGCAGGGGACCTGTTCATCGATGGGACTTTGCAAGCCTAGGGGCGCTGGAGGAGAAGTTTGGGCTACCCCCGGGAATCGCTTTCAGGTATATGCAAGTGAGGGCGTTTGTGAGGCGGCAGGTGAGGGAATTCCCGCTGCTTCCGGCCCGTGGGATTGGGGACAGGGTGATTTTGTGTGTATGGGTTGGAGAAGGCAAGGTTTTGGCGATTTACCAGGAGCTGAAGGAAGAGGAGGAGGCCTCGGTGAAGGAGTTAAAGGGAAAGTGGGAGGAGGAGCTTGGGGAGGAGATAGATAAGGGTCTGTGGGCTGATGCCTTGAGTAGGGTTAATTCTTCCTCCTCTTGCGCCAGGCTCAGCCTATTACAGTTCAAAGTTACTCACAGAGCGCATATGACAGGGGCGAGGTTGAGTAGGTTCTTTGGGGTGGAGGACAGATGTGGGAGGTGCTCGGGGAGCCCGGCAAATCACGTCCATATGTTCTGGTCGTGCCCGGCGCTGGATGGGTTTTGGAGGGGTTTTGCGAGATCTATGTCCAAGGTGGTGAACGCCCGGGTCAAGCCGAGCTGGGGATTGGCAGTATTTGGGGTATCGGACGAGCCGGGAGTGCAGGAGGCAAAAGAAGCCGGTATTCTGGCCTTTGCGTCCCTGGTAGCCCGGCGGAAGATTTTGCTACTATGGAAAGATGTGAAGCCCCCTAGTGTGGAAGCTTGGATCAATGACATGGCAGGGTTCATCAAGCTGGAGAGGATAAAGTTTGCCTTGCGAGGGTCTGTGCAAGGGTTCTCCAGGCGGTGGCAACCGTTCCTAGACTATCTTGCGGCACGTTAGGAGGAGGTCAGCAGCAGCAGCCCAGGGGCGGGTGGGGGGGGGGGGGGGGTTCTTTTGGGGTGGGGTGGCGTTTGGGTGAAGCTGGGGTTTTTCCCTATTTGTTCTTTTAAATGTTATATGGGGGCTATTGTATATGGGGGAAATCCAATATATAATTTCTGATTGTTGTGTTTTTGGTTGGTTTTTTTTCCTTGTTCGTGGTTTGGGGGGTTTGTTGAAAATTTGTTGGAAAATTTGAATAAATATATATTTGTAAAAAAAAGTTATGAATTAAACAGTCCAAGATCATTCATGAACAGCCAGCTTACCCCCATGGAAATCACTCCCACCTCAGTGCCCACCACCAAACTTCGATTCAGAACAGCTGATTCCGGCCAGTATTTCTGACAATGCAACACTCTCTCAGTATTGTCCTGGAGAATGCTTTTAGGTTACGTGCTTAAGTCTTAAGTGGAATTTGAATCCACAATTTTCGGACTTCAAGACTCTGAGCCAGATTTAAATTGGAGCATTGGTAGGGGATAGACATTGGTAGGTATTTATTTACTCAGAATTGTACAGTAAGAATATAATATTTGAAGAGATACATTAAATATACTTTCACAACAGAAGGGAATAACTTAAAATACAAGTGCATTAAGGTAAATCATCTTGAATCACAATTTAAATTTAGTTTATTAAATATAGGAACTTTTAAAAAATAGATTTAAATTGTTTTTTACTTTCATTCTCCATAAACATGGCTTAGAACATAGAACATACAGTGCAGAAGGAGGCCATTCGGCCCATCGAGTCTACACCGACCCACTTAAGCCCTCACTTCCACCCTATCCCCGTAACCCAATAACCCCTCCTAACCTTTTTGGTTCGTAAGGGCAATTTATCATGGCCAATCCACCTAACATGCACGTCTTTGGACTGTGGGAGGAAACCGGAAAACCCGGAGGAAACCCACGCAGACACGGGGAGAACGTGCAGACTCACACAGACAGTGACCCAGTGGGGAATCGAACCTGGGATGAACCTGGGTTCATCCAAAACTGCTGACAAAATTTGTACCAATGCTATTCACACATGATCCCTGTCCCTGTGCTCACTGTTGCACACTGGCTCCTGGGTCAGCAATGCTCTGTTTATAAAATCCTCTTCTTTTAAATCCCTCACTATTGTGGTGACTTCTTCAGCCTTACAACCCTCTGAGATCTCTGCACTCCTACAACTCTCGTCTCTCACACATTCCAATTTTCATTATTCCACCATTGTCAGCCTTGCCTTCAGCCATTCAGGCCCTGAGCCACGGACATCCCGGCCTACACCTCGGTGACACTCCTCCTTCTAATTTGCTCCTTCAAACCTCTTTGTCCTCCTACACCTGTTCTAATATCTCCTTCTGTGACTCAGTATCTAAAGCGGTCTGATTTCCTGTGAAACACCTTGGTGCAGGGATTCTCTGGGGCCAGCCTAGGTGGGAATCACAATGGTCCGCTCAATCGGGCGCGAGGGAAGAAAATGGGATTCCCACGGGTCGTTAAACCCTTTGCGTGTCTCCCGGCCCTCCCAGCTGGCCCTGACGAGGTTCTCACCCAGAGCGTGCGGGAACAAACTTCTAACTTAACTTCATTTCAATATCATTATCAGGCAGGTGCTCTGTCTGACTGCTGTCCCCGCCCCTGCTCTTTCTAGGAAGCTCTTCAGAACAAAGAGTTGAACAAAAAAACTGTTGTTAGAAAGAACAACTGCCCAAAAGAGGATGCACTTCAGAGTTAATGGACACCTGCAGAGCTATAAACACAACCAACAGTAATCACTCCTTTGAAATGTCCTGGATGTGTCAATTAAGAGGCTTGGAAAAGGCAATGGATGATGAAATTGAATGTAAACAATGCAGTTCAAAGCTTTTAGGTTTCTAAGCATGTCACAAGGCATGAAAAAGTTGATGGAGAATGAAATCAACTGTGAAAAAAAGAAATGTGGTTTCCAACACATTAAAGGAAAGACTTTCACCTTCTTCTGACAGATTTTTCAAATTGACATACTGAGGGAGATATCAAAGAGTTCCAACACATCAGAGGAAAGACTTTAAACTAAAACTTGACATGCTGAGTTTCATGATTTTCAAAGCTACAAATGGAAGACCTGCCATCTGACCCCCATCCCGGGAAAGACCCCCAACCTGAGCCCCTCAGGTCAGGCGCAAGTCCCCAAGGCCCTCACCTTCCTGGAAGGATTCCCCCCGGCACCTTGGAAGTATGTGTAGAGCGAGTGTTCATCCCCTTGCCTCCTCCCCACTCGGAGTCCAAGGTGTCAGGATGGCACTGCGAAGTGGTAGGGCCTGAAGGGGGAAACTGAGGTGGGGGTACATTTGGCGAGCCCATAACAGGATGTTGCTCACTTGGGGGGTGGGTGGGGTTCTTGTCAGCGATTTGGTGGGTGCTGCAAAATTATTCTGAGATTAGGGTGCCCTTTTTAAAGGGCGCCTGGATCTATGAGGAGTGAGACCTATAAGTGAGTTTAGGCTCTATCCCTTTGAAGTCTCGCAAAACATCTGACCTTGTCAAAAAAGGTTTCTAGGTGCCAGTGAGTGGCACCTGAGCAGTGCTCCTAGCGCCAGCGGGACACTCCTGTTTCCCTTAGGGAGAATCGCACCCCTTGGAACATTTTATTATGTTAAAGGCACCATATAAATGCAAGTTGTGTTTGCTCTGAGATTAAACAAACTCCCACAGAAAGAAAGCAAGCATCCATAAACTGATTTCCCACTAGGAATGTTAACTTTATTTGTACCTGTAGTCAATGTATAGGATACATATATTTTTTATTCTTGCACAAGACAGTGACGTCACTGACAAAGCCAGGATGTGTTGCTCATCCAAACTGCCTTTGAACAAAACATTTTGGAGGACAGTTGAGAGCCAACCATAGGTAAGGTCGGCATATTTCTTTGCCTAAATATAATTAGTGGACTAGATAAGCCTTTACAATAATCAATATTTCATGGTCACAATTACTAGAACTAGCTTTATATTGCAGATTTATTAATTGAACTTAAATTGCTCCAAGTGCCAAAGTTGAATTTAAACCTATGTCACTAGCTAAGGCACCTGACTTTCTAATTACACTTTGTCACCATCTTGCCAGTGAGATATTTGCCTTCCAATTACAGTCACTGTATGAAGAATCCTGTCAAGACAGGGAATATTTAAATTAGACAATTTTTTAAATATCCAAGAGTGATATTTAATATTGATTTCCAGATCTAAATTGCATTCAGTAAGCACTTTTAGTCTGTAAGAAAAAAAGAACTTGCGCTGTGTTTGTCTACCTGGAATTGAGTAGTAAGTCTCTCAGTCCATTTTGACAGTCAAGTTGATCAATCGTAATCAATGTCTTGAAGTTACAGTGGATTGATCTGCTTCAAATTTCAAAAGTCTCAAATTTTAAGTTGGTGGATTGGCAGATTGGTGGCAGATGAAGTTCAATGTGGAGAAATGTGAGGAGATGCATTTTGGTTGGAAGGTCATGGAGAGACGAGGGGATCAGGGTTATGGGGAGAAGGCAGGAGAATGGGGATGAGAAACATATCAGCCATAATTGAATGGTGGAGCAATCTTGATGGGCCGAATGGCCTAATTCAGCTCCTATGTCTTATGGCCTTATGATATAAAATAAGGGGTACAGTTCTTAAAGGAGTGCAGCAGAGAGAGCCCTGGGTGTACAGAATATTGACGGTGGCAGGTTAGATGGATAGAGCAGTTATGAAGCATTAGCCATCTGGGCTTTATCCATCGGGGCATATTGTACAAGAGCAAGAAGGTTATGCTGAAATTATACAGGTCACTCATTAGAACTCAGCTGAAATAGCGGACTCGATTCTCCGGCCTTGTTACACTCTCGCTCAAGCGAAACGAGGTTGGTAAATAGTGGGACAGGCCAAAAACGAGATCTGCGCCAGGCGGAAAACTGCTTGCGATGCAACCGCTCCACATCCGTAGCGAAATCTGAATCTCGCCATAACATGGCGAGAAACCAATTATCACCACTTAAGGCCAATATCCGTACAATTAACGAGAGCCACCCATATCCAACGGCCTCCTGTCATTCAATGGCCTCCCCAGCAAGTGCTCACATTGAAAAACGTGAATCTGATGGAAGGGCCTCTGTGGGGAGGCGAGGAGCCATCTTTGCTCCCAGGCAATGGCCCCAGGGATTGCCAATCCAATGCTTGGTGGGGGATGAGGGACCTTAGGCTGGGGGACCCTCGGCTGGGGTGGGCCACCATGGGATGGTGGGATGGAGGTGCTGGGAGAGCAACCTCCCAGGGCACCACCATGCCAACCCCTGGATTGTGTGTAACTATTCCGGGGGCAACCTTGGTCACTGCCCGACTACTCCAACAACCACCCATAACCCCCACCGACTGCTGAGGTCTCTGGCTGTGTGGCTGAAGGCTATTGCCAATAGGGAATTGGCAATTGTGGTTAAGTGAGCACTTCACACATGGTACGTGGATTCCCGTGGGTGGGCAAGCGGGCCATGTAGCATGTGGGAGTCATTGCTTAACATCCCAATCACAACCTGATGCCTGGACACTTGAACAACACCACACACACAACATCCGATCACCCAGGGGATGTGACACAGCTCTGGGGACATGACCATGGCCGGAGGGTGGGTGAGCGCCACGGGGAGAGCGGCGGGGGTCATGTCTGGAAAGATGGGCAAAAAGTCTGATAGTTAGCGGCCATTGTGGAAGGAAGTGACAGGGGCATCATAATGGTCGTGCAAAGAGGTGATTAATATGTTGTACAATACCCCACTCTCGATGGTGCCGCACCCCCCAGGTCCCTCAGTGATCCTCAACGTGCTTGGCCCTCCTAGCTCTACCATTACGTCTAGGTGTTTCCCCAGAATGTACTTCTGAGGTGGAGGCTGCCAGCTGCCTACCTCGTCCCGTGGCCTTTGATGCTCCTGGTGGGCGTCCTCTGGGGCCGGAGGGCTTCGGCTCACTTGTTGGCAGCACATGCACAGCCATGCCGCCCTGTGCTGTGTGCTGCCCCTGAGACACTGCCCCATTAGAGGGGTGAAACTCAGGGGAGCTGGTGGCCACCGTCATCGCTCCATGGGACAGGTCCGCGTTAACACTCAGCGCCCCCTCGTCCCTGTAGGTGCCCATAGGGCCCTGGGATTCACCTTCAGACGGGGTGGCAGCTGGTTTGAGCCCCTGCAAATTCTGGCTCTGCAAGCTCTGGTGGTTCCCCATAGTCTGCACCATTGTGTCGATGCCCTTCAGTGACTGGGACATGCTCTGCAGTACCTCAGCCATGTCCACCTGCGACTGGGACAAACTTTGCAGCGCCTCGGCCATCTGAGAGCGGGAAATGTCCCTCAGAACCTTGTCAATGTCAGTCTGGTACTGGGTTACATCCCCAAGCGAATCGAACATTCTGCGAGACCCTCAGCCATAGCAGTTACCGACTGCGCAACGCCTTGGACACCTTAACTCATGATGCTGGGGTCGTGCACCAGGCTCTCCACCCTAGCAGTGTTGGCCTCGGTGCCACTCATTGCCGGTGCCATCTCCTGCGCCCGTAGCCTTTGGGACTCCTCCACTCGGCTTTGGATCTGCTGGAGTGACACTGACATCTCCCTCCGAATGTCCCAGCCACTCCCTATCGTCTCCATCAGCTCCGGGTACCTCCGTACCACAGGCTCAGCGTCAGGCTGGAACCCAGCTGGGTCCTGGAATCCGTCAGCCATCCGACTGCTATGTCGCCTGCTATGCTACATCAGCATTGGGGTGCTCACCAGATTGTGCCCTGAAGCCTGTCCATTAACATTTCCCACCGAGGTGTGTGTATCTGCGCTGGTGGAGGATGGGGATGACAGCTGTGCCGCGACTATACCAGTTGTACCTTGGAGCTCTTCTCCGAGGTGTTCTCCTAGGAGCCAGGAGAGGAGGCCGCCCGGGATGGGCCGTCGCAGTGGGCCCGAGGACCTGTGGGAGAATGGACATGTGGTCAGTGGGAGGAATGGGTCAGTCAGTAAGGCAATAACAACTCACGTTTGACAGGTCCTCAGGGGGGAGCCTGGTGGTTCCTCACCTCTGCGGCATCCGACAGCCTTCACTTGGGTGACCGATCTGCCCTCGGCCACTCCAGTCGCCTCCAGGGTGAGGATTCTTAAGTCCGGCATCCCTCCGCCAGTCTTGGCCCTCTCCTGATGATTATGGGAGAGTTTCCTGAGGAGACACAGAGAGGAAGTAATTAGCCACACACGTGGTACACAGGAGGCGTTGGGGTGGTTTGAATAGGGAGGGGGTGGAGGAAGGGTTGGGGTCACATGGGGAGTGATGGATGCTCCCTTGGGGGGGCGGGGGGGGGGGTTTGGTGTCTACTCACTGGTGTTGCCGGTCCGGGCCTTCTTACCGCACTGAAGGCCAATCTTCCTGGTCACAGTCCCACAGCTGACAGCTGCTGCCACCTCAACCCAAGCAGCACTGGCTGACTTGTGGCTGACACTCCGGGATCCTCAGGAGAATAGGACATCCCTCCTGCCCTCTTCCGTGTCTAAGACCCTCCCCAGGTCAGCAACCCTGAATATTGGGGCCGGTCTCCTGGGCGCCATTATTGTGAGCTGGTTGGGGTTGGCTGAGCCAAGTGCAGCTTAAGTGGTGCTCGACCTTGTTAGCGGGTGGTGGCGAGTGCAGCCCTGGTGAATCAGCTGTTGGGTTTTCATTTGCGATGAGAATCCCAGGCCTCATTAAGTGGACCAATTACATTGAATTGCGTTGCCGGCCACTGGCCGAGCGTCGGGAGGCTCGCAGCAATTCCCACTCGCTACCACACTCAGAACTCTTTCCAGAGTATTGTGTCCATTGTGTTTTGTTTTGGGTGCCACGTTGTAGGAAAGATGTGAATGCATTGGACAGAGTGCAAAAGATATTCCAGGGATGAGAAACTCCGGCTACGAGGGTACCTTCCAGAGGCTGTGACTGTTCTCCTTGGAGAGAAGAAGACTGAGAGGAGGTTTGTCAGAGATGTTCAAAATCATGAGGGGGCTGGTCAGAGTGGATAAGAAGAAACTGTTCCTGCTGAGGCACAAATTTAAAGCGATTTGAAAAAGAAGCAAATGTGATGTGGCGATTTTTTTTTCTATACCAAGTGGGTCTGGAATGCATGCCTGGCAGTGTGGTGGAGGCAGCTTCATTCGAGGCATTCAACAATGGGGGGGGGGGGGGGGGGGGGCACTAGGCCAGGATGCCGGGGGGCACTAGGCCAGGATGCCGGTTCTAAGAGCCGGTGCAGGCACGACGGGTTGAACGTCTGCGCCTCAACAAATTCTGAGAAATTAGGGACGAGGACCGGGTGATCCAAGGTCAAGAATCTAACGTTGGAGTCTCCTGGTTCCCGAGGCCTCCCTGCTCCGCTCTCCATGGAGGTGTTTGTGTTTGGGGGGGGGGGGAGAGCAGCCACTAATCTCCTGTAGGAATTGGCATCTGGCAACACCGCGACCTCACCCGCCACGAACAGCAGCTCCGCTCCCCAGAAACGCTCTGGCGAATCGCCGCCGGCCCCGCCGCAGCAGCGAACGCCCGCCACTCACCCATCTCCGCGCTTCTGTTTGCCGGCGTCAGTTATTCCGTTGCTAGGAGACCTTCCCACCCTGTGAACTCCGAGCGGCTTCCCCGTCACACGTTGGGGCCGAGGGGGCGGGGCTGCCCAAGCCAACCTGTTGGACGTCGCGCTTTGATTGACGTCCCGGTTGGAGCGGGCTCGCCAATCAGCGGCCGGGGGGGGGGGGGGGTTGGACGGGGCCCCGCCCCTCACTCCCTGCTCCCCCCCCCCCCCCCCCCCCGGCGTGAAGTTAGCTCGATCGGCGCCGAGTTTGTTGTGCGGGGGTCGGGCCGGACGATGGCACTGCTGGTGGACGATGATGTCCCATTAATCCTGACAGACGAAAACGCGGGGATCAACGCCGAGCAAGACAGGGACGAGATCCCGAACGAAAGTAGGCACTGCGATCTCTTGCACTTTTAATGTCAGAGCTGGAAGGGATACAACTTTGTTGGCCCCCGGTGGCTGTTAGCCCAGTCTGCGTGTTGTTTTTCCATTTCTTTGCATCAAGTTGTCCCAGACGCTCTGCCTCCGGCAATGTCTGTGTGACCCGCTGAAAATGCAGCGAAAATTCACCCGGATTTGCTGTACCAAGCCCCCCCCCTTCCCCAGGGCGGTTAACAAGCTGAGTGTCAAACAGCAAATAAAAACAGACCATTCTGGAAACACCCCAGTTCAGGTGGAAGGGTTAACGTTTCATGCCCAAGACCTGTCGCCAGAACTGATGGTGCAGAGCGGGCTGGGGACTCTATCAAAATGCCTGTTATCTTTTACCATTGGATCAGATAGATATATTCAGAAGGAGGCTATTTGGTCCATCCTGCCTTTGCTGGCTCTTTGAAAGATCTATCCAATCAGCTCTGCAACATTTTGCTCCTTCCGAGTATTTATCCTGTTGTCGTTATCGGGGTTGCTTTCACCATCCCTTTAGCCTGCATTCCAGATCATAACTTGCTGCTTGTTTTTCAATACCAAATTTACCAAAAGGACAACAATGGCGCAATTGCTATAGTTTTATAGCTGTTGCTGTTTCAACTTCATATTGAAGAGATCTATATTTTTGGGGGGCGATTTGCCAAGGTTATGGGGACAACTCTTCCCTCCTATTCCAGGATAGGATCAGGTTTTATTGTGACTGTTAAGGCATGATCCAATGGCCACGCTGCACCGAGACAGCTAGTTTCACTCAAATGTGCAGATTCCCGAGATGCCTGAGGATTTGGGATTCATAGAATCATAGAATTTACAGTGCAAAAGGAGGTCATTCGGTCCATCGAGTCTGCACTGGCCCTTGGAAAGAGTACCCACTTGAACCCACACCTTCACCCTACTCCAGTAACCCCAGCTAACCTTTCTTTGGACACTCAGGGCAATTTAACATGGCCAATCCACCTAACCTGCATATCTTTGGACTATGGGAGGAAACCAGAGCACCCGGAGGAAACCCACGCAGACATGGTGAGAACGTGCAGACTCCGCACAGACATTGACCCAAGCTGGGAATCTAACCTGGGACCATGGAGCTGTGAAGCAACAGTCCTAGCCATTGTGCTACTGTGCTGCCCCATTTGGGGTCATCCCCCTTGCCTCAGAGACCTAATGTGAGTGCCATTCAGCACTCCTGGGGCTGTTTAGCATAGGGCTAAATTGTTGGCTTTGAAAGTAGACCAAGGCAGGCTAGCAGCACGGTTGAATTCCCGTATCAGCCTCCCCGAACAGGTGCCGGAATGTGGCGGCTAGGGGCTTTTCACAGTAACTTCATTTGAAGCCTACTTGTGAAAATAAGCAATTTTCATTTCACTGGTCCCCAGATGGAATGGCACTTGTGGGGGTCTCCCAGGGGATCAGGAGGTCCCCAGCTGCATGCCCTTTGGGTAGTGGTGCGCAGGCATTGTTGGTGCCATCTAGGTATCCTGGCAGTGCCATCCTGGTACCCTGACAGTGCCAAGATGCCCAGGTGCATTGGCAGCTGGCATGGGCACTGTGAGGGTGCCAAGCTTGCATTTCTTGTGATTGGGCTGGGGGTGTCCTGCGTGGGTGTTGGGGGGGACACTCCCATAGTACATCTGGGCTGGGGGGGGACCCTCCCATGGTACATTCAGCGGGGGGGGGGGGGGAGGTTGTGGATCGCTTTGGGGGCCTCTGAGATTGGGACATGTAAAAATGGTGGCCTAATCTCTCGCTACACTGGTGAGTGGTGCTCCCCACTGTACAAAACAGTGCTATGTGCGGCCTCAGCCGCCCGTTCCCCGTTCAGGCCCCTTATACGTGAGTCACGTTGAATAGCCATGTGTTTCTCGGCACTGCGAGTGCCGGGAAACACGGCTACGTGCGTTCGCAATAGGATTTTGATCCCATTTAGGTGAATCGCGCCCTTGATCTTTTAGTGCTTATCTCTATACTTTCACCTATATAAAACTAATTCCTATCAATCATTAACCATCCATCGCTTAAAGGCCTATTGCATTTAAAAAAAAGATTTTATCCTCTTCTGAGTATATTTCTGGTGGAGCTTCACTGGAAATACTCTCAATATCTCAATTCTCTCCTCATATCTGTAGCTTGTCATCCCTAGAATTAGGCGAGACAGTGGCATTGTCACTGTACTAGTAATCTGGAGACCCAGGGTGATGCTTTGATGACCGGGATGCAAAACCCACCATGGCAGATGGTGACATTTCAATTCAATAAAAATCTGGAATTAAAAGTATAATGAAGATTGTGAAACCATTATCGATTGTTGTAAAAACCCATCTGGTTGATTAATGTCTTTCAGGGAAGGAAATCTGTTGTCTTTACCTGGCCTGGCTATATGTGACTCCAGACCCACAGCAATGTGGTTCACTCTTAAATGCCCTCAGTGATGGGCAATAAATGCTGCCCCGGCCAACGACACCCACATCCCTTTGAATAAATAAAAATAAAAAGCCTGGGAGTGCTCAAGTGATGTGAGCACGCAGTGGCTTTGTTTTCGCAAGCTATGGTGCTACTATTTAATCCTTTTTAAAAATTCTGATATACAATTATTATTTGTTCCTGTTGTATATGTTTCTGTGCTATGATGCTGGAAGATCCTGACTAGAATTTGGCAATGGGTCAAAAAATCCTTGTTTGTTTGAGGTGGGCAAGGTGGGGTCCCGCCTGCAGTGTCGGTTTTGTCGCTGAGCGGGCCTGCGCTTCGGCAGTGCCCTTGGCATCGAGATGATGGCTGCCATTGTGAATGATGTGCTCAATTCCTTGGTGCAGGATGTTGGTGCTCATATTGATGAACTGCAAGTTATCATTAAGAGAATGGATGAAGAGGAGAAGAGAATCCTGTCAGTCGATAGGGCAATCTTCTTGGTTGAGGCTCACCTTCAGTCCTTGGAAAGCCTGTTTCATGGTATGTCGAATAACCTCGTCGATTCAGGGAGATGGAGGTCGGACTTGGAGTGTTTGTGCACC
Organism: Scyliorhinus torazame; assembly: GCF_047496885.1. Classification (NCBI taxonomy): domain Eukaryota; kingdom Metazoa; phylum Chordata; class Chondrichthyes; order Carcharhiniformes; family Scyliorhinidae; genus Scyliorhinus; species Scyliorhinus torazame. The sequence continues at coordinate 67,507,681 of NC_092707.1, forward strand.
CAGTCATCTGAAGGGAGCTGGGACAAATTCCTGGTCGAATTTGAGAGCTGGCTGCCATGCTTTCATAATCTCGATTTGAAGGCTGGACATTTTGAGTTAAACAGAGTGCATTATATCTGACCTTCGTGGCTTGGGGTGGGTTGGAAACCCCAAACACTGATCTTGCATTGTCTTCTCCTCGATATTTGTCAAGTAGGGTTAGAGGCAAATCGATGTGATGGGTCACTGTCACCCGCTGAGCCTAGGTTTCTCACTACCTGGGCTTCCGGATGAGGATATGGCAGAGACACAGGGACTTCTGGATGGAACTCTAGAGGGATCCTGAATGCTGCTCGATGATTCTGTCATGGCTCTGGCCTTTCCAAGCTCTGTGGACACTAATATTATTTTTCAGTTCATCAAAAATCCTGAACTTTGTTCCCTTGTGATTATGCCAGTGAGTTTATGTTATTGTCTTTCATCCTGATAATGGTTTATGATATATGAGCACAGAGGCGGCTGTTGCCCGTTATCCTGTTATATGGTGAAAATCATGCTGAGTCAGTAACATGAGGGTTGTGCAGTATTTGCCTAATTTGTTTTTTTATGTAATGTAATCCTTGCATTTACAAAGAGGGAGTTTATTTTAGGTACCCTTCACCTTGTTTATAGAGAAGATGGGTAGTGCCACAGCAGGATGGTGAGTAGATGGAGTGGAGTGGAGGTAGTTGGCATGGCCATGTAAGTCCTCATTTTTGGTGAGGAAAGCCCATAGTTAGAATTACCAGTGCCTTGTTTTTCTTCTGTATTTTTGTTGCTTCGGAATTATGGAATCCTGTCTTGTCTCCTTTGAAGGTGTGGGCAGATCATGTACCTAGAGAAGACTGGGCTCCTTATGATTCTTCTTTGTGGTTGGAGTCTGGCGTGTTGGAATAAGAGTGGGGCTTGTTAATCCTTGATTGGCTAGTCTTTCTTGGGTTGGTCTTCAGTATTTACTTAGCTACGTGGGTAGTGGCAATGATTGCTTGATTGAGTAGGTTAGGGCACTAGTAACTGTGTTTACCTGGGTCGGGTGGAGTTTATGTTGGGTGGTGGAGCAGGTTACCCTTCCTTGAGTTGTCCCCTTTTGGGGGCTCCTGGTCTGCTCTCCTTCTCGAGATGGGGTCCACTAGGGCTACAGGGTCTGAGTGCGAGTCTGAGTGCTGTGGATCAGCAGTGTTGGAGTCTTCCTTCGGTTGGAGGGTAGGCTTGGTGGAGGAGTTAAGCGCCTTCCTCCAAGAGGTCTTATATAGAGACTTTGAGGTCACGATTAAATGGAAATGAAACAGAGTCCCGTTGTGGGCGCAGTTAGCGAGGTATTTCCCGGCGCTTGCAGTTCTGAGAATGATCCTGGTATTCAAAGGGATTCTGCTTCATTTTTGGGCCTAGGTGAGGAACGCCCAGCCAAGTCTGCACTTCGGCTCATTTCCTGACAACTAACACAGCTCGGTGGTGGAGAAAGAGATCTGGATGCCACTTTAAAATTCTCAGCTCTTGGTAGTATGTTTTAATCCTGTCAGTGTATTGGGAGACTCCGACCGCAATGATTATAATCTGAACCAATTATATGAATATTTACTGGTCTTGTCTGTATACATGTGTGGAACGATGATCACTATGATGGATTTTGGGGATTTGTTGCGTCTTGTGTTAGATGTAAAATATCCTCTTCGAACTAATACCGTCGTGAATTTTTTTCTGTATTTCTTTCTCGTTATTCTGGGGTTAAAGAATTGTTGACTGGCTCCTGCAAAGGTACAGGTAGGTCATATATCCGAGAGAAAGACATTATAATGTGTTATTAATGGCTCTGGCATAAGTGGAGTTGGGGAGATATGTTTTGATGCATGCCCAAACATGGCGTGAAAATCTTATCCCATATTTTCATTGGCTGTGCAACCATTTGCTACATGTGTAGGTGTGCGTCATTTTTTTCTTTATTTTTAATTTAAAAAATAAATTTACAGTACCCAATTCATTTTTTTCCAATTAAGGGGCAATTTTAGCGTGGCCAATCCACCTAGCCTGCACATCTTTTGGGTTGTGGGGGCGAGACCCATGCAAACATGGGGAGAACGTGCAAACTACATGGCCAGTGACCCAGAGCCGGGATCGAACCTGGGACCTCGGCGCCATGAGGCTGCAGGGCTAACCCACTGTGCCACCGTGCTGCCCAGATGTGCGTCATTTTAACATGTTTTTCATAGAATAATAGTATCCCGACAGTGCAGAAGGAGGCCATTCAGCCCATCGGGTCTGCATCAACCCTCCAAAAGACCACCCTACTTAGCCCCAATCCCTGCCCCATCCATGTAATCCCACCTAACCTAACCGTTGGACACTAATTTAGCATGGCCAATTCACCTAACCTGCACAACTTTGGACTGTGGGAGGACACCGGAGGAAACCCACGGAGAGAATGTGCAAACTCCACACAGACAGTCACCCATAACTTTATCCTCTTCTCCCTAATTCTCTAGCTTATCTGTTGGTACATATGGAGGCACCAAGTTTCGGGATTAAGCTGAACCAACTGTGTTATTCTCCTGTCTTTTTCTGTATTCATGTATGCTGACGCAGTTATGCTGTGCTGTACCAGTCCTGAGGATTTGTTGCGTTATTTGTAAAAATAGAAAAACTCTAATAAAAATATATATTTTTAAAAACCTGATGAATCTACTCTGTCAGCCTTTACTGGCTTTAATGTCTTTATGAGTCCTAAGTTTTCACACTTGCTATGGCTTAACCAAATTAAAAGCAAAATACTGCGGATGCTGGAAATCTGAAATAAAAACTAAGTGCTGGAAAGACTCAGCAGATCCGGCAGCATCTGTGGAGAGAGAAGCAGAGTAAACCTTTCGAGTCGTATGACTCTTTTTCAGAGCATTTCTGGCTTAACCAATGTTTAGAAAAAATAAATTCATAATCGCACTCTTCTCCTAATTTATAAAGTAGCATAGTGGTTAGCACTGTTGCTTCACAACTCCAGGGACTCGGGTTCGATACCCATCTTGGGTGACTGTGTGGAGTCTGCAGGTTCTCCCCGTGTCTGCGTGGGTTTCCTCCGGGTGCTCCGGTTTCCTCCTACAAGTCCCGTAAGATCTGCTTGTTAGGTAAATTGGACATTCTGAATTCTCCCTCAGTGTACCCGAACAGGCGCCGGAGTGTGGCAACAAGGGGATTTTCACAGTAACTTCATTAATGTAAGCCTACTTGTGACACTAATAAAGATTATTATTATAAAACAACATTCTATTGGGCATTTTAATGGCATATCTACCTGCACTCTCACTTTTAACAACAACTTGTATTTATATTGCACCTTTAATGCAATAAAACTTCCCAAGGCACTTCACAGGAGAAATTTATGCATTATAATCCCAGGTTCATCTGTCCATCTACGTCCTTCAGTGTCTTAAAATTAAGTGTGCCCTCAATCTTAGTTCTCCTTCAAAAATGTTTTGCCTCACAGTTAACTACACTAAATTGTCTCTGTCAGCTATTTGCTCATTCCACTAACCAGTCTTTCTGTTCCTAAACAACAGTAATTTACATTTCCACAGTACTTTTAACTGAGAAGAACATCACAATGCAGTTTACAGTAGCATAATTAGACAACAATTGGTACCAAAATCCAAGGAGGAAATATTAGGAGGATTAAAGAGGTAGGTTATAAGAAGAATCTTATAAAGGAGAGACGATAGATGTGGAATATCAGATTGAAAAAAATAATGTTACAAATTGCTGGAAGTGTGAGCTGGCAACGATGTGGCCAAGACAACAGGGTGTCTGGGACATCGATGGGCAGGACCAACAGTTTATTCCCTAAAGCATTCAGATTGAAGAATCAAGCAAAAACAACATTAATGAAGAAGAAAGTAGTTTGAATTAAAGTTACATTAGTTAAGTAATGTACCAAATGCCTTAGTACACAAAGGACCATAGTACAGAAACAGAAATAAAGGGAGTAATGGATTGTAATCCGGATACGGACCCAGGAAGTGTAGAAGAGCGTAGTTTAGTCGGGCAGCATGGTCGGCACGGGCTTGGAGGGCCGAAGGGCCTGTTCCTGTGCTGTACATTTCTTTGTTCTTTGTTCTTTGAAAAGAGCCAGAAAAGAAAAATAATATAAAAAGAAAATAAGTTAAATTTAAACTTTTGAAAATGATCAAGGATTTCCAAAGGCTGCCATGAAGTGAGTGGTTGCACATAAGGTGGCTCCTGCCTGAGGACTGATTTTGTGGCCCTTTTTGCCCGCCTTGTGGAGGTTGTGCAGGTGGAAAAGTGGTGTAGCAGAAGAACTAAGATTCCTCCTCTGGCGAGAGATGTCGGAGAGTAACAAATGAGGACTGTGTTGAGTAAGGGGCACACGTGGCGCAGAGGGGAAAGCATGGTGGAGGGACCTGTGGTGTTGCTGCCCACTCAGTGGTCGATGGACAGATTGGTGGTGTTCCTATTGACCAAATTTAAAAAGCAAGATTTGGCGCAAGTGACTGATTCTGGCAGCCCTGGAAAGGGTGGAATAGAGGTTGGGACGCGCAGAATGCATCGATCCAGAAGATGGAGGAGACGGTTACCGATCATGAGGATTGGATTGTCTCCTTGGAGAGAGAGATGTTGATGATGTCAGAGGGGCAAAAAGATTGATGACTTGGAGAACCATTCCTGATGACAGAACTTGAGGATCGTGGGAATATCTGAGGGCATAGAAGGAGCGAGGGCCTCAGAGTATGCGGCAAAGATGTTTGAGCAGTTGGTGGGTGAGGGGGTCTTTTAATGCCCTCCTGAAGTGGACCGGGCCACTTTAGATACCTAAAGAAAGAAAAGATCCTGAGGTGGGCAAAGGAAACGTGGAGTGCAGTTGGGAAGGCCACACTGTCCGAATCTATCAGGACTTGGGAGCGAAACCGGGAAAAAGGAGGGCCAGGTTTAATAGGGCCAACGTGAGTTTTGGAATGATACCGGCTCACAAGTGGGTCACGCATGGGAGTAGAGAACATTACTTTGATCATCCGGAGGAGGCAAATGACTTTATTGAGGAACATGGATTGGGGGATATCTGAAGAATGGCTGAGTTTTTTCGTTGTGTGCTGAATGTTATTATTATTTGTTTTTTTTGTTACATGTCTACATAATTCTGTAATATTTGCCACCTTGTGTGTGGTGTACAGGTCATGGATGTTTTAAGGCAATTGTTGGGAATGGTGGGGAGCATGAGGGTGGGGTGGGGGAGTAGGTGTGTGGATGGATTGGTTTTGGATACACAACTAAAATTGGGTTCTGGGTAGAAAGGCTCTGTGTGAAACGTTTGTAAATATAAGTTGCGTTTTTCCTCAGGTGGAGGTCACCCTGCCAGCAGAGATGCTGGTTAACGGAAGTGAAATGGAGGAGAAAGTTGCGGCTGGTTATTTGGGGGGGGGTTATTATCTATGTGGGTTGGGGTAACAAGCCTTAGGCAGTGGGGTTTTCTTTGTCTGGGATGGGTGAGGGTTGGGTTGCTGATGGTGAAGGGTTCTTTGTGGAGTTATTGCGTGGAGGAAGGTGGTGGTGGTGGCCATCTTGGGTGGGACAGGAATTTGGATGAGATAGGACCTGTGGCAGTCCATTACCAGAGGTTTACCAGACTGATTCCAGGGATGGCGGGACTGTCATATGAGGAGAGATTGATTAGGTTGGGACTGTTCTCGCTGGAGTTCAGAAGAATGAGGGGGGATCTCATAGAGACTTATAAAATTCTAACAGGACTAGACAGGGTAGATGCAGGGAAGATGTTACCAGTGATGGGTGTGTCCAGGACCAGGGGTCACAGTCTGAGGATTCAGGGTAAACCATTTTGGACAGAGATAAGGAGATATTTCTTCACACAAAGAGTGGTGAACCTGTGGAATTCTTTACCACAAGAAGTAGTTGATGCTAAAACTTTGAATATATTCAAGAGGCGGCTAGATAGAGCACTTGGGGAGAATGGGATTAAAGGCTATGGGGAGAAAGCAGGATTAGGCTATTGAGTTGGATGATCAGCCATGATCGTGATGAATGGCGGAGCAGGCTCGAAGGGCCAAAAGGCCTCCTCCTGTCCTATCTTCTATGTATCCATGTATTACGATTAAGTTATGGCTGATCAGGGTTTGGGGGGAGGGGCGGTACCTGGAGCCCCCCAACTAGTCTGGTCTCATGGAATGCAAGAGGTTTGATTGGCCCACTTAAAAGATCTCAGGTGTTCGCCCATTAAGAGTTTGAAGGCAGAAGTGGTCATTTTTGCAGAAGACTCATCTGAGGATTGGGGATCAAACGAGGTTGAGGAAAGGCTGGGTTGGACAAGTGTTCCATTCGGGACTCAATACGAAGACGAGGGGAGCCACATTGCATATTAATAAGAGGGTGACCTTTTCGGTGTGTAACACAATGGGGTACCTGCAGAGAAGATACATGATGGTGAGTGGAAGGTTGGAGGGACTTCCTGTAGTGTTAGTGAATGTGTACGTTCCTAACTGGGATAATACAGAGTGCATTAAGAAGGTGTCGGTGATGATCCCGGATTTGGATACACTTTGGCTGATTATGTGGGTGATTTTAACTGTGTGTTTGATTCTAGCCTGGATAGGTCATGCCCCAAATCCCTGAACATATCAGGGGTGGCGAAGGAGTTGCTTGGGTTCATAGAACAGATGAGGTGTGGATCCCTGGAGATTTAGGCATCCGAGAGAGAAGGTGTTCTCCCTTTTCCTCACATATGCACCGAGTTTACTACCGCATTGACTTTTTTTATTATGGGTAAGACACTGCTCCCGGGGATGATAGGCTCGGAACACTGAACAATTGTTATATCTGACGCTCTATGTGGATCTGTGTGTGGAGAAGGGGGTACCCAGCGACCACCGTGGAGGTTGATTGGCTGTGGCACTATTGACAGATAAGTAGCCATGTAAGAGGATAGTCGCGGCAATAGAAACATGCATGGATTTCAATAAAAATGAGGAGGTCTCACACTTCACATTCTGGGAGGTGTTAAAAGCAGCAATCAGGGGGGAGCTGATCTCGATTAAGGTGCGCAGGGAGAAGGCGGGAAGGATAGAAAGGTGGAGGTTGGTAGAGGCCATTCTGGCAGAGGACTGGCAGCATTCAGCTACCCCAAAAGAGGAGTTGTTGAAGGAGAGGAAGAAGCTCTAGATGGAGTTTGAATGATGGGGAAAGCGGTTGGCCAGTTGCGTCGGGTATGAGGTTTTATGAGCATGGGGAGAAGGTTTCTGGATGGTTTTGCTTTCCCAGTGGTGAAAGAGGGGAAAGTGCAGGGTTGGAGACCCCGCTTGGGCTGGAGGAGGCTATGAGGTGCAATCTGGGAAGGCTCCAGGCTCGGATGGATTCCGAGCAGAATTTTAGAAAAAAATGTGTGCGCAGCAGGGGCCTCACCTATTGGAGATGGTCAATGACTCGTTAGTCAGGGGTAAGCTGCCGCCCACATTGGCACAGGCTTAAATCTCTCTAATCTTAAAAAAGGATAAGGATCCAGCTGAATGTGGATCTTAATGGCCCATATCACTCATAAATGCCAACACAAAGTTATTGGCTAAGGTGCTGGCAATGCGCTTGGAGGATTGTTTACCGGGGGGGTTGTAGCTGAGGATCAGACGGGGTTTGTGAAGGGCCGACAATTGTTGGCCAATATAAGGAGGTTATTGAATGTAGTGATGTTGCCCCTGTCAGGTCCGGAGCTGGAGGTAATAATCTTCATGGACGCGGAGAAGGCATTCAACCAGGTAGAGTGGGAGTATCTTTTTTGAAATATTGGGGCGGTTTGAGTTCGGACCCAGGTTCATTTCCTGGATCAGGCTGCTGCATTGGGTCCTCGCGTCAAGTGTTTGCAACAAACACATTAAGCTCGGGGTGCTTTCATTTGCAGAGGGCGACAAGGCAAGGGTGGGTGTCCGCTTTTTCCATACATTTTGAGTTGGCAATCGAGCCACTGGTGATCACGCTAAGGAAATCTTGATTTGATTTGATTTATTGTCACATATACCGAAGTACAGTGAAAAGTATTTTTCTGCGGCCGAGGGAACGTACACAGTACGTACATAGTAGACAAAAGAATAATCAACAGAGAACATTGACAAATGGTACATCAACAAACGGTGATTGGTTACAGTGCAGAACAAGGGGCCAAACAAAGCAAATAAATAAGCAAGAGCAGCAGAGGTCGTCATGAATAGTGTTCTTGCAGGGAACAGATCAGTCCGAGGGGGCGTCGTTGAGGAGTCTTGTAGCTGTGGGGGAGAAGCAGTTCCTGTGTCTGGATGTGCGAACCTTCAGACTTCTGTACCTTCTGCTGATGGAAGGGTCTGGAAGAAGGCAGTGCCTGGGTGGGAGGGGTCTCTGATAATGCTGTCTGCCTTCCTGAGGCAGCGGGAGGTGTAGACAGAATCGATGTGGGGGTGGAAAGCTTGTGTGATGCGTTGGGCTGAGTTCACCACACCCTGCAATTTCTTGCAATCTTGGACCGAGCAGTTGCCATACCAGGCTGTGATGCAGCCAGATAGGATGCCCTCTATCGCACATCTGTAGAAGTTTGTGAGCGTCGGTGCAGACGTGCCAAATTTCTTTAGCTTCCGTAGGAAGTAGAGACGTTGTTGGGCTTTCCTGGGCTTTACTGACTGTTACATCAATGTGAGTGGACCAGGACAGACTGTTGGTGATGGTGACCCCCAGGAATTTAAAGCTATCAACCATCTCCACTTCGGAGCCATTGATGCAGACGGGCGTGTGTGTCATGCTATGCTTCCTTAGCCTTTCCAACATTTAGAGAGAGGCTCTTTTCGGTACACCATGCAACCAAGTGATTTATCTCCCTCCTGTCGTCTGATTCGTCGTTGTTTGAGATACAGCCCACAGTCGTATCATCCACAAACTTATTGATTGAGTTGGGGTTAAATCTTGCCACAGTCATGTGTGTATAGGGAGTACAGTAAAGGACTGAGCACACATCCTTGCGGGGCCCTGGTGTTGAGGACTATTGTGGAGGAGGTGCTGTTGCCTAATCTGACAGATTGCGGTCTGTTGGTGAGGAAGTCGAGGATCCAGCTGCAGAGGGAGCTGGATCCTCGACTTCCTCGATAAAATGAAAGGGTATAAAGAGGGGAGGTATGGAGCATCAAGTTTCCCTATACATGGACGATCTTCTGTTATAGCTTGCTAGGATGGCGGGCTTTGGAGACGCCTAGGGTGACAGCATGGGTGGGAGACATGTCGCAGTTTCTGCACTTGGAGAAAATTAACTTTGCCATCAAGGGTCGGAGAAGGGGTTTTATTCGAGGTGGAGACTATTCATCTCCTTCAAGAATTGGTAATCGTCAACGGGAGGTGGAGAGGAGGGGGCATGGTTTTGTTTTGTTATAATAAAAGGTGGCACAAGGCAGGACAGTGGATCGTTTGTTGAATATGAAAATTGTATAGAGGTGAATGAATGTTGTGTATGTTGTAAAATGAAAAATGTCCTGAATAAAATTATCTTGTAAAAAATCATTTGGAACAATTCAGTACAGGTCAGATATCCTTTATTTGTATCTGAATACCAAGAGTGCCCTCAGGGATGGTCAACAAATGCTGGCCCAGCCAGCGATACCCACATCCCATGAACGAAAAAAAAAAAAAAAACAGCCATGGCGGGGGTACTGAAAAGAACTAGGGAAATCAAGAACCAATGGTGGAGTGATAAAGCGAAGGAGCTGGAACTCCATGGCACCCTGAGCTTCTTCAGTGCCACTAAGGCAATATATGAACCCAACACCTAGCTTCAAACCGGTGCGGAGTGGGGATGAACCCTCTGGAGAAAACATTGGCCTTCGATAGAGAGAACACTTCAAAGAACTCATAAACTGTGATGCAACCATAGATGACGACATTTTAGAGGAAACCCCCCAACTCCCCATCAAATTTGGATTCCCTCTAAGCGTGGATGAAGCCGAAGCCACTATTAAACACATGAAGAATGGAAAAGCAGCAGGAGTGGATCCCAGTGGACATTTTCAAGCTTGGAGGAGAAGAGATCACTTGTCATCTCCATCAGCTGTGGCTGAAAATCTGGGACAGAGAAGAAATTCCTGCCGACCTCAGGGACCCCATCATCGCCACCATCGTCAAGAAAGGAGACAAAATGGACTGTGGGAGCTTCCAAGGAATCTTCTTACTCTCCATCACGGTGAAATTATTGCCCAAATCCTTGCTAGCAGCCTTCTCTCCGTCTCTGAAGAAATCCTTCCAGAAAGCCAGTGTGGCTTCTGACCAAACTATGAAACAGTGTACATGATTTTCACTGCTCAGCAATTTCAAGAGAAATGTGCCGAACAATATCAACCACTCTACATGGCCTTCATCGACCTGCCCGAGACCTTTGACTCAGTCAATTGGGAAATGCTATGGAAGACCCTATCAAAGGCCAGCTGCCCAGAGAAATTCATCATCATCCTCCGACTCCTCCATGACAAGAAGTTGGGGACATTCCTCACCGACAGAAGTAAGACAGAAACCTTTGCGGTCAAGCCTGAAGTCAAGCAGGGCTGTGTCATCGCCACCACCCTTTTCTCCATATTCATTGCCACCATCCTTTACCCTGTCAAGTGCAAGCTTCCCAGTGAAGTGGACATTGTCTTCAGGATGGACAGAAAACCTTTCAACCTCAACTGTTTGAAATCCAAGAAGAAACAACACTGACATCAATCATGGGACCTCAGTATACGGTTGACATCGCCATCGCCACTCTCTCAGAAGAGAATCTCCAGGTCCTTGCTTGACCCCTTCGCAGAAGCACACCGAAGAATCGATCTTAGCCTCAAATTTAAGAAAGCTTAATTTCAGAGTTACTCAACCTTGAAGGAAGGTGAATTAAGATAAGCTGACAGCTATGTGTGTGTCCACCAAGTCAGAGCCACATTTGTCCATACCTGTAGTAATCCTCGCCCACGTAACTCCTGGTCCAGAAGACCGGAAAATCAAGCGAGCCATGGGAATTTGGTGCCCGGCCCACTAAGTGGATGCAAATGGGTATTAATGACCCATTTGCATCGTCGCGCTGACACGGGGCGCGAAACCCGATCCCGCCGGCAGCAGGGGACTGGAGCATCGGAAACGGGTCTCGATTTCTTCACTAATATGGGATTCTCTGCTTCACCGGGAACTCCTCTACTGGCAGCGCGAGGCGGAGAATTTCGCCGACTGGATTTATGCTAACTCTCACAATGTGCATCTGAAACCCTTGACAGTGGAATTTATGCCAGGATCAGTAAAATGTGGGATTTGCTCACGTGCCTGATCTGCCAACTGCTCTTTTAAATTGCAGGCAGCAAGGGCATTCATCCAAAGTCAGCAGTTTAAATGATGCTTTATTGTACTTTCAGCACTAACCTGGTTAAGATTCCATCAATTATCATCATACATTGCACTTTTTTATTAACCAACATGGACAAAAACAAATTTAAAGTACCCAATTACTTTTTCCAGTTCAGGAGCAATTTAGTGTGGCCAATCCACCTAACCTGCACATCTTTGGGTTGTGGGGGTGAAACCCACGCAGACATGGGGAGAATGTGCAAACTCCACGTGGACAGTGACCCAGGGCCGGGATTCGAACCTGGGTCCTCAGCGCCGCAGTCCCAATGCTAACCACTGCGTCACATGCCGCCCTCCTTGGGACGGAATTTTGACCCTGAATTAGCCATCAGCGTATATGGTGACATGGGCGCAAAATCCCATGAGAGTCGGGAAACAAGATTTTCAACGGCAAAGTCTTGTTTACTGATTTTACCCACCTCTCACTGTCATAATATACACCAGTATATGATGGTGCAGATACACACACACTGATGGACATGCAGTGGGACCAATCAGCGTACACAACACCGCAGCCAATCACCAGTGAGAGCACACACACTATAAAGACAGGGGACGGGAGAGTTCCCGCTCTTCTAGTATCAGCCAGCTCGGAGCACAGAGCTCACAGCCTGCAACACAGACATTCACCATGTGCTGAGTGCATCACCTGGTTAGGACTAGGCAAGGGTCAACAGTTAAAGCTGGTATTGCATTTACCCACAGTTCAAGTTTGTTGATATAGTTAACCTTATAATAAAAGAGAGTTGCGCCACTTCCAGTGTTGGTGACCCGTTTGTGATCCAGAACACCCAACACATCATGATACCAGGATTGGTTGCATACTAGCACTTCTGAGACCCATCTGCAACTAATCAGCATTCCGGCATCCTGAAGTATGGAGAACATCAACCCGCCGCCTCCGCATCGCCGGCACCTCAGCATACAGTGACAACCAGCAACGTTACCCAGGCAAGATGTTCAAGATCTGGGTTCCGCAGCAACTCCAGTGCCACGGCGATCTCCGCGAAAACTGGCGAGCATTCCGGCAACAGTTTGAAATCTTCCTGCTGGCAGCCGAACTAGAAGACCTGGCCGATCCTGAAAAAACAGAGCTTCTCCTCACCATCGCCGGTGCCAGAGCAGAAGAAATCTTTTAAAAATTCAAGTTCTCCAAGGGGCAAAACAGGAGCGACTTCCAGGCAGTCCTGGACAAATTCGGCAAATACTGTGAGCAAAACACACTTCAACCAGCAAGGAAAGGTAAGAGAAGCGCCAGTACTCACCTCGAGGCCGAAATCCCGGAGGACAGAACAATTTTGGTCGGCGGCCATCTTTGTAAAGGAACTGTACATGCGCAGTTGCGCGACGCCGCGCATGCGCAATCACGAAAACGGCCATCAGTAAAGGAACCGCTATCTGCGCATATGCAAACGCCTCCTACATGCTACGTCACACGCGCCATGACGTCAGAGGCCCCGGACCACGCCCATTTAAAGGGGAAACGTCCCAAATCAAAGAGAAAATCTTTTAAAGCTGTAAAACAACCTTCCTTCACCTGGAATGACAGCACAATGCCTCAAATTGAACCAGGAAATGAAATAAACCTCCGAAGAACCCTGCAACAAGCAGTTACCTACCCCCAAACTGAGTCCGATTCCGACTTCCCGCAGACGAGTGACACTGAGGACCCCAGGGAGCCTTTTCCAGTCGCTGTTATAACAGGCTGTCCCCGAATCAAAACCATCAGCCGCTGTCAGTGCACAGCATTGATCCAGACGACGAGTGTCACCCTGACAGTCAACATATACGATTCCGCCTGGACACTGGTGCTTCCGCTAATCTCCTAGCGTGGTCAGCCTTTCAGACCCTTGGGGTTAAACCAACCATTCTTCCGTCGACCTGCCAACTAGTGGACTACAATGGCAACGTCATTCCTGCTACCGGTTCATGCCAACTCGAAGTGACGCACAACTCGCGAAAAGCCATTCTTCCCTTCGAGATCGTGGGCTCCTCGAAGGACTCTGTGCTAGGCGCACAGACGTGCAAACTCCTAAACCTCGTTCAACGAGTACACTCTCTCTCTCTCTCCAGAGGACACGTCTGCCTTCCAGGATGCGGACTTCAGGGCGCAACTCAATGCCATCATCGACCAGCACCGCAACATTTTCGAAGGCATGGGCACGCTTCCATACACTTACAAAGTCCTGCTCAAACAAGGCGGCACGCCTGTGGTTCATGCACCTCGCAGAGTCCCAGCACCCCTCAAGGACCGCCTCAAGCAACAGCTGCAGGACCTCCAGGACCAAGGAGTGCTCTCCAGAGTGACGGAACCAACCGACTGGGTCAGTTCCATGGTGTGCGTAAAGAAGCTCTCCGGCGAGCTCCGGATCTGCATTGACCCAAAGGATCTGAATCGCAACATAATGAGGGAGCATTACCCTATCCCCAAGCTCGAGGAGATCACGTGCGAGATGGCTCGGGCCAACATCTTCACCAATCTTGACGCCTCGAAAGGATTCTGGCGAATTCAACTAGACAGGTCCAGCAGAAAGCTGTGTACCTTTAATGCCCCGTTTGGCAGTTACTGCTACAACAGGATGACGTTTGGGATTATATCGGCATCAGAAGTATTCCACCGGATCATGGAGCAAATGATGGAGGGCATTGAGGGTGTGCACGTCGATGTTGACAACATCATCATTTGGTCCACCACCCCGCAGGAGCATATCAGCTGCCTCCAGCGCGTTTTCAAACAAATATGGGACCAAGGCCTTCGCCTCAACAGAGCCAAATGTTCCTTTGGCCAGACGGAAATCAAGTTCCTAGGGGACCACATCTCCCGGTCGGGTGTGCGGCCGGATGCGGACAAGGTGGCAGCCATCACGGCCATGCAGAAGCCAGGGGATAAGAAGGCGGTCCTCCAATTTTTGGGCATGGTCAACTTCCTGGGGAAGTTCATCCCCAACCTCGCCTCCCATACCACAGCTCTCCGGAACCTGGTCAGGAAGACGACAGACTTCCAATGGCTTCCCGCCCACAAGCGCAAAAGGGAGGAGCTTAAGACCAAGCTTACCACGGCCCCAGTATTGGCATTTTTTGACAGCCAATCCGGCATTGGGGCGGTGCTCCTGCAACGCGATGAGGCCTCATCATGGGCCCCCGTTGCATATGCGTCACGTGCCATGACCCCCACGGAACAGCGCTACGCGCAGATCAAAAAGGAGTGCCTGGGCCTGTTGACTGGGGTTGACAAATTTCATGATTACGTGTACGGCCTCCCCCAATTCACTGTCGAGACCGACCATCGCCCGCTGGTCAACATTATACAAAAAGACCTGAATGATATGACCCCTCACCTCCAGCGCATTCTGCTTAAACTCCGGCGGTATGATTTCCAGCTCCTATACACCCCGGGCAAGGACCTGATCATAGCCGATGCTCTGTCCAGGGCAGTCAACACCATGTGTGACCCAGAGGGGTTCGTCTGCCAAGTTGATGCCCATGTGGCCTTCATGGCCTCTAATCTGCCGGCCACGGATGAACGCCTTATCCACATTCGCCGCGAGACTGCGGCTGACCCCCTACTACAGCGTATCATGCGCCACATGACGGACGGGTGGCTCAAGGGCCAATGTCCGCAGTTCTACAATATCAGAGATGATCTGGCAGTAGTCGATGGTGTCCTCCTGAAGCTGGACTGCATCGTGATCCCGCACAGCATGCGCCAGCTTGTTTTGGAACAGCTGCACGAGGGCCATCTTGGCGTGGAGAAGTGCCGACGGAGGGCCCGAGATGCTGTGTACTGGCCCGGCATCAATGAGGACATCGCCAACACAGTGCTCGACTGCCCCACCTGTCTGTGGTTCCAGCTGGCCCAACCACGTGAGACCCTACAGCCCCATGTGTTGGTCACGTCCCCTTGGTCTAAGGTAGGCGTTGACCTGTTCCATGCGCTCGACAGGGACTATGTTCTGATTGTAGACTATTTTTCGAACTACCCGGAGGTCGTACGCCTGCACGACATCACATCATCGGCGGTCATCCGTGCCTGCAAGGAGACCTTTGCTCGTCACGGCATCCCACTCACTGTGATGTCGGACAATGGCCCCTGCTTCACGAGCCAGGAATGGTCCAACTTTGCCAGCAGGTACAACTTTGTGCATGTGACATCCAGTCCCCTGCACCCCCAATCCAATGGCAAAGCGGAAAAGGGCGTCCACATCGTCAAACGGCTCCTCTG
The DNA here is from genome assembly GCF_047496885.1 of Scyliorhinus torazame. NCBI lineage: Eukaryota > Metazoa > Chordata > Chondrichthyes > Carcharhiniformes > Scyliorhinidae > Scyliorhinus > Scyliorhinus torazame. The sequence continues at coordinate 67,523,300 of NC_092707.1, forward strand.
CAAGGCTGCCGATGCAGGATACGACTTCTACCTCGCCTTGCTGGCCTATCGTTCGGCCCCACTCTCCACGGGCCTGTCGCCAGCCCAGCTGCTCCTGGGTCGCACCCTCCGGACCATGGTGCCGTCCATTCACGTCCCAGACCTCAACCACGTTCCGGTCCTTCAGCGGATGCAACAGTCTTGTGCACAACACAAGGCGACGCATGACGCTCGGGCGACTGATCTCCCTGCTCTGGCGCCGGATGACAAGGTCCGCATCCATCTTCTGGAGGGTGGGTGGTCTGCAACTGCTGTGGTTCTTCGGCAGGTGTCTCCCCGCTCGTTCCTGGTTCGTCTGCCAGATGGTTCCATTCGCCGCCACAATCGGCGTGCCCTTCGTCTCGTTCCACGCTCCCTACGTGATCCTCCACCGGTGCCACGCCCTCCTGTTGTCCCCAACCTGGACTATGTGGAGATTCCGAATACTCTGCATCCTCCTCACTCTGCCGTGGCCCAGCCCGTTCCTCAGCCGGTGACTCCTGACCCACCCTTGAGGCGGTCAACCAGAATTCGTCACCCACCTCAGAGACTTGACTTATGAGTTTTACAATGTTGGACTCTTTGACCTGTTCTGTTATCCTGTTTCATCGTTCCAGTAGTTTGTATATAATGTTCATTTCGTTGTTGGTGTGACACCCTATTTCTGTGCACCAGGCACCTTCCCATGTATATAGATTAACCTCATGTACATAGTCATGTAAATAACACGCACACGCATAGTCAGGTACATTCACTACACGATATTTATTGTCACGCAGGCACATATTCTTTATATAAAAGGGGGGATGTCATAATACACACCAGTATATTATGGTGCAGACACACACACACACACTGATGGACATGCAGTGGGACCAATCAGCATACACAACACCACAGCCAATCACCAGTGAGAGCACACGCACTATAAAGACAGGGGACGGGAGAGTTCCCGCTCTTCTAGCCAGCTCGGAGCACAGAGCTCACAGCCTGCAACACAGACATTCACCGTGTGCTGAGTGCATCACCTGGTTAGGACTAGGCAAGGGTCAACAGTTAAAGCTGGTATTGTATTTACCCACAGTTCAAGTATGTTGATATAGTTAACCTTGTAATAAAAGAGATTTGCACCACTTCCAGTGTTGGTGACCTGTTTGTGGTGATCCAGAACACCCAACACATCACTCACCAGTGACAGAATGGCTCATTTCAATACATTTTAATAAATTTAAATATCATTTTGGGGCATCCTACCCATATTATTCCCCACCTCACTGAGTAATCATACCTCACGGATGTGACATCTCATGTTGGCAAGGTTTACAGCTGGTATCTAAAAAAGCGAAACAGTCGAGGGGAACTTGCCAAGGATGTCAAGGGAAATATAGCCCATGTGGGGAAAGAGACATGTCCAGCCTGGCACAGGTTGGCACTGTCCCTGACAGGGTGGCAGTGCCAGGGCGGGCCTTCTGGGGAGCCCCGTTGTGCGGGGGGGGGGGGGGGGGGTCCCTCTTATATTTGTGGGGGGGAAGAGAGTTTATTTTTATTGCAGATCGGGTGCATTTTAATGTTGGCTCTCTGTGGAGCTGACCTTGCTCGCTCTGTCAGGCCTCACTCTGCCACAATGACAGCGACAACTCTGCCCCAAAAATCTTTTTTGCTAAGACTGTGCACTGAGGGGAAGATCCCGCCATAGCTGTTAATCTTTTCTTCGACTCCATCAAATGCATGCGTCGTTCAACAGCACATTAGCTACATGTGGTTCACCTCCATCCAAGCTTTGGTAATGTCAAACAAGAAGTGGCCAGTTAGAGACATGTGATAATGACTCAGTAACAATTGTCCTTATTCCACAAATCCTCTTTTCACCCTCTAATCCGTTGACTCAAAATGTAAAAAATGGCAACCAGAGATCTGGAGCTAGTTAATTATGTTGAGGCAAAAACATGGAGGGCGAAGTTTATTTCAACATACATGTTGGGGACTAACTTATCAATGACATTGTCTTAGTGTAGCTGCTTAATTAAGTGCAGACATTTACTAATCTAGATTCGTCATTGGGATTGTGATAAATAACTTACTGCAAATTTTTTTTCAAGAAAACTATGTTTTGTAGCTAACAATCTTAGGTTTGCCAAAATGTTTGTTTTGGTCTGTAATCATTCTATGAGCTATGCATTTAAAGCGTATTGTGCAATTTCCTTTGTACTAAAAAAAAACCCTGCAGCAAACTTTTTATCATTCTGTCTTTGAAGTTTGCGTGCTGGGTTATATGCTTGGAGTGCTTAGATACTCCAATTTATATAGCATTTGCAAAGAAATGATACCCCTCCACAAAAACAGACCATTCAATCCAATCAGTCCAGTTGATGTGCAGGCTTATTCTCCTCTCTTCTAATTGTTTATTCTTCAGTGTTTTCATAGTTTTTGCCTCTATCAATAACTCTCAAACTCTGAAAGTGCATTTCACTGCCTCACAAACCTTTGTGAATCGTATTTTAGGTAGCATCCCAGTGAATCCGCGCTGCAGTTTCTATATTGCCTCAACATCCTTCCTGTATGATAGAGTCCAAAACCACACACAATAATCGTATGTGGTGTTGTATAGATTCACCATAACTCTTTCAGAACCTTCAGTTCTTGCCATAAGCCAAATGTTCCTTTGAACATTTTCTTAATGGCCTTCTCCACTTGCTGTGCTGCTTTTAATATCTTGTGAACCACAACCATCCAAATTCTCTGCTCTTCCACACCACCTAGCTTTACCCCATTCAATTTTTTGAAAACAAAATGACTATCTCAAATTTATTGACATGAATTTCATGCTCCAGCTTTTATTTCATCTTGTCAATATCTCCAAGCAGCTCATTTTGGTCATTAGAATAATTTACCATATCTTATTGTGTCTATTTCTATCAGGGTTTTTTTTCTTTTGCTCCTGCAACATTTTTCTGCTTCTATTTTGACCAATTAGAATATCCTCTAAAGAAGTGAAAGCTGACATGCATGCTGTGAAGCATGGCAAGTGTTTATCCAACTCTCTTCCCTCCCCCATCCTGTATCCATAGGAATGCTGGATATCTTATAAGCAAGGACACACTGATGTTGTAAATTATATTGATTGCAATGTTGTTACTTAGCAATACAAGGATGAGGTCAAAACAGCTGCAAGGTAACCTCAATCTGCTGAAAGAAATTGGGAAGAAGACGATGGTGCATTCAAAAATTATTAAAAGACATGCCTAGCGCACCATTACATGCCAATAAAAGCACCTCAAAGAAACCTGTATATGTTTACTGATATCATACGCATTTTCTTTCCAATTTCTTTGTTCTCCCTTCAATCTTCGTCTCATTATGTCGCCATTTCGTACCTAGCTCATTGATCGATTTTCATTCTAGGGAGGCAGGTACGGGACAGAGTCGGACCTGCCATTCTCTGATGCAGATCAGATGCAGCCAAAGTGACTGCCTGGGTTCTCTGAGACTTCATTTCATTTGTTTTGTTACATTTTAAGCCCTCTAACCCTCATTCCCTACACCCCAGAAATGTCTCACCAACTCCCCATGCCACTTTCATGTCCCCATGTCAGTTTAATGCACACCCTCACTCTTGGCCCAGGTACACACGGTTCATGACATCTCATCCAGTATCCATTGTGGGAAGACCGCAGAGGTCATGTTAGGATGAACTAAAATAAAGTAAATATCTCAATAGCCTTCACTATATCAAAACAAATTCTCATTCATAACCCCACATCAACGCTAGCTAATCCTTTAATAATCACTTTGGTCAATCAATTCTGAACATAGGACCTTACCCCAGCAGTTGAGATAATGATAGATTGTGGAAAGCAGTGTAACATACATAATGAGATAATGGTAGCTCTTGGAGAAATGTTAACAAACAGCTATTGCACCTGCTAGAACGGAGTTTTTTTTTCAACTCTCACTGACAGCGACAGCCTGTTTTAAAATTTTTAAATAACTTCACATCATTCTTTTTCTTTCCAATTAAGGGGCAATTTAGCATGGCCAATCCACCTACCCTGCACATTGTTGGGTTGTGGGGTTGAGACCCACGCAGACTCTGGGAGAATGTGCAAAATCCACATGGACAGTGACCCGGGGGCCGGGATCAAACCCGGGTCCTTGGTCCGTGAGGCAGCAGTGCTAACCACTGTGCCACCATGCTGCCCCAAATAACTTCACATCATGTCAATTCTACATGCTTTAAACATCTTCGTGAGTATTTCCATCTTCTCTTTAAAAACCCGTGACTCCCACACTGTAGGTTAAGGCTTTTGGAAATGGATTGTAGTTTAGTCGGGCAGCATGTCGGCACGGGCTTGGAGGGCCGAAGGGCCTGTTCCTGTGCTGTACATTTCTTTGTTTTTTGTTCTTGGAAGTGGGATTTCCACGAGTTGTAGAGACTCTGGATTTTTCCAGTGACTTTTCCTTTGACTCTTGGATGCAAGCTCCTGCACGATGAACTGACCATATCTGCTCACCCAACACCTAAGAGTACTCTGCACAATAGAGCGCACAGTCCATCAACCCAACTAAGAACAGTCTAAGTTCACAATATGTCTGAAAGGACAGTCAGACATATTACGCTTTCCAGAAAATATTTGTGTTATATCGGAAAAATCAAACACCTAAGATAGGTAGTGAACATTCTGCTGAACAAGCCATGAAAAACCCCACATCAACGCTAGCTAATCCTTTAATAATCACTTTGGTCAATCAATTCTGAACATAGGACCTTACCCCAGTTATATCGGAAAAATTTAAAGTTTATTTTGACATCTATTTGATATTACAAAAAGGACTGACTGAAATTATAAATTAAAATTACTGTAATTAACTTAGATTATGATAGTCCGAACACAGAACAACATTTCTAAAGCATATTTAACGTATCAAAACATCCCAAAGCTCTTCATGGGAGCACAATCAGATAAAATATTAAATAATAAATAATATTATATAAGGGTGGCATGGTGGCGCAGTGGTTAGCACTGCTGTCTACAGCGCTGAGGACCCGAGTTCGATCCCGGCTCTGGGTCACTGTCCGTGTGGAGTTTGCACAATCCCCCAGTCTCTGCGTGGGTTTCACCCCCACAACCCAAAGATGTGCAGGGTAGGTGGATTGCCAATGCTAAATTGCCGCTTAATTGGAAAAACTAAAAGTAAAGGGAAAAAAAGTGAGAACTTCACACATCCCAAGTGGATTCCTGTGGGTGGGCGGGCTATTTAGCATGTGGGAGTTATTGCCTAGCCTTCCAATCAGACCGCGATGCCTGCACACTGTGCCTGAAACATGTGGGAGGCAATACCACAGATGCAGGGTGTACAGGTGCCACTGGTCTTTCAAGCAAAAGACGACCAGCGCATGTGGCAGGATGCTCCGCCTCAACAAGCAGACCATGTGACACCTGTGCCATGCCGTCGCAGACATGGCACCACGTGGAGGAGGAGGACACCCGCTCCTGGTGGCCGTCAAGGTCACTGCAGCCCTGAACCTTTACGCCTCGGGATCATTCCAGGGCTCGAGTGGGGACCTGTGTGGCAATTCTCAGGTTACAACCCTCAGGTGCATCCAACAGGTCACGGATGCCCTGTTTGCCCCGGCAGAAAATTATATGAACTTTGACACGGACCAAGCCCGGGCAGCAGGATTCTCCGCCACCGCTGGGATGTCCCAGGTTCAAGGACTCATAGACTGCATGCATGTTGCCTTGCGCTCACCGGGCCATCTGTGTGTGCCCTACATCAACAGAAAGGGGAACATTCAGCTGCGTGCGACCACCACCTTAGGATCATGCACGTGTGTGCACTCCTCCCAGGGAGTATGCACGACAGCTGCATCCTTGCATTCTGGGGCCTCTTCCATCAGCCTCTTTGAGGGCCAACCCAGGCTGGCCGGCTGGCTGGCTCTTGGGGAACTGGCTAATGATGCCAGTATGGAGGCCGGAGACCTGTGCTGAAATCTGATACAATGAGGCCCATGTGATCACTCGGGCTGTCATTGAAGAGTGCATCGGATTGCCCAAAATGCGATTCCGCTGCCTCGACCATTACAGTAAAGCCCTCGGAGCGTTGCCCGCTTCATGATGGTCTGTGGTGTCCTCCACAACCTGGCCCTCGAGGTGGAGGATGAGGACCATGTAGTCACCCCCCAGGGTCTGTGTAACATCGCTGCACTGTGCTGGGACTATGTCAGCACTGTCAGCGGGCCATTGTCGAGGGCAAGGGGTGATGATAACCCACAGAGAGCTGAGCACTGGTGCTCCTCAATCTGTGCTATAGTCTATGCCTGGGGTCCGTGACCCCTGCCTATCTGCTGAGTTCTTGCTCAGACCCATCCACCGGTGTGCCCGGATCAGGGGGGTCCAGGACCCCTATGCCTGGGAAGATGGGGCAAGGGTCTGGAAGTCGGCCTGATTAGGGAAGAAAGTGATGGAGGTGTCATACTGGTTGTGGTGAAAGATTTTAATGTATCACACAAGTGTCCACCACTGCCCTCACTCTCCCGATGGTGCCGTCCCCTCTTCCCTGCCCCCCTCTCCCTCCTTCCCCCACAAGTGCCCTCTCAATGATCCTCAACGTGCTTAGCCTTCTTTACTCTATCGCTGCATCTAGGTGTTTCCCCAGGATGCACATCGGAGGTAGAGGCATCCAGTTTGGCACTCAGCACCCCCTCCTCCTGGTCAGAGCTCATAGGGCTTTGAGGTTTAACTCGGGACAGAGGGGCAGCTGGATTGAGCCCCGGCTGCCCCTGCATCATCTGGCCCTGCCAGCCCTGGCGCCTCCCCAATGTCTGCACCATGGTGTCGATGCCCTCGGCGATGCTCCTCAAGTGACTGGGACATGCTCTGCAGCGCCTCGGCAATGCCTACCTACGATTGGGACAAGCTCCGCAGGGCCCCGGCTATTTTCATCTGAGACTGGGTCATGTCCCCCCCGCGAGTCATACGGTCTACCGAGGCTCTCAGCCATGGCCGTCACTGACTGTGCCACGCCTTGGACATCTCCACTCATGCTGCTGATGTCGTGCACCAAGCTCTCCACTACGGTCACCACTCTAGCAGTGTTGGCCTCGGTGCCACACATTGCCGGCACCATCTCCTGCGCATGTAGCCGCTAGGAGTCCTCCAATCGGCTGTGGGCCTGCTGGAGTGTCGGAGACAACTCCCTCTGAATATACGGCAGCACCCGAATGTCTGCATCAGCTCTGGGTAAACCTGTTCCAGAGGCTCAGCATCTGACTGGGACCCAGCAGGGTCCTGGGATCTAGCAGACCTCTGACTGCTGTCTCGCCTGGGTGCTCCTGCCTTCACTTGATGTGCATCTGAAACTATGTGATGCTCATTAGAATGTGCCCCAGAATCCTGACCACTAACATTGCCCAATGAGGTGTGTGTCTCTGCGCTGGTGGAGGGTGGGGGTGAAAGCTGTGATGTATCGTTGGTGGCATCTCCTCTAAGGTGTTCTCATGGGAGGCTGGGGGGGGGGGGGGGGGGGTGGGCACCATCTCAGATGGGCCAGCACCATTGGGAGAGGTCCTGTGGGGGAATGGACATATGGAGCTGGATTCTCCGCACCCTGACACGAAAACGCGGCTGGCGCACGGGGCGGAGAATCCATTTTCCTGCAAGGAATCGGTTCCCCGATTCTGTGGGCCCCGAAAAGCGGCGTATTCAGGAGTATGCCGCGCTGCCTGGGACCTATCTGGGGCCATTGCCAGAGGCCCGTTCCACCATTCTCTGCCCCCGACTGGCCGAAGTCCCGACGTATGGATCTAATATGGTCCAGCCGGTTGGGATACTCGCATGGCGGCTGCGGACTCAGTCCGCAGTCCATCTGGTGCGACCCGTTGGATCCTCACCTGTTGGTGACCGTTCTGTCCTCAGCCACCCAGTAACATCTAGAGCCCTTTTCTCGAAGGTGGTGAGGACTCTGATGTCCGCACCCCGTCGCCAGTCTGAGCCCTCTCGTGATGGTTGTTGCACAACTTCTGCTGATACAGAGAGGACATCATTCGCCACATGCGTGGTTCAGCGCCGGGGGTAGGGGGGGGGGGAAGTTCTGAGAGGGTGCTGGCGTGGCAGGAGTGGGAAAGAAGGTTTTGGGGAGGAGGGGGCATGGTTGGACCAGGACACGGCACGGTGCTGGGCAGGGGTGGTACCAGGTTCAGTCTCATGGCAGGGGGTTGTGCCAGCTCACTCATGGGGCCGGAATAGGTCATTGACCGTCTTGCAGCACTGGGTGCCGGTCCTCCTCGTGATGCTGCCCGAGCTGACGGCCGCTGCCACTTCCTCCAAGGCCACACTGGTTGCCCTGTGTCCTAGTCTCGGGAACCCTCGGGGGAACAGGACATCCCTCCTGGCCTCTGCCTCCCCAGGTCTATATCAGCATATAGTGGGGTCAGTCATCTCGGCGCCATGGCTACGAGCTGAATGGGGTCAGCTGTGCAAGAGCAGTTTAAGTGCTGCTTAACCTATTAGCGGGGGGCTGGCGAGCATGTTCCTTTTTTAAAAAAAAATCTTTTTATTGGCATTTCTCATATTTATAAACAATTGTATAGCTACATCACATTTTTCTTACACGCGTTAATGTACTTTATTGTACAGAGAGGTTTATTTTGTCTTTCATTGAATTGACCCTATATATATTTTGCCGCCCTTGGGATTAGTCTATGGTGTCTCTCTCTCTCTCTCTCTCTCTCTCTCTCTCTCTTCCCCCCCCCCCCCCCCCCCCCCCCCCCCCCCTCCCCACTTAGCTTCGGCTGTGTTTTGCTTTTATTCTCAGGGAAAGCAGGGGGGGTGAATCGGTTTGGGAAGTCTCGGGTTCTTACCCTCCCACACAAACGCCATGGCGAGCATGTTCCGAGTGAATCGGCTGGTGAGCCTTCATTTGCAGCTTGAAGCCCATGGGGCCTCCTTAACTAGACCAGTTAATGTTGTAATGCGGTGACGGTCTCGCTGGGCCAAGCACCGGGAAGTCACTATTTGGAAGAATCACGCCCAATCTCTTTCCTACTCTTCCTCATGCTGCTGATGCCAACATTGATCACAACAAATGAATCCCCCCTCCATCGCCAATATCCTTGTCATGTCGTGTGTCCCCCCCCCACCCTTCGGGCGAACCCTAATAGCGAACCTCTTAAGGCGAACTTGACTTTCTCTAGGCCAAGAAAGCTTGCCATGTCCGATAGCCATACCTCAGCCCTTGGGGGCTTTGAGTCCCTCCATGCTAACAGTATTCGTCGCCGGGCTACCAGGGAAGCAAAGGCCAGAACGTCGGCCTCTCTCTCTTCCTGGACTCCCGGGTCCTCTGAAACCCCAAAGATTGCCACCTCAGGGCTCATTACCATCCCAGTTTTCAATACCTGGGACATTCTATGACATCTGCGAATCCCTGCCAATACCCCCTGAGTTTAGGGCACGACCAGAACATGTGTACATGGTTAGCCGGCCCTCTGGCACATCTAGCACACTTGTCCTCCAGCCCGAAGAATCTGCTCATCCGGGCCACCGTCATGTGGTCCCGGTGCATGACCTTAAACTGGATCAGGCTGAGCCTGGCGCATGTTGCGATCGTGTTTATTCTGCTCAGGGCCCCCCGAGCTCCTCTTCCCATTTAAGCATCAGGTCCTCAGTCTGCGTATCCTCAGCTCCCATTAGTTCCTTGTAGACGCGTGAGACTCTACCCTCTCCCACCTCTCCCCTAGAAACTACCCTGTCCTGCCTCCCCTTCGGCGGGAGACGTGGGAAGGACGGCACCAGTCTGCGTACAAAATCCCGCACCTGTAAGTATCTAAAGTCGTTCCCGCTCGCCAGCCCAAACTTCTCCTCCCTTCCAGGAACAGATCCCCCATCCTCACAATCCCTGGCCTCCTCCACAGTCGATACCCCCGTCCATGTTCCCCGGGGCAAATCGGTGGTTGCCGCAGATTGGGTTCCACACTGATGCTCTTATCTCCCCTACATGCCTCCTCCACTGGCCCCAGATCTGAAGAGCCACCACCACTATCGAGCTGGTGGAGTACCGTGCCGGCGGAAGCGGCAGAGGCGCCATGACCAGGGCTGCTAAGCTAGTGCCCCTGCACGAAGCAGCCTCCATCCGCTCCCAAACCGACTCGGCGCTCACCATTTCCTCATCATTGCTATGTTGGCTGCCCAGTAATCGTTGCTGAAGTTCGGCAACGCCAGCCCCCCTTCTCCTCCGGTCCTTTAAACATCACCCTCTTCACCCGCGGGGACTTCCCTGTTCATGCAAATCCCAGAATAATTTTATTCAGCGTCTTAAAGAAGGACCGCGGGATAAAGATGGGGAGACACTGAAAAACAAACAAGAACCGCGGGAGAATCGTCACCTTAACAGTCTGCACCCTCCCCGCCAATGACAGCGGGAGCGCATCCCACCTCCGGACCTCCTCCCTCATTCGTTCCACCAGTCGGGACAGGTTGAGCTTATGCAACTTGCCCCAGTCCCATGCCACCTGAATCCCCAAATATCGGAAACTCTCCCCCACTAGCCGTAACAGCAACCCCTTCAGCCTACTCTCCTGCCCCCTCGCCTGATTAAAAAAAACTCGCTCTTAGCCATGTTCAGTTTGTATTCGGAGAACCGGCCAAATTCCCTCAGGGTTGCCATAATACTGTCCATCCCTGCCATTGGGTCCGATACATATAACAGCAGATTGTCTGCGTATAACGAGACTCTATGTATCACTCCACCCCCCCCCCCCCCCCCCGACCCGCCCTTTCCAGCCCCTAGAAGCTCTTAGTGCAATTGCCAGCGGCTCTATGGCCAGCGCAAACAGCAGTGGGGAGAGAGGGCAGCCCTGTCTTATCCCACGGTGCAGTCTAAAGTAGTCCGATGTCGTCCTGTTCGTCCTTACACTCGCCTCCGGTGCCTGATATAATAGCCTAACCCAGTCGATGAACCCCGCCCCGAACCGTTCTAGTACCTCCCACAGATAATCCCATTCGACCCGGTCAAAAGCCTTTTCAGCACATCCATGGCTACCACTATCTCTACCTCCCTACTCTCCGGGGGCATCATAATCACGATGAACAGCCTTCTCAGGTTTGCCACCAGCTGCCTCCCCTTTACAAACCTGGTTTGGTCCTCCACAATTACATCCAGTACACAGTCCTCAATTCTGGTCGTCAAGATCTTGGCCAGTAACTTGGCGTCTACGTTGATCAAAGAGATCGGCCTGTATGACCCACAAGCTTCCGGGTCCTTATCCCGTTTCAGAATAAGCGAGATGGTGGCCTGCGACATCGTCGGAGGTAAACTCCCTCTGTCTCTTCCCTCGTTAAAGACCCTGACCAGCACAGGCCCCACTATCCCGGCAAATGTTTTGTAAAACTCCACCAAATACCCGTCCGGCCCCGGGGCTTTACCAGACTGCATGACCTTCAGGCCCCCCATAAAAGTCTCTAAAGACTTTGTTCAGCCCTGCCGGGTCACCCACTAGATTACCCTCCCCATCCACTACCCTCCCTATTTCCCTAGCCGCTTCCCTCTTCCTTAGCGGTTGCGCAAGCATTCTACTGGCCTTCTCCCCATGCTCATAAATCGCACCTTTTACCTTTCTAAGCTGCTCTGCAGTCATGCCTGTAGTCAGCACCCCAAATTCGTCCTGCAGCCTCTGTCATTTCCTGAGTAACTCTAGCCTCGGGGATTCCATGTAACTCCTGTCCGTCCATAGAATTTCCTTAATCAGTCGGTCTGTCTCTGTCCTGTCCCTGTACGCCCGGATTGAAATCAGCTCCCCTCTCACCACTGCCGTCAGTGCCACCCAGAGCACCGCTGCCGAGACTTCTCCAGTATCGTTCACCTGCAGGTAATTCTGCATGCATTCCCTCAGCCTCTCACACACGGCCTCGTCCGCGAGTAATCCAACTTCCAGCCCCCATGGTGGGCGCTGAAAGCTGTCCTTACAAAACTGCAGGTCTACCCAGTGCGGAGCATGGACCGATATGGCAATTGCCGAATATTCTGCCCCCACCATTTCGGCCAGCAGGTCCCTACTCACAACAAAGTCGTCAATTCGGGAATACACCTTGTGGACGTGGGAGTAGTACGAGAACTCCCTCGTCGTCGGCCGGCTAAATCTCCACGGATCTGCTCCCCCCTTTTGCTCCATGAACCCTCTCAGTTCCTTTGCCATCGCTGGCAACCTGCCCATTCTTGAACATGACCGGTCCAGGCTCGGGTCCAGGACTGTATTAAAGTCCCCGCTCATGATCAGCTTACGTGAGTCCAAGTCGGGGATCTTCCCTAGCATCCTCCGAAACAATCCATATCGTCCCAATTAGGGGCATACACACTGACCAGGACTACTCTCACCCCTTCGAGCTTACCCCTCACCATAACAAACCTGTCACCCCCTTCCACGACTGTGCCCTCCGCCTCAAATTGTACCCTTTTATTAATCAGGATCGCAACCCCCCTCGTCTTAGAATCAAGCCCCGAATGAAACACCTGACTGACCCAGCCCTTCCTTAACCTAACCTGGTCTGCCACTTTCAGGTGCGTCTCCTGCAGCATGACAATGTCCGCCTTCAGAACCCGCAGATGCGCAAACACATGCGCCCTCTTCACTGGCCCGTTTAACCCTCTAACATTCCAGGTGATTAGCCTGGTTGGGGGGCACTTCCCCCCCCCCCTTTGCCGATCAGCCATCCCCTTTCCTTGACCAGCCCCCCAGCTATATGCTGCGCTTCATCTGGCCCGCTTCCTGACCAGCTCCACCCATGACCTCCTCACTGTTGCCATGCCCAGTTTCCATCCCTGTCAGCAGAACGACTCTTCCCCCCCCCCCCCCCCCCGAGTAACACCATCCTATCACCTAACCCCAGCTCTAATCTAACTATATGCACACACCCCACCTTGGCTTCCGTTGACTTGCCCCATTCAGCTAGCCTGGGGCTCCCAGCCTCGGCGCCAGCTCGTCTCCCACCCATTGTTCCCAGTCACCCCTCCCCCGACCCATCCATACCAGCCCTACTTAAGCAAACACTCTATACAAGTCATAAACAAACCCCACAATAGCACAATTCAAGTTAAACAAGAAAAAGAAAGAGATAAGAAATAACAGGCACTCTCAGTCCTTCCCATACAGACACAGAAAAAGATTGCACAAAGTTCCCCTGAAGCATCCATCTTAACCCAACCCTTTTAACTGTTTTCTTTATTGTTTTCCCCCCAGCCAAACTCCAACTAATCAAAGAGCTCAAAAGGAAACATTCAGGTAAACCACGCAAAAAGCACGCAAAAAAAGCATATCCCTACCACCTTCCAACCCCTAAAAAGGTCGAAAAAAGAAACGACAAAAACGGACCCAAACATGCAGGCATTTTTCAAAATGCGAGAGACACCACATATACTTAAAAGTTCTAACATGAGTCCAAATGCCCTCAGCTCAGGGCCAGCCCTTGCTTCTTAACGAAGTCCCATCGCCTCTTCGGGTTCCTCAAAATAGTGGTGCTGACCCTCATATGTAACCCACAGTCGCGCCGGAAAAAGCAGCCTGAATTTCACCTTGTTTTTATACAGTATCTCCTTCACCTGCCTGTAGCCTCCTCTCCTCCTGGCTACCTCAGCGTTCAAATCTTGGTAAACACGCAGGGTGGTATTGTACCAAGTACAGCTTTGTGTGCTCTTTGCCCATTGCAGCACCCGTTCCTTGTCCAGGTACCTGTGAAAGCGTACCACCATCGCTCATGGGGGACCCCCTCGTTGCGGCTGCCTCACCTGCACTCTGTGTGCCCTGTCCACCACCGGCGGGCACAGGAACACCTCGTTCCCCAGCAACTTCTGAAACATACCCTCCATATATGCGGCTGCGTGCAGCCCCTCTGCCCCCTCCGGGAGGCCCACGATTCTCACTTTCTGCCAGCGAGATCTGTTGTCCAGGTCCTCTAGCCTTTCCAGAAGCACTTTTTGCTGGTCCCTCAACCTCTAAATCTCCACATCCGCCACCCTTTGAAAGTTAGCTTGCTCCTCCATTGACTTCTCCAACTGCTGGAGCTTCTCAGCCTGATCATCCAGCCTTTTTTCCATCCGGTCAATCGACTTCTGTAGTAGCTCCAAGTTGTCACGCTTCAGAGCCAAAAAACCCTCCTGCATAGTCTGCAGCAGCTGCTCCATTGTGGGCTGGGCTGTCAGCGCCTTGCTCTGAACACCAGCCATGCTGATCCCTCTCACAGCCTCCACTGTGCCCTTACTAGACCACTTCTGCTGTTTACGGTCCCTCCGGCTTCTTAGGTTCATACAATTCTGTATGGGTCCTGTGCCTGAGTACTATTGCTTTCCAGTTCCGCCCTCAAAAGCGCAAACATGTTGGGGGAAAAGATCCAAAAGTCCGACCGAAACGGGAGCCACCAAATGTGCAACCTACTCCCTCATAGCCGCCACCGGAAGTCACCATGCTGCCCAGTTTCTATCACTAAGCTAGTCCCATTTGGCTCATATCCCTCTATACCCACCCTGCCCATGTAGCTGTCTAACTGCTTTTTAAAGGACATATTGTACCCGCCTCTACCACTGCCTCTGTCAACCCGCTCCAGATGCTCACCACCCTCTGTGTGAAGAAATTTCCCCTCTGGTCTCTTTTGTATCTCTCCCTTCTCACCTTAAACATATGCCCTCTAGTTCTAAACTCCTCTATCTTTGGGAAAGATGTTGACTATGTACCTTATTGATGCTCCTTATTATTTTGATAAGATCACTCCTAAGCCCCCTACGCTCCAGGGATAAAATTCTCAGCCTATCCATCCTCTCCTTATAACTCAGACCATCAATGGTAGCATCCTTGTAAATCTCTTCTGCACTCTTTCTAGTTCAACAATATCCTTCAAGTAATAGGGTGACCAGAATTGAACACAGTATTCCATGGGCGGCACGGGAGCACAGTGATTAACACTGTTGTTTCACACCGTCAGGGTCCCAGGTTCAATTCCTGGCTTGGGTCACTGTCTGTGCGGAGTCTGCACGTTCTCCCTGTGTCTGCGTGGGTTTCCTCCGGGTGCTCCGGTTTCCTCCCACAAGTCCCGAAAGACGTGCTGTTAGGTAATTTGGACATTCTGAATTCTCCCTCAGTGCACCCAAACAGGCGCCGGAATGTGGCGACTCGGGGCTTTTCACAGTAACTTCATTGCAGTGTTACTGTAAGCCTACTTGTGACAATAAAGATTATTATTTTGTGTGGTCTTACCAATGTCTTGTACAACTTCAACAAGATGTTCTGTATTCAATATTCTGACCAGTAAAACCTAGCACGCTGAATGCCTTCTTCACCACCCTGTCCACCTGCGACTCCACCTTCAAGCAGCTATGAACCTGTACTCCTAGATCTCTTTGTTCTGTAACTCTCCCCAACTCCTCACCATTAGGTCCTGTCCTGATTTGATTTACCAAAATACATCACCTCACATTTATCCAATTTTGAAAAAAAATTTAGAGTACCCAATTATTTTTTTCTCAAATTAATATGCAATTTAGCGTGGCCAATCCACCCAACTTGTATATCTTTGGGTTGTGGGGGTGAAGCCCACGCAGACACAGGGAGAATGTGAAAACTCCTCAAGGACAGTGACCCAGGGCCGGGATTCGAACCAGGGTCCTCAATGCTGTTGGCTGCAGTGCTAACCGCTGTGCCGCGTTCCACTTTTATGCATATTAAACTCCATCTGCCATTCATCGGCCCACTCTCACCTTGAGTCTGTGCTCCCTTGTAATTGACACTTCCACCCTTGGAAAAAGCCTCTGACTATCCACCCTGTCTATGCCTCTCAGAATTTTGTAGACCTCTATCAGGTCTCCCCTCAGCCTCCCTCTTTCCAGTGAAAATAATCTTTGTTTATTCAACCTCTCCTCATAGCCAATGCAACATCCTGGTGAACCTTCTTTGCACTCCTTCCAAATCTTCCACGTCCTTCTGATAACGTGGTTACCAGACTCCGCTCGGCCCATCCCGGACGGAGAATCATGTCGGCGACAACGGTGCCAATTTACCGCTCTCCGTAGAATCGTCGGGCTGGTGTCACGCGATTCGCGCCCGGCTCGACATGGGCTGAGAGAATCCCACCCAGGGCGTTTTATAGTGAATGCATTGCACTTTTTGCAACACGCATTCAGTTTTGAGTAGCATCCAAATTGCTGAATGAGTTATGAAATCCGACAGATTCAATCATCTTTGAATGGAAGGCAGTTGTCCCGGAGTAGTAGTGTCTACATAAAAGCTGGTAGATTACCTGTTATTATTTTTATTAAAATATTAATAAGAATCCTGTTCTTTGGCTCTATGTTGTAGTAAACTTAAGGTGAATTGCAAATTTTCAAGTTTATTTTACTGCAGTTTAAACCTTCAGTTATTGTTAATCATTCTTCAGAAATCACCCCATCTTTGTGTCTTAAGTCTACCACTGCCTCATAAAAGTGCCTGGCACCATCACAGAGATACTTATTATTAGAACAGTAGTTCTTCTACTGTTTGTAGTTCAGTCATGTTTTATTTACTTTCCTGTGAATTTTGTGCTGCCGTGGCAATTCTCCGCTCTCGACGGGCCGAGTGCCCGCCAAGTCCTGCCGGTGTCGTTCGCTTATGGTCCTACCCTGCGGGACCTCGATGTTTTGCCTGCGGGGGCTGTCCTGGTGGGGTGGCGGGGGGGAGCCGACTCCAGCGGGGGCCTCCACAGTGGCCAGGCCCGCGATCAGGGGCTACCGATCGGCGGGCACACTCATTCCGGGGGAGGGCCTATGTTCTTCCGCGTCGAGCCCCTATAGGGCTCCGCCATGTTGCCCGGGGGCCGGCGTGGAGACGGCCATAGCGCGCATGTGCAGACCCGCGCCGGCCGTGAAGGGCTGGCTTTCGGCGCCGGAGCAGCGCACAGCACTCCAACGCCATTCTAGCCCCCCGAGGAAGGGGAGAATGACTGGGCCTGGAGGCCCATTGACGCCGGTGTCGCTCGCACCGGCTTTGACGCTGGCGTCAACACTTGGCCGGGATTTTGGAGATGCAGAGTAAAGTTTCCTGTAGCACATCCCAACCTGTTCCCACAGTACCAACCAAACTCTGCCTCCCTTGGTGAAATTAAAAATTGGTATCATGTTAGCCTTTAACTTCTTGGAACTGCATTTAAAGTGCTCAAACTCATTTAGCATAGGAATGCTACTACTGCCAACAGAGATAGCTTTTGTTCGGTTGGTTTGGGTGAACACGTTGTGGTGGTGAAAAACCTTCAAATTACTTATGGAATACCCAGTTCCTCATGTTATTGTTTATATTGCAATATACTGCAAAAGGACAGAACTCTTCCAGATAGAATTATTGCAAAGTAGTGAAATATAGGGCTCAATTCAACTAATTATGAACAAAGTACCATAGCGAGCACGTTTAGCCGTGTGTTTCCCGGTAACCGGCTCACAGTGCTGAGAAACACATGGCTATACAACATCACTCATGTTGCATAACCTTAGACGATGGTTTACACCATGGTGCTCATCGCCATTTGTTTTAAGATCTTTGATTCCAAACAAATTCAAAATAATAACACAACCTTAACATCCAACAGAGTGTACAGTTTGTACGTTTTCCCCATTTACAACCCCCCCACCCCCGCGACAAACAACTCCTCAATTATAGCCATGAACAGCCTTCACCATACCTCGAAGCCCTATTCCGACATACTGAGGGCAAGTTTGATTTTCTCCACCCTGAGAAACACATACAATTCTCCCAACCATGCTGCAACCGCGGCAGCCTGGCCGACCTCCAATTCAAAAGTTTCTGAGCCGGGCAATCAGAAAGACAAAGGCCACGACATCGGCCTCCTTCCTCTCCAGCACCTCCCTCACCCCAAAGTTTGCCACCATAGGTTTCTGCTTCATCTCAACCCATACAATCCTCAATAGGTCCACGAATACTGCCTCCCAAAAGTTCTCCAACTCCTCACAACCCCAGAACATAAGGGCAAGATTTGCTGCTCATCACTGTTAAAGTTTATGTTGGACCTCCTGTGGCTGCACATACTCAATTCAATGTGGAAATCAGGAAGTTGCTGTCCCAAGATGCTGTGCCCCTAAGAAGTTGTGATATACTGGTACCTCGCCAAGAGATTTGGTTTGAAATAGATGAAACAGTATGGAGTTTCTGTCATTTCACGCCAAATATCCACTAAATCTACCAGAAAGGGTTTCAACAGCACCATAATCTTAATACTTGTCAAACAACCTCTCTGGAACTGAAAATTAATTTTACAAGCCTGAAGTCTCATTCTTAAAATTTTAATTATTGTTGGTTTACTTTCAACCTTTTAAACTTATTTGTGTAATCACATCTTTTTTTCCCTCTTTTTATTTTGTTTTCCGTACTTCACCAACACTTCCTGGTTCAGATTCTGCTCTGCTTGTTAACTATTCTTGAATCTGATCGGTTAAGGAGATGTAGTTAATTTGGCTGCTTTACACAGGTCCAGTTCTCCTGTAGAGGGCGGCACAATGCTTTGGCTCTCGAGTACAGTGCATTACATTGCAAAACCCCATAGTCCAAAGTGCAATGAACAGTTTGCTGAGAGCAAAGTCTGGCTCATTGTCTCTTTGGGATGTAATTTCTCTATTTTTAAATAAATAATATTTGGCTCTGTGGTATGGCTAGTGAATAGTTTAGCAGTCTGCCTAGTTTTAGAATAGAAAAATTATGGGGCAGTGTAACTGGTGAGAGCAGAAAAAAACCCAATACATCAGATATCACCTGCAATAATCGTTACAACAAATAGGAAAACATCAAAGTAACAATTTTGGTAGAGGAATGTGACTAATATCAAGAACTGTAGACAGCAGTCAACAGAGATTTTGGGATTGTCTTTGTCCTTTGCAGTGAGCAAGGTCATATGGTTGTGCTACAAGTAGCTTCAAAGTGTACACATCTGGAGATATATTTTCCTCCTAAATCAGTAACTGGTGGGTTATCGTTTGAGCGTGTAAGTTGCCAAGGATTTGAAATGTGTTATTGTTGAAATGTTGCAATGATTGTGCATGCTTGATTATTTGATGCTACCTTTTGATGCTACTTTTTGGCCGTTTTAGTTACTCACTCCCTCAAAAGCTACAGCTCTCTTATTACTAACGTTTGGTCTCTGAGTGACAATAGTTTTACTGTAAAATAAACTGGAAGCCTGCAGTGATATTTGACTAGAGATACCAAGGATGAACAGGTTTTTTAAAAGAGAAATTTGAAGTTTTTACATTTCAGTCCTACCTCGTTTCATATCGCTTCAGATGTACAATTTGACTTTTTCTGGCAGATGGAAACCCTGATGGGGTGAGGCTTAATGAATGCTTAAAATAAGGAATCACTGGGAGAGGCACTGCCTTTTTACTGGTCGGTGGAAAAAAGCTTTCTGACGAATATGTAGAGCTGTGCAGCTGTAATGTGTACTTCACCTTTTGATTTATAAATACCAAAACAATAAGCTGCAAGTAAAAATTCAAAATCACTTTGTGTTCACAGTTGCACTACTGAAGACCTTTAAACTGTTTCCATTTTCTGATTGTGATATTAATCTACTTCTGTTTTTTTCACTTGATTAATCCATAACCAATGAATAGAAATAGGTTACCACACGGAAGTAGCATTTTGTAGGTTA
Source organism: Scyliorhinus torazame (assembly GCF_047496885.1). Classification (NCBI taxonomy): domain Eukaryota; kingdom Metazoa; phylum Chordata; class Chondrichthyes; order Carcharhiniformes; family Scyliorhinidae; genus Scyliorhinus; species Scyliorhinus torazame. Next base: position 67,542,988 of record NC_092707.1, read on the forward strand.
GCAGCATAAAAAATATTTCCTGTTTGGTACACAGCAATCTGAAGTCCTTTTCATGTTGTATATGTTATTCTGGACTCCGTTTGTACTTTATCAGCAGAGTTTGCATTTTGAACAGTGTCGCTGAAATTATATGATTTATCACAAAGCATTGATCTTTTCACATTGTTGTGGTGCAGCTGCAGTACATATGGTCTTAACCATAACAGGTTAAAGAAAGTTTCACTCAAGTAGACAAATTAACCATATGTACAGATGAGTGAACAAGAAAAGTGTTTTGCTCTTTAGTATGATCACATGACTCTCGGATGCTCATTGTGGAATCAGATGACGAGGGTTGGGTGTAATCGTAAATTGCGATTCTTCTTATAAAAGAAGTACAGGGCATTTTGATTTCCCTTCTGCAAAAATGCAACATACAGGTATAACTTGTGTCTGCTGTGCTGAATTTAGTGACAGTCCTTCGCAACAATCTTCATTCATTTGGGGATATGAGACTAATGGTATGTATTATGTTTACATTTGTCCAACTCATAATTAGATAATTTTTATTTATCTTTTAGTGAAAAGTTGCATGGACTAATGCAAGAAATACTGAGTATAAGAGCAGGGCGGCAAATTGGCGCAGTGGTTAGCACTGCTGCCTATGGCACTGAGGACCGGGTTTGATCCCGGCCCCGGGTCACTGTCTGTGTGGAGTTGCACATTCTGCGTGGGTTTCACCCCCAGAACTCGTTAGGTGGATTGGCCATGTTAAATGGCTCCTTTAAAAAAAAGTATAAGAACTTTCTGCAGTTTTATAAATTTCAATAAATGTTGCCTTATAAAAACTACCAAACATGGGATATTTTTCTATTATTATTTTCATTCCTGCGAAAGGGTTAAAGCAAGCTGTTTTATATTTGTATTTGGTATAATAAATTATATTAATTCAATGCGTTGAAGGAGAAGAAAACATAAAAGGAGATTGAACTAGGTCTACAACTATTGCAAATTAATTTTTACACTAAAATTATCAATAATCTGAATTAAGTGAAATAATCACAACAGCAGAGAGAATATAGTGGTTGCAAATTGAAAAAAATTAAGCAACATTAGATTAAGAGTTGACTATACATTGGATCATAAGAATAAATGAAATATAACTTTGTAATGTTTTGAATGATCGTCCAAAACTGGCTATCTGGTGTTGGAACCTTTCAACTTGGTGCAGCTCTACGCAATTGATAAACGTGAATATTATTAATATAAGGCTCAAGAGAAAGGGTTATTTAGTGCCTTAGAAATGTTAATGTCTCATTGAAGTATCAATGGCCCTTTCAGTGCAAAAATGGAAACAACAGAGAGGAAGAGGATGATGTTATCAAAGATGAGCAGGCATGAGAAAAGATAAATGAACATTCTTCCCCTCTCTGAGAAGGTTAATTTATTTTGTTTCCTAGGCCAAAGATAGGGGGCGCGATTCTCCACTCCCGTGGCGGTTGGGAGAATCGCCTGGGTCGCCAAAATTTCCCGCAACGCCAGTCCGACACCCTCCCGCGATTCTCCCAAGCGGCGAGAACGGCCCCGTCGAGTTCCGAGCTGCGCAGGCCGGAGAATCGCCCGAGACACCCAAAATGGCGATTCTCCGCCACCCCCGCTATTCTCTGGCCCGGATGGGCTGAAGTCCTGACGGCGTGACCCCAGTTCACGCCGTCGCCGTTCACACCTGCTATTTAAAGTCGTCAGCCAGTCGTGCTGGCTGACGCTGAGCAGGGAGGAGGTGAGCGGACTGTTCCGCAGCTCCTGGAGACCGGGACGGCTTACCCGAGAAGGCTGCGGCCAAAGGGGGGGTGTGTGGGAGAGTGTGCAGGTGGGAGGGGATGAGGGAGCGGAGTGCAGGTGGGAGGGGGGGTGAGGGAGTGGAGTGCAGGTGGGAGGGGATGAGGGAGCGGAGTGCAGGTGGGAGGGGGGTGAGGGAGAGTGTGCAGGTGGGAGGGGGTGAGGGAGAGTGTGCAGGTGGGAGGGGGGTGAGGGAGAGTGTGCAGGTGGGAGGGGGGTGAGGGAGAGTGTGCAGGTGGGAGGGGGGTGAGGGAGAGCGTGCAGGTGGGAGGGGTTGATGAGGGAGAGTGTGCAGGTGGGAGGGGGGGATGAGGGAGCGGCGTGCAGGTGGGAGGGGTGTGAGGGAGAGTGTGGATTGTATCGTCCATCCGCGGATGCCACATGTCAGCCGCCCTGATATGGCAGGACGGTGACGAGGACACGGCCGCAGGTTGCGTGTGGCTGATGGGCACAGGCGAGTGGCACACTGGTGAGGAGTACGGTGTGAACTGACTGTTGGACGCAGACAGTGACCAGGTCCAGCAAGGCCGAGGGTGTACCGTGGCAGAATGTCGTTCGAGGCCCTAACGGACATCACATGCAGGAGGAGACTACGGTTCAGCAGGGAGACGGTCGCACATATATGTCAGCTCGTGACGCACCTCGCACCACGTGGAATGGGAGGAGGACACGCGATACCAGTCTCCCTCAAGATGACGGTGGCCCTAAACTTTTATGCGACCAGTTACTTCCCGGCGCCGAGCGGGGACCTATCCGGGATATCACAGGCATCGGTCCATAGGTGCATCAGGGCCATCACCGACGCCCTGTATGCCATCGCGGACAGGTACATTCAATTCCCCGAGGACCGAGCACAGCAGGAAGCACGGGAACGTGGATTCGCCAAGGTGGCCGGGATACCGATGGTCCAGGGTGTCATCGATGGTGTGCACGTCCCCATGCGCCCGCCTGCAGACAGCAGGGACGTGTTCATGAACAGAAAGGGCGCGTACTCCATGAACATTCAGGTGGTGTGCGACCCCCCACGTGAAGATCATGCACGTGTGTGCAAAGTACCCCAGCAGTGTGCATGACGCCTACATTCTGGCACAGTCGTTCATCCCCGCAATGTTCGATGGATGCTCCCCCCAGCTGAGGGGCTGGTTGCTGGGCGACAAGGGCTATCCGTTGAGGTCATGGCTGATGACGCCAATACGGAGGCCTCACACCAACGCGGAGAGCCTATACAACGAGGCCCATGCAGCAACCAGGGGTGTGGTGGTGTGGTGGAGCGGTGCTTCGGCCTGCTGAAGATGCGTTTCAGATGCCTGGACCGATCAGGAGGGGCCCTGCAGTACCAACCCGACAGGGTAGGTCGCATAGTTGGGGTCTGCTGTGAGCTGCACAACATAGCCATGCAGAGGGGAGATGACCTGGTGGAGGAGCCGGAGGGAGGACCCGATGGCACCGGAGCCAATGCAAACGAGGGGGATGGGGAAGAGGAGGATGCGGAGGATGAGGATGATGGCGCGCATCAGGGTGGGGGGAGGGGCGCAGGACACAGTCACTGCCCGGCTGCTCGTTACGTCCAGGGGGCTGCGCGACGGCACCGCCGCGGACAGCGGGCACGCGACGCGTTGGTGGCTTCACGGTTCACGCACTGTGGGGGTGGGATTCGCTGAACACTGCAACTTGCACCGTCAGTCCTGTACACGGGCACCACACAGCACCCACCACCTCCCCCCTACCCCCCCCCTCCCCGCAACCCCGCACCGCGTTCACGGCAACAATTCCACATCACCTTACCACTGCGGCACTACGGGATTTCACAACATTGATGATTGGGTAAGCGGGTGTGATCAGTGCCATGTTGAATGATGACAGCCCGCTCTGCGATGAGCTGTGTGCTCAGATTCGCCAGCCAAGGTCTGACTCATGGCTATAGCTGAACCATGCACTGCGGTGGTCACAGCCTTCGTGACGGATATTTCACCACATGCCCGTGTGGGGTGGCTGGCGGCGGTGTACCGAGGACAACGGTGTCCGATTATGGGAGGCAGGGGGGAAAGGGTCAGCACATCCGGAACAGACCTTGAACCGCTCGTATACCACTACGCCAATCGGGCACCCTCACGAGCCCCCGGACACCGGACATAGCACAGAGTCTTACAAGTCAAATGCAACAGTGAGTTTATTCGTGTGGTTAACATAGGTGCCCTACCCACTACAACTAGACTGTGCCCTGCACCCGTGCCAACTTCTTACGTGCCTAATGTCTTTGCCTTACGAGCCCTACCACTACGTCTAGGTGTGTTCCCAGATGGTACAGCAGGAGTGGATGCGGACTGCTGAGAATCACGCGCTTCGACATGTCTCCCCGTCGGCACACGTTTCCTGGGGTGGCCCGGTTTCGATGGGCCAGGCTGCTCGGCGGGCGTGCTGGATGGCGTGGTGCCCCCCTGACCTGCCCGCTCCCCACCAGATGCGCCAGGGACAGAACGGGGGGAGGCCGAGTGTACCGGGACGTCCCTTGATGGAGCTACCGGGACGGGCCCCAGAACCTCCTCCTCCCTCGGGGAGCCCGGTGGCCCCCGGGCCTCACTGTGGGACGGAGATGCGTTCGGAGACATGCCCCGTCACACCACCGACACCTGGCGCTGCCAGTCCTGGAGGTCTGAAGCGGTATCGACCACGGTCCGAATGTTCGCCGAGATGGAGCACAGGGAGTGCCACATTCCTGCCAAGGTCTGTGCTATTTCGACCTGTGAGTGCGCGACGCCATCCATCACGTGCGCCAGGCGGTCTATGCTCTCCGCGACCGACTGCTGGGACTGAGCCATCGCTTGCTGGGACCGGGCCATGGCATGGTGAGACTCAGCCAGGGCCCCGAGAGCGGCGGCAATGTCCTGTTGGCTCTGTGAGATGGCTGTCTGTGAGAGGGCAGCCCTCTCCTGGGCCATGGATGACGCGTTCACGTTAAGCCCAACACCTTGCAGAACCTGACCCATGGCCGAAACCCTTTCACCCATTGCCTCCACCGCGGACGCCACCCGTGCGGTGTCGGCCTGGGTGGCTGCGATGAGCGGCACCACTCCCTGCTCCTGGACGCGGATAGACTCCTCCAGCTGCGTGTGCAGGCCCTGGAAGATGGCCCTCATCCCGTTATTCAGTCCCTGGGTGTCCACATGCATCGGTTGTCCGGGTGGGTCAATTACATCCAGGAACCTGGGAACCGTCTGGGTGGCAGCTGGTTGCTGGGCCTGGGCTGCCCTCGGACCGTCCAGTCCCTCGGCTGCTCCAAACTCCACCTGCTGTACCGGCTCGGCTGTGGGGTGCGCACCAGACAGTGACCCGGGAGCCTCATCACTTATATGCCCAACCGAGGTGAGTGTCTCTGTGATGGTGAATGGTGTGGGAGTGAGCAGTGCCGCAAGCTCAAGGTCATCGTCCGTCAGGAAGTCTGGTGTGTACTGGTCCCCCTCATGGCCCGCCGCAAGCTCCATGCGGGCCACGTCGTCTTGACTTCCAGGTGAATCCAGCGGGTGTGTGGCTGTGATGTGCGCTTCGACATGAATGTCCACCTTGTGCCCCTCACTATTGTCTGTCTCGGTGGTCTGATCGTCCCGGTCCTGCGTCCCAGACTGAGAGATCTGCCTCCTGTCCGACTGACTGCCAGCCTCTGGCGTGCGTCCCTGGGTGCAGTTGCGGGTGCCGATGTTCCGCTGTTTCCTGGGCGAGACGTCCCTGGTCCTGGGGAACATAAAAATTCAGGGTTCGTTAGTCACGGTGGCCCGGGTGTATGGGGAGGGGATCGAGGGTGCAATGGCCAGAGTGTGAGGGGGGATGGGATCGGGGGTGCAGTGGCCAGAGTGTGAGGGGGGATGGGATCGAGGGTGCAGTGGCCAGAGTGTGAGGGGGGCGATGACGGGCTGGGGGTGGGGAGGACATGCAGGGTTGTCTCACTTGCTTCTGCGCCTCCAACCTGGCATGGCGCGACCTCCCGGGTGGCGGATCCCCCAGCGAGGTCCAGGGCCCTCTGCTCGTGAACGGTTAGCGGGTGCAGAACAGGAGAACCCCCTCCGGTTCTCATGCGCTCACGCTGGTTGTGAGCTGTCTTGGCTGTGGGGGGGTTGGATAAAGCATCACTATTAGGCGGGTATCATCAGGGCATGCAGATATAGACTACATTGTTGCTGGTTCAGGAGACAGCACGCCATGGCAAGGGGGGTCCCGGGGCTCATGTGGGTCGAGGAGATAGTGGTCACCGTGGCCCCAATCCCCCCCCCCCCCCGGCACGGGCCTGGGGGCACCCTCATGGCACTTACCCTGGGAGCCCAGGTGAGGTCGTGCAGCTTCTTGCGACACTGCTCCCCCATCCGGGGGGTCTGCCCCACAGCACTGACTGCGGTGCAACTTTAGGACCTTTCAAGAGGTTATTGGATAGGCACATGGAGCACACCAGAATGACAGGGAGTGGGATAGCTTGATCTTGGTTTCGGACAATGCTCGGCACAACATCGAGGGCCGAAGGGCCTGTTCTGTGCTGTAATGTTCTATGCTCTATGCTCACGCCAACCGCGCCTCACCGTGCTGGATGGCTGGCGATGCCCACGTCGTGGGCAGAGGGTGTCCCTTCTCCGCTCGACCTCATCCAGCAGGGTATCCAGGTCCGTGTCCCGGAACCTCGGTGCGGCTCTTCGGGGCTCAGCCATCTCCTCTCTTCTCCGATCCTCTGTGCACGGAGGGCGCCATTTATGACGCAGCGCCGCGTCATTCGGGCGTGGCGCGGTGACGACGCGGCCTTCGCGCCACCCCCCCCCCCCCCCCCCCGAGTTTCTCGCGGCCCTGAATCGGGGCCGTTTCGCGCCGTCGTGAACCTCGACGGCGTTCACGGCGGCGTGGGCACTTCGGCGCAGGAGTGGAGAATCGCGCCCAGGAATTAAGGTCAGAAATTCAATGTTGTGGATGATCTGGAAACTGTGGGAACAAAATAGTTCCAAAGATTGTTAGTGCCAACAGAGTCTAGGAAAATTCCGGTCCCCCGTCAGTTGGCCTGAAGGCAGGGAAGCTTGTAAAGTGCAGCACGTCGCCTACCCACCACCTATCTGACCACCCTGGACTGCTTCTCATTTTACAGGGGACAGTAGAAGCATTGGGCAGCCTGCCCACGGCCCCCTAAGTGACTAACTAATTTAGCCCGTGGCAGGCCCATGCCAAGCTGGTAACCTGGCAGTTTTACTGGGTAGACCGTTGTTGGGCAAGGGTGGGGACGGAACCTACTTTTGCAGGTCCCATGTGCCCATTGAGACATGCCCCACACAGTCATACACACTTAACTTGATCCCCTACCCGTATCATTCGCCTCACTGCGACCAACGAGGCCCCGCCGATACCTTAGAGCTGAAGTCCGGCTCTGTTAGCTCCAGAAGACTGCCTCTTGTCCCAGCAGTGCCTAGTCGCAATGATGGTCACTGCTGGGTCTACAAATCTGCCAATAAATCAGATTGGCAGGCAGCTCGCCCAGCTGAGATTTCCCTCCCAGATGGGAACATAAGAAATAGGAACAGAAGTAGGCCACATGGCCCCTCGAGCCTGCTGCACCAGTCGATAAGATCTTGGCAGATCTGATTTGGCCTTAGTTTTCAGTTTTCAGTCTGTCCTACATAACCCTTGACTTCCTTGTCAATTAGCAATCTGTCTAATTCAGCCTTGAATATATTCAATGACCCAATCAACTCCATTGCTCACTGGAGGAGAGAATTACAACACGAACCACCCCCTGAGAAGAAATTCCTCATCATCTCTTTCTTAAATAGGATATCTTTTATTTTTAAACTATGCCCCCTAACTCGAGATTCCCCCACAAGGGGAAACATCCTCTCAGCATCTACTTTATTAAGCCCCCTCAGTATTTTGTATGTTTCAATAAGATCACCTCTCATTCTTTGGATTGGATTGGATTGGATTTGTTTATTGTCACATGTACCGAGGTACAGTGAAAAGTATTTTTCTGCGTGCAGCTCAAACAGATCATTTAGTACATGAAAATAAAATACATAATAGGGATAAAAGAGAAAGGTTAGTGATAGGGTTAGTGTTAGAATTACATTTTAAGGGATTAGTATGGTTACTGGAGATGTAAAAAGAGGATCTGTTTTGGAGAGCTCGTAGAGTCGCCACCTTCCGGAGCCATCTTGGAAGCATCTTCTAAACTACATTGAGTATATGCCCAACCTGCTCACCTGGCACTGACATGACTGACCAAATGATCTCCTCCTGTGCTGTAACAATTATGTGAAATAGAATGCTGGCACTCAAGATCCAGATTGTCACATGGCGAGGAGCTGCTGCTGCATCTGGCACTGTATTCACACCGCAGATTAGGATTGGTGAGGGAGACAGGGAATGGGTGACCAAAAGGCAGAAAAAGAGCAGGAAGGCAGTGCAGGTGTCCCCTGCGGTCATCTCCCTCCAAAACAGGTATACTGTTTTGGATACTGTTTTGGATACCGTTGGGGGACATGACTCACCAGTGGAAGGCAGTAGTAGCCAGGCTCATGGCACCGTGGCTGGCTCTGCTGCACAGAAGGGCGGGGAAAAGACTGGCAGGGCTATAGTCATAGGAGATTCAATCGTAAGGGGAGTAGACAGGCGTTCTGTGGTCGAAAACGAGACTCCCGAATGGTATGTTGCCTCCCGGGTGCACGGGTCAGGGATGTTTCAGATCGGCTGCAGGACATACTGAAGGGGGAGGGTGAACAGCCAGTTGTCGTGGTGCATATAGGTAAAAAACGGGATGAGGTCCTACAATCAGAATATAAGGAGTTAGGAGATAAGTTTAAAAAGTAGGACCTCAAAGGTAGTAATCTCAGGATTGCTACCAGTGCCACGAGACAGTCAGAGTAGAAATTCAAGAAAAGTCAGAATGAATATGTGGCTTGAGAGATGGAGCAGAAAGGAGGGGTTCAGATTTTTGGGACATTGGAACCGGTTCTGGGGGCGGTGGGACCATTACAAATCGGATGGTCTACACCTGGGCAGGAATGGAACCAATGCCCGAAGGGGTGCTTTTGCTAACACTGTTGGGGAGGTTTTAAACTAATGTGGCAGAGGGATGGGAACCAGATTAGGAAGTTAGAGGTCAGTAAAGAGGCAGCAACTAAAGCCAGTAAGGTACTAGATAATAAACTCAATGTGACTAAGGGGAAGAGTAGACAGGGAAGAGGTGATGAACGCAAAGGGACAGGTGGTCTGAGGTGCATTTGTTTCAATGCGAGGAGTGTAGCAGGTAAGGCAGATGAACTTAGGGCTTGGATTAGTACCTGGGAATATGATGTTATTGGTATTACTGAGACTTGGTTGAGGGAAGGGCAAGACTGGCAACTAAATATCCCAGGGTATAGATGCTTCAGGAGGGATAGAGAGGGAGGTAAAAGGGGTGGAGGAGTTGGATTACTGGTCAGAGATGATATTACAGCTGTGATTAAGGAGGGCACGATGGAGGATTTGAGCACTGAGGCAATATGGGTAGAGCTAAGAAATAGGAAGGGTGCAGTAACATTGTTGGGACTTTACTACAGGCCTCGCAAAAGCGAGCGTGAAGTAGAGGTACAAATACGTAGACAGATTATAGAAAAATGTAGGAGCAATAGGGTGGTCGTGATGGGAGATTTCAACTTCCCAACATTGAATGGGACTCATGTAGTGTTGGAGGCGTAGATGGAGCAGAATTGGTAAGGAGCATCCAGGAGAGTTTTTTTAGAGCAGTATGTAAATAGTCCAACTCGGGAAGGGGCCATACTGGACCTGGTATTGGGGAATGATCCCGGCCAGGTGGTTGAAGTTTCAGTCGGTGATTACTTTGGGAATAGCAATCACAATTCCGTAAGTTTTAGAATACTTATGGACAAAGACGAGAGTGGTCCTAAAGGAAGAGTGCTAAATTGGGGAAAGGCCAAGTATAACAAAATTCGGCAGGAGCTAGGGAATGTGGATTGGGAGCAGCTGTTTAAGGGTGAATCCACATTTGAAATGTGGGAGTCTTTTAAGGAAAGGTTGATTAGAGTGCAGGACAGACATGTCCCTGTGAAAATGAGGGATAGAAATTGCAAGATTAGGGAACCATGGATGACGGGTGGAATTGTGAGACTAGCTAAGATGAAAAAGGAAGCATACATAAAATCTAGGCGACTTAAAACTGATGAAGCTTTGGAAGAATATCGGGAAAGTAGGACAAATCTCAAACGCGCAATAAATAGGGCTAAAAGGGGTCATGAAATATCTTTGGCTAACAGGGTTCAGGAAAATCCCAAAGCCTTTTATTCGTACATAAGGAGCAAGAATGTAACTAGAGAAAGGATTGGCCCACTCAAAGACAAAAGAGGAAATTTATGCGTGGAGTCAGAGGAAATGGGTGAGATTCTTAATGAGTACTTTGCATCGGTATTCACCAAGGAGAGGGACATGACGGATGTTGAGGCTAGGGATGGATGTTTAAATACTCTAGATCAAGTCGGCTTAAGGAAGGGGGAAGTTTTGGGTATTCTAAAATGCATTAAGGTGGACAGGTCCCCAGGTCCGGATGGGATCTATCCTAGGTTACTGAGGGAAGCGAGGGACGAAATAGCTGGGGCCTTAACAGATATCTTTGCAGCATCCTTGAGCACGGGTGATGTCCCGGAGGACTGGTGAATTGGTAATGTTGTCCCTTTGTTTAAGAAGAGTAGCAGGGATAATCCAGGGAATTATAGACCTGTAAGCTTGACGTCAGTGGTAGGCAAACTGTTGGAAAAGATACTGAGGGATAGGATCTATTCACATTTGGAAGAAAATAGATTTATCAGTGATAGGCAGCATGGTTTTGTGCAGGGAAGGTCATCTCTTACAAACCTAATAGAATTCTTTGAGGAAGTGACAAAGTTAATTGATGAGGGAAGGGCTGTAGATGTCACCTACATGGATTTCAGTAAGGCGTTTGATAAAGTTTCCCATGGCAGGTTGATGGAAAAAGTGAAGTCGTATGGGGTTCCGGGTGTACTAGCTAGATGGATAAAGAACTGGCTGGGCAACAGGAGACAGAGAGTAGTGGTGGAAGGGAGTGTCTCAAAATGGAGAGAGGTGACTAGTGGTGTTCCACAGGGGTCCGTGCTCGGACCACTATTGTTTGTGATATACATAAATGATCTGGACGAAGGTATAGGTAGTCTGATTAGCAAGTTTGCAGATGATACTAAGATTGGTGGAGTTGCAGATAGCGAGGAGGACTGTCAGAGAATACAGCAAAATATAGATAGATTGGAGAGTTGGGCAGAGAAATGGCAGATGGAATTCAATCCAGGCAAATGTGAGGCGATGCATTTTGGAAGATCTACTTCAAGAGCGGACTATACGGTCAATGGAAGAGTCCTGGGGAAAATTGATGTACAGAGAGATCTGGGAGTTCAGGTCCATTTTACCCTGAAGGTGGCAACGCAGGTCGATAGAGTGGTCAAGAAGGCATACAGCATGCTTGCCTTCATCAGACGGGGTATTGAGTACAAGAGTCGGCAAGTCATGTTACAGTTGTATAGGACTTTGGTTATGCCACATTTGGAATACTGCGTGCAGTTCTGGTCGCCACATTACCAGAAAGATGTGGATGCTTTAGAGAGGGTGCAGAGGAGGTTCACCAGGATGTTGCCTGGTATGGAGGGTGCTAGCTATGAAGAAAGGTTGAGTAGATTAGGATTGTTTTCGTTGGAAAGACGGAGGTTGAGGGGGGACCTGATTGAGGTCTACCAAATTATGAGAGGTATGGACAGGGTAGATAACAACAAGCTTTTTTCAAGAGTGGGGGTGTCAATACAAGGGGTCACGATTTCAAGATGAGAGGGGGAAAGTTTAAGGGAGATGTGCATGGAAAGTTTTTTATGCAGAGGGTGGTGGGTGCCTGAAACGCTTTGCCAGCGGAGGTGGTAGAGGCGGGCATGATAGCATCATTTAAGATGCATCTAGACAGATATATGAACGGGCGGGGAACAGAGGGAAGTAGATCCTTGGAAAATAGAAGACAGGTTTAGATAAAGGATCTGGATCGGCGCAGGCTGGGAGGGCCGAAGGGCCTGTTCCTGTGCTGTAATTTTCTTTGTTCTTCTTTTGTTCTTTGTATTCTGATATGGGTCTTCACTTTTATGGTAGAAAAAAATTGAGATTGGTGAAGAGAAAGATTCCATTGTCCAGAAAACCCATTGTGAATTTTGTAACTATTTAGATAAAGGTTTTCTACTTGTATTGCATGCTGTGAAAAGGTTGAGAGTACTTACCATTTCTTTGGTCACTCAGATTGAGCAAGATACTTGCTGAAGTGGCCCTTTTAAAAAAATTTAGAGTACCCAATTCTTTTTTTCCAATTAAGGGGCAATTCACCTACCCTGCACATCTTTGGGTTGTGGGGGTGAGATCCATGCAGACATGGGGAGAATGTGCAAACTACACATGGACAATGACCTGGGGCCGGGATCGAACCCAGGTTCTTGGCGCTGTGAGGCAGCAGTGTGAACCACTGTGCCACCGTGCTGCCCAGCTGAAGTGACACTTTATCCCTCTTTTCTCTTCAGTTTTCTTCGCTCCTTTGTGCATTGACATGTAGCTAAGGGATGGTACCAAACACATTTATCATCGCCTGTGGCCTTGCCAGTGTGACCTTTATGACCCCGACAAAGTGATGGTGATGGTTGCAGCTCACTTGGAGTCTGAGTTACTGTGGAAACATGTGCTTCTACATGCATGTTGTACATTGGAGCTATTGATAGTGATGGTAAAAAAACTCCTGAGTTCTTTCCATTACACAGCTGACCAAGGATCTTTGCCTCTCTGATCGCCTGCCATTTAGGTGGGTTGATAGGACTTGCAGGTTGACACTCAACCTTTTGGCCGTATTTGGCGGCATGGTGGCACAGTGGTTAGCATTGCTGACTCGCAGCTCCAGGGACCCAGGTTCAATTCTGGCCTTGGGTGACTGGCTGTGTGGAGTTTACACTTTCTCCCCATGTCTACGTGGGTTTTCTCCAGGGGCTGGTGCAGACTTGATGGGCCAAATGGCCTTCTTCTGCACTGTGGGGTTCTATGATTATGCATACACCTTACTTAGCTATCTAGTCCTGATGCGGGATTTGAATTGAGAGCTTCTGGCTCAGCGGCACGGTTGTTACCCACTGCACCACAAAACATCCTCCTGACAGAGCACCAGTGTATCAAGTGACTATTTGACTATAAGAATACATCCAATCATGGAACCTAAACCTGATCTTATCCAAAGTTTACTTGTGTTGAATACCAGCCCTGTTGCATCAAAGGTTAATGAACAACAATCAGAAGCAGGAGTCTTGTCTTGAGGCCTCTAGTACCACAGTCCCTGCTCAGATCAGCACCAACCTACAGATCAGTCCTAATCATAACATGTTCTATGTTCTATAACCGCTCAACCAAGAGTTAAATTTAGGTCCCATTAGGTGCACATTTACACTATAATCATCAGATGGCCTTTCTGGCCTTGCTACATAATGTTTGCCTGATAGAATAACACAAATACTGACAATCTGACCTTGATGAGAAACGCAAACATAAAAAGTCACTGCAGACAATGAGAGGCAGCCTTGTCGCAGTGCGAGGTTCTCATTCCATAAATGCCAATGTCAGCTTGGATCATTGTCAACTTAAAGCTCAATGGCACAATATGATGATCAAGAAAGTGATCCTGCTTGCTAAACTGAAATACTGCGATCAAAAAGAATGTATATTTTAAAGTTAACTGAGCTTATTAAAATGCCACACATTTTGGAGGGATGTGGAAATGCAGAGAACAACTTGATTTTCTTGTGACATTCTTGGGTTGCAAACTCCTCACTTCTTAAATATTCTTATTATATTCCATTCATAAAGATGTAATGCCCCATGCCCTAGTCCTGGGGCGTCATTCTCCGACCCCCCGCCGGGTCGGAGAATGGCCGTTGGCCGCCGTGAATCCCGCCCCCGCCGAAGTCTCCGCTCCCGGAGATTGGGCGGGGGCGGGAATCCAGCCGCGCCGGTTGGCGGGACCCCCCGCTGGATTCTCCGGCCCGGATGGGCCGAAGTCCCACCCAGAAATTGCCTGTCCCGCCGGCGTAAATCAAAACTGGTATTTACCGGCGGGACCAGGCGGCGTGGGCGGGCTCCGGGGTCCTGGGGGGGGCGCGGGGCGATCTGACCCCGGGGGGTGCCCCCACGGTGGCCTGGCCCGCGATCGGGGCCGACCGATCCGCGGGCGGGCCTGTGCTGTGGGGGCACTCTTTCCCTTCCGCCTCCGCCACGGCCTCCACCATGGCGGAGGCGGAAGAGACTCTCCCCGCTGACGCTCCCGCGCATGCGCCGCATTTCCGCGCCAGCTGGCGGGGAAACAAACGCCATTTCCGCCAGCTGGCGGGGCGGAAATCCCTCCGGCGTCGGCCTAGCCCCTCAATGTTGGGGCTAGGCCGCCAAAGATGCAGAGCATTCCGCACCTTTGGGCCGGCGCGATGCCCTTCTGATTGGCGCCGGCTTTGGCGCCAGTCGGCGGACATCCCGCCGTTGGGGGAGAATTTCGCCCCTGAACCTGCATTTCTCAGGTTTCTTTCCAAGCCCTTGACATCCATGAGACCCAACTCCTGATCACTTTCTCCCTTCCCACTAAAGTGCTGACCGCCCAACTTCCCTTCTTGGCTTTCATGCTGGCTGATACTATCAGTGTTTTTCTTTTCTGGGGTAACCTTTACAAAAAAAACATTATCACACTGAGCAAAATACCCCTCCTTCAACCCTTTGAACCATGTAACTACTGACTTGCCCATCTCCAGCCTTCCTTTTCTTATCAAAGCTATTGAACTGGAACCTCAAGCAATGGCACAGCAGAAAGTGAAACTAGGGAGTCACTTGACCTGAGCGTGGGAGCAGCTGCGTTTTCATGAGCTCTGGCCCTGCCTATCTTGTAATCCTTTATTTGATCCTGGTACACATTTCATATTTGTCTTTTCTTCGGATATATGTCTTGTGCTATGTCTCTGGAGAATCTGGATTGGTGTTTTTCAAAGAGGGGCGGAGATAAATTGTAGAAAGTCCTCATTTGACCATGGCAGTCAGTGTGGGCTGGGGTGGAGCCTAGCTTACAGTAGCGTTGTTCTGGGTGAGCACGCTTACACCTTGGTGATGCTGGGTGCATCCGGATGATGGCCACCACTGATTATGTTTTTCTGGATGAAGATCTAAACTCTATAATGCAGGTCTTTCGAGCTCACTTTGAGCCCATGAGAGTGTCCTTGCAGTCAGAAGAGAACTTTGCCTGGTAAGGGTCCACCTTTGAGATGTTAATATCCTGCTGCATGATATGTCATTTATCCTGACAGGTTTGGGAGGTAGGGGCCGGTGAAGAGGTGTCCGTGAGCCCGGTCCCTGGCGAGAAGTGAGAGGTGAGTTCCTGATTGAGTCTGAAGATTGGCTGCCATGCTTTAGTAATCTTGATTTGAAGGCTGGATGTATTTGGCACGATGAAGCACAGAGTATCTGAGCTTTGAGGCCTGGAGTCGGTAGGGCCTCCGATACTTAATGCTCATCACGAGGGATTCGAGGTGGCCAATCAGGTTGAGAGTGCCCCTCCCCCACGGCCTTAGGATCTGGGTTGCTTGGGCACTGGCGTGATGGAAGTGAAGGCGCTTTGTTCGTTGCAGTCCTTGAGAGATCCTAAGGAGTGTGTGTTGATCCTGTCTTGGCATCGCCCTTCTCGAGCAACATTGATGGTTTCATTAACCTGCAATTCTTCTATAATCTTGGACGTTACTTCCTTGTGATTATGGTATTGATTATTTATTGTTGACCTTTCTCCTTCAAGGGTGTGTTGATGTGAGCACGAGGGCGAGTTTCGCCTGTTATCCTGTTCTAGGAAAAATCATATTGAACCGATTATGTAAACTGGACGGGGTTCTCTGTTGCCTGACGGCAAAATCGGGAATGGCGATTGGGCGGAGAATGGCTCCCAATGCGAAATTGTGGCAGGGGCGGTTTGACGCCGGGTCGCAATGCTCTGCCCCCTCCAATTCAGCGTTATCGAGACACGTGCCACACACAATCGCAACTCCGTATGAATATCATAGTTGGGCCCACCTATGATGTTCCGCCACCGATGGGCCAAGGTCCCGATGGCGCGGGCGACATGTGGTCTCGGCGGTTGTGAGCCTGGTGTGGCGGCTGCAGAGAGAGAGCGAGAGTGTGTGGACAATGTCCAGCCGTGACATGAGAGGGACATGAGAACCGTGCCGCTAGCTGTGGGGGCTGGGGGAGTAGTGGTGGGTGGCCGGGCGGTGGGCTGTGGGGTCGAGGTGGACGGGTACGCGGTCCAGCACAACCGGCGCTATCTTTTCCTGCGCGATCGTTGTGTTGGGGGTGTAGGCATATGCGTGGCTGCAGCCCTGCGCATGTCCAGCACAGACCTGACGATTCTCCCACCATTTTTCACGCGTTCTTGGGTGTTTCACGTGGCACCAGTGCTTGTCCCTCACCGGAAGCGGAATCGGTGCAGGTGTGGCGATGATCTTTCCATCATGAAACACCACGGATCCTTTGTTGGCGTCAGCCCCACTGGTCTGTGCATCGTTTTACTCCTTTTTGTCATTATGTGTTATCGTTGTGGTCATGGGAGGGGCATGCTTTTGTTTTGTTTTGACATCCCTTATCTCGTTTGTAATAAAATTAAGTGGAGCCAGAAGAATCTGTGCCTTTCTCCTTCGATGGCCTGTGCAGATTATGTGTCCTGGGAAGGACTGGGTTCCTTCTGACTCATTCTTGAGTTTGGAGTTTTTCCTCTGGGTCCTTTTTTAAAATAGTTATTGGAATGGGAGGAAATGAGTGGTGGTGCACGCTAAGGTGGGTTTGATTAGCGTGGGTGGGTGTGATTAATCCTTGGCTGGTCTGTTGAAGAGACAGATTGAAGAGAGGGCGCCCTATTATTGAGTGTCTTGACAATTCTTCTTCTCTTTGGTGATGGGGTTTCCCCGGCTGTGGCTGGCATAATCATTCCTTTTCTTTCAGCATAAATGGGGCGGTACACTGATCTGGATGTGGTTGGAGAGTTGCACTGGCTGGGGTGTGCTGGAGGTCCTGAGGATATTGATA